>NC_133033.1:24735000-26128750 GCF_048771995.1 Taeniopygia guttata | reverse complement strand
TCCCTTGGGACCATGGTGTGTATCTCAACTGGAAGGGAGGGGCTGACCTGGACTGGTGTGAATAAGTTATTTCCTGAACTTTGCATCAATTAGAAAGAAGCCTGCCACTAATATTCTCATTTCCTACCAATGCAATATTGTTTAGCCTTCTTACCTTCACTGACCAAAGGATGCACAAATAACATTATTTTAGTTTTATAATATGCAAGCAGCTACAAGGAAAGTCACCTTAAAGTGCAAAGAAATGTAAATAAACTGAAAGACACAACGTGCATTGATTTTTCTCCATAATAGGATGGATTGGCCATTTGAAAGGGCACTTTTCTATGAATCCACAAGTAACTTTTATTGCATGGCTGCTGAAATAGCTAATCTGTCACACCATTTGCTCTCCTCTTGGGAATTGTGGTTGGTTGTGCAAGCTGCAGTCAGAGTTCACAGAAATCCTCAGCAACTGCCTTCTCCCTCACTGTGAATCACAGCTGCTGCTGTAGATGTATTTTAAAATGTCTTAATTTTAATGAGGTTTTTAATGCTAAATTAATTTTGCAATTTTGTACTCATCAAGATTTCAACGTAAACATTATTAAACTATTTTTTTCTATTAGCAATGTCAGCAGTGTGAATAACTGGGATTTTTTTGTTAGCCTTAGTATTCTGTTAACTTTCTTTGCTTGTTTGAAGTTATACAAATTAAGGTGAACGTTGTTACTATGTTAAAGGAAGCGATCATGCATGTGAAATAGGCTATTCTTTTAGCACTGGCAATGTACATTTATCTACAAATGGATTTCAGCTGTTTTCTAGGAACCAAAGCTAAGGAAGAATAATAAAATGAAACAATACAAAGTAAACAACTAAAATAAACCACTTTTAGAAATAGAGAAATTAGAAATAGAGATTTCATTGAGTTTAAAGAATAAAGAAATAGGATACAATAAAAATATTAAAAATTGGGGCAGCCACAGCTTCTCTGGGCACCCTGTGCCAGGGCCTCCCCAACCTCACAAGGAGGAATCTCTTCCCAATATCCCATCCATCCATCCCTGCCCTCTGGCAGTGGGAATCCATTCCCCCTTGTCCTATTGCTCCATCCCTTGTCCCAAGTCCCTCTCCATGGTTCCTGTGGCTCCTTCAGGCACTGCAAGGTAACAATTTGGTCACTCCAAAGCTTCTCCTCTACAGGTGAACAATCCCAGCTGTCCCATCCTTTCCTCCCAGCAGAGCTGCTCCATCCCTCTGATGCTGGTGCCTCCCCTGGGCTCTCTCCAGCAGCTCCAGCTCCTGCCTGTGCTGGGGCAGCTCTGCAGGTGGGGTCTCACCTGAGCACAGGGGTGGAATAATTAATTCTAATGAGAAGTCAAAAAAAGAGATAAAAGGCAAAACTGAGCAGGCTAACTGGTTAGTTTAACTGCTAGTTGTCGGAATCTGAGGTATTGATGATCCCGAGATTGTAGAAAGTCTCTGTCTGTCAGCCCCGCTGCCAAAGAAGAAGCCATAATTCGTCTGTGCTGGTTTCAAGGTTGTTTATTCTGTTTATCTCTAACATGTTCTGCTGCCCTGCCGCAGCTCTGTCCTGCAGGGCAGCGTGTGGGGCTCTGCCCTCAGTGGGATGTTACAAACATTAAATACCAGAAACTACCTGTGCTATATTTGCAATAATGTGCCAATATCTGTCACCTACGTTGAACAGTGTGTCCCCAGCCTAAACCAATAGAACAATGCCAACACTACAGTGAAACATGGAGGGCATGAAGAAGGAGAAAAAGGACAAGACACACCCAATTTCCTCCATCTTGTGCCCTTTGAACCCCTAATCTAGAATCCTAAAATTTTACTTTTGCACCCATGCCACACTTAATTATTCCTTATATCAAACACTCAGAGCTTGTGATTCATCCTATAAGATTGAAAACTCTTTTCCATGGACAGAGATCACAGACAGTGTCTCTGGGGGCTCTGTCCAGGGGGGTTCCTGACCCCTGCCAGGGTCTCAGGCATTCCCACAGCTAGTGAAGAGATTAAAAATATAACCTGGGAACCAGCAAAGAATGAGTCCCATGTGAATGAAGGAAGGAGAAAGAAGCCAAAGTAAAAGTTTAAATCTCAGGGTTTGAACCCAGTCTCAGGACTGCAGGGAACTGAAGCTCTGAACACATTACATCAACAATTGTGCTTTTGATGGAAGCTGTTATTAAACATGATACAATTTCTAAAGGGTTCTGAACACTTAAATATTTCTTTGAAGTTATTCAGTTTGTGTCTCTGTACTTATGCATGGTGTGGTTTTTAGGCATTTACAAGGACTATTATGAGTTATTGAACTTGTTCAGGTACTCATTGTAAACAATTCTGGTTTTTTTTCAGGGCCTTTATGAGGGCACTTTTAAGTTCATATTTCTGCTACATACTGAATTTTAAATATAGATGAAATTAAGCAGAAGATTTTCTGGAATCTGCTTGATTTTCCATTTTTCAGGGACATATTTTATTATACTAAAATGAAGTTAACTGAAAGATTAAAGCCATCAGGTTGGAAGTAAAAATCTCTGAATTTGTATTCTGCTCTGTGATAAATTATTTGGTCACACAGAAATAATTTTTCTCTTTTCTTGTATAGAATTTTTTTTAATTTTTCTTCATTCTATTGCTTTGAGATAAATGGGCAGGCAGAACTATAAATAAATATTTTATAAATATCAAAAATTTAAAAACTATATTGTCTATATTGGAATTATACTTTAACAGTACTGGGATACAGTAGTGTGTCAGTGAATCGGAGGAAGAGATCACTTTGTACTGGGTATTTTATTCAGTAGAGTTCCCACTACTACACTTTTAACTGAAAACAAATTGGGTCATTTACCCTTGTAACTGTAGCTCCTGGTCTTGCTTCATGTTGTCTTTTTATCAAATTTTAAACTGATCTTATATTCTGACTTCAAACTGTAAGATATTGAAAGGCTGCCATTTAAATCAAATATCTCTGTGACTAAATTGAGATATGTGTGTGTTATAAGATTGCCTTAAATAGCAATAGTGAGCTTAATACCATGCTTATAAGTAAAACTGAGTTGGGTTTTGCAGGGCCCTGGCTCATCATTTTAAAATCTGTGGGACTACTTGGAGAACACCCTTACAATTAAACACAGGAAAGAAAAATTTTGCTCTCTATCTCAAATTTAGAGAAGAAATCAGAACAGAAAGAGTGGATTAGATGATGACTTCAAAAAAAATGATTGAAAGACTACTAATTAAGCAAAAAAAAAAAAAAAAAAAAAAAAAAAAAAGAGCCAAAAAAAAAGCCTTAAAAATATCAGGGAGGACAATTTGTACCTTGCAAAAACAGTGTGTGGGAGGTGATGCATTAAAGTTAATCTAAGAAATATTAAGGACGACAACAGATGGGCTAGTTGTAGAAATAAAAAAACAAAAGTATATTTTTGGCAAAATAAAAAGATAAGAAGACAAGTGACTTTTTTACAAAGGTTAAAAAATGCTAAACAAAAATTGTCCATGATTTATAGAATGTGTACTGTTGTTATTCCAATGAATCAAGTAATTTGGCTAGAACCAGTATTAATTTATTGTCCTAAAACACAACCTTCATTAGGCCCAAACAAGCTGTTTGATTGTCAGAGTAAACATGGCTACGGATTAAATTGCAGACTTTACCATTAATTCATGTTACTCTGGATCATGACACAGAGGTGTTTTTGGAGCCTGTGTCATTATTCCAAGGCTGTGGTGCCTGAGCTGCCACAGAATATATTTTGCCTTCCAGAATACACCTGAGAACAGAGAGTGCAGTTTGGACTCCACAGGTGTGTATGTCAGAATGAACACTATTTGATGATGCACAGAAAGCTGCCAAAGGCTGCTATTGGACTGGAATTCCCCTGGAAACTCCCAACAGGTGCTGAAGAACACTTTAGGTCGCAGGGTGGCTTCGTGTGGTGGAAAAACTTCTCCTCCTATTCCAAAGAAAGGCTCAGCAGTCTCTTGTTGTTCGGTCTCAAGGCAATTTATTACAAGTTATCTAAAAGATTTTCTTCTCGGGCTGCTGTGGTTTGCTCAGCAGCTCAGGCAGAGGCACACACACACCCTGACATCCTCTCTGACTCCCGACTGCTTCTTCTCTCCCCGCCCAGGGCTGCTGCTGTCTTTTATATGGTACATTACGTGTTACATGTTTACAGTTTTTTTCCCAATACCTATTACATATATTAAATGGTGCATTTCTACTCTAAACCAATTTGTGAGTGCCAACATCACCAAGAACATGGAGGTAAGGAAGAAGAAAGAGGGAGGACAGGACAGGCCCAAATCCCTCCATCTTAAACCCTCTGACCCCCATGTACAAAACTAAAACCCCCCTGTACAGGACTTAAAACCCGCCCTGTACAGCACTTAAAAATTTTTCCCTTTACTTTGTGACTACTTCTACTATAATATCTAAACTTTTGTGACTTCTTGTTCTTCATGCAAGGTTGGTAAATTGTTCCATGGCTCAAACCCAAAATCACAGCTGTTTCCAGCTGCCTGCCAAAGTCTCAAATGCTTCTGACCTGGGCCTGGAACATCCAAAAATGTCTGAGGGACATTTTGAGTTATGACATCTCCCCTGGAAGTCCCCTGGAAACTCCAACAGGCAGACCCAGAAAGGCTATCAAGAGCTCCTGTAAAAATTCTGTCTGATGAGAAGACTTTAAAGACATCAACCTTTTCCTCCAAGTGTTCCAATCTACTCCAACATCCACCCATCTTTCCCACCAGAATGCATTCTCCAAAGTCCAAATGTCTTCTTTTCTTGATCTAGTTTAAGAGTTCTGATTCTGGTACTATCCATTGTGGAGATGGGTATTTTGCCTGTTTCTAACAGATATTTTATCAGCATTTTACCTACTTCACATGATCTTTGTAAGGCTATTCAGGCCCAAGTCTTCCAGTCAGCCTTCTTAAAACACATTTATTTTGGCTGTAATTATTCTTGCTGCGCTCCTCAGAATTCTTTTCAAAGTATTGCATTGCTGTTTAACCTATTTTTTTATCATCTCAGATAAAATCCACCAGTTCCACATAATTTCAAAACAGCTAAAGTCAAAATATGCTAATATTTCTTTGTCTGTTGCAAATATCCTTTCTATCCTAGTAAAAAACTCTTATAAATATATTTAAAATATCTATCAGGAGTCCTTTAGGTTTAGATGATACAGAGTGAGACAGAGAAGGGTTAGAAAATCTCCTAAGATCCTTTCCAGATTGTTTTATCAAGCTACCAACAGTCATTGTAACATTTTATTTCTGATTCATATGATTGCTAACACATTTTTTATTTTTTTTGACTCATAAGGATTTTCCTATGTTAAAAGGAAAATTTGTGTTTTTCTCTGAATATCTACAGGAAAAATTCATTGTACCCTTTATTTTCCCTGATAGGCTGTACTCTGGATGGGGCAGGTGGGGCAGGAGGGGAGCAGTAAAGGGGAAGCAGATTCTCCATGTTTTAATTATGACCCTCTACCTCTTGTTCCACTGTTTAGAACCAAAATAATGTTTTAAGGTTCTAATTATTTTCTCATTATACCTTACAGACTACAACAGAATGTGTTAAACTCTTGTTCTTTTTACTTGGCACCTGACAGCCTTTGCATCTTCCAATAATTTTTAGCTTTATTTATTCTTAATTGTATTTTTTAGGTTTTTTTAGATTTATTATTCTGCTTTGTTAACAGTACTGTCAGAAAGACCTTAGTTGCCTAGAATGTGAACACAACATAAATTAAAGTCTATTCTGCTAACAGTTATAAATAGTAATTTAAATATACTGTTCTTTAAGCATCCAAATATTGACATTGATGCAAGCAGGTCACTAAATTCTGAAGTCACATGTCTAATACAAGATTGCATTACAAAAATGAACCAATCTCCCAATTAAACAAATAGACATTAGACATAATCTAGCATGGTATGTCTTTGATTGGTTTAGTTTTGCAATTTGACAGATGATACTTTACATGGAAACCTCATTTAAAATTGCCAGTGGTTCTATTTGGAAAGACTAATTTGTACAGATCATTTTGCCTTAATGAGGTTCCATGTGAAGATGAACTAAGATCTATTGAGCTGGTACATTTTAATTAGTACTCTGGAGTTGGTGTTCCTCTTTGTCACTGTTGTAATTTTTGACTTCCAATGTAGATGATCAAATGAAAAAGCATCATTGGGGATTTGGAGCCCCATCACCAGTTTTTCCACTACAAAATACATTTCAACCTAATTATGTAATTTCTTTCTCTGTGTTATATTCTAGGATTAAAATGTAAAACATTGTTTATTTCATCTATCCTGATAATGTAATAATGATTAGAATTCCCTTATTCGAGGCATGTATTGTATGCAAAGGCATTTATAAAGCAGGTATAATGTAAATTATATCTTTCTAATATTTTGAGTAGAAAGGGTGACTTCAGAAACCTACCACTATCACTGTCCCATAAATAACTTTCCAAAACAACAGACCTAAATGTTTATAATTATATTATTTTACTATCACTAATCAGGAACAAAAGATTTGAAAAGGTCCAGATATTATGTGAATTCATTGTGATTTCATTGAATTTGTGTTTAAAAGCCTACAAAAATCTTGCTGGTGTCACAAAAATTAGGTAGAACCAATTCACCAATTCAGGCCAATTCACATACATACATATATATAACTAAATATCTCTATACAACTAAATATATATATAGCATATCTATAACTAAAATATTTTTTTAGTCTATTCAAAAAGATTTCCTAGAATTTACTTCAGAATGAAAGTAAAACAACATTAATGCAAATATAAACAGGAAAAAAAGAAAATTAAAAAAAAGGGAGAATCCATGGGGTAAAATTTAATAGGGATTAAATTGTAATCAACATTTATAAATAATTTTCTGATGCAGATGCAGGTTCTTTTCACCTTTTCTTTAGTTCAAGAACTTCCTGAAAGTCATCAACTTTAGTTAAGCCATTTGCTAGATAATTCCAAATTATTCTCTAGGAGAAGGATGCTTCTCTTTTGAATCCTGTAACATGTCTCCAGAACTTACCACAAAACTAAGGTCTATTTTGTTTTGAGAGGGGCATCCAAGGAGTATTTTCTGCAAAAAGGTTTATGTTTTATATAAGGTTTTATCCTTGAAATTATAGAAAATGAGGCAACGTGCACAGTTCCAAGATGTTTAGGAAATAAACCCTGACAATCACGTCAGTATTTTGCAAGAGCCTTTTGTTTCACTCACAGAAAAATGAAAAACAAGGAAAAGATTTTCTGATTGTTTAATTGCATTATGATTCCTTTCACAGCATTACAAAACCTAATTTTCAAATAAAGTGTTTTCTCCAATTCTCAATTGCAGTTTTTCCAAGCACTGCCATTTAAACAGAACTTCAGGTGTGTGGAATTCAGGATGAAAATCCACTAAATGAAGGCATTGCAAAGCACTAACAGGAAGAACAGATTAAAACTTTCAGCCTGAAAAAGTAGCTGATGCTTTTTTTTTTTTTAGGAATTCGTACATTTTCCATGCTCACCTCTAATTAATTTTTTTCATCCTGTTATAAAAAGAATAATTTGTGTCCTCACTTATACATCCTGATAACTCTTATAGCTAAAACCTCCACATTCACACACAAATTCACTGCTACTTGCAGTTCTACTTCAGAAATTCACTTTTCACCAACTTTCATTGAGTAGTTGTCACAAAAACCTGTGAGAGCATGAGAGTTTTCATGCAAGTATTTGCTACTTCTGCCTTTTTAAGGTCACTGTTTGCCTTAGGTTCTAAACATTTTTTTTTTTACCTTTCAAGAGTGACTAATCCTCTTTGCTTCCTGCTGATGTTCCTCAGGCATATTTTTTTTCTCAACATGATAAGGCTTGATTTTGACAATGCTTTTCAATAACACACACAACTATGGGTGAAATGCTTAGATCAACATTTTGGGAATGGTTGTTTTAAAACCTTTAAAAATGTTTAATTTATTGTCATTTAGTTTACTAATGCTCACTTCAGAATTTCCTTGGTCATACCTCAGTTATCCAGCATAATAGATGTGGATGATAGAGTAAAAATTTTATTAATATAATATATATAAGATAATATAAAATAAATATAATATAAATATAATATACGTGGTTTACTTATTACCTACAAGATAAATGAATATACTTAGTATATCCACCTGTGGAAAGTCTTGTTGGTGAGTCTTCTATGAGAAGAAAATATTGACCAGTAGCCAATGAAATTGTCAGGTCCAATGCAAGAGTATATTTTACAGTGCCCTTGGGATGGAGATGCAGCTCTGTGCCAGGAAATGGAATTATTATGGGTAATTGTGTTCACAGTGAGTTAAATTTACTGTATCATTGTAGAACAGGCAACAGAATTATGGTACAGAGATTTCCTCCCAGTCTCTAAACATATTATGCTGAACATGTAACAAATAAACAGCAGGAGCCTCTATAAGAAGGAGATCTCAGCCATCAAGTAAGAAGATCACAGAATCACAGAATCAATCAGGTTGGGAAAGATCTTTGAGTCATTGAGCTCAACCTATGACCCAACACCCTCACCAGACCATGGCACTAATGACACATCCAGTCTTTCTGAAACACCTCCAGAGATGGTGACTCCACCAGCTCCCTGGGCAGCTCATTCCAATGCCCAGTCACTCTTTTTGTGAAGAACTTCTTCCTAATGTCCAGCCTAAACCTCCCCATGTGCAACTTAAGACTGTATCTTCTTGTCCTGGAGCTGGAAGGGCCCACAGTGGTCATCTGGTGCCACCTCCCAGCTCCAGGAGGGCCTTCCCAGAGCACAGGGCATAGGATGATGTCCAGACAGCTCTGGAATATCTCCAGTGAGGGAGGTTCCACACCCTCTCTAGTAAATCTGTTCCAGTGCTCAGTCACTGCACAGGGAAAAAGTTTTTCCTCATATGAAGGTGGAACTTCCTTGACATCAGTTTCTGCCTCTGGCCTCTTGTCCTGCTGCTGGGCACAGAGGATGTGCCATGAAAGACAGAACAATGCCTGGGACCCTGGGGGCTTCCCACATCCAGCTCTTTCTGGAGAACTGCAAGTCCCCTGAGTGCCAGGAGTGCACGTCTCAAGGTCTGCAGCCCAGAGACTCGTGCTGTAGAAAAGGAAACCAGTAAGAAAGAAAGATTAGTGGAGGAAAATGAGGTCAACAAAGTATGACAGTAAAGAAACATTACAAGCTGATTCCAGCCTTCTGGATCACTTTTTGCCTCACCAAAGAAACCAGGACATGCACTAGAACCACCAAAAACTGAGGCTGAAAAGGGGGCAGGAAAGATTCCTCTCACTGAAATCTGCAGGAAGGGAGGCAAAGATGTTTCAGAAACTGTTTATTTGGGGTGTTTTTTCCTCAGTCTTATTTTTCTGTTTGTTTATCTGTTGTTGTCTACTTTTTCCTCAGTTCTCTTTTTGTCACTGGCAGTGCAGCATTTTGCCCTTTCTCAAACATTTATGCAGTTTTCTACTTAATCTTTTCTACTTAAAGTTTATCCAGTGGTTGCTCTGTTGTGCATTTGAAACTGTCTGAAATAAGCTGGAACTGTCTGTGAGCAGCACAGGGCAGCCCCTGATCTCCTCTAACAGAGACACCACTACCAAAACCTGGACACCCAAGTCCAACATAATGACACTTATGGGATTCAAAGAGCTTATTATTGATACCTGTTCTTGGAATGTCATACCTGCTGTGTGCTGTAGAGAGGAAATCCATTAAGTTTTCACGAATTGGTGTCATTCTTGTCACTAGCACTAATAAGGCTGCATTAAACATTGCAGATTTATGATTCAATGCACTTGAACACTTTTCTTCTTAGAGTGTCTTAAAGGCCATGATCCTGCAAATTAAAATGAGTTCATTGCATCAATGTGCCAGTGTAATAAAAATGTAAAGTTCAAATAAGCAGAACATTAATTGTGACAATATCAATAAATTGATGCTTTTTGAATTAACTTTGTCATTGTAACTGTCTAGCTTGATGAGACAGATAAACCAAGCTGCCAATAGTTACCTTTACTATTTCTGGAGAAAACCACATGAATTTTCCTTCATGTTTTAAACCAGCATTTGAAAATTAGAATTAAATAATAATTATCCCTTGAAAATTGAAAATTAAACAATGCAAGGAATAGATGCTTTTGGTTAATACAATTTTCACTGGAAAAATATAAAGCAATAAATTATTTATAAAAATGTATAGACTAAAGTAGGTAAAAATAAATGGAAATCAAAAGAGAGAGAAGAATGTGCAACTGGTCTTTTTCTTGCCATTGTCCCACAAGTTCAGCTTTTTAAAGCACTTTGCTTTTTTTTTTTTTTTTTTTTGTAATAGTGAGCCAGTATAATTTTTCTGTCTTATTTAGTATTTACAGTCAGAGTATGCTTATACTGTAAATACTCATGAAAAAGTATTTCTCTCTTGAAGCGGTGGTGAGACATTCTAAATTAAAAAAAAAATCAAAATATTACATAAAATTTGACCTTATTATTATCACAAATTATTTTATAGGACAGTTCTAAACAGCACCTGAACTGTACTTCTACACGTTACTGAAATGGAAATGCCTCTGAATCCAAATTTTTTCAGCTTTCAAACTTCATCTTCCTTTCCAATATCTTTAAGCTGAAGGAAGATAGATTTAGGTTCGATACTGGGAGGGAATCCTGCCCTGGGAGGGTGGGCAGGCCCTGGCACAGTGTGCCAGGGAAGCTGTGGCTGACCCTGGATCCCTGGCAGTGCCCAAGGCCAGGCTGGATGGGGCTTGGAGCAACCTGGGACAGTGGAAGGTGTCCCTGCCATGGCAAAGGTGGCACTGGATGGGCTTTAAGGTCCCTGCCAATCCTAACCATTCTGAGGTTCTCTGATTTCTCTATTTCTGTGATTCTATGAGCTCACCACGGTGTGATTTAAGCACAGTGATAACTTGCTTCTTAAAATTTGCTTGATAATTCACGTCCAGTTCTATGATTTCTTTACTTAGAAAGATACCAGGATATCTGCCTTTAATTGCCTCTTCACTTTAAAATGGGTGTTGTACATTAGGCACTAACATCTCAGAGGTTCAGCAGTGATGGGGCTTCTGAGGTTATTTCTTGTATGCAGGATGCACTAGCAAGGGACACACACAAAAAAAGAAGCAAAGGCAGCTTCTCAGTTTTCAGTGGATAATTCAAATGCTATCTACAATGCCATCAGAATGACATGTTGGTTTAGAAACTTAATGTTTTGGGACAAACTGTGAAAGTGAGCAACAATCCAAACTGAATGGCAATAACACTACTGAGAGATCTTCTTCTCTCCTAGCACAGCTGTGCTTGAGGGCTTTTGGAAGCTTATTTTATTTTATTTTATTTTATTTTATTTTATTTTATTTTATTTTATTTTATTTTATTTTATTTTATTTTATTTTATTTTATTTTATTTTATTTTATTTTATTTCTTTAGAATACATCTATTTGCACTTTTATATCTTCCACATATCATTTTTTAAATGCTTCTAGTGCTATTGAAACATATTGGAAGTCTGTTTAATGTAGTTCTTACTAGCTTCTACACCCAAGCATATACTGCTTTTCACTGACCCTGTTCAACCATAAAACAGTGATGATCTGCCTACAGAGTGTTATAGTCTGCCAGGATTTCATCAATGAGAGCTCATTTCACAAACAGCCACTGGAAAGGAATGACAAAAAGACTGAGACTGGCAAAAGGAATTGACAGACTATATTTAGGATTGTCTTAGAAATATCACCAGTATAGATACAAGATTTTAAAATAGCATAATCAAATTAATCATAAAAACAGATGTTCAATAAGAATCATAGATGTGTAATTGTTACTGATAATGAACGAAGAAGTTGTCTGCTATTGCAGTCTGGTATGCCAGAAGATTCTGAGTCAGTGTTCAAAACATCTTGACAGCATTTCTACAAGTAAATATGTCAGACAAACCCTTCTTGAAACACAGCCTAAAGGGAAATAATCCACTCTGCAGCTTCCTACCTAAATGAGCATAATTTGGCCTTGGAAACAGATGACCTGGACATGAGGGTTGGGGCAATAATGTAGTTTTTAGTGCACCTAGACACAAAGAGAAACATCCTTAATTTAGGACAGCTCAGTTCTTTTCTTGCCAAGAAAATAGCTCTCAGTGGTCCAAACCCTGCTGCAGCTCCTGTTCATAAATATCCAGCAATATTTTGGATGGCAAAGAAGTGTGTATGGAGGAACCCAGCACTGTCAGGGAACTCACATTACAGAAAACAAACCTCTGCACGTGCCATCTTCACCTCTGGCTGCTGCAGCAGGAGTCTCCAAAGACAATCATTAGGCCTTGCAGTGGGTGTTTAGGAAACTCTCCTTTCCCACTTTCCTCTCCTTTGCCCCATTGTCTGAGTTTGGTCTTTCTGCACATTGTCTTGACAACTCCAGGTGTCTGCATGGAAACCGGGTTAGGACTGGGTGTGTCACACGAGTGCCACAGGCTGCTCTAGGACATGCAGTTCAGTCTATCAGGCAATACAGACACAAAAACCACTCAGGGCAGCTCTCAGTATTTCCTTTGCCTCAGGATATCAAACAAACCCTCGGATGGTTGAGCACTGTTGAGAATTGGTCAGTAACAGGAGTTTTAACTTACATGTACTCAGAAAAATAGCACAGGGTGAGCTAAATACTGTCTCAGTGGAGATTTAATATTGTTCATAAACAGCAGCAGGATGCCTCAGAAGAGAACATGAGCACTGAAAAAAATCTATCATTAAGATCACAATAGTAGCTAATGAATCCAGCAAAATGAATCACTTCTGAAACTTTTAAGAGAAATTAGGTCCCATTATGTTTCCAGATACATAAATCCAGAGCAGATTTTCTAATTGTGTGCCAGTTGCTCAGTTCAAATAATTTGACATTACTCTCTGACTGTAACCCAAACTAAAGCAGATAAGAATCTCACCTGTACCATTCTTCAGATCATACCCTTAAGTAACATCCTTTAGAGAGGATATTAGCCCAATTCCTGATTCTCATTAAAAAAGGTTATTAAAATGCAGTGAACAGTGAACTATCCTAATAAATCACAGTTATACTGATTATACTGTCAGTATTAAAATAACTATGAGCCTTTGTTGAAGTCACATTATATTAAACACTCAGAAATGTAAGCCTCACACAACATGAATGATGCTAGTATGGCTAATAGTGATACCTTGACTAGTAATCAGCTAGGTGAATTCTAAAATTAGGAACACTGATAGGAAAGAACCGAAATAATTCTGCTGTATACTGTTGGGTTGGTTTTGCACAGCCTGGTTTTTGGCAGCAGGGTGGCCACAGAGGTGGCTTCTGTGAGAAGCTGCTGGAAGCTTCCACCATGTCCAGCAGAGCCAGTCCCTGATGGCTCTGAAGTTGGACATGCTGCTGGCCAAGGCTGGGACAATTAGAGATGATGGTAATGCCTCTGGGATGACAGATTTAAGAAGAAAATCAAAACAAAGTTGTTTGCCCAGTTTTAATTCCAGCCAGAGTAGGGGTGAGAACGTGATAAGAGAACAACGTGGAGACACCAAGGTCAGTGGAGAAGGAGGGGCAGGAGGTGCTCCAGGGGCCAGAGCCGAGATTCCTCTGCAGCCATGGTGAGACCAGAGTGAAGCAGCTGTGCCCCTTCATGGGGATCCATGGGGGATGCAGAGATCCACCCACAGCCCATGGGGATCCATGGGGGATGCAGAGATCCACCCACAGCCCCTGGGGATCCATGGGGGATGCAGAGATCCACCCACAGCCCATGGGGAAGTTGCCAATGCCAGATCAGGTGGATCCCTGGAGGAGGCTGTGATCCAGTAGGATACCCAGTGGAGAGAGGGCCCTGCTCCTAGGCTGGAGCAGCCTGTCCTTGGAGGACTGCAGCCTGTGGAAGAGTGACCCATACCACAGCAGTTTGCACTGAGAACTGTAGCTCGTGAGATGGAACAGAACTGTTAGTGGCTTAATTTGTGCTCAGATCTATTTTCAAATGTTGCAAGCCTGCCACTTTTTTTTTTTTTTTTTTTTTTAATCAAAACTTGAAAATAGCAAATTGTGCTACACTCAAGAGTGTCTTCTGCCACTGTGGAGTTAAGATGTGAGCAGAGGAGCATTCAGGAGGCCTGTGGCACTTGCTGCCTACAAGCACTGTTTTGTGGAGCAGACTTGCTTGATGTACCAGCTCAATACTTTCAATTTACCTTTCTGCTGAAATGATTTCACTTTCCTTAATATTTTTGCAAACTTTATAGTGTTATTTTTATGCTGCTCAAATTTCATTCAATCTCTTGATTTCCTTTTGTTGGAGTCTTCTGGGAATCTTGTATTTGGGTGGAAAAAATTAACCAAATCTTCACAAGGTATTGAAATGAGATTCTTCCCCAAAAGACACCTTCAGCAGATTCATTCCATCATGTTCTTGATAGCCATTTCTCTTAATAATCTTTTAGCTACTGTGTTAAGCATCAGTCATGCTGACAAGATTTAATGAGTTAGAGGCCCTATTACAATAATAAACAACTTCAGAGAGAATGAAAGATGGTCAGCTCATTATAGGTGTATCAAATTACCAACATGGCTTGGCTAGGACTCTGTAAAATTTACTGCCATGAATCATGTTTGAATATTTGGTCTGATGAAGAGCATGTACTTACATTGGCATGCTGGTAGTTGTATGAGTAATGCAGCATCATTATTTTTGGTAATTGCTGCTCACAGTTTGGAATGCATGGCTAATAACCAGTCTTTAATAAACTAGGACAAATTCCTAAATTGTGAGGATGACTCTATTTCAGCTGCACTGCCATAGGGACCTGGAATGTTTAAGAGCAGGTATGGATGTATTATCTGGGCAATCAAGGCATCACACAGGTTTAAAAGAGATTTTGCTGGATAGCAAAATATGATCTTTCCAATACTGCCATGCCCAAGCTGGGCAGCCGGTCTGGCTGTTTGCGTGCAGGTACACAATTCATCAACCTGCACTGCAGACTTTTCTTTCACAGGGAAAAGGGCCACCATTTGAGTTCAGGGGCTGGTGGCACTAAGTGGGCGTCCCCCTCCTGAAATTCCAAACAGCGCAGGATGTAACCCGGACCCAAGGATGTAACCCACACCCAAGCTGCCACCACCTGGAACATGGGTTACCTTGACAATCCCAAGCGTATCCTGCAAGCTGACATCAGGAATCTGGGCTGGTGAGCTTTGTTTCACAAGGAAAAGGGTCAGCGTTTGTGTTCGGGGGTCTGTGGCCCTTAATGGGTGGTTGCTGCCAAAAAATCCGAATAGCCAGGATGTGTCCCAGATCCAACCTGCCACCACTTTGAACTCGGGCTGCTCTGACAGTCCCAAGTGCATCCTGCAAACTGACATCAGGAACCTGGTTTGGAGAGCTTTGTTTCACAGGGAAAAGGGCATTCATGTTCAGGGGCCTGTGACCCTTAATGGGCGGTTGCCTCCAAAAAATCCGAATGGTGAAGGATGTGTCCCAGACCCAACCTGCCACCACCTCGAACTCAGAGTGCCCTGACAGTCCCAAGCACAGCCTGCAAACAGACACCAGGAACCTGGGATGGTGAGTTTTCTTTCCCAGGGAAAAGGGCTGGTAATTGTGATCAGGGCTCTGTGGCCCTGAGTGGGCGGTCACCTCCAAAAATCTGAATGCTGCAGGATGTGTCCCATATCCAAGCTGCCACCACATCAAACTCGTGCTGCCCTGACAGTCCCAACCCTGCAAACTGAACCCAGGAACATGGGCTGGCGAGCTTTGTTTCACAGTTCAAAGGGCCAGCATTGCTGGTCAGGTGCCTCTGGGCTTGAGAGTGTGGTTGCCTCCTGAAATTCCGAACAGCGCAGGATGTAACCTGGACCCAACCTGCCAGCATTTGGAACTTGGGCTGCCTTGACAGTCCCAAGCACATCCTGTGAACTGACATCAGGAATCTGGGTTGGTGTCTTTTGTTTCTCATGGAAAAGTGACAGTGTTGTTGACCTGTGGCCCTGAGAGGTCAGCAACCTCCTGAAATTCCGAATGGTGCAGAATGTAACCCAGACTCAACTTGTCAGAGAAAAATTTGGAAATAAAAATACCTTACATATTTTCCAAATTAGACCTTTATTGCCATGGCTGTCTATCAAACATTTTTATTGGGTAATAGTTTATGCAGTGGTCATAAAAGTGGAAATTTGAATGTGTTTGATGTTATTAAACACACTTGTAAAGGTACTTACGTAACTTTGATTTCTGTGTTCATACTTTAATGTTAAAAGACATTTCTCTCTATTTCATCTAAGTCCTCTAATAGTAGCATTTGTCCAGGGAAAGTATTTTATACATGGGCATATCTGTCAGGCTTCCTCAAAATAATGTAAGCCTTCAAGGGGAAGAAGTTATCTAGATTAGTTTTAGTTGCTGGGAAAAAAAAAAAAACCTCATAGAATTAAAGATATGTTATTACAGAATACATTTAACATATTCTTAGTATAATACAATTGTTGAACATTTCTTTTTTGAGCAGAAACGTCAGTAGGGTACTTAATTTTTAAACCCTTATATGCCTCACCCTATACCTAATTTTTAAATCTATATATCAGATCAAATATAGATGATGTAGATGCTAAGTAATTTAACACATAGTCTTAGCTGTAATCATACACTATCCCTTGAACTGCAATGTAATTTAGTTCAGTGAGTGGTTAGAAGACATTCTCAAGGCAAAAATTTACTGAGACAGGAATTTATGTATATTCCAGCACTATTTAACTTGCTTCAAACTTTGTAATTTACTTTGAGAACACTGGAGTTAAAACACTGGTGCAGGTTGCTCAGAGCCTGGGATTATCACCATTATTTTATAAAACCTTTCAAAGCAGCACCTGAACTGTACTTTTACATGCTACTGAAATACCTCTAAATCCCTGTTTTTCAGATTTCAAGCTTTATCTTCCTTTCCAGTATCTTTAAGGTGAAGAAGATTTAGACCAGACATCAGGAATAAATCCTTCCCTGTGGGGACAGGTTCATCACAGCCTTTTCTTCATCCCACGTGGGTTAAACCAGCCATCCCGTCATTGTGAATGGGAAGATAATCCTTTGTGCATGGAAATGTGAAGGAAACAAGACTGTTTTCTATTTTATTTCTTGTAGGGAGCATTTGTATTACTGGTATTTTTGCTTTGAGTTCTGTAACAGCTTGCTTGCCAATACCAGCCTCAGTAGAAAATCCAGTTCCATGGGGAGTTGTCAGTAATTTGACAAAAATATAGGAATACATGTGGGAAGGAAATAACACCTATGCAATTTTGAAAGGAATACAAGGAAATTATTCCTTATGATGGACACATGGACAAATGGAAACTTTCACTAATGCAACTGGATTAGCATTTGTTGAAAAAAATGAACAAATGCAAATTACTAAAATGAGCCTAGGAAAAAGATTTGCTTTAGATTTATTGTTGTTATATGAAAATAGAGTGTGTGGTTATTTGAATTTAAACAACAATTGTGTGCATGTTTCAAATGTAACTGCTGAATTGGGTAATCAGATAGAGAGATTAAAAGCTGTTGCTGTATCTAGTAGAGAATTAAGAACAGGATTAGAAAATGGATGGTTAAATAAAACACTGAAAGAACTTGGAAATTCTCTGACTAGTTGAGTTTTTGCAAAATACGATTGTAAGTGTACTAATAACTGCCATTATGATGCTTTAAGCTGCATAAAAAACATGATTGCTAATGCAAGGTGAGGAATTTATGTGAGGTTAGCAAAGAAGTTAAGTTAGGCTTAGGAAAGCTTGAGGGGAAAACAAGCTTCCCAAGCATGAATCTGGCCAAATAATGAATGCCTGCTTCTTTATGCTACCTTGGAGTTAAAGAGCTTGTAGTTTTACTGTCTTCTGGTAACAAGACTATGTTGTCAGATTTTGGTGAAAGACAGAAGAGAGTGGCAGAGAAAATTACATGCCTGCCTACAACCATTTTGTGTTTTCCCATCACAACCAGCCCTTGGGATTTAGTGTGTTTGAAGGACTGATATCCAGTTTGGATGGTGTGTGTAGAAACAAGGATGAAACTGCAAGGAACAGAAGGATTGTGGCCAACAGGTGGGATTTCTTCTGTGGAGGATACATGGAAGTTCACCCTGTAGTCACTTTTCATACATTACAAAAAGGAATAGCATAATACACATATTTATATGCCACTGTACAGGCTAAGTACACTGAAGAACAACCATATTTTTCTTTCTCTCTGAAGAATTATTTAAGTCAGAAGAAGACTAAAAAGTGTTCTAATTTCACCACTCATAGCTTGTGTCATCATGTATAACTCTGAGTTTTCTCAGATAAATTAAAAGTCATTTTGGAAAACTGAAAAAGAAAAGAAGATTTAAAAAATAGTCTTAAAGTTCAAGAAAATAGAGAACAGTTATTCTGGATCAATCACCAAGCCTGTTATGTTATCGATACATTGCCATTAGCTGCATGTGAATGGAATAAACCTCATTTGCACCTTCTCTTTCCCCTATGGCTATAGGTAATTTATCCTCCTTCCCTAAGCACTGGTCTGAAAAAACATAAAATTATACAGCTGTGCACACCAGAGTTTCGTGTAATGAGTGAGGGTTGCTGCTGAGCTTTGTAAATCCCATAGCTTGTTCTAGTTGCATTATTTAGAGCAGGTGAGGAGGGTGATCCATTAGAGGAAGAGAAACCACCATCCACCACTCCCCTGACATCAATCTCTTTTATCACACAGTGGTATTAAAACCATTTGCTCAGTAAAAGGCCATTGCATCAGCTGCACAAATGTGCCTTGTTTTGTACAGTGCTTGAACCACCAACTAACTGGATTTGTGCAAAGCATTTGGCACTGCTTCACATGACATACTCGCCTCTAAACTTGAGACACGTGGATTTGACAGATGGATCTCTCACTGGCTAGATGGTCAAACTCTGAATGTTATGGTCTAAATATAATAGTCTGTTTCCCTCTTTCCTGCAACTGATTGGGAATATTTCCCCTAATATTCACGTCCTTCAAATTATGCCAGTGCAAACCAATTCTCCACCATACAAATTTATAGTATTTTTCTAGGTTGTGGAAGGATTTTTAAAAACTTATGTGGTCTTCATTTCTATTCCTCAATAGTGTTATTTATAAACCCACAGACAAAGAATTTCTAAACTGGTGGCCCAAAACAAAAGCCAGGGAATCTCAGAAAACGGGAAACTGGACAAGACAAACGCAGATCTGAACCAATGTGGTTAATCAAACGTTCTCCCCTTATTCGAGATAAGATGGTAGTTTATATAAGCTTCTACATAGTTTACAAAAACAAAGGCATTCTGATTGGCAAGCTAACATTGTTTGCCTTTTCCTTAAGGTGGCCTAAACCTTACACTATAAACCTATACTAATTCACACCCAGACAGCCCTGTGGTCCCCATCACACCTTAATACAATTTCTAACTGCGCCACAAACTCTGAATTTCTAACTGCGTCAGAGGCTGGAAGGCCTCACAAGGCCCAAATCTGAGGCCTAGACTGGAGTAGCTTAAATCTCATAACTCGTGTCCTCTTTCTCTCAAAAATGCTGCAACACAAAACTAAGGTTTTAAATACATAATTAGGTGCCTATAGAAATAAAAGAAATTGTAGTTATAAATGGTATTGTGTTCTTGATGGCCTCAAACACATAATGTAACATGAAAATGCATCATAACATTGCTAACAGAGGATTTTTAAACTCTGCCAACTGTGTATTTTCCAACAATGCAGAACCAAGTGGTGGATCTTTATACATCTCTATAAAATTTGAAATCCAGCATGTATTTTGCTATTTTTTGTTCACAGTGGATATTATAATCTAGATGAAGCCTATCTCAGAGGTTACTACAAATGCCGAAGAAACTTTCAATACTATTTAGACATTAACTGTGACCCTTTTTACCTTTTAGTTCTGGAAGATTTAAAAACTTTAAAGAAACTGCACATAAAATCTACATAGGGACTGAATTAGTAAAATATAGACTGGGTGGAAATTTTCCTGGACTTTAGAGTTTAAAGATCAGTAACAAATTGTCCAAGCAGGAGTTAAATGCCAATAATGACTTTTTGGGATTGATATTGGGGTTGGTAGCAGTGAGGAATTTAATTAGTTACTTACCACAGTAGGATGGTATGTTCTCTTAGTTTGTGTGCAATATCCATGGACTCCTGAAGGAGACTGAGGGCAGGGATACTTTTAGAGGCTGGAGCAATGGGTTGATGGGGATAGCTGAATGAAAAACCCAATGTTGTGCCTCTCAGGTGGCCTGAGATGGAGCCAGGGGCAGCTGGGGCCACAAAATTAGCTTTGCAGAAAAGGACCTGGAGATTCTGATGATCAAATCAAACAGGAGCCAACATGTGGCTCCCAGTGTGTCTCAGAGTTTGCTCACAGTGAAAGGATGAGAGACCATGGACATCAACTGGAACATAAGAAATTCCATCCCAGAATAAGGAAAATATATTTTGATGATGGTGGTCAAAGCCTGGAAGAGATGGCCTGGAGATGGGGAATCTCTATCCCTGGAGATATTAAAAATTCATCTAGACAAGAACCTGGTGTAGCTGAACCTGTTTTGAGCAGGACTGGAGACTTCTGAGGTGCCTTTCAACCCCTGCTGCTGACTTGCTGTTTGTCTTATTCTGGAGCTGCTTCTGTGGAAGTTTTCAATAATATTTCACCTGATAAGTGAAAAACCAGCTTGTTTTCAACAACTAAACATAGCAATGAATCAATGAATTAAGCTACCGAGTCCGGGCTTCTGCTTTCTATTACTTTTAAGCAAAAAAAGACTAATCTAAGACTGGATTTTCTATTTTGGGGAGTATATTCCCTCCCCCATAGACTCTTAAAATCTTTTGTCTTGAATAAATCTCTGTGGCTGTGGTACTTGATGCTTGAGATAAGGATTGGATGTATTTTTCAGCTTGAACTGAAAAAGAGAAAACATTTACATAACCTCAACAGCAGTCTCATTATTTTGCCTCCAAATAATTTCCATTTTCCATTGTCCCATGGCAGGAGACAGTTCTAGAAATGGGATTTAGTATTGTCATTCATAATTGAACACTTTCAAGAAGTCTAAGATGTGGATATGAGATGTTCTGCAGGGAACAAGGTTTGTATTTTTCAGTTGCATTGATCACACGTAGCAGGAAAAGATCCATAGCAAAAGTAGCATTTTAAGATTTCCTGACTGAATGTATGTGTCTAAATTAATTTTAAAATATTTTATAATCACTATAAAGACATAATCCCTCTGAAAAACTGGATTTAAGGAAAACACCAAGTTCAAAGGTTTGTTTTTTTTTTTTAACTAAACTGATATAGTTCAAGGTCTGTATAATCCAGTAATTCAAACTGATGCTATAAAGTTACAGCCCATGCATGTATTTTCCTTCAAGTAGTTCACAACCATGTATATGCATCATTATCCTCTGTCTTAAAAAAAAAAGGTCACATTGCTAAAATTTAGGTCAGCATGTTGTGACCAACATATTTTTAAGTAAAATATCTGATTTTAAGATTTTTATTAGAGAATCCTAGAATGGACAGAATAAAAAAAAAAAAAAAAATCATTGACTTGGCCCTTCTTTTTATAGAATTTTACATCTTTTCCAGTGCTCCAAATAAGGCTGTGTCTGGGTAAAGATTCCTCTTTAATTAAAGATGTCTTTTTAATTTATAACAAATATTGATTGTATTATGAACCTGAAACATGATTTCAGCTCTAAAATAGTTCCCCTAAAGCTGTAGTACAATTTCTCCTTACTGTAATATCACTAGACTTTCAAAACCTGGACTTAAAAACATGCATTTACCAAGCAACTGCTACAAAGTATTATTACAAGTCAGTTTCTGGCAGGAAAAAAACCAGAATCTATAGCAGCAATTCTCAATTAGAAGAGTTTTCAAAGCAATTTGCCTCCCCAGGTGGTTCCAGGTCTCACAAATAAGTGAGCATGGCCCTACAGACTCCTTACAAATTGCATATATAAGTATGCAATTATAAGTATGCAATGTAATTGCTATTTTGACTTCATATTATGTAAATTTCATGACAGCTGAGACTTTGTCACCCAAGTTCTAGCTGGAGGTTATTTGGCTTACAGAATGAAAACAAACTTTCCGTTGAAAACACTGACATGCATTCAACACCAGTGTTTCTATAGAAACTTGTCTTAATTACAGAATAGAATACATTTTCATAGCAACCCAGTTCCATTGTCTTCATATTATGGCAAGCATTGGCACATTTAAATTCTCCAGACATTAACATTAACTAATCAACATAAATTTCCATGAATACTTAAAGAAAAAAAATTGAGATTTCTTTAAAATTTATCTTTGCAGGATAAAATATGTAGTTTTAAATATGGATTTTAATAAATCCAGCACACTTATGTAAATCTGTAAGTTGTTCCTTGAAGAAAAGGATAATATTTTTTGCAAAGTGAGTGAACAATCTTTCATATTCCAAGTACAGATCTTAAATATGCAGACACTTAATAAATGCATGTTGCTTCTGCTTTCATTGTTAGTTTTGGAATGCTCTTCATTAATCACTCTCAGAGGGAAAACGAAATATCTCTGGCTATACATGCACACAATCCAATTGTTAACCTATGGGTAAATACCAGACTAAAATGTTTTCTTTCAAATATAAAATCATATTCAATTCTGGTCTATGCATGTGCCATTCAATTAAATTGTGTTCAGCCTACAGCCTGAGGGAAACTTAGATTCACACTGCTCAGAATAAAGGATTTTTTTTTACAATTGCCTATTGCTGAGCACTGTAGGTACACCTCGAGGCCCAAACAGACTGGAAGTGTCACCTTGTAACACAGAAAAAATATGAATTTGCCATTACAGTTGTTAAGTAGGTGCATTATTTAAAACTGGATCTCTTCTTCTTTTTTTTTTTTTTTTTTTTTAATTGGCACAATTTTATATTACTCTATGCTCAAAAGTTGATTAAAAGAAAAATGTGGGAAAATCCATTATAACAGAGCAAAAAAAAAAAAAATCTATGGAAACTCAACTAATCTAACAGTTTAAAAGGTTTCAAACAGTTTTAACAGTTTAAAATTCCAGATTGTGTACTTCATACTGAGTGGTTTCCTTGGGATAGGGAAGTGGTCACAGCAACAAGTCTGGCACAGTTCTAGAGCTCGAGAACTGTTAGCCAGAAAATCCCTAATGCCAATTCCCATCTTCTGTTGTTCTCCTCAGTTTTCTGCAGCCCAGGAATGACAAAAACCCTGTACTTATTAGGCTGCAGTTCATACAGTGTAGGACATTAGGGAGATTTAGGAGTGATAAAAATTCAAGTCCATTAAAAAGTCAAAATTTCATCCATCTTTTCCACAGTACTGCTTGACTCCATGTTCAGGTTGGATCCTTAACAATTCTCTCCCATCTTTTCCTTTATTTCTGTTATTATCCAGCCTTTTGCAGTAAACATTAGCTTTTGTCATTCTTATATTTATGCTTTCCTCATGTCCATAGAGTTTTTTGATTCCCTTTGTCTTTATCACAGTTTGTATATATGATTCTTGACTATATTTTCTGTCCTTCCTTCCTATGTAAATAAAAGAATAGTAAATAGTGGTGACAGAATTCTGGTCAGTGATACAAGGCACTGAGTAAACTAAATTTCTATTTTGGATCTTCTCTGGTTTAACTGAATTAAATGGGTTTGAGTTTGCTGTGCTCTGTTTTCCAAAGGGCAGTAAAAATGAGGTTTTTTAGAATGCCAATGTAGAACTAAAAATGAAAAGCACCATGTAATTTAAATGACTATGTTATTAGCAATAAGTATTAATTTTATTTTTTATTTAGTTTTTTTATTATGACTGCTAATAAGTTATCTTTTATTTATAGAACTTTTTAATAGGTTTTTCTTTGTGCTTTAATTTTTGATGCTGTAGAAAAATGTTGTGTTGGCAATTATATACATCAGACAGAAGCTTATCTGATAAGCTATTTCACTAAGATTCTTTGTGTACAAATCCACAGCAATAAAAACTTGGTTTAAATACGCTCTGTCTCCACAAATATCCTTTAAAAAATACAATCATTATTAAAGAAAACTGCTGCATGAATTTTGATTATTTTACATAATCTGAATAAATATTTTAAAGACATAAAATATCTTCCAGAGCATCAATGTGTTCACACAGACATCATGAATAGCAGCATGTGGAAATTGTGTCACAATGACACAAATGCTAGTACTGCATGTGGAATGAATGATCAGTGTGGGGAAATCCTATGGAGTGCACTTGAAAGAGGAAACAATTAGAAGTGTATGTTTGTGAGCAAGCCATGACAATTTTTGCAATCATTATGCAAATGCAATCGTTATTTATGTCCTGTAAAACTCAGAAATATTGGAAAAGTTTTAAATTTTTTATTTCCTTGTATTTGAAAGAGCTTACCTAATAATTATCTATATTTGTGTCCTTGGGTTTTTGTGTTTGTTTGGTTTTTTGTTTGTTTGTTTGTGGTTTTTGTTTGGTTTTTTTTTTTTTTTCTGTGGAGACTTGAATTCCTCATTATTTTTCAAAACTGGAATAAGTAGGGTGAAACTGCTTCCTCGTAATTTTAAGATGAGACATATATATCAAGTTGTAGTAGGGAAAAGTTTCCAAATACCTGCTGGATGAAGAAAACATATGGAATTATTGATGTTAAAGTTGATATTTCCTTACAGCTGATATTTTAATCTTTGCCCTTCACATTTATAATCTGCATACAGATAAAGGCACATGATTCAATTTCAAGGTCACCTGCAGCTGTGGAAAGAGTTGAGGAATTACTCAAAGATAAGGAAAAACGAATGATTGTGCAATTTATAGTTTATGTTTTTAGCTGATGAGAAAGCAAAATCTATAATTTTTCTATAGCTGCATAAAAATAATCTTTCCTAATTAAACTATATCTTTCTGAAGATCAAGGGTACCTCTAACTGATATCCTTATTTAGGCCTGTCAATTAATCAGAAAAGTTGCACACTGAATGCAGCCAACGAAAATGCTGCACTGCTTTCATTGAAAAAGAAAGATTTTTAGTACAGAGGGGACACCTTTGTGATCTGTCTGGAAAAGGTCCTCTACCCCAGGTGGGATATTTAAGACCCCTCCACAAACAGGACACTTGAAATTCCTCTCTATAGTCTACAGCTCTGTCATATTCCCTATTTGTGTTTCCATGTCTGAGGCATGCACACACAAACTGTATCCATCACCTTCTCCACTCTGGCTTTTGTTTTTTTCCCTTTGTATTGTTATCAGTTCCAGTTTAAGGATCAGAATTAGCAATGAAAGTGATAAGGAACAAATTTATTACAAACCAGAGAGGATAGGATAAACAGCATCTATCTTCTAAAAAATATCTTCTCTATTCATCTTTTATAGAACTCCTGTCTCATATAAAACCATTGATTTCTTGGGGTATTTTCCTGAGTCAAGTGCCAGCCGGAATCTCTAATTTCAATCTTCTCATTGCCGTACAAGAAAAGCCATTATCTGTTTCCATTCTTGTTCTAATAATTTTATATACATATTATCAAATTGTATGCCGTGTTCACAGAGGGAGTCCAGGCATATTCCTGTGATAGTAATGCAGGCATTTATTGAACACTTCCGCCGTTTCCTGAAGCACATCACAAATATCTATATCATTAACTCCACAGCAATTAATTTATTCTTACTTTTTACCCAATTTACAGATAAATAAATACAGCCTAGCCTTCTCATTCTGTTTCTTTGAAGTCGCTGGTAGGAAACTTACTGCAATTAGAAAGAAATCTAATGTAGCATTATATTTACTATTTTGGACAGGTAATTTAAGGCAAGAAGACCAAGAAAGTGATTATATGTATTAGTCCACAAACCTTGTCCTCTTACTCTCACAAGCAATGTTTGGTTTTATTATTGTTAACTTAATTTTAGTTATCTTTTCTCCTTGGTTATCCCTCTAGCCATTCTGATGTTATCAGAGGTTGTACAGGAAAAGACCCTGGCCAAGAAAACAGGTATCTAAGTTGTTTTCGCAGTGCTACTTACACAAATGATGTAATTCTCTTTTAGACTTATTTTGCAAATTACTGCTTAAGATTTACCAAAGATAAATGGCAGAATTTTCTTTCTCTAGATTCATGATCTTCCCTTAAAATAGCCACGAGGGCCAAAGTTTTGCTATCTAATATTGAGAAATACTCTGTGATTCTAGGCCTTCCTAAGGCAAGGCAATTGACTTTTTAAGCATTTTTTCTGTCAGATTTGGTTTGGTAACTGAGTCTCTGGGTCTTAAACAAACACATGATGGCTAGTACCAATAATTAGCACACAGCCCTCTCTTATGTGCTCTCTAAAATCTATGGTTTATTTATGCAGATTTTGTTCAGAGAGGCAGTTACACCTGACACAAACTATGAGAATAAAGGGAAACATAAAAGTGCAGCTTTTGACACAAAATCAGATGAAAACAGCACTATCTATTCGTATTAAAGGGAAATTCTTCACCTACTGCACCAAGAGTGAATCAGCTGTCTTGGTAAATGTAATTTGAACATCATTTCAAGTTGCTCAGAGTGAACATTTTCCTAAGACAGATGGGAAGAGGTTATATCTCTCTAAGTGGCAGTTCCAGACTGTCAGGAGGGGCAGAAAGGTCTGCAAAATTTTACCTGCTGTATATCTGAAAGTCTTCTTTGCAAAGAAAGCAGTTTTGATTCTTGGGAGATAACTTACTCATATAATGAATTCTGTCACAAACAGCTCATCAAAGAACTGCAGAGTGAAACTGTAGATAGAAGAGGGCTTTCAGGCTGACCATGTGGGATAAACAGAAGTAATGTTATTACTTCTCAAATCCAGGGGCATTCCACACTGCCATCTGGTCAGGTAAGCAACTTGCATCCTCATCATAAGGTGAGAAATCTGCATCATCATTATATCATGTACAGGTACCTTATTATACATAAATGAAGGGAACATCAGAAATCTGGATTTTAAAACACATCATAGGATAGAATATCCTGGGATGGAAGGGACCCACCAGGATGATCCAGTCCAACCCCTGGCCCTGCACTGACACCCCAACAATCCCACCCTGTACCTGAGAGTGGTGTTCAAACCCTCCTGGAGCTCTGGCAGCCTCGGGGCTGTGCCCATTCCCTGGGGAGCCTGGGCAGTGCATGACCACCTTCTGAGGGAAGAACCTTTCCCTGATATCCAACATAAACCTCCCTGACACAGCTCCAGCCATTCCCTCGGGTCCTGTCCATGGTCACAGCGAGAAGAGATCAGAGCTACCCCTCTGCTGACACCTGGTGAGGTGTGACCTCAGTGTCCTACAGCTGAACAAGCAAAGTCCCCTCAGCCACTCCTTGCATGGTCCCTCAAAGCCTTCACCACCTTCTTATCCCTCCTCTAGAGTCTCTCTCTAACAGCTTTAGATTGTGGAAATCAAAACTCCCCACAGCACTCAAGGTGAGGCTGGCCCTCATCTGAAAGAGAGGTTCTCCTGTTTATTCCATTGGCAGCTATTGTAAGTGAGATTCTGGCTGGCTCTGTAGCTACACCAAAAATATCACAACCTGGTCAATCAGTACCAGTTTTCTGCCTGCTTCACTTCATCTGCTCTGGCCATTTCTTTACTTGTTGCAACTCTAATTACTAATGAATGGAGGATGGCCTCATCCCTAAAGCAAAGTTCTTTCACCCAGTAGGCAAGAACTAATCAACACACTCAGTCAAGATGTCTATTTTCTTCCCATCCTGCATCCTAACAAACTGGCACACCTTTTGGGAAATAAGTCCAGGTTTTTATATAAAAAGATAAGAAAGAAAGAATGATGCAGAAACAGGTGAGTGGTCACTCACACTTATATAACAAGGCTAATGTGCATGTTGGGGTCTTGGTCCAGTTCATTATGCGATCATTTACACATACAAATATCCCTAGGATTGTGGGTTTTAGCATTAAAATAAATGAGGTAATATTTTCATCAAATTAGTAACAGCCAAGTTATTATTTTACCTTATCCTCTATTACAGTTTCTGCTTAAATATCTTTGAACAATTAATTGTCAATAAAATAAGGACTTATATAATTTTGTTCCTGGGGACTCCTCACTGCTCCATTGCTCCAGCACCCCATTGTCACAGTTTCAAAAGCAACTTATACTTACTGTGAACTCCTTGAGATCTTTTTTCATTTAATCTGACATCAGATTGCTCTAATCACAAACCCTGACAAGGAAATTATGCAGTGTTAAACAAACAGAATTTTGGCTGTATGTATTTTAGACTCATCAGAAGTCATTTCAGTTTGGGTAGTCTTCAGTTTCACTGAGGTCAACGCAATTGCTTCCATTACCTTCTAAGATTGTATGGTATTAAATCCATGTGAAATGTTATCAAATAGTGCCTGGAGTAAAAATCATAAAATTGCGACCTTTGCAATTATGTTATGAGGTTTTCATTGAGCTGTTAACTATCTTCCTGAGCAAAAGTCAATTTTCTAACAAATAACAGTTTATGCTTTATGCAGTATGTGGTTGGCCCGTGGACCTCCCTGCTGAGAGATCTCAAAAGTTTGCATCATGTCAAAGGAACAGTGGAAAAGCACATAAAAGACATGAAAGGATACAAATACAACTGTGCTTTGTTATGCTAAGGCAAATGCTACAACAAATGAAAAATATTCCCAAGGAAAGTATGTCTATTTAGTACAAAAAGTGGTGTGATTGTTATAAGTTATTCTGTCAGTCTAAAATGAAATTAAGCAGTTACCTTGCAGTAGAGAGTACAATGCTAGTTCATTGGCAGTATTCTAAGTGTGATTATTCTGGTAATAATAACATCATAAAAGTTTAGGAGGCAGGAGATTGGACTATATTTTCACTGTTACACGGAGTTTCAGCACCTTCAGTAGCAAACCAAATGACACTTGCACTCTATGAATCAGAAGTGAGGGGGGGCTCAAATAGGGAAGTTACTGCACACACAAAAACTGTTTGGCAACTGAAAAAACATAACTGGTGTAAACTTAACAATACTGAGTACATGCTTAAAGAACATGAGCAACAGCAGAGACATAGTGGAAATAATTTCACTGACTTCTGTATCTGTTATATTTCGTTCAGTGAAACAAATGGCTGCGCCCTTAAAAATAGCCAATCACACTGCTAGCTCTAATTCCACATAACTGTTCACTAAATAGTCCCTATTCTCTCTCAACACAGCTAAATCAGAACTAATTTCCAAAGCTGAGTGGTTAAAACATAGACACAATGAATAGGAAATACAGAAGGAGAAAAAGAAAAATGGGTAGGAAATGGTACAAGGTAGTGGACGATCCTTTAGTGAACCCTTGAAGGACCTACAAGAAAATAATAACAACAATAATAATAATAAACAACCAGCAACAATTTAAAAGCTGACAACAGAGGTTTTGAACCAAACAAATTTTTTTTCATTAGTACCTGTTGTGGTTTGCATCAGTACAGTACCACAATCACCCGGCTAAATTTGCAGAGCACAGTGTAATGGAGCTCCCAAGGATGCATCCAAAGCTTCATTTCCTTTTCATTTTCTTTCTCAAGATGTCAGCTCCTTCTCCCTGCCCTACTGGGCAACTTCACTTTGCACACATGCAGAATCTCTCAATGCTCTTTGGAGGATGCCTCCACAGCCACATCTGGGGTAAGACTGTTCCCAGGTCACCTCTCAGAAAACATCACGAGACAAAAAGTCAAAAAACTCCACACTCCCAAGCACATATCTACAACACCAAAAAGCCTGTCAAGTTTAGAGAATGCCTCCCCAGGCAAAGCAGGGAAGAAAAATCCTCTGTGATGCTAAAAGCATCACTCATGAGTGAAGATTTTAAAACAAAGTATTTTTCACTTCAAGTCCCACTTTCTCTGCAGACCTATGAGGACCCTCAGAGCATTTAAGCAGTGGAGTCTATTTTTCTTCTGTCCCTATGGGTTTTCATTTTTGATTTCCCTTCACGTTCTTAAGAAAGAGAACTGTGACATTCTTCCTGTGTCAACACACTTATACAGTTTCACTCATCCTATTTTACTTTTAAGCTGCTAATTATTTTTAACAGGTATTGAACTCAGGTCATCAAAAGCCAATTTGCTCTCTCCTGAATGAAATGTGAGATTGGCTCGAAATGGTTAAAAAAAGCTGGCCATATAGAATTGTATGAAATTCTGACTCAGCATTTAGGATCCCTAGCTCTTGTAATATTAATATATTAGATAATTATTTAATTTATTAGGTGATATATACAGGTATATTAGTATTAAAGATCAGTGTACAGTTTTGAAAAGCTTTCCTAAGTTACAGAGGGTTTCATCAATGATACAAAGAGAACTTCTAACAGATGCTAGGGCTGATAGTCATACAGATGAAATCCTAGGACAAAAATTTTCGCACAACAAATAGCTAAAACTTAAATTATTCAAAGGAAGGATGCAGAAACTGCTGATGCTTGGGAGGCTTAAGAAAATTCCAAAGGAGCAGTTGGCATTCATATTCCAGAAAAGATGAGAGAAAAATCTTGACATTTGCATCTTCTGTCTCACATATAAAGTTTATGTCTTTTTCTTTTGAGCAAACACAAACCTTGCAAAGATGGAGAGCTAGGAGAAGAACAGTTTTAAGAATACATTATAAAGTCTTAATTAGGACAAATAATAGTCTGTAATGCATGACAAACTGTCACACACTGATCAAAGTGTGTGAATTCTGAATGCTGACTCTGCAAGACAGATGCACTAAGAAGCTCCCAAGGATATTCAAGATGTCATTTAAACCAGGTATTGCCCTGACACTGCTACTTGTGTCTTCCTAAGACAAATTTTCTTGTTTCAGAGAAGATAGAGAAAAATTTACAACCCTTGTTTTATTTCAAGGGGGAAAAATATTAACTCTTGTGATAAATTAAATGTCTATAAGCATGGGCTGGATTATATGTAAAAATGATGTAATGAAATAGAAATTATTTTCATATGCACTTAGAGATAAAATCATATCTCATAATCAAACTTTGGTTTCTCTTTTGGGGGAGTCTTGATGCAGTCCTTTTGTACTCTTTGAAACTTCTGATTTTAGTCCTTATTCATTCTGAAAGAATATTTATATTGCAAATAAGTCTTTGGGAGAGGGTGGTTTCTTTGACTGTTCTCTTCTTCCTGGGTTTTAATGAAGGTGTTTCAATGCCCAGCAAAATTGTATAATTAACTATATTTATCAAAAGCAGTATGAGCAAATGTTCTGAACATCTTTTCTCTTCTAAAGCTGAATGTAATTTGGGTGAGTCAGTCTCTTCAAAGAGATTTAGAGAACACCATTTGGGCTTTTTGTACTTGCAATCAATGTGCTTGCATTTAAAATAATTGGATTACACCCCAAAGTGAAAAGGCTTGAGAAAGCAGAGGAAACCAAGTGGCCTCGTTCATCGGTGTGTTCCATAACTGATGTAGCTGCACCTCATTCTCCAGCATTGAAGTGGTAAGAAAATATCCCAATGGAACACTGAACAGAGCTTAATTTGGTATCATTCTGTGATGAATTGCAACTATTGTAACTATGAATTCTAGGAAGAGGATACACAACAAGCATGATCCAGGCTTTATCATAGAGCTTTAGAGCTTTTAGCAGATTCTGTGATGGAACAATTGCCATGGCCTGGTGAAGTCAGCCAAAAAGAAATGAATCAGAGACTGTTGTGAGAATAAGAGCCATGAAATGACCGCAAGTTGGTGTTCTCTGCTTGGTGTTGGTCAGGAACAAAAAATAGCAAATGAGAACCTTTAGGGATATTTCTAAAATAGAGGTTGCATCATCTTGTTCAAAAATTTCAACACCCAGAGACAGAATACAGTACATTTGACAATTACATTTGTTTGCTAGACCATAGCAAATGTATCTTTATCTAGATGTGATGGATGAATAATTTTTTCATGCAATAGAAACACTTACACTTGACACAGAGTATTACTGCTGAATTTAGTTTACAATAATTTTCAAAAGCAAACATTAATTGAAATTTGATTATAGAAATAATAGTTCTAGATTCTATATATTGATCTAAAAGAAGAAATAATAAAAAAAAACCCCCACATTTCCAATCTTCTTGATTTGCTCAATTTATCTGCAGAGCTGTACAAGTTTGCAAAGATATATTTCTTCCTTCTCTCAGAGTGAAAAGGTCCACCTGTAGGTTACCTGCATTCTTTAATATGTTAATTTGTCAGGTAGGTTACGTGCATTCTTTAGTATGTTAATTTTTCAAGTCCTAAATTTTCTAAATACTTGTTCTATTTTGTGTACAAATGATGGAATAAATAAAATGTTTACCATCCAACCAAACAAAGCAACTAAATGTAAAGAGGGAAATATGAGGAGGAGATAGAAACTAATTAATTATGTGGATTAACATGAGAAAAAATAACAGAGGATAAGAAAGTGGGTGGCCATATTTCATCTCTTGATGAGTCTGTTACCGAGGAAACAGAAGACTGAGTTCTTGCATAAATGACCCTATGCCTGTGAGTTTGATTTGATGAAATTATATAGCACTACAATTTATGCAGAACAAGGAAGAAGATTGTCAGAGGCATTGTTTATTAGGTGAAATAAAAAGCCTAGAAACCTATTTTCATTTCAATGAGGTTTTAAACCATTTATTTCCTAAGTCTTCTGCCTTTACTATCTAAGTTTCTGACCTAACAAAACTGTGCAATAAAAACAAACCCATCACCTGATGCAGCTGATCAATCACCCTCTTTAAAGGTTCCTGTAGAGGACACGAATCGTTCGCTGAACTCCAGCTCTCACAAACGGGACTCAAATTGATTCCAGTAGACATCCAGCTGGTATTGTGAGGACAGCATTTCGACTACTAACAAGAAGTTCATTAATCTGCTGTGCCTGCAATCCAGTTAAAGAAGCCACGGTGTGTCCTCACATGTGACTGTGAAGAGATATCGCTCAATTTTAGAGTAGGAAAAGCTGGTAATGAATCATCTGCTATTCCTAAGAAAATCTTTGTAAAAACATGAAGTAACCACAAAAAAAAAAAAAAAAAAAAAAAAATAGTGTTTTCTACTTCTTGACACAAAAAAAAAAAAAAAAAAAGCCCCAGAGGAACTCGGAGGAACAGCAGCAAGAATTCACAAGGCATGTTTTTTCAATATAGCGCAATTATCTTTTTTAGATATGCTTTTTATCACCAGCTTCCAAACACTTTAGGAAGGTTTGACTACTTTCAATGATCTTCTAACATACCACTTCTTCATTTTCTGTAAAAATAAAAAGCTTGGAGTATGCTTAAGAGATCGATATAATGATTATTATGTTTGAAAAGTCATAGGAAATACTTATATTTCCTATATTTGTATTTATAAAGATATTCAGAATGGTCAAACTGAGTGAGCTCCAGAAATTTCTTCACATGATGTCCAAAAGGTAATTAATTGGAATGAATATAAGAACGGAACAAACATAAAGTGAATAAAATATACATACATAAATATACAAACATAATACAAACATGCAAAACATATGCAAACATAACACAAACATATAAAACATAATACAAGCACACAAAAATATATAAACATAAAGTGATCAAAATATTTTTTTGCATTTGCTTTGTACTTAAACTTCAGAAGTTGGCAGTATTAAAATCAGCACACTCCCTTTGAGAATGGGGTTTCAAGGATATCTGTATTAACATTTTTATTCAGAAAAAGATGTGACATCCCACAGCAACAAATTTTTGTTGCATTGAACTGGACAAGTGCACTTCTGGTTTAAAGATGGAATTTCACCAGTTGCAGCAGAATCTCTTCCCAGACATGTTCTGAAAAGAACATATGACACTGACAATGAACTGTTTATAGGTTATATTTTATTACTGTGGAATACATGAAATGATAAATAGTTGATATCATAATCATCTGTTAGAACCAAGCTAAAATATGGAGAGGCTGGAAAACAATATGTGGGAGAAGAGGAATATTTCCTGTAGGAGCTGCGACCCACAGGGAGCCCACACAAGAGCAAATTATTCTTGGAGGACTGCAGTCTGTAGAAGATTCCTTGCTGGAATGGCTTTTGAAGGACTACATGAAACACCCTGGTCTGGAGCAGGGGATAAGTGTGAGAAGGAAGGAGGAGCAAAGAGAAACTTCTAGCACGGGGAGATTTCATTTTTGTCTTTTGTTCTCATCCTCCAAGTCTCTTTCAAATAGGAATAAATTGAATTAATTCTCCCAAGTGCCAAGTTTTGCCCATGAGTATCATTGGTAAATGATTTTCTGGTCTTTTGTCTTGACCCATGAGATTTTTCATTCTATTTTCTCTCCCTCTGAGGAGGGGAAATGAGAGACCGGCTGGGTGAGGGCTCAATCAAAGTCAATCCACCCAAACTTCATCAAACTTCACTTATTACTGCAGGCTTCTAGTGCAAGATTTTCTAGGGGAGTGTTTTTCAAACAAGTTTTGTACTGCAGCCATAACTGGCAATAAAAGTCAAGTGTTAACTGAGAAATAAGAATGCATTCATGTGATGCTCACATATGAAATTGCTGATGCCAGCACATGACTTTAATTGCACTGACACAGAAGTTTAAAGCAGAAAAACTATTTTTTGTTTAGAAGAATTTACTTTATAAATGTATTTCAGATGAAAGAAAAAACACCATCTGAAAAGGCAATATATTTTTGTAGGAAGTTTAATCAGGAGTGTTATTTCTGACCTTTTCTCCAAACATGACATGTGAATGACACACTTGTGAGCCAACCCACCATAAATCAATTTATGAAAGCTTGTAATTTTTGAGTATTTTAGGAAAAAAAATTAACTGGAATTCATTAATACAACCACTTTTGATCATGGAGGATTTGGGAAAATTTTGGTTTCTGCAAACCCTGTGAAATCTTACTGTCAGATGTATCAATAATTTAATCTTGGTTGAAATAAAAAAGTATTTCTCCTTTCTATCTTGGTTTCTGAAACTTTCTTGCTATTGGCTGCAATCTCACTTTCATTTCTTTGGAGAATTCCATCCTAAATGCTGTGGCTCCACTCCACTTCCTTCATACACAAAAATATCTCCTCTGTTGTAACAGGGCAGCTTTATGGCACACACTGAAACAGAGAAAGCAGCTGCAGACTGTCAGACAAAAGAACCCAGCTGGTTTCAATTCCAGGTAAGGAAATGTATGAGGTAAAAAAAAAAAAAAATTTATAAACCAATCTTTTCTGGGGCAGTGGACACCTGAGGACAGTAAAAAGTAGATGAAGGCAAAGGAACACTGCAGAAATTATTACATGGCACCAAACATGGAACTAGAATATTTTTATTCCAAAGTCTAAATTGCTAATAGAAGAAAAATTCAGGTTTTTGCTACTTCTAGCTTAATAGACAAGATGTGGATTAAAAATTTTGTTTCATATATGTCAACTAAGGAAAAGGTAATCTAACAGTTTACTTGAGGAACAATATTAGGAAAACACTATTGCCCAGACTCCCAAAGCTCCAGTTCTTGCTTCAGAATGAAGGAATGGTATGAACAGAATTTAATGCTATACACATGGTGAGACTGCAAACAAAATAAAATATCTATTAAATATCTACAAAGATGTTTCTATGGTGTTCATCTAAGTCTATTAGAGTATCTAAAATTATGGTAAGCCTCACTGACATTCTTGAAATTGATTACCTGGAAGCAGCTGGGACCGGCTGGGGCAGGAGCGTGTGCGGGGTGTGGTGACAGAGCTGTGCCACAGTTTCTCACACTGACGAATCAATCACTGCAAAGGAAAGCAGTGCTCGTGCCATGGCTTTACAAAAGTGTGTTTTCACATCATGCACAGCTGGAGAGTTGTAGGCGGCATCGCCACAGGCTAGAATTTTTAAAATAAATAACTAAAAATGATAAAGATTAGTGGAAAATAATTAAAAAAAAAATCCAAGACCATCATTTTATTGGTGTCTATTAAAGTGTGATAATGGCACACTCACCACAGAATTCCCTTCTAAAATCAGGATAGAGGGCCTATTGAAAATGAAGTGGCTCTTGCACATGGAATATGTGCAACCCTATGTTTAGTGTCAAGTACAGTGATGTGAAAGTATTGGGCTATGTGGGAAAAAGGTTTTCCTCCCACCATAGCTAGAATTCAATAATTTCCCCCTTTCTAATGCAGAGTAAAACACAGGAGAAGTCACACAGTTTAGGAGGCAAAAGAAGAAATCCAGAGATGAGCTGTTGGAAGACAATTTTTAAAACAGCTGAAATGTTCAAGTAGCTCCAGTTTAAACTGGGAAATTACCAGAGGGAAAAAATGGTGAACATTCCAGTTCAGGAGGGCAGGGTTAGGTGGGATATTGGGAAGGAATTGTTCCCTGTGAGGGTGGGCAGGCCTTTGCAAAGGGTGCCCAGAGAAGCTGCGGCTGCCCCTGGATCCCTGGAAGTGCCCAAGGCCAGGCTGGACAGGGCTTGGAGCAACTTGGGATAGTGCAAGGTGTCCCTGTATTGTAAATGCAGGCAAAACTGATGGGAAGAGATGAGGATGTCTGACTCAATTCAGAAGGCTGAATGATTTCTTTATTATAATTATGCTAAAATACATTAATATACTACATAAAGGAAGATACTAAAACTACAAACATACTTGTTCTAACTATATCTCTAACTAACACCACTCGTGACCCTCTCTGGAGAGTCCAGCCCCAAGTGGGTTGGATTGGCCATCAGGCTCAAACAATCCTCACCAGAATCCAATCAAGCAATCACCCTAGGTAAACAATTCTCCAAACACATTCCTCATGAGAAAAACAAGGAGCAGAAACAGAAATTGTTTTCTCTTTCTGTCTCTCTGTGCAGCTCTATGAAAAATCCTGAGAGAGAGAAATGTGCTGCCACATCCCTGCCCATGGCAGGGAGTGGCATTGGATGGGCTTTAAGGTCCCTCCCAAACCAAAGCATTCCACGATTCTCTGCTTCTACAAACTCCTGTGAAACCTTTAACCTCAGTGTGGAGAAGTCCATCCTGCTTAGACATCCAAGGGATAACATTTGGTGTTTTTATGTAGGTTAGAATTTGGTCATGGCTATGGAACAGAAGAGCTGAATTGAAAAGTAAAAGGAGGCTTGTGAGAGGGAAAATATTGAAGTTTGAAATCACTGGGGACTATAATACTTCAGAAAATTAAACTTGCACAGAAAAGAGCACTGAAATCACTTTGGGGACGTCAGTGCATTTTTTCAGGCAACTTTGAGATTCCTATTCATGTGTTTTCTTAGCTTTTACTCAAATATTGAACATGAAATATCTGTCCCAAATGACTATATAAATTTAAGTGTGTTATACACTATATATGGCTTTTCACTTACATTCCTAGAATCTATTTTTCTATTATCTATGCTTGAAAATGAGAGCTTATGACATGTAAAACACTAAAACACACTACACAAATTAACATTTTAAACTCTTGATGAAATACAAAGGCAATACTAAAACTATCACAGTTAAGGCATACTCAACTTTAAACTAAGTATTTAAAATAAACGTTTTCTCTTTGGAAGTCAAACCAGAGGATGCTAATTGTCAGGAATGGCTAACTGCAGCATATGTGTGATGACACTAGTAAGTGTTTATGCATTAGGCACCTGCAGGCTGGGCAAGAAAAAAACCTTTCTCAGTAGTGGAAAAGAAGGCAAACATATGACAGACAAAACCAAAAAGGTTAAATACTGCAAGGTGAAAATTCTTTTGTGGAGTTGAAAGCTATGCTGTATCTTTCACTTTTCAAATCTTTTCTAGGAAAACACTGTCAAGCTTGGCTCTCCACCTTCTGCTATACAGAAGGTACATATTAAAATGCTTTGTCATATAATCCTCATTTTATTTTATCCATGTCTTGTCCTGACTCCTTCAGCAAATTGAAAGAGTCTTGGATACTTTCTTAGAGACCTCTTTCCTCAAGAAATAGCCAATAGATTTTTCTTAATATGTTGGAATTAATTGATAAGAAAGATAAACTGAAGGTCACAAAGGAACACCACTCATCTAAATAAATTTTTAGGAATCTTTTGAATTACCTTGTCCTGAAAAACTTTTGAGGCTTGCAACAGAACGTGCCCATCCCCTCATTTCTTAGTGTTACTTTCTGTGGCAGGATAATAGTTACCTTTTCATCATCCACTCTCAACCTCAAATTCCATTAGCAATAAACCCTCACACACATTTTGCCCCCACATACAGAGACACAGGCTTTGATTCATCCCTCTCCACTCATACCAAGTCAATTTAAACACCATTTGCACACAATTGTCCTCATTTATTGATTTAGTCCTGGAAAAAGAGAAAGAGGCAGTAGGCTACATAATGTAAATCTGACTCAACTTATGTCAACATACAATTTCTTCCCACTACTACATACATTTATTACATCTCTGTAACAGGACAGCTAGCGAGCAAACATGCAAAAAGATGTTGTTGAAGGTGTAAAAAATGCTCATCAGTATGGATTTCAGGCAGAATTTCTATCTATATCAAAAGAAATAGGCTTTGGATGTATACTTATTTCAATAAAAGCCTGTAAAATTCTGGAGCCCCACAGTTTGCAAGACACTAATGCATATTTTATGTCATGTGGAGTACGTACCTGCTTCTGGCAGTGCTTTCTTATTTATACCTCAGTGTACCTGTACCTTGAACAGGTAGACATGCGACTTCGTGAGACACAACAACACAACTTTACTAATTTTGTTAAAAAATAGGTTATAAATTCTGTTAAAAAATAATTAGCATATAGAAATGAGAGAAATCTGTCAGTGAAGAAAAAGCAAATTACAATTCCTTAAAAATTCAGTTTAATTTCCTTAAGGAAGACTAAGGGGATTTTGAAGAGGAAGAAGAAGTAATTAATTCTAAAAAAAGGAAATTTAAAACTGACGTTAGTGACGGGCTATTGTAAAGAATTAATAAAAGTAACTAAGAAAAACAAAAACCTAGTTTTTGAAACAGAAAATCAGAAATGGACACCATCAAATTAATTTGCAGACTATGGAGCAGTGAAATACATATATATGCAATCAATATTTCCTGCTTTTGCTTTTACATTCTCATAATTTTCATAAATTCTTAGTAGAAGCCAGGGAAGTATTGCCTCCTGAATTTGGTGTCATGGCCAGTTTGAATCTCACTCAGTGCTGTATGAGCATACACAGGGCTAAGTCCTGCTATGGAATGGATTTGATGATGAATATTAAATTAACATGGAACATAATCAGTCATCCATGTTTCGTGTTGTGCTGATATTTATTCCCCTGCAAATGAGTTGCATGATATATCTTTATGCCTCCCATCTAATGGAATATTTTATAAGAAATAAATGAATAATGATATCTGTTATTCCAACATTACAAGAATATTCTCGAACAAAAATATTTATAAAGTGCAGGTAAATTAGAGCTGATGGAAATACATTCTGTTCCAGATTTAAAGTTTTTTAAAGTATATGTTTTTTAATAGCAAGGATCAATTAATGTTCTACGTATTCAAATGTACAAATAACATCCTCTTAAATTTTAGGACATATTTATCCACACAACTCAGGGTTTTGGAAAAAATTTGCATTGATTAACATACTTTTAGCCTTCTAAAACGATGATGACACATTGGTCATTCTCAGGAGTGTATTAGTTCATTTCCAAGGGGGCCACATTGCAGCTTTGCCATGTGTCAGTCTCTTGGGCATACAGAGTCCAGTAAACATATCAACTAAATATTATGATAGAGGAACCACATCTGTAAGAGTTAAAGAAGAAATAAATCAATTTTTGTCAGGTTTTGAAGACGGACAGCAGTTGTATGCACAGCCTAAGGTAATCTTTGGTAGAGACGTGAGAACTTTTAAATATTGCAACTATAAAAGCCAAAATAAAAGGTGATAGATTATATTAATCCAGGCAAAGAAAGTACAGACATCCTGTCAAGAAACTATGTTGCTTTCTCAAAAGCTCATAAAGGCTAATTGTATCTAAAGCTACAAAGATTATTTTCCTTTCTGTAAAATGATGTAGCTGGTGCTTGTTTCTTCTGAAAATGCTTCAAAAAAAAAATTAAACTATGACTTTTAGAGTGGGTCAAAATTGGATTTATGTTGTTGGAAGATTAACTAACTGTTCTACTATTACCATGCTAGGAGTAATTCTAATTATATACTGGAATACATAGCAATTCCTTAATAGCAAATGTAATTTCCTTTCTTTTTTTAAAATACTGAATAATCAGGTAGTAAGGGCATCCAAAATGGAAAGTAGATGTTACTACAGGAAAATCTGCTCAGCTAACAGTTCAGTTGACCTTTTCTAGCTAATTGGGGAGATTGTTTGAAAAAGTAATTGTTGGTATTACGACCAGAATAGAATAGGAATGGGCTTCAAGGTGGATTAAAATCTACAAAAAATATTTCTGATCTTACTGTTTTTCACAGATGAGCTTCATGGATTAATCTGTACCTTTTTTTTGGAAATGCTATCTTACATTTCAGAGAGAGGACTCTCTACTTTTCAAGACCACAGCATCTTCCTGTATGTGTCAGGTGTTCAGGTTGCCTAGACCTCTCCAAAGGATTTAGAATTTTTTTTTTTCCCAAGAATTGATTATTCCACTAGATAAAAAAATTTTATGGTGTCACTAGAATTTCCAGCTCAACACAAGCATCAGGAGCAAAGATAGACTTCTTTACTCTTTTCTAGTTTCCAACTCAAATGTGGATCTTGCAGTTCCTCCTGTTCATAATCCATCCCTTTTGCAGATCTGGTGACCCCAATTAAACCACATATCTGAATAACAAAACTCATTCTTAGAGGGGAGATGGGGAGCTGAGGACACCCTGAGAAAATAGAACAAATTTTAAAAAAAATGGTTGATCTTTACTACAAAAATAAGTTTTCTTAGCTGTGACTCTTTGACCTGTGTTACAAGTTAGTTACGAGTTGGTCGACTACAAACCATCTTGCACTGTGACCTTCCCCAAAGGCACACAAGGACATTAAAAATACACTGTTTGTGAAGGTCAGGGCCATGGATGGTGTCAGAGAGATGCATCTGTTAAAGATACAAATACTACTTCTGGAAGAACTAAATCAGAGATACTATCTCAGCTAATGAGAGAAGAAATATAAGAGAGCCTAAGGTGGTGTCAAGAAGAAGAGCTGAAAGATATTTTGACTTATTTTTCAGTTTTACTCTTTTTAACTTGTGTGGACTTCAGAGCCTGAGATCAGTAATTAGCTTGCAAGTCACAATTTAGAAATCAAATGTACTGCGTGTATACAAGAATCTGAGTCTTAAGCTAGAATGTCACAGAAAGCATTCACCAGCTAGGGAAAGAGTTAAGAATTCAGAATAAACTTTGATTTCTGTGGATAATTTATGAAGGTATTCACACAGGGGCATAAATTGGTTCTTCATAAGAAGTCAGTTCCAACTTTGTTATGGTCTATTAGTTAAAATCTCCTTTTATGTGTACATGAGGAAAGCTGATGATCCCACAATGACACTAAAAAATAGATTTTTGGCTAGGAAGATCAGCATGTCCCCAGTGGGATCAGTGCAATTTTATATTAGTTGAGAGTCTTACTACTTGGAATTCTTTCCTTTCTCCAAACAAAACTATCAGTTTATTTATCTGCATCTAAAACATAATGCCAAGGTGACAACACCGACCAAGGTGTCTTCTCAATTACTGTCAGCAAAGCTGGGAAAGAGATTACAATTCAGTGTTGGTATCTGCCCTTACCCAGTGCCCCCAAACTCAGGGTTAGATGTGGATCTGCATCCAGTGCCTGATGCCTCCCAGTGGGAATCAGAAAAATAGAAACAAAGACATGGAAGGGTTTGATTTGCAGCCTTGGGAGAAGCCTGGTTTGGTGTAAAAATGCAATACAGAGACATTAAGCAAAAAAATCATAAACTTATATTTCTATAGTTGTAAGTAAGAATATGCCTTAAGTAAGTGAGAAACTGTTTGATAAAATGGTGAAGGGTTTATAATGTATGGGTGTGGTTGGATAGAATAAACTAAGAGTTTAGAAATTATAATAGAAGCATATGTGTGTATGTGAGACAGGAGCCCATTGGACAAGAGCATCCATAGTGCAGCAGAATTAAGTAAAGGTGATAGGTTAGAAAAACAAAATAAACCCTGTGGCAACTTTCTAACTAGGTTAGAAAGTTACATATTGCCTTGTAATGAAGAAACCTGTGACTACTCCTGAGCTTGCCTGACAGCTTGCTCTGTTACCCTGATTTTTAAAAGTGTGTTCTTTTATAGTTCTTGTAAAATCTTTAATGTTCTCATAAAAGTTCTTTAACCTTCTAATAATGTTTACATATTTCTACTAAAGTTCTCACACACTGTTCATGTAAATAATGATTGTTTTGCATTCGTCTTTGCAGAAAGAGAAAATTAATAAACTATTAGTTTGATCAGTGTGGTTGGAGAGGTAACAATTTTATCCTCCAATCCACTGTCACTTTATAATTCTGTATATTATGAAGTCAGAAATAAAATTAACCCTTTTTCTCTTTTGAACTTACCAGGCTTCTGTGTTCTCTGTTCATGTCTGATAACGACATTGCTCCTTTAACATCTCACAGCCTCTGAGACTGATGTTATCTGAGCAATAAATTGTTCTTAGCCCAAAAACAGTCCCATCCCTTCGTTACAAGCAGCAATGATAATAATCATTGCCCACTGGTTCTGTAGCATTGCCTTAGAGAGAGAGGAATGGGAGGCCAAAGGGATCAGCACTGACGGAACCCCGGCCTGGTTCAGGGGTTCCGTGTGGTGGAAAAGTCTCTCCTCCAAGCCGTGCTTCCAAAGAAAGGCTCAGCAGTCTCTGTTGTTCGGTCTCAAGGCAGTTTATTGCAAGTTATGTAAAAGATTTTCTTCTCAGGCTGCTGTGGTTTGCTCAGCAGCTCAGGCAGAGGCACACACACACCCTGACATCCTCTCTGACTCCCGACTGCTTCTTCTCTCCCCGCCCAGGGCTGCTGCTGTCTTTTATATGGTACATTACGTGTTACATGTTTATAGTTTTCCCCAATGCCTAATACCTATATTAAATGGTGCTTTTCTACTCTAAACCAATCTGTGAGTGCCAACACCACCAAGAACATGGAGGCAAGGAATAAGAAGGAGGAACAGGACTGGCCCACTTTCCTCCATCTTAAAATCTCTGACCCCCATGTACAAAGTAAAAATCCCCCTGTACAGGTGTTAAAACCCCCTTGTACAATATTAAAAAAATTCTTCCCTCTACTTTGTAACTACTTCTACTATAACATCTAAACTTTTGTGACTTCTTGTTCTTCCTGCAAAGTTGGTAAATCATTCCATGGCTCAAACCCAAAATCACAGCTGTTTCCAGCTGCCTGCCAGGGTCTCAAATGTTTCTGACCTGGACCTGGAACCTCCAAAAATGTCTGAGGGACATTTTGAGTTCCAACAAGCACGAGGTAACTTGAAGGTGCTGTGGGCTCATAGAGGCACCTGCAGACAGCAACCCAAAAGCCAGAACAAATCATTCTTTGGGAATTCAGCGATGTGTTGGGTGTGGGACAAACACCATTTCCAGCAGGAGCTACCAGAGGCAGCAGCATGCTGTTTAACAGCCAGAGGTGTCCTGTCCTCTCCAGGGTAAGGATTCCTCAGCCCCGGAGGTTATGCCAGCAGTGTGCCCTGCAGGACATCTCAGATGATGTAGGTGATATCCTGCCTATATGAAAATGCTTGGCCAGAGGCTAGGATAGATGTTTGTGGGTAAACTGTAATTTAGCAAGCAGCAAGCTGAAATAAGATCTAAAATAACAGGACTCTTAATTGTATTGGGCTACCAGTTCATCATCAACCTAGCTGCTGGAAACAGCACCTAGGAAAATTTTCCTATGAATGCAAAATAATAATTGCCTGGGCAAGACCTAAAAGTTCAAGCAATCATTTATAATATGTGCATTTTGGGTGTAAACTTATGTGCTCCAGCAGAAATTTGTAGGATTTTTAGTTACTGTTGTTTAGATACAAGTGTTTGTTATCACTGGCCAACACTACAATGTCACTATCATATTTACAGCTACTCAATTAAATATAACATTGGAGTGAAAGATGAGCAGGACATACAGGAGGCTTACATACAGCTTAACAGTAGGTCATTAAAAAGATTGTAACCATCTGTTCGAGAATAAATGAAAGGTATGAATTATGCTCGTATCTAGAAGAACTTAGGTTATAAATGCAAGCTAATTGAAAGGAGACACCACTACTTCTATAGCATTAAATACAATATGTTCAGCCCCAACTACTCAAATTAAAGATCAACAACTATGAAAGCATGTGCAATAAAAAGGGAAAAAAACCATTACTGAAACTGTTCAAAACCAGCTAATCTGTTACTACTTGCTCATCATTTTCATTGCCAGTATTAAGTGTTTAGAAAATCTAAAAAATAAAATTTCTGGTTTCTTAGATAATAAACCCCCTCCACTTTATTTCTTTCACTTCTCTAAGAGAGATCTTATGAATTTCTATTTATTATATGTGAAACATTTGTTTGCCTAATGAGGGATAAGGAGGAAAAGTGATAAAACTATTAAATAACATTAATGATGAAACCTAAAACTCTTCCATTTGCCTTTAAAGTCTGCCAGTCTCGTTTTGTGTCTACTGTGAGAATGAAGATAAACTCAGTTGTGGAAAGAAAAGAAAGGAATTGAGCTGTTTAATCTTCTTATACAGATAATTGCAAGGTGTGATAGTTCTTTTTATTTTGTGCTTTCATTGCTTTCATATGACACGGTCCTCAGTATTTTAAACATATTCTGCTATTTTTAGAGATGACTTCTTACAGTTTCCCTTATATTTTGCTGATCACCATATTTGGGACAGGGAGAGAAATATCTCAGTTTCAGTTTTTCTCTTTGGTCTAAGAAACCAAATGGTGATTGAGGGCATATTTCACAAGCGAAATCTGCCAAGTCTTGGAAAGTGATTTTGGTTGTGGTGGGTGAAGATTTGGGTGAAGATTTTGCTTTGCACTGAGTGCTGGTGGCTGAGAAAAGGTTATGGCATAGAATGGAATAGGGACCAAAGCATGCTGCTTGTAATCTTGTGGATTTAACATGCTTCATGTCCTGCATGTTTTTTTAATGGGAATATACTCAGACCTGCTTTTCCTTTGTTTACCTGCCCCATAATACATTTCTATGTAAAAATAAGAGCTCCATAGTAAATTTTCAGGGTTTGCTTATTGAAAATCGGGCTGTATAAAGTAGAGGTGTTCAGACCACTTGTAGCACTCATCACAGAGTTCACAGAATTATCTTTCAAGGGGCATCAACATCAACACAGAGTTTACTGCAACTAGTGACTTCCTCAACAACATTTATTTGAATACCAGCCTAAGAAAGTTGAAGATTACAAAATTGCAAATGGAAGAGAAATCTTGAAAATGTGAAATGTTTTCCTGAACAGTAGTTTAAAGCCTTTGTCTTAAATGCATAAACAATTAAATGGTCATCATCCAGATTAAAAATAAGCTCATATCTGTAGGGTATTCCTGGCAGTTCATACATTTTATGTACTACTCCTTAGCCTCAGGAAACAAAAGAATCAAGAACACTCTCACTGAAAAAATATTCTTCAGTTAGAGATTTATTGTGTATTCAGAAATTGTACTATATTCAAGTATTTCTCCTCCTAAGTAGTAAGAAGAAAGGGGAAGATATCCCTCTGGAACAGCAATTATATGAGATGTGATGCACTAAATCCAGTTGAACATCAACTAAACTCAACTGAACATCAGTTTTGCAGAAGGTACTCTTCAGTACTTTAAAGTTTTTAGTAAGGTTATGTGAAAGAGTAATTAGAAGATGGAGAGGAAAAGGTAAAGTAAAATTTTCTGGGATCTAGGACTGTAACTATCCAAAAATTTGGAGACAGGGATTCAGCCTTGTTTCGTGTGCACCAGAGTGAATGAACATTAATGGCAGAATTCTTCAAGTGTTTTCATCTTCATCTATTCCTTCTTATATTTTATTTGTCATGGGAGAAACTGATAGAGGTTGAAATGATAGTACCTCGATTTCTCTTCAATGTTCTTATCAAACCTGGGCATGGAAATTGATTGAAACTAACTTTGTTGACTAAATTAAGAGAAACAATTGATTCCCTCAAGGGTAGAGAGGCCTTACAGAGATATTTTCATAAATTAGAATACTGGGCAACCACTGTCTGTGAAATTCAACAAGAACAAAAGGCAGATTTGGCACCTGGGGTGATGGAGTCCTGGATGCACATCCAGACCTGCTGGCTTGGGGCACTGGCCACCTCTCTAGGAAGTGTGTTACTGTATTTAACCATTCTTGCTGTCAAGAAATGCTTCCTAAAATCAAACTGGGACTGGGCAACCTGGAGATCATCTGCTAAGGTATGTGAACTTTTACAGAAAGGGTACAAAGTGGTGTCCAGTGAAAGGACGAGAGGCAACGGGCACACGCAAACACAGATTGTTCTCTCCAGCATCAGGGACACAGAAACCTGTTTTTACTGTGAAGGTGAACGAGCACTGTCACAGTTCCCCCCAGAGACATTGTGGGGCCTTCCTCCTCAGAGATATTCAAAAGCCACCCGGACATTGTGCTGTGCAACTCTAGGAGTCCTGAGCCATTTGGATTCTGTATCATTCCTGCATGGGCTAATTTCACCAAATTCCTCTTTCTTTGATATCATCCTGGACCCATCTTGATGTTCCAAATATCTGCTCTAAATAAACCCTGTGAGTTAAAATGTGAATTCTCTGAAGTTTCCCAGGGATTTCCTAGTTCCTGCAGTGCATCTGTCAAGCTCTTAAACTGAACTGCAAGAGCTACGTCTTGTCTTCAGTTAATCTAAGGATTAGACATTTTTAATGATTGAATTGAAATTTAAGGAAGTTTTGTTATCATAATTCTTGCACTACCTCCTAAACTCATGAATTTCACTTCCTGGGGAGTGGAAAATAAAAACAGACAAGTTTTATGAGCAAGCTCCTATCTTGGGATGTAAATAATTGAATGGATAGCATAGAAAATGAAATAGTTTCCATTATGTATGAATGATTGGTTCTCCAACAGACATTCTAATTTAATGCATGCATGTCTATAATATGACTATATATTGAAAATTTAAATTCAAACATTTTGCCAAGAGGTTCACTCAGATGGTATTTCTTAAAGGACAATAGATGAACTAAGGAAAAAGCAACATGTTAGATGATACTCTGCATAAGAATTTTACAGAAATTATATGCATTTTGAGTGCTCTGCTCCCAGCTGTTCCTCAAATATGAAGCACCAGCCAAAATTACACTGAATAAATAATCCAATGTTTCTAAAGGGCTTTTCATTCCTTCCAGTTTCTTACAGGTTTCTGTGCTAACACATCAGGCCATTATGCAAATTAAGAAGTACAGCAGGGAAGAGAAGAGGCTCCACACAAATTTCATTTTGTCAGGATTTTTCTGTTTCTGAAGTGTCCTCACTTGTAGATATTTATTTATGAAGGTGTTGTGTGCAGGATGTGCCACTTCTCCCAGATGTCATCTGCAGAGCTGAATATCCAGTAATTCTCAAAACTTACACTTCCAGAATAAACCACAACTTTTTTGAGAAGTTGTTTAAACACTCAGGAGAATAATTTTGTTTTCACAGTTTATCACTGTGAAAACTTATAAGCTAATACTTATTTCTACTCTCTACAAAATGAGAGTTTGTTCCAGAAATACAGAAAAGACAAGTTAAAGTTCAGAAAATTCTTGCTATTTTACAGTAAGGTATAGATTACTTCTTCAAGAGATTTTGGGCACTACTTTTCCCTGAAGCACAGTCAAGATGTTTCTCCAAGAGAATTTCTTTTCTAGGGTGGAAGCTCCTGTCGGAAGTAGAAAGACAAGCCTGTCCCTCTGTCAGCAATGATTTATAATCAGCACTCACCTGAGCTGTGACAGTCTGGAGGCCTGACTCCCTGCCCAGAATTAGACTGAGCAAGTATTTTTTATGCTGGTGGCATAAAAGAGTTTATGTTTGGACTCAATGGCCTTAGAGGCCTTTTGCAACTTTAAATGTTTCTGAATGATGCTAAGACTTGATGAGAGTGTAGCCAGTGGCTCAGTATGTATGGATGAGTACATACATTCATTTTTCAATTTCTCTGGAGGCTTTTAAAAAATTTTGTTGCTTTAACAATCTTTGAGAAGTCTTGGATTTGTTTGGAAGCAAAATAAGATTAAGAACAGGCATGGATTTTTTTTTTTTTTTAATATAGCTCCTTTCAAGAATCAAGTAGAGATTACAAATGTTCAGGTCTGTGGATTTAAAATAGTGTAGCACAAACAAGAGTGAGTAGATGGAAGACAGGAACTTGTAGAAACTTGAAAGACACTTTGGGAGATAGAATATGCATTATTTACACAGAGAGGGCACTCACACAACCTCTGTCAGAAAACTTGGGCACTGTTGATAAGACGTTGGAGGTGTAATTTTCCATTCAAAGAGATACTACCAGGTGTTAGTTCTATTTAAGAGCACTTAAAATAAGCATGTAGGGGAGACTTACACCCCCAGACCAACCAGCTGTATCCAAAATTACTTTCTTCAACACAGAAATAGTCCACAACCAGCATTCTAAATGATATTACAGTATCTAGGAAGAGCAACAGCAACCTGAGACATATGGATTGCTGACCTGACCATACAGTTTTTCCCTCTTGCAGATAAATCACCACATGCATGGGTGGGGGAGAAAGAACACACCAGCTTTTTTTCTGTGTTAGTAATCCCTTATTGAATTCAACCACTTTCATCATCTTTTTCCCTCTGAGGTATGTAAGTGAAGAACTTTATTATCAGAAAACAAGTTGAATTAGTTTCCAGGAAAGTGAAGTACTAAGTAGGGCTTCTTAGAGTGCAACAGCAAAGCTGAATTCACTTTGAAACACTTAGGTTACTAGGGCAGAAAATGAGACCTCTTTGATCACTTTTTATACCTTAACTATAATAAAACAGAATTGAACACTATACAGTCTGCTTCCACTGTTAAGAATAAGAAAATCAGGGAAAATGATGAAAAAAAATTCCTACTCTTGTGGGGAAAAAAAACTGTAAAAGGGGAAAAAAGGAATGTAATTTGGTAAGGGACGTTGAACATTATGTGGAATTGGAGACATTGCCAAATTGTCATGATTCTGAAAAATATGAACTATTGATCCAAATGCTGGTGGGGAATTATTATTATTCTCTTTCCTTCATGCCTAGCATTCAGAAGTGAATAGGGATGTGAGGTAACCAGCAGAATAATGAAAGGAGCAGGACGAAACATGAGTCTGTGCGAAACACCGTCTTCATATTGATGCTGGAAAGCATGCAGGCATAATTCATACAAAATACTCAAACACAGGACACCAAGGTCACCAAGTAAAAACTCTGAAAGCAACTCTGTCTTTGCTTCTGAACTTTTTAAGCTGGGAAAAACATAATTTACAGATATTTATTTTGAATTCTCTCTCAATAAGTCAGGAGCTATATGGCTTCTCGAGGGCTGCTGCATTATTTACTTTTTACTGTGTTGTTAGGGTAGAGGCAATACAGATAACACTACAATATCCTAAGACTAAGTCTCAGTAAGATCATGTTTCTGGGGAATAATGTTTCTGCCAGAAAGGAATTTAATGAGGTGACAGATTGCAAAGGATAATCTCCAGCCTTCCTGCCCAAGAATACAGAAATAATTCTCCAGGTGACCAAAGAACAGTTTCAACCAAAAAAACCTTGTTTTATTTGAACTAAAACAAGGTGTAGAATCACAACTACTACAGAACTTTTTGGAAGGGCCTGAAATCTCATACGATTTGCATTGCCACTACCATTTCCAAAGGCATGATTCCCTGCATTTTGATAGGGATCACCCGCCATTTACAGACATGATGGGCACTCTGCCCCATCTCCAAGATGGTTGCATATGTAATTAGTGAAGTATGCAGTAAAAGGTTGACAATTTTTTAAATTTGGACTGTGACTGACATTACTTATGGCCACCCAGAAACCTCTGCATTTGAATAAAATACCATCATGTAACATATGAATTAGGTCACAGATAAAATTAGATTGCAAATCCAAGAGTAACAGTACAGATAATGCAAATTTTCACAAATTTTGTAAGGGGACCTAAACTAAATTACTGTGGGGAATCTTCCCAGAACACTTTCTATAACTTTATCCTCAACGGTGACTAAAATTCTTTTTCACGTATGGAAACCAAGTAGAGTAATTTGAATCTTCAAGGAAAAATTCACAGGCATTAGGCAAGAGGGGACAATGATAAGGGCTTTAAAAGAGCTTTTTTCCTCCTGTGAACTTAGTCCATGCAAAACAGGGCTTTTCTTTGACAGTTTTTTTGCCTGTCAACTCACTGTGTCTCTAAGAAGGAGCAATCTCTGCACTGGTTAATTGCCAGGTTTATTCTGCCTGCTCTAAACCCTGCTGGTCCTCATTTCAGCTTCATGTTCTTTCTTCAAAAGCAGAAAGATTTCAGCACCTTGTCCTTAATTTTCCAAAATTCCCAAACATTTAAACCCAACCCACCATCATAGTCAGTGCTTCTGCCACAAATCTCCCCTCCTCCCCATTTTCCACTGGATTTCCTTGTCACACAGCAGCTTTCAGAGTGGTTGTGCAGAAGAGTGCTCATTCTACACCACTTCAGAAAAGTTGTCTGCAATTTTAGTGACTTCACAGCCTCGTTCAAACCACATATTGAATAGCTATATGAAATTCATATTTTTTATTGTTATGCATTGTTTGCAATAAGCAATTTCAGACAGAAATAGGAAGCATTAATTTGATACAAAATAAGTAAGGCTTTTCAATCAGACAGAAAAACACATAATGTATTGTATGAGCATCACTGCTATTCTTAAGCTACTATAACTACTGCTGAACTACAATATTCTGAAAAAATAGCAATTATGTTCTCTGAGGCTGTGATTTGACCAACCACTGCAAGGCAGAGCTATTCAGCTCAGATATACTGTTTATATTGACCAAAGAGTTATTCAAATAATTTGTTGCCTTCTTTTTGTGTGTGTTTTCTGGCATCTAATACAGCTTTGAGCAAGTGCACAGCAATTTCTAAAAGCATATGATGATTGTTTTAGATGAAGGCACAGAAGAAGCTGTTCAAAATGGTTAATGAAATGCTAATTTTCCACTAGCAGTGGATGTACCCAGTGCAAGCTGGGAGTTTTTAAAAATGTTAAAAATTTAATTGTTCAAGTATATAAAATAAAAAAGTGGGGGAGAAACTCTTATTTGCTTAAGTCTTTCAGGATCTCTTTACATCCAAGAGTCAATATTTGCGTCAGAGCATGAGGTTCACTGGTCCCCAGGGATTAGGAAAAAGAAGCTTTATGGATAGGTATTGCCCCTAAAAAACTTTTAGTCTGACAAAACACAATGTAACCAATGTTTCCATCGGTGTCAAGAAAGACTACCATAAAACAGCATGACAGTTCCTAAAGAGCAACTGCAGTGGAAAACACAGAAATGGAGGCGAATCACTGAGTATGAATAAACAAAGCAGCAAGAGATAGTGATAGATGAAGAATATGTGTCAGGGAATTATCCCTAATTCTTTGGGATAATTATAGCTGCTGAGCAGAAGGGCTGAGCACCCCAGGCCCAGCTGATGTTGATGAGGGATCCTGCTACTCCCTATCCCTAACAGAGCAGCTTGCTGTTTATAGGAAAACAAACAATTCTCAGTGTCTCTCTCCAAAAGTAGAAAATGCACATTTTAAAATTAATTAGGACAAGCTGAGTGTTTCCCAGCTTGAGAGATTTATATAAATATTTTAGGCCCTCTATCTGGCAGGTTTCAGGTGAATTGATGTAGCAGAAGAGCAAAGGAAATAATGGCAGACCACAAAAGGGAGATTGTTCTAGCACTAACAGGACTGTGGGACCCACACTCCAAGTTACTCCTTTCCCATAGGAAATAAGCACCTAAATTACATTTCATTGCTACTATAAACCTCTATATTCTCCACTGTGTTTTCTCTCTTTACAGCTAATATGGAAACAGAATCAGACATGGCACTGATTTGCCTTCTCAAGAATAATTACAGGCATATCTAGTCCTGTATGTAAATTAGTTTACAGCTCTGCTGCGTGTTCTACAAGACCAGAGACTAATGGAAAACAGAATAATATTAAGTAAAAATAAAATTACTGGGCATGTGATAAATTACCCAAATGGTGTTGACGTGACAAAATTAAACAAGAGAGACATTGATTGACAGATTTTAGTCAGATATTTATTCTAGGATATGATTAACAGCCAAATGTACATTTTGACAAGGATGTCAGTACAAGGATAACTTTTAAACTGTAACTCGATTTTGTTTCTTGGTTTACTTTTTAAACACTTTAGAAATAAAATTGGGTCCATATTCATACTTCCAATAATGATGATCCCAGAGACTTGTCAGGTTTTGGGATATACGCCATAAACATGCAGAGAGAACCCTAAAGTTTACTTGACTAAGATCTGTACATCAAAAGTAACATAGCCATTTACTTAATTTCCTAGGATCTGGCAGTGCCCTGAAATGCTGTACTGCTCAGAACAATGTAATATCATGCATCTGAATTTAGGAACTTGAAAATAACATTGGAATTACCTCTTTTTTTTTAAACTTTGCATTTTGCAAAAGGCAGCAGAAAAACATGTGGGTTTCTTAAAAGCTTTGAAAATGCTGTGAATCAAGCACATCATGCACCAGATAGACTGCTTTTCATTATAGCAAATACCAATTAAAATTTTTTCTCCTCTTTCTTCCTTTCATTGGGAATGGGAAATAATTTTCTCATTTGAGAAGTTGTCAGGGGAAGGGTGACTGTTGTTCTGCTCAGTGAAGTGTTCTCGAGTTCAAATGAGCAAGTTGAGCTTGTTAACTTATTCCTTGTTATTGACAGACTGAAATATGCAATTATGATTCGTGTCAAGTATTTCCAAGCTATCTCCACTGTTGATTCAAACTATTTGTATGGAGATCCAAAAATACCTCCTCTTCACCCCACTCACCATCTTTATGTCTTTACTTAACAGCTGTTGCAAATTACAGAAGTTCCAGTTCAAAAATTGCCAGCAGGCTTGGGTATTTTAAAAGTAGATGAGGCACAAGTATATGTATGCTTCTTTTCTTGGACATAATAACTGTTGCCTGTACAAAATTCTTCTGCCTAGTTACTTCTATTAGTTGCTTTTTTACTAGTTTATTATAGAACTTTATGAATTATTTTCAAGTGTATATTTTGTCAGGGAAAGTAGTCCTGGTTGTCCAGAGATGTATTCCAAAATAAAGAAATCTCACTTATTTATTCTCTCCTTGCATGGAGGTTGCTAAAACAGTTTTGGTAATCTTCCAGGATAATTTGTGAAAATTCTTTATATTCTTCATAATTCTCTACATCCTTTATATATGGAGAGATCTGAGTTTCGTTTCTGTTGTTGAAAGTACCAGCACTCTCTGTAAGCATTTATGTTTTAAGGGTGATTATAATTGTTCTTTTGCTCCTGATTCCTCTTACAGCTGTTCTTACAATACTAACTGGCAATGTAAAAAATCAAGTGAGATTAGTACAAACCAGGAAAATATCACAGTGTTCTGACCTTTAAAAACAAAGAAATCAGTCTTCTCAAGTTCTCTTATCTTCCTTATGATGTGAATGCTCTAATTGATAGGAATGCTTGATTATGGTAATATTTAATTACTTAGAAAAACTTTACACACAGAGCCAAGTATCCCAGTGAGATAGAACAATGGATAATGGTGTCAGAACAATATTAGAATAAATCTGTAGGTGTTTGAGAAATCCTGAAAAGAAAACAGATCTAATTAAAATAACTGTTAACTCTTCAACATTAGGTAATGTTATCTTAAGCAGATGAAATATTTTAGTGTGAAAAAATGTTTCAATTTTTTTTCAACCTTTTAAATTTCCTATTTCTCCATCTTCTCTCATTCCATCCTCATGAAATGCCCATCTGCCTGTATCTTTCTTTACTCAACTCCTGTTCCTTCTGACCTTTCCATATGATTTTGCAGAACTGTAGGATCATGATGTATACCTACCAAGTGTTTTGCCACCAAAAGAGGGAAGAGTCCAGATTGTGCTCTGAAAGAGGAGGAAAAATGGGAGACTTCGTCTGCAGCTTCTCTCTACTTCAACTTTTTAGAAGCCCTTGATGCATGAGGGAATTTACAGATGGTACCTTGAGTCTGTTTCCAAGACAGTATTAAAACCTTGCTCACTCAAGGGACAGGTCAGCAGAGGGAATAAATTGAAACCCTCCAGTGAATGCTGTGCCAAAGGAACAAAGGGAAGAGTGAACCTTTAACCATGATTCATGGTGACCTTTGATGGTCCGCCTCACTGCGTTCCTAGCACACTTTTCAGCATCTGAGTGTCATTTCCTAGAATTCACATTTTACTTCTGAAATCCTGTTTATTCTGAATATTTTTTTTTTTTTAATTCCCTTCATATCTAGGAATGGAAATGTGCAGGAATACTGTGTGTTATGTTCCTTTGTCAACCTGCAAAGGGACCAGGACAGCTGTTGACTTTCCCTTTAGAAAGGGGAATTTCTCAACAAAGACAATGTGTTGTCCCATCCCAAATTATGGGATGTTTTCAAATCCCATAATAGCAATCACCTCTCAAAAAAAAGGAAACATATAATTTAATTATTTCTACATATAATGAACATAAATATTTCCTAGCAATATTGTTTCTTCACCTGTTTGCAAAGAAACACTGCAATTTTTAAAAGGCAGAAAAATTTTGGTCAAGTCCTCCATAATGCCCTTTCTCTTTGGAGGTTCATTGTAGACGAGAGGAAATTAATGTGAAGATGTCTTTTAAAATACCAGAAGACATGGCAAAACAGTGAAATATACATAACTGTGGTATTTCTGAATCACTGGGAGACAACCTATCCAACACAATGTCTTTGATGGCCACAAATTCTCAAGAATTCAAAGGTTCTTCATTAATATTTAAATGGCACAGCAATTGGCTCACAAATACTCATGGGTGGCTTTATAATTTTTGATCCCACATTATCCAAAGTTTTTATAGTGGGATGACATTATTAAGCTCTGAAGGTCCCACTGCAATCAGAAAAATGCAAAAGAAAGCAGGCTTAGGCAATTTCTACTTGCTCTGTCATTATTAAACTTTTCCAGCTTAAGAAGATAAAATATAGCAGTTTGCTAGTGCACAATTCTTCTCATCTGCAAAGCAAAATTTTCCTTAAAGCCAAAAACTTCAGGATAATACTGTCAGCCAATATTTGCCCCAGAGGGAAACACAAACAAGATAATTTATAAGTGTGCTGGATTTTTTAAAACTCAGCAGGAAAATTAAGCCTGCTCAAACTGGCCCATTTTGATAGTGGAGGAAAAATACCAGGAGAGATGATGAGTTGGAGTCGCAATCTACCAAAGAAATTGCAAGAAATACAATTATATTAATAAAAAAATTGTATAAAAGGAAGAATGGTTTGCCTATAAAAAGATTATTCAACACCAAAGATGTCACCTGCCCCCAGGGACAAAATCAAAGTGGCAGCTGTTCCTGGACAATGCACAACACCCAGTTTTTAGGAATTCTTTCCTATTTCTCAAATGCACCTCTTCATCTAGAGCAATGATCTAGGTGCCAGCAAATCCAGATATTTAGGGGTGCCTTGGATAAGAGAGCAGGATGAAGTTGCCTGTTCTCTGATATGTCAGCATCTACAGAAATGATATGAAAATGGATGTGATACTTTTTGAGCCCCTAAATTTGGTATTTGGCTTGTCTCAAACTTCCAGCAAAATGAAAGAATAGATGAGCTGGGCATGTGATTATATTGATATAAACTCAGAGTATATTGTGCTTGCATGTAAATGCCAGACAAACTGCAGACCAAGTTGTGAAATATATTAATTTTAAATACAAACTTTCCCTCTTCTACCAGTAGATTCCCTACTTAGTATTTTTTCTTCATACCCCTTGTGACTGCACTGAATGGACTGCATTGCTGGATTCCTTGTAAGATCATCCTTCTCCCTCCCAGACTGAAAGGTGAAAATCAGCTGTGGAATTCCTTCTCAGGCAGTGGACAGGTAGTGATGGTCATGCAGGTGTACCCCATAAGCCTCCTGGGCAGAGGGTGAACTCCCAGGTGTGTGTCTGTGGTCTAAAAGTCACACTGTCAAATACATTTAAACTATAGAGAACAAATGTTGTGCTCCCTCAGTGTGCCTGTGGTCTCTCTGTGATGGTTTGACAGGTGCCCAAATGCCAGAGAAGTTGGCACAGGAATAACAGATCTTGAAGCAAAAGTGAAGGTGAAGGGTGACAATGTGAAGGTGAAGGGTGAATGACACTACTCAGTCCCCACCAGGGGCTCTTATTTTTAAAGCTTTGTGCATGAATGGAAGGGCACATAGCAGTTTTTAAAAAATTAAATTATTAAACCCCACTTTTCTTTAATGTCAGCCAGTACAGAGTTATATATCTAAAGTAATTTCAAAGTAAAAAAGAAGAAAGGCATGAGAACAGAGATTGGTAGATAGGGAATAAGTGTATTCAAAGCAAAACCTCCTTATCCAAATGAAGAGAAATGAGGAAACAACAGCAAAGAGAGAAGTGCTGTGCTGTAGCCAGATCTATTTTGACTCAGCTTATTTTCTCCATCACTGCAGAGGGAGAGCTGCACCATCAATCACAGTCAGAACGACTTTTTCCTGTTAAATCCACACCTTGTCAAGCAGGTAACTAAATGCAGAATATGCTTCAGCAATGTATCTTAGGATGGGAATCCACAGGTTAGGCATGACTTTCACAAAAAAACGATTGATTACTCAGGTTCTTGTGGCTTCAGATAAAGCTTTGAGGGCAATTTCCCAGCAGCCACTTCCTGAGCCTAAATGAGCTGAAACTTTGTGGAAATTTGTGAACTTTATGGCAAGGGGAGGCTGATTGAAACAATACATCTCCAATAATATACAATTCCTCCCATTAGAATAAATTATGCACAAATTAATAATGTGTAGAACAGTCCGTGAGGCGGTATTTGCTGACTAACTTCCATCAAAACTTCTTTCACATCCTGGGGTGAGGAGTGTGTCATTTGTTGCAGGCAGCAGGCACCAGCTGTTGTGAAATTCCTTTACTGAGTGATTCATCTGTGCAGCTTGGAACAGGACTTTTGAAAGCTGAAGTGGTGAGCTCAAAGAGGTGGGATTGTTCTGGGAGGTCCCTCTGCAGGAAGTAGGAGGAGAGAAAAAGGTGTTATTATTCAAATTTTCCTTAGAGTTTTGCAAATCCACACTACAGGCATTTTGTTTTTCAAGGGTTTTTCTTTCACTTGTACTCTAGTTGTTGAATTCTGTGTCTTCAAGCCAGGATTTTCCTATGCCATAACTCTCAGCCTGATTCTTGAATAATGAGTGAGAGGATTTCTTGTTTCTTCCAGCCAAGACACAGAACTAATACAAAAGTTACAAACACTTATATTCAGTGGCCAGTACTGTTTTAGGAATAATTCCATGATGGTGAATTGTCCTTTTTCGATGACATGTGCAAGACTGTACCTAGTGTAGAAAATGCTGATATAGAATTTGGAACCTCTTCACAGGGACCTGAAACATTCCTTTGCAAACTGTTACTTCCAGGAGCAAATTCAAACTATACAGGATATACAAAAATAGTTTTAAATATTATCAGTGAGATAATAATTTAATAATTCTTTTCCTCAGCACAGAGTACCTGTTGTGTAGAATTAAATTATTATTTTGCCCTCATAATAATAGTGAAAACAACATCTAATATCTATTTAAAAGAATCTTTAGGTATTTCCTGTATCCTGAATATGCAAAAATTTTACTCCATTCCAGATGTTCGTTAGGTTCACTAAAAAGCCACTTTCATTTAGAAGATATTAAAAGCATCAAGATCATCATTGCTATAATATTTTTCTGTTAGTTTTTCAAGACACTCACAAAATGTCTTACAGGGGTTTCCATTTTGACATCCAAATGTGAACTCACACAAAAAGATTTAATTTTGTAAAGACTGACTTTCCAGCCAGCTCACTTCCTGCTTAGTGATTGGAGGCAAGAGTTTAATGACTTCATTGTTTTCTTTTAATGAAGTATACTACCTTAAAAATAAAATATCAACAGCTCTGCCTTCATTTCCAGTAAAACCTCAAAACGGAATTTGGAGTACTTGCATTTCTGGCCTTCATATTGCATTTGCAAACATCTTAGACTGGACATGACATAATTTATGACTGATGGGGCCACAGTCAATCTCATGCAATGAATACAGCTCCAACACATATTCATCTGTCTTCATTAAAGAATTGTTGGGTTTTAAGGCTCAGGATTTTATCAGTGACTTGTCCTTTCACCCTACTACAAGTGTTATGGTTTGAAAGCAAAACCAGTGAGAGACTCCAAGTCAGAAATAAAATTTATTAGAAAAAGGGAAAAAGAAAACAAAATACATGCAATAATACAAAAGAAAATCCACTGACAGAGTCAGAATACAACCTGACACCCTGTTGGTCAGGGTGTTGGTAGCAGTCCAAATTGGAGTGGCTGCAGTCCTCCTGGAGTGGCAGATGTGGTCCTGTAGAAGGGTGTAGTCTTCCTTTGAAAATCCAGTGGAAAATCCCAGCTGTTCCTCTTGGGAATCCAGAGGAAAAGGCTGAGTCTGGTGTCCCAAAAACTCAGATTATATCCAGGTAGGAATGCTTGGCTCCTCCCTCTGGGTGGGGCATCTCACAATGGGACGCTGTAACTTTTATCAGTCACACAGTGACATTCAATAGCCCGTTAACAGCAGATGGGGGAGGGGGAGGATTGGATTGTAGAAGAGATAAAGAAAACTGCTCAATGAACAGAAGATAACTGCCACCCCTCTAACAGATGGCAATGGAATACATCTTGCCTTGCAGTCTAGGACAACAGGATATTCATGCTCTGAGAGGCACTTGAGACAGGGAGCATCCTAAACTTCTGAACATCTTGTGCTGCCAGTGTATTTGTCAAACCTGAAACTGAAAAACACTGAAGAATGAACATGTAAATTCATACCACAAGAATTTCTTCCCTCCCAACATTTTGGGTTCGAAATGTAATTTTACTTGTTTGTTTATTTGCATGTGCCATTGATGTAGTGGACTGAACATTGTAGCAAAAGGGAAAACACCCATTTTTGCTGTCACAAATAATTTTGAAACTGATGAAATGCATTTTTGGCATGTCTTCCCACTCCCTCTCTTTAAATGGAGGAAGAACACAAGAAAAAAAGAAAGAATAAATTTTAAATTCCCACTTTCTTATGAAATCCACATTATATAATAGATCTGACTTATAACAGATCTGTTTAAAATCAGTGTCAAAGACAGCACAGGCATAAAACAAGGCCTCAAATGTCATCTTATTCACCAAACTAAACTAACTTTTGCAGAAAAGTTTTATTAGCTAGATTGTATTAGAACCTGGATATCAACATTCTCATGGGTGCCCAAATTCTGACACATGTCGCAAATTGCAACATTTTTATTAACACACAATGTAATACTGGTGAACATGAGATTTGAAGCCTGTTTAGTACTGGAGATGACAAAAACCCAACCAAGAAATCCAGACCACGTTTTCATTGAAGGAAAAGGATGAAATTCTGCACCAAAGAAAATGGCAGCCAATTATTGATATCAGTGCTGTTTCTTTTCTCCTTATGTATTCTGCCTGATTCTTTAATGACTAAAAAAAGCCCTAATGGCAATATAAAGCTGGAAGTAAGATTTAAAGGTATTTTGGTTAGCTTTTTTTCTTTTTTTAATATTCTTTTGATCATTTGATGTGTTTATTCTCTGCTTTTTCTTTTTTTTTCCTTAAATCTGATATATTTTATTATAAAAAGCATAATGAAAATAATGATTATGGTTTTTTCAAACCCATGTTCATATTACCCTGTTTGATTAAAAATTCTATAAGAAAATCACAGAGTAAAAGAGATGAAAAAGGATTATTCAAGAGTCCAAACTTGGATTTGAAAGCTCCAGAATGTGCACACTGTAGAAATTATCAACTTAATAATTTAATTTAAGATACCTAATACACTTTTTTCCATTTCTCTATTTTCTAAAAGATATGCCAAAGATGAAACAAAATGAAAAAGGAAAAAAGTCTCCTTTAGAGGATAAGAGAAGAAAAAAATGAAAAAAACAAAGGAATTTGTGCAGGATAATTATTGAGGATGCTAAACAGTCTGTACCAATCTAGTGCAGTGTTTTCATTTAGAGAGGCGCAAGGTCAACTTTATTTATATCTGGCTTGCAAAAAGGGGTGGAGAATTACCCATAGAAACACAGGCTGATGACCTGAATATGTGCAAGAATTGACTTGAGACTGCAAAAAATAGTTGCAATCTTCTTTCAAGGTGTCTCATCCTGATCCTTATTACCTGTGACACCGATTATAAAACATTTCCACTGGCAGCATTGGATTTCCATTTTTTAAATTCTTCAAAAGATTTTTCAGGCTCACATTGATACTCATCTTTTCTGATTACTCTGCTTTAGATTGCAATCAAGGAAAAAATGAACATTTCCTTGCAAAAAAAGACCCTGTGTAAGGTACACATGCAAAGGACAATAGCACTTAAGAGAAATGAATGAGAATCAGATATCATTTGCTCAAGGAGGTTCTTAAAATCTCCACTTAGAACTGCCACCTTGACAAACTGTGCTCCAAGTTCAAAGATTTTTATGTAGTCAAGTCTCCTGTAATGAGACTTTCACAGCCATTTTAAAGAACTAAAGTAAATTACTCACTTTTTCCCTTATGAAACACAGCTGGAAAATGGTAATGACACTTTTGATAGGGATTCCATTAACTAAATTCTTATTTTGGTAAAAAAAAAAAATGTTATTCCAATTGCTAATTATGCCTTTTGCAGCTTTTTTGTGGGTATACTCGTTGCACATATTTTACTTTGATTGTCTTATTGTAAGTGCTAAAGTTAATATTTCAGGTTTACATTAACTGCAAGTGTTTCATGTTTAAATTAAAGACACACCTTATACAATTTAGAACCTATTTTAGCTTTTAAAATAAATAGAATAAATGTTAGAATAATACATATCCTCTGGGAAGCACTTAGCTACTTCTTACTGACTGCTTCATGATGAACCAGATTTTTCACAACTTGGTTGGTGACCTATTAGGAAATTTCTTTATCTTGATTTTAATTGTAACCAAAACTATTAATTTTTGCTTTCTTCTCTGTTTCAGAGTATTTTCATGCATTTAATACCTTTCAGCAAAGTCAGAATGTTTGAAGAACTGCAGGGTTTTTACAAAGATGATTGAAAGTATGGCAATTTTGTGTATTTTTAAAAATTTGTAATTTATAAAATGTGTACTTATGTGTATTTCATAAAATTTATACTGGAAGAAACTTTATGATCTCCACAGACTTTGAAGGATTTGTTTGGTACTGCCTGAGGTAAGGATTAAGGTGCTGTAGGTCTTATACAGAATTTAGGTAGGTTAAATAGCAGATTCCTGGGAGCAGAAGCAATCAACAATAATGTCGGATAAGAAAAACTCTGCTACTGGTGTGGGAATAAAAGGGGATCTGTGGCACAGTGGTGGCTTTTCCCCCTGGATTCAATTCAAAAGCTGGCAATATTGGATTAAAAACCTCTGTTACTGCACCTGCTTTGGCACTGGGAATCAGCATTGCTTGTGTACACAGGAGATGGAGGATCCATTTATTTTGGATGATGATGATGATGACTGTGTCATTATAACAATTATCAAAAAAATTATTTTTAAAAGAAAGAATTGCTGACTGCTGAAAATAGCAATTTTGAAATTTCCCCCTGCCTGTGCTGTTTCTGAACAGGGAACAAGGCAAGTCATGACACCACCCTGCCTTTTACCAGAAGGAGAAAATTAAGTTCCACAACAAAGAATGTAGCAGGGAAAAGACCATTAAGTCTGTACTAGTTTTTGTCAGACGGATGAATTAACTACAGCCCTGTAACACTGGTCTTTACCATCTTAAAGGTGTTTTTGAGCCTTAATAATTCTATGATTTCTTTGCCTTCTCCTCACTTCTCCATTTTATTAAGGACATTGATCTTCCTTGCCTAAGCACCTTCACTGCAGCTTTCAGCACATCACTTACACAAACTTCTTCACTTATTCGTCTCCTGCTTCACATGTCAAACAGATCTTGGGAAAAATTGCTTTCAGACCCTCTCTGATCTTTTTATAAGTGGTATCATGAAGGCAGGCACAGCATCACAGGAGTGATCACAGGAGGGGGACACTACTAAACTTAAATCAATGTGTTCAATGGCCACTTTAGCATATTGCTTTCTTTCAACTTATCCCATATAGCTTTTCAGCAGACTTTTTTTATGCACATACACTGCTTGCTTCCATGCTTTTTTCCTCCCAAATGTCATGTCCACTGCCATAATTTCAGTGGCTCTATTAAATTGCTTTGACTTAGCAATCAACCTGAAATATGAAAGTAGCCTCAGAAAATATAACAGTATGTACTTTGATAGCTCATTTAAAATTAACATAATTTACAACTAAATGCAACTGAAAAAGTAGGTACCATTCAGGAAAAAAACATCATTAGGGAGCCATGTGAGGAATGAACAAGGCTGGAGTTGCTGAAGAAGAGCATTTTTTTGTGCTACAGTGGTATAACTCAAGATTTATAAAATTCAGTGAAAAGCATAATTAAGAATCACTATGCTAGATTGTGACTATTTATGTACTCAAGACAAGTATGTTTATAAAAACAATGATCTGCGTAATTGTAACTTCTTCCAAAATAAATAAATTCCTTGTCTCTTTCTTAAAAAGAGGAAAAAAAAGGTGGAAAAAGGAGAAACCTTAGAGTGACTGCTTCCTAAATAAACTTCTGACAAATAAACATGCTAAAATAATGGGACACTACATGGGACCTAACTAATACTTGACCAGAAAACTGTGGTGAATGAGATTCTGAGCAAACCTTGCATTGAGCTTTCCCTTTGACTATTCTGAGAATAGAAATTGTTACTTCGTATTTCTGATTGTGTTATTAGCAGAAGAAATATACTTTCTCCAGCTTTACTAAGTGTTCAGGTAGTCTTAGTTTCTTATTATCTTCTCTAAGTTGAAAAGTGCACCAACAACCTCCACACACCTTTAACTGGACTGTATTTAGTCTTTGTAAAAGATCCTGCAAACCATAATAACAGCAGTGTTCCTAGTGAGCAATTGTACAAATGGAGCTACAGCAACCATATTGGTTGTGGGGTATATTCAAGTAACTCAGAAAGCTAGGACACACTTCAAACTCTGGTGACAATATTGAAGATTTCCCAGAGCTGTTCTTGGAATTGAGAAAAATGTGGTTAAAATAGAAGTGACTAAAGCCGTAGTGTTTATCAGGTGTACAAGCACATCCTCATTGTTTTATGCATTTTAAAGTGTTGGAATCTGAGGTATTGATGATTCCGAGATTGTAGAAAGTCGCTGTCTTTCTGCCCCACTGCCAAAGAAGAAGCCATAATTTGTCTGTGCTGGTTTCAAGGTTGTTTATTCTGTTTATCTCTAACATGTTCTGCTGCCCTGCTGCAGGTCTGTCCTGCAGGGCAGCGTGTGGGGCTCTGCCCTCAGGGGAATGTTACAAACATTAAATACCAGAAACTACGTGTGCTGTATTTACAATAATGTGCCAATATCTGTCACCTACATTGAACAGTGTGTCCCCAGCCTAAACCAACAGAAAAATGCCAACACTACAGTGAAACATGGAGGGCATGAAGAAGGAGAAAAAGGACAAGACACCCAATTTCCTCCATCTTGTCCCCTTTGAACCCCTTATCTAGAATTCTAAAATTTTACTTTTGCACCCATGCCACACTTAATTATTACTTATATCAAGCACTCAGAGCTTGTAATTCATCCTGTAAGATTGAAAACTCTTTTCCATTGACATAGATCACAGACAGTGTCTCTGGGGGCTCTGTCCAGGGGGTTCCTGACCCCCTCCCAGGGTCTCAGGCCTTCCAGGGCAGCCAGAGGGAAGCCCTGGATTCCTACATTAAAGGAATAGCCACACACTAAAAGAAAGATCCAACAGTGCAGGATGGTTTAATGACTCTGCAAGACTTTAATAAGCCAACAGCTAAGTACAGATTCAGGCCCCCTGCCCTGGGAGGAGCTCATCCCACAGAGCTCCTGGTGCTGACAAAACCAGCCCTTTGGAAGAGAGCTTCTTCTTTCATGTAGCCTCAAGCTCAGTGCCCTTCTCTGTTTCCTCCTAGAAAAGTGACTGGAAAAATGAATTGGAATTAAGGGCATCCAAAGAAAATCCCAGAGCAGCATTCTGGGGAGTTCCCAGCACACCCCTCCTCTCTGCAGAACATTCAAAGGAATTCTGATCCCAGATGCTGCACATAGCCAGCAATTCTGGGCTGATTTGGAATGTTTATGCCTAATCTTACCTGGCATTAACCTTTTGCACATCTCCTGACTTGCTAGAAAAACAAGATTACATGAACATTTGTTTCCTGGAGTCAATGAGGATATTACTTGGTCACACAAGGGCAAATCCTCTCATTTCAATTCTGGCAAGGAAATGGATTAAGGTCTTTATCTTCACAGAGTGAAACACAAATATGTAATTCTGGTTTTCATGTTATCATCTCACATGCTTGGCTTTTTGAGATCAGTCACCAGGATAAAAATAAAAAGGATGTACCCACGAATGAGAATAAATATTCCGATTACTTCATGAATATGGACAGCAATGACAAGAAGGAGACATCAAAAGCCTCACAAGATTTTCTGTCTTTAATAATTCAATTTTGCAGCAAAGTCAGTTAGTGGCTGGAAAATAGCACGTTCAAATGCTGTAGACTGAGCAAAGGAGAAATGTCTGCTACTATTTCGTTTGCCATCAAACACTGATTTTGCAGAAAAAATCAGGTTTACAGATAGTTTTACAAGTTTACAGGGCTTCCATGATAAGAGGAGCCCCAACTTCCCACACTGATAGATTTTTCTAAATATTCTTCAACATTTCAATGAACCTTTATGTGCTACAAAACTTTTCAGTACATGATCTTAGTTTATTGGCTTTTCCTTTAAGTCAGAAAGTTGACTTTGCAAGAAGTATGGAAGCCTGAAGTAAACTGATGATGCTTAAGACAAGGAAAAATGTCACATTAAAGTAACACAGATATAAATGGCCAACTGGTGCAGTGCAAAGCAGTGACAAGGTCTGACAAATGCATCTGTTGGACGTGCTCAGCTTGAGAACACTGTCTAATCTGGAAATGTTAATTCCTGTGTTTGTGTATTAATGACCACTCTCTCACATATGGTAAAAGGAAGTCCAGGGTTACAACATCCATTAAAAAGGCATAAAATAATCTCAAAACCTGTTCATTTAATACTGAGGACTTCAGAATGGAGATGTTAACTATGTTCTGAAAAGTACTACTTCCATATGGGACACAAAAAAGGAAGAGAAGAAAGCATATTATGAAAGCATGAGTAGAACTTTCCTATGAACTATAGAGAAATTTTAATTACAGCAAAAATTCCCTTGCTACAAGCAAGAATTGGCCAAAATACCGATAAATTTAGAATTCTTTCTGTCTGCCTAACCTGAGAGACAGCATAACATTTCAAGAAACTATCAAGATCTTTGCTAAGAAAAGTTGTGGCTGCCGCATCCCTGGAAGTGTTCCATTTAAATTCTATTGAAATAGATCAATTATATTGATTGCAATGATAGGCAGTATGAAATATAGCATGGAATTTCCCAGGTAAACATTTTCCCTCTACTAGATCAGATGAAAGATACTGTAAACTAAGTGATGAATGAACACAGCAACTTGACTGTAATATTAATTGCAGGTGCAGGTGAACCACAGATGAAGTGCTGCTATCACATTAATTAGATAGATAACCATGATTTGTTTCTTTAACAAGACAATCCAGAGATGGAAATATAAACCCGGATTCAGTAATTAATGTGAAAAAACAATTTCTTTTATGACTATTTTCAATTCTGGACCTACTGTGGCCACATTTTGTAATTTTGCCATCATTTGCAGTGAATTTTGTAATTTGTTACAGCTATTCCTGAGATTAGTCCATCACCCAATATGATATTTTTAGTGCACACAGAACCATGGTAGCTAAGCAACAAAAAAATTGAGGGAATTGAGGACTTGATATTGTCTCAAAATGACCACATTTTATGCTTACCAGGTGTTTGAAATGGACCCTGCTCATTAAATCCTGCCAGATTTCTGCTGGGTGACCAAACTGTCTTTATTCAGCTGATGGGCTGGTGTTAAAAATTTTACAGCTTCATGATTTTTGGAAGCTAAATTTTTATTCCACACCATGGCTGTCCCTCTGCAGTCTCTGGTTCCCTCAGCCTCCCTGGGAGATGAAGTTTCCATGGTGCCTCAAGCCTTGCACTCCACTTTGGGGGAGCTGCCACCAGAAAATGAAATGAATGAAAATGAATGAAATGAAATGTTAAAAAACTGTGTTAACAATGGTGCTCATCAATCCCCAGGGATACACAAAGTTTAGCTTACATTAGCTCAGCCAGTGGAACTTGCAATAACAAATTATATAAATACAACGGGGTTCAGTCCTGCTTAAGAGGGAGAAAAAGGACTTGAGTCTCTTTCAGCCCTAAATATCTTTCAATAGCATGTAAATCTAGACTGATATTTTCCATTAATCTTAAAAATTGATCTGGATAAAGTACTTAGATGGAATGATATATTTTACTTCCATGAAAGATTGGATTTTTTTTTCCCATGCAATTTTTTTTCTTAAAACTAGCCCTCAGTTTGTTTTTGAGCATTTATAAGAACTCTCTCTCTAGGTACATATTACAAACACTAAGAATTCAGATTATTAGGGAGAAATTTGGGAGAAATCATGACCAAAGACTGAAAAACCTGGTTAAGGATAACCACGCTGCTTGTAGTCCATATGCCAACAATACCATCAGTTTATGCATTACACTTTCACCCTGGATTGCAAATAATTTCATGACCTTGAAATTTGCTGGTCATGAAACTGCCTTAAAAGAATTTTCCATTTTCTTCAATTTTAGCTGCTTCTGACAGCCACTGTCAGAATTGATATTAATTCTGTCAAAATGGATATTAATTCTGTTATTGATAGAAACATTGCCTATAATTTATTTGATAGAAAAAGAATGAAAAAAATAATTTTAATCTTTATTCTATATGTGAACATTTGAAGACCTGCAATATTTATTTATAGCTTGTCAAGAAGCAGTACTTAGCACTGTGGGTATGGATTACTAGAAAATGACACTATAAAATTTAACATGAGCTTTTAGATAATATTTGTTGCCAGATTATTTTTTACTTTGGCCACTCTTAAAAGGTATATTTTAGAGAGCTGAGAAATTCTTGAGGTATTATCTATTTGGGGTTTTTTTGTAAACACAATCAAAATGTCTCAGAAATTGTTGAAGGCTTCACTTTGTACCATAATTCTCTATTACATGCCAAGCTAAAGCACATTTTAATTTTTATTTTATCACTGAGCTATTTTTTTATCTCAATCACATATTTAGCCACTACCTATTTGAGACTGGTTCACTGACTTTACGTTGCAAAAATATTGACTTTGCAATTCAGAGAGACTATTTCTCCATCTAATGCTGCAAAACCAGATTATTTAATACAAAATAACCGGAGTATACCATAAATAAGATTAAAAAAAAAAACCAAAAAACAACCAAAAAAAAAACAACCACCAAATGAAGCATTGCAACAAAAGGTAAACAAAGCTAAAACAAAACAAACCAAACAAATCCAAAACTTAAGTTCATCCTCATCTTCTCATCCAAAATTCCCTGGTGTAATGTGAATTCCAAATTCACTATCACTGCCACAATGACTTGGCACTAGAACTCACTGAAATTCACCCACGCCTCTTAAACTGTCCCAGGCTAAATTGAAGGTTATGTAGGACATGCAATGTAAAATTCCCTCTTTATCATGGAGCAATGTGATACTTTAGTATTATAGTTATATAATGCTATACTATGCTATATATTTTAGTATATATAGTTATAAGATATCTCTTCAAGTAAGAACACAAAATAACATCTTGTTTAAAGCAACTGAGCTTCAGAATCCTCAACAAAACTAATTCATACTAATCCTATTCCTGGAGATAATCTACAGGATTGCATAGATGGAGGCAGAATGTTAGTTAATGACAATTTACACTTAATCTATTTTTAAATCAATTTAAAAGAAAGCAGACCACAAGAAATTATTATGCAGTCTTAAAACTCAAACAGGAAATCATCAGCAAAATAGTTTTGAGAAAAATTATAAATCCCTGTATTTCCCAAAAATAGCATGGAAAAATGCAGGAATACTAAAACATTTCAATGCTCCACATACTCTTTTCTGTAAATACCATGTGAGCAAAGAGTTTGAAACTCCTGTTTGAGCCAGCACTGCTGATGACACATCTATCTTATAGATACTGGTTCCTGGATTTGGGGTGGTGTAAAACAGGCACTTCAGCCAGTTTAAACATACACAAGTACTGCATCTCTGTCACAAATGTGATTAGGTGTGTTTGGTAAGTAATATTAATTATAGTGTGTACTCACCACATGAATTTCTTCAGGTTAAGAACCAAATGCCATCAAAACAAATTATTTTTATACCTGCTGAATACAGTCAGTTGGCAAAAACTATCCAGATGGATTGTTTGCCATAAGTAAAGGGCAAGGAGATGAATTCTTCTGTAAGAACATTGGCCATTTTGCAGCTTTTATTCTTCCACTCTTTATAGGATAAATTGTGGGGAAATAAGGTTTATTTACTGGCATTATTGAGGGCATTCAGCTGAAAAGCTGCAACACAGAATCAGAAAATATGTTGTTTCTGAAACTGAAAACATATCACATTTCAGACAATAACCTAATAAACAGGAAAAAAAATTGCTTGAACTGTGGGCTGCAGTGGACAATGATTTACATAAAAGGGCAGATAAAAATCTCAAGCCATCAGATGCATGGATGACCACTCAAAAGCAATAAATTTTAGGTCTGTATTTCATGCTAATTGATAGATTTTTATTGAACAGCTTGTCAGAAAATCACAAGGACATCCACATGTAGACATCCACAAATGAAGAACCTAATTTTTGAAAGATGCTTAACAGCATTTAGAAATTATTTCAGTACAATAACAACCTCAGTAGCTGGGAAGACCCAGGAACAGATGGCTTTAGGACCTTGGAGCACATTTCATAGTATTATCTTTGAGTAATTTAATTAAGCAGCTACTATTCCTTGCAACAGAGCTTTTTAGAGGAATCCAAGCACAATGAAGTGGCATTTCTCTGCTTCCAAGCTGATCCCTGGCTCAGTTCAGAAGCGTGGACCACAGAAGAGCAAGATATTTTTTTTCTCTCTTTCTCTCTCTCTCTGTTTTTCTGCTGCCCATGTGAGGGGTGTAAAGGGGAGGTGCACAAAGACAGAAAGGCTGTGTAAATGCTTACTGAGCATCTAAGAGTTGTGTGCACTGTACACATCCAATGGCTGCGGAAAATACAGGTGAATGAAGTCAGAGACATCACTTCATTCCAAGAGGAAAGGAAAGAGAGGGGCAAAGAGACAACTTGAAGGATTTCTAAGAAAGACATGGAAATCACCCTTTCCAAGTTGGAAATAGTCGATTTCCAGGCAAGAATAGATGTTTGCTAACAGGTGAGGACCCTTTTAAAAATATGAGAGGTCTAGACATGAAAATGTTTGAAGCCATAAACTAAAACCTTGTCTCCAGTGTATCAGACCAGGCTCAACCATGTTCAATTTGCTGACAGACCTTTTCTCTTGCTGGCCTGAAATTACTCATTCATCCAGCCCTAGGAAAGCAGAGGTGTTGGAATTTGAGGTATTGATGAATCTGAGATTGTACAAAATTTCTTTCAGCCCTGCTGCCAAAGAAGAAGCCATAATTCGTCTGTGCTGGTTTCAAGGTTGTTTATTCTGTTTATCTCTAACATGTTCTGCTGCCCTGCCGCAGCTCTGTCCTGCAGGGCAGCATGTGGGGCTCTGCCCTCAGTGGGATGTTACAAACATTAAATACCAGAAACTACCTGTGCTGGATTTACAATAATGTGCCAATATCTGTCACCTACGTTGAACAGTGTGTCCCCAGCCTAAACCGATAGAAAAATGCCAACACTGCAGTGAAACATGGAGGGCACGAAGAAGGAGAAAAAGGACAAGACACACCCAATTTCTTCTATTTTGTTTCCTTTGAACCCCTAGTTTAGAATCCTAACATTTTACTTTTGCACCCGTGCCACACTTAATTATTACTTATATCAAACACTCAGAGCTGGTAATTCATCCTGTAAGATTGAAAACTCTTTTCCATGGACAGAAATCACAGACAATGTCTCTGGGGGCTCTGTCCAGGGGGTTCCTGACCCCCTGCCAGGGTCCCAGACCTGCCAGGGCAGCCAGAAAAAAGCCCTAGATTCCCACACAGAGGGAATTCAATCTGCACTAAAATCACAAAGCTCCAGCATCACAGAGACAGAATTTCTTTCCCTTGTGCTCCCTCATTTTCCCACCTTCTGGCATCTCTCCTAACTGGTATTGCCACTGGAATGGCACCTTTAGGTGCTTCCATGTTACAGGTAACTCCATTGGAAAAGGCATCAGTAAAAGAGAAAAAAACCATTTATCCCTTTTCCAGCTGCTGTTTTACTGGACTGCTTTCAACCTGAACAAGTTTAAGGGTGGCTGTGAGTGGAAAGTAATTTCCATAGATTATTTTTCAAAGAAAGTGATTTTAGACAGCAGGAGGAAATGATGAATCTTGCATGCAATTTATCCTCCTATGCCAGAAATAATGAAAACTAGGACAAGCTGTTCCACACAAGGATTAGACACTTACGCAAGATTGGAAGACTGTCAGTATCTGTAAACATTTTCAAAAGTTTACACTACACCTGGGAATCTAACTCTTTTGAGTCATTTTGGCAGATATGCTCCTTTTCTTAGAATCCTTTGAAAAGGTCTAGGAGCATCTGTTTCCATAATTTGTGGGGATTTTGCAAGAAAATGATTAAGAGGTTTAAATGCATAACAGCAAATAAAATGTGGGAACAAATGAGAAGACTCTGCTTTACTGAGAATGTTAATTATGTCTTTGCAATATTTACAACAGATCAAGAAAGCAAAATTACTGGGTGTAGGTGGCAAGATTTTGGAAGCAGGGGAGGTGTGTGGGGGGAGAAATGGGCAGAAATGCCAGGGACAGCCTTGGGAAGGACACAGACAGTGGCAGCCACTCTCAGCTGCTTCCTCCTGGCTCCACAAGAGCCCCACTATAGGCAAAACAGTGCCCAGGAATGGAGACACAAGGAAAAAACAATTAAAAGAAGTGTATGACTCAGTCCTATAACAACAAAGTGAAAAAAGAATGCCGGAGGTGCTCCAGGTGCTCCGGGGTTTTAATTAACTTGGTTAGTTTTTCCCAAATCCAGTCTGTTTTGACCATGATCATAATTGATAAGTGATGTCCCTGTCTTTATTTTGACCCATGATCTTTTTTTGGGCTTATATTGCTTGCCTGTCCTGCTGAGGAGAGGCCATGGGAGAGCAGCTGTGTGGGAAGCAGCAGCATGGAAAGGTCCTCACAGCAAAAAATGTTCTTTTCCTAGGGAGCCTTTTCTTTTATGATCCTTCTATATGTGCCATTATTGCCTTTGATCCTTGGGTTTTTACCCAAATTGCAAGTGCAGTATGCACCAGAGTGAGCCATTATCTTTCTAGCTCACGTAATGAAGGCAGGAAAGAAATAGTAGATTCAGTTCTGTGTGTATTGCCAGCCAGAATATTAACAATTTTCTCCATAAAAACTAAGAATCTCTTTGTATTATGACAAAAATTTTATGCTGTTGTTACTAATGCTAGTTAATATTTGCAATTTGCTGTGTAACAACAGTCAGAGGGAGCACAGCTCACACATAGAGCCCTGTCATGCCCCTCAGGCGAGTTTCACAAGTGACAATGTGTTATGTCTTTTGAAAAGAACAGCAGTTTTGCCAAGAAAACAAACCAAGAATGAGTCTGGCCAGCATTCAAAACATCCAAATCTCAGAGCAATTTTTTTGCAGACAGGTTGTGGCAAAAACAAACCCTGAAGACAACTTTGCACTTTCTAAAGCAGTTGCTCCAAATTTTCCATACTAGCAGATGTAGTGAGTCAAAACCAATGTAAAGATTTCCATCTGAAAGGTCAGTGAGCCTGCAGTTACCACAAATCTCTGCCTAGGTTGGATTTATGTTCTGCATTTTTTCTGCTAAAGATTTTCGGTGCTAAGTCTTTATACATAGCTGCATCTTATAATAAAAAGGCACTACTTACTGGAAAAATAATAATTATTTTGCTACTCATGGCTTCAAAATACAGCCATTTTTTAACTGCTTGGATTCCTAGATCAGCCCTACATTATTCTGCAGACAGTCTCTTGGGTTTGGTGTATATGGCCTTTGCAAAGCAATAGGTAAAACCCCTTACTTTGTTTGAATATAAAATACAACTGTCTGTGACTTTAAAAAAAATTAATGCAGCAATTTATCAGAGGTATTCAAGATAATTCTTTTTATTGTTAAAACATTTAATGGTTGTAGCCACAGTAATGAGGAGAGTCAATGTCCTCACAAGCTTCAGGTGGTTGTTTTGTGTAGGCAGAGTTGAACCACAAAAGGTGTGCTAACATTGTGGGTCATGAAAAGAAGCTGAGTTTGTAGAGATGCTGCCTTAACAATTCAAATCTCTGTTGGAAATGTCTTTTGCACCTCCTACCTGTGAACAGTGGCCAGGCTTTTAAAAATCCCATGCTGAAAGTATAGCAACCAATAATAAAATAATTGGGGGTCTGGTTTCCTAGTTCAAGTACCAAGAAAATATATGGGAGGAAAAAGAGTAATTCTTAATTTTATTGTGGGCAAAAAAATTAACAGATACATGTTCAAAGGTCATTCACAGCAATCAACAAGAGGTGGTCATTTGGCATGCTAATGTCAGCTGGTATCCCGGCACGTGGAGAAATTACTCTGTGATTTCTTAATAAACTTTCCCCTGAAGTACTGATTGTTTTTTTTACTGGAATCCTGTTGTTTCAGCTCAGAAGAAACAGTCAAATGAGTGGTGTGAAGTAAATGTCAGTTCTGACTACCGTATTCCACCTGTCAGATTTCTAGTGCAGTCCAATCACTTTATTTTCTCCCTGTCTCCAAGTGCTAATTAACTTGCATCTCCGAAGCAACTGCTGCTGAAAGTAATAGAAACAATCTTATACAGCTGATATGTTGGGTTTGCTTGTCATGTACTTTCTGATAAACTGTTTTACATAAAAATACATGGTATCGTGAAATTACTCAAATCTTCACCCAGAACTGAAATCTAGACAGAGTCCAACTGTGCTTCTAGTTGGAATCACTGTTGGGTTGTAGAAGATTTCAATCATCCCTGAGACTGGCATGTATTTATAAACATCAGAGGTTGGACTTGGTGATCTTGGGAGGCTTTTCCAACCTTGATTCCCACCAGTGATTCTCTGATTCTGTGATCTGTAATAAAGGTCTTATTTTCTCTCCAGTATTTCAGAAACATGAATCATGCTCTGATCTTAAGACTTGCTCCAAGTCCGACTTGAAGGACTTGGACCAATAGTTTGAAAAATTACTTAGTATTCCATAAATGTGCAAAGTATTCAGTCAACATTGATGACTGCTTTCTTTTGAAGTGACGGCTCTGTCTGAGGTGTAAACACTTTTCCTCCTAGCAGTCCATACAGTGCCCTTTTGGGTTTGTGACTAAAGCAGTGCTGGTAATGATAGTAAAAATGTTTAAAATCATGGGGATTTAGGGTTAAAAGGAAAATTAGGCTTAGTAGGCCCTGAAAAAAAAAGAAAATAAATACCCTAGGCACATGAAAGCCTTGTACCTTGCTAGAACTGCATCTGTGTAGCTAGTACACGATAAATTAGATAATTGTTAGATGTGATGATTGTTTAGTAATTAAATATAATTACTGTTTAATAGTAAGAATAATCATGATAAACTGTGGTCAGGGGCCTAAGAAAGATCACAAGAAACTCGTGCTTGAATAAAGTCAATGTATACAATAGAACAATATAAGTTTAATAATAAATATGTAAGTTATACAACGATAGAATATAAAATATGTTTAGCTCGAGAGCCATGCCGGAGTCGGATTTGGGTCTGTACCCCTGATTCCCAGAGCTCTCAATAAAAGCACCTGCATAGAATCATAATCTTGTGATTAGGTGTGTTCCTGAACGCTAACAGTAACACACCAGTTTCAGCATTGCTGAGCAGTACCTTTAAAACATCAAAGGTGTCTCTTTTTTCCACTCTGTCCCTGCAGCAAGTAGGCTGGAGGTGGGCAAGAAAGTGGGAGGGAAGAAACTGTGGGAGACTGACACAGAGAGGGAGATTTAGGGCAGGCAAACATTGCTCAGTGACTTCTAGAACATTCAAGTGATTGCATCATTGTCATCACTTGTGTGTGGGTTCTCCCCTCCTCCCCTTTTCTTCTTTTATTTGCTTATTAAACTATCTTTATCTCAGCTCATGAGTTTTCTCACCTTTACTGTTCCAAATCTCTCCTCCATCCCACTGGGAGTGGCAGGAGTGGTGCTGCTGACCATGGGGAGCCCACTCCATGTGAGTATGTGCAACGTGTGATGCATGTGACTGGTACCTTCTGACTCATTTGTTGTTTGAATTCTCTCAGTGTTTCAGAAGTAACACCAATGAACACTGAAAAAAATGTAAAAGGATGTGAAAATCCCTCGAGATTTAAAGATTCTTGGAGTTTCTGATAAATCATAAATGAGATGGCATGGATGCCTGGGGCAGTTTCTAGTGCAGACACAAATTCCTGCAGCCATTTACCATTAGAAAATCAAACTTGAAAAACCTCCCTGAAACCTAAACAGAGCAATTCAGAAAATATAATCTATTTGCTCTTAGATCTCAGGTGCCAGTCTGAGGATATCTGAGTAAAACTATGACACATTAACCCAGTAAAATGAAGGTTTAGCACTAACAGACCACTGCAGCTGTATTTAAGCAGACTGAAGGTTTACCCATAACAATTTTCCTAGCTATGAACCTATGGGCATTCCACAAAAACACCATGACACCTTTTTATGTGTTGCATGCAGCTTTTCTTCTGGAAAAAAAGAAAAAAATATCAAGAAAACATAAAAGCCTATCAGAGCCCAAACTTCAGTAGAGAGTATCAGATATTTTCTACTAGATATCAATGTTAATACCTTTTTAAAGAATAATAATTAAAAAAAAATCCAGTCCTAGAAGAGCTGTGCTGAATCAAATTTTCATTTAGAAAAGGCCAAATTCTTTCTCATTTTTTTATGCAAGTCTGTCTGTGCTTTCTTCATGTCAGGAACTCTTCTTGCATTTCAATTTTATTGTAATGAAGCTGAAACTGGCCTTTTTCACTTTTATATGTATACAACATATTGAGTATCTAATAGTAAGAAAAGCTTTGAAAGAATTCTTACTAGCACAAAAGGATAGTTTGTTAAAGAAATGAAAGATTGGAGCCAATTATACAGCATTGCTGCTGTAATTTTTTTCCTATACAGCATCAAATACATCCTATTCCATCCATTCATCCTGGAAGTTTAAAATATGTCCCATATACATGAATCATATTTTTTTCCTTGATTGCCCCCCCTAAAATTTCTGGCAATTCCTACATTAACCTAGGGATAATTATTAAGCAAAAAAAAAGTAGACAAAGGCAGACTCACAGGAACCTGATGAAGCCTTCAGAGTGACAAAGGCATGCAAGATTCAAAGATGTTACCCACTTCCTTTGCAGGCACCAAAGTTTCTCCAATTCTACTTATACAAGTTCTAATCAAAGGAAAAAAATTAATTTGGAGTTATCTGCTTTGTAGGTCAGCACTTCTGTTACTTGGAAAGAGAAAATAGATCATTAAAAGGGATGTATCAGCGGGAGAACAGGTTGAAAGTGCTTTAGGAAAATGAAAAAGAAATAAAAGTAAAGTTGCACAGAAGAACCTTTCCACCTCATGATCTGCCCAGCATACACTGGGGCATATCCTACTGGCAAGTGTGTAAAAACCTCTAGGTTCCAGGAAAATTAGGTACAAGTTGTGCCTGTAAAGGCTGAGTAGCATGACTTCCATGTTATCATCAAACTTTTATCTTCCTGTTTTTATTTGGGGTGGGGAGAACATATTTTGTTTCTAAAAACATGTTTTTGCTGAAGAGGTGGTGTTTCTCAATCACACTCCATAGTCCAACTTCAGCACAAGACCTGAGTGAAAATATTTTTCTAATCACTTAAACCTAATATTTATCCCCTGATTCTCTAAGCTCACATTAAAAGAGAATTTGAGCAGAGCTGCCTTTACAGACAGACAGCACAAAGTGAGAGACAGCTGTTCTTGATTTCCTCCAGCATATATAAATTGCCTGGCACATCTTCATCAATATTACACACAGAATTCTCAGCAGCCATCAGAAACATGAACACAAAGAACTGAAAGAGTTTCCAAGACTGGACGTTATTTTTGGATGACAAATTTGCAATGCCTTGTGCAGATCTAGAAAGCTTTCATGATAATTGTAAACTAGTATCAAAAACCTATGCAAATGTACACGATATTTTTAATTTTCTCTGTGTGTAGGAAGACAAGGAGAAGGCAACAGCAGTAGGGACAAAAACCTGAGAGAAACATTGATTTAAGTGTTCTGCCAAGTCTGTTTTAAATTACAACAGAGCTATTATATGTTCAGTTTACATGCTGTGTATTGGTACCCTTGTTCAAATATAGTCTTCCAAATGCAGTTTTCAGTCATGAATAATTCTGTCATCTGGTACTCAACTGAAATGTGGCATTAACCATACCATCAACTGCTAATATTATAGGTTACTTCACAAATAAATAAAAACTGTTTTGTAAAAAAATTGAAAAAAAAAAGAAATCTATAATTTTTATCCTTTTTCTGCTTTTATCATTCCACGCCTGCATGTGAATGGGTAGCAAGTGGTAAAATTTTCTTCCTTCCCTCTTTCTTATGGCTGGTGCCAGTATGGTGCAGTGCCTTACATAGAGATGTAAAATTAATCGAAATGGTCACATCAGGTTCAACAATTATAGAAATACCTCAACTTGACTAAGTATTGTCATTCCAATAATTTGTTAAACCGAATTGTGTTGCTCATGTGCAGTCTTTTGATTAATATATGTTTCTTCAAATGCACTTAAATCAGAATTCATCACATTAAGGTCGTGACACTCCCGCAATTCAGTGTTACAGAAGTAGCTTTCATTAACAACAAGGTGATGACCTCAGCTTTGAGTTTTCTGGTTCTGTCAGTTTGTGCTACAATTTTAATGAGATTTAAAACTACGCTTTTCAGCACTGCATTCTTTAAACAGTGTTCTTAACAGCTGCAATTTCCTCTGTGCAATCCATTAACAGTTCCTAGCCCTGTCCAGCTGAACCAGTGACAGACACTTGTTTAACTCTCTGATGGCCTTTATGAGATGTAGTCATAAATGTTTCTGTCCCAGTGATGCCATTGAGTTTGATTAATATGCAGCAATCACTGCAGCTGTTTCTCAGCGTTGTATAACGTGATGTGCATGAAGCAAGGACACAAGCTATAACCTGAAAATATCTACTAAGCACCAGAAGGGGATCTACTGCCACTGTTTGTAGTCACTGCACTCATTGTTTACCCTGGCTTGTTCTGAAACTCTTGGGTTTGTGCAAAGACAAACTTATGTTTAGGTGTGAGAGCAGATGGAAGCTGAAGTTTTAGTAACTGTGTCTTTTTAGCATGCAGAAGACAAAACTTTGATGTCAGAAACAGATGGAAACCATTACTGACTATCACAATACAGATATTACTAATTTCCTATTCTAGAAATCTGGCAGGACCATACATAACAACTTTTTAGAAATATCCAACTATCTAAAGCCTGTGGAACTGTGAGACGTGTAACATCTAAAACATCAACCAAAATAATACTAAAAGCCCTTCCATAAACCTGAGAAGTATTTTAGCAAGTCTAAATATATATATTCCAATGCATTTGAATCACCCCTTAGGTGAAAATAATAAATCAGAAAGACCTACTCTGATGGGATAAATCAGAGCATGTCTTTTACTAATAGGAAAGAAAAGCTGGCAGAGTGTAGACAATTTGTAGGCAAATGAAAGGATCAGTATCTGCTTTCTAGTGAATGCTGTGAACTGTACTTTTCAAAAAAATCACTATGTTTTGAAGAAAGTTGTTTTGGATAGAGGTTTTTAATTATCAAACCAAAAGTCCAGCCTGGGAATGCACACAAAAGGGTGGCCCCACATTTGTAGCAGTAAATTATTAAAAAAATGTTGCTAAAACACAAATAACTTTTATCTTCACGGCTAGGAAAGTACTTGATAATGTGAATGAAAGGGACAAGTGCCTATGTCACTTTTCTGCTACACAAAACTTCTGCCTGTGAGATCTCTGAATCAACATCTTCTGTGCTGGTCTCATATCTTCCTAAAATACTTAACTAACCTCCAATCTGGAAATCAGGTAATTTAGTTCAAATTAATCTCTAACAAGACACAGTCCAGACTATTTCTGTGATTGCAAGACCTCCTGTATTTTCTTTTTTCTCCTTTATCTTCATTGCTTTTCTAGAGTTCTTGATTTATGCATAGTGTACATCTAAAACAACCTTTGCACAAAGCAAAACTAACAGCCTGTATTTCCTACCTTTCATTGTGAGACCTGACAGAAATATGGCTTGCAAGTAGAAGCCACTTCAACACAGGAATCTTATCCATAAGTTAAACTAAAAATAGTAGAGTTTTTTTCGATTTTCTGTGAGTTATTTGTAGCGCTGTTCCAGGCAAAGCACATTTGACTGAAGGGATTTAGGTTAATTTATTGCCAATTAGCATAAATATTCAGTTACTGATTTGGGTGTTGGGAAGCAAAGAAGACAAACATTTCAACAAAAGAGGGAAGAAAACTTTGTGCTCCCTTTCCCAGGCTCCACATTGCAGCAGAAACTTCTCCTTCCCCTCACTGTGTCCACTCCTCTCTGTGCAGGCACAGGCCACTCTCCATCCCTCCTGAGGCCATGGCTGGGGTCAGTGTATCATGGCTTCTGCCTCTCACTCCTTGTTCCTTTTGTTGTTTTGTTCTTCAGCTGGCCCTTCCTCTCCATCTCTTTCCTCCATTCTGAAGGGGCCCATCCATGTGGATATTTTCAGTTCAATCAGAGGGAAAACAAAGGTTTCTAACCAGGCAGAAGCCTGAGAAACAGTTGAGAAAGAATGTAAATAATTCTTCATCTCTCTTGTTGTTCACATTGTTTATAGTTAAGTTCTGCCACTGTGCGTCATTCACTGCACACCAATGGAATGAGTTGTTTTTACTCTAGGTCCAATAGAATTGGTCTACACAAAGCTCTCTATAAAGGCAGAGAATTACGGATGTCTGGATGTTTTTGGGCAGTAAGCTGCCAAAAACATGTTTGTGAACAAAGGAATAACTTGTAAAAGTAATAGTTTGTTGTATATTTGTATATTTTATATATGATGTATAAATTTTTTGTAAATTAATTTTTTTTTGTTAACTTCTTTTTCTTAATTTTGGTGGTTTTATAAAGATAGAGAGAAGGTGGAAGAAAGATTTTTTGATAAGGAGGTTGTAACTCTTTAGGTATTGTGTTGCTGTTATCTCTGTATGAAGAGTTTCTTGATTATTCTATTCTTTTCTTGAGCTAGTAAAAATATCTTACATTGCATAGTTTTTATTTTAGCATTATGTTGTATCCTAAAGCTATATTTAACACACTACTTAAAAAGGTTTAATACAGTATTACAAAATAACTCTCTAGAATAAATATAGTATTCAAATTAATATTTGTGAAGAGTCAATCATAAAATATGCATTTTTCACAACCCTGAAGCCCCCCAGCTGCTGAAATGATACCACCCACACCCAGTGCCACACCTGGGAGAGCACAGACAAACCGAACAAGTGAAACACAGTAAAAAGAGTACAAATCTCAAAAGAGTAGGGTTGAGATTTGTTACATTTGCAAGTTAGGAAATTCTAAGCAACTCCAAGCACGCTGTCCATACATATTGGGTGTGACACCATCAAATCATAGGGTTTGCATATTTCTGATGGAGGGATTGAATGGATCTCCTTGGCCACACCCTGTGATTCAGCAATGTGTGTAAATGTCTGTGCTCCTGGATGGAGTTAAAATGTGGAAAAAGCACATGGAAATGTTCCAGTTTGGCTGGAGTTGGTTCTCCTGTCAGATATGAAGTCTCTGGGTCACAGCAGAGACAGATTCTCGAGAAGAAAGCTCAGCAAAGCTTGTGAAGACATTGCTCATCAATCCTTGAAAAGAACCTGTCAGGTTTCCAAATGCTGCATAGCTGAAAGCTGCCTCTGACATCAATGGGAAATGTAGGTGCCCTTTAGAGCATGTGGTGAATAAAGAATAAACATTTCAAACAGGTTCCCAATGTTGATGTCTACGTTCATCCTCACACAACAGGGAGAGTCATAACATTATCCTACAGGGATTTTCTGTGAATGAAACATTCACGACTTGGAAAAGGCAGGGAAGATATTAATTTTACCATAGTCAAATGCTGTAAAAGACTAAAAGTAGTCATGGTTCAGAGGCCAAGTAATTTCATTAAATATAAAATATCTGTTGCACTGGGTCACAGAATTCTGAAATTGTCATGATAATCTCAGGGATAAACTAGAAATTTCTTGTGAACTCCCTCATAATCTCGACCTTGGAGTGTCACTGGCATTTTACACCCCCAAAGTCCTTCAAAGTCTATCTGTGTGTGCAAGCTTGTCCCTAAGCTACTTCTGTAAACACAGTTAGACAAAAATGGAAAAAACCACAGCTTGATATGAATCCTGAACCTGACTATTCATACCACGAGAGAATCTTCCTACTGTCCATGGATCTGAAAAACAAACACTTGGAGGAGAGGTTCTTTAATATTAACACTACAATCATAAATGAAAAATACCTTTTCTACCCATAAATTTTTAATATAATTTCAACGATTTCTTCAGAAATCAAATCAAGTGGAGCCACTATGTGAGGACTACTTTTGTTAGAGCCTGTGAAGCTGTCTTCAGCATTTAGAAACATTACTGATTCTCAGGATATTTAGAGACTAATAAAGAAAAAAAAAGTAGGCTTTGAAAAAAAAAAAAATCCTAAGTCTCCTTATCTTTAGGAAAACACATATCTCTTTAATTTTCCGATTCCTGCTATTTCTACAACCAGGCAAATTCTATATTAACTTCAGAATTTTGATCCATATGTGCCTGTCTATTGTTTGGAGACCTAAGCAGAGATATGTTTATGCATTTTTGAACTTCACTTTTTCGATCCAAAGAATCCCATCATACCATTTCTTCCTTCCAGAATAAACTTCAAAATAACCAAATCTTAAATTTCTTCTGTTGAAAGAAAAAAAAAAATATCTCAGCACTCTCAGTCAACCCTTCCATTTTTGAAGAATCCTCAATTTCAAAGAAACCGTGGTATTTTCTGGTCACTCTTTTTCCTCTATTTTTGTGTAAATCAATGTTGTGACCAATGGTTCATTGCCCTGTTTTGACCTGCAGTGATTAAGGGCAAGGCTGCCTGTAAGTAACCACAAATAGCTCTGTGCATCATCTGAATGCCTTATTATGCCCTTTTCTGTCTTCTGGTGAAGTGGTTTTTATTTGGTTTGGTTTTTTAAGTCCCATTGTTTTGTTGCCCTTGTATCCCACTACCTCTTCCCAGCCTTCTGTCAAAGAAACAACCTCAAGCTTTTTTCTCCCAGTTGCTCTAAAAATTCCCACCTCTGTAGCTGATAAAAGCAGTAGTTTTGCTTAAATTAGTAAACATGTATGTGCATAAAAAACTTTAAAATAAGATTTTCCCTCACTTCCTACTGCCCCAAGATTTTATTTCCCAATAAAAAATTGTCAGGCTGTCAAAAATACATCATCTGGCAAGAGTTTGTTGGCAGCATGCCCAGAGGGGAGCTGTGTGCCTCATGTGTGGAGTACCAACACCATGACTTTATAGGTATTTGTGTTTTGCCTTTTGAGAAGTCCCTTCTGTCACAGTTGAACTTTTCTATAGTATAGATAGAGCATAGCATCCTTGGACAAAAAAAAACAGAATTACAATAAAATGCTTAATGAGAAAAATATTATCAAGTTTGGCTTTCCTGTGAGGAAAAAGCTGTCTTAATAGAATTCATTTAGCAGAATCCAGCTGTAAACACAAGAGCCTTGTAGAGAGGATCTTAAATATTAATGTAAATCAGAAATTATCTTTAAGCATTCATTTGATTTAATATCAAACATATTCCTTGAAAAAAGTGAGTATTTTTGCATTGAAGATGTATTTTAAGACATTCAAATCCATACAATTTGAGATTGCGATGATAGAGCTTGCAAGATAAATATTCCTGTATGATTGATTTTTCAGAATCTGCTTTTGTGAAAAAAAAAAAAAAAAAAAAAAAGAAGAGAAGGCCTTTTCTCTTTTTCTGTCCCTACATCCAAGGCAGGTGTTAAAGCACTTCTTGAACAAATGGTATCCCAAGTACTCTCAAGTATATAGGCAACTGTGAAAAAGTTACAAATTAAGAAAAAAAAGAAGATCATGCAATTAAAGTGTCATATTGAACTTGGCTGTGACTGCTGGCATTCAAATCCCTGCTGTTATTTGGAAGTAGCAGAGGAGGGTGAGATGGAAGGGAGCAGCTTGAGTTGAGTTTATTTTCCAGCTGGGTTTTTAAACACATCCATTTGAGAGGGTAGGAAGTAAGACCAGCCTCTGATTCTGTCTGAGGATGTGCCCACTAGAAACTGGAGAAGATTTATCCCTCAAGAATGTCCTGGCTGCTTGTTCTTCCTCTGAACTCACGTACTCATAGTGACAAGGCAGATGTGAGTTTTCCATCCCACATTGTCCTGTCCTCTCTGGCGATGTCCTCCAGTCCCTTTGTCACCTTTATTGTCCTGGAGCAGCCTTTCTGCAGGAGCTCTGTGGTGCTGGGGAGCACAGACCTGGACTCCAGGTGGGCTCTCACCAGTGGGAAACTGAGAGGAAGGCATGCTCTTCCTAGAGCAGCCTGGGACGCTGTTGACTTTTTTTGACACCCAGGTACACTGACAGCTCAGCGATTTCTCTGCCATGCTGCTGTCCAAGCTGCTCAGACCCAGCTGTGTGCTGGGTATTCCTCAGCTATGTTTTTCCCTCTGTTGAAACTTAAATTTCATACATACATGCTTCCCCAGCACCATTTGACAGGAGAGTCTATTGTTGGTTACAGAGGGATTTTGCAGGTTTGTCAGACTCTTACCACCATCTGCTGTTGAGACAGCTAAAATGAGTCAGACAATTCTTAATTGACCACTGGACAAAAGTGAAAGCAAGCTAAATCATTCTGACAAGGCCTGAGTCTCTGCACTGTCAGATCAGCATTGTTTACAAGATATGTCAATAAAAACCCCCAAATATGGAAATTATGGATTGTGGAAATAAAGGCGTTTTCTCTTCCTCTTTAAATTGGATAGAACTATGGTTTCTCCACTCTTTTCTCTTATTTAGGGAGTGGCTATGCTCAACCCTTAACCTGCTGGGCGTGGTGTAATCAGGGACTATAAAGTATTTTCAAACTAGAAAAATCATAGGTCCTTAATCAGGGTTGGTAAATTACTACAAGTGCTTGTATTTCAGACATGATTTCTTACTGACTGCTAATCTGAAAGTCTGCCCTAACAATGAAAAGTGTGAGAAATTTAGATGAGCAAAAGTTGAAGTTGGTCAAATATGCAGCAGAGAATTGATTGCTTGGTGACCTTGTCCTGGTGACAAAGGCTTTTGTTTTACTGCTTTTTTTTTTCTCTTTTAATTAATCTGTTGAAGTCGGAACTGATTTCAGACTTGGTGTCAGGAGCGAAAAAAAAACCTTTGTGCACTCTAACCCATCAACTTACTTTAATTTCCTTGCATGAAGCAGATATAAAATATACAGTGAACACGTGATGAATAGGAAAAAAAGTATATAATGGATTTCAGAGTGGGTGATTTTGCCCTTAATAAAGTAATGAAGGAAAAATTAGAGAAAGACTTGTGCAATGTAACCAGATACTCAACAGAATCACAGAACCATTTGGGCTGGCAAAGACCTCTAACACCGTCAAGTCCAACATCAGCCCCGCCAAGGCCACCACTAACCCACATCCCCAAGTGCCACATCTACATGGCTTTTAAATTCCCAGGGATGCAAATTTGCAAAATCAAGGATCTTGAAGCCAGAGGAGGAGAGAGCAGATGTACAACACTGGTTAGGTTGCTGCTTGCCAGGAGGAGCCTTAAGGAGAAAGGAATTCTCTCCTCTGAGGAACATTTATGAGCAGAAGGACAAAAGCAGAGCCTACTTGCAGGAGAAGAAAAGGTTTTTCACTATTGCCTCAAATTACTCAATCACCAATGGAAAGAAGAGTTTTGCCTGTACATGTTTCTATTCTGAAATGGGTAAATACATTTGTCAAAAACATGTGTGTTCCATATTCCTCACCCAAGAAAGGCAGAACACTGTAAAGAGCAAAGTGCAAGTGTAGCATTTCAGGTGGCAGTGGAGTCCCCTAAAATGCTGCACTTGCCATGTCCTCTGTTTGCAGAACTACAATTTACATTTATTTTGCCCTTTAACTTAAATTTGAGAATCTAAGATTTAGTGACAAGCATGTTATTAAACCAAAAAAATTGTATGGAGACAGAGACTGCCATTACCATGAGTGTGCAGATGTTTTCTGTTTAAATGAGAGTTGGAGCTGCCATCAGACACTCCTAACTAGAGACTGGGATGGAATGGGCTCTAAGATTTCTTCTAATCCAAAGCCTTCTATGATTCTATGAAAGACAATGAAATTAACCTAAATATTCAAATTTTAAAGAGTAATAAACTACAAGTCAGATAAATGCTTCAATTTTTAAAATAATTCTTTTCATTAAAAGCAAAAAGTGCTGCAATCATCAAAAAACAACACATGCCATTTAAAGAAAAAATTTAAAAATATAGATAAAGTACTTTAAATATTGGCATGAAAAGATCAAATTATTATCTACAATGGAATAGTTTTTAAAGTCACTTTCTTAGACTGTTCTTTTTTATGTTTCTTCTTTATAGTCTCTTTAAGGTATTGAATTAGTTTTAGTTTTTCAACAGCATTAAATAGACATTATCATATCTTTGAAAAAGAACTGTGAGATTTTCAAAGACATTTGTGTAGCAGATGTTTATTTAGCAGCCAGAATGAATCAGAAATATCTAAATTCCCTGGCCTATTCTGAATGCATCAGCATACATATCTTACTGGGCTTGGAGCTGTCTGTGTAATTTAATTCTGTAAAGTCTCAGGGATAAAAATTTTACATCTGCAGTTGTGGGAGGCCTCATCTTCCTATTGGTGCTTTTTAATGCTTTATCCAAGTGCCATGTTATTAAGACCATTCTAACATCTCATGCTGATAAAACTCATGTTCTTTAATGCTACAGATACACCTGTGTTCTATTTTCACATGCTTCAGCAGTGAGGTTCCTTATAGATAAAATATAGATAAAATATAGATTAAAATGTACTATTATTTTTGCTGACATTAGACTTTGACTTCCTTCTTGTATTTCCTATCTCACTACTTCAAAGCAGGGAAAATACAAATGTTTTTCTGAAGACATTTAATGAATTCAGCAATGCAGCACCAAAATTTACTGATTTACTGTTGGCTCTTAGATGAGAAGGACACAGGTAATTTTATGCTCAATTCATAGAGTCAGAATCCATGGAATTGTTCAATACCTGGTTGGACAGGTCTGGAATTTTTTATGCTGCATTGATATTGTACAAGATATAACTGACTCATAAAGCAGTAAGAAAGTAATATTTTAAATAATTTTCCTATTTGTTCACCATGTCTAAGAATGGGTTTGCCTTTTGAAATCTCATATACACAGTCATCAAATATACATTCTATGTGCTAACTCACATCTGCACCTGCACTTCCTGCTAAGAATTTAAGCCAAACAAAAAAGCAGAATAATTGATCACACTCTTAAACTTAGCCAAAATGGTAAATAATCTTTATTCCACAAGTACTATGTGGAAGTAAAAACCTTATGGCACAGAAATCCATGTTCTGGAAAATCTGTCTTCAGTCCAGTGAAAAACCAGCATTTCCTCAAGCTATCACATATTTTTTTTAAATTCCTGGTCTGGTGGAAAATGTCCCTGCCCAGGTTGGGTGGGTGGAATTAGCTGATCTTTAATGTCTGCTCCAATTCAGGGCTTTCCATGATGATTTTATTATTGTATTTATTCTAAAGAACTGAAAACCATGAAAAAGGCATAAAGAGGTTCCTTCCAGCTTCCTATGCATATTTTCAAAATAAGCTTTTCCCAGAGCAGAATGAAATAAAATTTTTGTTCAAGAAGATTTTAACTTACAGACTACAAATACTGTAATTATAAAAAAAGAAAATCTCCCACCTCCATCCATTTCAAACAGTAATTTTTTTATGTTTGTTTCAGCTTTGGTGTTGTTTTTAGAAACTGCTAATTTTTAATGAATATGGAAGATTTTTTAAAATGTTTTTTTAATTTATGGTGTCTTCAATGTTTTGTTTACAGAGGAACAATTTGAGAATTCCACAGCCACTGTAATTCCAACTTAGAATGATGTTTGCTTTCTTTCTTTCTTAACTCAGCTGGTTTTGACACCTTTTGTTATTTTATGCCTACTTAAAACACTGGAACTACTATTTATATTCATCTGCTTGATGAACTGTGTAGTTATTTCATAGATCTTCCTCTAAATAATTCTGAATGTCACTTAAGTGCTCCATCTTTCCTCATTTTGGGCATGTTTCTTTCCTTGGCAATAAGATTGAAAGAATATAAATAAAATAATTTTTTTTTAATGATGGAGAGTCCTCCCAAACTGCTATTATCACTTCCAGTTAATGAGCACTTCTACTGGCAGCAGAAGAGGATGGTAATGGGATGAATTACCTGTCCAGCTGCTGTGAATCTCACAGGAGAGAACAAAAAGCATGGCGGGGACTCTGGTTCAAGGACTGAGGGGGGAAAAACCCTTTCATTTGTTTTTTGGCATTTCAAATTCTATAAGAAACTCCTTTCAGGAACCCTAAGTCTTTTGGTGTTTGTTTGAGGTGACAGAACACAAGAGGTTTCTTGCTTGGACTTAATATGGATGTAAAATAAGTTGGATAAATACTAAATGAAATATTCTAATTAATCTCAGTAGCTTGAGGAAGGGACTATTAAAAAAAAAATTTAAATTGTGGCATTCTCAAGAAGAGGAACAAGAAGATTTCCCTGCCAAAATAATAGATAATGTACCAAAACATACTATTACAAAACACTTGGTATTTTCAATATCTTTCTCATCAAATGAACTTTAATATAATACATTTCTGGTATTTTCTCTGTATTGAAGTTTCTACAGTTGGGCTTTCAGTGTTTCTGTACTGGCTTATTGTGAAGGAACTTATAAAACAGTCAGAAATTCATAAACTCACAGGCCAGAGTAACCAATTTCACAGTTTCTGGGTTTTGGTAGTTTATGCTCATAAACATATTACATCTAGTTTCAAACTGAATGAATGGGGTTTATATCCTCAAAGATTTTAAATTTAACTGCTGAATTTTGATATTTTTCCGTGTTTTTTTTTTTAATTAGCAAGTAGATGTCCTTCAAATAATCTGATGTTGGATAATATTGCCTAAGGTGTGTGAAATCTCATATCAAAATACTAAGAAAGGCTCCTTTGCACATTTGAGTCTTATTTTCAGAATATAAGTGGTGCACTGCTTTTGCAATAGCTCCATAATTTGGTTTGACTCCAGTGGAAGAAAATTTAGTCAAGAAAACTCAATATATGCAACTGGTTCAGTCATCTATGCTTCAGCTGGGTTAATTTCTTGATTTGCATTGTTAATTAATCATACTATAAAAAATACCCTTGATTAGCCATTTATGGAATATTGCTGATAAAAATCTATTTCGTTTTCTTTTCAAAAATTTCCATTTTCTATTTACATGCAAAACAAATTAGAAAGTGTTTGGTGCTTGGGACATCAAAGTGACACACATCTGCTCCAACATCCTGCAGGACACAAAGTACCTTAAACTGTATGAGAAAGTTCTGAGCTGTGGAACTTATCAAAAGGGCTCTTCTTTCACACATTATGTGAAACAGGACTCCAAGGCAGAGTTTCATGTCAAAATAAAAAATTATATGGTAGGAAATAACTATAAGGTAACCTGGTCTGTCTGATGGAACTTTTCCTTAGTTTATCCCCAGTCTTTCATCCAGGGATGAAACTTTTTCTTTATTTTGCTGAAATTTCCCTGTGCACCCCAGGTCTCTGCTTTGAGAAAAGGGCCTGTGTTCCTCTCTTCCATCACTCAGAAAAAATAATCAAGAGACTTTTCTCTCCCCCAGCCCCCAGTGAGGCTCCTGTGTGGTGCCTCTGCAGAAGTTCCATGAACACCAACTTCTGAGGCTGTAGGGGTTTTAAAGCAAGAGAAAAAAGGAACAGTGCACTGAAGATCCATGTGAGACACAGCTATAACGAGCAGAAGACCTCACAGATTATATTCATGCTGTAAAAATCTCTGGGATTTAACTAGGGCAAGCTAACGCATGAGTGAAAAGAGGAAGGACATTCTGTATTACCTTTTGTGGCCAGGGGTTGAAAAACTGGCCAAGATGGGTGAAATTCTGGTATCTTGAGCCCTCAGGGATAAATTGCAAGCTCAAATCCATATAAAACTCATGCCTGCTGCTGGAGTGTGGGAATCCAGGGCTTCCCTCTGGCTGCCCTGGAAGGTCTGGGACCCTGGCAGGGGTCAGGAACCCCCTGGACAGAGCCCCCAGAGACACTGTCTGTGATCTCTGTCCATGGAAAATAGTTTTCGATCTTATAGGATGAATTACAAGCTCTGAGTGTTTGATATGAGTAATAATTAAGTGTGACACGAGTGCAACAGTAAAATTTTAGGATTCTAGATTAGGGGTCCAAAGGGGACCAGATGGTGGAAATTGGGAGTGTCTTGTTCTTCTTCTCCTTCTTCATGCCCTCCATGTTTCACTGTGGTGTTGGCATTTTTCTGTTGGTTTAGGCTGGGGACACACTGTTCAACGTAGGTGACAGATATTGGCACATTATTGTAAATACAGCACAGGTAGTTTCTGGTATTTAATGTTTGTAACATCCCACTGAGGGCAGAGCCCCACACGCTGCCCTGCAGGACAGAGCTGCGGCAGGGCAGCAGAACATGTTAGAGATAAACAGAATAAACAACCTTGAAACAGCACAGACGAATTATGGCTTCTGCTTTGGCAGCGGGGCAGAAAGACAGACACTTTCTACAATCTTGGAATCACCAATACCTCAGATTCCGACATCAATGTTGCCCAGAGGCAGCCCCAGCTCAGATGCTCAGGGATGCCCCTGCACTCGGTGTTCACGGGGTCCTGTGATCTTTGCACAGACTGTTTGGGGACACCAGTGCTGCTGTCGTGGCTCACAAAGGACTTGGCTGGGTGGGAACATGGAACTGGTAATTCACTTGAGTCAGCCACCTTGCTGTTGAGGTAGAAAACACACATCTCCTGTCACTTCACAGAGCCAGAGCCAAACAGAATGGTTTGGGGTTGAAGGGATTTTAAAGCTCATCTCTTAATGATGCCTCAGGTTTTAGCTTTTCTATTTTTCACATTCTGTGCTGCTTTAGTGTGTAGTTCTAAGCTTCATATTAGGGGATGGTGAGCTCTCTGTACAGAGTAGGGAGACAAAACAATTCAAATGGACAAATGACAATGATCCAAATCTCAGGCCCAAGAGCACAAACAACGTGGGCTGAAAAGAGAAAAACAAGCAGGACGGGACTTCATAAACTCAAGCTGTAATGGGACAATGAACTCCAATGTGCAAATGGAGCAGAACTGATAAAAGTGAGAGACCCAATGACTGGCTGTCCATTTTGTGACCATTTTGGTTCATCTTTGGTGCAGCCCTGGCTGGGCTCTTGTGCTGCCCAAGGTGGATCCATCGAGGCCTTCTAATAAATCCCTGCTTTATTATTTATTTTAACTGCCCAGACTCTGTTCTAGGGCAGCCTTCTCAAGGCCATCAGTTCCACCCCCTGCTATTCACCCACTGGAATCACTCTGTGGGGGCAGAGGGATTTTCTGCTGTCCTTGGAGCTTCTCACACACAGCAAACAAAACGCTCCCCACCAAGGTCTCAGAGCCGCACCTGTTTCTGACCTGCCATCAAAGAATCACCTCACCTTTTGAAGCAGCTGCTCGTCATTAACGCGTGGAAGTTTAGTTAAAATTTAGGTTTTGACATGAAAAAGCAATGTGAGGGAGACAGAAGAAGAGCTGTCTGAATTCAGAGTGATGATGAGGGAGGACAGAGATATCCAGCACTGGTGAGTTCCCCCCTGTGTCCATGTGCCATGCAGGCAAAACTGGAAATGCTCTGAGAGCTGCTGTTGCTAATTTAACTACTTTTTAATCATTTCTGGGTAATTTAGGAAAAGATTCCTTCCACTAACCCTGGCTTTTCTTGCATTGCTTCGTGTTTTCGAGGCTTTATGTTTTAGTGTAGCAACATATGATTTTGTATAATAATTTGCTTCTAAGAATTCTCAGAACTGTAAATTAACTTCAGTTTCATGCTGAAAAAGTAAAATTTCCTTCAGATCAGCTGAACATATTGCACATTTGGTGTATTCATCATATCCACGTGCTTTGATGAATGGCTAAATCATAAAAAAAAATGAAAGGAGGAACTTTATAGATTGAAAAGATTTAGCCTACACTTCCAGTATGAAAAAGAATGCTACAGACCACAAATGGCCTTTCTGATATACATTCTATGTGTCTATGTATCTCAATATTTATCCACAAGGTATTGAAAAATCTGTCCTTCTTCAAACTTAGTTAAGCATATTCCAGAACAAATACATCCAGTGTAAACTTCCACATTTTCTGTAATAACCCAGTAAAACCTAAGCCTAAAGAGCTTCTAATAAGAATTAATTGAAATAATTCTGTACAAATACTTTACTGAGAGAACTTTTTTAAAATTGGAGAATTTGCAATAATTTATTGCTGAGAATAGAAACACTTTTTTTCTAGGAAAGGTCCTGTTAATTTTAATAGTCTCATTTTTTTGCCATTATTCCACCAATACATTTTCCTCTAAATTCTTGGTTTTTTTCTCCTTGGTACTGAAAATATGAAAAGAAAGATCAGATTTTCTTGAACCACAAAAGACATTCTCAGCATGCAAATAAATCCCAAGTTAAACCTTCACTACCCATGTTGCAAAGTCAAAAGTCATCCTCCCAAATTAAAGTATTTCTGCCTTTTGTTCTCTCCCTGCCAGGATCTCAAGTCCTAGCTACCTTTTGCTTTTGTATCTTCACCATTAAATATTTTTGCCTGTCCCCATCCAACCAACTGCTGGACCAGCTTCTTCTTGTTAGTTTTCTTGACCTAATCTCACCTTTCCTTTGCATGTCTCCTGTTTCACCATTTATTGCTACCTCTGCATTCACATCAGCCAAATTTTTAACCATTTCCCCTTGTTAAAAGTGAAAAAAGGTACGTGCAAAAGAGGTGATTTTCCTCTTTAAACCTGTAAAGAATTAAATCTAGACTTTGTAAAATTTCATAGAGTTGTTAAGAGGCACAGAGGCATCAAATTTTAACCACATTCTCCAAAGTCATTAAGAATGAGATCAACAGAAATGTAAATAATGGAAAACAGTTTCCTTTTCAGTAGCCTTGGTTTTGCTAATATTGGGAAAAGAATTTGGGAGTGGCAACTCATTAGAAAATCACACCAAGACAGCTTTAGTCAAAAAAATTTAACTAGGATCAAGACACAGGCAATTGAAAAAAGAGTAGAAGTTTCTGAAACACATGAAAAACTCTGCTCCAGTAACAACAGTGCAAGGCCCCCATTAGCAATTTTCATTTCCAGCTCTTGAAATGCTGTTAGGAAACGAGAGAGAAATCACTTTTGTCCTACCACTAGCTGGGGGTTCAGGGAGTCAAACAAGGCTTGTTTCCCTAGGTATGAAATAAATCTTGCCTCCACATGGATTTTTACTGACCTGACAGATTAATTACTGACAGCTGGAAAGCAGAAATCTTGTAAATCAAAGGATGTTTTGGAAATTCAAAGAGGTTTGTTTGTTTTGTGTTTAATTAAAAGAATGTAGGAAATTCTGGGGGCAAATCAGTTATAGTATGTCTCATCCTCATTTAGGAATAGTGAATCTTTCTTAAATTTAGGCACAGAGCAGCTTGCTTACATTGATATAACTGATTTGCTGGATACCTGCTGCTGAGTTTCTGTGAGAAATGATCCATTGAAGAGGGACTCACTCCCTTAACTTTTGCTGGAAGAATACAGTAAGAATCTAGAAAATGTCTGTAAGCCAAGCAGGTAATGGTCTTTCCACAAAGTTAAATTTATTGCCTTTTGAGATAATAAGGGATTTTAAAATTTGATATATGATTTTTGTGTTATGACACTGGACACTCTAGCAGAATGCTTGTTTAAAAAATGCCCTGAACAACTTGACACTGCAGGTTACCTCAGTGCTACGTATTGATTGAACAAGGTCTCACTAACTGGAATTTCAAGTGTTTCATCAGAGGAAGACAGCACCATCAAGTGAGCTCAAGTGACCCACCTGTGCATTAATGATAATAAAGTGTAGTTACAAAAAAGCCACTGTGATCACATTGGTAGTACATCCCCTGAAATCTCACCCATTTACAAGAATCAGACTTTCAGTACAGACAGGAAAGGTTTTTGAGATATTTTATGCCTTAACCTACACAGCAACCCTGTCAACAAAACAGAAGTCTATTTAAAAAGAAGAGGCAAAGATGGACTCCTACGTACTACAACTACTAAAATAAAACTTAAAATGTAGCCTCTTACTAAGGTCTTACACTTCCATTTCTTTTTATCATCAGAATACATATTTCGTAGAGCTAATATACCATGATCATATAGTTGGGAAATAGATTGGAAAGACAGATTATGCCAAAACCATGAAGGACGACTAGGCTAACATCCTTCAGATAAGGAATAACATCAAGGTAATATCAAGGATAACAACAACAATAATAATAATAATAATAATTATAATATCAAGGATGACATCAAGAAAATGAAGGTGTGGGGTCCTCGTGCCCCTGCTTCCATCATTTTCTTCTTCCCTGGATCCTTGCAGCCAAATCCTGCACTCAGCTGCATCTGCCCTAAGTGCTGCCAGCAGCCATCGTGCCTGGCCCACACTGGCACCTTTTTTTCCTCCAACTTTATGGACTTTTCTCCAACTTTATTGGAGTTTTTTCTCCAATGACGTCCCCAGGTCATTTCCTTCCTCTTCCTTTTGTTCCTCCTCTAAACCCCCCACTGCACCTCTTCCCAAAATTCTCCTTACCCAATATTACAGTGTGTCCCATACTCCTTCTGCAAGAACATTCCATCACTTTTCCAGTGCCCTGTTTAATTTGTTGTTTAAAAATGTCAGCAGTAAGGACTGTAGAATTTTAGCCATAAGGATGTGCTGTGAGACACATTTTTTTTTTAAATAATAAATTCTTGTTACGGCAGGCTGTTTTGTAAAATTAATTCAAGGTATACACAAAATATTTATATTCCATAGGAATTGCACACAGTCTCAAAATTGCTAAACAGCATTTTAAAGTGATATTTAGTGTAATCCCATATATAAATTTTTGTACTGCATGGACTATGTTTCCCTGCTTTTATCAGGAGGAAGAAATTTTCCCACATATACATATAATACATATATATATAATTATACATGCATACACATATAATTTTTCAAACAACTTCATAAAGTAGAAGAAATTATATAAAATAAAGCTATATTTAGAGTTTTTTCACAAATGTGAAACAGAGTTTTTTGAGGGTTTGTTTTTGATTTTTGTTTTCAGTCTTGAAAACAATTTAGCTCTCACTCTTCCAATCCATAATTTTAATTTTCAGATGTTTTTGCACTTGTGACTTCTGACAGGAGCATCTAAGAGTCCAAGAATAATTCTGTTTTGTCTATGTGAATATTTTTGGCCATAAGCAACAGAAAAAAATATTAGTTAGGTTCATCTCTGTATGGCCAAAATATGTTAGGAAATCATATGTGGCAATACAAGTTTTTAGACACTGATGGTGAATTTGATAATGGAGTAGTAACTTAAAAAAGTGTTATAAAAATATTTTTCAATCCTAAAATGATGAATGAGCAAGGTTTTTGCTTTCAAACTTCTCTTAAAGAGTTTTTGGAATGATAACAATACTATTTGGGTGAACAAACTGGAAAGGACTGCTTCTAGCATTTTCTGAGCCTTAGACCATGTGAAACCATAAAATTCTGTTATATATAAACAGCTTTTTCTACAGAAGTGATGGAAAATATTAATATTTTACCTGAGATAGAAAACCCCATCTATTTCTGAGGTCTTACTAAAAATGTCCTAATTTTTTTTTTTGTTTGAATCGTGGTGTAACAAACAAATTAAGAACAATACTGGTTTAACACACACCATGGAACTATTTTATTAAATGAGCAGAATCATAAATGTTACATGAACATATCTGAGAGATAATGCCAGATGTGTGATTAGAATGCAGTTTCTCCCAAAAAGCAAAATCTCTGAGAGGAAAGCTGTGGCATGTTCCCAATGAAATTCACTGTCACAGAGCTGAAGTCAGAAAAAATTGAAAATCTGTGCATAATTTACCCATTATCTACTGTGACATTTGATATTTTCTTTTAAAAATAGGTAAGTAATGACAGTCCACACTGAGCTACTTCATTATGTCCAACGTGCTTTATGATACAGTGAGAATAATGCTGTGCAGCTCCTCAGCATGAAGAGAATTTTACATCAAGTTTTGTGTTACTGACCAGCAGAGTTATTTTACCCAGAGACCTTCTTTCCTGTTAGTTCAGACTGCTGCTCTTTTTTTTTTTTTCCTGTCTTTTATGATACTGTAACTCATGCTGGGGCTATTGGAATTTTAATTAGGTGTTACATTAATGTGAATATATACTAAATGTTAATCTTATATTCCAAACCTTATTTTTCTACGTTTTCTTGAGGCAAAATTTCTGTCCAGGCTGACTTGATGGTGGTTTTAGGAGATATCTTAAGCAAAAAAAACACCTCCAGAGATTAATTTCAGAATTACCCAAATTACTGTCTTAAAATTTTCATTGAGATTTGCCTTTTAGCGATTTTCATCACAGATCATTTATTATAAATAATTGGAAAGAATTAAGGAAACCTATATGCTTCCAGTATATAATAATATAGTTGGCAGTGTTGGGTCAAGCAATTAGTAATATGTAACCCTGGCTAGGTATAAAAAGATGCATTAAAGTAATAGCAAAAGTAAAATGTTTCATTTAAAATGGTTCGTTTAGTGAACAATTTACTCAAGTATTACAGTGGTTGTAATCTGTGTGAGGACATTGAATCATCAGTTGATAGGCTTAATTTAGCTGAGGTTTTCTTCAAGTGACAGAATCAGATTTCAGCTTAAATGACTTGCAAATCATCAGATATGCAGAAATATCATCATATCAGAAGGTAGAAATCTAAAGCAGGTGCTGTGAGCCAGAACTGAAAGGAGATCTGGAGAACAGAATACAGTTAAATCTTTGGATGTGCAATTCATCAATATGAGGTATCTCCAAAAATTTTAAACATGTCAAGACAACTACTTATATTGGTGTTGGAGCCACAACTGACAATTTCCCAGGAGATTCATAGAAATAAAGCCCAACAGTTCCTTAAATCTCTCCACAGCATCACTCTCTGTTAGATTCTCCAGAACTGTGCACTTTTGGAAGCATATCCATTTAAATGTTAAATTTATGTCTTCTGAAATTTTTCTACCTATAAACATAAATTCTGCTTTTTCACTGTGTATATTCTGAATATTTCTGTCAAGAAAAAATGGTCATATTTAGGAAGGGTCATTAACCAAGCCCCTTGATTTTGGGCTATATTATTTGTATTATATTACATTGACTTCTGGTAGATCTTTCATTAGAGTCACTACAAATCAGTTTTGAGATATAAAACCCTTCCCAAGCATGGAAAGCCACTTAAAACTGCTTAGCCACTTAAAACTTCTTGTAATTCATCATACCACAGATTGCATAAGCTCCTTTTTATACTGGTCTGCAAAGTTTATTGTTTAATTTAGAAGAGAGCATCTTTCTGCTGTTAAATAAAAGTGAATATCCAACCAACTTTTTTGCATTGCACTCTTATTTTGGCTTTATTTTAACTTCTAGCCTAACCATAAGGTGCAAATTGAAGCAACACTGAGAATGGTTGTGCCTCCTATGACATGGCTTGCCATTGCATTTTTATTGCTGTGCATAATAATTTAGTTCTAGAGCACTGAACAGACAAAAAAGACAAAGTTTTGTATGTTTTGTACCTCATAATTGAACAAGAGGCCCCAGGAATATAAAGGGCAACCCACAATTAATGTTCAAGAAGAAAAATATTTCTATGTTTCTGTATCAATCAAGATTTAGTGCTACATGGTTCTCCAAGAAATCACAACCATGATGAAATCTCATCAAGGGACACTGGACAAGAGTGGCAGGCTTCTTTTTAATTTAATCTCAATTTGCAGTCAATAAACCTCAAGCGAGTCTTTGGTGACACAAGGCCATGGTGAGTTGTGGATTTGAGGCCTAGACCTGCAAAACTTTTATTATTTCATATAAAGAAAAAGACAAAGCAACTGAATATATCCTTGTGACCTCCAAAACATTTTACTGATGCATTAGGGCACAGTCAAACCTGATAATCTGGGTTAAAATAATTAAAATGATGAAATCTATTAAAGATAAATTGACCTGCAGACTAGTTTCACTGTATTCACAGGAAGGTGAATTTCTGTTTAGTACATCAAGATAATTTCAAGTTTGTGTGGTACTTTCAAAATACCTAGCAGCTCTTAGGCCATAACAATCCAGAAAAAAAGTGTAATTTTTGAAAAAGGACTGTATTTATATTAGTTCTGGCACAAACTCATACAAAAATTTACACATGCAAACCTATATGAAACCAAACACCAACCACCTTGGGAATGAGTAAATGTACTTTGATGTTCTATTCATTAGATCCATTGGCAAGTAGAAGGTAGATTTACAAGGAAAATATATTCAAATAAAAACTAAGGCTTCAAAGACACAGTAGGAAAGGTAATTGTTCAAGTATTTTATCTGGTCTCTGATTTATTTTTTTAAAGAGTAGAATTAAAAAGAAAAATAAAAATGTTAAAGTACATTTTTTGAGGGCAAAAAGTAAAACATCTTTTGTACAGACAATTTTACATAACAATGGCCATGATAGAGATAGGAGCAAAAGGCTCCGTTTGATGTTGTCAAATATTGGCTAAAACATGCAGTGAGAACAGAAGTAGAATGTCAGCAAAAAAGACAGACAGAACTTTAAAAGAAAATATGTTTCTGAAAAGCATTCATCCCTTTGTACAGTGATCTAAATGAGTGTTGAATTTTCATTAGTTGACAGAACCCTTAGGCCATGTGAAAAGTCCTAAATGTCCAGCAAGGAACTTCAGAGCAGATCTTCTGGTTGTATCATTAATGCCACATATAATTCATGTTTATGCCTGGTAATTAAACTTTTTTTTTTTTTAATTATGCACATTTAAAAGTCAGACTTAGGTGTTCACATAGTTGGATCCTAGCTCAATGAAGCACCTCTTTAGGGAGCCAGGTGGTTTGGATCTACAATCTCCAGCACTCTCTTGGGTTGCTGTTTACAAGTCAGTTCTTTCAGCCTGGGATCTTATCACCTTGCTACTTACATTTCTGGACAGAGCTGAGCACAACCTGCAAGGATTATTTCATTATCTCCTTATCATCAGCTCATTCAGCTCTATTGCTGTAACATTTCACTGTGACACACAAAAGGTCTGTACTTTTTACCCCTTGGAAATCCATCAAATGCAGGCTCAGTTTTCATATTTTGTATTAGTCAAATCTGACAATCCTTTCCCTGCCATTGCTCTCAAAGGACTATTTACTTGAAAATGCTGCTAAGGTGTTAAATCCTCCTTATGAGTTTCGAGACGAATATATGTATTTATGGAGGCAAAATCCAGCCATGCAGTAGCTCTCTATAAATGGATGTAAGAACTGAATAACAGAAGCTTGTGCTTTCTGTAAGGTTCATCTTGTGGCAGAAAAGGGGAGGTAAAACCAAGTTAAAGACCAGTAAGGACTGCATTCCTTTAGAGCTCCATGTAAGTTTGACCAGGTAAGCAATTCAAAAATTATAATAATAAAAATGAATACACATGTCTTTTAAAAAGACAATGAACATCTACAATACTGCCCTGTTACTCTAATTCCTTCCTGGCTTGTACCTCTTCCTCTTTCAAACTAAATCCTCCATGTCTTATTTCCAGCATGATTTTTGTCAGAGCTGGGCTTCTGCCTCACTGAATGTCTGGGTACAGCAGCCAAAGTGATTCTGAGTATGTAACCTATTATATGGTGAAACCTGAGATATTTTGAAAAGAAAACCAAATTGCTTTTCAATATAATTTTGGATTGAAAGATTTATTTTTGTTTGTTTCCCTATCTCCAGCATCCCAGGAAAACTCATAGCCTGGTAGTGAAATTGTGCTGACCAACTGATTTTTATGAGCTTAGGTTGTCTTCCTACAAGTCAGCATTGACAAGTTTGGGCTAATTGCTGTTGTAGGAAGTTTCCTTTCATCTCTTTATCATTCTCTGTCAAATGCATAGAGCAAGGTCACTGAAGATTTCTGGCCATTGAACTATTTAATTAATAATTAAATGGTAATTAATTATACTATTTATAACCCCACTAATACAGGAATAGCAAATTCAGGGCAGTTGAACCCACTTTCAGGAACAATGCCTTGGTGTTGAGCCTCTGATTTTTAGGTAGCATTTCATAACCAATATATTTATGTAAAAATAAGTAAAGTAACATTCCATCATACAAAATGCCACATACTAGGGTTTTTAAAGGATTTGGTGCAACTACAGAATAACAGGGAAACAAAAAACCAAAATATCGCAGAATCTGTCTCAAATCTGAGTAAGAAAAGACCGAACTCATCCATTTCTTTCCACTGTAACTATGCCAAAGTAGCCCCAAGGAAAATGCAGAGTGGTCTTGCCAAAGTAAGGCCAACATGACACAGTAATTTGACCAAAAGGGCACCAAGGAGGCAGAGCTTCTGCACATTACATTTTTAACAAACTCAATGTGTTTTAGGCAAGCTACACTTAAACAGGTAATCCCTGGGTGCTTTATGACTGTTTTTATCCTTCTACAATTTAAAAAGCTGTAAAACTGCCCTCTTACTAAGAAGAAATTTAAAGTAGTTGCTTCAGATAAGGATTGATCAAAGGCAAACAATCTTGATATAGATAAGACATATCAGTGCTTTAAAATGATGGAATAAATCAGATTTGAGGTATCTGGGATGCTGAATAATAACAAAGAATGAAGAAGGTGCAAGATTTAGGTTAGATATGACATGCATAAAATCTTACAATGATAAGTGAGGGGTGGATCTTTCTCTTACAAGCTTTGAGGACCACTATCTTGAATATAATATGTAAAAAATACCCAGATTAATTCACTCCTATAGCCTATGAAATTTTGATATAGAAGGGGAAAAAAAGGTATAGGTTTTGTTAAAAGATATATTTCTGGGTTTGAAAATAGTTTTTGAATTCTACTACCAGGAAGAAAGAGCATAATTTTTCATCCTTTTTGTGTAAGTGTAAATTAGATAGCTAGTCTGACCTCTCATTTGTGACTTTAAAAAGCTAAGTTATCAAATGCATGAGAAATAAATGGATTTAGTGGCAACAACTTTGAGAAGTCAGACAAAATTTTGTGAGGGAAAAGTTTTGTATTTGGAATTAAATTGAATAGAGATATTGTTCTTAGGGTTGCATTTTTATTTCAGAGCTTTGCATGCAGTTATTTAACACCAAATCCGAATATATATATATGTTACAAACATGTCATAGATATCTAGCACCACTAAAGAATCATTTAGTTTTGAATTTTGAGATTAAGAGTATGTTCAAAAAACCAAAACTTGAAAAAATATTGTTCAACCAGCAACTCACAGCAGTCTGTCAGTCCCATGCTTGTGCATGTCCCAGAGATTTGCACCTCAAATTCCATGTTCAGTTTGGAGACCCCATGACAAGGAAGACACTGAGGGGCTGGAGCATGGCTAGGGAAGGGAACGGGGGTGGGGAAGGGGCTGGAGCCCCAGGAGGGGCTGAGGGAGCTGGGAAGGGGCTCAGCCTGGAGAAAAGGAGGCTCAGGGGGGACCTTGTGGCTCTGCACAGCTCCTGACAGGAGGGGACAGCCGGGGGGTCGGGCTCTGCTCCCAGGAACAGGGACAGGAGGAGAGGGAACGGCCTCAGGCTGGGCCACGGGAGATTTAGATTGGATATTAGGAAAAGTGTTTCACATAAAGTGTTTTAAAGCATTGAAACACGTGGCCCAGGGCAGTAGTGGAGACACCACCCATGGAAATATTCAAAAAAGGTGTGGATGTGACACTTGAGGACATGGTTTAGTGCTGATCACGGGAGTGATGCTGGGTTGGTGGGTGATGCTGATAATCTTAAAGACCTTTTCCAAACTTAATGATTCCATGATTCTATAAAAACCCAGTTGAAGGGCTTCAGTTCAAATGTGGTCTCGTGGAATGTGTAAAGCTTGTTAGGAATTAATGTGATTACTGAGGACTCCAGGAAGAATCAGTCAATCAGTGACATACTGACTTGCACAAGCTTCTGCAGAAGTGTCCTGGATTCAGCTGGGATAGAGTAAATTTCTTCTCAGTAGCTGTTACAGTGCTGTGTTTTGGATTCAGAATAAGAATTGTATTGATAACTCAGTTTTTGCTAAGTCCTGTTTATCCAAAGTCAAGGAAATTTTTTTTCCTTGTCTCCTGCTCTATCACTGAGGAGGTTCACAAAGGCAACAGGGAGGGAGCATAGCTGAGAGAGGTGACCTAAATTGGCCAAAAAGGGATATTCCCACCCATGGAATGTCATGTCCAGTCTATAAACTGGGAGAGTTAACTGGAAGGGCCAAGGAGGGCATCTGGCACTGGTCAGCAGGTGGTGAGCAGTGGTATTGTGCATCACTTGTTTTTCACTTTTTATTATCATAGTTATTATTATTATTATTATTTGGCATTATCACTGTATTTTAATTTAATTTCATTTATTAAACTGTTCTTATCTCAACATCCAAGTTTTCCTTTTATTCTCCTCCCCATTCCACTGAGGCAGGGAGGGAGAGAAGGAGGGTTGAGCTGAGTAGTGCTTAATTTTCAGCTGGGTTTAAAACCATGACAAGAAGACAGACTACTTAAAAATCTCAAAACCTTGCAAATCACTGTCACAAAGAAATTTTAATGAAACACTAGCTTTGTTTTCCACAAAAAAATTCTTGATTTAATAAAAGCCTATAAGGTGTTGTCAGATTTTTTGACAAGCAGCTTCAAGAAGATGGTTTAGACATTTCTGATGTAAATTGCATTTTTTGAGACATAAGCACAGTTATGGTGGGGAGGGATGCCACCAAAATGTAACTTCCAGTGCTTGCAGTGTTAGTTTTTTCAGAAATAGCATGACAAAGAACCAGTTCCCATGGACACTTGCTGCCTTGCTCTCAATCTTGTGCTGTTCCATGAGCTGTTTAGGTGCCTTTAGGACACACAAGAATTTCCATTCTTCATTTTTAAAAGAAACCATACTCTTCCATATATGTCCAAATCAGCTTCACTCCGAATGCAGTTCAATCTTAAAGTTTATAAAAGTATAATTTTGAAATAAAGTAGATGTCAATGTTTATTTCAAAATCACAAAAAGTACTTTTTCTTAAAATGAAGTGTTGTGTTTCCAAAATTCATTACCATGGAAGCAGATAAGAAGACCAACAGCCTCTCTACTCAAAAACCTTCACACTGTGCTCATTCAGATAAAGATGCCTGGAACCAAAGATGAATACCACCTTCATTGGTGGTAGATGCTGCTGCCTTTTGCCCGCAGGAAAAGTGATCCGAATAGAATTATTTCTTCCCACTTAATAATTTCATTGCATATATGCACAGATTTTAGGTGTCAGCATAAATACCTGCCAAAATATACAATGTGTAGGGGAAAAAAAAACTAAAAAAGGTGCTTAAAAATATATATTTCTCAGTACCATTGGAGGATGGGTTCATACCAGATACCTTCATGACCTCCTTGATTGACCTCTCTATAGTCTGATTTATTTCCAGTGGAACTGTCTTATCAGGGAACACCAAAAAAATGCAATATAAGCTGCACAGCTTTTTAAAAAACCCTTGGGTGAGTTTTTTTTCATGGAAATGTATTTTCAGTAGTCTCCTAACAGGTGCCATATTACCCTATCTGTGGCTCAACAGACCTAAGGAATGATGAAAGGGCAGCAATTCTCACAATTTTAGTGTGTAAAATGGAAACAATTCTTGCCCCTGTCACTCAGTGTTGACACTCTTCATAAATGCCATTTTGACGAATTTGGTAGAGACGGGATTAAGGAGAAGGAATTCACCTGAATTAAGATGTTTGTGAATGAGAAGCAAGGTGTAAAACAGAGATTTAATCTAATTCACTAAGTACAGGTACCTAAAGGCCAATATTCACCTGCATACCCATTATAGAACTGATGCTGCTTGACAAACCAAGCACAACTGTAACTTAAAACAGATTTCTGAGGGAGAACACAATTAAGAACCACAGTAATATCTAGCTGGAGTATTTCTAGCTCAGAGGCTGAAATCTATGGATAGGTTACAATTTCCTTTCTATGTCTGTTTTGTTGCAATGATGACTAACAAAACATTCTGAGGATTTTCATAAACAGCACATCTATATACAAGTCCTGTAGCTGGAGTTCTTCCCTTTCTCCTTTCAACTGACAGGTTGAAAGCTGAGGATCTTTATACTGTGAATTTTTTTTACTGTATATCTTTTAAATATAAGAGCTACAGGACTATTTCATTGTCTGTGATTTAGACCATGATAAAACAAAGGAGTATAAACCCAATATTTTATGTAAGAACACAGGGCGTTTTACAGAGGAATTTATGATGTTTCACACAGCACCAGCTCTGTGTGGCTATCTCTCCCTTCTCACCCCACTGTGCTCAGGGGCTGTATGTCAGTGTGGTCACTGGCAGACCAGGAGAGAGACTTTTGAAACCACTCACTGAGGCTTGTTTTCACAGAAGTGCAGAAGTGATGCAAAGGGTGAGAAGAAAAGAGAGAAAGAGAGAGAAAGGAAGAAAGGAAGAAAGGAAGAAAGGAAGAAATAAAGAAATGAAGGAAGAAAGGAAAAAAGAAAGAAAGGAAGAAAGAAGGAAAGAAAGGAAAGAAAAAAAAGAAAAAAAAAAGATGGGCTGAAAATGCTGTGCCTTCTCTATAAACAGTGAGAAACACTGACTTCACATAAAATTTCAGATGGTTCTACTCATTTCCAGAGCATAACCCAGACAGGAACATAATAATAAGAGAGTAGCATGGAAAAATGTCCCAATTTTCCCAGAAGATTGAGCTGAGCCATGAGAGCCGGCTGGTTATCTGCCTTCCTGGGAGCAGGGGTGCCAGATCTAGTAGAAGAGAAGTAGAAGAGAAAGTTTCCATTGGCAGTGACCTTCAAAGATGGCCGAGTCCAACCAGCCACATGGACAGGGACATCTGCCTCACAGAGTCACACGATGGTGCCAGTTGAAAAGGACTAGACAAAGACCACCAAGAGTGCGGTCAAACACTGGAGAAGACTTCCAAAAGAGGATGTTGTTCCTCCAAACCTGTCAATTTTTACAAGACCTATGGGCACTCCACTCAATAATTTGCTTCACCTTTTGGTCATTCCTGCAGGTATTGTGCTCATATCCTTCTTTGAACACAGAACATGACACTACCAAGGAGGATAGAACAACTGTGGGACAATATGCCTCTGATAAGTTTGAGATTCAGTTTTCATACCAAATATCCCATCCTACATCATGCAGACATTTGAATTTTGAAGGTGAGTCCTTATGCCCATTTATGTAGCTCTTCCTAAAACTGAAAATTTGAACAACTGTAGATAATTGCTTTCTAAAAGGTTCAGAAGGTTTCAGCTTCATTCCACAACAGCAGACAAATTATAGTCTCCTTGTACACACTTTTAAAAGGAAAAATGCATAATTTAAATAATTATGTCACTAATTAGTTTTTTCTGAATATTTCCCAGAATCCATTTGAAAAAACAAACATTTATTCTCTAATAACAGAACAGGGCCCATAACTGTTACCATTTGTTTTGAACTACATAATAAGATCACATTACCACAAACTGATAACACAAATGCATCATGTAATTAAATGATTAATCCAAGCACGTCATTCCATGGACTTTTAGAAGAATTTAATTTACCTAAAATCTCATTGATTTTTTCCCATTAATTGCTAATGCAAGCTTCTTTGAATTTGAAGTTGTACACATTCTTTTTAATGAATGAACAAGCAGTGGGAAGCACTGGAGCCAAGTCTCCTGAGATGGAGGGGTTCCAGTGCCATGAAAACCAATGAGATGCTGCCAGGGATGTCAGTCACAGGAGCTGTCCTGAACCAAAAAAAGGAACTGACTTCAGTTCAAAGGCTGTGCTTTGAAACAGAGAGAAATACCAGAAGTGATGGCAGCAGCCTAAACTCAAAATCTTTACACAGGATGGTAAAAACACACCAATAAATAAATAAATAAATAAATAAATAAATAAATAAATAAATAAAATATAATATATAGGTCTTTATATATATACTCTGTACATGGTAATTGCTCACATCCTGATCATTTACTCATTTATATGCACTTAAACCAAATTAAAGTCTACACCTCCCTCTTTCTGCCTTACTCAAGTCATTATCTTATTTACACGATCAATTTTCTCTGTGATCTCTGTTCCATTCTTGCTAATATTTTAGAGGTACAGGACAGCATTTTAAAAGGAATATATAATTGTTGCACTAAAGCAATATCTGGGAAGGATATTATTCCATCCATTACTTCAATTAAAAAATTATTAAATCATAAATTATAATTCTTTACACATTATATTATATTATAATAAATGTTATAATTATGACATATTATATTAAAATCTGAATTTTAACCCCTTGTCATTATTTCAAGTTATATTCCCTGTGCTGGTTTAGAGCTTCAGGACAGAAAAAGCTTGACTTAGAAAGAAAAAGATAATTGCAAAAATGTATCCCAAGAACTGGCTATGAGAGGAGGTAGAAATTTCAATTTTGCCAAGTAAAGAAGTCTGTTAGCTCTTTTTTTAATGCTCTGCCATATGTCTTTCACCCACAGGATGTATCTAGCCACCATGCATGAGCATGTGCCTTACATCTCCTGGGATTTTCAGGGTTTTTTTTAGTATTATGTATATTTAGAATTTTTCTTTATATATTTTATATATAAAAATATGGTATATATGCATATAGCTATTTTCTTTATACAGTATATTTCTATTTTATTATATTATTATATATTATAGGTATTATATTATTATATATTATATTTTCATTATGTGTTTTTAAAAATTATGGTTTTAGAAATTTTATTAAAGGTGTGTATTTATATGCTCTGTGTGCTTAGTACATTGCATTTTCTGCAGAATGGAAAAAATCTGACTTTGGGGATAAGAAAGATCCCCTTTCTACTCTGTCCTGGGGATTTCTGCAATTTTAAATTTATTCTACACTGCTAGAAAATGAGAGAGAACATAACAAAGGTTCACATTTCACTTGAGCGTGGCATGAGGTAGTGGATGAGTTCACTGTTTCCTGGATGGATTTGATCTCCATCATTTTAATGTAAACATCACAAATCTCTCAGAATTGACTTAACCTGCAGGAGGATGACATAGTGAATTTACACTCTAGTTTGTGAAAAAAAATATTCTAAGAATGAGAAATAATAATTACATTCTATAGATGCTGAATTAAAGAAAGTAAACCTTGCATTTTCGAAATACTCGGTGTATTGTTTTCCATGGAGCTAATGTTTATCCACACATAAATTTTTCTAACATTTTTTAAGGTGTGACATTATTATTCATATAAATCAAAACTATTTTCTGCCAATGATCATTCAGCCAGTTTCTTTTTTACCTAAGCAAAACTTACTAAACTGGAAGTGCAATGATATTTTGCATCTAAAATTGACCTTAATCTTCTCTCCTTGTTGGTGTGTTTAGAGGACACCCTGATTTCACAGAACTGCAGCTCAGGCTAAATCTCTAATATTATTATCTTCCCTATTCCCCAAAATCCTTAATCAAAACCTACTGAAGTTATTAACAAAAGAGAAAAAGAAATCTGCTTGCAACAGGTTTTTGAACAAATGATGAGTGAAAATCATAATTTAAAAAGTTTTTATTAAGTCTACAATAATATCAAAGGTGCATTCCAGTAAAAGCTTAGCCAAAATGTAGATAATTAAAAGGGATCTGGTGGAAAGCAAGACCAAGAAGCAATGGAAGCTAAGAAGAGAAGTAAGAGAGATGGTTATTTTGTCTGTCCTTCTATGATTTTCCCCAGAGGTTGCTGAGAACAGGAGGAAATTATCACAGTTGTATAACTTTAGTGATTTGGTCCCAAGGCTTAGTTCTCCTCTCTCAGAAACCTTATAAAAGTCTGAGTCTCAGGTCTTTAGTAAAGAAACACAAAGCCTGAAAAGAAATAAAAGCCAAAAAGATCCCTTTTTTTCCTTTCAGTGGGATTTTATTTTCTTCGCTTCGTGATTTTTAAATTGAGTCCCTGTGAAACTTTATGAGCTGCGCAATTTCTTCTTAAAGACTTGAGTCAACAGAAGTTTGGATTGCATTTTTCCTCCTTCTAGCATTTTCTGCCTGGGTATTCTTACTTCAGCTGGCCTTTTTTCCCCACTGAGTGAAGTGTGAGGCAGAGCTGTTTGACTGTAGAAGCAATGATACCAAAATTACAGGCTACTCTCTCTTTTATATTCTATTTCCCTCCCCAGGGTAAGCTGTATCATTTATCTGTTATTCAGCTGTGTACACTGACCATATGCATAGCTGTAAATAGTAGTAAGAGACACAACAGGCAGGATATGTTAATGAAACTTTGTCTGATTTTCTGGTCTTTAAAGTTTTTCCACTTTGCACCTGGGAATTACCACTTGGAGAATGTGCAGTCTGCCTTCTCCTCATAGCTGAATGTTGATTAAGAAATTATTTCAAAGATCAGACACCTTTGAAAACTTATAAATTACGTAAAAGTCTTGAACTCGTTATTAGGGATGAAAGAAGGTACATCCTGCATATGTAAACTAAACTGAGGAATCACAATCTGATTTTCTATTTGCATAAACTTCAATATCTCTGAATTCAGAAGACCCACTCAATTTGCACTGAGCTGAGATTCAATCCATAAATTTATTGCTCAGAAGTGATTTAAGTTAGAAGGGTGCTATTAAGAGTAGGGGAACAAATCAGTGAGGCAATGAATTCTTTCTGTCAAATAATGACTGATTTCAGCTCCCACTGAAGGAAATATTTTTTTGTCTGTAATTCTCATCATGCAACAGCTGTGCTTTAATTTTCACAGGATGCTCACAGAAAATCTAGTAATCATTTCAGATATGTACACATTGGAATGTAAATACTCTGCTGTTTTGTTCCTCTTCTTATTTATGCAATTAGAGGATCAGGCTGACTAACAAGTTTTGACAGAGAATTACACACATTCTGTTCCTGTATAAACCTACAGTCCTAAACAAATATTTTGGCAACCTTTTTAGCAGACTCTTAAAAAAAAAGAATTTGTAAATTCATTCTTAGGTATGTCCTTTATTCTCTCACATGTTCATCCTTGAAAACTCGTATGGGTTATTTGGATCAAAATAAGAACATAAAGCAAGTATTTAATAAGCAACATTTTATTTAATCGTTAATGGTGGGAGACCCAACCTAGACTGCAGTTACAGAGAATTGGAGAATTAAAAATCAAACTTTTTGATGAAGCACAGGGCTAAACTAAGAAACTTAAACTAGTGAATAGATGTAAAGTACGTCCTCAGAAGACCGTGACCTTTAGCTATTAATTTAGGAAATGAGTATTTTAGGGGAATGGTTTGAGATTTTGTTTTCTTGAATTTTATTGATGTGGACATGCCCACTGTCAGATGATGTCTTGCAAGTCCTGACACGAGAATTTAAATAATAATTTCAGCAATCAGTGTAGCAAAACAATGACGTAACACATGTATATTTTGAACAAGCTGTTTCAAAAAGACTGTGATCTGATTAATATCAGAATAATTGAATCCCAGAATGGGCTGGGCTGGAAGGGACCTTAAAGCCCTTGGCAGGCTACAACCTGCCATGGACAGGGACACCTTCCATGAGCCCAGGTTGCTCCAAGCTCCATCCAGCCTGGCCTTGGACACTTCCAGGGATCCAGGGGCAGCCACAGATTGTTTGGGCACCCTGTGCCAGGGCTTTCTTATATCAAAGATCCATTCAACCCTTTGCTAAGTCAGACTTTCCTCAAAACTCAGGAATGTCAAGCACATCATGAATTACAACTGTTCATTTTCCTGTGGAATGTTTTATACAGCAAGAGTTCCCAAGAACATCTGTGCCTTAAGAAATTTGAAGAAATTAATAATATTAGATCAGCACCTCTAAATCATTTGCAATCTAAGGACTGAAGTGTAGCCTACGGCAAAGTCATGGACCATTAATATGTTGTCAGAGACATTTAATTATTCATTAGTCATTAACTCACCAATTGTTCTATCAAAACATTAAGTTTTTCATGTAAATGCTGAAATTTTTTTTTCCTTATTGTTTGGAAATGTCATGAGTTTTTAATATTTATGTGTGAAGATATTCTCGAAAACAAAAATTATAATTTTTAAAACTTGCTAAAGCAGCATTATTTTCATTTTTCTGGTAGCTCCTTGAGTGATGATCTCAACATTTTTTCCTGCAGAATACTCTTTACAGTCCAGTGTAGTAGAAACAGGAGTATCCCTATAATTATGTTTTATTTTAGTTCTCACAGAAATAATGTTTATTTTCTTTACTCACATCTCCTGTCATATTCAGTGCACTCATTTAGAATGTGATCAGTCTCCTGTCAGGTATTTTTTATTTTGTCCCCAGAAATGTCTCCAAACTGATAATCTTTCCAACTTTTCTGGAGTAATTGCTGTTGTTTTTTCCTACAGAGTATCATTGATCTAGGTGACATTTTTCTATTGGCTTGTACAGTTTAATGGATCCAGTCTTTCTTCTCATGTTCTACTTTTCATGAATTCAGGTTTATTTTTCTTTATTATGTACTGTAACTTGTTCCATAAACTTCCCTCATACTTACACTATCTTCCATGACATGTTTATTAGGTTCTTCCACTGTTCACCTGCTTTGTCATAATTTTAATCCTAGAATTTGTGCTAACTCTCCTATACAGGATAAACTCCATGGTTACTATGTATTCTTTTGGGCACAGGCATGAAGCAAGCAAGATATGAACACGTTGCTGAAAAAACCAAATCAACAAATCAACCAAAGAAACCTATGAAAGAATGGCCCTGAATTAAAAAAAAAAAAATTATTCTTGAAAATAAAGTGTCTTTTAAAAACCAAACTAAAACAGATTCTGAGATAGATGTTCAGCTGTGAATTATATCTATGGATCATGGGCCAATGTAATTGCAAGTGAATAAGCTGAAATACAGGAAAACTGCACTCTTAGATTTTCTACCATTTTGCTTATGCTTCCTCTCAGTGTTCTTGTACTCTGTTTCCCTCAGAACAAGGAGCAAAGCTGCTCTCTTTTCACAGTAAAATAACTGGGATTCAAAACTCCAAATGTCCCAGTTCCACAGGGAATATTGAATGGAAGCCATGAAGGATGGGGCCACTGGCTCCTGTTGGCTGTTCTGGAAGTACCTTCAAGGTCTCAGATTCATTACACACATGCACAGAAGTCCATTAAGACTTGGATTCCCTACAGGATATCCCTCTTTCCTACCAATAGTCCTGTAGTATGGAATATGTGAGTAATTCAGGAATTCAGGAGGAATTACCCCAATAAATCACAAGCCCCAGTCTCACAAGGACACACAAATATCGCAATAGCAAGACATGATTTAAAACTGGCTCTCATAATACTCATCCTTTTTAGTTTATTTATTTTGATGAATTCAATTTACCTATTAAAAAATGCATGAGAAAAATTCCAGAAATCTCCTTACTCTGCCTAACAATCTCGGTCAGGGAATTATTAGTGGGAATTATTAATATTATAATTTCCTACTGCAGTGAGACAGGAACAGGAGCATGATGACATCTTATACATATGATGTGCTCTACAAACACAAAGTTAAAATCCCCCAAAATCTCGAAACAACCAAAACCAACCAAAAGAAAAGTTTGGAGGAATGATTGGAAAACCTAGGAATAAATGTCTGATGCTGTAACATACGTGAAAAAGAGCTCAACTGGACAAAGAAACAACTATATCTGAGTAGCTTTTATGTCTCATAATTGCTGTCTAGGTCTTTACTGCCAAGTGTCCACCTGACAACAAGCACCAATTATCTCTCTACATCAAAGAAGAAGTTAGATTTGAAAAAATCAGAGCAGTTAGTCTTTTTCAGTTTTGGCAAATTTATTTTTTAATGCTGTAAATGTGAGCTAAATATGAGTGTGAGCTAAAGACTGCCACTCCCATTGATCTTCACAGCACAGTTTAATCCAAACACAACGCCTTGGTAAATGGATATTAGTGTCTTTTTACTTCCAAGGCAGTGCTAAAGCCTCCAGGAAAACATCAAGTTATATGTTATAAGTTCATTAACAGAGTTTGACTTTTCCCAATCATTGTGTTCCAGATGTTATTTGAGCTTCTTCCCCTTGATGCTCTAACCTATTATGCCCCATCTTAAATCTTTCCTACAGAAAACTAGCTATTTTTTAAATACATATAATTCATTAGAGTGTCCCAAAGGACTTGGAGCTTTTACAGGTCTTTGTTTTGCTTCTACACTTTTGGCAAAAGAAATAAAAAGGGGAAAATTTATGCTGGAAGAATGCCAAGAGTAGCCCATTCAATCAAAGTAGTATCTTGGTGCAGACTATTAGTCAGTTATATTCATATTCTATCTAAATAATTAACTTGTAGCACAGAAATTCTAAATTATTGTGATGTCCTTGAATTGTTCATGGGGTTTTCTGTTCACATTGTCTGGAATGTGTTTGTGATTGGAATAAAACCCATTTCTAAAAATATTGCTTATTTTGCACCAAAACCTAGAGTAGCCTATGCAGTGTACTATCTGGAGATTAAAAAAAAAAAAAAAAAAAAAAAAAATCTGTTGCACTAATTTTACTAGCAAGTACTGCTCCTAATAATTCTGTATGCACTGCAGTAATGAAAATTGATATTAACTCCATTTTTGCAATACAGAAATTGGAAAGACCATAACATCAACCAACAAAAAGTACTCAGGAAATAAAAGAAGGAAATAAAAAAAAATCATTTAACAAATGCTTTGCTATGTTGACATCTGAAATCACCTCTGCAAAATAGAGATAAAGCAGATGTATTTGTTGTTCTGTGAGGGAGCAGAGGAGCTGCTTTGGCCAGAAAGGATGTGGAATTTCCATCCTTGGAGATGAGAACCCAAGTGCTCATGGTGCTGTGTGACCTTCTCCAGCTGAAACTGCTTGAGGCTCTCCAGAGGTCATTTCCAGCTTTAACCATTCTGTGATTCTGCTTGTCAGGGCCATTACAGAAGTTTGCAGAATGCCTTTTTCTCAAATTCTGTGTGGGAAAAAGATACCATGTTTTAAAACTTCTGTCTAATAGGGGAACAGAATGGTTTTCTGTCACAAAAAATAAAACCCCCCACAACCCATAAACTATTGTGGAGGACCTACAGACCTTCACTGTGAAAGGCAAAACAGTGGAATGAATCTAACCCAAATGCCTACACTGGACACCAAAATGCTGCACAGGTCAGTGTGGGCAGGATTAGAGCAACTGTGCTCTTTGACTGCCTTTGCAGCTGCTTCATTTTTGCTGTATATGAATTTCTAGAAGGGTAATTAGTAGCAGACATATTTAGAAAAGGAAAAGCTTGGAAAGCTGCAGTGACCCGTAAGAGCAAGTTTCCAACTATTTGTACTCCAGGATCTGGGTTTGCTATATAATTTGCCTAAAGTAGCAATTGAATGAATTATTTTCACTACCAATATACTCTATTTATTGCTTTGTTGTTTTTTTTTTTCCCTTGCACCCTTCCAGTCATGCATTAGCATGAATACAAAATTGCTGTTTCCAGGCTACAGCATCTTCTGTGCCCTTGCTTTTGTTAATTATAAAAGCAAATACACCAGACTAACTTGCACAAATGTACCACATGGAGAGTTATCTCAGCTATTTGAAAAATAAAATAAAGTTAATTAGTATTGCTCTTTCTGACATTAGTCCTTCAAACAGTTGTGGATGAGTATGAGTGACCTTCTCTTGATGCTGTGACCTTGCAGGAGACAAATATGCACATAACAATCTTTACAGCTGTACTCCTCAGAGCTACAAGAAAAAAGAATAAAATAATGTAGATTGAAGGATACAGTGGAGATTAGTGATGCAAAATCCAGATAAAAATAAAGAAATGTATTAGCCCCCTAAATTTTAGAAAGCAATTAACAACAGTAAATAAAATATAATGGTTATGAAAAGATAATGGTTGAATGAAATAGTCAAAAGCAGTATTTTTCAGGGTGATCCACATAACAGGCATATGAGGAGACTCAGTGGTGTAAATGTAGTATGGTAAAACAAATTTGGGGAAAACATTCTGAAAAGTTCTCAGAAAGAGCTGCCATAGGCCTGACTCCTACAGGAAAGCACTGGAGCCTTGTGTCCTCTGCACACAGAAGGGAATAAGGGAAGTCATGGAATAAATCAGGTGATGCACCTACTTTGGGCAGTAGCAAGAACAACTCTTCTTGTCAGTGGCTTGTGTCAGGCAGGTCCATCCTCTCCAGGTGTCCAGGTGGTGTTGTCTGAGTGGTGCCATGTCTTCAGGCTTCCATCTCTGGTGTGGGGTGGGAATAGCACCTAATAATGATGAGTCAGGTGTGAGTCTGGTGTGTTTGTGCTGTGTTATTATTTGTCTTTGCTGTGTATTTAGTGTTGTTTGTTTATTGGGTTGTGTTTTTCTGTTGTTTTTTTTTTTTTTTTTGCTACTGTGTCCTTGAATTCAGGCAATAAGTATTTAAATTAAGCATAGACTGCCCTGTTTGTGTGGCATAACTCCAGATCCCCAGTGATCAGTCAGACAGACCTGTGATGATAGTGAGCAGCAGGTGTCAAAGGCTTTGCTCTACTCCATCCTCCTGTTCCAGATCCATGGCTCTGCTGTGATAACCTGTGGGAAAGCAAAAGCAGCTGAGGCTGCTCCTGTGAAAACACCAAACTGCCTTTAGGAAAACAGCAGAAAAGCTTTCTGTGTTCCTGTATGTCTACTTCAAAATAAGATAAAACAAAGAGAGAAAGTTAAAGATTTGAAGGCCTGAAGAAAAGATAACTTCCACCGACATACATGCATTAAAAAAACCCTGGAAAATAGATAGTACTCCTAATATTTAGGGCTTTTGTTTGCTTTACCTTTACTTAAAATTACAAAATTCAGTAAGGTTTATGACTGCTCTGATAGACCCAGCTCTACAATTATCAAGGAATTCTAGAATAATGTAATTGGCAAATTTATGAGCAGGATCTGATTCACACTGTTTCTCAGCTGATCATAGCCTCACATAAAGCAGCACTTTAAACATAACAAGCTGTTATTGATTCTATGGAAAAAAGCAAACATAAGCACCTCTTGTTAGTATACAACTCCCTGATTAGCACTAAAGGTCATACACAATCTGATGTGTTCCTGGCACTGGACATTGAATTTTCCTAAAAGTTAATTCAAGGATTACAAACCTCTCTAGGCTATATGGAAAGCTGATAATTATTCAAGTGAGGTCCCCTTGCCCTGTCTATAGTCACGTTAATCAGCAGCATGGCTGTGCTAGCTCAGGAGCTGTTGGATAATTAAAAATACATGGCTGGGAAGAAGTCAGCAAGCAAGGAATACCCCAGATACCAACCAGCAAAGGAACTAGAGAGGACATGTATATATATATATTTTTTTTGTCCTTGGTGCATTCTCAAAGATAATTTTATCCTCTTTATTATAAGACATGATTTAATTTTTCACCAATATAAGTATTTCTAAAATACACTGCTTCAGGTAGGAAGAGTAGACATTCCTTTGTTGAGCACTAAAAATTAGTAATGAAGCACAAATTTCTGATCCACAGCCAGTGTTTTCTTGCAAGAAACCTTCATATATTTTTTGCATGTTGCAAATACCTTGCATTTTCAGTACTCTGAAACACTGTCAAATCACAGAATCATAGAATTATAATATTGCTTGCTTTGGAAGGGACTTTAAAGCTCATCTCATATTTCCTTGCCTTGAAAACAGATATAAGCACACAAAAATAGCATAAATATAAATATATATAGTGTGTATTTTGTCATAACTAATATATAGTATATATTTTGTCACCCTGTAACTAGAAGATTAGGTAATAATTTTATTACACAGATAAGCATAAACATGAGAAGAACATTCAATGTCTAAGGGGCAAAGTTTAATGTCAGAGTCAGCCAAATGAGGTATGCAAAAGACACATGCAAGTGGTAAAATCTCCAAGGCAAGCACAGGGGTGGCACACAAACAAGCAAGGCAGCTGATGAAACCAAAATTAGCCAAGAAGGAAGCTTAGCAAAACCAAATCAGTATTGTTTGTGGTCCTCAGAGTACAAGAAACAATGCTAGGACCAGATGAAACCACATATTTTCTTTTTAGAAGGCTGCTAAAGAGATTATATCAGTGACGAGGAGGAAGGATGGGGAAGTGTGTTGGTTTTGCAGGACCTGGGTTTTGGTAGCAGGGACGTCACAGGGGTGTCTTCCCCACAGAGGGAAGCTGCTGGAAGGTTCCAGGCAGAGCAGCTGAGCTGGGCAGTGTGTACCACCCCAGGCTGTCACAGCCACCTGGGAAATGGCACGAACAAACTCTTTAATGACTCCTGATGAGACTCTCCAAGCAATTTTAAATAATGGCAGTTGCAAAAGCCATGTTTAATTTTAATAATTTTTCATTTGTTTTGGAGAACAAGCTTAAAATGATTCAATATTTGTTAATATGGAAGAATAATCTCCTGAACTGTGAAAATAGAGACATCATGGTTGAAATAGTGCTATAAATTAGGAAGGAAAAAAAAATTGCTTCCATACAATTAGAGAGTTTAATTTATGTTGTTTTGTAAGACAATATCATTGTAAAGCATCTACCAAAAAGCAAGTTGTTCAGATCCCTAACTTATTCAGATGCTTATCTTGTGGAATTTCCTGAGTTATCATTGCATTTTGGATACTGATATGTGACAGTTTCAATGGCTATTTCAAAGACACCTTTAAGAGTCACATCCTTTCTGATATGCAAAGGATTTTAAAAGCCTTATCTATAAATATGACAGCTTTCATAATTGTAAGAAGAAAATTATCTATCATAGTTTTAAATTAAGCAGATGACTACAAGATAGATAACTACAACAGGGTTCAAGAGTAGCTTTCTGAGCTGTTCCTTTCTACTTGTCCCAAACCCTGGGTGTTGCTCTGTTTTCTCTTTCACATCTGCCTCTTGCATCTCCCCCAGACTTCATATATATATATATATATATATATATATATATTTTTTAATGTTTATTTCTATATAAGCTAAATGGTTCATTCTCATTGTTCCATTTCTAGGGAACAAAAAATGCCTGTGCATCTTCATCATTAACCTTATCTGTCTAATGAACCAACACAAATTTTTTAACAGACTGAGGTTCTTTTTGTTCACCTTTGACAGGTCATGCAGTGAGGTATCCTCTTCTCTTTTGAAACACTTAGAAATGCTCTAAATGTTTAGAACTCTAAATGTGCTGCTTACAACCTTTGCCATTTTAGCACACAGGTTTCGTTGCAACTCTTCCCCAGGTCATTTATCATAAACCAGCAGTTAAAGCACAGTCAGATTTCTCATACATTTTCCCTGGAGCACGTGTATTTCTAACCAACACTTTCCTGCAGCAGGAAAGCTGTGATGCAGTTGTCACAGAGACATGGTGGGATGATTGGCACAACTGGAGTCCTACAATGGGTGGCTGCAAACTCTCCAGAAGAGACATGTGAGGAAGGAGAGATGGTCATGCAGCCCTGTGTGTGAGGGAGGGTTTTGATGGTCTGGAGCTTGGTGATGGTGAGGAGAGGGTTCTGTTTATGAGTGAGAATCAGGAGAAATGCCAGCAAAGCAGAGATCCTGGTGGGATTTTGTAAAAGAGCACCAAACCAGGATGAAACACTATGAGGTTGCTGTAAGGAGTCTCGCTATCACAAGCCCTTGTTCCCATGGGGGGCTTCAACTTACCAGGTGTCTGCTGGAAACATAAAAACATAACATGGAGCAGAAAAAATAATTCAGGAGGTTCCTGGAGCATGTGAAAGAGAACCTCCTGACACAGCTGGTGAGGGAAGGTGCCTTGCTGGGCCCTTCTCTGCAAACAGAGAAGGACTTGTGGGTGAGGTGGTGAACGTGGACCCACTGTAGCACCTCCTGGCACAAGTCCACATTGCTGAGCTGCTAAAAGGAAAAAGCAGCAGCTGTACCTGGCCAGTGCATGGGAATATTCTCCAAAGCTGCTGATTAAAGGGGTAATTCCTGAAATGAGAATCATCTCCTGGACACATTCCAGCCCTTCACTCAACAGCAAACTCACCAGCAGCAGCAGCACTATTTTAGGCTGGAATTTCTCAATCACTTTTGAGCTGCAGCATACAGCTCTGCGTTAGGCTGCAGGTGAGCTGTGTTTGGAAATCACTCTCAGAGAACTTACAAGCAGTCTCCATTAAGTGGAACATTTCTAAATGTTATGCAAATGAAAATCTGGCGTTTGCTTTGGATGATGGAGCAGTGCTCCCTTGGTGTGGTTGCACCACAGGACATAAAACCCTGAAATATTTTGAGGACAATGGTGGCCCGTGCATGTACTGCACAGTGGCAGCAGATCTGCCTGGTTTTGCTTTGGGGAATCAAGGAAGCAGAGGCAGACCTGAAAGCTCAAATTATGCTCTGAACTTCTGCCAGCTACTAATAAAGGTCAAGCTAAAAATGACAAAAGTGTGACTAAAACAATGTTGCTGTATTTTTGCTCCTCCTTTACACACACTAAGAAGAAATTGTCTCTTTATAAGTCTATTAATCATTGGAAATCAGACAATAATTCCCCAAAATAGTGTCATTGTCCTTAGCAGAATGCAATTTCTCTCAGTTTCCAAATCTTTTAGGATTACATCAGTGCTTCTCTTTAATTAGAGGAGATATGTACTTTTAGAGGAAAAGCTGAGATTCTCTATTGTCACATAGAATTCACAAGTTTAAAATATCAGCCAACATGCTGCATCCAAGAATTTGTGGGAATTTCTATAGACATGAAATTAGCTGTGATTCTCTTGGTATCTAGAAGTCCTAGAATCGAGTCCTAGATTTCAGTGACATTTATTTTTAGTGTCTTAGCATCCACATAGTGCAGCAAAAATATTTTGATTTTCTTTCAGTCTGTTTCATGTCCTTTCAGATGCTCACAGCATCCCCAAGATGGCACTATGCCATAGAAATATTGAGAGAGGACACAGAAGTTGAAACTAAATCATGGAAAATAAAAGCAACTACAACATTTTGCAGAACTGATAAAAATAGAACTGAATGTGCATATTTAAACCAGTGCATAGATTGCTAAAGCATTTCTAATATTTAATTAACAGTAATCATCAAAATGTATTTTTTACTTAGAAAATTTTTATGGACATAGTGTAGAAAGACCGTTTAATTATCATGTTTTTTTTTTTATATATGTATATATATATATATATATATATATATATATATATATATATATCATTATCAGTTTAATGAGGGCAGTGCTAGTCAATTTCTTTGTGTCATCAGTCTAATAGTCCACTCAATGTTAAATACTAATGTGCTCAAAAATATATCTTTCTGGACAATTTTCTGCATGTCACACCATAAATGTGGGGTCATGGAAAAAGGGGAGACTTCCTCAACTCTGCCAACAGCACAAGGGAGAGCCCTCAGCAGCTGTCCCCCTTTATCTGAGTGTGTTTCCTGCTGCCAGTGACTGCCAGTGCCCAGGAAGGATTCACACTGACAGTTTACAGGGTAACACCTATTAATATCAAATTGTGACAGGTTAAGGTTTGAGCATTGTTGGAGATAGTGCCTGATTGCAAAAATGTATTCAAAGCAATACATGGACAAGCTGTAATCCCCAACAAAAGTACTCAGTGCAGACAGTGGGATTCTCACCCAAGAGTCATCCCTATAGGGGAGAAGACAGGTTCAGCCTGTCAGCTGATCCCAGCAGTTTCAATGGAGCCTTCCTTCAATTTTACCCATTCTCTCCTTGTTGTTATTTGGTTTCTCTACGTTCAGGTGGAGCTTGAGTGGCCCTAGTCATACATTGGTGTAAAATTGTCTCACTTTGCTTTTAAAGATACAGTCAAGAAAATCTAGAGCACATGGGCCAGTGAGGGGTGGTTAGGCCGTGGAGTTGGGTATCTACTGGGGAGAGGTGTGTATTAATATTGCAGTTAGGTTATAATGAGAAATGTTAGTCCGAGGAGAGTGATTTTGCCCCAGTCACCAGGACATCTTCTCCTCTCTCAGCTGGAAAGTGCCACTGAGCCCCTGTAAGGATTCTAACAGGCCTGGTCTCTGTGGGATTCTTTAAAATCAGAAGGTTTTGGGCATGATATGTTTCCATGCTGCTCCTCCTTCCATTTCATCTCCCTGAGCAGCTGCTACGCTTGCAGATTGTGGGTGTGGAGAATCATAGTGGGATACAGAGGGACAGGAGTGTCAATGGTTAATGACTCAAATAGTTGACCACTCGCTGTGTAAAGTGTGCACTCATCCCCAAGGGGTTGAACAGGACAAGGACAAATCCTGTGGGCTGGGATGGTGCTTCTTCTCATCCTTACACAAGTGGCTCAGCTGTGAGAACTCCCCTCTGGAGAAGAGCTGGGGTATTCACACACAGCATGAAATATTCATCCCTGCTCATGGTCTGTAAGGAACTCAATTTCACCAGTGTCATCAGTGTCCTGTGATTACATGATCCAGTGTAAAACCCTGCCCCAGGGGAGCCACCTGAGCCTTCCCACCTCAACCTGGACTTTGTTTCCTGGGCTTCTGCCACCAGGCCCAGACTGCAGCCATCACTTTGACAAGACTGGTACCCTCACCACTGAGAAGACCAGAGCAAGAGGACCAATGGGGTGCTGTCAGGATCCATGGAGTGATGATATTTTCTACTTAATCGGTCTCTCTGTCCCACTATCTCTCTTCTCCTGACTCCCTTTTTCTAGTTGTTTCTATTTCTCCCTCTCTACCTCACATTTGCCAATGCATTCAGAGGGGCTAAATTATAATCTGATGTATTTATGAATCCTTTAAAATTTGTTTGTGGTCTGTAGGAAGGCATTCTTTTGTTAAAATTATTGCTACATGAACTATGCCACGAGACATGTGTTTATAGAATTCTGTGCTTTATTTTTAGACTATTCACAAAACGACAAGCAAATGGATTATGTCTTTCAAAACAGAAAGGTGATACTTAAAGATTTTAACAAGTGTGACAAAATGATCATTGTTTGCCCAGAATTGTTTATTTCAAGAATTACTGATGAAGATTTGAGAACAGGAGCTGCATTCACAAATGCAGGTCATAAAAATGGGCATAAAAATGGAGATAAGCAGAGTAATGACAGCTGCCTGCTCTGTGAAACAAAAGCAGCACAACATCACTCTGCTTATTCATTACAGCTGGGCTCAGTGAGCTACTTAAGCAAGCGTGTAATTTAATTGCTTTCATTCATAGACATACCTACCTCTTTAAAATAAGATGCTGGCAGAGAAAAAATTGCTTAGGTATCTCATTAAACCAGGTTTCTTAATCCTTGAGTGCTCTCCACTGCCTAGAAACATCTGGAAGTTCCCTAGAAAACCATATGTAATCAGCATTCCTGGAAGTGTCCAAGGCCAGGTTGGACAAAGCTTGGAGCAACCTGGGCTAGTGGAAGGTGCCCCTGCCCATGGCATGGGGTTGGAACAGGATGAACTTCCCTACCAGTCAGTCTATGATTCTACCCCTGAATTTATGAGATAAAATACATAATTTTACGTGAGTTACGGAAATGTTGTAAGCATGTAGCTACCATAAAAGCAAAGGAGCAGCAAACCGACAATGTTATTGCTCCCTCTTCTTTGGTTTTACTTCAGGAGAACACAGTAAAAGTAGGGATTTACCCACTACAATGACAAGACATCATCTGGAATTTGAATTATTCACTCAGTGAAAAGACTTTGTGGTAAAAACAGACAAGCAGAAAAAAAGATCAACATTTCACAGCAGGCAGCTCACTTGTAACCTTTGCTCAGTGATACTCCAGTGTGTGGTCCCAAACACATTTCATCTGCTTGTTTGGAGGATGAAGGGGATACTCAAATACAGCAGCACGGTCCCCTATGTCACATATTTGTGTTATTTTAGGTAAAAGAAAATGGGTTATCTTAGCTACGTTTGCACTTGACTGGATCAGCTCAATTTAAATTTGATACCAAAATCCACAGAATGAAGGAAAGACAGGAGCCTATAAACTTGACTCAAGACTGGGTCAGAATGCATCTAGCCTACATCTGAGAGGCAAACACTTTATGGTCTGTGTGCCATAAAGAATAAAAGACTGGATTTTTATCTTAATATTGGGAAAAAAACCCACAACAGATAATTCCCTCCCTAAATTCATACTCTTCATGGAATGCAAAATTCTACATTCAGCATGACACCTCAATCAACTTTTTTTTTTTAATAGACTTGGGTCAAAAAAATCAACAGAGGTACTTTAAAAACTTTTAAAAACTTATTATATTTATGGAAGTTAAATCGGGTTTTGAAAATGAAATGTGTTCAGTAGCTTTTCTTTTATTAATTTTGCTGTATCTGTAAATCATGAATGTGCTCATTGCCAGAATTGCAATAATTTCAAATAGTCTAAAATTTCAGAACATTTCATTCTGAGATTGCCAAGCTGGTAACAACACTTTTTTATTATTACAGTGTACAGCCAGAACAGAGCACAGACAAATCTAAAAAATAAACTAGAAAATAAAGCAAACCTTTCTAAGGTTATCAAGGCAGCAATTACAAGACACTTCACTGTGATCACCACAGGGATCTGCACTGCTTTTTCCTTGCCATATTCATCTTAGCCTGTAAGACTTACAACACAGGTCCAAGATTTTAGGAGCACACACCATTACCAGCTGCACAGCTTTGGCACCAGACTTATTTATATTTATTTCCAGGCATGCTACAGGCAGGAAAAATATCACTGATCATACTCCAGGGTCTTGCTGACCATCTCATGTCAATGCACATACATCAAGACAGCCTCAGCACACACAGGCTCTGCACTTTTTCTTTGACATCTACTTTCTGGAATACAGAATCATAGAATCCCAGAATGGTTTGGGTTGGCATGGATCTTAAATCTCACCTCATTCCAACACTCCAGCTCTAAGCTGGAGCACTTTCCACTGGCCCAGGTCGCTCCAAGCCCCATCTGACCTGGCATTGGACACTTCCAGGGGTGGGGCAGCCACAGCTTCATTGGGCAACCTGTACAGGGCCCTCACCCTCACAGGCAAGAATTTCTTCCTAATAGCTAATCTAAACCTACTCTCTGGCAACTGGATGCCAAAACAGGCAGAGTTTACTAAAAACTGCTGAGGGATCTGTGTCCCATCCCCCCAAATATTGTCTGTCTTCATTTGGCCATGACGTCTGTTGCTTCACACACAAAATGCAGGAGAGAACTGACTGGCTTCTGTGAGCAGCACATGTGTGCCCGTGCAGGACCATGCTGCAGAGCCAGTGGACAGGACACAGTCCAGCAGCTCCTGGCAGGTCTCTGCCATCCCAGCACACAGTCCTCATCAAGGCACAGCAAGCCCAGCTCCTGCCTTACATAAAAATTAATCATTCTGCTTCCTTACTATTTGTCTGTAATGGAGATATAGAGAAGGGATAGGAGGAAAAAGTCTCTTCTCTGAATGCAGTTTTTGCTCCATGCCCATCATTGCCTCCCCCTAAAAAATCATCTTGGAGAGGCCACAGCCTGATTAAATCTGCCTTTTGTGAGATCACACAACAGAATCACACAGGACCCCAGAGTGGGTCAGGCTGGAAGGGCCACAGTGGCTCCTGTAGTGCCACCTCCCTGCTCCAGCAGGGCCATCCCCGAGCTCAGGGCACAGCAGAGTGTCCAGAGGCTCTGGAACATCCCCAGGAGGAGACCCCAGAGCCTCTCTGGGCTCTGTCAGGGCTGGCCCTGCCCAGGGCAGGAGTTCTGCCTCCTGGGCAGGGAATTGCTGGGCTCAGCCCTGCCCGGGGCTCTGGGGCCATCGCTGGGCCTGGAGCAGAGCCTGGGGCTGCTCTGAGTCCTGCACAGGGACAGACTGGGACACACTGGGACACACTGGGACAGACAGACAGAGACAGACTGGGACACACTGACAGACTGGGACAGACTGGGACAGACAGACTGGGACACACTGGGACACACTGGGACACACTGCGACACACTGGGACAGACAGACAGACCGGGACAGACTGGGACAGACAGACCGGGACAGACTGGGACAGACTGGGACACCCAGGGACACTCAGAAACACACAGGGACAGGCTGGGACAGCCAGGACAGCCAGGGCTGAAGCCCTTCTCAGCTGGGGCTCCTCTCCAGTCTGAGCAGCCCCAGCTCCCTCAGCCTTTCCTCACTGGGGAGAAGCAGCATGTGAACAAAAAGGATGCCATAAAAACATCCCTTTACAGCTTTCTGTAAAGCCCACCCCATCCTTATGCTTTCCCCTTTTTCTCCAAGAGAGCAAATTCACCAGCCACAGGTAGATCTTGCCCACAGAGTTTCAGCATCTTTGCATACTCTGGAATTAGGATTTTATATCCTGCTCTGCCTGGACCTTTCCCCATCCTCCACAGGTCCCCCTGCACTGATAATGGGCACATCCTTTGCAGCTGTGAGTTTAGAAAGATATATTCTCACATATACCTGTGAGGTAACTGATGTGACAAATAGATTTGTATCTCTTGCATGTATTTTCTTTAACCAAAAAAACCAAACCAAACCAAGACAACCCCCCCACCCAAAAAAATTCTTAAATACCATAAATAATAACAATTATCCAAGAAACCACTGGCAGACATATAATCATTTAGTCTCATCCTATTGATTGATATATAAGATACAGCAGGTTGAAAATCACTTTCTGTTTTGTGGGAGATCAATATTTTCATATTTGTTTTACTTTTCCACTGGCTTTTTTAATTTTGCAAGGATGAGAGTTAAAAGAGCTTCATTTGAGAATATAAATCTTCATTCTAAATATGATTTGCCAGTTTAGTACTTTTTCCATTATGGCACGTCATGTCAGCAGCCCAAGCTCATGAACTGTTTGACACATTTTACCCATCAGTATCAGAATTTCAAACCTCTTCATTACAAGTTCCAATCTGCAAAGACACTGTGAAAAGACAACAAATAAGACTTTTAAAGCAGGATGGAGAATTTATTGAGTTTACTGATACTGTGGAAGAGCTCTACCAACAAAATGGAAATAAAATATTTAAACTCACATATTAGGACAATACAGGAGTAGCTCCACATAACAGTTAAATCAGCTTCTTCCTAGTCAGAAAAAAATAATTATATTTTCTAAAAAAATTTTTTTAAAGGATCTGGGTTTTTTTTGTTTTGTTTTGTTTTTTGGTTTTTTTTTTTTTTTTTTTTTTTGAGGAGAAAATTAGTTTTGAGGCCTGGTAAATCTCTTTTTTTATCATCAAGAGTGGAAAAAAAAAACCATCCACAAGTATTCCAGAAGACATTTAATGCTTTGAAATACATCTCAGCTTTGAGCTGCAGAGACAAGACTGACCAAATTTTGAGAACAACATGCTGTTAATTGCTGAACACTTGTGACTTTGCACAGCAACATGAGCTTTTTTTTTTTTTTTTTTAATAGTAGAGATGTGTCCAATAACCTAATAGGCTGCATGTGTAAGTCTAGTACTAATTATAGATCAATAGAATTTGTCTTTAACACTCAATACTTCATTGAACTGCCTCTGCTGATCTGCCAATATGTCTACAGGAACACTCTATCTGAGTGAAAACTCAGCACCTTAGAGATTGAACCTCTTTCTCCTCCTCTTAATCTTCCATCCCTCACATAATACGTGGGATGGACAGAGAAACCTATACAACAATAAATAATACATTTTTTTCCCTTTGTTTTGAGCAGTATCTCATTGAAGGCCAACACCTTGACTACACTGCTGCTGTCTCTCTGAGAATTATCTGGGAAAATATATTAGAAATATAACAAGGGACAGACTGACAGGAAAAGACATGCAGGATTTGGAGAATATCAACAAAAAATTGCAAGAATAGCTGAAGCCTTGTTATTAAAGGAAAAGAGCCTGCAGGGGATAAAAAGGGATGAAGATGAATGAACCCATTTCAGGTTAATTAACTCATATGGGGTTATCGACACCTGTGAGGTGTTCAATCCCATGGCACAGCCTTGGCAAAAGGGCTGGATAACATGTCAGATAAGAATGCCAGTTTCAGCAGTGTCTGAATTGAGAATACAGAGATGTCTGAAGAGGGTCTTGTACCAAAAATGATCTTATTTATGAGGAAGAGGAACATGTGTAAGAGGGAGGAGAAACTGAGTATTTTAGGTACTACTTACAGAATGGTATTGGGAACTCTGTAGGTGTTCATTGACATTGTGTGTCTAGACTTTTTGTTTACCTGTAGTATTGCTAAGAATGATCACAGTTTCAGAGTTCCTTGCTGCTGGTTAATGATATGTTGCTCCTAAATCAATAAACCACTTTAATTCTGATTTAGAGCAAGCTACGTGAACTAAGCAGCTATTGCCTGCGACAATAGGAAAATCCTCATATTGACTGAAATTATGACACAGTTGGTACGAGAAAGTATTTGTTAATACTGTTCACATGAAGCAGGGCTTTTTTCAGAAGAACCCAGCAGAAAACAAAGGAGGAGGAGCTGCCTATACTTTATCCTCACTGTCAGAGGTCTTGTAGCTCTGGCTTCTTTTGTTACTCAAGAGACAACACAGTATCAAGTTTCCCTGAAGAACTCTTCTGATGCCTCCAGATGTTATCATTCCTGCATGCCCAGTCATGTGGAAACAAGGGGAAGTGACTTCTGTAAGGTTTACAGACATGGGAAATTGTATTTAGTTTCTTTGTATATATTCTAAGAAAAACCACAACACTAGTCTTACTCAAAAACCTTCTCAACAACCAACTCTCTCCTTGCTTTTCTGCCTTCAGGTTGAAATGGAGGTCAGTTCTTGCTTCCAGGTTTAATTTCCATCACTCAACAGTCTACTGGGTGCTGATGAAGGATTCCCATTACTTGCTGAGCCTTGGCAACTTCCATTGCCCCTAAGGCCTGGGTGACACTTGATGGCAATATGATACCATTTCTTTTCATAGAATTCCAGAATCATTAAGGTTGGAAAAGATCTCCAAGGTCATTGAGTCCAACCTGTGACCAAAAACCACCTTGTCAACTAAACCACAGCACTAAGTACCACATTCAGTCATTTCTTATACACTTCCAGGGATGGTGACTCCACCATTCCACCACATTTGCTTCAATTTTTCATGCTCAGTTGCTCTTTCACCTAATCTGGTCACCCTACTCGAGAGAACACAACATAAATCACAAAACAAAGCTAAATATACAGTCTACAAAAATGTACCATTTTTTATTACACATAAGAAAAAAAATATTGTAAACAAACCAGATTTTCTTCCTGTTGTCATTCCTTTCCACCTGCCCTAACAAATGCACCACTCTGTGGCCAAAAGCTGAAGGGAATCTCCCATAGACCAGAAAACCCCAGGCTAGAAAAAACGTACCAGAGGTTCTTTCTTAAAGGCATTTACAGCATAATGGATATATAGTTCCCTGAAGAATTTCCTTTCCCAGGCAGTTGAAAATCATAATGTAAAGTAATTTGAAAGGTTAATGATCAATTAGACCTGGGGGCAAACATTAACTAGAGGGTTTGAAGGAGTTTGTCCTTTGGGTTTTCACTTTTTTGAGATGCTCCATCAAGCCAAACCTTCAGACTTTAGCCAAAGTGAATTATTCATTCAGTGTTTCTTCTAACATATATTTTTTTTCCTTTGGGAAAAAAAAAAGTAAAACAGCAGAAACAGATTTCCAGCACTCAGGAAAAAAAAAGTTGCATATATTTAAAACATCTCCATAGGTGATGAATGTATATTTTTTCCCTGTAAGAGTTAAATAAGAATAAAAATGTAAACACCTACAGTAGTCAGCAAAGCCATGTCTGGCAATGCTATTATCTGAATTTACCTCATGGATTAGAGCTCAGTTTCTGAATGAAAACTCCAGTTTGGTTTATACACTGCATCCTTTATCTATCACCCAGTTTTTATTCAATTTTCTTTAACACAAGGAAAACTTTTGTCACTTCAGTTTTCTGGAAAGGCCTTGCAATTCTGAAAGGAGCCATAGATAGAGAAACAGTCTAATATACCCAACTTTGTGTTCCCTATGCATTTCCTGTACTGGAAATATCTGCTTCCTTAACTACTGGAAAAAGACCATGGCTCTCTTGTGCTGAATGCATAGGCAAGGATCCATCTCCCTAAGATGTCCAGAAGTACTTACTTACTTGAAGAGGATGTAGTCAACAAATACTAGAATTTTTTAGGTTAAAAAACCTTTAAGACCATCAAGTCCAACCACTCCCCCCAACTCTATTGTCTCTTTATTCTATTATTTCCTATAGTCCTGCACAGAGTAGAAGAACAGAACTTATTGCAAACCTTGATATATAGAAGAGCAATTTAAAATTAGATTTATATCCATCAGAAATGCAGGTACCTCATTCCTTGTTTCTTGTGTTTTATACCTCATTCTTCTTTCTTGTCTTTTTATTCTTTGTGAGACTAATTGTGGCCACACTAATATTTTGAGCTGATTTTGAGGAGAACCTTTACCACCATGACACAACAAGAAACTTGTTCAGTAGAGCTCAGACTGCTTAGGGTAAAACTATAGCATCAAATGCTGTGTTGTAGGGAAATGCTGAACGGGATTAATTAGAGTTATTTTAGGTAACAGAAGCACTTTATGTGTCGAGCATAGAGTTCAGAAGACTAATATGCACATTTTCCTCCACTGGTCTGTTAAACTGCCATAAGCACTGGTATGTATTAAAATAGAAAAAAATAACAAATTAGTTCATGCAGAGATCCATGCTCTGAAGTAATGCTTGCAAATCCCAGCAGGTAGGCTGCAGTATGGCTATGACTTTGTATTCATAAAGCATCCTAAAAACTTCTTGGAAGGTATTTTTCCTCCTTCAGAGTCTTGCTGGTTAGCTGTTCAACCTCATTGGCTTCATCTGGTTTCTTAAAGCATTATCTTGAGGACACTGAACATCTGAGATTATAAGGTATTTAGTTTCCCACATTGCAGTATTCTGTGACAGAACTAAGGTGATTTATAGTGAGCTATGGAAAAAGTCTGGATGAATAACCATAAAAATCCCAGGGTTAGGGTGCTCATCTGTTACCATACTGGACCTTATTGTAATGCAGCGAAGAACACAATTAATTCAAAAGCCTTTGACTGCTTTCCATGCACTAGAGGCTTGAGTCTATTAAACCTACATAAGTATTGGCCATTTATTAGGAATGAATTTTAAAATTGTACAAATCCATTTTTTATACAAATAGCAGAAGGCGCCAGACCAGATTAATGACTAAAGAATTGCCTGCCAAATTTCTTATTTAATTAAAACTTTGTCTTTTCGACTCTAAAAATGAGAATAAAACCACTAGAAATGACTTAAAAATCTGTTTTTCATATTATGTAAAAATAGTTGGTCTTTACTAATAATAAAGTTTTCTGGTGAAAATTTTGTGTGAATTAGTTTAAAAAGTAGATAGTGCAATAGAATTTAAGACTCAAATTCGATCACAGAAAAAAATCATCCATTCAATGAGAAATTAATTCTATGTATTATTTTTACATCACATTAAAATAAATTGTTTTATTTTTATTTGTTTAGGCCAGACCAGGCTTTCAGTGTTCCAGCAGATATCTGAAAATGCAACACTGTCCTAATAATTTTAGGATCTCAAACTGTGCAAATTTTGGGTTTGTTGACTGTGGGAGGATCTCCTCAACAGCTGGTCTAATGATGGGATGCACCTTTTTCAGAGAAGAAGAAGAGATCTAGCACAGGAACCTGCAGGACTCAATGACAGAGCTTTAAAGTAGCTTGGGAGGGGAAAGGGGACAAAGCCAGGCTGGCCAGGGATGGGCAATAGGATGGAGTGCCAAAACTGGAGGAGTGCCAAAACTGGAGGAAATTAGAACTGATGGGATCCCTCAATCTGCTCCACCAGGTGCTGGCTGCAATGAACCTTGCCCAAAATGTTTCTGTTATCAGCACATTCGGCACGAGGAACAAACAAGAGGACGTCAAAACTTTGACATCCTTGGCAGAAGTGAAACCTGCTGGGGTGAGTCCTGTGACTGGAGTGCCCTGATGGAAGGTTCCAGGTCCTTCAAGAGGGATAGGCAGGGGAAGAGAGGTGCCAGAGGGTATGGAATGGAAGAGTTGGAATGTCTGGAGCACACTGAGAGCCTCTGGGTAAGAATCAAAGGGCAAACAAACAATGTGGATGCCACTGTGGGAACAAGGCTCTATCTGCTACCCCATGCAGGATAAGAACAGACAAGAGAACAGCCAGAAGTGCTGTCTTCCTCAGCAGCAGCAGAACTGCATCTTCTGGTCGCTTCTCCAGTTCCTTTCTAGTGTATGGTCCAAATCCACCATGCTAAAACTCAGAATTCTCTTTTCCAATTCTTCTAATGAGCCGTTGACACAGTCCTGGCAGTCCCAGGGAATCCATTCCCAAGAAGATGGGTAATAGAAATAGTTATTCATTCTTTGAAGTTCAGCATACTTTGAGAAGGAAAATAAAGTACCAGTAAGATTTCCTAATGGCAGGATGTCATCTGCAGGACAACTACAAAATTATTTCAAATTAAAGACAATTTCACAAGTGCAGGACAGAAAAAGAATATTTCTCACATTAAACCTGATTCCTGTTTGGTTTTGCCCTCTTCCCTTCTAAAAGTATCCTGCAAATATTCACCTGGAATACAGAAATGCTTCCACAACTGATAGGCTGTTTTTCATCTTGGTGGATCTATACAAGGATGCTTTTCAGTTCCAAGGAAAGCATCACCCAAGGGGAGCCAACACATTACAGTTTAGGCATTCGAAGGTCACGTCAACCATTTGTTGTTAAATCTCTCTCCTCAGCTCCCTGTAAGGTTTGTCTCACCTCGTCTGGGGACTTGTGAATACATTTTGTTGTTCAATAAGACACAACACTAGAAGAGCTACAACCACAGCTCTTAAACAGTGTCTCAGTAAAATCACTCTAGTTGGAATGCTAATAAGTTGCACTACCACAAGATAAAAGCTTATTGTCCCAATGAGCTTCTTAGGTAACTGGTCTCACCTTCCTCAAGAACAGACACAGACTTACAATCAATCTTAGATTTTCCTGATGTCTCCAAATATCACAATACAAGAGGCTCTGTGAGCTTAACACTACATGAATGATTTTTTCAGAGTTGGTAGACAGTGAGCTGCCTAAAGTGATTTACAGTCATTTTTTACAAATAGGATTATTTTTAGTATTTTTTCTAAAAAGGCACAAAATTAGCTAAGGAGTGCTCGGGGGGGGGGGGGGGGCAGGAAGTGGCTTCTGCATATTTCTCCTGAATTTTTCTCTTTCCTGACAAGGTTTATTAACCTGTTGTTGTCCCTATGACCTTGATCTCTGGGGTGGGAGGAGTAGCCTGCACTCTTGAGGCACTTGCCTTATCTCAAAGGCACTGGTGCTCAACTGCAGCATCAACTACTCATCTTCTACCTCTACTCACTGCCAATCTTTGACAAGTATCTTCAAAGCTCCTTTTGGGCATCAAATCCAAGATCTCTAGATTGACTCATTATCTTGATATTCCAAAATGTTAAGTCTCAAGTCAAAAGCATTTTTAATTATCTTTTTGTATTCATTCCATCGAGGAATCATTCTCTGCCACGTGTTTCTAACTTCCTACATCTTCTGTGATCTCATTTCAGTCATTCTGGAGTATCATTCTTACATATCAGGGGAAACATTCCAGCTGAGAGACATCCTGACACAAACCGCCCAAAACACCTCTGATCCTGACAGCCATATTTGATGTGGTGATTATCCCATTTCATTAGACCACCCTTCTCTCCATCACCTCTCTCCCTTGTTTTCAGATGAATCATTCAATCACTGAGCTTGGAAAGGGTCACTGAAGGTCTCTGCTGCAGTTCAGATGAGGTTGCTCAAGGTTTTGTCCAGTCAGGGCTCAAAAACCTCCAAAGATGGAGCCAGCACAGACTCTGTGCAATCTGTTCTACTTTTTGCCTGTCCTATTTTCAAGCACTCTGCTTCTGAAAAAACCCAGAGCTGTTGCTTGCAGGATGCACAGAAATGGTAACAGAGCAGCAGTGGAAGAATTTAAAGGCAAAAGTAAAAGTAGTCAGGCATACAATTCCCAGGAATAAGCAGGAAATTAGTTGAAAATGACTAGAGATGAAAAGAGAATCTCTTTCAGTTCCTGTTCTTCTTGCCCTTTCTAACAATTTACATTTTCATAACACATTTTGAGGACAGAACAACAAGAAACACCCCTCTGAGTTACAGAAAGTCAAGGCATGTCTTTAATGGAACCCACCCCAACTATTTTAAAACCCATTAGATGGCTGTTTCAAAAGTTCTGTGGCCAAGGCAATCTCTAATTGCTGCACCCTAATATATTCCCTGTTTGCATTTTGCCTGCCATTACTCCTCTGTGCAATATACTTTACTAGAGATGCTAAATGGTTTTTAAAAATTGATTAAAGTTGACTAAGCTTCCTGTGTCTGCTTGCTCATTCATACATTGGAAAATGAGTCAGCACTGATTTAACATGTATGAATTGCACCACAAGATGCAACAAATCTTGCATGCTGGACCAGAGCTATTTATTATATTAATTATACAACATCTCTGTGCTAGAAAAATATTTAGTCATATGCTGCTGCTATTTAACTCAGTGGCTTTTCTATCCAGGATAAGCTCCATGTATTACTAGGATTTGGCATAAATGTTACAGATACAGAAGCATTAATGTTTTTTGCTATCACAGAAATACTTTTAAAGAAGTAAGTTAATAACTAAATAATGAGTTAATGTTGCTTGGTAATGAGTCTTAGAAGAATTTCAGTTTTATTTCACTTAGAAATTCTGAATCTGGCTTCTTGATGCTTTAAAAGTACAAAATCTATAAGCAGTGTACTTTAGCACTGTGAAAAAATGAACTGGAGGCATTTTGAAAAGAAAGCTCAAAGAATCTTTTTATATACATGCATTTAAAATTTATATATATATTTTTCTACCAAATATAGTAAGTAGCATATTATGATAAATATATATATATCTCAAGCTGTTTACTTTCTGCAAGATTAACAGAGACAGCTTGGGTTTTGAAAACAACTAAATAACTGCTTGCTGTAAATTTCACATTAACTGTATATTTTCCTTTTTAATAAATATTTCTAAAAACCATTACAGCCTTGAAAAATGGAAAATTGAGTGTAACTGGAGAACTGTTTTGACTTGCCTGCTAAGAATGTCAATAGTTATGTGAAAGCATATCACATTTAGAAATACTGAGAAATATGCTAGACAGAGCTTGAATGAGATAACCTGAGAGAGCGAAGGAATTAATTAGTACCAGTTGATGTATAGTTTGTGTAGGGCAGCTCTAAGCTCTCAGTGCATTGCATCCCTAATTTTGTATATTATATAAGATGTATAAATCTTCATCGAGAATGCAAGCAAAAATGTGTGGATGTTTTTTTATACACCAGACAAAAAAATTTGTTCATCACACAAAGGTCTGTTTTTAAAAGAATATAGGTTTCCTTTCCCCAGTCAAAAAAGAAATCTCTGTTCAGGCTCACACTTTGAAGGCCACCTACATTAAGAAGAGCACAAAAACTGTGCCATGTACATAGATTTTATGGAAACTTTTAAAAAAGGTTGGGAACATTTGCTGAACTCTAACCTTCATATCCTGAACTCTAGACTTCATGGCTTAGACACTTCTCTTTCTCTACCTGAGTTTAGCGAATTCAGACTGAAGTTATCAAAGAAAGTTTCCTAATAGAGAGATTTTGACTGCTGAAGCATTTCCCAAGGGAAGTAACAAAAGTCTGGTACTAAAGCTACTGGAAACCAGCCATGATAAAATCCTGGCACACATAATTTAGGGAAGACTGCTACACCAGCTCTCGAGGGATCTCCAGTTGCTCTGTTAAATAACTGCACTCTGTGGATAGACAGGACACAATTTACTGGCATTAGCTGTGGGAAATGGACTTCTCTTTTGGACAGAGATGAGAATTGGAGACATCTGAAGAATCACAGAATATTCTGGGCTGGGAGGGACCCAAAAAATCTGAGTCCAACCCTGAAGCGAATGGCCCATGTGGGAATTGACTTCACAACCTTGGTGTTGTCAGCACCCTGCTCTGACCAAGAGAACAACTGTGTCATTATGTTTGAGGGATGTAAAATTCTGTCAGTTACTATAACAACATCTTCTGATGTTTTGGAGCTTCAAAGCTATTGTTGCATCACAGTGAAGAAGAGAGCAGATATGTTTTTTAAGTTTATCTGCAAATTCTTTGTACACACACACATATATATACACGCATATTGTGTAATCTACATAGTCATACAGCATATATACAGACATAAAACTCAGCTTGTCATGCAGCCAGAATATACTGAAAGCAATGGGGACTTGTTGCTATGGAATTCTACATCCTGAAAGAATCCTTTTAAACCTCTTTGTTGAGCCAAACTATTTGTAAAGATGCCTCTGGGCTGGTGCTTTTAGCTATACCATCTAGTGCACATAGGCTTGTGCCAGAAGAGAAAACAGGACAAGTCACTTTTATCCCATCTTTTAAAAACCCAAATCGCTGGCTGGCTAGAGTTTACACTAAAACTAGGAGGGAAAACTTATTTTATGGTTTGATTTTTGCATTGTTAAGTTATTAACCATTGTCTCAGCTTTCTCTCTCTTAAAATGTGTGTTGGATCAATTTTAGTAATCTGTGTTAAAAAAATAACCAACAGATATCTTTATAAGACTGGAAAGAGAAGAGCTCAGGACCTATTTAATCAAAGTGACACCCAGCTTGTATCTATCTTTTCAGAAGTAAGTATCAGTTTTCCCGAAACAAGAAGAGAAAAAATATTTAATCCTAATGACATCCAAGGTTCAGCAATATTTTTCTGGACCATGGTGCCTAACAGAGATAGATGATGTTATTTTACCTTCTAATGCAAAACTGCAGAAAGATAAAAGGTAATTGGGAAAATAAAATTCTTTTTAGGAAGCTATGAACGTAACTCTCTTTAAAGTATAGATAATTCTCTTACTAAGCCCTTAAGAGGAATGATCATGTTTTCTGCTGCACTGACAATGAAAGGTAATCCAGGGAGATTATATTTTAGCAAATCATTAATTACATAGTTCAATATCTTAAACTGTATGGTAAACAGAGAAGATGAGCCGAACAACCCAAATCTGTCACTGCTTCGTTGCGTTAGTGTTACGGTGAGCTCCTGGACACCCTTTTGTCCCCCCTTTCCTAGGGCCTCTGTGGCTCTGATCATGATAACCCCTGAATCCTCCTCCCTGCCCCAATGGGGTTGGCGGGGAGCCAGGAGAGCCCACCCTGTCCAAAACCTATATAGACCCCTGAAACTTCCTGCTCTCTCTCTCTTTTGCCCCGCTCTCCATGGACACCACAGAATAAAGAGAGCTGTTCCAACACCCTGGGTAAGGAGCCTCTTCTGTATACCTTTCCCTCTCCATGCTATTTCCTCCCCTCACAGCCCCATATCTCCGAGCTAGTCGGATTCATTCGGGGGGCTGCGTGGAGGGGGGGAAAACCATAGAAATAACACGTTAGGCAGCTGATGGGTTTCTTTACCCTAGAAGAGATTAATGTGGGTTTTTTTCAGCTGTTTGTTCTGGAGCTGTGTATCTTAGATCAATAACAAGAACACAAATTTAGGGGTATTCAATAGGTTTTCCCTCAATTCAAGTGCAGGAAACTGAATCTTCACGAAACATGCTTTTACAAGTGTAACAATTCAGTAGCATAGAAAAAGAAAACATAGAATCACAGACTATCTTGAGCTGGAGTGACCCACTAATAGGAAAAAGTACTAAAAAGGAGACAGCGGAGTCAGATTAAATCAAAGGTGTGTTATATGTCTCAGTGACTGTACTCAGATGATTTGTGTTAAAATATAATGGGATTAAATAAAAAAATGACAGAATTGTTTTATATGTCTAATTGGAGTCCAGATGGGTGTGCAGAAACAAACCCAGGTAAGCTACCCTCCCTAATTTCTCTGTGCAACTGTAGGGATCTAGTCTTGGGATCATGGAGACAAGGTGGAAAGGCTGCCATGATCAGAGCATTGCAGTGAAGAGATGCAGGCTCTGTAGGAAGGAGAGGATGCAGAGGGAAATGGGCCTTGCCTTTCATGTGAGAAAATATTGAGGGTGCTGAAGGCCAGAGGATGGATGAGGAGACAAGTGAGAATTCATGGGTTGGAGGAGGCAGGTAAAGGTCTGCTCTAGGCTGCCTGACTGGAAAGTACAAGTGGATGAGGACTTCTATAAACAGAAAGGAGCAGCTCTGGTCCTCATGGGGTTTTTCGACCACCTTCATATCCACTGGAGTAACAGCAAAGCAGGGCATGAGGGATCCAGAAGATTCCTGGAGTCCATCAAGGACAATTTCCTCACTCAAACAGCAAACAACATGGAAATATACTTTTTGGCACTTCATACAACCAACAATAAGGACCTTCTTGTGAAGGTCAAAGGAATTATTTGCTGTAGTGGCCATGAGATGGTTAAGTGAAGAATAATTAAGAGGAGAAAGAAGCCTCCCTACAGGTGGTAGAGCTATTGGGTAAGACATTAGGGGTGCTGACCTATCAGTAATGATGTTTTCTTGTTTTGATTGTTTTGCCCATCCTGCCAATTCCTTGGCAAGTGAATGCCACAGTTGTGGCTGACAATTGCATATTCCCATGCAGTTGCAGCCCTCTTTGAAACAGAAATCCCTGCCTACAGCCAGCAGCCCACTTGTCCATTTTACATGTGACTGGTGGAAGCAGCAGCATCTTCAATAGTCCACAGAAAACCAGTTCCATCCATAGCAAATAACAGTTCCTCCCTTGCACAACCAGCATGTGGATTCTGCACTATCTAGAGCTGGATATTGTCTTCCATTTCCTTGCCAGATCCAAGAGCAGAAAGAGAATAAGCCCAGGATCTAGATAGAAGGACAAGAAACAGTTCACCAGAGTCCTACAGATGTGGGTTGCAGCCTACAAAAGAGATAAATAAAATTCTGGCAAACTGGTATTGAGACTAAAGGCAGTGTTTGTCAAGGCGTGCCTGAGAGTGCCACCATAAACTTACACACACAGGGACAGTGAAAAGTAAGAGATAACTTTTAAAATACACTTCAAAAATCTCTTTATATTTGGCAGCTAATAATTTTTCAGCACTTTGGCTAGAAATAGTGTTTCGCCTCCTCCCAACCTTCTGCACATTGGCTGTACTTATGTCTCCATTTCACTGAAATGCAACAGTCAGGAACCTCTCAAAACCTTTCATTAAATGTACAAATGTACATATATTTTTAAAAGGAAAAGTAGTTTAAATATGTCAGGTTTTGAGCGAAGGAGTTGTTCTCTGCAGCATAGAAAAGGTAGATAAGGGAAAGTATAAGTAAAACACAAAAATGGAGGAATACGTCTTTGATGCCTTTAATCCTTCAAATTGATAATGATAATACAGTACCAGAAACAAAAGAAAGTACTATAAAAATCTCAGGACATTAGATATGCAGTGCAAACAGACTAGGCTGACCTCTTTATAAATCTCAAGAAATAAGAGTCTACATGCCTAAATTAGCTGCAATATTGTCTAATTCCAGTAAGCCATGGGTGAATTTTAATTTACAGCATGTCTAAATATGATTGAGAATACTTGGAAAGCCATAATGCTTCAGATATTTTTCAACTTCCTTTTTGAAAGCCCAACTCTAAAGTCCATGGAAAAGATGAGAGCTTGCAAAAATCCAAAGTTTAAAAATGCTCATTTTAAAATTTCTAGTTCTTCACCATTAATTGATGCTTTCAAGCTCTGAATAAGTTATAATGATAGCAATCAAAAGCAGCTGAAATGAAGTTTTGTGATTAGGAAAATAGTGGTATATTGATGGTGTTGTAAATTTGTTTAATAGCTAGGGTCACCCAGATATTTTGTCTGAGAACCAATTCTTCCCAGAAACTGGCTGCCTCTTCCCCAGAAGTGTTCTAGGCCAGGTTTGGATGGGACTTGGTAGGTTTTGATGCAACAGGATAATCTGTGAGCTCTGACTCCACCCAGCACAAGTAATCTGTACCCTGAGGTGGATGTCTGGCTCTGCTTCAGTCTCTAGAGATTTGCTTTGGGAATAGCAAACCCAGATCTCCACTCTTTCCTGTGGTCTTGGATATAGCTCAAGTCACATCACCCAATTATTCTTAGTGTTTGCTTTTCTCTTCCTGTTGTTACTTAATCAGGTTTAACTTCAGGGAGCAAAAAAAGCAACCTGAGGTCAACAGCAGACCCTGGACACAGATGAGCAGAAGACCACTGTAAAAGATGTATGTATGACTATCAGACAGGAATTTAGCTCTTGGGTACTTTTCTAAAGGATTTCAGTGAGGACATGACAGGCTGAACTGGACTAGAAACCCACCAGAAAATGGTTCTCTGGACCCTCTGGTTTAAATTGGAGGTGCAGTGTCATCTGTTGCCAGGCTTATTTTCAGGATTCTCTGAGTTGCCTCAGGACCTTTTCTCCTTTTAAGAATATATTGTTCTGTAATCAGTTTCTTCTGCATTTGAACCACTGAACAGATGCACAGACTGTCCTGGCTCCAGATCTTATCATTAATTGTCCCTCTCATATAAAGAGAGGACAAGCACCTTATTTCAGCCTGCATTAGTGACCATGCCACAGCCATTACTTGTCCCAGTTTGTCAGCAATCCAGATGATTCTCTTCTGACTTGCTACTCTTCCCATTTAGGTTTGGATAAGTTTCCTTCACTTTTCTAAATCAAACTGAATTATGCTCAGAGTAGTGTATATATATATATATATATATATATATATATATATATATATGTTAACAAAATATTGTATACGGGAATTAGAGGTAAGCCTTATGCCAAATTCTGGCTATAATTCTTCAGCACTGCATAGTAGATGATATTCAGTCTCCAACTATTTAATAGACTGCCTGATTTACTTTTGTTCACTGTTTTGGATAAAGGAAAAAGCATCTTAAATGGAAGGTGGATAGAGAAAGCAATTCCAAATGTATAACTTTAAAAATTCAGCCTTCAGTGTGTTGGTTGCAGTGGAAAAGAATTAGCAATTTTAGTTCTTGCAGGTGTGTTTTCATGTGGTTTCATGTGTTCTATAAGGTGGCAACACAGGACATGAAAGTTGGAGATGAGTGTATAGATAAGAATTCTACAGTTCATATAAATATAAGGTTTGTTAAAATCACATCTCTACACTATCAGTAAAAGATGTCAATGATGAGCAGCACTGCCATATACTGGTCTAGAAAAAAAATATTTAGACCTTATTTCTGCGTGGAAGAAGTATCAATTTATAAATCCACACTATGAAAAGCAGAAAATAAGCCACCTACTTGATGTATGATACTCATATTTCTATAACTGGGCCATGTGGTTTTTAGAAAATCACTTTTCTGCACAATATAAAAAAAAAAAAATTAGAATGGTAGTGCGAACACCTTATCCTTGAGTCATTTTGTGATCACTCTCCAAAATGAAAGAACCCTCTGTCAGAGAAAGGAGCATCAAAGGACATCCTAGAGGAGTATGGCTCCATTTTAGATGTTTTTAGTGACAAATATTTAAATTTGGTACCTAATGGGTGAGTAAAGGGCTGATGCAGCTCTTGCACTGGGAGGGAGAGGACAAATTAACAGTGAAGTTTGACCATTTTGAAACGTAAACTTTAAGGCATTTAGAGATTTTGAGGAGCTAAGATTTTAGTTAGAAATAAGCCTTACTAGAGTTAATTAAAATAATAATAATAAATGAGTAGGTCTTGATGAAATTAGGAGTTAGTAGTTAACTAATAATTAATTGCTTGTCAGCACAATGTTTGGTTAGCTGGGTTTATAATGAAGAATATAGAAACTGATAAATAGCTTTTAGGAACATAAGACAATTGTGGGCCTCCTCTGTTCTGAAACCAATTGAAGGCAAGGAATGGGAGTTCTACCAAGAGTTCATTTGTCATACCCGCATTGAAAAGGTAGAAAGGTCAGAACGAGGAAAACTTCATTTACTTCCTCATTTTGGGACCCCTCCCCATGAAAGGGACCACCGACCCATTTCAAGGGACAAACTACGCATGCTTAATAGCTTTTGGAGTGATTAGCATACGAAGCGGGGAATGGGATGTACCAAAATTATGAATATGCATTTGTATTTTGTATATTCAATACTTGTATGGATAAAAAGACTCTGTAATCACCTGGAAGGTGCGGTGTGTATTTGGGAGCTATCCCGCACGCTGCCCAGCGTCAAATAAACATACACTTTCTAACTTTAAACTGTTAGAGAGTTTTTGTCCGTCACAGTTGGATATCGATACTAGATCAATATCCATATTTTTTTAATAAATCAATTTGACCATTTATTCCTTCTTGCATGGACACATACATGAAAATAGAGGTTTTCCTTGTTCAACATTTTTAATATGAATATTTCTCTTTATAATCCTAAAAGAAAACACCAGATGAATTTTTAAAAAGTCACATCTGGATCTAAACTTTCTGTCTCAGATATATTATTAGATTATCAAATTCAAATTTTAAAATTTCCTTATAAATCCTCTCAGGCTGATCTATATAAAGTAAAGTGACCCAAACAGGTCTGAAAGCACTGATATATTGTACTATAGAATGATATATTCTTATTAAAAAGCAGCTACGGATTGCTCAAAGGAAAATTTATATTCCAAGCAGTGGAATAGAGAGACATCATAAAGTTTTTAATATAATTACTGGGTGCATTGTGATTTGGAGTTCTTTAAAGCTACAATAAAAATGGCATTTAAAAATAAATCACTATTCAAATATCTGTCAATTTCCATAATCTTTAATATAGCCAAAGGAAAGAATAATTTATCTAAAAATTTAGAAGCAGAATATATAATAGAATATATCTTTCAAGTGCATGAGGGCCTCAGCCATTAAAAACCAGCATCTACATTGGGACCTTCATGCAGGTGTTGAAATCTTTGCTGGTTTTAGATTTCTGAAATAAAAGTCAGCTACAGAGGCCCCAGTAAAATAAATTGTATAGGCACATCTAAACTGAAAATTATGAACATTCTTTTAACTTCAATGGGGCCACCAGTAAACTGTATGATAATCAAAAATTAACTATTAGTTAATTAGCTAGTAGTCTAACTTCAGATTAAAAACACTATCTCAGCTTTGGAGACATACAAACATTAGAGACTTTTGGTCCTGAGCCTTTTCTTTCTTAACAGAGTTAAAAATTTAATCCAACAACATCCCCTTCCCATTTTAGTGGCTTCTACCCAAAACACAACAATAAATAAAAGCTAAATATTTTCAAAAGTGTATGTCCATAATATAAATTATCTCAAAGTTGCCTATGACACTGATCTCATATCTAGCAGACACAAAAAATTAATCTGATTTGCCTCACAATTCCACAATCCTGCTAGCCTAATCTTATTACAGGTTTTGTTTTTTCAATATTTATATCTATAATTTTATAAACATATGTTGCTGAGCCACATTTGGGGATTAAGTAAATTATTTGTTTAGAAGAAGATTAATATCTCTGCTGTAGTTTCCCAATGTATTTTTGGGATTGCATCAGTCTCAAGATCATATCATGCCTTTGTCCCACGACTTTTCTCAAAGGAAATGACAAAAAAGATATTGAACTGGCTTAGAAATATTTCTCTTCACCTTTACATTGTGAGGATTGTATCTATTGAAAGCTATTTCTTAAATTCAATTTAAATAGAAAATTTAGACATTTGTAGCATGTCTGAGTGTGATTTTAAAAACATAAATACACTTAAGTACATCTCAGAAAGTTCTGGCCAATAAATTTCAAAGAATTCTTCATGATGCAAGAAGCAGGTGAACTTTTCCAAAGTGCCTGCAATATTTGTAAAGGAAATCAGGATACCCTGACTGTGTATGCAGGCACACAAATGAAGTAAGAGGTACCTACCCTAAATGCTTGATTCATTTTTGTTTTACTTGTTCTTCCTTGAATTCATTAAGTAGTGGAAGTTGCTACCCTTATACTCTGAGAGAATATCCTTGAGGGCAGAGGGGCCCTGAAAAATCAGAGAGAGATGGGCAGGCACCACTTGTATGGGGTTTGACAGGGGAAAGGGCTGGTTCTGCCCCTGGGACAGGGCCACCTTGGCTGTGTGTATGGGAAGCAAGAGGCTGGAGAGCAGCTGTGGGAAGAGCCCTGGGGCTCCTGGTCCATGGACAGCTGGATCTGAGGCAGCAGAGCCCTGGCAGCCAGGAGGGACATCCCTGTCCTGGGGGCACCAGGCCTAGGCCAGGCAGGGATTGTCCCACTCTGCTCTTGGGGGCCTCACCACGAGTGCTGGGGGCAGTTTTGGGTGCCACAATATCAAAATGATGCTGAACTATTAGAGATGGGCCACAAGGAGGGGGGAAGGTCTGGAAGGTATGAGGAGAGTTGAGGGCACTTTGTTCAGCTGCATGGAGGAGACTGATGACACTGTTGAGGAAGGACGATATGAAAGAACTCCCGTTCAGAAGGCTTGAGTGTAGAACTCTGATTTATTTCAAATACATTGCTCTTTTCTAGAGAGTACCAATTCTATTCGTCCTAAAGTAAAACATTTCTCTCCATTGGTGTGCAGTGAATGACGCACAGTGACAGAACTTATCTCTAAACAACGTGAAAAACAAGAGAGCCAAAGAATTATTTTCCTTCTTTCTCAACTGTTTCCCAAGCTTCTGCCTGGTTAGAAACTCTCAGTTTTCTCTCTGACTGAACTGAGAATATCCACAGACTGAGACCTTGTTGAGATCTTCAACATCCTCCCAAGGGGCAGTGAAGGGGCCGCTCTGATCCCTGCTCTCTGTGACAGGGACTCAAGGAAATGCCTGGAGCTGGGTCAGGACAGGCTTAGTCTGGATATCAGGAAAATGTTCCTCCCCCAGAGGGTGCTGGGCACTGCCCAGGCTCCCCAGGGAATGGGCACGGCCCCAAGGCTGCCAGAGCTCCAGGAGTGTTTCAACAATGCTCTCAGGGATGCACAGGGTGGGGTTGTTGGGTTGTCTTGTGCAGGGCCAGGAGTTGAACTGAATGATCCTTGTGGTTCCCTTCCAGCTCAGCATATTCTGTAATTCCACAAGACCTATTTATGACTGATTGGTCACTTGTACTATTAATCTACTAGTCATTATCTCCTGAACAACAGGTAGAGTATGATTTTTATTTATCTCTTCTCTCTCTTTCAGTCCCTTTTTATTCTACTTCAGTAATGACCCTAGTCTGGAAACACAAGATTAAAGCTGTATTTTTGGTCACTGTAAATATGAAAACAAACTCTTGTGGAAGTTATTTTTCCTTGTATTATCACTGTTCATTTGCAACAAGAATCATCAAATCACATAGCACTTCAAGTTAAAATGGACCTTTAAAGGTTATCTGGTTCTAATCTCCTTGCCATGGGCAGGGACAACTTCCACTAGCCCAGGATGCTCCAAGCCCCATCTAACCTGGCCTTGGACACTTCCAGGGATCCAGGGGCAGCCACAGATTGTCTGGGCACTCTGTGCCAGGGCGTTCTCACCCTCATAATAGAGATTGTCTTCCTTATGTCCAACCTAAAGTCATCATCTTTCAGTTTAAAGCTTGTCCTGTCCCTACAGACCTTGGTAAATGTTACTCTGCACCTTTCTTACATGGCTCCTTTATACATCAAACAGGCCGCAATAAAGCTTCCTGGAGTTTTCTGTTCTTTAGGATAACAACCTCACCCCTTCCTCTAAGAGAGCAGTTCCAGCTCTTAGGTCATGCTCATAGCCCTCCTCTAAGTCGCATTCCAGCAGACCCATATCTTCCTTGAACCAGAGCTGGAGCAGCTCTGCAGTGGGGTCTCACCTGAGGGGGCAGAGGAGCAGAAACCCCTTCCCCTGCTGCCCATGGTCAGTGTGGGGGGTTCAGGGCTGGGAGAGCTCACACTGCCAGCTCATGTCCAGTTTTGCTCCTCCAGTATCTGCAAGAACTTCACCTTAGAGCAATGGCTGAATTAATTAATTTATTAGAGAGCCAAATCACAACAAGAATCAGAGCCTTTTGGCATTACATGATGTGTTTCCCAGGTATTGAAGTCTTGGAGAAGCTGGTGGAAGCGCTACCCTCTCAGGCTGGTCAGATTATTCAGTTAGTACAAGCAGCTGCAGTTACTTTTCCTTAGACTTTTGGTGTTTCTGTGCCACAGCCATTGGTATTATGGTATCAGCCTAACCATCCTCAGAATATCCCTTGGACAAATCTGCTCTCAGTGTGTACTTTAAGAATTAATGTTAGCTCTAACTAGAGACCAAATCAAACATGGACAGCTTCCAGGAGAGCTATTTCCTCTTTCCATATAGAGGACCTTATTTACAGCTCCCACATGCAATACACAATTAGAGTAGTAAATCTATTTATTCACAGAAAGAATAATGAGTGCCAAGTTAATAGGAAAACATAGAGGCAAATATTATAAAAGCATTACTTTTGCTTGGAACACTATTAGCTATTAACAAACATGTTCTAACAAACTGAAAAATGTCCAGAGGCTTAAGTGCTAATTCTGCATAAAAACCAACTGATTTTTAGCCTGTTTGATTTCCCTTCTGTTTTAATTGTATGGTACTTTCAAAGGATGGAATGGTGTGTAGCTGCCCTTTGTTAGCACCACATTTCAGTTCCAGATGTAACAGCTTCTTTTCTTCCTCTCACTCAGTTTAAAAATTTTGTCCATTCTTTTCTTAGAAACAAAATCATGGAATTTTTGAGTATGGATAAAAACGTTTTTGGAGATCATTCAGTTCAATGTCCTCTATTAGGCAAGTTGCTCAGGGCCTTGGTCTGAAAAATAATTAAAGGAAATTTGACTTACAAAATCACTGGAATAATAATTCTCTTCCACCTTCCCTTTTGGGGGAAGATACTGAAAACAAGAGATAGTAAATACTGTGAAGGCTGCCCCATAGTTCAGCGTATGTTATCTCTAGATTTTCCTATTTCACTCTAAAACAAAGCCATTGTAACAACAGTTGGCAAAAATGTCTCTACAGAACTCAATTTTTTGGCTTTTTTTAGACTTTTTAGGAGTGAATAAACAAACTAAGCTATATAAAGCTAAACTGCTAACACACCTGAACTTTGTCCTCCCTCTTAGTAAGACTGAAATGTGTACAAAGGGCTCTTTCAACCCTGCAGCTCAAAACTGCAAACCTTTCAAAGTCTGCAACTACCATGTTACAGGTTTTCCATTGCAGTTTTCAGGCCAGCCAACAAATAAACAATGTACTGTTAAAACCAATAAATTATTCTACCCACTTTGGAGCAACATGTTTGTTTGTTCTTGACCAAAAGAAATTATTTCATACAGTAATTCAGAAGCAGATCAAAGCTGTCCATAGAGGAGAGGTCCCCGAGTACAAGGAGTCAAGTGTTTCAGATTTTCAGAAAGGGTAATAATGCCTTTGTTGTCAAATACAGTGTACTTAACAGAGTCCAGCTTTATTCTATGTAGTATTTATGTGTTATTTCAGAGAGAAACAGTGAGAGAATAGAATTATTTTTTTCAGTATCTATAATTTCTTATCTTTCCTATTCCCCCCTTCCTTTTTAATTATCATCATTTGTGCCTTATCTCAGAACATCTTAAAAAACAAGTCTGAAGATTTAGTCTAATAAAGTTGATTGTCCATCACATAGCACGCAGTCCATTCATTATGTTTCATAATCCCTTTTTCTCCAAACTTTTATGGATGTTTTTGCTTCATTTTAACTTTAACCATCTCAGATCCCATAATGACTCTTTTTACATTTTAGAATTGAATTTAAAAAGGATATTAATTGAATAGTATCAATTTTGAAATTAAATAAGGCCAAACCAGTTCTCATCTTATTGTTTGGATGGCTTTAGCTTTCGAGTTTAGTTAAAGAAATAAAGGCAAATCATACTCAGGAGGAGAGGAAATTATATGTTTTGATGGTGGACCTCAGTAAATGTTTAGTATGCATTTTTTTACAAACAACAAATCTCTTTAGACTTCAGGGGTTGCAATCATCATTTGTGACACAAAACCTATTTAGCCATTTACTCCTAGTGTAAAGATAATGTGTGTCTCCCTTGTAAATTTATGAAGAAAACTAAAATGCAACTGTGAAACCAACAGCAGATACTCAGGATTACAGCTATTTATTTCCTCAGTTACATATGAGTGCTTCTTAAAAAATTCTGGCAATGAGACCATGTTGCACGTTCTTTGAACAGCCATTGTCAGCACCAGTGTGTCAAGCATCATTAAAGAGTACAATTTAAATTCAACAGAAAAACAAAAAATCAAATTATAAGTCTGATTTTATAGATATCCAGAAAAACTGATGTAACTAAACTTGGCTGAAAGAAAAAGAGATATGAAATTAACTAGGGAGAGATCTCAAAAAAATCATCATGCTGCATCCTTGTCCCATAGTAGGGCTTGTATATAAAATGCGGTTAATATTTTTTGTCCCTATTTAATACAAAAAAGGATCAAAGATTCTATCAAAAATTTTTTTAAGGAGTAAAATGCCCTAATCAATAAAATCTGATACCCTAGTGTAGCACATAATTTTTCATCTATTTAATAATTCAGTGCCATAATACATAAAAAACAAAGTAGAAAGCCCAACCTTAAAACAAATATGACAAAACCACTAAAATAATAATTTTCCCAGGATTTTTCTGGGGGTTTGAGCACAATCTTATCAAAACCTAGACAGAATGCCAGTTCCAAAAATCTTGCATAACAATGGACACCACTTCTCTAAAGATTTATTTATATAGCTCTAATGCCATGGGTTTGCCCAAACTTGGATAAAATACCCACTCAGGTATATGTGAATTGGGTGCAAAGTTGAACTCTTGAGAATTCTACAGACAATAATTGCTGGTTTTATTACAAATTTATCAGCTGTTTCTGCTTCCCCCACTGCATTCTGTTCCATTCACCTAAAATGTTTAGTGGCAGAGCCACCATGCCTTTCATTCTGTTGGCATTGTGACCAGACTGACAATGTACATTAAAAGTGGCTGCTTTCCAAATCTGAAACATACATAAATTTAAGGAAAAATCACTTAAACCACGTCTTCTGTGTGTTCCATCACCCATCTCTCACCAGAGCCCTGGATTGACTGTTGTATCTTGATCTCAGCCTCTTGATCTGGAATACAAGCAGAGAATGCGGATCATTGCCCTTCTGCCTGCTGCCCTGGTGCTTCCTCAAATCTTATTTAAAAACAAGCACTGACCTGCAGATTCACATGCAATCAGTAATTTCTATGACCATATATGTAATTACAAAATTGCAAATTCCTAGGGAGGCTTGTTCATTCTTTTTTTTTTTTTTCCCCTCCTTCTCTGTTGTTTTTGCCCTTCTTTCCCCTTGTTCCTGAGAATGATATTAATAAAATAAAAAGCAAATAAGTTTCAGAAAATAGTGGTGTTAGAAACTGTGTCTTCTGTCAGGTATTTAGACCAGAAAACTCACACAAGTGGCTGTCTCCCAGGGAAAGGATGACTTTGCAAATTAACACTACACATGCAATATTTTTAATCTTTTCTCTTTGCCTGACACAGAGGAAGCAGAATTACAATATTATGTTGCAGTAGATTTTCTTTCAATTAAGAGTGAAGCTTGAGTTCTGTAGTATTCAAATCTATCATTTGGATCCCTAAGAAAGAGAACTTTTACACTTACATGTCATTAGTCAATCATCAGAAAAGTACAGAATCAATGTATTAGGAGCTCAGCTCTCCACTCATTTAAATCATCTGGAGTATCAGCTTCTTACACATCCCAGTGAATTGCTGCAGTAGAGCAGTGAAGTATGCAAGAAAAAATCAAGAGGTTCCAAGCAAACAAAGAGTGAAATTTCTATATAATTCTCCAGGTTTTGCTTGCACATAAATGTTCTGTCCTTAGCAAGCTGCTCCAGATGGGCACCTTGAGTACAGGGGGTGGCCAACATCCTGGAAAAGTCCCTTCTCACCTCAAACTTATGAAGTTTCAGTAACTTATGAAGTATGAGTTCATAAATGTATATCTGTACATCACCTAGGGAATCAGAGATCAGTGGGACAGAAATGCTGAAAATATTGATAAACCAACTTCAAAAATGAGGATTTTAGCTGATGGATGATTATTATCAATACAGCCAAGGGCTAGCTCTTGCTTAGCAGTTACTGCTTAAACAATGAGTGATAGCAGGTGGTCTTCCTGCCTTGCTCTGCAAAAGCAACAGGGATGATGTTATTGGCCAGTCAACATACTTTGCATCTTGCTGGTTTTGTTCCTTGCAGATGACTTCCTGAATCCCATTTGTGCAGGTATGTATTATTTCCACATTTGTGGGTGGTTGCGTTACAAAGTGCTTGATGATGTACATGTTGTTAGCAAATCATGATGTACTGTTGTTGGTTATACTGCATTCTTGGGTTTTGTTTGGTTTTGTTGTCTTTGGGGTCTTTTTTCCCCCTGTGTGAAAATGATTAGTTCCTTTGTACTCTACACGATTTACAAAAACACCCTGTAAATCTTTTGCATGTGCAAACAGTGAAGGCCCAGACTTTGCTGCCATTACTATATCCAAAGGTGTATCGTTAAATGGGTATTAAATGTGTTAAAATTTACAGCCTACAGTATTCAAGTACAAGTAGAAATCAATTATTGTTTCCTATTAAAGCAGGAGTTATGGGCTATTAAACAATGTCTCAAATGGACCAAGGTTATTACTGGGGAAAAAAAATTAATGGGAAACATTCTAACTCAATACACTCATGAGCTCTCACAGCAAGGCCCTTGATCGTTAGTGTTTCAAAATGATGTAGCATTACTGATCAATACAGAGGTAAGAATGACCATCAGGTTTTATCAGACCTCTGTGTCATGAAAACTAATGAAGTTTATGGAAAAGTGACGCACGTGCTTGCAGACAAGTGAAAATAAATGAATTTGCTGCACAATTATGTGCAACTAAGTGGCAAATCTCTGATGACATGATACTGTCATGGCACGTCTCAGTACAATGCACTTCATATGGGTTTCTAGTTCTCCCCAAACACTGGTGGAGCTTTCTGAAGGAAAGCAGAATTTAGAAATGATGATAGTTATTTAGCACATTTTCAAATCTCTAGCCAGCCATTTAGATGACAGCTAATTTAAATAAACTTTTTGGTTAAGATTGTATAAAAGCATTGCTTGTATTCAAATATAATAAATATACTATGCTTACTTTATCAACTAAACTTGTTTTTTAAAATAAGATTAGGTTTGTTAATAAAAGTATACCAACACTGCAATTATTCTTTTAGTTTTGATCCAAATCCCAGTAGAGGCAATTGAAAATCTCCCAATTTTAGATGGAACAGGATCATGCTCCTCTCTTTTTAAATTAGGTTTTGCCTGGGAAAGAACATTGATATTTTTAAGTGATGGAAAAATGAGTAACTACTGCCTAATTTTAATATATTAGGCCTTTATCTATGTAAAATATTGTATAATATGGTTTATTAATGGGTAGTTGCAAGGAAATAAGAAAAAGCCAAAATTTCTTTCCAAAATGACAAATTGAACCATGTTCAAAGACCTGTCTGTATTAGATATGTTGTTGAAAGATTTCACTCTGCTGTGTAAACACTTCTCTTACATGCTTCCAATGGATCAGTGGAAGATGGAATTCAGAAAACCACCTCACCTTTGAGTTCAAAATTAAACAAAAACATCATGTTGTTTTAGTGAACAAAGGAGAAGAAATTAGAAAAAAGTAATTTGAAAAGAAGTAATTAAATGCATAAGGGTGAAATAGTTCTCTTTTAACCTGTAACCTCCAATATTCTAATACTGATAAAAGTTAACCTTGGAAAGATTTGCCTTAAGTAATTGGAAAATTCTTTATCTCAAAGTTCAAGTTTTAATGCAAAGGAGGGACAAATGAGGATGCAGAAAGCCCATCACCCTACCAAAACAAAGTGGGTTACATGGACTCTCAGTGCACTGAGGCTTCTTTTTCACTCCTTCTGTCTCCTTTCCCCAAGATCTTCTATCCCAAATAATGTCCTCTAAAGGACTCTTCCATTGCAGATGGGCTCTGCAAAGCCACTCTGAAATTACTTCCTCAATTTTACCAGGTCTCTAATATACTAAAATTAGATGCTCATATTATATGCTCATATAGTTATGCAATTTTATGAGTACATAATTATAGCGTAATTGTCCACTCTTTTAAGATTTCTCCTTACTCAAGAGAAAAGGGAGTTAGGAAACTAGATTTTCAGAGAAATTTAAAGAAATTAGATGTTAACTCCTTCAAATCAAATAAATGGTGCCTGACAGGAGACCTGTGGGATTCTTCAGTCACACACTCTACATATATACTTGTATGGGACCATTCCAACAACACTGGTCAAATGCTTAAAAATTATTTTTCCTTTTTAGTTGCAAAGATTATGAGAGAAGAAGGAAACACTGGGGCAGTAGTGCTTCATGGTGTGGAAAAATTATAAGTACACTGACTGTTTTCTACAGGGATGCCAACAATTCTGTCTCATATGTTCAGCAAAAAAGGAAAGTTAAATCCATTTGGTGATAAAATAATTCTGAAAAAAAAAATTCAGTCAATCCTAATAAATATTTCAGGATGAACTAGTCCTTCCCTCATTATTTTGAGGTCTTTGTAGGCTGAGCAGTTCAATGCCAAACATGCAGTGCAGCCCAGTCTTCCTTCCTCAGCAGTTTCCACTTCTGAAGAAAGAAATGAGCTCTCATGCAGATCTCTTTTACTCGATGTTTCCCACTTAGGAAGCTTCATCCTGCTGGCACTAATTACTCCTGTCACTCGGTTCTCTAAGTCACTGACAGATTTTAGCACCAAGTGCAATTCTACTTAGGACAGACCGGGAAAGGAGCTTCCTTTCTTTAGAGTGAGGGAGCTGTCTCTTTCCAAAACCACAAGACTGATCAAGCAAAACATTAAAAGAAAAGATGTCTGAAGATGCCTTCTTGTTTACTCTTCATTTTTTTGAAATGTCTTTGTAATATACCACATGCAAATAAAACATCAATTCCCCTGCAAAAACCCAGGAAGGTAACCTGCAAACATTCCTTCCAAAGCCTTTTTTTTTCCTTTTTTTTCTTTTTTTTTTTTGATATAAGATGTCAAGAGACATTAGAAATCACGGTGGAATCCCCATGTTTTTAGATATTGATTATTCAACAGAACAAGGATCTGAGCAACATGAGCTAATGACTCAATCAGTCTTGCTTCTAGAAGGAGATTTGGCCATTAGAGCAAGCAGATTAAATTGGCCTGTGATTTTGCATTCTGCATAATTTGTGACAGACATCATCTTACTTGATTTGCTTATTGTAGCCCTTAAGATCTAGGGAAAGCACTGAGAGTTTAGGAGCATCCTGATTTTCTGGAGGGGGCCATGTGTAGGAGGAATGTGCCCCACCTCTGGCTGTGGCTGATGGAATCATGTCACAAGGGGACAGCAGACTTTGAGAGCTCTGGAGTTGATTACTGAGGAAAATTTAAACTGACCTAGGCAGTCAAGGGAAATGTTTAAAGCAAAAATGAGCGAAACTTTGTTGCTTTCTTTTCCCACTGCTTTGGTTTTTAATTTCAATAACAATATCTCAGTATTTGACTCTTTGTTTCATGCTAGGAAGTTACATGGAGGTGTCTGAACAAAAGGAAATATACTCAGAAGAGACTGACTTTATATTTCATACTATATTTGGTCTTTGTGACTAGAGTGGTTTGTGACAGCCACACACAGAGGAGCTGTGATTCCATTTGTTCTATGAAGAGAACTATTGCTTTATCAGGATCATAGGAATATATCAGGAATATAGGAATCAAACAGGATGGTTTGGGTTGGAAAGGACCTTGAAGTTCATCCAGGTCCACCCCTTGCCATGGGCAGGACATCTTCCACCAACCCAGGTTGCTCCAAAGCCTGTCCAACCTGGCCTTGGACACTTCCAGAGATGGTGCATCCACAGCCCCCAGGGCACAAGCGCATGACCTTGCAGTTATTCTCCTGTTATTCAAAAAAGTAACTAAGTGACAATCAGTTAAATTTTATTGAGAGCAGCAATTGAAGCAGGGGAGTTAAATTTGTCCAATCTGGGGAAACACTCATTTCCAAGCCCCCACACGCCCCACCTGCACATATGCTGGCCCTGGATGCATGCCAGGCTGAGTTCCTGCTGAGACCACCTGGGATCAAATACCCCAAACCCTCATCCATTTTATATCCAACACAGACCAGACCATCAGATGTCACAGAGCTGTCATAGTGCAGGGAAATCATGCTAGTTTCTATCAGCTGAGTTTATTTCTTAGTAAAGATGCAAGATGCAAAATGCAAGAATATTGTTGTGCATAAAGGGATCAGACAGAGATTACAGAAAAAAAAAAAGGAATTGCATAAGTTATACAAGAATCTATTCATGTCCTGTCCTCATCTGACCTCATTCAATATCAGATTAAGTAAATAATCCAATGCTGTATTATATTTTGAAATCACCCTGTGTAAAACTTGAAGTTTTCTTACATAAAAGTGCTGCTATGCTGGCAGAACATTTCCAAAGCGATACAATTTTAGTCAAGTCTAACCTGTCTTTTAAGTGTCTAAGGCCTTCACTGAGTGCCTTGAGAATGTCTAACAGCATGCTCTAATCTTGATAACCTGCTAATTAGGTGCCACCAACATCTGGTGTCCATGTGTATCTTGTCCTTGCTAGAAGGAACTGGTGTTTTCACGCACATAAACTCTCATTCAGCGTGTCTTCATGACAGTCTTAATATTTGTAACATAGATCTTAACTGAGGGAAATGGTGCAGGCATGTGCAGAACTGTTTCATACCAGTGTGGGATAGAGCTACCACACCAAGTAATCAGTTGATTTACGGTGCACAGCACATAGAGGAAAAGAAGTGTGAATAACACAGATAGAGCATTTTGCAGCTATTAATAGGGTGCATTTACACAGATGAGTGAAGACTGTTGCATGTTCCTCCCGACTTAAGATTCCTATCCTATGATAGAAGACTTCCAATCTTTAAGAGGCAGTAATCTATATTTAATCAGAAATGTTCTATTTTAATGCTGAATATTTACCTTGATTTTAAACTCTTGAAATGAATGCATTTGGTGAGGGTTTTTAACAATCACTAAAAGTTTTTGAGGGGAATACACAACACTGAATCCTTATAAGAAAAAGGCTACATTTCATGTTTTTATGAGACGTGGAGTTCAAGATGATCTGATCAGAAACTGCTTTGGTTTTTGCCTGCTGAGGATCTGAATTGTAATTCACAGAATAATTCAATGGTTAAAAATGTGCAGATTTATCAGTCCATATATCCTGACTTACACAGCAATTGCAAAAGCAGAATTTCAATTCTTGAAGCCACGTTTTCTAGCTCTCTGCACATCCAGCAGTGCTGAGTGGGTATTGAATGTCTGGGTCCTGGCCATGTGCCTCCCAGCTACTGCAGAAATTAACCTTGTCCTGGCCAGAACCAGGACACAAAGAATTTTAAAAATTAGCCATTACTATAAAATAAACTAGAAAATGCAATTTTATGAAAATAGCACAATACTGCTATAATGTGGCAGAGAAATGTGACATTTTTTTGATTAGGGTTTTTTTTCAGTGAAAAAGGAAATTTTCAAAATGTTTTCTCAGAACAAAATCTGGAGCTCAGATTGCTTGTTTTTAACAACTCATTATAGTAGGATATCCATATATTCTTTCATTTCAAAATGCATTTCACTAGTTCTTGGACCTATTTAAATTAGGGTGATATTGCCTATGTGTACAAAACAAACATAGAGCACAAGAGGAAAACTACATCAAACAATGCACTAAGATCCAAATGGTTACATGTGCATGGAGCTTTTCTAGGTTTTCAATTTCTGTTTAGCCTGCTTCAGGAGCACAAAGATGGAAAACAAGTTATTCTTGCATGTTTAAAGCCAGATTTTAGATTTAATTCAAGTCTTTTGATATCTGGAATGAGAAAGGAGCAAGGCAAATGGTGAAATATTAGGGAGTGACACAGCCTTTAAAAACAAACAATGTGAACTTCATTAAAAAAAGAAAAGCTTCCCCACAGCCAATGTTAATATCATTTTCATGGCTGGAAAAAAAGATCCTGTTTTGTATCTTTTCAGAAAATTATTGTAGGTCTTCTAGGATCCATCCATCCATCCATCCATCCATCCATCCATCCATCCATCCATCCATCCATCCATCCATCCGTCCGTCCGTCCGTCCGTCCGTCAGTTTCTGCATACTCCTGTGTGGTTCATTTTTGCACTATGGACCAAAGTAAACATTACTATTATCTTCAAGTGTAGTATATTTATTAGATTTGAATATTACCAGTGCCTTTATTACCAAGTCTCAAAATTTTAACAGAAAATTTAATTTAAATCAGCTTTCATCTGAACACCCTTGTGTTTGAAAGCTTTGTAAATATTCACCCTAAAATAAATACTTTGCTATCTAGAATGAGGTCACATAACAGTTGCTTATTATTCTTTAAAAGAAAGCAAACCAAACCACCAAAGTACTTCTTCAGGCTGTGAATTAATCCTCCTGAACCACACAAAAAAATTTAATATTGACTACCAGACAATTCCCAGTGGAGGAGGAAGGAGATATTCTGACAACTCAGAGGCAATTTTTTTTAAGGAACTTTTCAAGAAGGCATAGAATGACAGGACAAAGGGGAATGGCTTTAGGTTGAGGGATGGCAGGGTTAGTTGGGATTTGGGAAGGAATGTTCCCTGTGAGGGTGGGCAGGCCCTGGCACAGGGTGCCCAGAGAAGCTGTGGCTGTCCCTGGATTCCTGGAAGTGTCCAAGGCCAGGTTGGATGGGGCTTGGAGCAACCTGGGCTGGTGGAAGGTGTCCCTGCCCATGGCAAGGTGTGGACTGGATGGGCTTTGAGGTCCTTTCCTACCCAAAAGAGTCTGGGGATCCATGATTCCATGATTCATAAGCGTAAAAATGCCACTTGGGACTACACTGTGTATATTTTTAATTGGTTTAAATAAGAAGTATTTTCTTAGGTGTGTGACCTGCTGTTGGCTGATCTGGGTATCATGAGGAGGAAGAAAGGAGAAGTGAAGATAAAGTGAGAGCTAAAGGGCAAGAGCAAGAGTGGGAAAGAGACACCAAAACCACGTGCTTGGGAAAAGAGCAACTGCCTAAATCCTTCTTGTGTCATGCAAGGATCCAGGATCTCTGAAAAACGCCTCAGAGATAAGCATTTCTTCAGCCAAAGGTAATCAAATTTAAGGTAAAACACTACCAAAAATGTATTATTTACAGCATAAAATCTCTTGAAATCGACTTTCATGAGCTTGATAATCTCCACTGAATTTTAAATTATCCTTTAAAAATTGCCTGCCTAATTTTCATCTTTGGATTCCCAGGTTGGAGAGAAACTCTGCATCTCTCAATGATTCTGAACAAAACAATGTTTAAAAAATTAGACTTTTTTTTTTTTTTTTTTTAGATACCTTTGGATATTTTTTTGTCTTAATTAGTTATGAAAATCAGTGTATATAATTTCATGTTCTGCAGAAAAAAAGATTTTTGGAAGAAAATGCTGTGGTGTGTCTGTGAGAGGGAGAGATTTCCTTTTTATATTTTTCAATGGTTAAACAAGAATAAATCACTTAAATGGACACCTGCAGCTAAATATGAAATATTAATTCAACACAGTAATAAATACAATATTATTCTCAGTGGCCCTAATTAGAAATAAATCTCAACAATCTTCTATCACCATTTCTTCTGCTTTACTAATGTGATTCATTTGAAAAACAGTCTATTTTCATAAAAAAACAACTGAAGTAATTAACTGATCTCTATTTACCCACTTCTGAAGCAAAAAAAAAAAAAAAAAAAAAAAAAGTACACCCAGCACAGAATATATAGCCTCTGTTATTTATCCATTTTAAATTAACGTAGAAGACCTGCTCCTGGTAATCAAAGAATTAATGGGAAAACAAGGAAAGAAAAGGCAAATCTGCTGATTTCTTGCTGTGTTAAAGCAAGCTCGGTTTAGTTTTTTATCTCCTTTCCTTTTCCCTTCATCCTGCAGGTAAATTACAGCAATCCCCACCCTGAAGAAGTTTAGAAGAGGCAGACCTGTTCCTAGAGGAACAAATGGGCTCTTTCTAATGGCCCTCAAATCTCTCTTCTTGCACTTGAATTCATCCTCCCGTGCTCCCTGCTCCGAAAAAGGCAGCTGGCAGTGAGCTCCAAGTCCTGCTTTTACCCACATCTCTGAGAGGCTCAGATGATGGAAAACAGACATGAATGATTGTGGAACATGTGGAGCTGAATCTAGGCAAAAGAAAGTCATCCTACAAGGTGTGTTTTTAATGGGAGTTCTGGATGTGTGTTTGGTGGGTTTTTTTAACGGTAATTTGTTTCTTAATGATGAACAAAAAAGCAACAAATTATTTAGACAGAGCTGATTTGAATTAAAGAGCCCGGGGCTTTATATTTAATTGCTTTATTCTTCTTTAGATCTAGATACATAGAACAAAATCCAGGGAGCATCCATGCAGCCCATTGCTTATGCAAAAAATTTCTGGAACCTTCCAGAGGTAAAAATATCTGGGGATACTGTAGTTTCTGTCTTCAGGGCCATGATGGTTCAACAGAATTCCCTGGTCCAGATAATTAAAATTTTTTTACTTCTATTTTTTCCTGAAAAAAATTAATTTTTCCTGACTTTTACCTCCTGTTCTTGAACCACAGGACTCTGAGAGATGGTGTGTTTAGATGGGATATTAGGAAGCAATTCTTCCCTGGGAGAGTGAGAAGCCCTGGCACAGAGTGCCCAGAGAAGCTGTGGCTGCCCCTGGACCCCTGGCAGTGTCCAAGGCCAGGTTGGATGGGATTTGGAGCAACCTGGGCTGGTGAAAGGTGTCCCTGCCCATGATGAGGGATGGGACTGGGTGATCATTAAGGTCTCTTCCAAGCCAAACAATCTGGTATTCCATGATTTTCTGATCTGTTATGGCCACTCCTGTGAAAGAACCAGATAGAGACATGGAGGTGCCCAACATCTGGGCAGGAATTGATTGCCAAGTCATAAGGAATTAATTTTCTAAGTCCAATGGTGAAATTCAGGTTTGTGTCATAGTTACCAGCATGCTGTAGCTTGATATGTTGTGTCTGTGTCCGCACTCAAGTGTGAAGTAATAAAAAACATCCCAAGTCATAGTTAGTAAATAAGTAAGTTGAATTATATATTCTGACAGAAAGAATGGAGCCACTTCTGGCCTGTAGAAGAGTCCAATCAAGCTCATTTTCTGCACTGGGAGAAAAAGAAAATAGGGATTTTTGAAATATTTTTCCCCAACAGGCAGTAGTTCAGTGGTAAAGCCTTCAGACTAATTTTGGGGAATCAGAGACAGGAGTAATGTACATATAAAATCAGAAGTGACAAGAATCCCTCACTGAGCTTTCTGGAATGCTACCAGGATGGAATTGGTGACCATTCCAGCCACATAGGCAGACATGATATGAGACTTATGGAATTATACAAGAAAAGACTGCCCTGGTTATGTATTTTAACTCAAGTTAGGATTAAAAGTGTTTGTGGGTTTTTATTTAAACAAGTAATGAGATGGCAATCCCAGAGCTATACATTTATAATCAATAGCAGCAATATGACACCTAATGGCATTACTACACACTCAACAGCTGTTAATAAAACCTTTTAAATGTCTAGAACCCTTTAATACTTTTTTGCAAAATATTTTTTTTGGGAGTATGCACTCCCACACAGTGTTCACACACTCCTGTGGATCCACCCCCACACCGTGTGTGCTGCCATCACACATCCCCTCTCCTGGCTCTGGGTTCCCCTCCCTGCACACCCTCCCGGGGGAGGTTGTCCAGCTCTGGGTGTCCTCCTGCTGCTCCTCACACCCACGGAGGCACCAACACCCTGGGGAGCAACGGCTGCACAGCCAGGGTGGGGCCCTGCATCCTTCCCTGTCTGGTTTGTGAGGCATAAACACTGGCCTGGAAGGGTTGGTGGAAAGGTGACTCCTAAAGTGTCAAGCCCAGGCTTTCTGCTGTCTGTTACCTTCCTCTCAATCCCTGAATCATATATTTCCCGTCCTTAATTTTATGCCTTTTCAAGCTGGCTCCTTCTTTCATCCAACGTCTCTTGATCGTGCTCTGGATTAATTTGGCTGATCACCACCATAAGGAAACCTCGATATTTTTAATTTGCTCTTGATCTCTTTCTTGGGTGAGAAACCTTTTAGAGGAGAGAGTTTTGGGTGTTCTGGCCACACAGGTTATTCACACTCCCTGAGTTACCCAGGTCCCATTCCCCAGAGATGTATGGGGTGTTTGTGGCAAGGCCTTGATGCAGAGGGGCTCTGAGGGGTGGCTTCTGGGAGAAAATGCCAGAAGTTCCCTCATGCTCAGCACAGTTCCAGGCAGCTCTGGAATGACTCTACTGCTGGCCACGCCTGAGTGGAAGAAATTGTTGATCCCTACCTACCTTGGGGCAGCTCCACAGCTGCCATCTGGAGAGGAGGCTGAAGTGGAACAAGTCTTCTGGCACGATTTGTTCTGGAGGAGCAAGGCTGGAGCAGCCTTCTCCTGCAGGACTGACCCTGTGCAAGGGACACATGCTGGAGCAGTTTGTGAAGAGCTGCAGCCCATGAGAAGAGCTCTGTCTGGAGAAATTCATGAAGGGTTGTCTCCCATGGGTACAACCCCACACTGGAGCAGTGGAAGTACCTGAGAAGGAAGGAGCAGCAGAAAAACCATGAGATGCAAAGACCACAGTCCCTATTCCTGTCCCCTGTGCTGCTCAGCTTTAGGAGCTATATAAGCTGGGAGTGAGGTTGAACTCAGGAAGAAAGAAGGGTAGGAAAAAGTTTGGTTTAAGTTTGTTGTTATTTCTCATTATCCTACTCTTTGTTATTTGGTAATAAATGAATTCCCCAGAGCTGTCTATCTTGTCCATGCTGGTGATGTGTGAGGGATATTTTTGTCCTTACCTCGCCCACCAGCCTTTAATCATTGTTTTTCTCCACTGTCACACCGAGAAAGGGGGAATGATAAAGCATCTTGGTGGGCACCAGATATCCAGCCAAGGTCAGTCCAACTCATGCAGATTACTAAACACTGGAAAACAGACACATAAGGAAAAGGTAGAGATTTTATTAAAGACCTTTTTAACTTCACCAAAATGGATGAGAACCTCTTTCCAAAATGTTATTCACTGGAATGAAGAGAGCTTAGAGTTCTTGGTCAGGCAGAGCTCGATCAACTTCCCTTTTTGTGTGGTATATTTGTTATTTCTGGCACCCTCTTACAGCCATAAAGTAAATATGATGTTGCAGGTGGGTTGTGCTACTGTGGTGCTACCTGGTGTTATTTCTGCATGTATATCATGATATGACTTTAACAAATGCAGCACAGATACTCTATTCACAATTTTTCTTTCATCTGGCATTCTGCTTTACTGTTGCAGGTTTCATTTCTGGCCTTTTATGAGTTCTACTTTTCTCTCGTATCTCCCACATCACCAGTGAATCTGTAAAGTTTTGAAATAATTCTTCCTTAGGAGTATTAACTCTACATTTTCTGAGAACACTTTCATTGTGTTACTCCTTCCTGGCTCCCAATATTGCTTTGTCCCTCTGCTTCTGTTTCCTTGTCCTTAGTTTTGCTCTGTGTGAGTGACCAAGGACCACAGCGTTCACTTGGCTGAGTTAACAGGTGCAGGTGGCATCTTCATCTTCATTGAGGTGCATGTCTTCCCAAAATCTCTTCTGAACTTAGGCCTAGATTAATACTGCTGTGTCTTTAAACCATCAAAATCAAGCTAGTTCTTTATAAGCTATTTTGCTTTTTCTTGTGGTATATAATTGATATATGAAATTTTCATGTGTTCAACAAAACATATATTCTGTTTTTCAGTTACAAAATCAATTAATTTGCTAATGAAAAGCAAGTTCTTACAGGTGAACCACTTGTCCTTATTCCGAACTCTTAAATCAACACTATTGTCTGACCAAGGCTATGTAAAACTGACATCATTTCTCACTGTTTATGGTCCTGGAAAGCTTTTTATCAGTAGGGAAATTGTAACTGAGGAAAATGCAATACAACATTTTTCTGTGATTTCATCCAACAACTCTGAACAGTCTGTCCTTTGATGGTGAAAATGCATCAGAAGACAGGAGCTCACCTAACTGGGTGACTACTGTACAGCGTACAGGCAAACACTTTCTCTGCCAGTAAAGGCTGGATTTTGTGGCTGTGCTCTGAGAAGAAACTCCAGTGAGATAACAGATGAGATGGCAGCAGGTGTAGGAGTTCCCATGAATAAAACAGAAGCAGCAGCAATAGAGGAGCTGAGCAGCTGGGCTTAGGTACTCGATGTTGTCATTCTCTCACTGCAAGATTGATTCCATGGATGTCTCACTGAAATTATTTTAGCTGGCTAGTTGGATTTTCCTCTAGTTTTGTCTGATAACTGATTTTTCTTTCTAGATGTGTGTTTTGCGTTTATCATGGTAAATTTAGGAAAATGGCTAAGAAAAGTCTTGACAAAAATCAGCAAGTTACTCAAGAGAAAATATAAAGTTATATTCCTCTTCCTTTGGAGCTGCTGGAAGTATTGTATTATAGAATCAAATCTGCTGTGTGCACTGTGCATCTTTCTTTTTTTCTGTACTTACCATTCCCTTTGGTTCTTAGATGCTTTCACAGAAGACTATAAAGGACCTTTGCTGGATTAATTTTCTTTATCACCTAAACTTGTTATATAAAAACAACTTCTCTGCAAGAGAGCCTGGTAGTAACACGGTAGAGTTTTCCTTTTATATTATGTACATTGTAAACTCTTGTCAGCAAATTGGATGCTAATAGAAGCAGAGGAGAATCCACGCTTGTGTGGCTGAATTCCTAACAAGGGCAAATCCAACCAGTGGGCTACACTGAACTGGTTTAGTAACTGAAACTGAATTTACTGTTTTGCTACAAACACAGATGCTGGTGCTTCATCATGAGTCCCTTTTACCCAGGGGTGAGAGAGAGGGGGATTCTTGTGAGTAGAAGCAGATGGCACTTCTGCCTATTTTAAAGCAGTCTCATTAAGAGATGCTGCTGAGAAAAACTGCATGGACTTAATTTTTTTTTTTGGTAATGTGTAAATTTGGAGAGCATTATCAGCAGATATAGTCGTACTGTGAGAAAAAAATAAGTATGATTTGTGGTTAATTCCAAAATTAGGTGTCTCCTTTGCTCAACTCTCATGTCATAAAAAAAGCTACAAAAGAAAGATAAGCAACTCTGGACTTCTTTATGGAATTACATAGTTACAGTGCAAATTTCATGAATAATTTTTCAAGGTTCTTAACTGCAAAGAGGCTTGTAAAAGTTTGAAAATATAAACTGTTATGAAATACCATGTTTTGCTCCTCTGAGAAAAAAATATACAAAATTTTAATTTCTAATTAAATGAAGAATTTTTCAATCCAAATTTCAGCTCAGAACAATATTATTGTTGTTTTTATTGTTTTTATCAGCCACCTGCCATGTACTAAGTCCAAGTAAAAACATGCAAAGACCAGTCCATGGAATGTGCTGAGGCTTGAAGAGTTTGTTGTTCCTGTTTCTTGGCTTGCATAAGGAGGTAAGCAAAGAACTGAGAGCTTACTAATACCTGACAAAAAGCTCCTTATTTCCTTATGGAACAGCAAATGCCTGCCCCAGATAGTGCAGGTCAGGTGGGTAATGTATATCTGCATGTACCTCAGACATGGAGAACAGCACAGACAGGTCTGTCAGGGATATAAACAAGCATTTTATGTTCCATTAGTCTCTTGGATTTTATTCTCAATTTCTCCAAGAGAAACAGGCTTTGATACCATCCCTGCACTGAGTTATAGCCCATTATACTGAGAAACCTGAGAAATAAATTTGCAGGCATTCACACATCCCTCAAACCACTCAGCTCTGAGATGCTTCACTCAGCATCACCTTCCCTGCAGGATCCACTAATTGACAAGTCTGCTGAAGCACAGGAGAGATCCAAGGTGCACACACTGAAAGGAAGAGAGAGAGTTGAGGGTCTTTGGTGTCACTGTCAAGGGGATGGACCAGCTCTGCTCTGTGGAACAGAGGAACAGGCAGGAACTGATGCCCAGGAAGTTTCTCCTGGATATGAGGAAGAACTTTCCACACAGTGAGAGAGCTCTGAAAGAGACCAGGTAGGAGGTGAAGTCTTCCTCACTGGGGATATTCCAGAACCATCTGACAATCCTGTGCCATGTGCTGTGGGATAGAGATGCTGGAGCAGGGAGGTGGGATCAGATGAGCCACGGTGTAAAGCCAGGGACCTCAGATACCGGGAAAGCTGGGCAGGACTGAACACACATCCAACGAATATGATTAATGCTACATTCTCTGTTTATTTGAGAAAAGATGGCAGTTTATATACACTTCTATATAGTTTACAGTTTACAAAGGCACTCTCATTGGCAAGCTAACATTGTTTGTCTTTGTCTTAAGGTGGCCTAAACCTTACACTATAAACCTGTTCTACTTCACACACAGACAGCCCAGTGCTTCACGTCACACCTTAATACAGTTTCTAACTGCACCACAATCTCTTAATTTCTAACTGCATCAGAGGCTGGAAGGCCTCACAAGGCCCAAATCTGAGGCCTAGACCGGAATAGCTCAAATCTCATTCCAGACATAAATCATGCCCTCTCTCTCTCAGAAATTCTGTAACAACTGTGGGTCTTTCCAGCCTTGTTTGTAGTATGATTGTACAGACAATGAGACCTTCCAGCCTTGTGCTTGAAGGTCCCTCTCATGGGCTGTTGTTTCACACCCCAGCAGCAGAGTGCATGCGCATGGCCCAGAGCTGGCAGCTGGGAAAGCCAGAGCACATATTTTAGCTTACTGCTGACCACCTCATCTTTTTTCATCCCTTCAAGTGGGGCAGATCTTTTTTGAAGTGAGAAAAGTAGTTAGCTCTGTAGCAGCAGGAATTTGTAGTAGTCATATTGTAGAACCACAAATCATAGAATCACAGAGCCTCAGCATCACAGAATCACAGAATAGCCTGAGCTGGAAGGGAGCCAAAAGGATCATTCAGTTGAGCTCCTGTCCCTGCACAGACACCCCAACAACCCCACCCTGTGCACCCCTGGGAGTGTTGTCCAAACCCTCCTGGAGCTCTGGCAGCCTTGGGGCTGTGCCCATTCCCTGGGGAGCCTGGGCAGTGCCCAGCACCTCTGGGGAAGAACCTTTCCCTGAGCTCCAGCCTGACCCTGCCCTGGCACAGCTCCAGAAGTTCCCTTCAATCCCGTCTGTTGGAATCCTGGATGCTGAGAATTTTAGACTTTCTGTGCTGAAAGATCCACAAGAGAACACTGAATTTGACCTGATGCTGTGGAGAAGACGTTAAAAATTGGTTGGTAGTACTGGGATTACTGGGTGTGTAGCTAATTAGAAGTGTGTAATATCTCAGGGGGGAAAACTTAGAGTTTGGGGTTTATATAGAAATAAATATGAAGCAAGATGGAGGTTTTAGGGTGGAGAAAGATTGTTCTTTACCTTCATCCTTCTTCTTCATGGGTTTGGGTGATGTTTTGTGATTGGACAGAAAAGTCTGCATTGCAGACTTTGAGGGATCAGTTATTGGGTTAAAAGGGAAAATAATCTAGGTGTCCTTTCTTAATTGGATAGGTTAGTTTTAAAAGACCTTGTAACAAGAGCTAGTTAGCCACTTTGTGCCTTGGTAATGAAAGGCTGCAGAACTCATGGTTGTGAGGTTGTTTCACTGATAAGAAATAATAAACACCTGAGTCCAAACATGGTCTGCAGTCTCAAGTGCCTTCAATCCTGACCCTGAGAAAAAGAAACTTGGAAATTTGAAAAGCCACAGAAAAGCAAAAAGTTTTCATTTGAAACATTCACATGGAAAAAAAAAAGGCCTTTGGTCCACACAGAAATCTGAGAATTCTTACAAACCTTAACAGAGAAGGTGCAAGAAATGAGGACCTAATAGATAATGTAATAAATGAAAAGAGAGAACCAAAGTTCTCACAAATTGAAAGGATAATAGCCTTAAAAAAAAAGTTAAAAGGAGATAATATCAGGTTGTTTCCTTACAACCACTTTTATCTGTAAGAGAAACAAAACACAACTTACATCATTTGGCAAAAGAATTTCAATCCTAAGTATTTTTCTTTTATAGAATTTCTAGACAGGACAACTCTGAAGAATCTTTATGGCTTTCTTCTATTTGTTTGCTAATGTCAGTGACTTTTTAAATCTTCTTGGGGAAATTAAAAACCAGTATTTTATTCTTTTACAATGTGTAAACAAACAACAGAACTGCAACATGTGTCCTTTTATATCCTTTTATATATCTTTTTTGGGCAAAGAAAACTAATAACAGCTTGCAGATCAAATATGAGATATTGGAATCCAGCCCTAAAGATGATATTTATTTCCAGCATTCCCAGGCCTATCAGTGTACAAGGAGGAAAATGTAATTTGACATTGCTGCATTTGAATAGCATTCATGGTTAATTAGGTTACCAGTACCACTGGCAGGGTTTAATATTGTCCCTTAGGAGTAGATCTTTTACCACACTGTATGCAAATGATAACCTTGAGTATCTATTTTATCCTTTCCATCAGTACTCTGCTGTGTTCTGCTGCTCTACAAAAATATAATACACTTAAAATAACAAAGACAGCAGTAGCTGCAGTTTTATCCAGATGTAATTTATGCTATCTGTCGGACATACTGAGAGCAACTGAAAATTTGGAGATTTCTGAATTAATCTCAGCTAAGTCCTGGAGTTCTAGAGATGCTGGATCTTCTACTGAAATCTTAACACTGTCTTGTACTCAAATGCTTTTTCTGTTCCAACTCTGACTCTCTCATAGTATCAGTATCCAGAGAAAGACTCAATCCTGAAAGTTATATAGAAATTCCATTTTGTCTGACCAAACTGCAGCATGTACATTCACAAAGTCATGTTTTTCTTCCTCCATAACTTTGCTAAGACAGTAGACTTAAAACCACAACAGCAGTATTTTCTCATTTCTAAATCTACATGTTTATCTTGCATTGCCTAATAGTTGCACCGTGAAGAGACTGCACTTGAAATTTCTTTGTGTGGGAGTTTAGAAAGTGTAAGTAATTAAGTATTTTATCACAGTCCTCTTCTACACAGAAACCCACTAGAAAACAGAAATTATATCAAAATAAGATAAAGAGTCTTTAAATATAAGGCAGCAAACGAGACAAAAGGCTAGTGCTGTTTCCCTTTTACCTGTAACTGCAGATTTCATGTGACTGTCGTGATGTCCATGAGTAAAAATGGTGCTCCTCAGTCCAGTGCCTTCTCCAGGGCTCTCCAAACCACTCACCTGCCACCTGGAGGCAAAAAGAGTGAAGATGATGGGCTGGGATCAGAAGCAGGTGCTGGAAACAGCAATGAGACAAGAAAAGGAGCACTAACAGCAACAATAGTAAAGCCAGACAGTAAAAGAAAGGATTCCCACAGAAAAACCCGCTGAGAACAGACAATACCAGGTGGTTCTCTCAGCCTTGTTTCCTCCACCAAGAGGAATCCCTACTCCCCAAGAGAGACTCCCCCTTTCCCCCACACCTGGCAACTGTGAGTCAGTACAGAATAACCTCAGGCTCTTTGCTCTGCCCCACCTGGCAAAAAAAATTAACCCTATCCAGACCAGAATCAGGCCAGGACTTTTCAAATATGATATAGAGAACTGCTCAGAAATGACATCTTGTGTATGTAATTGAGCATTGTCTTAGTGCCCATGAATGAATTTAAATGGGCATAGAAATAGATATCCAGCTGCAACTGTATTTCTCTGCAAACCTTGTAGATGACAAGTAAAAATAAGTCACTGTTTTCTACTAGACAGAATTCTCATATACTTTTTAGCTATTTTTTTTTTTTAATTTCAGAAAGAACTTTAAACACTATTTGGTCATCAGAGAATCTAATTATATTTCTTGTCATGTTCTTGAATTATTTTCTGTCACTGGTTGAAGGATTGTGTTTTTCTTTCTAGTTTCAAAATTATAGGTCCTACAAGGATGCAAAGCAAAAAAACCTCTAAAAGATTTTCATTGAAGATTATAACTGTATTCTTTTTTCAATTTTAATTGTGTTTAACTGTGCTTTTCAGGAAAATAAGCAGGAAAAGACACAAGATGTCAAAATGTTATATTTTCTAAATATTTTTTTTGTTTATATTAAAATTTCAGAAAAGTGGTATATTGCAAAGCCCAGCAGCACACAGCACCTTTTGAGTGTCAATGTGCCTTACCTCAGATTTATTAGTACTGAAGAAAATTAATATAAGATTCATATAAGCAAATTCAGCCCCAAACTTTGTGGCTTTGCTGAAGTTATGCCTGTGAGGACTTAATTACATTTTCTGCTGAGCTATCCCAAGAACTTTCCTGAACTTTTTGTTCTTGAAGAAGTTGCTAAGCACTTTTTTCCTTCACCATCCTCTTCATCCCCCTCAGAAAGGGCCAAGCCCATTAAAATTTGATCCATTAATTTTTTACAGTAAGTTAATTGATGGGATATTAAGGCTACAAAAGTGGGCACTTGCTCTCTACTTCACCTCTTCTTATCCTCCAGTTGTCATTGCTTGAGAAATGAAATGCCTGAAAGTGGAACTGCCTTTTTAAAACCAAGCCTACAGAATGGCAGGGGATCCCCTTTTCTTTAATCCAGCCTGACACTGATCAGACATAACCCTCCATCTGAATGCTGAATGGCAACACAGATGGAAGATTTTCCAGGCTTGGATATTTATCTGGAGATGGTCACTACAGCTTTGGCAGGGAAACACTATTCTCTATTGATTTAGGTAGAAACATAATTCTGCTTTTAAAGTGAAGAGAGAATTTATATGCAGAGTCTAATAACTGAGGATCCTATTTTGATCAGTGAGTAGTGCAAATCATGACAATTCAGTGTCTCTCCCCTACCCTATTACCATACATTAACATCTATTGATACATAAATAGATTCACTTATTAAAAGACTACTTTATGGTCTTATGGCATACATTTCATTTTTTAGCAGATGGTGTTTTTTGTTGCTGATGCTGATCACGTTTGTTTTCTGGTAGGAAGTACAACACTATCAACCTAAAATCAAATTTAATATCTGAAAATAAAATCAATTCCTGCATTCTGGGTAGGGATGTTAAAGTCCCAGGAGACCTGACTTTGTCTAACAAGGTACAAACTCAGATTTTTTTTTTTTTAACAGCTATATTGCCTAAAATGTTTAATCATGGCTTTCATTTTAAAATCTCTACTTTTCATTTCTTCAGAATGCCTTTGTAAAGGCAAGATTTCAGCCAGAACCACTTCAGGTGTTCCACATTTTCCTTCAAATCCTCCCCCTACCCACTTAAATTGTGTATTCTATAAACCTAATAAGAAGTCAAACTTTTCTCTTTCCACTTCATGGACAGCATCTTAGTCCAGAGTCTTCTTGGATTAGAAATTTTAACACCTGAGAAGAAAGCTAACAAAATAGTCCATTTGGGAATCAATTCTTAAAAGGGAGGCAGATGTCCACCTGTTTCCTTCTCAGAATCTCTAATGCCTCTGAGCTCTCCTTAAACAAAAACAAAAACAAAAACCACCAAAACAAACAAACAAAAAAACCCAAAACAAAACAGAGCAAAACAAAACAAATTAAAAAAAAATTATTCTTTCTTCACCAAGGCTGTCTGGTTAGGTGCATCAGCAGCTAGAAAAAAGTAGTCTCTGTATAATGAAGATGCTTTTCTTTGGGACTGTCTCTATGCCATAAATCTGTGCACAGACATTTCTCCTTTTATATCCTATTCCATAAAGTCAAGCTATTCTTCTTCATCTTCACCATCTCTTCCAATACATTTTACTGTAAGGGTATCTCTTAAAGCAGGTCCTAAGATTTTTGTTAGGGAATGGGTTTGCTGTTGGACTGCAGATTTTATAATGTGTGTTTTCTGCTAAAAGCTAAATCAAATCCATTGCAGAGAATACTTTTTGAACTTGTTAGCATGGATAGGTTCTCCAAGATGGGATGATACAATTATTTACTTCCTAAAGTTTTTTCATGGCACACCCTGCCTATGTTCAGTAGCTAAGTGCTCCTTCGAGTTGATGCACAACCTTTTTTACTCTGCAGCATGCACCAACTATTCATCTATGTACTAATTCCATCCATATTACTTCAAGTTGCTGACTTCTACCATCATTTAAGCTATTATATATTTGGTTTTAAATTAGCTGTTATTGTATTAAATACCTTATCTTACACTGGCATCTGTCTTTCATTTTTAGGGTATTTTTGAAGCTATATTTTTATCCAAGGTCTCATTTTCCTTTGTGGATACTTGCAGAGCCTGATTTCTCATTCCTTATGAGACATTTCCTTATTTCCAATGCTTGTCTAAGAACATTTTTTTGATCTTTTCCTTTATGTAATGTACTAAAAAAGAAAAGCAAATGAGGCTTTGCTCTTTTTCTATATGTGAGTATCTACCTTTTCATTTATATATCTCACTTCTAGAGACATAACAGATGCCAAAATGTTATTTACCTTCTTGCTGCTACCAGACATTGTGCACATAGCTGATGTACTATCCTTAATCAATCCCAAATCTTGTTACTGCTCAGTTTTGTGGGTTAATATTTTTATTTGTGCTGTAAAATTTGCATCATGTAGTTCTGTATCTTCTTTTTCTTTTTCTTTTTTTTTTTTTTTTTCATTCAGAGTAATGAGTCACTCCAGCTGATGCCTTCAAATTCAAATGGCTAGAGATGTTTGGGAATCTATTCTCTATCCAGTGATATAAAATACAGAATTTATAGCTCAAACAAGGTCTCATTAGGCCAAGTAGTGCCAGAGGCCTGAAGTCCATGATGTATTTACCAGCCCAAAAAGAAGTCAGCAGGATTTGCAGGGAAAAGCAACTCCTCTGGAGTGCCTGTGTAGAGCACTTTGTGTTTACTGTTCAATTTCTATACCCAGGAGCTGTCACAATACCTGTGTTCCTCTCCTCACAACATATTTCTTACCCAGAAGATACAAATGATGCATTTAAGTAATAAGGTGAATTCTGAACTTTAGCTCCCTAAATCTTGTGTTTAAGACCTGTGAGCAGCCACCATGGCAGAACTGTTCTTTTTGTTGCTAAAGTTTCCAAAATTCCAGGTCCCAAACGCATTTGCTTATTCCCCTGACTAAAGGAGTAGGCAGGAAGCAGCTCAAGCACAAAAAAAGTGAAACAAGTGAATCTTCCTGTTTGAATCGCAGCTGATTAATTTAATTTGTATGTCCCTTGCCAAAGCACCACCACCAGCAATCTTCATTTCCTCTTGAGTCCCCAAGCACCACCACCAGCAGAAATCTTCATTTCCACTTGAGTTCCGACAGAACAAAACAAACTATGTAGGAACAGCATGTGAATTGGTGAGCTGTCAGGTCACAATGAGTGTTTTGTTTGCAAAACATCCATTTAGAACCTCATTACCCCAAATGAGCTCCACCTGCACTCCATTATAGCAGCTTTATTCTTTTGTTTTTTTAAAGTGTAGGAAAATTTCACCTCATCTAGAATCAAGTCTGTGCAACTGAAGGCAATGGTGTTGGATGGGCAGGTTTAAATTAAGGTTTAGCTTGATGGATGAAGCATGGAACAGGAGTAAAAACGCTATACATGAAATATTGCATCATTATAACTAGTAGGGTCAGAGGCACTTTTGCTGTCAAGTGTCTTCTGACCTTGCTCAGCTCTCATGCTGCAGAGATTTTTATAAGCTCAATGTTTTGCCAGGAAACAAAAATACTTTGTCTTTTTGCTTCATGAGAAACTGATTAATTTCCTTTGATTTGTTAAAAAACCCCCTGAGGACAGTGAAGGAGGTCACTGAAGATAAAGACAGGAACCTCAAGGGGTGAGCACGATTCCCTCTTTGAGCAGGTCATATTTACCCTAGAAGTTTTGAAATACAGAAAGTTGATATTTTCAATTTCAACAAACAATTGTTTAGCAAGTACTGTAAACTTTCCTCTTACTCCGCCTTATTTTCCAAACAGCTGTAGAGATCTGAAGAGGCTGAAGCATTTTCACTTGTGCCTTGTCCTCCCATTAGATGCTTTCCAACCAGATTTTCTTCCAGTCAGCTGTTGAGACCATCACCACTGTTTCAATGTTCTGCCTGGAGTGTGTTCTTGTCTTTCAGTTTTCCATTTTTTTCTTACTCTTGGGATATTTGTCCTTTCACGAGGCCTACTGCAGTGTTTTAGTCCTAAAACACGGCTCTGTTGAAAGGTTCAGAACTTACATCCTGCTAGGCTGAAGTGTTATTTCTTCTGGAGGGTTTTTCAGTGCCTCATCATGTTTTCTTCCAAATCTTCCCAAAAAATTAATTTTAAAAATTTATAACTTTTTAAAAATTTAAATTCTATTTTTAAAATTTTGACATAATTTCATACAGCTCTGGTGGCTCTCCAGCTGCCAAATAATTAATTATTCTGTGATCATAAAGTCATACAGAAACATCTCCCAGATCATTCTCTCTGGTAATTTAGTCAGAGATATACATTCCCAGTTAAGTATTTTAGTCTTGGATAAATAAACATTATATAGGAGCCAGCATCACCATCATGGCACAGGATTCCTGTGCAGCTCCACTTGAATGTAATCAAATCTGAAGGGCTTGTGTAAGCCAAGGAAAGAGCCTGCTCTCAGAGACCCTGTACAGGCTCTGGCTAGTCAGCTTAATAACTACTTTTGATTATTAGTAAGAATATTTGAATGGTTTTCTTTAAATGTGCAGTCATACTCAATTTTTAGAATCTTCCAGCACAGAAGAAATTAAAATATTTTCATCCAAATGCAGCTTTCCCTATATTTTACTAATAAGATTTTTGCCCTGAACTGTCTGTATCACATATATTACATATGCAAAAATTCATTAGTACAGGTTAGCTTTAAACCTGCCAGTCAATGCAAATTATATTAAATGACATGTGGTGGTTTATATATTTGAATTATTGCCACCACCAAATGAAAAAATATGCTACTTCAAAGCAGAGAGAGGACCCATGGCATCGAATAATAGAAAAAGAGCCAAAGGGTTTATTAAATTTGACACCTAATCTTTCCATCAAGCTTATAAAAATGCGACTGTTCTGCAGTAGTGACCTAGAGCATTACAGCAGCACTACTGCAAGATGCAGAGTTCTCAGCCACTACAAAAAATGCTATTTTAATAAAAATGGTGAGCAGGTGGCTCTTATTTATTTTACCATACAGCCACATCTCTGTGTGGACCATCCTGAAAGGCTGCTGCTCTTCAGGGTGTGGAGCACTGCCATAAATCTGGGAGGATGGCTGCAATTGTAATTAGAGGGCCTTCACCTGAAAGAAGAAGTTAATCCTGGGGTGTTAAGGATTTTGGTACTTATTTAGCATCTTAACAGTAAAAGATACAATCCCACAAAAAGCCAAGCTTATGAAATCTTGTCAAAAAACTGTTGCACCACACACAAGACCCAGCAATGACTTCTGGGCTTAGTCACATTAATCTTGGAACTGTGCAATAGTTCAAGCTTTGTGCTTGCTGCAGAAAACCCTCGTTAGTAAAGCAGTGGAAATTGTTATAAAAAAGGACATTCTACTGCCTCCTGTTTTCTTTAGCACTAGCCCTACCCTCCCAATGCTCCTCTGCAACCCAAGGCTGGCAGCTTTGGCTTTCTTCAAGGTTTTGGGAAGGGGGATTAACCATGTGCAATTACCACCTTGGACATTTCCTGACAATGCTGTGATGTGGTGAAGGATTTGTTCCCAGTCTTGGAGGCTGCCTGAGATTTTACTAACAATAATTTTTGGGTTTTCTTACTAGTAATTGTAAAAGTCATATACCTTGGGTGACCAACTGGTGAATAGGTTTGTTTCAGTATATAACTTTCCTACAAGAAGTTGATTTTTCTCTATCGTGCTCAGCACAGTGATCTTGTGCTAATCTAAACATTTTAGTGAATTTGAATTAGTGTGTTTTTCAAGATTTTAATTTCAGTGCCTAAAGTGGGCCAGGTGCTTAGCTGCTTTAATCCATCTACTTCTGACAAAATCAATTATTCTGATACAATACCAATGTGGGATTTTATCCACTACAGTTTTATCAACCTGTGGTCAGCAAAAAACCCTCAACTGTTTTTGCTGAGGATGGAGATAAGACATTTATTTCAAAGACTTGCTATTTTTAACTGTGGCTCTCTTGTTTTCTTCCCTCTTCATGGATGAATTTTGTGAGCTGCTGGATCTATCAGCTGAAATGACAAATTTCTGCAACAATCTCCGTTAATTTTTTGAGATAGCTGAATGTATAAAATAGTGCATGTAAGTACACAGATAACAGATATAGTGAGTTTGATAGTTTGATTGCTATGCCTTTTCAATTTCTTTTTTTCTTTTTCTACAATTCCTTTAGTATATATATGCTATATATTAATTTTCAAACCCTTTAACAATTACAGCATGACCTTAAAGTTAATATCTAATGAAGAATCTGCTTACCTATGTTCCTTACCAAACTTGTCATTAGAATTGACAACTTGGACTCTGTATAATTTTTTTATTAAATTATGGGTTTAAAATAAACAAACAGCTGTTTTTCCCATGTAGTGGTTGATGACAGAGATATGAGTTTATGTGACTTTGTACTGATTTAAAAGTCTCCCTGGTAGTAGCTGTGTTCTTTTTCTTCACTATAAGGTCATGACACAAATATATTGGAGCTTTTTACCATGAGGAGACCCTATTAATGCTCAAGCAACTACCATGAAAGGAGACTTGGGTTAATACATAGTAGTGTGTGTCAAATTTATAATTGTAGTGCCAAGGAGAACTTGTGTCTCATGTTTCTAAATTTTCATTTGAAGATCTATAAGATAAATTAATTTATTGTGTTCTTATTCTGTTTAAATGGATGTTAACAGGCATATACTAGTTTGGAAAAACTGCATAAATAGATCAGAAGGGAAATCTGAGTAGTTACACCTTTGCTGAAGATGGGACAAGACACCCATTGAAATGAAACTATTATTGTTTGTGGCTCATTTATTTCCCTTATTTTATAAGTATTTCCTAGGAGATATCAAGAAACAATAGATTTGGCAGAATATAATTAAAGATATATGTGGCTTCGAAGATTAGGTTTCTCTGAGCAACCTGTGCTGACTGGAATTTCTGATGGTCAGGTGCTCTCAGTTTGTGCCATTTTCACTGACACTTAGATGCAATGAATAGGAGCCCTAACTGTTTTTTATGCTCCAGCTAAATAAAATAAGGGAATAGGATTTGAATCCAAACCAGGAATGGGCTTTTAAAGTGCATCTGGTCATCAACATCAATTATTGCACTTTGGTTCTCACCATTGAGCAATCCTGGAGCTCCCAAACTGGAATCTTTACTAATAGAATCAAACTAAGAGATTGACTATAAGTGTTAGCAGACAGGCCACAGTTTTAATTTTTCTAATGTAACTTCATCTCTCTTCCTGAAACACTCATCATGAGATTCCACATCCTTAACACTTTTGCTGTACAGATCCCCTCTGGCTATGCCACACCTTTTGGGAATATAGGCCTTTCCCATCCTTAGTGGGCATTATAAAGCCAATATGGGTTGAAAAGACCTCTAACACGACTGAGTCCTTTAATATAGTCTGGGTTTCAGATGATTCTAATGCACAAGTCCAGTAGACAGCTCAAAGGAGGCTGAAAGTCAGGTCTAATGCCTTTGATGGCTGTGACTCCTCTCAGTTACCGGCATGCCTATATAATTACATTATAACATATTCTGTACAGCTGAAGGAAGTATGTCCTGCATCTCTAAATCTTGAGCCTGCACCAGAAGCTCAGAAGTAGGTGCCATTTTAGGGCATTTTAAGGCTCTGTTGACATCCAGATTTCCATTGACAGTTGTGGTCCCAACTGTGGCAATCCCTGGATGCGGGAAGAAATGATGATTTTTGGCTTTAGATTAAAAAGTTGAAGGATAGTTTTATTAAAATGATACTATATTACATTAATATACTCTTTAAAGAGATACTATACTATTCACATACTTACTTGTTACTTACCTGTCTAACTAAATTAAACTCAGGACTCTGCTGAGAGTCCGAGACACACTTAAATGTGATTGGTTATTAAACTCAAACAACCTTTATTAGAATCTAATCAAACAATTACTTCAAGTAAACAGTCCTCATACTAAATTCTACATAAAGAAAACAAAAGAGTAAAAATAAAGATTTTTTTTCTCTATACTTCTCCTAAGAGACAGAATTATGTCTCTCTGTCCAGAGAATGTGAATGTCACACCCAACCCCTGCAGTGGAGAGAAGTTGCACCACTTGGTGTTTGGAAAGTGTCATTTTCAAACCAAACCAAGCTTGGGCCCTTCTGGGTCTAAACTCTGTGTGAAGACAGAGATCATCTTGATCTTTCCTTTGGACCAGCAGTTCCCAAACTAGAAATCATGCTTCTGGAAGTATGATTGCAATTGGCATTATGAATTCAGCCACAAAGATAATATGAAAACTGCTATCCCAAAAATCCTGTTTACATAAAATGTGAAAAATGTGAATTATTGTTAAGATGGTTCTAAAACCCTCAAAGACAGGCTTCTTACTGTGGAGGAAATATGCTGAAGCAAAGGCAGAATTTCCCATTTTGTGTAGCCAGTGTATACAAAAGAAGACAGCCAACTGCATGGGTACAAGGCTCTCTATTTGTCTCTTCTCTTTTGAAGCCTTTATTTTTTGGCAGCATTTGGGGGTTTTTAAAAAAGGGAATGGAAGTTACTCTTCAGCCTGAAATAAAAAAAAAATATTAATTACCATCTTCCCAAACTGTCCAACTCCCTAAACGTCTGTGATTTGCATAGAAAGGGCAAATATTAGATTTTCATGTCATGTGCTCTATGATGCACCTTCTTGTCTCAAAATAACACTTGGAGAGAAGCTTAGAGTGCTTTTTCAGCCTGTCATTGTGCAGGTGGTGTCATTAGAATTTCAGAATAGAGGCAAATTATCAAAGCTAATAAAGTCCTAGGCAATATTCTACTGCAGCTCTCGCAGTGAGAATTGATGAAGCTTCCATGCAAAGAAGAGAGGACCTCTTCTCCCTTGTCTTTGGATTTAGTTCATTGCCTACATTGAAAACTTATGAGATGCACTTGCCAGAATTTTGGGTTTTTTACCCCAGTGATGGCTTTAAAATACACCAGAACAGACTCCCTTCACATGCTACAGGCTCTCTGTTTACATAGAGATTTTGGCTACATCTCAAAAAGCACTCAAGCATATTTTTTGATCCATTTCTCTTCAGGAGAGCATATGAGCACCTGAGCAAAGGCAAAACCACAAGTTTTAAAAGAAGAATTAAGTAAATGCAAAATCTGAACTGAGCAAAGGTGTCTCTCCATGTAGTGATGAGTTCATCCAGCAAGTCAATTCCCCTTCTGTTTTACTCTTCCCTTTCCTTCAAAGAAAAGGTGCAGACAAAGCTGCCCATCAGCAATGTTGGTGGTGCCCCTGTGAAAATGTGTTTAAGAAAGGGAAAAACATTCAGGACAGGCAGAAGAGTGAGGGAAAAGATGATGAGAGACAGTCCAACACTCATTGAGGTCAGTGGAGATAAAGGCAGAGGAGGTGTTCCAGGTGGCTGAGAAGACATCCATCCCTTGTGGAGAGAACAACAGTGGAGCAGGGGAAAAGTGTGAAGAGGAAGGAGCAGCAGAAAGGAGCTGTTAGGGACTGACCACAAGGCTCAGTGAGGTCACAGCATCCCCCTGGGCTGCTCAGCAATGAGGGAGGAGGTAGAGGGGCTGGGAATGGAGTGAGGTAAAATGGGAAAAAGCAGGAGGAGAATGTGCTGTTTTAATTTTATGTCTTTCTTTCTGATTTGTCAACTCTGTTTTTAATTGGTAATCATTTAAATTAATTTTTCCCAAGCTGAGTGTGCTTGGCCCATGAGAGTAACCCATAAGTGATCTCCCTGTCCTTATCTCAACCCATCCAGCTTTTTAATCTGATTTTCTCTGCCTCTCCTGTTGAGGGGCAGTATGGATGCAGCTCTGATCTCTGTGACAGGGACAGGACTCAGGGAATTGCTGAAGCTGTACCAGAGGAGGATTAGACTGGACATTTGGGAAAGGTTCTCCCCCAGAGGGTGCTGGGGATGGCCCCAAGGCTGCCAGAGCTCCAGGAGGGTTTGGACAACACTCCCAGGGATGCACAGGGTGGGGTTGTTGGGGTGTCTGTGCAGGGACAGGGGTTGGACTGGATGATCCTGGTGTGTCCCATCCCACTCAGGATATTCTGTGATTCTGTGAGTGGCAGTTGGCCAAAGTCAGCTCACCACCGGTCTAAATTATTTCTGTGGCAGGAGGCACAGGGAGCAATTTTTGTGTGGTTTGTGCGTAATTACAACCAGCTGCAGTGCTGAAGGGTTATGTCACTGTGAATGTAGGTAGAGATCTTACCTTTATGATGATGGATTACGAAAAGATATTGCAGAGAAATTTTTCTCAAGCTGCTTACAAATTAAGTTTAATATTTGTTGAGACCAGGGAGAGCTTGTCTCCAGGAAAAGTTTTCTGTGACCAAAAAAGTTTGTGTTTAATGCTGGCCAGAGACATCAATAATCCTAATGAAGTGTTTTGGGAGAGGAGTCTTTAAAGTGGACCATATTTGAGTAGGATGAGAAGAATTTTGGATGCAGAAAAAGATTTTCATGGAGAAGCTAGCAGAAACAATCTGCATGTCCTTTAGCTAACTTGAATGAAAAATCCTGTAGAAAACTTGTTAGGATAATGATTTTCATTTTCCAGCACTGCAAGATGTTGCAGGTGATGATGCAGTAATCGCTGAGCAATAAACACATTCAGAAACAGCATAACTTAAAATTACTTCTTTGTTCCAATTGCTGATTTGCAAATGGAAAATACTCCCAGTACTGTTATAAACAGACTCACTGGCAGGCTATGCAGAAGAGTTCTTTGCCACTTGCCAGCTTTACAGCCCTGCAGGAAGAGAGATTGACTAATCCAGTGTAAAGTGCACCACAATTACCTGTGACAAGCATAAAACATTACTTTATTTATGAATGTTGTGGTTTAACTTCAGCCAGCAACTAAGAACCACTCAGCTGCTCACTCATCCCCAGCCCCTCCAGTGGGACAGGGAGAAGAGTTGAAGAAAGGTAAAACCCATAGGTTAAAAGCAGTTTAATAACTGAAATAAATTAAATAATAATATAAGGAAAATCCTTTACTTAGGGTAAGGGTTGCTGAGCAACAACCAAACCCTCAGTGTGTGATTCACATTGTTCACATTCTAAAGACAAAACACAGCACTGTACCAATTACTAAGAAGAAAATTAACTCTAGCCCAGCTGCAACCAGGACAATCAAACACTTTTTTATCAACTGTTGCTTGTGGTACCTTGCTGACTATCTACATGCAAACAAATCTGTGCCAAAACCTCCACAAATACTAAGGCAGAACAACTTCTACATCTCCAAACCTGGTTCTGGAGGCTGTGGAGAGTTAACTACCTCTGTCACCAGTTCACCCAGCTGCTTCTTCACTCCTCCTCCCCTCCCTCCCCACCCTAAAGCAGGATGGGAGAGGAGAACAGGAAAGGCAAAAGTGAGAAAAACTCATGGATTGATACAAAAAGAGTTTAATGACTGTAAAAAAACACGCTAAACAATAACAAAAAAACTAAATCAGAACCCCCAGCTGATGGCAAGGCAATCCCTGACCACCTCCCACTGTCAGACTGGTGCCAAGCCAGGCTATGAGCAATGGCTGCTCTGGAAAATTGGTGATGTCTGCTTTTCTTAGGAGTGACTTGTTTTGAAGGTGTGGCAGTAGAGGGTTTTTTTGCACTTCACTGTTTTCTTTTCCTCCTACTGTGAAAGGAAAATTAATTTCCGAGGATTCTATTTTGTTGTAGAAAAGATGACAGCCTTGCCTTTGGTTTTCTAATTGTAATGATACATTAAAAAGTTGGGTTTTTTTACTAACTCACAAATCAGAGAAACTGCAAATGATTTCTTCATTTATTTGTAGCAGCAATTTTTATTTTTATTTTTTTTCTATTTATGCAAGTCTTTGCATTAAAACCACAAGAGTGCTGACTATTGAATTTGGGAAAAAATCAGGCTAGGGTTATTTCTTAAGAAGAGAAAATGATTGGAGCACTAACTGTGAGGTACAGTTGTAGGGTAAGGACTGGTTAAACCATAGCAGCTACAACTGAATTAATACATATACCATCTTGTAGCTCCAAGCTCAATTCAGACTCTAAGAGTGCTCAGTTGTCAAAAAAGACAAAATCCCAACATATATGCTCACCATATAATACATACATAATGCCAATTTTATACTGACAAGTATATAATTATATATATAATTATATATATATTATATATATATAGTATATAATATATTTTTATATTAAAATATATTTTATTTTTATATATATGTATAGATAATGCCAATGATATAATTATATACAATTAATTGCCCATTAACTTCCGGATTGAGAAGACCTTCCATCTCCTCTAGATAGTCCTAATAGTGCTCAATTAGAATGTTTTCCTAGGGTTGTTTTGTTGTTATCCTGTAGGGTTTTTTTTTTACTCTAACATTTAAAGTGTAAAATTAATAGGGACATTGAGATTATCCCATGTTGATACATTGTGGCAGTGTTACTTTTCATGTCTTTATCTTATTTTAAAAAAGTCAAACAAGCAACAGAATGATGTTTGGTTTCTTAATGTCCTGCTAGGAACAAGACAGTGTTCTGCTGTGTCAGAATTATGCCAAAAAGTGGATGTTATTTCTTGGGTTGAGAAAAATCAAGACAGCTAACTTGAAATTGAACTTATATCTTTTTTGAACCAGGTTCTGAGATTTCATTTACTTCTTTCATTTATTCTCTCCAATCTCATTTGAAGAAAGGCAGCTGAAATATGGCTCTGGTAAAGGCATTTTGCAACACTTTAAAAGAATAAATTCCTGCTGACATGTGATTCAGCAAAACACATGCTGAAGACACAAAGCCATCCTCATCTGCTGGAGTTTGAAATGTACACTTACAAACCAGGGTGCTTCACAAAATCCATGTGGGCTTTGTGCTCTACTGCTCTGACAAATGGAGAACACAACCAAAAAAATGATGGAAGAGGCTTTTTTTTTTTTTTACTGCCTCCTTTCTATTGTGACTGAGAAGAGAAGCTGGTATCTCCTTGCTCTCACCCCCCCAGCAGCTGGGAGGCAGGAGAAATGATGGCTGCTGAAAAGACACGTACCTGTTGTGTGCCACAGTGACTCAGCCTGGACTGCTGCAAGACAAGAACTGTGAAAAGCAAAAAAAACAACCAAAAAAAAAATACACTATTTTATACACATATCACTTATTTTTCATATTGTTATGTTTGGGTTGGAAATTAGGTAAATGGAGTTCATCCATACAAATTCTTCATGCTTTCACTACCTCATTAACTCCACAGCCTAGGCAAATGAGAAATGCTTGTAAAACTGCTGTATTTTAAGTGCAGGCTGGAGACTGGAAATGCATGGAACAGAATGTTCAAGAAACTGTATTGTTCTTGTTCACTGTCATTAGTGGCCATGTAGTTTGATTCTTATGAGTTAATGACACATAATAACAAAGGTTATTTTCAAAACTTACTACAGATCTTTTGCTCAGCTCATTTCTGTGGGAGATAACCAGATTTATTGAGATAATGCAGCAGATGTTATTCAGAGAATGACTATCAAATGGAACCAATATCTGTAAAATAATCTATTTTCTAAATGCAAATCTCATTTTCTACAAGTTTTTCCTCACAGCACAGCCACTTTGCAAATCTCTTACCTTTCTATTGTGCAATTCCTTGACACTGCAAAGCATCAACTGAACTTCACTTGACTCCACCACCCTTCCAGACACTCATTTTTTTCTGAATGTGGGTCTTATTCTTCTACGTGTGCCACAGAAAATTCATTGAGGAGTCTTCCAATAATTTCAGCTCTTTGTCTGTCCTACACCATTAATTCAAATACATTTCAGATCCAAGCTCTAGAGGAAGAGACTTTTTGTGTTAATATCTTTCCTGGTCTGGAAGGGATCCCTTTCTGACTACACAGAGGTAGTGGCACAGCTGGCAGGAATTTATCTAGGAATTTTTCTACAGTTGGGACTGGTCGGAATTTTTCTAACTCTGTATGTCAACACTAAGGTCACGTGGAGCTAAAACCCAACAGAAGAAGCATAACTCCTTTATTTAAACACAAGCACAGTAAAATTGCACCTCAATTCCTGTACAAATCTGCAGAGCTCAGTGCTTTTCACAGTGCTTGTGGCAGAGGGGTCTCCATTCTCTGTCCATCATATCAGCTACAGAAATACAGATTATACAGCTTTCATAGGACAGGCCTTCTCAGCAACAGAATACATCTAAAGAAAAACAGGCATTTGTTGCACAGGAATCTCCACCACAACACTTGAACATGATTCCAAATGCATCTCCTCCTTTACCTTTTTCTCTACAAATATTTCTTGAGTATTTTGTAATTTTGTGATTTTGTAAAGTCCAGTTAAGTCGAAGAAATACCTGAATACATCAGAGGATATTTTAAAAATGCAAACCCATATTTTTATATTTTTCCCTGCATGGTTATTGGTCATTGAAACATGTCCAAGATATGCCAGAACTCAAAAAAATAGTAAGAGAGTCAGTAATGTATTGCAGCACGTTGCTGTTGTCATTGTCCTATGGATTTGAAGACAACTCATTTCCTGTTGACCTTTTCAGCTTTAATGTCAAGGTTTGGGAGCATTTTAAAGTGCTGATTTTCCCTCTCACACTGTATGACAGCAGACATCCTTTGTCTTTCATGCCTTAAGAATTAACAAGTGTAAACCAAGCCTGTCCCAGGACAGCCATGAAGGGAAGCTCACAGCACTTTGCCTGACACAGATGACTGTGAAGATTCAACAGAATAGCCTGAAATCTTTCAAGAATAGGGGTCAGTAAGCACTGCAGAAGTTTGTGCCTCCACATCTCAGGTGCTTTTGTGTCTCTCCTAGACATATGGGTCTGGCTATGTCTGCTGAGTTCAGCTTACAGGTCTTGCAATTAATACCTTCTGAAAGCAGTAGTGTGTGAAATACCACCTCTCCAAAGAGGTTATTCTGTCTAGGAAAACTGGTGGTTCAATGACAGCAAGAGCCTGAAAAAAACCCCAGCCTTTGTGTTTGTTCCCTGCTGCCAAAGAACATGGTAAATAAATAAGGAAACATGTTTTATATCTTTGATATTTTGGGGAAAAAATGTACAGTATTAGTTCATTTTGCTGTAGGTGAAATGTTGGGAGATCCTAAAAATAATATCCTCTGCAAGTCAGGAAAAGCTCAGTGGGCATAATTTTATTCAAGTGAATCATATCTGTGTTAATGCAAGGTGCCCACCAAGCTGCTCTACCCACTCCCCCTTCCAGCTGGACAGTGGAGAGAAACTAAGGTGGAAAACAATTCATAGGTTGAGATAAGGCAGTTTACTAAAAAAAAAGTAAAAGGTTGTGTGCCCTCAAGCAAAGAGAAAACCTGAAGATTTTATTCTGTACGTCCCATCACTTAGCAAGGTCTGGCTTCTTCCTGGGAAGCAGGATTCCAGCACATGGAGCTGCTGCTCTGGAAGGTAAATGCTCAAATAACACATCCTCCTCCCCAGTCCTCCATCCCCACTCGGTTTTTGTCTCTGAGCTGATGTCACATGCTCTGGAATATCCATTTGGTCAGTCTGGGGCAGCTGTGCCCACTCCCTGCCCCCTCCAGAGCAGGGAAAGTTGATAGAGTGGAGTTGTGCCAGCCCTGCCCAGCAGCAGCCAAACCTGGGGTGTTATCACCTCCTTTCTGTTGGAACTCAAAATGTCCCTCAGACATTTTTGGAGGTTCCAGGCCCAGGTCAGAAGCATTTGAGACCCTGGCAGGCAGCTGAAAACAGCTGTGATTTTGGGTTTGAACCATGGAACGATTTACCAACCTTGCAGGAAGAACAAGAAGTCACAAAAGTTTAGATATTATAGTAGACGTAGTCACAAAGTAGAGGGAAGAATTTTTGGGTGCTGTACAGGGGGGTTTTAAGTCCTGTACAGGGGGGTTTTAGTTTTGTACATGGGGGTCAGAGGGTTTAAGATGGAGGGATTTGGGCCTGTCCTGTCCTCCCTCTTTCTTCTTCCTTAGCTCCGTGTTCTTGGTGATGTTGGCACTCACAGATTGGTTTAGAGTAAAAGGCACCATTTAATACAGGTAATAGGCATTGGGGGAAAACGGTAAACATGTAACACGTAATGTACCATATAAAAGACAGCAGCAGCCCTGGGCGGGGAGAGAAGAAGCAGTCGGGAGTCAGAGAGGATGTCAGGGTGTGTGTGTGCCTCTGCCTGAGCTGCTGAGCAAACCACAGCAGCCCCAGAAGAAAATCTTTTAGATAACTTGCAATAAACTGCCTTGAGACCGAACAACAAGAGACTGCTGAGCCTTTCTTTGGAAGCACGGGTTGGAGGAGAAGTTTTTTCACCACACGGAGCCACCCCTGACCTAGGGTGGTCTTCGGCACCTTTCCAGCTCCCAGTGCAAAGCGCGGCACGGAGGGATGCCCTGGGACTATCAACCCCACCCCTGCCAGACCACAGCACCAGTGGAGTAGAAGCATCTCCTCTGTGACCAGGTCTCTGATATATTCTAAATATGGCACATTTGTTTCTGTAATGGGCAACTACAGGGCTTGTTTAAATACTCAGGTCAATTTATGGCTGCAAACAGTAGCTAGAAATGAAACTCATGAATAGTGAAGCACTGCTTCCCAAGCTGGACACAGGCAATTAAGCACTCCCTATGTTTTCTGGATAAATATGCAAATTTGACATTCAATTCGGACTTCTAAAAAAAAATTCACCCAAGTTAAACCACAAAGAATATAAGCAGTCCAAAGCTTAAGTATTTTTGCTCTAACTTTAATTGCTTGCCATAATTTCTGTTAAGGGCAAGGCACTTTAGTAGGTTATCATTCTGCTGCTCCCAACTGTTTCAAAAGTCAAGTGTGGTTTCCCCTGACACATCACATAGTGGATGGAATTTTTAGGTGGAGAATTTACAGCAGAGTAGCATGCAGGGAATTCATTAAAGCTGGGAGAAGGAAGTCACTGCAACAACACTGCAGTGTTGTTTGCATAACTTAGTTTGCCTGTTGCAAAGTAAGACTAACTACTGAACTGCCTTAATAAATTACATTTTTCAGTAGTTAACGAGAAGCACTTAGCAGGTTCTGGAAGAAAGAGGATTAAAAAGTTTATCATATGAAGTAGGAAAAATAAAAGTTATGGGATTAGCTGTTAAAATGTGTTTAGAAACGCAGATATACACTGCTGTTAAATGCAGATTTACAGGACAAAGGACTCTAATGACTCTAAGTCATGTGCCACTCCTCCCTCATGATTCTGCTGCAGACAGGGTCCCAATCTGGATTTAGCATTTTTGGTGGTGATGTAAGCTTCTGCCTCACTCAAGTGCAATTTGTTCCATTGTTTGTGACTTCAGTATGCTGCCCTAAAATTATATCATATTTTAAGGCCACAGATTATTAAGACTACAAACAAAAGGCATCATAATCCTCAACAACCCTTTAACTCTGCTTCAGAATGATTTTAAAGGCTCAAATCAAACTGTGGTGGCAATTAGGTCTTGGAGTTGACCACAGGGAAAGATCTGTTGTAATGTTTGTCTGTTGTAATTCCAAAGTAACTTTTTTAACCTTTTGGCAATGGACATAATCTTTTTCTGAGCAGCCTGTTCTAGTGGGATGTGGAAAGTGCCTGGAATCAGATAATCTTTAAAGTCCCTTCACAAATGAACTATTCCATAATTCTATTATTCTGTGAAGTGAACAACATCAGAATATTCTTATTAAATTTAAAGTGGAAAAGAGCCAGAAGAGTTGACACTTCCCGAGAAAACCAAGTTGTCCTGCTCTGTAGGTGAAAGAAGGAGGCGGGGAGGGAAAGAGCACAGTGAAATAAAGACCAGACTATGTCCACTGCACCTCTGAATGCTATGAAATAGAAACTCCACCTTATTGTGAGGTGTCTGAGCCAGAGACTAATGAAGTCAATCTCTTTCATTAGGAGGGTGAGGTTGATTGGATGCAAAATCCTCCTTGGCTGATTTAAGCTACCTTTGGTGTGAAGGAGCTGCAAAGCAAGTTCAGCCTAGGACATCACTAGAGAGAAGAAGAAACCTGAAGGAAAGAGCAGAGAGGCGTTAGTATACCAGCAAATCTCTTTTTATACATTTTGTGGGTCCCTCTCTCTCACACATGCGAAGTAAAGGTCCGGTGGACATTGCAGTACCAAATTCTGCCGTGACGCTGCTGCTGCCCATGTGCGCCCCGGCGCTGTTGATCCATCCCAGGCACACACCACGTCTGTCCTTTGTTTTCTGCGAGATTTTATCACTCTTAGAAAAAGGACAGTACCCTTATTGAATGCCTTGAATCCCAAGTCTATTTGGCTGTCATTGCAGGTTTGATGTGCAGCGGTCTTTGTTTAAAAAGGCACAATATTTACATAAACAGGCTGACCTTTTAAACCGCATTTTATCAGGAGGAGCTGAAGGGGAGGAGATAAGGGGAGAGAAGGGGGCAGAGGAGCCTTTGCTACCTGTTGCCGTAAGAGAAATCATACCCTGAGGCAAAGAGACCTTTTGTTTTTATAACTGCATAAAGTATCATATTTATGTCTACATATTTAACAGACACTACACTTGAAATGTACACTGAATTGTTTTCTTTACAAACTGTATCATCCCCCCTTCATTCCTTTTCTTACGTCCTCACTATAGAAAAAATCAATAAAGCCCCAAGCAGCGTAAATCATTGCTAAGATCAGCTCACTCCACGATTCTTTAGCATAAGAATGATTAGATACGCTGACAGGAACAAACCAATGTGATGCCAGAGGAATCCTGAGTTTCTGTGGTTTCCGACTTTTCCCCAGCAGATTCTGGAAACATAAAACTGCCAGGCTGGCAAACAGATTGGAATGCTTCACACTGGTGCTTACAGAGACAATAGAAAGAAGACAAAAAGCTTCTTACTAAAATCCCAGAAACTGCCATCTCTTTTACAGACCGCACAGAGCCCAGCAGAGAGGTGCTGGTGGAACGCTCCATATTGCCTAGCACACACATCGCATCATCTGCGCGGTTCCTGCGCTCATTTCACTGATCTTGCTAATCGTGAGTCGCACACAGCCCTGCTGCTGTGCTGCAGGGATGCGGAGCTCCGTGCTGCTCTGCACGCTGCTCCTGACACCTTCTGCCTTTCCGTCTACCCGCGCTGAGCTCCCAGCCCACCTGTGCCCGGGGAAAAGCCTTTTTATTAGCCATGACCGCGTGTCTGTCGGGGGACATACATCAAGCTCCATAAATGCTGGCGCTGCCTCCCTCTACCCCACACACCTTCAAATTCCGCACGCATTCCGGAGCCACTATGCGAAGAGAAGGGTGATGTTTCCACCGAGCCAGGTCATTATTTCCATGCCGAGAGCCTGGAAGCATCGAGAAGCGGGGGAAATGGAGGGGCGATGCTCCGCTTACCCGGGGCAGGAGAGGGACGCGGGTGATGAGCAGGGGAATTTCCGCCCATCCCCTCTGCCCCGCAAACGCTCCTGGCCGTGGGGTCTCTCCCAAAAGCCGCTTCCCCGCTCAGGGATCTCCGCAGCCCTTCCGTGCCGGGCTCCGAGGCGGAGCGGCACCGGCCGGGGAGCACGGCTGCGGAAAATATGAAATAAAAAGATGAGAAACAAAGGGCTGGCCGAGGGTGGGGGGCCAGGTATGTTCTTACCCGGTCGGTATCGCCGCCGTGCCTTGCTGGATTGCGGGCGCAGGAGGAAGAGGAGGAGGAGGAGGAGGAGGAAGAGAGGCTGGTGCCGCGCCACCCGCACCCTGCGGGCGCTCTGCCTCCGTGCCGAGCCCCCGGAGCCCTGTCCCCGCCGTGCCCCGACCCCGGGAGCTGCCCCCGTGCCGAGCCCTGTCCCCGCTGTGCCTCGACCACGGAGCTGCCCCCGGCCCCAGCGCTCCCCCCACCTCGGTCTCGGCCCCCCGCGCCCCCTCCTCCGCTCGCCCCCGCCCCGAGGGGAGCGTCCCCCCCCCGGCCGCGGCTGCCGGGATGAGCCCCCGGCGCTCTCTGACCCTCCCGGCTGGCTCCGGCCTCCCGCTCCTCGGTGCGGTCTTGTCTGTGTTCCACCTGCGTGGGCAAAGCCCTTCTCCTCCCGCCTGCGGCTGGTCCCACAGTTTGTTATTCTTTCCTCGAGAATCGCTTCCATCACCACCAAAAAAGAAGGAAAAAAAAAAAAAAAACCCACAACCCACATCTACCCCAGCGAATCCCATCCCTCTTCGCAACTCCTCTTGCTATTCGGGTTTGCTTCCCTCTCCCCTCCTCCTTCTCCCCTCCCTCTTTCCCCCGTTTCGGGTTTGGATCCTCTCTCTGCCCTACACACACACACACACAGACAGGCACGCACGGTGTAAATGGGTTGTCACACACACAGAACCGCTGCTGGTTCCCAAAGTCCCCCCACCCTGCTCAGCCTTCCTCTAGCTTGAAGCCGCAGATCATGGACTATATGCTTGGAGCTGGGATGCGTTTCATTCACAGCCGCTTCTCCTCCTGCAATTTCACCCGGTGAGTAGATTTGATTTCGCGTTCAGGTGGCGTGCTTCCAACAGGAAGGACACTAAAAACAACAGGGAAAAATAAAAAGAAAAGATAAATTGAAAAAAGTTTTGCTTCCCCTTGTTCCCCAACGGGCTGGCTGTACTTTCTAAACTCGAAGGAATTAGGAAACGCCAGCTTTCTGCCCACGTTCATTCCCAGCCACCGCGCTCGGCGCTGATCGCAGCGCGCACCGCAGCACCGCTTCCAGAGCCGCCGTTCCACTGCTTATTCATCACATTTTTTCATCTTTCCAGCAGGCACGGTACCTGCTCCGTTCCCCGGTTTAACCCTTGCAGGCGGAGCGGGTCTGGAGGACGCTGGAAGGGCTCAGGGTTTCTCCCCGTGCCGGGGGAAGGACAGGATCGCTGCCGGCTGAGCAGCCGGGAGCGCGCCTGAGGAATGGCTGGGAGCCCGCGGGGGGACATCAGGTGCAAAAGTTCATTGCTCTTCCCCGTGCCCTGAGGAACTTGCACAGGATTGGGGGTGGGGAAGGATTCTTCTGAAGGGATAGGAAAGGATTTCCAGACCTCAGGTCCCGTCGCATGGGCTGGGAAGTGGCGCTGGCCAGGCTGGGAGGGGGCAGGGGTGCGGGGCGGCAGCGGGGTCGGCTGCCGGGGCTTCTGTCCTCCTGTCCAGCCGCTGCCGCAGCTCCCTCCTCGTCCTTTCCTCACTTCTCAATCCCATCGCACCTGATTTTATTTATCACTATTTTCGGGCATACCTGCATTTTTCGCTGGCCAAAAATGGGCCCCTGAGGAGCGCAGGAAAACATCCGCACGCCTATACATGTACCTGAGGTAGAGGTAGATGGATGGTAGAGGTAGGGCTCTTGAATCAACTAGGGGCTTCTTTAAAAAAGAAAAAAAAAAAAAGAAAAAAAAAAGAGGAAAAACCAAGGGAAATAAACATGTTATGTTTTTAAAAAAAGGACAAGTGCCTTCAGAGTGCTATTTGTTGTTGATACTTCCAGGATTTCAGTGTCTCTAATTAGCGGCAGAGATCCTCCCACGGTCAACAGCAGAAGGCAGGGAGGAAACATGACTGGGCTCCGTGTAACTCTGTCATTTGGGTGCAGGATAAGTGTGTCTGTGTGTGTGTGTGTCTGTGTGAGCGATCATGTCTCCAAAGCAGTACCTGCAGGAATCACCAGGAAAGTGCTAAAGGCTTGCAGGCAGGTAGAGATGCCAGGGAGAAATAACAAGATCCGAATTTATTGCCTGGTGGCGTGCACAAGATGGGAAAGACTAATTCAATGCCAGAGTGTGCTCCCCTCTTGTTCTTTCCTCCACCCTCCCCCTCCCCACCCTACTGCCTCCCCCCTCGGCCGCCAGATTGCTGGCTGATGTCTGGAAAGGAGTAGTGAGAAAGCCCTTCAAGCATGGGATCCAAAATCCACCCTTCCTCCAGCTCCTCTTTTCTCCCACCAGTTCGAAGCCCCCATGCCTACTTACCTCCTTCCACCTCAGCGTCTCTCTCCCGGGGACTCCAGCAGGTTTTCCCATCCCCCGCTGACTTGCCCCTCTGCCACCTCCCCCCCTCCTCCTGCCCTGGACCTTTCCATGAGACTGAGGTGATTAACCAAATCCAAATCCCAGACATTTCCCCTGAATTACCCGCCTCTGGCGCTGCTGCTGCCGGGATCCACCTGCACCAGGCTGCTCAGGAAAGTTTCCGTGCAGTTATACCCCCCCCTTCCCTCCCTAGGCAGGGAGTGCGTTTCAAAACCTCTACCTGTTTTTAATCTTTCCACTCCCCACCCCCTAAACCCTTAGTAAAGAGAAAAAAAAAAAAAACCCGAAACAAACCAGCAAGTCCTGAGGGATTTATGTTATAGTGGGAATAGCTCAGCCAGTGAGCATCGCCTTGCCGTGCTGCTTAAATGTTACCGCTCTGCAGAAGAGATTTATGTGCCCATCAGCAGAATATTTCCCGGGTTTAAGAGCACTCGATTTTCCCTCTGCTGACGGGGATGGGAGACGGTAAGATACAGGATGAGGGCAGTGGAGTTGTTTAGCTCACAGGCACTATGACGGAAGGCAGTAAAACGGTGTCTGGGCGGCAAAAGTGACACAGGTTGGAGCGGGTGGCATTTCTATGCTCAGCGGAAGGCGAGGGGATGCACATCAACCCCTTTGCATACAGCCCCAAATAAATCAATGTGAGTAACGTGGGCTTAATGGGAGATTGCAACAAGAGTCAGGTGTGATAAATAGCGAAGATTCCCACTACCCTTGATTTCCAGCATTCTGCATCCCCAGCCCAGGGATGCACGGGGTTGGATGACTCAGAAAAAGCAGAGGAATAATGGGCAGCGGCCGGGCAGCTTTTGCTTTGCCGTAGTTGGTTCCTCAGCTTTTTGTACAATACACTGGCGGTGTGAAAACACCTCCCGAGCCCCACGGCCCATTCCTGAGAGAATGCTCCCAAACATCTCTCTTCCCTGTATTTAGATGTCCAGGCTCCCTGCTTGCCCGTGTCTGGCTTCACTGCCAAGGATTACCTCCATCTCCCCTGAAGCTGCGTGGATGTGGGACTCCCTTTTGGCCGGGAGTTAATTTCCCAATTTCCCGTGCTGCCGGTGGCAGACGGACATCCAGGGAGGTGGCTCTGGCAGAGGGGACACCTTTAAGGATGCGTGTCAGCGTTCAGCCTGCCTTCTCAGCTTCCCGGGCTTAATCTGCCCCGCTGCTCTGTGTGTCCTCGGGGCAGGTCCCGGGGGAAGGGCCGCTGACAAGTCGGGGGTCGGGGGGTACAAGCCACCTTCCCCGGCAGCAGGAGGGGCTGCTCCGGCTCCGGGCGGAGCGAGCTGTCCCGGCCGCGGGACCCCCGGCTCGCCCTTCCCCAGCCTCCCCCCATCCTCGGCAGCCGAGGGCAGCTCGTTTGCTGGGGGAAAGAGGAAAACATCCCCCTGCAGGGAGCGGTGCGTGCCCCGCAGCCGCCAGCCCGTGCGGGCTCGGCGGGGCTGGCCGCGGAGGGAGCGGAGGCTTCACCGCAAAGGGTTAAGGCAGGGCTGCAGGGTGCTCCGGGCAGGAGTCCTGGGAGCGCCTCTGAGATGCACCAGCCAATCCCGGAGACGGCAGCGTGAACTAGATGTAGCGTGCTGTAAGAAGGGAGGTGAAGAAAATAGGGTGTAAAGTGTCACCGCGCATCGCCAGGCGGACCTGCTCCTTGGGCTGCGATCTCTTAGAGACTTAGAGACCAGCATGCATTTAAAAAGGTAAGGGCTTTGTTACCAGCAGTCTATATTGTGATTCACTGCCGGATTCAAGCGCATTAGCCGCGTGGCTTTCATTTAGTGATAAATTGTGTAGCACGGAGTGGGAAGAAAGTGGAATTGTGGCATGATTTACTGCTCGGGAGCCGTTTTGAAAGACTACGTCAGCTTCGAGTTGTAATGATTTCATGTAGAGATTAAGCAAGTGAATGCATGTGAAGTAAAGTGAATTCATGACTGGCAGAAAAATGTAATGTATGTGATAAGAGAAGGCTGTTCTGTTGTAGCAGCAGAATCAGTTATGGATCCATATGAAATGAAGGCTAGAGTGAGATAGACCTGATTTTGAGAAAATGTAGAGAATAGTTCAGAGACATATATCTGACAAGCAAGTCTGTCAGAAAATAAACCAAAAATAACTTCATTCCTAGAAAAAAGCCCATGTTTATTAAATACAACATCACAAAAGAATGCTGTAAAAAGAAGTGAAGTCAGAACCTTACAGAGTCTGTATGTTCAGAGATGAGTGACTCTGACACATTAAGTGCAGAGATAAAGCTAGAGTGGCCCTGCTAACATTTTACAGGATAGAAGAAATAACTTCAGAGGAGCAATCCGTTTAGATATCAGACTTCACAGACTGCTGTCATTGCTCAACTCCATCCCTACAAGGAGTTACTCATTTTAAATAGGTGCTCTATCAGCTTTACCACAAGACCAGCTTTGGGAATAGAAACATTTCACTGGATCTCTTCCTCTTGTATCTAAGCATAGCAACAGACCCTCGGTCTCAGACGCTGTTGCAGTGCTAATCAGCAGAGTTCCACCCAGAAACTACCTACAAATTCTTGCCTCCAAGCATTTTTCTCTCTAAGACGTGTATAATTTAAGCAGGAGAGGAATAAAAAAAAGGTCTGTGATATTTTCTGTAAGCTGATCCACCTCCAGTGAGAGCAAACCTCCCCAACAGATGCTGAGTTCACTGGAGTCGTGTTTGGGGTGCTTCTTCATGAAATGCTGAAACGCTGTGAGTGAAAACGATAACTAAGAAACATGAAAACAAGCAGCTGAATGTTTTTACAGCACTCAGTGCAGAAGGCAGCATTTGAACAACAAGCCAACAAAACAACTTGAGAATCTTCAAGTGATGCAATCCTCCTGTCTTATCCTTTCCTATTTTTTCTACTACTCTCTGAATGCCTCTGTGAAGAATTAATTACAGAAGTCAATTCATTGTTTACACCAAGGTGACCAAAAATTTACTTTTTAGTCACATAGAGCAGTGACTTGTCACTCCTCTCAGTCCTAGACAATTATTTATGGGACTAAAATATTTTTCCTTCATTTGTATTAATTCAAAATCATGTCTGATTGTGATCAGCCTAAGTAATTTCTTGCTTGAGATGCAACACCCACTGAAAACAAAAGGAAGTTCTTTTTACCAGCAAGCTTGCTTCTTCAGCAGTTTTTGAAAACCTGAATGGAAAATTGGATGATCAAACTACTTACCTAAGTTTTCCTTAGAAGAAAAAGAGTGGTGGAAGGTATTAGGTGATAGTTTCTGGAAACATTATTTTCTAGCTTTCAGGCATACCTAGTGCAGCTCTTTCAGAATCCTCCCAAAGCTTCACCTCTCCTCAAAACCAGAAGCTGACATTTTTTACTCTCCTGAAACACAAGTAATCTCATATGGGAGCAAAATCAGCAGAAATACACTTTGACAAACAGAGCCCAAGTGCTCTTTGAGAAAGGTTGCACTGAAGCCACTGTCCTGTTAGAGCTGCAGGTAGTAGACAACAGCCACTCATTTCATGGGGAAGTAATCTAACTTCTTCCTGATCTCATCCTATATCAGCATAAGAGAACATTTTTTAAATCTAAATTTTCAGCTACATTCTCTTCATATCATTGTTTTCCTTTTGCTCAATACATGTGAGTTCAGTGAGGGCCTCATCTTGGACAATTCAAGGAGATGAGAACATCCCTATTAAAGTCAATAAAAGCAAGATCAATTCCCAAAACAATATTCTGGAGCCCAGATGAGCTTCAGATTTAGAAGGGGAAAAAGTGGGCATTATGAAGGTACATGCTGCTTACTAAGCAGTGGGAAGCTCCGTACCTCTTGAGTCAAATAGCATTAAAATACTTAAGAACTAAGAATCTGTGACTTGTTCTAGGCCTCAGTACCTTTTCATCTTTGATAAATCAACATTTTTCTGTATGAAGTTGAGGAAACCCCACTGAGCTGCAGGTAATCAGCACCTTGTGACTGGAGTCATCACCTTGCTAAAAACTGTAGTGTGAATAAATTTGGCCTTCCAGCTTTGAAGTTGCTAATTTATATGTACCGGAGTTTGTGTGCATACACAAATATGGTTTATACATAGATATAAATATGCATGATTCACACCCATGATCTGTATAATCACATTTTTGCCCTGGCTCAGACTGTGGGAATGATTATTTAGCTCAGTCAGTTCCCTATCTCCCACTGAAAGTCTTCACCTGCTCCGAGTGCCACAAAAAAATGCGCTGAGGAGAGGGAAGAAGGACATTCTGCCACCTCAGAGCTTTTCAACTTTAACTAATGAGCCTCTCACAAAGGCCACAGATTTTGTTCTACCTTCAGAAGAAGATTGACCGAGCAATATATATTGTTAACTAAATTAACACTATTAAACTGTAGTGGTTCCTCTTATAATGAGGTGACAGCGTAAGGCTGGTGTGTCAGATCCCTTTATTGTAGCAGTTACATTAATGGGGGAAAATTCTGCTGATTTGCAGTAACACCTTCATTGCCACATCCACCAGCACTGATTAATGAGAAAAGTGGAATGTAAGGCACTCATTATACATTGGAAGTAAAGGACGTAAATCTGGGGAGTCAGAGCACTGCTCTATACCCTTAATCCCATATTATTCATGACTCCTGAGAATTCTGTAGGGCTAATTCAGCTCTTTCAGTACTTATAAATCTACTGGAAATAACAAAAGCACCTGGTTAGCTGAACATGGATGACCACACTGGAGTCAAATGGGATTATTAAAATCAATTATAAATGGTATTTCTTAGTATTTTCTTTTTTTCCTTTATTTGAAATCTGTTTCTGAGGAGGCTTACCATCACTGGTGAAAAATATTGCTAAATGCTGAAAAACAGTGTCATGGATGGAGGTGGCAGCCCAAGTGTACATTTTTATTTCACCTAAAACATTATTGATCCCTATTCATAAACAACTTGCTGGACAGAGAGAGCACATATGCGTTACAACCATTTTAATATTGAATAATTCCATATGATTTGTACTTAATGTGCTGCCCTAAAGGTTAAAATTGCTGTAGTTTAGGGCAGAGATAATACCCACCTCCTCTTCTCTAGAACATGTAGCTGCTCAGCATTTCTTGGATTAATCCCCTTATTCCTTTAGGCCTTTAGGTACCAACATTTCTAAGGAAGATGCTTGTTTAGGTAAATTAGCACTGTTCATGCAGGTCAAAACTCATCCTGCTGCCAGTCTCTGGAGACTGTGGATTTATTTCACAGAGAGCCATTAGTTGGTGATGTTCTCTTTTTCAGTCGCTGCTCCCGTGGGATGTAAATCTGACTCATTGTCTTAAAAAGTAAAAGCTTTAGTAACTACCTAAGTACCCTTTAAGATCTCTGTTAGCTTGAGTTTATTAGATTGACTTACATTAGTTGAAGACATGGTAGTGGCTTTTTTTTTTTTTTTTTTTTTTTTTTTAAGTGCTCTTATTTATAAACCAGCTTAACTTCCTCATGCTTGCTTGTCTTGGCCAGGCAAAGTCTAGAACATTTTCTCTGTCTTTCTGGAAAAAAATAGGCTATAATAAAGAAAACTGATGATCCTCATAATCAGAGAGACTGCAGTGATCTGTAATTCCTCATAAACAGACATGTGTCTCTCATTCAGCACTGTGCAGGTACTACTGAATGTTTAAAGCTCCTCAACATTAGCTTAACAAATTTCTACTAAATAAGAATGTTTTTCTATGAGCTACAACAAGAAATAGTGACAATTTTGTACTTAGGCAGTTTCAGACTGGGTGATACCTATATTAAAACAGTAGAGAGATTGCAATTCCTGATGCAAACTCAGACTTTCACTCCTTGTAGCATGATGTTCATAAGAAAGACATCTTTTAGCGGACAGACTGCTGTTTTTCTCTCTAATTTTGCAATTTCTTCTAATCTTGTCAAAAATCAAGTCTTGCAAGGCAGCTTTGGAGCTAGATTTATGTGAGATAGCAGGCTGCCCAGTACACATAACATAATTATGACTTGTACAATCAAGCTTTATCCATCCTGAGTTGCAATTAGCCCCAGACTGGTTTGCTGGAGCTTGAATCTTTGCTCAGTCAGCCATAAAGTCCCTACTCTTGCTATAAAAAATTAATAGCTATAACATGAACATTTAAGAGGATCTGGCTACTGCCCATGCAGTGGTTACAGGCTGGGAACGCTGCGGCAAAGGGACTGTGGAAAAATCCTGCAACAGTTTTGAGTAGGATCAGCTCTAGAAAAATGGTCTCTTGAAGCCTCTACGAGTCCTGCCTTGGGAGCTGGCACAACAAGTGGTGAAAGTTTGTTGTTTTCTCCTGTTAGAATAAATAGGTTGAAGATGAGGAACTTGAAAGGAGTTTTAACCATCCATTTATACCAGCTGAACACCATATATGCCATCTGTGAAATCAGCTGTAAAATATGCTGTGAGATCTGGAGCACTTTTGTCTGAAAGACATAATAAAAAGGCAAAATAAAAACATTACCACTCTATTAGATATCATTGTTAAGAAATGAAATACATAAAATAATCTATTCTTCTTGCAAGGCATCCAAAGAAGTGCACTGAAAGAAAAACTTCATGCCATTAGATCTTTATGGATGTTATTCTTAAATACTGGTCTGAGTTGTGACTACTAATTTTCACATGGAGAATAAAATCAAGAAGAGTGTAAATCCTTGACCAGATACAGCCTTAGCTAAAATTAGAGGGCTCCGTCCCATGCCTGAGTCAGAGCCTCTAAACTGAGAAAACCATTCTTAGAAATGAAAGAACCTCCAACCACGTTATTTGTGGATTAGGTCAGGTAATATCTGAGGGGATGGAAGTACATGAAACTAGGCTGGATTTTGTAAATATGTCCCCATTGCAAGCAGTACAGTACATTGCTATTTTGGCTCTCCTCTTAAGTCCAGAGAACAGCTATACACTATTATTTTTTCCCTTCATTATTGTGCAAACAACATTAGCACTCCAATAACTTCAAAGAAACTTCTATTTTTGCCTGAGACTGACAAATCCTTTCCTCTCCATCCTTTTTCTGAGCATTTCTTGTAAAATCTCAAGGAACAGAAATTTTAAGCAGCAACAAAAATAGTCAGCCACTCTTTTAGAAGAAAAATCAACTTCCTTTTTATTTTATAACATTTTTGCCATCCAATAACTTGAAAGAATTCTATAAGCACTGATTGTTTAGGCTTCATAATAGAAACTGTCATTAAAGAAGGTTAAGAGACTTGGCAAGGCTTACAGAGCACCATCAAAGTTGTACTTTGAGGTAACTCAGCTCCAAGTACTCTCCTTCCTCTATGTAACCTGAATTTTCTTCAGTTCAACAATCTGTTGGTGATCAAAGTTTCCTCCCACTCCATCCCATTTTAGCCCTTCTGTACTACTAATCAGTTATATTTGGATTTGTCCTCGGGCTTGAAAGCCTCTGGAAGCAAAGCTTTAGTGTACAGTGTGTAAATAGCTGCTTCCTCCTGTTCTAGATGGCAGCAGCTGTAAGAGCCCTGGGTTTAAAAACTACTACAAGGGTGGATTAAAGGGGAAAGGGCTGTTTGTTACTCCAGGATGGTTTACTGGATACACCTAATTTACATGTGTTTCAGTCTCTGTGTATCCTACCAACATTTAGCTGTCAAACTGGGGCAGAAAACTTGTCTGGGGACTAAGAGTTATGAGTGAAAAGGAGAAACGCTGCTGGAATGTGTATGCCATGACTTTTCAATGATCATTTATTACTTAATTTTAGGGGGTAGTTTTTACAAATCCTGAGAACCAGCTCAATTACCATTAGAACACACCCAACGAGATTATCAGAGTGGAGAATGCTAAATGATCAGAAGTTAAGCATTCAGTTTAAAAAAAATCCAAACTGGGAAGAAGGCTTCTAAATATATGTCTCCTGTTGGGATTTTCTTCAAACTTTAAAGCTCCAGTATGCAAAATTTTATGTTGCAGCAATACATGTCAGTCTGTGCCTGAGGAAATGCTGGACCAGAACCTCTCCCAAAGCTGTTATTTTTCTGTAGAGCCACTCCAAAACTTATTCCAAGAGAGCTTGTTCTATTCCCCTTCTAACACGATTCCTACCATCAGATGCTTTAGCCGAAAATTGTTGGACAATTTGGGAGAATGTTTAGCGTAACTTGTATGATGGAAGAGCGACTTAAGACTGAAATGTCAAGCAGAGCTTTCATGCAGAGAGATTTTGCACATAGGATAGCCTGTGTGCGCTTGTGGACTTGCAAAGATTAAGGCTTCATCCTTACAGACTTCAACCCCTTCAGGCTTTTATGATTGCAAAAGTGCAGTCATCCAGCCTGCAGCAGACTTCAAGCTCGAAGCAGCAGGTTTTCTGTGTCTTCTTGGCATCCTGGGTGTTGGTCAGAAACCCAGGGCTTCTAGAAATCAGCTTCATTTTTGCTCCTTGTGTGTCTGGTCCCTGTTGGGTATCAAGAATTTAGGTGCTAGCCCCTATTTAAAGATGGGGAACCGGGACACAATGAGGACTTAAGTGGATTTTACAAGATCGTGTAGTGAGAGGAAAGTGGAGAATGGCTTTAAACTGAGAGTAGATTTAGGATTTAGATTGGACATTGAGAAGAAATTCTTCCCTGTGAGGGTGGCACAGGGTGCCCAGAGAAGCTGTGGCTGCCCCTGGATCCCTGGAAGTGTCCAAGGTCAGGTTGGATGGAGCTTGGAGTGCCCTGGGCTAGTGGAAGGTGTCCCTGCCCATGGCAGGGGTGGAACTGGGTTGTCTTTAAGACCCCTTCCAACTCAAATCATTCTGTAGCTCAATGATTTCCCCCTTTTAGTTATTCACCTACACAATCCCACCAGCCACACAAACTGGGGCTGGAGGTTGTGGAGCCCCTGGTCAGCCCGAGGTGGGTGGAGGACCCAGATAAGGCTGGTCAAGGCTATTGAGGCCTTTTTGTGCTTTCACAGCTCTCAGAGCACAATAATATCAGAGCACAGGTGATATCTTCCCCTCAACAGGCTCCTTGTAGAAACAGATTCACTCATTAAGGCAGAAAGACTGCGATGGCATTTTGGGGGTGCTGCTTTACATCATCAGCTAAAACACATAAGGATCCATTTGCACAGGAGGATGAACTTAGATTAACAGATTTAAACAGTGCCTGAGGGAAATGATACATCATGATTTGGGCAGCAAAGGAAAAAAATCAGGTCTTTTACAAATATCAGACATTGAAGCAATTTCCTTGGTACACCTGACAGCGTGCAGATACTTCATGGGCTGAGGAGGCTTCCACTTGCTGCTCTGACAGAAGCACATGGGGACATCAGCTGAAGGTTCACAGGCACTTGCAGGAGTGAAATTCTGCAGGGACAGAGCAAATACCAAGGCAAGATCCATGGACAAGGGTTTTAACACTCAGAAACCTGCCCTCATATTCCAGACAGACCCGAGCGCAGCTGCACAGGTTGGGCTGACATCAATTCTCTCTTTCCATGGATGCATTTTATGTTTTCTCCTTTTCTCTGAAGGCAGGGATGAGGAAAAATAATAGCAGGATTGTTAAAAAAAAAATTAAAATCAGGCATCTTATTTGTTATTTATTTCTGCTGTTGAGGACACAGTTACAGGGATCTTATCTTTGAGAGGGGAGAAGAAAGTTAAAATCCGGCAGTGGATAAAGCTCTGTTTGAATAAAGGAAAGATGCTGATTTAGGGTGCCTGAAGTAAAAACTGCTACCAGGAACTGATATGAAGACTTATTCTTAAGCTTGGAATGTAAAACTCTCCTAAGATTGTTAGACATAGATTTAATTTCTCCTTTCAGAATTTTTTCCAGATTATTGTAGCTCAGAACAAGCTGATTCAACTCCCCTCTGGAAAACCATGTTGACAAATATGACTTGTCTACTTAGGTGACTTCTAATATTTTCTGTAGTGTCACACACTGTCCCCTGTAGCTCATGAGGCCAGATCTGATGGCAGGGAGGCCTCACCATCCTCTACCCTGGTCCTTCTGAGCAACCTGGGCCAATTGGCATGGGAAAGGAGCTGAGCTTTGAGATCCCTTCCAACCCAAAGCACTGTGACTCTGTGACTCAGTGATTCCAAAGCTCCAAAAGCTTGCTCTGTTTCTTTGTTCTGGGTCTCTTGCTCCTGCCACAGACATCTGGGGGGACTTCAAACAGAGCTCATCTCTGTCCAACAGCTGACTATGACCACTGGACCGAGCAGCCCACCTCAGTTCACAAGTCCTTTTGCTGTCCTTCAGGAAATTCAGTTGGGAGATGTTTTTTCTGTGGATTTGAGTATCTTCCTTTGGAGAACAGAGCCTGTGTGGTGGCTAAGCACAGAGCAGAGCACAAGTGAGATAATTTTTGCTCTCCTCTCTGGCTGATACTGATGGCAGCACTTTCTGCTCTTTTCTCCCACAGCACACCATCAGCTTCAGGGCTGTTTCATTTACACTGGGCTGTGTGAGATTCCAGGGACAGGTGCCTCTTCCTGTCTCATTCACTTAAAGCTGTTAGCATGAGAAAAATGGCTTATTGAAAAAAGAATAAGGATCACTGATGATAGCACAGTAGGTCCTGTGGTGCTTTGCAAAGGTGGGCAATGTGATCGTCACACTTCAGACAGGGAAGTGAAAGCAGAGACACATGAAGTGATAAACCCAAGGACTTACAGCAGATAAGAGCAATCTCTGAGACACAGACTACTGCTTTATTCTTTATGCAAAATGTCTTTCCATTTTTCTGTGTCAAAATACCTTTGGAAAAAAAAAAAGGTCTGGACTTATCTTGGTTTCTTTGAGCTTCACTGTTTCCCATCCAGCTGCAGCAAATAAAATGTTGCTCTTGCCATTGATTCAAAGTTGTAGCATTCCTGAGAATTTTGTGTAATACCTAGAAAACAAAAGGTTTGCTCCATTCCTGTTTTCCATGATGTGCAATCTAAAAGAAATATGAAGAGTACTCTGCTACACCATGTATTGCACTTGATCAAAAGCAGTACCTTTGAAATCCCTAAGGCTTGGAAGTAATGGAGGGATGGAGTACCAAAACCCTCATAAATGGTAAAATTATGACCTTGCTGAAATCCAACTGCCTACAAACAGAATTAGATGTATTGCCCTCCATCTGTTATCATAGTTTTTTCTTTGTTTGTTTATTTTTAAAGGATATCTAAGTAGTACTTAATATTTTGATTAGTTCAAGGAAAGTCAAGCTTTGTGTTTTGCATAAAAAAGCACCATCTTAGGTATGTTAATTTTCTAAATGTTATAGAAAGTTATTTGAAAGGATATATCAGAGAAAAACAATCTTAAAATTTTATTCCATCATTATGGGAAGTTACAGCCAGGAGAATCACACTTTGGCACAGAGGATTCTCAATTTTCCATGGAGAACTGGGATATATCAGTATTTTCTTGGGGTTCAAGTGAACATAAAAACCAAAGAGCTTCAGAGAGACCCAGGTCTTCTGCATTTCCACTGAGAGAAGGGGATCTCTGTGGGATCTCAGACCAAGGTCTCAGATACATCTCTCAGATTCCAGGGTAGAGACAAATGTTGAAAAAAAATCCAAACCTGATCTTATCAAAAATGTCCCTACATTTATACAGCTATTTTATTTTGATCCTTGAGAACTGCAGGTAGATGTGGCCCAAAAAAATTGCTGGTGATGCCTAACATCAGCTTTATTGACTCTTATATAAAAGGCTGCTCCACCAGTGAACCAGTAATGACCATTTTTTTTGCTATATCTCTACTGCAAATTAACACATATGTGTTATATTTGTCTCTCACCTCTTGGGAAATAAAAGGTTACACACACTGAGGTAACAATAGATTACTTTTTTTCTTTTCCTGAGAAATTTTTCCATAATTTCCATTTTAGAAAGGATTTAAACTTACTGATTTTTTCTTTTCTTGAGCATTGTTGTGCCCACATCTGGGTTGGCTCTGTATTATTCAGTGTATCTTAGTATACATGGTTCATTAATTAATGTTCTGTAAGCAAGAAAGCTCAACCCACAAATCAAACAGACACTTAAATCTGCACTATTTTAGCTTAGTATCTTAGTAAATTCATAAAATACCATATATAATTATATACAATTTTAATATTGAAAAAAAAAAAACTGAAAAAGACTGAATTTGGTGGGGTTTGCCCCTCAATATGATGACAACCAAATGACCACAGATGTCCTGTTCTCTTGTTCACAGCTGAAGCTCGATGAAATTTATCCCAGTGGTCAAAATGTTTTTGCATTTGCCAGCTCTACATTCACACATGATGTAAATACATGGATTTTGCCAGTCTCCAGAACCCTGACATGTTCAAGAGAATTAGGACTTAGTTATGGTATTCCCAGAAGGTGCTGAGTCAAATTCCTGCTGCACTAATGCCAGTGAGGAGACAATAGATTTCTAACACAGAAGAATTTAGCCTGTTTTGCTTCTTGAACTCACCTTAACCTCCGGATTTAGAAGAAGGACCAAAAGCTTAGCAGAATTTACAAGTGGTAGCTGGGTGAAACCATGGGGATAACAGAAAATAAATGTGCAGAGCATCAATGCCTTAGAATTGTCCTTTAAGCCAGCGCTTCAAAGAGACTGCTATTGACATCACAGAATAAATATTGCATTATTTGCTCTCTGTATAATGTCTTCTCTATTTGAAAATCTACCAGCTCTGTTACTTAACAGGTGTTTTATTTGCCATGGCCCACCCTTTATCTACCACATATTTAATACAGGTTGTTCTTCCCTGGAGTTCTATGATGGCTTTATAACTGCAAACTTTGTATGCTCCATATGTCTGTAACAGTCTTTACAAAATATTTTCAGGGCATTTGCATTAATTAGACAATTTGAATATTCAAAATTTTAAGATATTTCTGATACTGTAAGCTTTGCAAAAATCCTTTGGCTAGAATTTTCTAAATTATATTTTAGTAGGAAACACACATTAAGATCCCTCTAACAGCTTAACCTCTCCCTTAGCAGTCATCTTTTCAGGCTTCTGTTCCTTGTTTGTTAAAGTCTCCTTCTCAGGGGTGTTATGAGGATTAATGCAATGCAGAATGATTTTACAATGACTGGACAACAGACACAAGTGCATAAATACCAGTTACAAATGCACACATTATTTTTCTCTCCTTATTTCTCTCCTGTATATTTATGCTCCTTTGGAATGTATCTCCTTAGATCTTTAAAACAAGGAGATCTTTAAAACAATATTATTTTCTTCTGTTCCCTTGCAGGTTCTCTGCAGATGTTTTGCCAGTGGTTAATTTATGACCCACCATGAGGTGCAGCATTAAGCCAAAAATAAACTCCTGGCTCTTCCACTATTCCTTTCCAAGTGCTTATTTAGTCTAGTTTTAGGAAGATGCTCCATATACACCATGATTCATTTTCCAATCCTAATATTATAAGTTTGAATTCAAAAGGGACTAAATTAGTCATCATTACAGTTTAACAGCCTGAAACACTTTAGTGTTAATAAATAACTGAAAAAGTAAACTCCTATCTCTTCTCATTTAATCAAGTATGTGAATTTTTCAATAGAAAAGTTTGAAATTTTAATACAGCAGTAGGTATGAAAATTAAAATTCTCATGACACTTTCTGTAGCTTCACATAATGTCAAACAATTATGCACAGCATCTTCCCTGTCTATGGAAGGGAATGAATATGCTGTGCAATATATTTTTCCTTGATTAATGATATGAAGAGACAAAAACATTTGTGGATTTTCGCTCTGTTGTGATGCAAAGGCTGGTCTGGCCTGTCTGAAAGTGACTGGAATGTTTTCTTCATTTATACTGATCTATTTTTAGGAGGAAATGACAACCAAATGATCATCATGGTTTTTATGGTCAGTAGAGCAATCTATAGCACTGTAGTTTTGCATCAAATCTGTGCAGACTTTCTCACAGAGTGGGAGGAAGGTTATGCAGTGGTGTAACCTCAAATACATGAATTTCAACCTATGAAGGAAAAAAAAAACCCACCACCAGTCTAGGAAGATAATACTCAAACTTCAATATGCAGACTCTTTTTGCATGGAAGTGATGGCTTGGGACTATAAATAAAACTTTGAGAGGTCTGTGTTGTAGACTCCTGGAATTTAATTTCAAAAGGATTTATAAAATTAATGCAATCTGTATTTTATGGTCAGAAACAATTGCATGGCTGTAACTGTTTATGGTTACAATTCAGTGTCTTGGTACATGCTCAGCATGAAATATGAGCAGGGTCTTTCTTTATACATTTATTATTTGCAGAATCATGTCCAAATCATGTTACAAACAATTACACCACATAAAGCTGAAGTATTTATCTGGTTGTATAGACAGATTATTATATTCTTAGGCTGTAAATTCCTGTTGGTTCACAAGAACCTCTGTGCTCTCCTGGAGGCAGTCAGCTTCCTGCAGACTCTTGAGAATATTAATATCTCACATATATGCACAGAGCATATTTATTCAGTGACACAATTTTCATTATAATGGATGGAGGTGCTGAGTGTTCAGTTGCAGGACTGTTCTGTTGGAAATATCCATCTTTTAGGGTTCACTTACAGACCAAATTACTGATGGGAAGGAAGAGTTTCCCACCAAGTTCCAAAAATCATAGCAAAGGTAAAAATGTCATGATGAGTGCTGATTTGAGTGAATGTGAATCCAGCATTTTATTCCCTGCAAACTCATCAGCTAGAAAAATTAAAGTTCTTACACTCATGTATTTTAATTCATTCTGTGCTGTTTCAACTTAGACTGAAAACTGGAACTGATTGCCTCTATATATTTAGGAATCTACATGACCTTTGTAATCTCTGAAAGCCTCATGCATAAATATTGCGTAGATGTTTTAATGAAATCTCTGCAGGATTTTAGAAACATTAGCCCATTCCACAGGTATGGGTCTGAGGTACAGAGGGAAACTGTGGCTTGTCTTCACTGAGATCCTACATACAAAAAAATTGTTTAGGCACCATTTAAAAAGTGTTTCTAGGCTGATCCACTGAGTTGGAGTGATTTGGACTAAAAGTAAAATTCTGCTGTTAGGGTTACCCAAAATTTCAACATCTGGAGTTGGTGTAAGTCACTGGAAGTCATCACTGTGGGCAGCTCCAGAGCCCTTGATCAGGGCAGTCACTCTGACCAGCAGTGCTGGTTTGGACGGAGGAATGTGGCTCTGTTAACTACATTTTGCAGTGAAGACAAACCACTATGCAATTTTCTCAAGGAATTAAAAGAGAAAGCAGCCTGGCTCTTCTGAATCTCACCTGTTTTCTGTCCAATGTGTGAACTGTGAGCTTATGTACAGACATTGCTGAATGATTTTTTACTGCTGGTAACAGAAAAGAATCTGATGTTGCATATTTTTCATTAATGACTAGCATGAATGGGAAAAAAACCCCAACAATCCCTCCCCTGATAATTTGTGAAGGTTTCCCTTCAACAGTAAATATAATTGCTGATGATGTTAATGAAGACATTAGTTTCACAGCATTTCAAGTACTGAAACACTCCACTGTTAACTAGCCTAGTGGGGTTTATGCTAATGTAAAATATAATAAAGTAGAGGCCACTATCTCTTTAAGCTGAAAGAAAGGAAACTTGTTTCTGCTTCCAAGGGATGCCTAGTGTGTGCTTATCTAATTGACTGTGTATTTTGTCTAGGTGTTGAGGGAAAGCTAAGAGAATGAAGGCTCTAAGTCCCCAGTGGAAGCATGATATGGCGATGCAGTGCTGGTGCTGAATTGTTCTCTCTGATGGCTCTATGGGAGTGGATAGCACTGAGTCTTCATTGCTGGGTTTTAGCAGTTGCTGCTGTCTCGGATCAGCATGCCACAAGCCCCTTCGACTGGCTCCTCTCTGATAAGGGACCCTTCCATCGCTCACAGGAATACACAGATTTTGTGGACAGAAGTCGACAGGGATTTAGCACAAGATACAAGATTTACAGGTATGAAGCAAAGGGAAAGCAATTACAGAGATGCCATCCTTAGAAGTTGTAAATGATCAATAAGGGTTTCCTTTAAAGAAAAGGTTCAGTTGTGGGAACAAATCCATAGATACCAAATTCATTGCTGAAATATATGCAAGGCCACTGTGTGTTATGGAAATGCTGATTGTGTTGTTTCTGTTTTTTTTTGAAGAACTTTTGATAATTGATTATGTTGCTCTGACAAACTTTGTTGTTTACTACCTACCTCTACTCTGTCCTAGTGATGTGGTCAAAAATGTGCTAGGGATTCAAACACCCCCTTTGGTTGCATAGGGATCACCTTTGATCATGCAGCAATTGCTTTCTGTGTGGCTCATCAAGACTTAAGCTGAGGTTTTAAGAATGAAATTGTGGCTCTGCATATACTGCTGACAGAACAGACTTCATGGTACAAAGGAGGGCATTTCAAAAGTGACTCAAAAATGTTTAATGTTGGTTTATGCCATTTAATGTTTGTCTATGCCACTGATTTGAAAAGGGGTGCTCTCTTCCCTGAGGAATCGAGTGATAAGAGCCACTGTGAATTTTAACAGAGTTTGAAGGTGTTTGGTCCATCACAAATCTCAGCATTAGACTGGCCCAAAGGGGAAAAAAAAAAAAAAAAGCCAACAGGGAAAGCTTCAAAAGTATAGGTCTGCTTGAGAATTTGGGCTTTTCTGTGGAATTGCTTCAATGATGTGTTTGTAACCTGTGAGTCTCTACTACTTTGAGATAGCACTGGTGAAATATCTTCTCAATCGTGTGTGATGGGTGTAACTCAGTAACACCCAATATTATCAAGGACATGAGCAGGAAAAGGGGTCCTCAGTCTAATATGAGTGATCTAATGGCAAATAGACAGAAGGATGAATGAGAGACCAGGAGAGATTAAAGACTGAGAAAATAAATCTATAAGCAGAGAGAATTTTTTACTTCAAATCATGATGGATTCCTTTCAACAGCCAAAAGCAAGTGGGGCAGCAGGGCAGTACAGGGCAGATTTTCAGCTCCCCTAATAACTGTCCATCCTACAAACACAGACCATATTGGTATGGGAAGACACACACTGATTTCACTGAAGAGCACAGAAGAGATTGTGCAAACATCATACCTATTTTGGGCTATTATTCCCTAGTCCTTTACAAGAAGGTAAGGGTGATATATGCTTATATGTATATTGTATTTAATTCAGTGTACAGTAGCCTGTGACAAAAATGCTGGCCTCAGCATGTAAAGATTTTATTTTTAAGGAATTTGCTTTATTTCCTTTCCCAAATACATGCAGTAGAGGGCACTCTGTTGCAGGTCAATTTTGCAGTGGGCTCCTTTTGCGATATACAGAGAAATTAAACACATTTTGAAAATAAAGTGTGATTTGGAAATATGCTTGATGAAGTGGCTTGTCTTAACAGAACAGCATTGCCCAATATTTACTGCATTTTAAAAGCCAGCTGTCAGGACCAATAATGTAAAGCCAATAATGCAGAGACTGAGGCAGCATATTTTATTCCCATTATTCTGTATTAGTAAAAACTGAACCAAAATTATCTTGCTAAAACATGAAAGATGGAATTGTATTTCATTTGAGCTCTTACAATAAGGTCCTCGAGAATTTTCCTCCTCTCAGCCATCATTACAGCAACATTGTTAAGTTTCACAGATCTGTAATCACACTGCTAATATTTATTTGGGTTTGTGCATAAGTTTCAATTGACTTTAATTTACACAATCCCACAGAAGATATTTCTCAGCTTTAGTTCCATTCTCTGCCTATTCCAAAAGTTAAAAGAGCCACAAGCTGTACTTTTTTGATTCAGCCCTCCAAAAACAAATTTTATTGTACAGTTTCCTTGTAAAATATAGTCCCATTAGTGAGTAGTGCAGAACACCGTGACCTTGTTAGAAGCCACACACTGTAAATTTAATCCCTGTTGCTTTTCTATGAGCTTTCCCAGGCTATAGGATTTGGAGTCTAATTGTCTGTTCATTCCCTCACCTGTCTTTTACCTAATGGAAACCATCCCTCAGGGACTGGTCCTTATTTGAAAGGAGAGGTAAGGAGGAGGAAAGAACCTGCCTGCAGGGACTCAGCTGAAGTAACAAGGGAGAAAGGAGCTAATAGAGCCCCTCCAGTTCCTGAGCTCTTCACTTCAGCCCTTGAACCACACTCCTGAGACCTCACAGTCAAAGTTTAACTCCCCTTCCTTCATTTTAAATCCATGCCAGGTCAAAATCTATGGGGTGTAGGATGAGTGAGATGTGTAGGGTGAGGGACTCCATGGGATTGTGTCCCATTTGAACCCTTCCTGGCAGGGTGTTGGTAGCACAGCGGGGTCAGACAGAAAATGTCTGAAGACCCCTTTTCATTTTTAATGGCACAAATGTGGCAAGCAGCTGCAGGCAGCCTAAAGGAATGCTTCACTTCTGGGGAAGGGGCTGGCTCCAAAAGAACCAACGGGGCTTTGAGCATCAGCAGCTCACCTCCTGTGTCTCCAGACTGACACAAGAGATGACCAATTTTATCTCTCTGCCAAAACCATCAAATTCTGCTGCCCATGGGAACCAACTTAGGAAGAACAACCTCACACTGGGACTGTTTTTCTACAACTAACAGAAATGAAATGTTCTTAATAAAAATAAAATAAAGCCAGAAGTGAGTTGCACATTTTCCTTGTCATAGTTCAAGGTGTGTAGCAGGAGATTTCAGCATGAGACTGCTGTCTGATTTTTGCTTTTCAACAATGGAACAATTATTCAGTGACTAGAATGATATTTTCATTTCCCCTCCATTTGCAGTCTCAGGAGAGGCAGTAATGGTGTGGAAAAAATAAATCTTGATGGAATCTGTAATATCACAAGATTTTATTTCATTCCCTCATTAAAAACATTCTATTTTTTAATCAAAATAATATTGAAAAGCAGAGAATACATGTTATTCTGCTCTTGGTTGTATCAGGTAATGCATTTTTCTGTAAATACCAAAGTTACAGCTACAAAGGCCACTGTCTTGTACCACTGTTTGACACTGGTTTGAATGGGATCAAGGTCATACATTGCAGGCCCATGAAAGATACAAAATGATTAAAATCAGATAATAGGACAGAGAACTGGAAAAGCACCCAGTAGAGAGAATAACAAAGAATATTAAAATGGAATTTACTTGAAGGATACATTGTCATTATTTTTCAACTTTTGAGTAAAACAATGTTGTGCTAATTCTTATATTTCTGTCACTTGCATGGCAGGAGACAGACTGATTTTAAAGTTTAATTTCACATATGGCAATTGTTTCTAATGATACACAGGAGGCTTACTTTTTTCAGTTCTTATTTTACATAACCCGTTTCCATTTAAAATTCACGTAATCAAACTTTTAGCCTAAAACAAGAAAATTGGTCACTCTATGCACTGTGTGCTAGCATTTCTGTTTTCATGGAATCACAGACTAGTTTGTGTTGGAAAGGAGATTAAAGGTCACTCAGTTCCCATGGGTAGGGACACCTTCCACTAGCCCAGGTTGCTCCAAGCCCTGTCCAACCTGGCCTTGGATCCAGGGGCAGCCACAGCTTCTCTGGGCACCCTGTGCCAGGGCATCCCCACCCTCACTGGGAAAAATTATCCAATCTAAATTAACCCTTTTTCATCTTAAAGCCAAGCTCCCTGTTTTCATGTGAATAAGGCTAAAAGCAACAAGATACAGGCTTTGTATCCACACCCTGTGGTCACTGTAAACAAGTGTTCATCTGACCATGAATCTGTTATAAATTATTGGGATGAAGCCAAAGATTTGCTCCAAGGAACACACTGATTAACTGAGCCCAATTTCTAATAGGAGGTTTTAACTTCAGGATATTTTTTTTAACATAAAAGTTACACTTTTTCTTGTCTCCACATCTGGCTTTTGTAGCATCAAGCAATCATGTGATAAAAGCAACTAGTGCATCAATTGTGGGAATGTACCAGCAGAAAAGTCATCAGCTACCCATATCTTACTCTATACATTAAGGTTCAGTTATGGTCATGGGCAAACAAGCTGGCTCTCTCCAAGGCCAGGAGTATTCAGTGTTACAGGACAGAGCTGAAAGAGACAAATAAATATGAAATAAGTTTTAATCTGGTATTGAAGAACCCTAAATAATATACAACTGGTGTTATTGACATTGTTATAAGTTGGAAATGGTGGGCTGGTTGTGTTGATTATGTGGCAGTGTTCTATTCCCTCTAATGCATCAAAGGAAATACCCTCCTGCAGGAAATTTAATAATTGGCACAATTTTTGGTGGTATTCTTCATCACTGATCTGAGAAAACCACCAAGAAAGCACCTGGATGGCTGCTGAAAACCTGTAGATTCATGGGAATGCTATGTCAATATTTCATGGAAGGTGGCTCCTGCAGTTAGAATCAATAAGTATTTTGGCAAGGAAAATCAAATTTATAATTTGTTATTTAATACACAAAAGAAGTGCTGTGCCTCTTATGTAAATCAGCTACCAGACAAAGGAATTTAAATCCAAACAGAATGAGACAGAGGGGTTACCAGGATGGAAAGCGTGATTGTGAAATTATGCAAAGAACTTACATTGTATCAGAAGAGGTAATTTCTACAGAGATAGGGAAATATTCAACCTATGAAATAAGGTCTTGAGGAAATCTCCTCAGGGATACTGTGGAGTTTTGTTGAAGCAAAATTATTTAAAACCTGAAAGAGATGTGAACAATCAGGGGAAGAAAGAGCCTCACTCTTTCTTTTAAGGTGGAAGTTCTTGACAAAGTGTGGGAGGGGGAATAAAGAGAGTTGAAAGAGGATACAATTCTTGCCAACAGAGTACATATTATAAAGTGAGATGAGTAATCTAAACCAAAAGCCGTCGCTGTCCCAAAACCAAACTGATATCAACTGGCTATGAATAAATTTAGGTTGGTTCTTTAGAAAAGATTCCTCATCATTAAAGAAATTCTGGGACACACAAAGTTAACAGAACCTTCCCAATCATGGGAATAGGAGGCAAGGGTTGTAAGATATGATGCAGATAAAAGTGGATGAAGCTGGAGCGACCATTGACATCCTTTGGGGCAACTACACCTAATAAGTGCCCAATATAACTCTGCAAAAAGCAAAAAAAAGGAATCTCTTGAAGAAGTGGGTATCCCTTGGCAGCATGGTATTCACATGGCTTAAGAAAATTCCCTTAGAGGTTGTTTTAAAAGTGATTGTGTCCATGAACAACTACAAAAATAGAAGCATTTGAAAATAATGCTATCAAGTTAAAGATAAGAACACATTGGGTTCCCCTCCTTTGTTCTGAATCCTCTGGTGACTGAACCCATAGGGCAAAGTGAGCAAGACTCCAGACTGTAACAAGACATTTACTAATATGGTTCCACTCCTGTGTGTGGATCTAAGTAGGGCCAACATTAGTTGGTTTTGTCATTTTTTTACTCCCTATCAAAACATTTTAGCCCACAGTTCTCACTAGACTTCTTGACACATGTGACAGACAGTGCTAATGAAATCCTAGGGGCTTCAGTTTTGCAGGTACACAATATGCCTTGAATCATAATTTTCACTCCAGTGTACAGTCTGGAATAACATTTCCTTGTGCTCTTTCTGAGGCAGATTTGAACTGATTAATCTGGAATTTCAAAGTATGGAGAAGAGCTGACAAAGGTCTTCCAACTGTGGTTTTCAGTACAAGTGTTTTCACAGAAATAACAGAAATCTCTGCCTTTCCCGGCAATTGGCTCTATCAGTAAATAGCTTCTAGTCTGTGTTGTAATTGGTTCCTTTAGGGAATATTCCATTCAACTTGATGTTGAATGGAATTGGTTGGTACAGAAATGGAGTTGGTACAGAAATCAGATGAATCATCGTTCCCAGAATGTTTGCAAAAGGCTACATTGGGAAATGCACTAAGTCCTCTTTATAATTTCAGGGGCTCACAGGCTGGTAACTGGGAAGAGCAGCTCAAAGGGAGTTTTTGGGATTGTGAGTTGATAAATTTCCACTAGGAAAATAATATTTGTAGCCCAGTACATTTTAAAGAACGTCTGCGTATGAAAAATATAAATAAGTTTAATTTTGGATTGCGATACAACAGCCTCTCTTATTCTAGTTAGCTGGGCATAGAAAAGCATGACACCAGTTAAATAACTAGGTGGTGAAACTGCTTGAATAAGGACATACATGAGCAAAATGAAAGCTTTAGATGACCATATTTCCTGGTCTAGAAACACCTGGATAATGTCCTCCAAAATCATTGAATTTCCATCCCTTTGTTCCAAATGCAAATCCCTTTCACAGGAAAGCATTTTTGCTTTAATTTTAGAGCCTAAAAACATATCAGGTCATGATGATTTGCAATTAGCAATTCCTGTTATCAGTATTACATTAGTTTCTTGATCTTTATCCAGGGAATTCTCTGGAGGGTATATGCTTCTGAAAAGGTGGAAATAAAGGATGAGAAAATTTAAACTGAGAAGCGATGCATACATAAGAGAAAAGCTAAGAACATTTTTTCAGATGAATTATAACCAGAGCCTAGTTTAATTTAGCCAGAATATTAGAAGACTGACACGTCCTTAGAATTGAGGTTCAAAAAGGTAAAGGAGGATTTGGCTATCTCCAATAGCACTGGGAGATTCAGGGGACTCCTAAGATGGATATCAGAGACATGAAAGGTGCAAACATAAAGACTTGACACTTGTTTAGGTCTGTACTTACAATCCCAGTTGTGTAAGGGGTCTGCCATGCATGGATAAATGATATTTCCATGGGGAATAATGAAAGAGCCTGAGATCTTGTGGGTATTTGTGTCTCAGGAAAAGGGCAGACAGAAATGAAGGCTCAGAGATGGACACAAGGCAGGCAGGCAGGCAATTCTGATTCCTAAAATGACCCTGTCTTTCCGGCTCTCTGAATCTATGAACCAGCACGGCAGAGAAGTCATGTGCTCTGGCTAAAGGAAAGCACTTTTTACTCTAGAACAAAGGAGAAATCAAGTTCATTTTTGCGACTGATCCACAATATCAGCCCACATTTGAAGATCTTGGAAAAACGGCCCCATCCCTGGCAATGTCCATGGCCAGATTGGAAAGGGTTGGGAGCAGCCTGGGATAGTGGAAGGTGTCCCTGCCCATGGCACGGGGTGGAACAAGATGGGCTTTAAGGTCCCCTCCAACCCAAACCATTTTGTGAGTCTCTGAAAATCATGACAGCCCCTGAAGGCACAGTGTATTTCTAAGTGATCCTGCCTTCCTACAGGATCTTGCAGAACATTCAGTATACCACAAATTATTGATCAGAGAGCCCAATTCTGCAGAACTCAAAGGCCTCCAGGGTGTTTTGCAAGCTCAGACCTACCCCATATCCCCTCACTCCACTTGGCTGGCTCAGTATCAGCTTCCTGGGCTTCAAAGTGAGGGTGGAGCTCCTCTTAGTGAGTTGGAGCAGCACTGGGAAGGGTGCTGGGAGCAGTGCTGGCTGTGCCAACAGGATTAGGAGCGTTCTCAGGAGTCAGCTTGACAAGAACATGAGAGTGTTTCAGCTTGCCAACAAAGGAGACTATTGATGCCAAGATTGCCTTCTGTATATCTTTTTTTCATAATACACTGCAGGACTCTGTGTTTTGACAATCTCTCTTTGTATTTCTCCCTATTTGTTCTGTGTATTTAATCAAAGATCCTAAAGAAACTCAAATGGCAAGGAGAAGAGCAAATCTTATTTTTTGTAAACATTATTATAATCTATTTCTAGAATATACCCTCCTTCAAAATCTAATATTTAAGGATAATTATTAGATCAAACCTCCTACTGATATGTTTCCCAAGAACAAAGAACATTTATTTAGAGAATATGGTGTGTCATCATTTCAGTTAGTGAGTTCATGAATCATTTAAGTTGCCCTAAAAAAATTAGTAAAATAGAGGCTGTAACTTAATGGTTTCATACAATCACTGAAGTAGTGTAAAAGCTGTTTAAAACTAATAACAGATACATTCTTCAGTCAGCAGTGTAGTCTGACAGGATTTTGCACATGAAATCAGGTCATTTTCATTAATTCTTTGAAGATTTTTTGTTAGTTTGGTCTTTGTTCTTTCATTGCCCTTCCTTTTCATTTTCATTTCAGTATCCCTGCTGGTACTATCAGTGATGTTCACAATGTAGAGGATATCAAACGCTGATGATGTTCATGAAGGAGAAAAACAATTACCAAGATTTCTTTTAGTTACTGAAGAAAAAATTCTTTTTTTTTTTTTATTACTTGAATCAAATAGTCAGTGCTTTTGTTTGAGCCCCCATGTTGATGTTTTCTCTTACTGCTGCTAGGGCAGTAGCTGTCTCCAAACAGAATGGCTTGCTTTTTCTTTTGGACCGTACATTAAACCTATATGGGTGGCATGTTATACCTTATACAGAAAAAATGACTGAGTAGCACAGAAACCTCCTCTGTATAAAAAGCCAGTGATATTGATTGGAGTGTGTGACAATTTGTATAGAAGGGCATTTGTGCCTTTTCCATGCAAAAAAAGAACAACTGACACCGAATGTGCTCACTCAAGAATTTTTGTCATTTTCTTCTACTATCATTAAGTTAAGGTTGGGTCAATATCTCTGAATCAAAATCTCACTTGTCTTCTAGCTCAGATTGATTGATTCTACAGGTTTTCACAGTCATTATACTGGTTGTGAATTTTTTTTTTTTTTTTTGTAGCTACAGGTTCATTCCAGCAGAGACCCTTGTGAAGAAAAGCAATACTTCAAAATAATGTCTCATTGCTCGATTCTGCCTAGAATCCCAATATGATTGTTATGGATAACAGTGTTCTTAAGGTCATTAATGGCTCTGTATCTCAATGTATCTTCTGGTACTCTCAATCTCTGCTTTATTTATGCAGCTTGAGAAGATATTGTTACTGACCAGAAAATTTGATATATATAGAGCTCTGAAAAATGCACACGCAGAACCCACCAGAAATTTAGAAGTTGTGTATGCATGTCTTGCATGCATCCAAGAGTCAGAATCTGGCTTTGAGGAGTGAATGCTAATTTCTCGAGGGAAAAGCACATATAAAGGTTTTGACTTATATGAGTAACATAATTTAAAATCAAAATAGAAAAGCACTACCAAATATTCAGAAATAAAACAGAATCTGAGACCTGAGGAAATGTAATTCATTAATCTAAACTAAATATTTTGTGTTTCAGCTAATTCTTAACTATATCCTTACAGTTCTTGAACTATAACTAATATAGATTGGATTGGATGCTTTACTAGGAACTCAAATACAATATCATCTTTGCATCCTGATATATATGCTCTAACAATGGAAAGTAAACAAAGACATTTGGTTTATTATCAAGTTACATCTAATTGTATTTTATTTAAGCTACATCTTTAGCCATTTACAAAAAATACTGGCTACAGATAATAATAATAATAATAATAATAATAATAATAATAATGGTGATGATGATGATGATGATGAAGGCTAAAACCTCACACAGCATAAGCAATCTGACAACCTCCATTAACAAACGGCCTTTTGTCTACATTTCATGTATTTACTAATGAAAATAAATTTTTAAAATAATTAATAAGTTCAAGTGATTAAAACAGAATATGTAGGATAGACTGATTTTTTTCAGAGATGCTTCAGTTTCAAGACTCAGAAATCTCATTGTAGTGGAGAAGCAGGTGAACTCACAGCCCTGCAGGGTAATTATTCAAGGCCTGCTAGCCAAGGGTGTGTTGAAGATGAAGGCTGGAGGCAAGTGCCTGCACATAACAGGAAGAAATCTCCTCTTCCTTCTCCTCACCTCCTCAGAATTTAACAGGCAGGCTGGCACTCCTACACCAGGCACGAGGCTCTGGAACTAGAAGGCCAGACAACTGATCAGGTGGGCAAAAGCCCTTCTGTCATTGTGGGGCCTCCTAAAACACCACCACCTGTACCCTAAAGACACCTGGATGACACCTTTTAGAACTGGTCCTATGGGAGCCAACTTGGAAAGATGCCCTTCTGCATCTGCTGCTTGTCTGCAGCTGGGATTTTGTGAGCAAAGTGGAGGTTGGGGCCATCTTGGCCACAGCAAACACGTTGTTGAGTTTAAAATCTCTGGTGGCAGGAGGATAAATGCCAACAAAACCTCAGGTCTGGCCATGAGGAGAGCCTCATGAGGATCAGGAGCCACCTTGGCTGTGTGTATGGGAAGCAAGAGGCTGGAGAGCAGCTGTGGGAAGAGCCCTGGGGCTCCTGGTCCATGGACAGCTGGATCTGAGGCAGCAGAGCCCTGGCAGCCAGGAGGGACATCCCTGTCCTGGGGGCACCAGGCCTAGGCCAGGCAGGGATTGTCCCACTCTGCTCCTGGGTGGCCTCACCACGAGTGCTGGGGGCAATTTTGGGTGCCACAATAGAAAAAAGATGCTGAACTATTTAGAGAGCATCCAAAGGAGGGTTTTGCTTGAGGGGAAGCCTTATGAGGAGTTTCTGAGGGTAGCTGGTCTGCTCACCTGGAGGAGACTGAGGAGAGAACTCACTGCAGTTACAAACCCCTTGTGAGGGGAAGAGAAGAGATGGACACTGATCGCTTGTCTCTCATGACCAGGGACAGGACTTGTAGGAGTGAAGTTGTGTCCCCTGACACAACTGATGACTGTAGGTTGTGTCAGGGGAGGTTTAGGTTGGATATTAGGAAATAATTCTTCCTTGTGGAAGGTGGTGGGCTCTGAACAGTTTCCTCACAGAATGGGCATGGCCCCAAAGCTGCCAGAGCTCCAGGAATATTTGGACCATGCTCTCAGGGACAGGGTGGGATTGTCGGGGTGTCCTGTGTTGAGCTGGACCCAAAGATCCTTGTGAGACCCTTCCAAACTGGCAGATTCCGTGTTTCCATAATGATGCTTTTGGTAGCAAATCTTGATAAATTAGAATAAGTGGAAAATGTGTAGATTGTGGTGCTTGTTGTGTCTACTGATGTCTAGAACCCAAATATTTGTGATTATTGTGAGAATGAATCAGTGTGAATATATATCAGTGTTTTTATACATTAGTGAGTATATATTTCTGTACACATATATGTATGCATGTGCATGTGTGTGTATGTAGAAATATGTGGATATATACATCCATAAATATAAAGATAGATAAGGATGAGTAAAATAAATTAGTTTAGTGATTCACTGTTTTACAGACAGAAGAACACTGTTGATTAGAAAGACAAGCTTATATCCTCTGCAGTCTGGTGTCTGAATAATGCCTTTGGCCAAGGCATTAATGAAGTTTGCTATGGACATTTGCTCATGAATCAGACATCCAGAAAATCTCTGTAACCCTGGCAATGCCAAAAGATCTTTCCTGATTAGATCCTTGTATTAAAATGCCTGTGGCAGAAACATTATGTCACATCTTGCTGCATTTTCTCATGCTTTTGCTCAGCTCTAGATTATGCCTTAAACTTATCCACTAAATTTTAGTTGTGGCTATAATAGAAGACCTCTGAGAATCTGTAACCAAAACACATTACCATGAAACTTCTTTTTCCTTTTCATTACCATGAAACTTATTTTTCATATAAGGGTTACCATGATTTTGCTCCATTTTTTTCTCTGTCTTTCCATATGATTCTGGATATAGTTAATGAAATTAGCCTTGACAACATATAGAAAGAATTAGGCATGTATGTGACTTCAGAAGCTCTTCATTTAAATCTCAGCTTTCCATAGATTCCTTGTGTGGTAATGGCTTGGGAAATTCATATGCTATAGATTTTCCACCTATACCTTCATTTCTAGATCCACCATGTGCTCATGTGTTCATGGTGCTAGGAGATGTCAATATATGTTTGATAAATATTACAGGTGGTGCACAACTCCAAACTTTCAAAGAATCTGAAACAAGTTGTTGTTGAGTTCTGTGCCTAGAACTGCTTTGTTCCTTTGATACTTTTGCCTTTTCATGTTATTTTGGGGTTTTTTGTTGGTTTTGGGTTTGGTATTTTTTTGTTGTTGTTGTTGGTTTTTTGCTTTTGTTGTTTTGTTTTGTTTCAGGCCTTTTGTAGTGTCTGGAAGATATTTTTATTTTATTTGCCTTTAAAATTTGATGTTCCTTTAAGTAGAACTATTTCTCCTGTGGTTGACTTCAAAGGCACATCTGTTTGTTTAGGATTCTGCCTGATGAAGTAATGGTAATGTCTATTTTTATTGCTGGTTCCTTGCCCTGGATGCACACAAATGTGTATTTGTTTACACGTTCTAAAGTAGCAGCTCTGTGTGAGTTGGGTATGTGTTTCCTTGGCACCCAAACCATGAAGGAGTCTTAGAAATCAATGTAATATGTCAAACTCCCTGACACTTGTTCTTTCAGAGAGACAAAAACAATCAAAAAAACCCAAAATAAACAAACAAACTGTTCAATTTTTTTTTAAAGGGGTGGTCATTTTCCCATTCTATGAGATTGGTAAAATATGAATCACTTAAAAAGGAATTTTAACCATAGCAATTAATTGGAATTTAACAAGAACTTTTAAACTTAAAAAGTTGCAAAGTAGGACATTAAAATGAAAGAAAAAGAATTGTACTTCTACTTTTAAAAATGTCTTCATGTACCAATTCTATATTTATGGGGAGACAAAATAAGATATACAATGTATAAGTCACACTTATTTAACTCTATTTCTCTTGTCTTCATAGTTAAACCATGAGAATTCGAAATCACGAGTGGGTTTGCAAGATGTTATATGTTTGTTGACAGCAATAAAACAGTCTTTATGTAGTATTTATGCTAAAACAAAGTGGGACTTGGCAAGTTTCTACAACACAAAAGCTGAGGTCATGGGACTCCTGTTTCTAACTCAGCTTACATCTTTGGAAATTCCTATGTAAAGATGCTATGCATGAATTACCATCCCTCTCTCCCTCGGAAGAATGAGTTCTGGCACAGGGACTGGACTAAAGTAGTAGGCAATGGTCAATTTTAGTTAAGTAAACTCAGTAATATTTCCAAATTTAGGGAACAGAATTTTTGAGAGAGGGAAGGGTGGAAGAGAGAAAGGTCCACCTACACATTACTACACAAATTTGTGGCTGACAGCTCTGTCTGAACAGCAGGTACCTGAGATGAAGTGGTTTTATCCTTGTGAAATATGCATTTCCCAGTTGTGAAAAAAACCTTGTGCTTTGCTTCTCTGTTGTCATGTGAGATCAGCCTGCAATGTGTTAACAAACCAGTAATTTCAGAATTTCCTGGTCTGGCAAGAAACATCTCTTAAAGCCAATAAGATGCTGGTAACCATCCCACGAGTGGAAAGGCCACTGGAGTGATTCCTGCTAACACTACCTGCTGAGTAGTAGGGAGTAGTAGCAGGGAGAGGAAACTCAAAGGGCAAATCCAGGAGAAATCCAGGGAGCCAGCTGTTCTTGGAGTGCCAGAATGAATACAGATGGCTTTTCCACAACTTCCTGTCCCCTGGTTGATAGCTGATGATCTGTCTGCAGCTTATCTTGCAGTCAAGGCATTTTTAAGAGGGTCGTGTTTTGGTGTTACCTTGATTTTTAAAATAATTAAGTTTTCTTTTATAGTTCTTTTGAAAGTTTCCAGATGTTGTTATTGGGCACGAAGTGAGTACACAGATGCTTGGTAAGTTTAAAGGAGAAAAAAGAGTAAGTTTTATTCGAACATCTGTATTTATAGAATTTCAGAGGTGACTGTGGACTGGAGGATGGAATTACTACTTCTCCAACCACAGTGGTCAAACTAATGGTCTATCAATTCTCTCCTCCCACAAAGAAGAATGCAAAACAATCATTATTTACACAATCAGCACATGAGAACTCTAGTAGAAATAAGTAAACATATCAGAAGGCTGACAAAGTTTTATGAGAATTTAAAAATTTTCAAAAGAACTAACAAAGAAAACACTTTTAAAAATCAGGGTAACATTTCAGCACTCATGTTAAACTCTGCAGAGACATTTTTGGGTGTGCATTTGTGATAAGATCATTTTGCCCACTATGGTGTATGGTCATCAAATGTGAAAATTATTTTAAAGAGATTTGTGGCTTAATATGTCTAGAAATGGGTGAAATTAATTTGAGGATGTACAGTAAGTTAGATATATTCCTCTGCCTGTAACATCTCCCTGTATCTGTAACACTACTACCACAATGATGATCCATGACTGTCACTTTTTAAGAAACCAGGTTAAATCAAATCTAAAATCAGACTAAATGGGAAAGATGGTATTCTTGACTGGTCAGGACCACAAATACCACTGACTTGAAAAAGCACAGAATGATGAAAATCACAGAATTGTTTGGGTTAAAAGAATCTTAAATTCTATCACATTCCACCCCCTGCCATGGGCAGGGACACCTTCCACTATCCCAGGATGCTCCAAGCCCTGTCCAGCCTGGCCTTGGACTCTTCCAGGGATGGGGCAGTCACAGGTTCTCTGAGAAACCTGTGGCAGAGGTTTCTCCCTCTGGTCTTTTCTCATGAGACCCACCTGGCACTATACTCTGGGTTCCTCAGCAGAGAGAGACATGGACCTGCTAGAGCTGCTCCAGAGGAGGCCACAGAGATACTCCAGGGGCAGGAGCCCTTCTGCTCTGGAGCCAGGCTGGGAGAGCTGGGGTGTTAATCCTTGAGAAGAGAAGGTTCCAGGAAAAACTTAGAGCCATTTCCAGTGCCTAAAGGGGCTCCAGAAGAGGGACTTGGGACACAAGCCTGGAGTGACAGGACAAGGGGGAATGGCTTCCCTCTGCCAGAGGGCAGAGTTAGATGGGATATTGGGAAGGAATTGTTCAGCACAGGGTGTCCAGAGAAGCTGTGGCTGCCCCATCCCTGGAAATGTCCAAGGCCAGATTGAACAGGGCTTGGAGCAACCTGGGCTAGTGGAAAGAGTCCCTGCCCATGGCAGGTGGATAGGAAGTAGGTGAGCTTTAAAGGTTTTCCAACCCAAAACATCCTGTGATTTTTCTGATTCTCAGAAAGAATGCAAGAAATTGGGTGGCTTTAACTATTCAGGCAATCAGGCAATATCACCAGTTTTCCTCTGCACATTTACTACTAATCAATATGTTTCTCCACAGTTTATAATTTCATGAGATATATCACTGAATATCTTACCTATTTGGTCTTAGCAAAATGTTCTGGAAGGTGCCCTACAACATATAATTCAGAATTAAAACAGTTCCTATGTTTTCTGCTTGCTGAATTAAATTATCATGCCACAAGGTTTGGTAATCCCTTTTAGTCAGTGCTGAAAAGTAAGGAGTGAAATTAATAATGTCACATTACAAATGCCCCAGGCAAAGACACTTGTGTTATTTACCCTTTGGCTGTTACCAGGTCTTGAAAATCAGGAATCATTCCATCTCTGTAACAGCATTCTGCAAAAATTACATGACCTGTGTTAGTCTTGTGGGGTATAAAAGTCTCTGTCTCAGATGAAGTAATCCATGTCTAGTTAAAGCAAGGGGGCTGAAATGACAAACTACAGAAATTTCTGGGTCTAGACTAGCATGAAATGGTATGTTGATCTTCATTGTAAATTGACAGGCATTCAGAGGAAAGTATATAAAAGTATAAATGTGTCCACTGTGGACTTGATGCTGAGACTAATCCAGCAAAAGGATTAGGATTTGGGATTTATTTAACTCCTTTCTAATATAAATAGTGATGATGTTTTTCTCACTGATAGCAAAGGGTAGAGTTTGGAACAGTACTGTGGAGATTTAATTCCCATGCTGTGAAATGAGGAACAGTCATGCTCCTCACAGGCAGAAGCAGAAAGTGAAGGCAGAAGCCTTCACAACCAGGGTGTTCAAGGAGTACTCATTTACTTTTTATGAGATCAGCTACTACTGAGTGCAGTTGAAAAATGTTGAGGTGCTGGAGGGTAGGAAGGCTCTGCAGGGGGACTCAAACAGGCTGGATTGATGGGCCAACACCCACTGACTGATTGATGATGGGCCAACACCCATTGATTGATTGATGATGGGCCAACACCCACTGATTGATGATGGGCCAACACCCACTGATTGATGGGCCAACATCAATGGTGTGAGTTCTGGGTCCTCCTGGCCAGAGAGACCTGGAGGGGCTGGAGTGTGTCCAGGGAAGGGAATGGAGCTGGGGAAGGGGCTGGAGCACCAGGAGGGGCTGAGGGAGCTGGGAAGGGGCTCAGCCTGGAGAAAAGGAGGCTCAGGGGGGACCTTGTGGCTCTGCACAGCTCCTGACAGGAGGGGACAGCCGGGGGGTCGGGCTCTGCTCCCAGGAACAGGGAGGGACAGGAAGAGAGGCAACAGCCTTGGGTTGCACCAGGGCAGGCTCAGGGTGGCTATTAGGGAAAATTTCTCTGCTGAAATGATATTCAGGCCCTGGCACAGGCTGCTCAAGGCAATAGTGGAGTGCCCATCCTGGAGGTGTTCCCAGAGTATAGATATGGCACTTGAGGACATTGTTTAGAGGTGAACATGGTGCTGAGTTGATGACTAGACTTGATGGCCTGAGAAGCCTTTTCCACCGTTAGCAATTGTATGATTATATGATTTCTCTTGGGTATTTCCAGGTTGGTTGAACACCTTTTTCATACCAAATAAAATTTTAAAGCATTGTTTTCACTGAAGTCAGTTAGATAATTGTTTACTAAAAAGAAATACAACTTTGAGAATATGTGTGAATAAGTGTGTGCAGATTTTGGAACCAATCTAGAGCCAGAGAGGATGTTAGGCACACATACTGTTCTCCCTCTGTAGTAGTTTCTAGTAATTTTTGTTTTCAGCCATTTTTTAAATACTGATGAGCTTAAATGAACAAATTCAGTTTTTGGAAGAAAACAATTCAATTCTGGAAGAATTGAAGAATTCTGGAAGAATTCAATTTCTGGAAGAAAACAACCTCCTTTTTGTCATTTTTTCCTAATGTGCTAATGTCATGCTGTGTACGTTTTGTCAGGGTGGTGGTATTTGTGAAAGGATTAGGTTTATTCTGTATCTCTTTTCACTCTGGTGCCAGGTGTATTTGATGGTACAAGATGATTTTTTAAATTTCAAATCTGGCAAAGCACAGAGTAACATATTGCTTGCTATCTGTAAAACAAATGGAGTTCACCTTTGCCATTTTACTGTAGTGCTTGTTCCTACATTTCTTTTTTAATTATGTTTTATTTTAATTTTCCTCTGCGTTATGGCCATCCCACAGTTGCAGTTTGCAATGGGGAAAGATATTGAATATTACAGGATGGAAACCGTCCAGTTCTGCTTTTGCTGAACTGGAGAAGTTAGTCAGATGTGTCAGATGAATAGCATAAATTCTGATTTTCCAGTTATGTATTTAACTGGTTTTGTAGGATGGGTGCTACTCAAGTGTGAAATATTCTTGTGTATCACTGCTAAAGCACATGGCATTTTACATTTTCACATGCTCTGCTTTCACGGTAAAGTACTAACAAAGGTAGGGGAACAAAGCTGGCTATGGTTTTTGTATTAGAAAGTGGCCCATGTAATTTCTCCTATATGCTAAGCCATGTCTTGCTGTCAATATAGACACAATTCACCAATCAGCAGCAATAAAAGCTCTTTAATTGCATATTTTTGTTGCAAATATTTCTAAGTAAGCATGTCCAAAATATAAAAAGCATAATTAAAATCTATAATTCAACTATCTGGGTCCATTGATAGAAATATAGCCACATTTTAAATGAGCTTTAACAGTTTAATAGCTCTGTGCTTCAAAGAAAAGTGGATTAATACAAATAGCCTGCAAGGAAAGATAAAGGTTCAGATCTCAGCAATCTGTAAAACTTTGCATTTCTATGGAATCCAATTTCAGGCTGCACAAATAAAGTTAAGAGGATGAGTAAACTTACTGCATAGCATATTTTGTTATCCTAACTATTATTGCTCATTGAATTAAATTTGATCATTCTGCTGAAGTTCCATTTTTGCTTCATATTCCTCATGATTCAGACATGTTCTGTCTTTGATGTTCTCTAAATGTCATTGAGGCTAATGCCATATCAATTAAATATGCTGTTTAAGTACTATTTTTCCCCCACTAGTCAACCACTGACATTTTCTATACAGCTTAGCATTAGCATTCAGAAACAGATTTTCAAAAGGACCTCATATTTTCAAAAGACTTCAGACCTCGGTGTGACATTTGTTTATTTAGATACCTAAGGAGAGTAATTGCTGTGCTGAAGAAGATGGCTTACCAGTTTCATATTAACTAGGATGGTTCCACTGTCATTAGTGCAAAATTGTGTGAATAGTTGACATGTTTAACAAGATTTTACCTCCTGGTTTGGTTTAGTAGGTTCAGCTCCTGATTGCAAAAACTTTGGGACAGAGAATGAAATAGGAACAAAATAAATAATGATGTGAGGCTGTAACAATAAAAGAAAAAAAATCTCAGTCTGAGAGGAGGAAACCTTGAGGATTTTGTGAATTAGATGAGTTTAATATGTGGGACTGAATTACTTATAGGAGGTGGCAAAGTACTGTGGATTTGATGATTAGGGAGCAGGAAAGGACTTTGCAGAGCAACAGCATTGATTGAGAGCAGTGAAATTCTGAGGTTATTAAAAAGAAGTGAGCGAAAATTTGCAGGTGATTAGTTCAGATAATAGATCTAGTTGAATTCAAAAGGATTCTTGCTGTGCTTTTTTCATAATATGAAGTGTATTGGTTGAACTTAATTCTATATAGTTTATATCATCCTGCTGAAAGTAAATTTTGCCATAATTTTGTGGCACTGTATGACAATATATCTCTCACCTAAACCCAAACGATTTTCTTGAATAATTTACTAAAATGTTGCTTTCTGTTTTGCCACTAACCAAATTTTACTATAGCATTGGGAGAAAACATTCCCCTCCACCCTTCCTAGGGCTGTGAACCCTTGGTGTTGGCTTCTGACAGTGATGCACTTGGCTTTCTTGCAAAGAGATTTCCTCACCCCATGTCAGATGTGGAAGAAAGCAGAATTCCTATTCATTCTGGCTTCTAATGGCATACCCTACCTTTGAGTACATGGAATTAGAAATTAACTGTTCTTGAAAGATATAAATTTACTGTAAGTTTATATGTCTAGGTTTTGTTATTATATTACGTACTACCTATTATAGGTATTACAGTTTGTACTTATTTTATTTTAAAAACTTCAATCCAACAAAAAAAGAACTTCAGTTTTGTGGTGATATGTTTGTTTCCTTTCTTTTGGGTACTGTGCTTTTTCTCAAAAATTCTGGACCGGTCAAGAAATATTTTGGAGAAGATAAAAACATTTTGGCTGAAATTTTACTGTTATCTACTTACCAAACCTGTGCTTCTTTTACTTCCATGTTATAGGTGGATCTCAGGAAAAAAATATTCACTGGAAGGGTTGTAAAGCATTGGAACAGACTCCCAAGGAAGTGGTGGAGTCATCATCCTTGAAAGTGTTCAAAAAACATTAGATATGGCTCTTAGAGACACGGTTTAGTGCTGGGCCTGTCAGTGTTATCTTAATGGTTTGATTGTATGATTTTAGAGGGCTTCTCCAACTTTAATTCTTCCATGATTCTATAATTCTATATTTTAGAAGCTTTGCTCTGTAATGCATCCTGTACCGAGGGGGGAGGGAGCATTCTGCATTAACAGCGCAGCAGAGCAAAGGCAGGAGAAAGTCATGCACCTCTTGTTCTTCTTTTTAGAAGAAATCCCCATGTGGAAAAGAGGGATTAAAGCCCCCCCCACCCCCCAAGAAAAATGACAGCTAAAAGACAGTGTAACAATCTTTCCTATATATGTTAGTGAATATGTGCTCAGACGGGGATTGTTTAAGCTTTGAGTTTTGCCAGATGGGTTCTAGAGCTGGATTCAGCTGTGTTAGTTGTAGAGGGAACTGTGGATAGCCTGACTGGACAGCTCACAGTAAAATTTCTTCATATGGTATATTTTTCTTCTTCTGATTGGCTGTAATTGTCACTAAAAAGTCGATCACTGTCCTTATATTGAGTGAAAATGAGCTATTTCTTACTTGGATACTCATTTGTAAATTAGATTACAGATGCATTTGTAGCACAGCTCAATAACTGGGTGCAAAAATGGCATATTTGTGAGTTCCTGATACTGGAGCATGAGCATATAAAAGGAAACCTGTCCTACTCTGCATAGGATATGTCTTGTAAGGTCAATTTGGCCATAAAGAAAGTGCTCTGCCAACAAGCCATGCCTAATTAGATGAGACTGATCTTTCTTACTTAAACTGAATTCTGCAGGTCAGATCTTTTTGGGAAGAGCAGAAGTGAGGTGTCCCAGACTTCTGCTAAGAAAGTGTGAGAACAAACAATGGGTTTGTTTGATTTGCGTGAGATTGGTGCTGTGCTGGGGACTAACCAGGTCAAACAGAAATGTTGGTCAGGTCAATCAAGCTTTAGAGGTGTAAATTTATTTTTTCAAGATAAAATTTATCTTGAAAAATATATTTTTTCACTGTTTATTGACAGGCTTTCACAGTTTTCTCTGTGAGAAGCATGTTGACATCTTCCTAATCACAATTTTGTATAATGTACTTGTTCTGAAATTCATTTGCTAGCTTGAATGCATACATGTGTGTGTATCTGCATACACATACATAAAATTTTCCATCATCCTCCCTTCACAAGATGCTTTAGGAGGGCTTTGAGAGCATCCTGCCTTCATAATTACTGTTACTGTGTCCTTGGGTAAATGTAAGAAAGTTCTGGACTTCTTTGTAATTATCTGAGTACCTGAACTACTCCTGAATACCCTTTGCAGTAAGCATGTATGCAAGTATTAACATCAGAGGGGTTTGAAGAGAGCCAATTTTGAGGGATGTTTTACATGAATTTAGACTAATGTCTTCATGCAATCACTATGATAATATCAACAGCCAGATGAAATGCAAGCTTACTCATCTGTTTCATCTGTTGTCATATCAGAGGCTGGAGCTTGGATGTTCCCCTTATCTAAAGAGTGCATTATTAGCCTGTGGATATTTGCATGTTCATCTGTTTTCAATCTCCAAAACTGATGTGAAAATTGTAGTGGGTCATTAGCCAGAGTAAAAAAAAAATCTTCAACATTAATTCATAAAGGTACTCTAAAGCATTTACTCCAAAAAACTGAAGTCAAAAATTGTGCCAATATCCCACCTTTGTTGAACTGCTTTAAGTACTGTCAGGACTGACATTTCCTTTGGAAATCTGGAAAACAGAATCAGCCCCCTGACTGCCATCTCTCCATTTATGGAACAGGTTAAAATGCTGGGAATTATCTAATTCAGAGTATCAAATATTCAATGCTGGTAATTCCAACAGTTACAGAGCTTTCCTCCAGTGTATTTCTGCCATTTAAAAGTAAAGTAATACTGACAAAATGCTGAAATAAATGTATTAACATTTCTATTTACTTTGTTAGGTTAACTTCAACTAAGAAGTTGAGACTGATAACACACAGAGAGAAATAGCTACAGCAAATCCCAGAGAAACCAAGTTTATTAAAATTTTCTTTCTTCCAAATAGTCAAGCTGAAGAATGCCAAACACTGCATTATGCAATGGTTTTAGTTTTACCTGAAAGGAAAGGGAATATCACTATGTAGCCACAGCTTCAGAAGTGATGCTGCTGTAACCTGTTATCCTCCCCCAAATCCCTAGATATAGATTCTTCACTGTAACCATCTGGATGCAGCTTCCTGGAGGTTTTTCTAAAACACACTTTCACCTAACAGTTGAATTTAAATATAGCCTCTCTGTTGCAGGCTCGAGGGTTGAGTGTCATTTCAGTATAACAGCCAGCATATGGTGCCTGGCACAGGGAGAACGAAAATTGAAGTCGAAGCCAAGCTGTCAGGAAGCTGCTGCATGTCTCTAAGATAAACTGCAGAGTTTCTGCAGTGCTTCTGGGCTCCTTCCTGATACTTATATCTGTATTTGACACTTTTGGAGTGGTCACAAGGTGTCCTTGGAGGCCAAAGAAAAAATTACTCAAAAATTCAGGTGTGCTGGCATATGTCATTAAAAAGCAGTTGAGACTATTACTGCAATGAGTGAGCAGCTCTTTTAAACTGCAAACTCGGATGAAGAGATGGTTTTGAGCAGAGGGATCCCTCTGAGCAAGGCTCATAGGTGTGCCTGCCCATCTGGCCTCCAGATTTCACAAACCTCTAAGGAGCAACAGGTGAAAGGCCAGGTTAGACCCAGGTATCCTTTGGGTTTTCCATCTATCTTCACTTCTAAGATGATCTTTTTCCCTATCTGCTTCTTATCACTTTGGTTTACTTAAGAAAATTGACTTTTAGAGGAGAGAGTAAATCCAACAGAAGGGGATGCTGCTCTTGTAAGGGAAAGAGCATTGCCAGGTTTTACTGAATCATTACAGCATCCCTACAACTTGTCTCTTGTGTAGACTGGATGGAAGAGGTTGCCCAGAAATTCTATGGCAGCTGCCCCATCCCTGGAAGTGTCCAAGGCCAGGTTGGATAGGGCTTGGAGAAACCTGGTCTAGTGGAAGGGGCAGGGGGTGGAACTGGATAAGCTTTGAGCTGCCTTCCAATCTAAACTATTCTCTTCACAAGATTTAATTCTGAAACCACATGAAAATTTTCTCAAAATTATTTCATTTAGGCATCATTTGAAACATTGACTTGTTGAGAGTTAAATAGTTCTGTATGAACGACACATAAGTCTCTCCTATATTTTTTTTCCAGTTTTGGGAATTATCTAATTCACTATAAAAGTATCAAAAAGCGTGAACTTAATATAGCTAAATGACTAGCAAAAGCAAATGTGTATATGAAAGATGTTTTGAGATTCCATAGGGGTTTAGATTGTGAGAAGTAGTCACAATCCTGATCAAAAAGTAATTAAAATCCTAATTTCAGCTACCCTCCAGAGAGACTAGTATTCCACTTGTTTGTGTTAGTTTAGATTTTCATTTTTTAAAATTCCTATAGTGTGATTTAAGAATGAAAAAACTCACATCAACCAAACAAGTTATTTGTGTTGTTGAGATATTAACACACTTCTTCTGACCATTATTGCATGAGTCAGTAATCAGCACTACTCAGCGCTGTATTTATCCCTGTTGTTCTTGAGAACGAGGTAATGATGGTGATACTTGGGAATAAAAAAAAAAGGTGATGGTTGTAGGTCACTTCTGGCTGAACTGCTCTACTCTAATCTAATGAACTTCTTCCCTTCCTCCCTTCCTCCCTTCCTCCCTCCCTCCCTCCCACACATCCACCCCATCCACCCATCCAGTTTGGCTTATTCAGAATTTTTGGAAGGCAAAGGAACAGGGACAAGCTGCCCTGAGTGAGAAATGTAAAAACTTCCTCGAACCTGCAACAATAGTGTTAGGAAAATGAAAGATGAGGTGGAATAGAGACTTGCAAGGGACAACAGAAGGAACAATAAGAGCTCATGCAATTATGTAAGCAAAAAAATGCTGCACGAGGAAAATTTGGACTCACTGCTGTATGAGACAAGTGATCTAAAAACAGAGCCTTACTAAGGCAGAGATATCCACGGTGCATCTGTTGTTATGGACAAGATTTTCTCTGTCCCTAAACTGAGTGAAGAGGTACAAAGGCGAGGTGAGCTACCAAGAGAGAATGAGGGCTGAGTGAGGAATTACATGAGAAAAACTGGATCATGCAATCCCATAGGACCTAGCATGCATCCAAGGGTGCTGAAAGGGCTGGATGGTGTCCTTGTAAGGCCTCTTTCTGCTGCTCTTGAAAGATCATAGAGACTGAGGAAGTTCCATGATGAATGGAGAAATTAAAGTTGAACTCATGTTCTAAAATGGCCAAAAGAATGGCCTGAGAAACTGATCACCTTGGTTGTGATCAATGGGGAAAGCATGGATTGAGACCTCTAGGAGCACATTCCTGAGGACTGTGGATGGCCACATGGAGTGGCTGGCAACAACATGGATTGACCAAGGTTGAATCATATGTGACCCACCTGATCACCCTGAGGGCACTGAGTGCTCTATGCCTCCACTGCAGTGAGGCTTTGGGCAGTCTCACAGTGTGCTTGAGTTCAACTTTTGGTATTGCAACCCGGATGGGAGGACAATCACATGGACAGCAAACACAGCTTGACTGCTCGCAGGAGGTCTAGGATGAGGGGCCTCATCCTCTTACAGTCTGCTTATTAATGGGCTCACAGTATTCCTCCTATAAACTTAACAGTGTTTCAGATCATATGTGGGGAGGAACCTCTTCTCCATGAGGACAGCTAATAACCGAAGAGGTTGCCCAAAGTGATGGCGCAGTCTCCATCTTTGTCTGATTTCAGCAGGAGGTTGGATCAGTGACCTTCTGAGGTCCCTTAAGCCTGTGATTCTGTGACCCTTGTAAGGTTGATGAGCTAGTGAGATAACACTGATTGCAAGTACAAGTTCTCAGAGAATATTTTTCTCTCAAATATCAGCTTTTCAGTAAGACTAAAAACCTCAGCTGTTCCTTGTATGGCTTCTCTTCAAGACTCTTCACCATCTCCATGTCCCTCCATTTGGCACTCTCTAACAGCTCAAGATCTTTCTTGCAGTGTTTGATGATTGCAGTGCAGTACTATGGAGGCAGCTGCATTCAGGGAGAACACTGAGGGTGAGGTGAGCACAGAAAAATCCTTCAGAAAGATCCATTACACTGTTTTCAACAGAAAACACTTTCAGTTTTGGGTAAACATAAAGAAATTTCTCCTCTAACCTCTCTCAAACCAAATCTCTCTTGTAAAGACTTCTGTCTTTACCAAAACACAACTTTTCATGAAAGAAAGAAAAATGAAACTCTGTAAGGAAGACATACATTCTGTCTATACTTCTAACTGATGAAAAGCATTTTCCTATTGAAAAGAGTTTAAAAGCAGAAAAATCCTTGTCCAGCTTCATTGTTCATTTCTCGCAGAGAAAGGATTCTCCACTGTATTATCTTCAGGATATTCCATTGTGTTTTCTTTATGTATGGCTCAAACATATCTGCTTTATGTGATGAAAAAATAGTCAGTGGTGTATGTATGTATTCTGGGAGATTTAGCTCTGCGGGTTTAAAAGAATAGGCTCAGGTCTTTCTGCATTAAGTTCTAGAAAAATGCTGATTTATACAGCTCATTAAGGGTTTCAGAACTAACTTCTAACTGAGAAAATATGGGTGACTAAGCTTATATACCTTTGTTTGAAATAGATTCAGAATCCAGAGCTTAGAGTGCTTTTTGCAACTGAGAAAACTTCTGCCCAAATCCCTTTTTCCTTATAGATTCATTGTGTGACCATGCACAAATCCTTTAGCCTGCTTTGCCACAGATAAAACCAATTTCCTGCCTCACAGGAATCTGTCAGAAGGAATAAATGTAAATGTGCCCAGGTACTGTGGCAAGGGTAGGGGGTGTGGAAATTAACTGAGCACCACTTTTGCTCAATCTGAACTTGCTTGACCTTTCTCATTTAAAATTTAACTTTTGTATATATTTAAGGGGATTGTTTCCAGCATGTGTGTATGGTTGTCTTCTCATCTGAATCATCTAGAAATGAAAAACGTAGGCAGTAATAGTGATTATAAATCAAGCTTATGATGAACAAGTTGTACTTTTGTTAGCACAGAGGGATGAAATTCTCTTTTTCAAAACCATAATCTTGCATGATTTAGTCCTTGGTTTTACAGCACTGTTGGGATTTTCAGTGTACTGTAGTGTCTTCTGTGTATTGCACTATTGTAAGGTGTGATTTCTACTCAAGGTGCTCTTTGCTCTTTTTGTAGAAGGAAAAGCGAAGTGATGGATGAAAGATTTAAGGACAAATTGTCCAATCCTTTCACCCACCAAGAAGTAGGATCTGGTTTCTATGTGATGGCTTTGTGAGATGTGAGCTGCAGATGTGTTTCTAAAACAGCTCCACACAGATTTCTTGATCAAGCTCTTGGAGCAGACCATGGTGAAATACAGGGTCAGAAGGCAAAAAAAGCAGGATTAAAGTTTTCCCTGGACTAAAAGGAAGAAGAAGGAAGGTTTATCTCAAAACCTGGAAGCTTAAAAGAACAAAGGAATGCTATGGATTATCCAATAAATATTAGTTTCCAATGTCATCTGGCCACAGAAGGATTTGTAGGCATTTCTTGGACTCCATCACTACATTCAATGCCTTTTAGCTGCAAATAAGATTTACATTCAGAGTGCTTAATTTATCATTGGATATACTTCAAGAGAGAGCCTGCTGTTCAGCTGTGGTTCCTGGGATAAAAACCTTCACTCACAGGAGAAGGAGGAATCTTTAATACACAAATTGTGGGGCACCACTCATTGCCCTGCACTGTACTAGGTCAGATCAGATGCATTCCACAGACCCTCTTGCCCTTAAAACATATGGATATAAGAATCTCTGAAACAGTGGTGCTTCTTGCCCACAAGTTATATCACCCTGTCACTAGAAATGAGGGGACAGCCTGTGCAGTGAGAGCAGCTGCTGCACTTTCCACATCTTATAGCAGAACATGTTGCACTTACCTTCCCTCCACTATTTACACTGCATTCCTCACTGAAAGCACCACATAGGATTATCTGATTCTCACTTTTCCCCCATGAATCACTTGAGACAGCTGGGGGCTGACATCATGTGTTTTTATTTTGGCGTGTTAAAACACGGGAGTCAACAAATATGTATAAAGCACTACAGGCAAGACAAATTTTAACAATTCACATCCAGTTCTTTCACTGTGTTCACCTTTTGAAAACCTGCTTGTTAGACACAGACAAGGTGATGACAACTGTAATAAAGTCACTCCAGGAAAGTTTCTCTCATTGATCTACTTGGACAAACAACAAGGACCAAGATTTTGCAGCATGACCTCTTAACAATCTTGGAGACAGTCAGTAAAAGGGAAAAAATGTGAATAAGAGGTAAGGCACAAATGTAGTTTTTCAGGAAGGTGGAGAAGATTGGCAAGTGGCTTTTGTAATCGCCATCAAAATTTGATTGTTGCTTCAGCAAACCTAGTAAATGTGAAGGAATGGATCTGGGGAAGAAATATTCTCCCATGTTAAAAATAGACTTCAAACACTGGAGTGAACAGTTTAAATAGAAAACAGTTTGTGAATGAAAAATCCATTGAAGAATTATTCAGTTCAGCTGAAGGTCTTTATTGCATTTTTAAAATGTTGAATTTTGACATTTTCACCTCATTACTCGCACCATTTTCCAGATGATTTAGGAATATGCTGAACAAGAGAGATCCATGTGGGATGCAATAATCCTCTTGCTTGTGCACAGCCCATCATTATTTCCCCTATATGTGTTTCCTATCTTTTATCAATCCGCTAGAGGATCTTCTCCCTTGTCCCACTGCACCATGGTTTCTTTAGGAGATTTTGGCTAGGAAACTTCTTTAATGCCTTTGGAAAGCTGTGTGCTCTAAAATGAAAGTGAAGCTGTTTCTGTTTGGATAGAGGAAGGAACACCTTCCCTCTGGTGATCCCCTCCAGAAGGGCTGTAATGGGACCAAGCACAGCCAGTGTCATTACTACAGCAAAATCATCAAAGCCTGCCCATTTTTCTCTCCATACTGCAGTGGTATCCTGGGACAAATCCTGCCACAGGCAGAGCAACTATTTGTGCCTCACCAGAGACATTTTGCCTAACACTCCCTTGCTGCTGTTGATCAGACCCTCTTCCTATTTTCCCAGTGCCTTTCATCACAGTTCACACCCTAAGCAGTAATAAACCTTCATCCCCTGAACCCACACAACCCAAATTCCTGCGTTTAAATCCTGAACCAAACTGAGAAGTCAGAGCTAGGTGAGCATGTGTCCTCACAGCCCCCTCTGATCACATCTGTCTCATTTAATTTGTAGCTGTGTCAGATTTAACCTGTAAATGAAAAGTGAAAATTGAATTTCTAGTGTTACTCAGTAGGCAGGCCAGGTTGCCTGTGGGCTTGGTGGCAGATGTGTAGTAAAAGAGGCCTCAGTACCTTTCCAGTGCCATTTATGCTGCACAGAAAATCCACATGACCCTTGGAATGCTGACAGTGGTACCAGCTGTGAACAGAGAAAGAAATCAAAAACACTTATATGGAAGGTGGGGTGTCTTTCTTCTCCAGGAAATTTCCTGCTAGTAGTCTTGGATGATACAAAGAAACTACACTGAACAACTACAAGAAAGTATAGTGGAAAACACCCAGATATTTTGGTGATCCTGGTTAAAAGCTGGTATATGGGTTTTCCACAACATTGTTAAAAAATTGCATTATGACAGTTTATACAGGCTGAGTTAGTCTCATGCTTTTATGTGATAGATTTAGACATGTCTTTTTAAAATGAGTCAGCTAAGCCCCAATTTTGATGCGAAATGTATCCGGGAGTGGTCATACATTTTTTTCCAAAGCAAAGCATTTGCTTGTGTTATATCAAAATGTCAGTTAGTTTTCACTTTGCATGTTATTCTCAGTCAGACTATCATTCATATGGTACACAATGATCTCACTGGATAGAAATGTATTCCATCTCTTGGATTTGTAAATTAAAGCTGTAGTTTGGCACAAGCTAAGCCAAAACTTGTGTTGTTGCTGTCTTGTGCCTTTTTCTGCCTCCAAAGGGGGTAATTGTAGCATTAAGTTAGCCTTGTATTTTAGATATCATACAGGTTGGAGAGAAGACAAGGGTAAAGAGGGGTTAAGAAAATGTGACCCAGCAATTTCTTAGGAAATTAATATTTCATCTGAAAAGCAGCAGTGCTCTCCCAAGTTGATGAATGTGATGTGTCCACTAGGAGTGGCCTTTTGATATTTTCTGTTATCTTGCCAAAATGGATTAAATTATTCTTGAAGTGTTCAAGGGCATATTGGATGGGACCCCAACAAGCTGGTCTGCTGGAAGGTGTCCCTACCCATGGCAGGGGGTGGAGCTGGATGGCCTTTAAGATCTCTTCCACCCCAAATCATTGGTGCTGAGATTCTGCATTATAATTCTGTACAATAATGTTTGCATAGATCTCGGGCACAGAATCAATGCTGAAAACCATAAGGAAGACAGGAAAATGAGCATGGAAAATGCTGCATAAACTTCCCTCACACATCAGGGTGCACCCTTCTGCCCTTCTATCAGTCTTCTGCCCTTCTTGCTTCAATGGGAAAGCATTGCCAAATTCATGGGATTATTCCACATGCTTCGAGTACAAGTCATAGAATCCTCTTGTAGAATCACAGAGTGGATTGGGTTGGAAGGGATATTAAGCCCATCCTGTTCTAACTCCCTAACACCTTCCACTAGACCAGGGTGCTCTAAGCCCCATCCTTGAACTCTTCCAGGATTCCAAGTCCTTCACTAAAAACAGAAGGCAGGATATCTAAAAGTACAAGAGATAATGCACAACTAGATCCATGGAATATGCTGTGACAAGATAGTAGAAGGAGAAATATCTATGTGAATATTTCTATGAGAAATCATGACAGCTGTTTTCTAACATTAACTTGAATGTTCATATTTCGATTTTTAAGCTGGTAAACAACAGGGCAATGAAGAAATTTGCTTCCATGGTAAAGCACTGCACAATTAAACCTTCTCGGTTGAGTGCTGAATGCCTTCAGCTTCCAGGGAAGCTGAATACCTCACAGGCTTGCCTTCCCTGCCAGATGCTTTGTAGATGTTAATCCACCCATCTGTGAACCATCCACTCTACCCCAGCTGGTGGTGGGATACCAAAAACACAGGGAAAATAGCCTGTTAAACCACAGTCATTTCCTATACTTGCACTCAGATGTGTGGCAGGACAGATCAAGAAAATGCATTTAAGAGAGTAATGTGCAATTAATTTCTTTTTTTCCCTCCTAATATTAATAATATAAATTTACTGTCTATTTATTGATTTTATTTAGCTCATTCAGAACTTTTGAAAGTGACAGACTACTTAAAAAAATCATTCTAAATCATCAAAAGAGCAAGCTTGGCAACACATGCAGACTCTCTCCTCTAGATCCAGTTGTTGTGTTTCAAGGGCACTGCTGAGAGTTGCTGTTGGGAATAGGGGAAGAAAGTACAAGGGAAGGGTATAAGGTCAACCTCAATTCCCAAAAGTCTTTTTGTCCTGGTAAGAGTCCCAGCCAGAGGTAGTCCAGAGCTCTTACTGAAAAATAGAAACCGAAGAGTCAGAAACAAAAAAAGGATTTTATTTCTTAGCCAGCTCGTGTTGGGTTTCAAGTTACAGCCTGGGTGGGGTTTCACCTTACAGCTTTAGCTCCAGCAGGAGAAAAGCAAATCAAGGGTCTATCAGCTGCCAATTTACAGTAGAATGTTTCACAGATAAAATATTTTTATTTTGAATTATCATCGACTTCCAACCTTTCACAAGTACTGAACTTCACTCAGACTACCTTATGACACGTCAGCAGGTATGTTAAAGGAGCCCTTGACCTGGGAGGATTTAATATATCACTGAAGCCTATGAATTCCACTGTTCAACTAGTAATATTTATATTTTCTGCAGAAACCAGCTTTTAAGATATTTTTCATCTTTCCTTTCACTCTCTCCTTTCCTCTAAAGCTTTAGAATTTGATATCTGTCCTCCTCTAGCTAAACTTAATATTTTATCTGGGTGTTGAGATGAAAATATACCGATTTTAAATAGAAGAAAAGCTGTTTACAGGCGTTAGATTTCCCTTGCTTTCCAATCTGTGCTGCAAAAAGCAATGAAACTTACTCAAAGTATAAAACACCATTTGCCTTGGACATCTCACCTCCATTTAAAGTAGTTTTGCACCTGTCAATGAGGTCATGATTAAAAGCATATTCAAATTGCCTTTACAGAGTACTGTCACAGCTCACTAATAATTGCCCCAGTCAAGCAAGGAAATTCATAGGATGTTTTCCTCTTTTTTTTTACAGTGGAAATTGAGGAATGGAATTAAATACTTAATGTCTATAAGTCTTGCAGCTCCTCACCACTGTAAATAACTTCATTGTTTTTCCATTACTTTTCCATTCCATTTATTACCCTTTCTGAGAATTATACAACACACATGTGCCTCCAAGAGATTGTTGAATTCTTATCAAATATCAGGTAAACTTGCTGCTCTACCCTTTCTGTCTGAGAGCTCTGAGCCAGGCCCTTTGGAAGACTGTAGGAGGGAAATATTCCTGTAATGTTCACATGTGGGGCACAGAAAAGAGGAAGAGGATCCTTAGCCCTGAGCAGAGCCATAATAAAACAATCTCATTATTTTGGTTTCTTTCCAAACAATGCTGGGCTGAAGGAAAGGTCTCTCATCTTGCAGAACTCACCCCACAGAGGGAAGGGGAAAAAAGTGTTATATCACCTCATTGCATAAAAAATTGGTCTCATAAGTGAAAACAAGTTCTATGTGGTTTTGATAGGCTGGGGAGCCTTTGGGCAATTATCAATATCTTTCCATGAAAAATGGAAATAAACTGATGAATAAGGACTCATGCAGTAGAGAATTTGAACGAGTTTTAAATTTCTTATCTTCATAGCAGATGATTCTTTCTCTTTACCCTAAACATGCACACTTTTCTTTCTTTATTTTTTTTTTTTTTTAATCTGACCAGCTCTTTTTCCTTTTTCTAGCCTCTGGTAAACACAATTGTGAGCCTATAAAATCCCTCTATCTGTTATGGGGATGCAGCAGTAGTTTGCAGCAGCTCCACACATTTTCAAGTCAGTAAAAGTGACACTAGTCCTAATGTAATAAGCTTAGAAACTGCATTTATTTAAGCAGTTAATGACTCTTGCTGCAGTAAGTTTTCATTAGCTTGTTTTTTATTTTCATTCTGTTTTCAAGTGCCCTCGATTGTGCAAGGAATGATGAAGCTTGGTACCATGGCAGAAGCTTTTGATTCGCCTGCAAGCAGCAGCAGTCCTTTGAATGGCCTCAAGTTGCACCAGAAAGGTTTAGATTAGCTGTTAGGGGGGAAAAAAATCACATAAATGGTTGTAAAGGATGAAAGATTAAATTTTTTTTCTAACTTTAGTGATTCCTTCTGGAGGGGGCTGACAGGTGGTCCATGAGCCTAAAGTTTGAGCTAGCAGATGAAGAAATTGAAAAGGGAAGGGAAGGGATGGAAGGAAGGAAATGAAGAAGACAAGGTCATTTACATGGGAACCAAGAGAACAGAGATAAGCAAGGGATATTAGCAGTTAGAGAAACAAAACTAATACGTGCCTTCAGGATTTTTGTAAATGCTTTCCAAATCTGTTCATGCAGATTGCTCTGCACCAATAAATACGATGAGCTTTGTATTGTGACCAATGATTTAATTGTAGGCTTTGTCAAGAAACATGCTTGGTTAAGGAATGCATAAAAGAGGAGAAGAAGCGGCAATTTTAAAAAGCCTCTGATATATTGCTTGGTGTGTTGTTTTTGTCCATCTCCACTACGACAATTCCTTGCCTCTATGATTCCATGAATGTCCAATTTTCTGAATCTTCTGCACCATATTGCCTTTTCCAAAATCCCACAAGGATGTCTGAGGTTAGCCAGGCACATCCAACATTAGGAAACTCTTCCATTCATATAATACAAAACATGTAAAACACTTGTTTTGTAGCTCCTTGGGAGATGATGTCAGTCTGCAATATTCAAGGACTTTGCCCATTGAAGCATAACCCTACTCCTCATCCAAAAGTTACTGCACTGCAAATAAATTGGGGGTTTTTATTCTTTGTTACTCAAGTTGCTTTAGGTGGGGTAATTGTAAGTACCTCAGGTGTCTTATGCAAAGATCCTCATTTTTAGTCATCTCTTTAGACCTGAGAGTGGCATAACACCCTCCCCACTAACTGTTCTCATCACCTGGGCACCTCTGGTTTGAGGGCTTGTTCATCACCAAAAAGTAAAACAAGAAAATTAAATCTAGGAAATATATAGAGGGATGTGTAACCACAGTAATAATCTGCATGAGATGTAGAATTCAGCTGACTGTAACTCAGCTGCTTCTAAATCAGCATTGGCAGAAGATTTAACCAGCTTTTTCCTATGTACACTGCTGGAAAGTCTCATCAATTATATAATGATTTTATTTTCTAGACAGGTAGAGCTTTAGTTGCTGCTTTTCTATATAAAATTTGTATGTTTCAGGGCATCTTGACAGTTCAAAGGAGGTCATTCTTCATTAAATGCTCTCTACTTTGGAAGTGTCCTCCAAGCCACTTGGATTTTGTGTCTTTTAGAAGTATTTATGCATTTCTCTGTGCCTTTGTGGGATTAGATTACAGGATAGAAATATGTCAGATTAGACTTTTTAAATTATTTATTTAGCTTTCAGGTGTCAAACTAGATATTTGTTTAGGAAATAGGTAATGAACAGTGGACATAATAAAAAGTCAAAGCCTGTTTTCAGCAATTACGGCCAGGAACCATATAAACACTGTTAGAAAACACAAAGTGAGCTGCACTGCAAGGTCTCACTTCCAGTTTTAGCCATACTGTGTTTTCTCATTAAAACAAGGAGCAAGAAGTAGGTTGTGAATCAGCAGCAGTGTTTCCTAAATTGACCTCGCCTTTGGTGCCAGTAATAGAACTGGGTCTTTATGAGTGCTCATGCCTCTTAACATGCCCAGCTGGGCCATGTCTTTTTAGGCACTTATGCTATTTACATCACAGTGGCAGGACAGATGAAAAAAGTCCTGGGGCCATGCAGCTGCCATTTCTTTAAACTATCACCACTCCAGCACGTTTAAGGCTTTAAACAAAATGTGTTTTAATGGGTTCCCTCTGTGTTCAGACTAAAAAAAAGAATATAAACTGCCATGCTGGACTTGAGTGCAAAAGATTCTAGTGTACTTACTGGGATGGAAGAATGTGGAATATAAGAGATGAAGCAAACATTTGACCACCTGGGCAGTACCAGCGTGGAAAACCCACTGCTTCCATGTGGCAGCAGGGAGGAACATCTCCTGGGAATGCAGAGGGAGGACTTATTGTTTTTCTTGGTGAGAAAATGCTGCTCTCCAGTGGACTAGAGGCTCTGAAGAGAACTGACATCTGAGACACCAGGAACTGAAAACAATTCAGCAATCCACTCAATGTGGGATTATGAATAAAGCTACCAATAAGCCAAATTGCAGAAGGTGGGGTAAAAATCAGTAGCATTGAACTATTGCTGTAATAGTTGTCAACACTGCAGTTATCTCTTATAATAGAGAGAGGAAAAAAGTGTTTATATAGTTGGTAAAGATCTATCTATAGAAATAATAACACATGGCTGGAAGATATACAACCCATAATCTGTTTGAATGACTTGGCCAAAGAGTTCCTTTAACACTGCTTGACTCAAAAGGCACAGAAATGTTAAAGGAAAGGGATGAGAGCCCCAAAGCCTGGCTCCTTTTCCATTTGTGAAGTTTGCTTTCCCTTCAGGTCTACACTGAGAAGCTGTTCTTTGGTTCTTTTCCTGTGCCTGACTGGGCTGCCGTGAACTGAAACCTTTTCATATTTCATTTCAGCAGTAGTTTCACTGCAGTGGTGGATGAAGTGATTCAGCCACAGGGCCTATATACACCTCAAAGTTATTCTAAGACCCTAATGCTGTTTTGTATTTTAAAAGCCACTACACAAATGAAAATTGTTTTTCCATATTAATCAAAGTAAAAATATTTACTTTAGTTGCTTAATTTTCAGTTGAAAAAACACAAAGAGTGAAAAATTTAAATAGTATCCTTCCTTGTATCATTATCAAGATGTTCTGATTTCTTGTTGGCTCTTCCTTACATTTCAATGTACCATCCCATAATAACAACATCACTGTGTTAGTTATTAAATTAGCTTGAGTCAAGACCAGCAATAAGTAAAGGATGGTTCTCTCTGCCTCTAGTAACTGGAGAATTAGAAAAAAAAATGCTGCTTCTGTCAAGAAATGATAAAAATTATTTTTCTTTACCGTATAGATTAATTAAAAAAATACATAAGAAGGTTATAAGGTTAAATTTTACCTAGTACAGAAGGGGAAAAGAAGTATTTTGATATTTCATATTAAAAGAGCAGAAAAAGATTTGGTTTTTGTTTTCCTTTTAATATCAACACAGATATTAGAGTATATAGATCCAAGATGTACATAAATACACAAAGTATCTTGGGTGTTACTGTAGGATTTCCAGCATGTGCAGCTTATCTCACAATTCAGGTTAAAGAGGACCACAGAAAGCAAGAAATGCATACATGCCAGCAAATAACCTGCTCTGAAACATGGGCTGTGTTTGTGAGACTATTTTGGATTAGTCACCTTCCTGAGGGGATTCTCAGAATTAATTTTTGCGATTCTAAAATATTTCAGTTAACATGGGATTTATCTTTAGGCAAATGAGTAACTTTTACTTATTGGCTAAAATTATTTTGATGAGACTGAATGTTACTTATTGGCTAAAATTATTTTGATGAGACTGAATGAATTGAAATATTGACAAAATATTCAATTTCTTGTAGAGCAATGTCCTTTATTTTAAGAAAGTTGTGTATAGGTTTTGTAAGTTCAGTCTTGCAATGTTGTTTTATTTTAAGAAGATAATGCCTGTATCTGTGCATATGGATTTTATTTTAAAATTGATTTTTATTTACTTGCCTTGAAAACAAAATAGGATACACATCTTTTTCCTCTCTACAATTCCAGTAGATATAATATATAATCACTAGATATTATATTGCACTGTATAAATGACACTGTATTCTGCTGTAGGACAAGTTATAGCTGTGACAAAACCATATGATTGCAGGGACAGGTGTTTATAATGGAAATTTCTTTGGGTATGAGGAGGTTACAGAAAAGGTTCAATATACAGCTATAATATCCCCTCCAAAATGTGTTCTAGGTAGGATAAAACAAAGAGATTAATGAAGAGTGGACGACAGGGATGTGAAATGCAAAGCCTGGAAGGGCTGGTTCACTTTTTTTGCATTTAGTTGCATTATGTATTTAATTTCTTCATCCTCTGTTAGATCTCTGTTATTTTTATGGTTTAGTCTCTCTCCCTTTAATAACTAATTGGTGAGATTACAGAACTGGGACATTTAACAAGAAAAAGCAGAGGTTTAATATTATTTTTAATGTGCAGCTAAGAGAAAACAATTTGTTTAGTGACAATAGAAATTCAAAGAATTCTTGTTTTGGTGTTTGTTGTTATACAGATTTTCTCACTTGGAAAGAGAATTACTGTTTAGAAAAAGACATGAAAAAAGTCAGCAAACGTTGATGTTATTGAAAATAATTATATTTTAATTATATCCTCTTTAATGAAGCAATTTGCATTTTCAGAAAAGAAATTATGTTATTTGAAAAATAATCTTTGCTATCCAATACTGGCAATATTGCAAAGCAAGTTTTGGATGTGTGATAATTTTTGGGGCTACATCTTTGGCTACAAATGTCTTTCCACAGTTTGCATGACCTTAATAATAAACTCCTGAAATGTAAAGATAATCTGAAACTATAGCAGATACCTTCCTATACAGCATATAATGTAGCCTGAAATTTATCCAGAATGAAGGACACCTCCTTGTTTTGATGCTGAAAAGCTTTGAAAATTATCTGGGCTACACCTTTGGAAGTGAAGAGCGTGTGCTGGTGTTTAGATTTAGATTAGATATCTTAGAAATCTTTCTCTGTGAGGGTGGGCAGGCCCTGGCACAGGGTGCCCAGAGAAGCTGTGGCTGCCCCTGGATCCCTGGAAGTGTCCCAGACCAGGTTGGATGGAGCTTGGAGCAACCTGGGCTGGTGGGAGATGTCCTGTCCCATGGCAGGGGTGGCACTGGTTGGGTTTTGAGGTTCCTCCCAGCCCAAACCATTCTGTGAGTCTGTGGTTCTGTATTTCTGTTCATGGGCCTTCAGGTACAGTAGAACAAGTCAAAAATGGAAATATATTTGGAAATGCAATGTGGTTTTGGGGGAAGAAGGGTGGGAAGTGGTGACACATCAAGTCCTCTGGTGGCAGAAATCTGAATCCTGCTTTGTCATTGCTGCCCCATCATGCCTGGCTCTGTGGTGAAAAGGTGTGAAGAGCACACGTGGTGCTCTGCAGCAGAAACTCCCCTGTCCCAAGCTGTTAGCTCGTCCTGTAGCATTCAAGTGATATTTCATGGACTCTTTAGGACTGGGATCAGCTTCTGGAACCTGCATTGCAGCAGCACCTGAGTGCCTCAGAGTATGGGCATTTATCTTGAGCAAATTGTGCAGGGTTTTTGCAGGGAACAGAATAAATTCAGATATGTATTTACTAGTAAAACCTTTAGTGACAAATCTTCTTTCCTTCTAAAATGTTTATTCTTTTCTCCTAAAGTGCTGTGCCTTGGTCAGGGAGAACCAGCTGATTAATTTTGGAAGGTTTTCTTACCACCTGTTTCTGATTGTCTGAACCCTCCAGAGTGGTGATCAGTTCTGGCACAGAGATTTCTGCCTGTGCAGCTCATTTCTGAGCACTGAGGTGGCAACACAAACTTTAGAGGGGTGCTCATTAATGCAGAAATCCTTCTTAAATGCACTTAAATTGTCCATGAGACAAAGATAGTACTTGCCATCCCATCTATAGTGACAAGGCTTTATTTCTATGCTCTGTAAGTTGGCACTCCAACATTTAACTATTACTATACTATTACTATAACTATTCCTATAACTATACAACTATTAAACTCCAACATTTCTTGACTATTTAAAAAATATTTTTTATATTCCTTTTATATTTGGAAACAGACAACTTTGTTATAAACTTCTCTGAATAGTGGTTGGTTACAAATTTGTTTGGTCTGCCTTTAGATTTCCAATGATATGTTAAGCACATTTTGGATATTTTATGTAAAGATTATAAATTCTAAATATTATTAATGAGTTAATTATAAAGATTTTTTTTTATCATTATTTTTGAGATAGATTAAAATGTTTGCTTTTACTAGAGTATGCCAAGTTTTATTTTGAAGGTCCAGAGTCCTTGCAGTCATATAATGATTCTAGTCAAGAAAAATTAAAAGTGATGTTATTTTTGGAAAGATTATTATTAAATAAGTTTCCTACCTTCTTTTCTGAAGGGCTAGGACTCAGTGTATCAATGTACACCCGTTGAACTCGTAAAATTAAAGTCAGTAATTGACAGATAGAAAGCAATGCATAAATTAGTTTTTCATTTCTGTCTTACCTTTTCCAGTTGCTTTGAGTTTTGTGTATTTCAAAAGTTAGAGGGCCTGATATTATTTATTAATTTCTTAAATCTTTAGATGGTCATTAGGAGCAGGAGTCTGGTCCCTTGAAGAAGAGATCAACACAGCTCAGTCTCAGCAGGCTTGGGCTCAAGCAATTGCTCAGTCTGCTGCTGAAAGATAGCATTAATTTTCAGGATGAATTGGAACATTGCAGAGATTCTGGCTTTTTGGCAAGTGCAGCAACCATCCCTTTCTAAATCTGAACAATATCACAGTGTGTGCTTGCACAGGCTGGACTGACAGGGTATTCTGAACGGTGAAATAATAAACAATGAAAAGTCATCCTGTAGCAAACTGGCAGGACAAGAGGAAATGGCCTTAAGTTGTGCCAAAGATGGTTTAGATCAGATATTAGGTAAAATTTCCTCACAGAGAGGATGGTCAGGCATTGTCATGGGCTGCCCAGGGCAGGGGTGGAGTCTCCATGCCTTGAAGGGTTCAAAAATTGTGTGGCTGTGACGCTGCTGGAGGACATGGTTTAGTGGTGAACATGATGGTGCTGCTGGCTTGATTTTCCAACCTCAACAATTCCACAATTCTGTGAAATGCAAGCATAAGAAAAAGAAGAATTCAGCTACTTTCAAGGTTTAAAGCAGCATCCAATCTACTTGTATCATAAAGTGATAAAAAGGGTGATTTTCTGCAAGCTGACATTAGTCTCATGTAATTTGTATTCATTTTCTGTTTCTGCACATACTTTGCCTGTGCTCCAGAAAACAAACGAGTTTTTCACAGGCAGCATTGATGGCAGGGTTTTATTTCAAGAACAGGTCCTATGCTACCTCCTTATCACTTTTTAAGATAATCTCTGTTTTGATAAATGAATAAACACTAAACTCCCCAGTAGGTAACTTCTATCTGTTTGAGGGAAGCTTTGCAGCTTCACCATGTCTCTCTTTTCTGTACAATTTCCAGTACTTTTCACAAACAGTTTTAATTATTTTCTAGCAATATATGTTCTCTGGACATTTACTGCTGTTAAACAACTTTTACAGGACATTCATATCGTTTTGCTTTCAGCCTGCATGAACAGTAAATATCCTTATCAGAGCAGGTTCTCTCAATCCCTTTTTTCCCCTAAATATTTTTTTCCTAGAGCAGCTGATCTGCTCATACAACATTATTATTTTTATAAATTCAGCTTATAGGTGTCTAGTTCCAAACACTGTAAGGGTTTTGTTGACCACTCTGTTGCAAGTAATGATTCTGTTTTATGGATTAATTTAGAAAGGATTTCTACAGATTTGATACTCTGAAACACAATGAGTTTCTTAGGCAAGGCCCACTGAATTATTTTACACACTTCTGTGTAATATAATATATAATATATAATATATAATATATAATATATAATATATAATATATAATATATAATATATAATATATAATATATAATATATAATATATATATTATATATATATTATATTATATATTTTATATTTTATATTATATATTATATATTATATATTATATATTATATATTATATATTATATATTATATATTTTATATTATATATTTTATATTATATATTATATATTATATATAATAAATATATCATATATCATATATCATATATCATATATCATATATAATAATATGTAATATGTAATTATATATTATATATTATATATTATAATATTTTAATGGTATACATCTCATGAATGGAAATCTGTCTGGAAAAATTGCTTTCCTTCATAGCCCTACAATAATTCAAGATTCAAAGCAGATAAATCTGTCATGCCCAGCCTTTGTGGTTTTCACCACCCAGCTGAATAAAGTTCTGAGCAATTTGTTCTGCTCTGACCTCAGAGCTGGACTAGATATGTCCTGAGATTCCTGTGAATCTACTCACAAAATCAGCACCTGTTCATAATGAAATGTTGTCGATTTGGTGGGCTTTTGTTTTGTTTTGGATTTTTTTTGTTGTTTTTGTTTTTTGTTTTAAGGAAAAAAAAAAGCTCATAAATGCTCTGCAAGAGTTTAACACTTGAGTTATTTCATTATTTTCGCTTTTTCTTTTGGTAGGTGTATTTTTCCCCCCCAGTTTTTGTAGATTGCATATCAGGGGCTTAATTTTCCTCTGGTCTTTTCTTCAGACTTTCATTCATGGATTATCCACAGTGCCAGTCATACCTGTATAAGAAGGTGTGATGAATTTAGCATTAAGCTTTCATTGCAAACATGGTGGCAAATGCGTAATGTCTTGATGACCTCCCCTTAGGTTTCCATACCCAAAATTGTTCCCAAGTCTTGCAAAGTCTTCCCATTAATTTTTTTTTAATATTATGCAGAGAAATGTAAATTGACCTTATGGCAAAAATAAAAAATGATTGTGAAAATCAGTGTAAAACCACTGTTGCCATTTGCTGGACCTGTGTTTGTTCAGAGGTTGTGCCATCAGCAGGTGTCTCACACAGGGAACCCTCAGGTGGCCTGGGTAAGCTTCAGCATCTCTTCTGTAATTTCTCCACCCACTGGTCATTTGGAAGTAGGATTCAGAATTAACTGTGAAATAGTTTCTGCATTGCAAGATTCATGAGTTTTATACTGTGGTGGTCAATTTTTATTTTCCCCTTTAATAGAATTTATTTTTCAAATTTGTGTCTTCTGTTTTATGCTTATTATTTTGGCCATATGCTGTTTTATCTGAGATTCTGAGTGTCTGTGTTCTTCATTCTCTCTCAATTCCCATCTCATGAGTGGGTGTGAAGGGTCTGAGCACATTGCAGCTATGTGCTGCCCTACTCTTATAGTCCCTGGTTTGGCATGGTGTCATTGCATCATATTTATCTGCATGAAATTTAAAGTAATCTATCTTTAGTAAAACACATTTGCAGCTGTGACACTGCCATTTCAAGGTTTTCATCAAAAGGAACTACATCTCTGGGGAAAATTGCTATTTCTCAAGTGTCTCTACACTCTTCAATGCTCAAAGCAAGCCCAGGGTGGAATTTTGGGTCACAAAGCAAGTTCCACCAGGTGATGATTTGCTTCCCAGCACGTAGTTTGATTAGATTGCTTCAGTTTTGTGTTTGATTGATACTTTTCACAACTGCAGTAAGGAGGAAAGCTACAATTTATTTACAACTAGCTGAAAGAAAAGTGGAACTCAGGTTTAAGGTATGAAAGGGCTGAACTTAAGAAAAGTCATTGTTCCAGTGCCTGGCCACCCTCTGGGGGAAGAACCTTTTCCTAATATCCACCTAAACCTCCCCTGACACAGCCTCCAGTCCTTGTGCAGTTTTTAAGTTTTCCATTCTGGTATTTCTTCCAGCATACGTTTCCCATTTCAATGGTTTCTGAGCTCTGATGTTATAAAAAATAGATCTTAACAAAATCCAAACATTCAGCATAATATGAGACATGAATCACAGTATCATTTAGGTTGGAAAAGAGCTCTAAGATCATCTAGTCCAACCTTTGGCTGATCACCAGAGTCATGCTATGAGATAGATTAAATAAAACTCAATAAGAGACAGATAAAAGATTGTAAAGATCTTGGATAGCAAAGCTGATTAGGTTTTCACATAACAAAAATACCCCAAATGAAGTAATGTATTTAATTTAATGCAAGTGAGGCTGCAACCATTAGGAGACTGGGCTCGTAGTTTTGAGCTTATCTTTGCTTCTTAATTTACTTCTAGTTGTCATGACAGAGACTTTACCCACCATCCCCTGCTCAGCTGCAGCAGGTAAATACTGTTTTATTACCCCTTAAATTAAAAAATTGTAAATTTGGATCTGCATTTTTCCAAAGCAGCTGATTTCATATTCAGGAGGTTTTTTTTTAATAGTAAAATTTATGCACTTTCTATTTTCTGAGGATTTAAATATAATGAGTTTTAGAATCTCTTATTACAAACACAACAAATTATTCCTAGAATAATGGATGGAGAGTGATGAATTACTGGAACATAAATCTGTAACATTCACTCATGGTGGGAAATAACAGAGGAATGGCAAGGCTGATTTATTACTTGCTGGTGTATCTATTCCTGTTTGAGAGTGTTAAAATTACAGTACATAGAAAAATTTAATTAAAGTTATTAAATTGAGGAAACTGTTTTCTGTTTTCTATTCCACAGCTGTAAAAGTTTTTCATTTGCTCATAAATTTAGGGATAAGTGTAACATTCATCAAAGTGTAAAGAACAATGTTAGACATAGAGCTTATTGTAAATCTCATATTTCATCAACAGAAAGGACAATATGTGTCAGAGAGTGCAAGAACTCTGGGCTTTATAAAGCCTAGCACAGAAAGAAATCATATTTCATAACTATCTGAAATCCTCATACAGACAAAACACATTAAATCCATTTGAATGTTAAAATAATACATATAATATTGGCATGATGATTTTATTTCCTGTTTGGGCCATGACCCTTCAGTACATTGGAAAAGTCTCCTTTTGATAAATTTCAGAACCTCTTGCTCTACTGTGTTCTAAGTTCTCCCAAAAAGCAAGAAAAACCAGCAGTGTTTACTGGGAGGGAAAAAGATATCCTTTATTTGATGCTCCAGCATGATCCAGACCTAGAGGAGGAAAGACACAACAAAATCTTTCCAAATCTACCACAATCACTTTTCTATCAAAGAGATCGTGGGGAGAAAGATGAGTTAAGAAATGGTTTTCTCCTTTCTTGATGTGTTTTTATTCTCTGACACTTTGTTTTATTGATTTCTAACCTTCAAGCAATTTGAATGAGTTTTGCAGTGAAGCGATATGGAATCTCACTTGAAACAGCAATGAGTTTTACTCAGGGAAGGGAAATATAATAGACAATTAGATCAGTTTTTGAAGTCTGAAGTAAAAGCCAGGCCAGGTAAGGTTTAGCTTCTCAGACAGTGCCCAGCTCTGATTGGTTATCCAGAGTTAAACTTCAGCCCAGACTTAGGGAATATTTTACCACTTCAAGAAATTTCAGCTCTACTTAAGGGCTGGAGCTTTTGTTCTCAGAGAGGGAATTTTTCTTTTGAGCCAAGGACATAAAACAGAGTTTAAATTCAGAGCATTCTTAGGGCTGCCCGTACTCCTGGAAAGATTTATTAGCTTGTAGTACCAGCAGATAGTTAGCCAGGCTGCATTGGCAGAGCTCCATGGGGAAATGCAACCGATGGACAGCCTGCAGAGGAGGAAGTCATGAAAAGCTTGACAAATCCAGGCAAGATCAGCGAGCTGAACAGATGAAACAAGATCCTAACGAGTGATCAAAGGCTGTGTGAGCTCATACCTAAAGGAAGGCACTTGAGCAATTTCCTCTATTTCCTGGGAATGTGTGTTCCCGTGGTGTCTGCTGCTTTACAGCTCATGAGAGATCAAGGTGGATTCCTTAAAGATGTCACTTTAACAGAGCAGAAGAGGAGCATTTGAATCCATCTGATAATTTCCCTTGAATCAATATACTCTTATTTTTTCCTTCTTATTTCCTTTTAGATCTTTCCTATAGTTTAACCCTGTCAAAAGTCTTTTGCTCTACACCAGAGGCTCTCCTTGTGTTCAGGGAAGAAAAATTCTTCAGAGTGGGGTATGGAGGAATAGCTGATGTAGGCAGCCAAGAAGAAGAGAGGGAGAAAATCATGTGGGTATTTTCTACAATAGAAAAAATATATGGAAAGCATCTTGATTGACCCACAGCATTTCTCATCTGGTGAAGTGAGGCTTTTGTATAGATGGCACAGCTGTGAGAGCTGCCAAAAAATTTCACATATGTTGAGGAGGAACATTGACCTGTGTACAGGTGACATATATATATACTTACTTGTATATATATATATATATATATATATATATATATAAGTAATAAAACAGGAAGTTAAAAGGGAATTGGAAAAAGACACATTTATCATCCTTGTTTCTTAGATAGCTGCAATGAAGCACAAAGGTCACATAAAAACTCTCTGGGAATTAAAATACTGAGCTGCCATAGGCCATATATTGAATTTAATGCTTTACTACCATGATACCTTTTCTTCAATTCAGTGAGGATATTTAGGGCCTTTAAAGCAGTGGCAGGAACACACACTGGACAGGGAATCCCATGAACCTCTCCAAGCAGGATGCATATTCCTGTTTTAAATAGTGCACTGTGCCTTGCAGGCAATCACCTGATTTAAATATGTTCATTTGAAGAGTATGCAAACAGCCTATTTAAATTCACAAAATGCTCTGTAGTTTTGCAGACCATAAAAGCAGTTTTATTTAAGGACAGTTTTGCATCGTTGTTTGCTAGGAATAATTCTTACCTGAATATTTGGGTGCTTCTACATCATTATATGCTGGAGGAAAATGGTTCGTTTAGAGCAGTAGGATAACAGAAATAGAAATAAACTTGTATATGTAGGAATGCTGACCAAGCTTTAGCTCAGTAAAAATACCTAAATTAAATTCAGATAGTGCAAGTTGCACACAAATGGTTCATTAGCAATACAGAGATTAAGAATTCTTTTTTTTTTCCTTTCCACAATAAGAATTCAAAAAAATCCGAGATAAAATAACAACAAAATCAGCAATCCAAGCCCTTAGGTAAGTTAGAGTTTCATGAGTCCACATAAATCTGCAATTAAAGATGAAGGAGAGAAATTATTTTTGGAGTCATTTCTGTTTCAGATCTGCCATTTTCCAAGGATAATGAGGGATGGACATGCTCTCCTAATTGTTCTGAATTAAACACCTGAAAAGGCAAGCAGAAAAGGAGTGACAATGCTTTGTCAGATAACTGGAGCTTAAATGGTGAATTCACACAGTCATAAAATGATCTGGGGTAAAATATTCATGCACAGCCATTTGGGACAAAAGTTATCTTAAAAACAAAATAATTGATGCATCCAAATTTCCAAACCACTAATAATACCTTCAAGAACAATATGGGAAAGCTGTGATTTTCACAGAAATGTTCCTAACATGAATAATTAAGTTTATTTCAACACAGCTTGTATTTTAGTATTGGCCTATCAAAATAATTACAAAATAAAGGAGTTTTAGACAACAACTGTTTGGTTTAACTTTCTATTAGAGGTCATGTTCAAGGTTGTAGTAATTCAGAAGTAAATCATGAGCTTCCAGACGGTGTGATGACTTGGAAATATTCTGTGCTATAGCATTAATATGCAAATAAAAAGATTTGTGAACATGAGGCAGTAGATTGGTGAGGTGGGCTTTAAGCTGAAGGTGTATTGGTAGTACAGTACAGCAGCTCACGTCTGTTCATGTGACATGAAGTTCCTGGAATGTGTGGAGCACCTCTTCCTCCTACATTTTTTATATATGCCAGCCAGAATGAACTGCTGCTGGAATTGCTACTCCCAAACCAAGAAAACCTGCTTTGTAGTTCCTCAGATGATGCCTTGTCAAGGCTGCCCTAGAACAGAGGCTGGGCAGAGTTAAATAAAGTAGGGATTTATTAAAAGGCCTCAATGGATCCACCTTAGGCAGCACAAGAGCCCAGCCAAGGCTGCACCCCAGGTGAAGCAAAATCGTCATAAAATGCATGACCAGTCATGGGGTCTCTCACTTTTATAAGTTCTGGCCCATTTGAATATTGGAGTTAATTGTCCAATTCCAGCTTTAATTTATGAAGTCCCATCCTTCTTGTTTTTCTCTCTTCAGTCAATGTTGTTCATGCTGAAATTTGGGTGGTTGTCTTTGGTCCCAAGCTGGGAAAGGAATTGTTTTGTCTCCCTACTCTATGAAGAGAGCTCACCATCGCTTAATATGAAGCTCAGAACTACACACTAAAGCACAGAATCTGAAAAATAGAGAAGCTAAAACCTAAGGCATCACAGTCAGTGGTGGCCTTGACTGCAGTGATCAGCCTTGTGCACTTTGGGATCCTGGAGGCTGCTCTAAGATTTGAATTTGTCCTAAGGATTTGAATTTTAGAAGAACAAAGCTGAGCTTGCTCAGAGCTCAGTTGGGAAGGATTTTGTGGGGAGATTCCCTGGAGGATAAAGGAACTAGTGTGTGCTGAGGTTATTCTGGAATGTTCTCCTGGAAGCACAAAAACATTCATGCCTCTTAAAGGGAAGGGAAGCGGACAGAAGAAGAGAATGCTCTTGGCTTGGTGTGAGCTTCTGAAAGAAAATGTAACAGAGATGGAAAAGCAGTCATTGAGAACTTCAAAGGCATTGCCAGGGTGTCAGGACCTGCAGTTAGAAAAGCAAAATTCTGAGTTCAAACTGACATTGGCCAGAGATGTCAAAAAACTACAGGAAAAGGTCCATCAGGTATTGAAACAATAAGGAGAAACAGAAGAAAAATATGAGCCTACAGTTCAACAGGAGAGGAGCCACCAACAAAGCTGAAAAAATGGAGGTTCTTGACACATACTTTACCTGTCTTCATCAGCAGAGCTGCACCCCAGTTCTTGGGAGCACCAATCCAGGTTCATGCAAACAGACCCACCACCGGTGAAGGAAGAGTTGTATGTGAGCTGTTAGAGGAGCTTGACCCTTATAAATGCTGAGGATGTTAAGAGAGTTGGCTGATGTAATTGTGAAGCTGCACCCCATAGTCTTTGAGGAGTTGTAGAGGTCAGGGGATGTCCAGAAGACTGGAAGGAAGTTAATGTCACACCTATCTACAAGAAGGGCTTAAAGGAAAATCAGGAAATTACACATCCATCAGTCTTCCTTTATGCCCTGGGGAAGTTAAGGAAAACCCTCATAGGTCAAGAGAAGTCAGTTTACTCAAGAAAAAGCCAAAGGTTGTGCATGCAAACAATGAAACTACAAGATTTTATTCTCTGCTTCCCACCAGCAGCACACATCCATAATTCTTTTTATTGTGTACCACCCCAGAAATTTCTGCTAGATTCTGATACCCAAGCTCATAATGAATAATTAATATATAGGTGCCTCTTTCACCTGCAAATACATATATTATTAAAATCAAAACTCTACTGAGACAAATAGTGTGTTATATATTTGATGGCAGTGAAAAAAAAAAAGCATTAGGAAGTGTCTACCAGCTTTCTTAAAAACCTTAAGCCTGTGATATCAACACTGTTTTTATCACACATCCTAACACAACCCCATACAAGCCATAACGAAAACAATTAACCCCATTCAGCCAAACTCAGTACAGAGAGACATGTGCCTCTTACAGTGGCAAAAGAGCTATGGAAAACTTGTCCTTTCTCTTAGAAACATCCAATTGGATGCCTTATGAAGACCAACTAATTCAAAATATATCTAGTACAGACCAGCATCTGTTTCTGCATTAAACAGATATATACTGAGTGTGCTCATGGTTGCATAAGGTTTCAGAGGAAGTGAGGAAGATCAATACATGGATTTGTGTGGGAAAACTGTCTTGGTTTGGATCACAAGCAAGCTGAAGGGATTGACAACATATAAAAAGTAAATACAGTATAGACTGGACACTGTTTGCTTTCCAAGAATAAGCTTACTAGAATCTATATGGATTCCAGACTTGCCCGAATTACATTCATTTGGAGTTGTTTTCTCTCTGGAAAGGAAACATTTGCTTTTAGGTGCATTCCTCAGCATTTTAGGATTGGATTTAGGACTAGAAGACCGCTGTCCTCTGGCAGGGTTAAACTCAGGCTCTGATGGCATGGCTGGGGTGTAGTAGTGGTTCCTTAGGTTGCTCAGCTGTAGCTGTGGTCTTACACTGTGGCTTAAACTGCTGGGGTCAACTAATTTAGTTTTGGTTGCCATTGTCATCCCCTTGACAGGGAAAGAAACAGTGCTGGAATACTCTGTTGAATTATCTGGAGTCTGCTTGTTCTCAGAAGTGATTCACACCAGGGTTTTTATAATCTCTTCACAAATTTTACTTGTGGGAGAAAAGTAGCTGGGAGAAGCTCTTCAGCGAGATGATGCTGATAAATGGCCTCCTAGATAGTTTTGTTCTATTCTCCAAATTTGCTTTTCGTAGTGCACCTGATTCCAGCAGAGCCAGGCTTCAAATTGAGGCTGGGACCACAAACTCTTGTTTATGGTACACTTTTTGGTACAACCAAGTCTGTTCTCTTGCGGGCTGACAGGTGCTGCTGGTGTGTCTGAAGTACCTAATCATGCTTTGGAAAATCACTGGCATTGAGTTCCTAATTAATGACTGACCCAGCTGTAACTTAGGAAACATGTAAAATTGGATGTATCTTGAAAGCTACTGCTGATGTCACATGGTTGGGTACATCAATATGTTGGTACTATCAGGATTTATACTGTTTGTGCCAGGAGGATATTTCTAGATTGAAAATAGTCCAAATGGTAGTGAATTGGCGGCAGCAAATTTCATTCATTCCAAGAAGAAAAAAAAAATATAACTGATGGGATGGACTATTTTAAAAAAAATGTATCTGATGGGAAGGATTATTTTCATGAAATAATCCTTTCTTGGCTTCTTTGTAGAGAAAACTTGCCTGAAAGCTTGAGAAACAGATAAAGGCTTTCCCCAGGCTTTGATTGTGCTTATTACTGAATTTTTAGTAGGTTTTGTGACTCTGCTCAGACACAGAGTCATCTGGTGGCAATCCAGTACAGATTTACACTGCTGCAAGCTCAGAACCCAATTATTGTAATAATTTTTTTTTTTTCTGCTTGATTACTGGTGAATTTGGTCCACTGAGTCAGCGTTAGTTCCAAAGTCAGTGATACAGGTAATTTTTACAGGTAATTCAGCCCCGTTTGTGTGCTACAGGGTTGGCATCCATCAGTTTAAATTGCTGGTTTTGATTGTCAGAAGTATGGGAAGTTTCATTTGGGAATTTCCTCATCTTTATCTGGTGTTCCTATATCAACAACTCAGCATCCATGATACAAAGTCTGTGCTTTGTGAGCTCACCATTTTGGAAATAGATGTACTTTGAAATAAAAAAAAAATCATCCTGCTCTGCTTCTAAAAAGTATCCACCATGATTTTCTAACTAACCACCTCATTAATTTTATAGTCTCTTTGATTTTTTTTCTGATTTCATTACAGGTTTGATGACTTTAGAGAGTGATGCTTAACAAATAATTTTGTATTTGGTTTTGTTATTCAGCACCTCAAGTACAAGTACCTTATTAAAAGGGAGAAATATTAATTCAGTTCTGTATACAGACGTAGCTATTTTGTATTCTTGTTCAAGTTCTGAAGGTGAGACTTTAACAACAAATTCTTATGAAAAGAAAAGGAGAATCCTGTAAAAGCAACAAGGTTTTCAAGAATAGCACATCTTTCTCCATTAAAGCATGTCAAGTCTTATCTCAAGTGTATTTCTGAGTTTGCCACTTTCCATTCTTGTTCTAGTGTCACTGAATTAACCTTCTATACACAGTATGATCTCAGAATCAAAAAGCTGTTAAGACCTTGGAGGTAAAACTCTAAAGTTGTCATATGTCTTCAGAGAATTACTTGTCTGAATGAAGCTATCTTCCTTTTTTTCCTTTAAAGAAAGGGAAAAGTACATTGTAAAAATACTGAGCTTCATAGTTGTGAGTTCTGTCATTGTTCCATGCAGAAACCAACGGAACAGCTATCCTGGAAAATAGATTGTTCTCACATTAGCAGAAGCTCCTGCTTCAGGCAGGGTCTATATTCACTGACATTTGGAGTTACCTTAACAACTACTGGTCTCGTTCTTATATTTTTGCCTTGTGAAGGGGTACAAAAATGAAGAATTAATTCCCAAAAATTCTCTTTGTGCCCTCTAGCATTCTCTCTGCAGCCACTGTTACTACCCCAGCTTAAGTAGTCTTAAGGAATGTCTGGCTAAACCTCTGAATAGTTTAAATCTAAATATTCTGTTGATAATAGAAATTAAAAGTGTGCCCATTCCTGCAGCATCTCTCAGTGTTCAATGCAGACAGCCTTGTATTACTTTGGCAAGTAGGGTACTATTAGGAAGGACTTACAAAGGGACAGATAATTGACTGGCACTATTATACTTGATATATATGAAATTGTTTATTGCTAAAATTAGCTAAAACCCTCCAAAATAAAAAGACAAAAAAACTCTATCTCATAAGGTAACAAGGAATGTAGAAGGCCTGGTTTTCAAGATGGTTGAGGAAACACAGATAAGTCACTTTTTTTTCTTTTAAATTAATATTTGAAGTTTGCATTGGCAGGAACTCTTTGACAGAATTGACAACTTTGGAATTTCATCACTTTGATTTCTATCACTTTTTCATTCCAATTTCTTTTCCACTCTGAAACAGGAACTCCAACACTAAGTTCCACCAATGTGACTGCCATGTTGGGTCACTAAATCCCAAAAACTGTGCTGGAAAAAAGTTTTTCTAAAGCTTTGGTTTTTCAACTGTGGGGCTAAATATTACCATTCACTTGGTCAGAAGAGAGGGAAAGCAGGAGAGGAACTCTGGCAGAAGATATAAGATCCCTGACAGGAAGTAACTGTATGGAAGGCTGCCCAAAGGCAAATAATTTGAAAAATTTTCCCCTTGTATTAGTATTTTCTTCATAATTTTTCCTGGAGCATCATAGATTTTGAAATCTGATGCAAGGCTATTGAAATAAAGAAAAGTGAAAAGGGGACATGTAATTAATTAATTAATTAATTAAGTCCCATTATTTACAAAGACTGAAGGGTAGTGAAAACACAAATTTAGAACAAATTTACTTTGAAAAGACATTTCAGTGCCCAAGTTTGCTGTTGCTGCTACACAATGATTAAATATCAGCTGTGTAGAATTAAAAGACTATCAAAAGGTGTCAGAAGTTCTATAATGTCTCCTGGGGAATAGATGTCTTACAGTTTTGGGCCTTTTCTGAGCAGATGTCTAACAATTATTGACTGCTCCAGCTAAGAGAAATATTTGCAGAACTCTGAATCAGAAAGGAAGGATTATGGGGTTTCATGCCCTGTGATATACTCAGGTGATGACACATGCAGCAACAACCTTTTTTTCTCTGTATTTTGTCATCCTTGAATTCCTACAGTGAGTCAATAGCATTTATCACATCTTTTTCTTGACCTGGGCACCTCTATTCCAGTATTTGGCCTGTCTCCAAAACACACAACTCACTTCTTGCAGCTGAAGGTTACTTTTGTAAAAAAATCAATTTATATTTTGAGATCTTGTGTCCATAATAAAGGTTGGTCAGAGGAATAGGAAAAATTCAACTGAGGATTAAAGCTGGCTAAAGCACAATCCATATTCCTGAGAAATTATATTGTTGAGCATTCCCTTGCAGTCTAAAGAAAAATCTGTAATGCTGGGCATTCCTACACCTGTGGGCAGAGACAGAAATTTGGCAGGAAGGTGAAAGGTGCAGCTGAGCCTTAGGGGTGGGTTCAGAGCAGGGTCAGACCACAGCATCTTCCACAGCTCCTTTTCCAACACACAGCCCTGAGTGCCCAGGGCTGCACTCAGCTGAGGGGCTTCAAGCACTGGCTCCTTGCCAGTTTATTCTGCTTTACTAAATTCTTTTACAGCTGACTTTCTTCTCCTGCCAGAAATGCTAGAAGGGAATTGAAACAGAATAGAAAAGAAGCTGATCCTAAATATTGTGGTTTATTTTATTATTGTGGTTGATTGAACGAGACAGAGAGCTTCAGTTCAGTTTCATTCTCCCTACAGCACACACCTGCCCCACACCCCCAGTCCAAACCACTATTTTATTATTTACAAGTGATACACATCATAATTATCGGTTTATTTGTTAGAAACTTCACCTAGTTGAGTTGAAAAGCTGTTTTCACTTACATGGACCAGCATCACCACCCTGGAATGTTTATGGGAAAATCTGGTGTATAGAAATGTTCTCACTCTAAACATTTTTTCTACAAGAAACACCCAGATCAAAACTGTAGGCTTCCAAAAGATAAAACAGGCTATCAGTTGTTTCAGTGTAGTTGTTGTATGGTTATTTTTGATACAGGACTACAACCACATTAACAGGAATCCTCATGACATGGCTTAATGTGCATGGTGGGGCTCAGATGAAGGTAGGGCTTGAACACCTTGGAGGTGTTTTCTGGCCTTAATGATTCTATGAAGTACGGTAATGAAGCACTTATTTCTTGGAGTCAAAGGTTAAAATGTGGTGGCAGGATTTTTACTGCCACCATAGAACATTTCTCCCCTCCTGTGAGGTGCAACATTCCTGAGAGTGCGTTTCCAAATAGGAAATGTCATAAACACTGACTGAGCTGGTGCTTTTGACAGGATAAAAGCATTTCACCCCATTTAAAATTGATTACCACGTGCCTAAGAGTACATAGATACAAATCCATAGTTCAGGATACAAGCAGAAGCCTTTCTGCAAAGGGAGAATTCCATAAGTTCAAAGCTTTGTCCAGCTGGCTGCACCAAGAACAGGGTTCTTTTCCTCATTGCTGTGTGCCATGTTTTATTCAAGTCACACTTGCACAGAACTTTCACAGTATTCCCTTGTTGTCTGAGATAATTTACTTTCAGCTTGATCTCGAGTAACTGGCCAGAGCTGGTTCTGTTCATCTGTGAAACAGAAGGTGTTACATCAGCACTAAAAGTGTTTATGGAATGCAAACACTGTGGAAATACCACCAGAAATATGCATGCATGAGAGAATTAGCACTCTATTTTTCAGCTGCTGAGGAATCCCACATGAGCTTTTCAGGTTTTTTGAGCAAGGGGAAGTTCTGCTTGCTTCCTAGCAAATTCCCAGGTGTGTACAAATGAGACAGGATTAAATTATATTGCAGAATATATAAGTTTTCACTGTTTTACAGTGAAGGAAAATTAAAATTGTAACTGTTCAGCATAGTCTACGGGGAATTGGCTGGTCACATAGCTTTCTGGACTCCTTGTAAAACTGCTTAAGGCAGTAGGACTCTGCCCAGTGTGTTGTTTGTTAATTCATGTGTTTGGTTTTGATTTTCTTTTTGTTAAACTTTAAGCACAAACATGTGCTTTATTTACCTCAAGGGGTACCATGAAAATTCCCCAACAGTCCTTTTAATTTAATGTTATAAGAGAGGAATGAAAAGACAGACTTATTTTGCCAAATTTCTACTATGGATTTTGTCCCTTTTCTTTTTTTTTTCTTCTAGTAACTGAGAGAGAGAAGGTTTTGTGTAAATATTACGAAGGAATCGTTCCCTGGGAGGGTGGGCAGGCTCTGGCACAGGGTGCCCAGAGAAGCTGTGGCTGCCCCTGGATCCCTGGAAGTGTCCCAGGCCAGGATGGACAGGGCTTGGGGCAACCTGGAATAGTGGAAGGTGTCCCTGCCCATGGCAGGGGTGGCACCGGATGGGTTTTAAGTTCCTTCCCATCTCAAACTCTTCTGTGATTCTATGACACCAGTCTTATTAATTAAATTCCACTGCCTTCCTTCCTCACTGCCCACATCTCAGCTTATTATATTTCTCAGTACAAAAATCTGCTACCTCTTCTTCTCTTGTCTTTCTTTCTCATTTTAATCTGCTTTGGGTCTTAATCATCAGAGCCTTCATCTCCAGTGGCTCGTCTTAGATTGGGGCTTTCTTTGAACTTTGCTTCTGCCTTTGTCTCTCATAACTGAAGATTCGGGGTCATATTTATGAAAATGTTCCTGGCAGTGGAGGGCATGAGCTGATCTTCATTAAGAAGACAAACTGGAACCTATTTTTTTTAATTTGTGGAGAGATACCTGTTTGATACAGTTCTATGTAATCCGTGTTGGAAAAGACGGAAATGAGCCCCTATTGATTGTATAGAATTATACCTCAACTGAAGTTCAGAAGAGAGAAAAATCTTCCTGCAACTAAAGCAAGAAGAGTTTCATATGTAAAACAATATTCTGTGATGCAATTTGAAGTAAATTCTACCATATTAAAAATAAACCAAAAAAACAACCCTTATTTATTACAAATTCTGAACCAGATATTTCATTGTGGAATCGAAGCTCTTGAATGGGAGATGGAGGGGCAAGAGGTTTAGAGACCCTGCAGTCAGGTTTCCAATGAATCCTGATAAAGTTTGTTTTTGGAACTAGTTTCATTCTCTGGATGATCTTTGTGGACTACAAGGTGATTTTCAGTTTCTTTTTAGAGAACTTTTAACAGAGTGGAGTCTGGTCCTGCTAGTGAAGTTTGCAGATATTGTTCTGATGATGGCACTACAAATGTGAGTAGAACTGTGCTGATAGCAAACCTCTACCCACACATCAGGGAGCAGAAACCTCACCTGCATCCCTGCCCAATCTCTGTATTTTTGGGAAACTAATGTTTGCAATTTGCAAAGAGAGAACCCAACCTTGCTCCTCAGACAACACAGAGCTTCAAAAAAGTCCTTCCACTTCTGCCCACTTAGATGTAAATCTCAGGCATAACCTGGCCTTGCTTGGTAAAAGAATGGGGCTGTTTCACAGCTGATTTTCTTCTAAACCCAGGGACTTTCCACTGAGTTGATCCCTACAGTTACATTTTATAAGGTACTGCCACAGGAAATGGCCTCAGCAATCATCCCAAATGATTTATGGGAATGTTCAAATCTGACACGTCTCATTCACATTATGCCTTGATGCAGATCTGTCTAAGCAGAGTGTGTGCAAGCAAATTCATTCACATGAACTGTAATAAGGCTTCATATCCCTCCAGGAGCTTTGAAAATATGAGGGATACTTATCCCATTCTTATTCATTGATCCATGTATTCTCGAAGCAAAAGATATTATATTTCATGGCTTCAGCTACAAGGACCTCCAGCCTTGCTGAGGAATTTTCTGAACCACTAACTCTAATTTCCATATTATGGGGAGAACAGTAGAATGCATTAGATTAATATCTGAACTTACTAAAGGATTTGATATCATAGTTCACAAGAATTATTTATGAAAATAATCTATCTTGGCTTGACTATGATCCTTTGGAGGAATTAATACTTTAAAATGCTTAAACGTGTTTGTCTATGAGGATGTAGCTGACCTAGGGAGCCATCATATCAACCTTAGCCCACAGAATAAAAATAAAAATAATGTCATTTATGGAGTCCCTTATCCTACTCAAGGGAGGAAGTTTAGAGTCAGTAAAGTGTTTGAAAAGTGCTTTGCTATAAGTGACTGGGATATTTTGGCTGACATTCTGCTTTTCAATTGTAACTATTTTAGGCTTACTTGCATATAAATACACCCTGGCTTATTTTCCCTAAGAGGCCTCTGGGTGCATTTCACCAATTAAAATAATATTTTATAAACCATTAACGATACTCTGCCAACAACTGGCAACACTTACTCAAAGCCCAGCTAAATTAAAGCTGCTGTGGTGCCACAAGTGAGGAACAAACCCCACCCACACCTTTTTACAAGACTTTGCTCCTTCATTATCATTTAGAGAAAGAGAGACCAGCAGATGCCATCCTGATGGGCATTGGTAAGTGCTTGGGTGAAATACAAATGCCATGGAAGTGTTAGATGGTTCATTTTTGCAGAGCAGAAAGAAGCAAGAATAAATTTAGATACTCAATTTGCCCTGACCTTGAAGTAAAAAGAATATGATCATTGAGAATGATTTATTTTAACCTAGTTGCTAGCTTTTAGGTTCTCTAGCTTTTGTCCATAGTGATGGAAAGGCATTCACAACCACAAGTTGAGTCATTTTCAAGACCTTCTATTTGCCAAGAATTTCCTATTCCCAGAGTCACCTTTTCCCAAAATTCCCTATAGCCCATGTACAAGCTGGAGAATTCTGAACTTGAAATTAAAAATTAAGGCTGAGTGTGAATTTGCCTTTACTGGGGCAGTGGAGTTTGATGCTTTCTAGGCTGTTTTGTGATTGAGATAAATTTTGTGCAGCTTGTGCCTTGAAAATGATAGGAACTATCAATTTAATGAGTAGTTTCACTTGCTAAAGTGCTTTGCTCAATTTTTTTGTGCGTGTGCCATGATCAAGTACAGCATCAGGGTCACTAAACTGTATCTTTATAGTTTAATTGCATGCCCACATGTGTGATTGACCAAAAAATTGATAAACTGGACCTCACAGAAAACAAATAGCTAAAAAAAAATTCTCTAGATCAGATTTTCTGTTTGTTGCCTTATTTCCCCTGCAGCAAAACTCTGTGCAGCCCTGACAGCGAGGATACAAGGTCACTGGAGATGCTGACATTTAATGCCTGTAGTAAACATTTCAGCATACAGAAAGCAATTATTTACAGCTTAAGCAGTGAGAAATTACAAAGCTTCTCTTCAGACCTTGTGGTTTCTTGGCTGGTATTTGCAGAGGTGATGTATACACAAAAGGATTTCTTTACTGCTGTATTTTCTTTACTGTATTGTCTCTAGATGTTATTGTGCTGAGCTTTCTGAAGGCTAATAGCTCACAGAACACAATAAAAAGTGGTTATTTAGCAACACTTCCATGGGTATAATACTTTTCTTTTTTACCCTCTAATGCACCTTTTTAATAACTTCCAGCTGAAAATACTGCCCTTATTTCCTAGGAGCTCTGCACCTTTACTAAATCACCAGTAGATATTGTTGTTTTTACAAACCTCCTCACAAAAACAGCCTGTAAAATATTATTATTTCAAGTAGCAGTTCACGGGAACAGAGCAGTCCCTTGTACTGAACAGGAGAAGTCATGTAGTAGAATGAAAACTTATTCTTTTAAATAGTAAGGGTTTTTTAGAAGCTTACATTGTTTGTTGTTTTTTTTTTTTCTGTGAGTGGTGTGTGCTGTAGTAATATTTTATAATGTCTGCTGTGTCAATTCTTTCACAATTAGAAATTATAATGCACTTAAGTAATACATTCTATATAAAATATGAGTTTAAAAATAATTTTCTATACAAAACCAAATTATTATTTTTTATTCTGCATTGCTATTATTGAGTATTTTAATCCATATCACAGTAGGTAATAGAGATGAGTAAAATGTGAATTTAAAAATGTAGCACACTGTACAAGGAAAAAGATACAAATAAATAACAAAAATAAAAAGCTGAGCACAGCAGGGAGGTTTTGTGGTTATCTGAGAACCAGGCAGCTTAATACAGGTTGTTAAAATACAAGAAAACAGGAATTAGGGTAACTACAACTTTTCTAGGTAAGAACATAGTCTATAAAAAACCATGAAGGATTAGGAAAGCCAGGAAATTTGTGTGTCTCTTAAGCACTCCATGTTAAATTCTCATTTTAAATTTGGGGATTTTTTAGTGTTATGGCTGTTGGACCTTTTCTGGCCACTCTCTCCTCAACAGGATGTGAGAACGAGATGAAAAAGCTCATGGGTTGACATACAGACAGGGACACCACATACCAACTACCAGGCTCAATAAGGAAAATTAATTTCATTTATTGCAAATTAAAATAGAGTAGAAAAGTGAAAACTAAAAACAAGAACTCTGAGACAGTTTTCTGAGAATATTTTACTTTAAAAAAGAAAAATACAAACTGTGACTAATTTGTGTGTGTGGTCTGTTACATTCCTTTTTTCTTTTCTCTCTGTCAAACAAGTCCACCATCCAAAAAAAAACCCTCCAACAGCTCCTTTCTTTCCAGCTCTTGAAAATTCTTGAGCAACCACAGTTGTTGGCATTTCCCTTTGGGGAAACTTATGAGTTTCCCCTCAGCTAAAAGCAAGACAATCTGGAAGTCCAGAAAAAGCTGAACTGCCCTTGGTGGCTGTACTTGGAATCAGCCTTGGCTTCCCTAGGGGGGGTGCCCCAAATGGCCAACTTGGGCCTTCAGTTAGCACAAGAAATTCACAAGACAGGCAATTTAGGTGAGGAGATAAAATATGGGAGCTCATATAAAGATTTTGCGAGCAACTTTTAGTCCAGGTGCCTGGCTCAGTGATAACTTGTATAGCTTGCAGCACATTCTGCTCCTCCAGGAGTTATGAGCTTCTTCTTCCTATTTATTTGTATGTGGAGTTGTAAATTTCTGCTCTTATTTCTTGCTTGTGGGATACATTTTCTCCCTGTGCATTCTTATTCGTGCAGGCTTTCATTTGATCCTGCTATAAGATTCTTTCCTCCTTTTCATGTGCTCAAAAATTGTAGCCACAGCGGCTTCTGTGGTGGTGGAATTATGCAGCTGCTTAACGCTCCCGTCTTTCTTGTTGTGCTTGTTCTCCTTCTGTAATCCCAGGGACAAGAATTATGGCACTGGAGTCTCTTAAATCACCAGGGTTAACACAAGCACAGTTTGCACTCTCTGCAGTCAGAGATCCAAAGGCAAAGGGTGCCCTGAAGCCCGGCGTGCTCCTGTCTCGTGGGGCTGCTCGGGGCAGGGGTGGCTGCATCTCTGCAGCTGATGGACAGAAACCACCTTCCTTCCATGCTGCATTTGAGCTTCATGGAAGTGCAGTGTTTTCAGCTGCCACCTAAAAAGCCCAACCAACAAATTGAGCAAATTATTTCCACTGCCTTTAATTATGCATAAGCATTCCTAGAAAGTTGTCTTAAAACGCATCCAGTGTGACCCATGGATTGCTTCTTTCTTGCTGTTGTGGACACTTCACGGTGCCATCCTCCACTCAGCTGGATGAAAAGAATGGAAATAATGCTTTCAGATAAATAAAGATGCATCTTCACCCTCCACCCCTTTCCTCCTGCCCTTGCTTTTCACCTTTTGAGAAGCTATCTTATCTGTCAAGGTCACACACTGGGAAGTACAAAATGCAGGTGCTGGGAGTTGTCCAGGAGTCTGGAAAATTTAATTGTAGCTCAGACAAATTGTTCATTTAGTCCCCAGACTGTTTAGCTCTCTGGCTCCTGACATTTTCAAATGACAATAGTAAAAATGAATGTGGTGAGTGGAGTTGTAGCTGCTGGTTTATGTACTGCTTGAGCAGGGGTTAATGAACCTTTTCTACATTGTGAGGTTACAAAGCAAAGCAAAGCAAAGGCTCGTGGGGGTGGAAAAATGCTGAATGACATCAACATCGTAAATAAATACCTGAAGTAGGATGGGTTCTATCTTCTGAGCTAAATTTGATAGCATAGTATGGTTCCTCCAATGTTAGGAGAAGGGTGAGGCACACCCAAAACAGGATTAAAGCTTGCTAAGAAAAGGCAAAAGTTGAGCAGGACTTGCTTCAACTTTTCTGTAGTAAACCTAAAAGAAAACTTTTGACAAAAATCCATGTCCAGTCCCACCATAAGAAGTACAAGTCTTATAAAAAAATCGACAGCATTAAGAATTAAAAATTGCTAGGATGAAGAAAGGGAGAAAAGATCCTGGGAGAAAGATTCTCCACTAGTTGTCAAACTGATTTATTTTTTACCCCATGTAAACAACACCACGAGCTTCAGAGCAACTTGTGCACCAGTGACACTGACACAGATACCTCTTGTAAACCAAAAGTGATTTCATGAGATTTAAATCAATTTAGAACTGAAAAAGGGTGCTAATGCTAAACAGTTGACTGTCGGGATACTTTCAGGGTCAGTACTGGTAATGCAATGGATGAACAACAGTAATAAATAAATGAGTGATAAAAGTATACACATAATTTCCTGGTTCTCCTCTACAACTGATCCAGGGAGCTTTAATCTGGCACAAACAGACAGAAATATGCTCCTGTCCCTCAGCAAAAAGTGAAATAGCACCTAGAGAAAGGAATGAGTTCTTGGGAGGAAAGTGTAGCCAAAGTAATAAATAGCAACATTGTGCTTGCTGGATCTGGAGAATAAAAATAAGCCCCTGCTATTCAAGAGAGCAAAACAGAAAAGAGATTTTAGGAGTTTATCCTGAATTTTTATATTTAAAAAAAAAATCTTGAAATAAAAAATATCTAAAATTTCAAGGAAAAATTGAGCAAATAAAAGGGGAACTCTGCAGGCTTATATGTATATGTATGAAAAAGCATTATTTAAATAATCCTTTATTACCAGACTTACAACGGTGCGGGGGGTTGTTCCCCTTTAAAAGTAAGGGTAAAATAATTCATTTAAAGAAAAATTTGGTACTGTTGCTATGATAAACAGAGATCAATCAAAGCTTAACTGTCCTATTTGTTAGGCATATAGAAAAAATAGTTCCTACTATTCAAACTGCAAAAAAAATCCCCAAATAAAAAGCTTTTTTAACCTATATCCCTTTGATCCTTGCTTTTAACCTCCCTAGATTTTTCTACAGTTTATAAAACCTGATGCACCTTGCACACAGGTGACTGAGCAATTATTTGTATGTCTAAGCTCCTATAAAGCCTGTAAAAGGACTGAAAAATAAATATTTATGCACCTAGGGAAATGGAATGGTTATAATCAGAGAAAAATGACTTTTTATGCAGTCTGAATGGTTTATAAAGGGATTTCAGTGTTTTACTCGAAAAAGCAGAGATGAATGATGAGCTTTTCTAAATATGATAAAACATATGTTTTTAGTTTCTTTGTGAAAAATCCCCTGAAAAATATCAGGAGGTGCCATTTTCCTACATTGTCACTAGCATTGTAAATGATGAAAGTGGTTTCTTAAGGAAAACACTGGGACTTTCTGCCAATGAAATCTCGGTCTGTTCAAATTCTGTAGGAATATTGGGCTTCAGGATGCAGGGGAGGTTCCCTTCCACCTTGGTGGCCACCCTGCTGGCTCAGCACCTATTCCAGGGGTGCAGAAACACTTGCACAACTGGGCACACAACCTCCCAGACTTCTTTATCAACCCCTTCCCATCAGCTCCCCATGTTTGTTTTACCCCCAGCTCCATATTCTCTCCTTCTCTGTTCTGGCCTCCCCCTAAATATATCACTTGTCCCTGGTTTCTTTTTTCCCCAAATAAGTAATTTTTCCTATATCAGCACACAAATTTAGAATGTTTGACAGCATTTCCAGGGTAATCCTGGTGTTGCTGACACAATTCCCTGGGTGCTGCTGGCCTTACAGACTTTCTCCATAAAAAGTCCCCAGTGCTCCCTTCCAAATATTTCTAAAAAGTGCCCTTCTCTCAAATAAATTCCATAAAAGTCCTGAAAATCTGGCCATTCTAACAGCAGTGTCTGTAATTTTATTTTCTTATCACAGTGCTCTTTGTTACATCCATCAAATTTCTCATGTCATTCCCGGTGGTTTCCCAAGGTCTGTTCTCCTCTCAGGTCAGGGCTTAGTCCTTTACCTGTGTGCCCAATTCTCTAGACTCTTTGAAAACCTCAAGTTAAAAGAGCCATAAAATCAGAAGAAAAATAGAAAATTAAAGTTATTATTAAAATTTAGTATTTTTTTTCCTTTATTGTGTAATATTACACTTACCAAAAATATTTAATAAGTGTAATTTGATAATAAAGCTACCTGAAAATGCTTTGATAATTCAAATTAGATTTTCATCCTTGTTATATTGTCATGCTTTACAAAACCTCAGAACAAAGTGCTACACCAGGAGGCTGGGAAAAACATTTCTCCTAAGGATATAACCCAAAAGTTACCAAAAAAATTAATTAATCCAGTAAAATATTTACCATATTATATGCAATTGCCATCACATGCAATCTAAACATGACAAACTGATTTAAAAATGGAAAAAACTCTCCATGTGTGCTCTGTATCCCAGCTAACACAGCAATAATACCAAAGTACATTATTAGACCCTGCAGCTAAATGTGATATTCCAGTGGTTCTACAAAAGCCACACACTTTGGCACAGCAGAGAAAACTGGACACATGGCTCCCCAAACTTTGTTCTGTTACATCAATGCCAAAGAGCCAACGACCTCAACGTGACCAAACACCCGATCAAAAAGGCTCAGATGTACAAGCTGCAACTTCACAGACACTGCACAATCAATAATTTGAAACCCACATAGCTAACCTTCGAGGTGAACCCAGAAAGACAATGTTTTTGAGCTTCTTGACACTGGATTCCCACAAGGACAGTGCTGGATTAATGAGCACTCGTGGCTTGTCACCTCTCAGCAGCGGTGAACCATTAGCTTGCAAAACGTTCCCTGCCATGCCAGCAATCTATAGATGCTGTTGCTTTGACCTCATAGAAACCTGTGTGAGCTGATCATCCCATCAAGAACAGGTGCTGAGCCAGGGGTTTAATGCAGTCATCTCCATCCTGTACAGAGAGGCATCTCTTCACCTTGGTGCACGCTGCCAGGACACACATCAGTCTGCCTTGGTGCTGAAGTGTCCCTGACACGCCCCACAGACCCAACACGGGAGGTTTTGTGATGCTGTTGAGGCAGGAAGGGAATGAAATTACTCCACTTCAGAAGACAAGAGAATAGAACTCTGATTTATTTCAAAATCTTTGTACAGAGCTTTGTCCAGGCTAATTCTATTGGTCCTAAAGTGAAAACATTTCACACAATTGGTGTGCAGTGAATGACACCCAGTAGCAAAACCTAACTATAAACAATGTGAACAACAAGAGAGATAAAGAACCTTATTTACATTCTTTTCAGCACTTTCTCAGGCTTCTGCCTGGTTAGAAACTTTCCGTTTCTCTCTTTGACTGAATCTGAGACCGACAGTTTTGCAGTGAGCTCACAACCAGTAACTTCACAAATGCCTGGTACGTGGGTGAACACTGGAAATATTCAACCTCCACAGAAGGTTTTGCTGTGAGTTTTCCCCAGCAAGCTAGGGAAACTGGAATATTGGTCTCTTGTTTTCTTAGGCTATCAGATAACAGGTATGAGAAGCACTGACAAACCTTGGGATTTGGATGCTGTCCCTCTGGGGCCCTGTACCTTGATGCAGAAACAGCAAGTTTTACAGGAGCTGGTTTTAACAATATTTCAACAAATAAAAGCTGTTGAACTTGACACTGTAGAAAGGAGGTCTGGACTTTTGAAAAGCTCCAAATATGGGTTCTGCTCAGGTGCCTTTGGCCTGGCATAAAGCTCAGAAGGAATGAAATGCCAAATCCCTAACATGAGAAGCATGTGGTTATCATGTGACTGCTGTCCAGATGGTGACCATCCCTCTACCTGTGCTTTAGCCAATTTGTATCTGTGTATACAGCTTTGACAGCTATTAAGTTCTCTCAGTTCTAACACAGGTTTTGGAGTGTATTTCATTTTCATACTAAGAGACCCAAATTGCTGATGTGGGATGGAATCCAAAATGCACTGAACTGAGCAGGGAAAAAAAAAGAAAATATCACAGCCTAACTACATTTTGGAACTAGTAATTAGTGATTGAAATTTTTCTACAGCTGGCATCACACTCTTTAATAAATGTAGTGGAGTGTTGAAAGGAAAGACATGGACAGAACTGCCATGTGTGTGATTCTTCTCCATTTATTGTCTTTGCTTGTTGAGACTAAACATGATTGAATGTGAGGTGAAAGGGATTCTGGTAGGAGAGCCTGGTTCAGACAGCTGATCACAGCAGGCAGTTGAACATCAATATACTGTGTAAATAAACACCTTTGTAAATGGAAAACAACCACATTTCCAGGATTTTTATACTCCAGGGCCTCAGCTGACAGGCAGCACTTTTGTTTCCTTGACATGGAGTAATTAATGCAGTGCAGCTATACTGCTCCTCATAACCAGGATGGTGTTTTTAAAAGGTGCCCAGCGCTGCAAAATCTCTGTTTTCACAGCCCCAGGAGCCAATTAAAGCTGCTCACAGTCATTTACAGTGACTGTGTTAATAAGTTGAAATGTAGAGTCACAGAATCATATAATCACACAATGGTTTAGTTGGGAAGGGACCTTAAAGCCCATCCAGTGTCACCTCCTGCCATGGGCAGGGTCACCTTCCACTATCCCAGGACCCTTACAGGGAAGAATCCCGTCTCCTGGATATATGGAGCCTTGTTTTCTCCAAGCTGAACAGCCCTAACTCAGCCTGTCTCCATAGCAGAAGTGATCCAACCTCTCCCATAATTTTTTTAAAATAAAATGACATCAATTATTTTAGTTTTTAATGCTTGTGCACAGCATATACTGGTTCAAAGTATTACAGTATATTGCAGGTTAACAGGCAAAACTCCCCAGATTTCTTAGCCAAGTGGTGTAAATCAGTTCTCTGAGTCACTGGGGGAGCTGGCACTTGGAGGACTTTGGGTCTCTCAGGCCAGGCCAGGCTAGGTTTAGTTTTCTGTATAAAATCCATTTCAATTAAAAGCCTTGCTGACAGAAGCACCATTATTCAATCTGGGAAGAGTCATTCCACGCTGATAAAATTAGATTTCTTTGTCACAGTCTTTCAGACTCTATCCTCACAATGTGTAGCAATTTTGCACAGAAAAAAAAAAAAAAATTGAAAAAAAAGTGATTTATTCCACAGCGGTTATTGCAATTACAAACAGTGTTCACAAAACTGAAGAGAATTCATAATTCTCCAAAGCATCACAGTGCCATTCAGCCACAGCACAGCTGGGGAAGAGAGTGCTGAAGAAGCTGAACAAAATAACTGATTGGGGTGACCACAATGGGAGTGGTTCAATGCTGCCACCCAGCAGAAATCACCCACTTCCACCCCCTCGGGGTTTGCTGGGAAGTCCCAGCAAAACCTGCTCTGCTCTCCCTGAGGAGGCCCGGGAGCAGAGGAGATGCTGAGATATTGCTGCCCGTGCATCCTCTGGAGCCTGGAAATCTGAAAATGGCACCAAAGTCTGCACCAGAGCTAAAGGAATACAGATGGGAGAGTGGCAGATTTGGGCATTTGACTAAATCTTGTAGCTATTTGTGGCCATTCCTGGAATACTGACCTCATAACTCTATGTATGTACTCTGCGATAGCCCAGAATCATGGAAGGGTTTGGGTTGGAAGAGTCCCCAAAGCCCATCCAGTGCCACCCCTGCCATGGGCAGGGACACCTTCCATAGCCCAGGTTGCTCCAAACCCTGTCCAGCCTGGCCTTGGGCACTGCCAGGGATCCAGGGGCAGCCACAGCTTCTCTGGGCACCCTGTGCCAGGGCCTGCCCACCCTCTCAGGGAAGATTTCTTCCCTAATATCCAGCCTAAAACTGCCTCTTCCAGCTCCGAGCTATTCCCCCTTGTCCTGTCACTCCAAGCCCTTGCCCAAAGCTCTCCAGCTCTCCTGTCAGGACCCAAGAGCTTTACCCCAGAATCCTCTCTCCTTCCAGCTGCACAATCACAATCGCCCAGCCTTTTCTGGTAGGAGTGCTGTTCCATCATTTCACAGCCATGGGTGCCCTTGCTAGCAGGGGTAGTTTCACACCTGTGCATGAAGAACCTCCTTTGCTTCAAGGAAATTAGAATCAAAATGCTCTTCTAAACACAAAATAAGCATTGATTAGGATTTCTCTTAACTAAATGGTCCTTAGGAGGGCAAGGTGGGAGCAAACAGGCCCTGATGATGCAGGACAACTCTGTGGTACGAGTTACCTTATAAACTCCTTTTTTGATGAATTTTTCACTCCTTCCTAACATGAAACAGTAAGCAGGAGCTGTGAGGAAATGTATATAACTTCTGAGAATGCCAATTACATGCTGCTTTTTAAAGCAAGTCATTGAAACACCGTGAGGATTAGTATGCAATGTGCAGAACATGTTGAAGAGGAAGATATCTACTTATTAATTATTAGAATTATATTACCAAATCTTCTAGGAAGTTATGCATTTAAATATAAATCAGTGTTTTTATTTAATTTGATTATTTCTCTTCCTCTCATAACCTTATCTGGAAATGCAAACTGATAGAATAGGAAAGGAAAAGACCAATTAGATGGAGAAAAAATGCATTGCCATCCAAACACTGAGTTCCTGTAATTTCTTAACTTTCATTAACAAGTTCCTCTGCTCACCTCCCTCTCCCTGCTACTCCCACAAGTTCAATTTAAGCTTTTTCAGAGTAGCAAAACTTATTCAAGCTCTGATTGATCAGCAACAAACATAGAAAACAGGTCAGAACCTTGAGTATCTCTGAACCATACACTTCACATAAGCATAACAGTGCTACCAAAAATAAATTTTTTTGGGATCATAGCAGATATCTAAAAGATTTCTGTTTCTCTGAAGAGTTACAGAGACTTGAACTCTTATTCCAAATGTTTCAAACATTTGAAGGACTCTGAAAGGAAAGCAGCCATTCTTCTGTGAAATAAAAACTTGCACAGGAATGATGCTGGGATGATTTTCCCCTTTGTTATGGCTGTGCCACAGCCCTGGCTGAGCATGAGCTGTGCATACATGTGCATACAGAGCATCTGTGTCACAGAGCCCCTAGCCTGCTGTGCAAGAGCCTTCCTCTCTCAATAAAAAAAGCACTTTAAAGCACTTTTCTGAACATTGTTGCCACTTTGAGTCTTTTTTAGCTTACTGCAAAACTTGTTAGCATTGGTATTGAGTCTAGTGAGGCTAGAAACCTCCCTTCTCTCGGATATATGGGGGATTAGGATCTGATGGGTTCAGCTGTCTGGTTTGATCAGGGTTTCCACACTGAAGTTGAGCTCTTTGGGTTCAATGTCACAAAAACACCAGTTCTGTTTTTCCCCACAGACATTGGGGAAACCTCAGAGTTACAAGTAAAATACCCCCACAACAGCTCGCCAAACATGCTCTCCAAACACGCAGGGCATATTTGTGTTCTCTAATCTTAGAACACACTTTTTTCATTTTTAGTTTTCTAATCAGCATTAGGAATGGTGGAATTATCAGATGCTCTTCCCAGCCATAGTGGTGTTAAGAAGAAGGAAAGAAAGGAGAATGAGAGAAAAAACCCTTTTTGGAAAAAGTTATTTAGTTGACTCTGTCCTCCATCACTATCTATGACTATAATATGTGTATGTACACTCCATGTGCATAATACTAGGAGTGAAAGTCAAATTGAGGTCTGTTGATAGTGATACTTCCACCATCCTAACTTTTATGACCTAGAGGAAAAAATAAGCCCCAGCTAGGAGGGAATTTCAGACAGGTACAGGACACCTGGGCCTATACCTGTGTCTGACAGTGATCCCCTGAATAGTCATGGTCACCTTAGTATCTCACCTTTAATAAATTGTGAGGTGCTGGTGTCACAAATACTAAATTGATTTACCAAATAAAAATAGAAGCAGTTAAGGATGCGGGAGGAAGGTCAGGATTGATGATCATATTTGTGCTGAGGGGTTGTCTCATACAACACTCACCAATTTCTTAGTAACTGAACTTGGAAACTCTTCCTGGTATCTGGTATAACATTCCCAAAAAAACATTTGTTAAACTTGTCAGCACCTGCAGAAGGAGAGTGATATAATTATAAACCCACAATTTTTATGAAAGAATATATCTCACCTGATATATCCTGCATAATTTCAAAAGCACCAGCTTTTCTGCTTCAGTATGTCAGCATTTCCATTGAAACCCTCATTTGAATGGGAATGCTGTTCATCTGCAAAAAGTGTATTCTAAGCAGAAAACAGGAACGTCCAGGATCAAATACGAGCACAACACCACTTAAAGGAGTACTAATGATTTTTAAGAGAGTCACTTGCCTCTTTTTGAAAGCACAACCATCAACTACTTTGAGTTTAAGTTTTGAAGATTTGTTAAATCTTGGCTGGAATTCCAGGCGGTCCATAAACCTCTTTTTAGAGAAATTTCTGCTACCAGGGGAAGGAATGGGCTTGGGGGAAAGATTTATTAGACCTGTTCGATGTTGTTAACACAAATCAGGAAATAGTGACAGTCTGAAAATGCAGGATTCCTGGGGGGAGCGGGGGGGGGGGGGGGGGTTGAAAAATCCCCAAAATACAACCGAGTATAAAGAATGAAGATAATTGGCTCTGATCCTAAGATGCCACTGGGAATTTCCAAACAGGCCCCAGAGGATGTAGGAACACTGATCTTCAAAGGAAGTGCACACAGGTCTGTTACAAATTATGTAAGGTCTGATAAGCAAGTTACACGGTCTGATAAGGCAATTATCTGGAAAAATACCATCCTTAAATCCAAAGCAACCCAGAAAGGCACTTGAAGGAAGAATTGGCAGTGTGCTTTGGCCCATCTCCATGTGCTCCTAAGCAGGATGGGAGGAGGAGAGGGGGCTTGGTTCATGATTCTGGCATGCAGGACTGCAGACAGTACAGATTAATTCACTGCACCATTTCCAGCGTGTGGCTGCCCTAGAAAGTGTGAATATTACAGTTGTACATGATGGGCTTAGCTTTAAACTCTCACAAATTTGAGTACTAGAGAGTCATGACGGCATGGAAGGCCAGAGGAGTTCAAAGCTGAGGCAGCATCTCCAGCTGCATCTTGGTGTCACTGGGTCTGTGTGATCCTGACCTCTGCAGGCTCCATCTCTGACCATGAAGCCAAGAATCACCTCCTGCACAGAATGTAAATGCTTCAAACCCATCCCAGCTTGTTTCTCAGCATGAGCTTGCTCATACCTTAGGTATGCACTTCCAAAATATATTTTCCCTTTGCTACAGCCACCCAAGAACAAGGGCTATGATTGCAAATTTAGTGGTTTCTTTAGCAGGAACTTTTCTCTGAAATGTACCCGTTAAGCATCTTTCCTGTGATTTGTAGCAGCTGTTGTGTCTCCATGCCAACTGATGGGGAAACGGGGGAAGGACACGCTCAAAGTCATCTCTGAGCTCTGCAATATCTTATGAAGAAAAGCTCATGATTATAATGAGAAAAGTAATTCCTCGCTATGAAAGCTGACTGAGAGCAAATGGAGAAAAGTAAGACTTTCAAGTAAAGAAAACCTGAGTAGGATTTCCTACATGAAAAAGGTGGAATTGCTTTGGAGATGAGACCTTCCTCTTGCCTCCAGAGATCAGCTCCTGGGAAGGGCTGAGAATTGGCTATTGTGAGTAATCTTTGTGCCAGTGCTTGTGGGGTGATAAAAGGCACGAGGATTTAAAGCAAATTTCTTTGCTTAATAAATCCAAGCCTTTTACCTGAGGAGAACAGTAATTTTAGTCAGAAGTATGTGTGCAATTGCCTCAGCGCTGAGACGAGTGGGAACTGAGGCAATAACACTCGAGCCCTTATGGCGAGAGAGAGCAAGAAACTCTTCAATGTCTCCATGAATGCACAAGTATTTCAGAAATGCAATAAATAAAACTCAAGTTCTCTGCTAAACCAGAAAGATGGTGACAAGATAGACAAAGAGAGCAAAGCAAACCTGGGGGAGGACGAGCTCACATTGAAGCAATGACACAGTTGCTGCACATGCAGCAATCTCAGCACATTCTCAGCTGTGTCGCCGTTGTTATCCCAGACAATGCATTTAAGTATTTGCTGCAATGCTATTTAGCAGATGATAATGAAATAGCAGGCAAATGTACATGAAAGAAGATAGAAATATCTTGTGCATCCTCACAGGGAAGCCATCAAGCATAGAAGCAGGGAAATGACACTCGGAGCACTTGGAGGATGGCGAATGCTCTCCGCTGCTTTCTGCTGTAAATTGGGCACTGGGGAGAAAGGACAGAAGTTCCACTGAAGTGTAACAGAGGGTAACGTTTGCCACCATGTGTCACCACTGCACTCAGGGAATGCAGAGGGATGAACTGCATGGGGCACCAGTTTTAGAAATTTATCCACAGCCACTTTGTTGTGCAGAGCAAAATAATAAAAAATAAGAAAATGCTGAAGGCAAAGAATGATGTCTCTCTCATTTTAGCTTCAAACAAACCTAGTTGTATCTTCCTCCTAGTGTGTATCTTCCTCTTCACTCATCTCTGTAGCCTCTGCACAAGGTCTAGAAGACTGAGTAAATTTAAAATATTTTTGTGGACAGATCTACTGACAAAGGACAGGGTTTCTAATTTTAGTAACAGGCATGAAGGTAATTGGTCATATCAGATACCTACTGAAAGAATTGCCACACCAATGGATTTTTGCTACTTTTTAAAGTAATCCTGAATTTTTTATTCACTCCCCAAGTTGAATTTACAGAACAATAAAATAGATGTACACACAGAACATGCAGGCAGTGTAATTGTGATGTGAGGTGGGCACAATCGAGTGAACTTCATCATGGCCTACAAGTTACCTCAGCTCTGCAATTTGAGGTTAATGTGACTGATGCATTTAGACTAATGGCAGTTGGAAGAATTTTCTTTTTCTCCTTCTCAATGTCAAAATATATCCAGTATAATTTTATCCATTTTACATTGGATGTGCCTGTCCTTTACCATTCTGAAGCTGTTGGACATCTTTAAGTCAGAAATTACGAGTCAATTACTCTGTAAGTCCTTCCCTCAAAACAAAAGCCGTATGAGGCTCTGTATGTAAAACTTGGTTGTTCCATACAAAATGGAAATAGGCAAAGGCAACTTTTTCTGGCTGATAGGTTTTCTCATTGTCAGGGAGTTCCAGAGGACATTTTGCCCAAACCCTTCTCACTTTTACCTACTTATGGTACTGCTTAAGAAGAGGTATGAGCAGCACTGAGAAATACTTCCAACAACTCACAGTTCAGATTACAATGAAGAAACTTCCAGATTAACTGGCACTGACCTTTCTGAGTCAACATTCCTGCACTTTGAAATTCGAGCATTTCTAGTTCTGCCTTTTTGCCTTTGATTTTGACCTGGTACAGCTGGAACTAAATATAGATGTGTAAGGTAAAACCCATGATCACTGCACTTCAAATGGGTCTTTCAACTTGCTTGCTAGAGACCTTACAAATTGTGTCATACACCAGTAGTCAGTGGGCAATAATCACCTCTCCTGGGATTAATTTATGATAAGGACACTTTCATTTGAGAATGTGTTTTATTTAACACCATCACCCTTCTTTTTGAGAGACCATTTCCTATTATTCACGTATCTTGTAGATGCATATTTTATCACTTCATGGTAGTGGCACAATGTTTGTAAAATTAGACAGAAAAATATTTACTTTCACTTATCAGTACTTATTTTACTTATTAATAGCATAAATTTTGGTTGCAACTCACTGTGGTGTCTAATTTTAGATAATAAACCTTGCTAATCATATAGCTTAAGGTACTGGTACACTTCTAAAATATAAATAACAAAGAAGAACAAATAGTATCTGAAATCAACAAGGCTGACTTATCCAGAGGGTAATTAAAAAGTCATTAGTTAAAGTAATCTGAGTTTTTGGTTGATAAAGTAAAAATGTAACATTTGTGTTCTGAAAATTGATTAACAAACAGATACACAATTTTCTTCACAGAAAATCAAGCTGTTGGTTAAAATTCAATTTCTTATGTACTTCAGATCAAAAAAAGATCATCTACTATACTCTAACAGGAAAAAGTGGAGTCACATCCAGTAATGAATGGGGTATGACTTTGGCTCTGGTCCAGTTATCCATACATTCTCATTGATCAACAGGAATAGACAAGTGAGCCAAACCCAATGAAGCTAATTTTATCTGGCTGGAACCAACACCATCTGCACTTCTGGCCTTGGTAACTATCTATTGATCCAATCCTTCCAGAATGACTGGGTGCCAAATGGATAAGGAAGCTTTACAGGTTCATAGTGTGCAATTGAAAGGTTCTGGTATCATCTCCTTTGAGGGTTTCATATCCTGGAACTTTCATTCTTTTTTATTTTCTTCTTTTTTTTTTTTTTTAAATTTTTTTTTTTTTTTGGTTGAATAACCTTATTTTTGTGTGTATAGCAGATAAACATTAGTATCCATTTCTTTGCACAGTTCCAGAAAAGAAGAATATCTATTTAAATTATTTTCTCTCTCAAGCCACAGAAACAGTTTGAAGTGGACAGATGAGCACATTTCCCACGTGGTTCAGCTCATCTATACATTCTATACATCTGCTTGTTTATCCCACTTATGTTAATCCAATCAGAGGAGATTCATGCAGTGATCCCAATTAACTGGCATTCTGGGTGTGGTGTCAAGTAGATACAATGAATTATCCCCAGTATAAAATACAAGGGAAATATTCTCACTGCATTCAAACACTGAATAAATGACACAAATAATCTGCTACTGGACATGCTGTGAGCAAAAATAATTCAAATTGGTCAGACATTGATTGTGAATAATTTACTCACATACATAGTTTTAAATCAGTTTCAAGACCAGAGGGCTAAACCAACCAGCCAACCAGTTAAAATTTTGGTGTCTTGTGGATTTATTTTCTGTTTCTTCATTTACTTCAGTGGGCTTTGTATTGAGCTCTCACAAAGCAGACTTACATTAGATATCACAAAGCTTAGGGTCCACTTTACCGTTTTTAATAATGGTAATTATACTGCTAGCATTTGATATGAAAAATAATTTGCATCTACTAACCTCTTTTCTCTGTTAAAATCTCTAAATATAATAAATATGATGGTCTAACCCCTCGAGACTTTTAGCTTTTCTGACAGGCTTTGGGTTTAATTTACTTACAGAGCAGTGGAATTGTCAGCAGAGATCACTAATGGCATTATTTTTCCTAAGTGTAGGTATTTTAGTGTATCATTAAATTACATCTCTTACACATGCTACATAAACCCCAAATATAAATATACACTTATTTAGACCTACTACAAATTAATAAATAGGTCCTTTTAGATTAAAGTTTGTTTTTTTTATAGTGACTGTGTCCATTCAGGATGAGAACATTTCAGCTGCTGGAATCCTAAGGCTCAAAATATTCTTGCACAGCATCACAACATCAGTGTCCTGACTATGTTTATTAGACACTTGATAAGCCCAGAAAGTTGCCTTTCTTTGATGTTGGTATAAACACCAACTTCTGCCTCATTATTGAGGACACCTCCCTGGGCGAGGCCTCCAGTGGCTCATGGCAAATTTGCATAACTCCAGCAGGTGCAGAACAAACTCTTCACTCCTCATTCCCCTGCCACTTCTGAACTAATCATTGTTTACCTCATTAGTGTGCTTCCAAACTTTTGTTTAGAAGACTACTGCTTTATTGGAGCTATTGAGAGGATTTTGAAGGCTCATCCTTGTGAAGATGCCTTGGGGAGAAGTTAGGTATTCAAACGTCTGGGTATAGATTAAAACAAAGGTGAGCATTTAAAATTTTTCAAACATATTTTTGATTGCCTTTAATCAATTAAGTCAAAAGCCAGGTGGGACATAGAAAGGTGAAAGAGAATTACTGACACTTTGCATATTTACTCCTTACTGAAGCAGATGCTGAATTTAGAAGACCAGATTCTACCTTGAATAAAAAATACTCTGTCTTTAATTTTAATTGTTCTCTTTGGCACATTTTAAATGCTTAAGATTTCCAGGGGAGTGAATTTCCATAGAATGCTTCTACTCTTTGATTTATCTTGATTAAAGTAAGATAATCCCCCTCAAGTAATAGCAAGTTTATTGTTTTATGATCCTTTGCACAGGTCTGCCATGCTTCCAGTTCTTCCATGACTTCTGTTTGTGTTATATTGAAAGAGAAATTAAAAGTCAACTCATCCATCCATCCATCCATCCATCCATCCATCCATCCATCCATCCATCCATCCCCATCTGCACCTTCCCAAAAATGTTCAAGGCATGTGTAAGTGATATGGCCTACTCGCCTGTGAAACTAAATATACTTGAATCTTGTCAACTTTGGTTATTGGCACATTTTCGAGTAGTTATTGATACATGGCTCAGATCATCCTGTGGTGCCATGGTTATTACTTTGCTAAGAAATTATGCTGGCAGGACAGCACAATTCCTGTCTTGTGTTTGGAGTGCAGCTCAGAGACCCAAGTACATCTGCACAGAGATACAAATAATTACCACTGGAGCATCCCAGGGAGAACAGAAAAAATGTCTTTTAGGGGCAGCAGTGACTGCTTGGAGCTAGGGAGGCTCCATTGCTGCATGGAAGTGAAATAAGGTCCTTTAAAATCACAAGGGAAAAGGAACCTCTATGCTACACAGATCAAAGGGCATCTCTATTAAAATTATTTTTGCAAAAAGAATATAATGTTGGAAAACCCATTTAAAATCCCATCTCATTCTGCTTTCAATAATATTTTACAGATACAGGTATTATGACTTGCATAAATGTCTCAATACTTATCTTTTTCCAGCTGGGAAAGCTGAGGCTGGAAGGGGCTGTTCTCTGTGTTTAAACAAGTGCAATTTTCAATGGCCATATGAGACTCTTAAAACACATTTTGTTCTTAAAATCCCTAAAGCTGCTTCCAAAACAACATAAGGTCAGGTACATACTGTTTACTCACGTAGTTTGTGTCCTGGAACACTTGCTAGAAAAAAGAAAATATTTATTCTGATACAGTGTAAATGTGTAAGGACATAAAATACCTACAGAGGGTAGGTTTAGCTCCCCATAAAAGTGAGATCAGAGCTCAAATGGAGATGCCAGGCCTTGCCCACTACACAAAACCATTTGCATCCCAGTTGTTGGCTGAACAAATACAGTGGAAAAAATATTTTGATTGAAGAAGCCCGAAGATTATTTAAGGTAAATAGAATCTTAAAATAGCATTTCAGTTCCGTTTTCCCAAGATGTTATCATCAAAGGCAGGGTGTTCTTGGAATCTTCCGCACATCTCTGATGCTCACATTTCCTCTCCTACAGCTCACTCGTAAACCTTGTAAATGTTTAATGGGAGATCAATCCCCTCTGCTTCCAGCGTGGTGGGAATCCTGCTGGGGATCACAGCACTTCCAACCTGAGAGCAGAGCTCTGGGAAGGCTCTATCCCTCACCTGTTCATCCATCTATACATTCTGTACATCTGCTTGCTTATCCCACTTACGTTAATGCAATCAGAGGATTAAGATTAATATTAATAAATGTTAATCTTAAACATAAATTAAGATTAACGTAAATGTGAGCTCTCTCCTGGCAGCTTATTCCAGCCGTGCCAATGTCCCCCCTGGAAGAGCTGGTTGTCCCCCACGCCCAGCTGCCAGGGCAGTGACCATCCCTGAGCTGCAGGCACGGCTGAAAACGCTACAAAATGCAGTTTATAAGAGACCCATGGAAAGCCTGGAAATGCTGCTTCCTGAAAAGCAGCTATGCAGTTTGAAAGAGACATTTTTCCTTCTCTTTTCCTTCCCTCTGAGGACATCAGCTTCTAAAGAGTCACCTGTTCTCAGCGCGTTCACCCGAAATAATCCTTTATAAGGATTAATCCTTATGGGTTTTATAATAAGGCTTTATTTTCAGGAGTTGTATGATTGCTATGAGCTGCTAGAGAGCACTTTAGTCTCTCAGCAGTGATGTAAACAAAATTAGCACTTTGCATGGTCATGCTTCAAGCAGTTACTGAACAAGGTAGTAGAAGATGCAACAACATAATGCAAGTAAGGGCTGAAGGAGAAAAACACTTCATGCAAATTAAATTTTGTTCTCTGAGGTTCCCCTCAAATCCCACAAAAATATCTGTTTGCTGTGTGTACCTGCTATCATGGGCAGGGCTGACTGTTCCTGCAGCCTCAAGCACAAAGAATTCCATGGTTTCAGGGAACAAGTAGCAATTTCTTTGCAAGCACTGCTATTTGTGTTGATATACATAATTCCTTCCCCTCCTCTTCTTGGGTGTGAGATGAAACAACAAATCAAAATCTTCATAATAACTGAAATGGTTCAAATAAGCCTAGAATTTAATAGTAATAAGAAGTTATAGATATCTGTGATTTTTCTTATTTTTAATCCCATGAGGATAAAAAATTTATATTATAAAACTATGAATTGCCCAAATTCTCCTTAATTAAAATTACATCTTCTCGGTGTCTCTGAGTCAAAATGTGTCAGCTTTAGAAAAATACCAGCCTAAATAAATTTATAGTTGATTAAAAAATAATCTTGAACTAATTTTAAAATCACTGAAACAAAACATTTTATCTAAGCATCATAAATCTACCTAAATATTGAAACAGGCAGCTTCTACTGAATATTTAACATTTTCAGTAAAAATAACATTCTTGACTACAGTTCTAGACTACAGCTCCTCCCTGGCATTTTGAAATAATTCCAAAATAATGGCATCCTGTGCCATCCATGACATGACTGATCCTTTAGGAAACATAGCAATTATAATCAGCACATAATAATTTATTTTATTTCATGTTCTTGTATCAATTTGTAGCAAACCCGCCTTGCATACAATAGAATTAAACACAATTCTTTTGCTGACAGTCCCTTGTTTTTCTATGTTCCTCAGCTTTTCAGGAACTATTGAGTTGAGCTGGCACAGTAACTGTGAATATTATTAATTTTTGGATTGGGACTCACCAACAGAACAAGACCTTCCTATGCTAAAGCGTGTACAGGCATTGGGACACAGCTCTTGTTCAGCCTTCTTTACCCCAAATAAAGTTTGTTTTTCCTAAGTGAGTAATTGCTCACCTGTTTCTGAATAACATTCCATATGTTATTGGAAGTCTTGTGTTCTCCAATAAGACCCAACTGTGCAACCTTTCCTACTAAGGAATTTCTTATTTAATTCTTTTTTTATCTTCTTGCTATTTTGAAAAGTATTTAAACAGTCATTTATTTATTTTATTTTATTTTATTTTATTTTATTTTATTTTATTTTATTTTATTTTATTCTATTTTATTTCTTTGGGGGGTATGATTGGGATCTTAGCAGCCCTCTGGCAAGTGATGTAGCTAATTTTTTTTGTTGTCACACGTAAAATCTTCTTGCTTTATGTTACAATTTTTAGAGATTTTAGATTTGTATTTCCAAAAATAATTAGGTGGACTTTTTGGAAGTGTGCTGTATTTTACCATGTTTCTATTTGCATAATTATTTATTTCATAAAATTATATAATGGGGAAGACCTCCAAGATCACTGAATCCAACCTTTGACCAAACCCCATCATACCCAGTAAACCACATCTCTCAGCACCATTTCCAGTCATTTCTTCAACACTTCCAGGGATGGTGGCTCCAGCATTCCCTGGGCAGCCTGTTCCAATGCCTTTCCTTTAGTGAAAATATTTTTCCTAATAACCTGGACCTCCCCTGATACAACCTCAGGCCGTTTCTTCTTGCCCTATTGTTAATTGCCTGTGAAAAAAGGCTGACCCCCATATGTTGTGGTATTTTATCTTTTTTTAGCCTAGTGCCTTACCTTTTATCACATGCCATATTCTCAATTTTCAACTGCTTCTCTGGTTTCTCAAAACCTTCCAAAATACTTGCCTGGACCATCAGTTTAATATTGTCTGGGTATCCTATGAATATATTTTCTATCATTCTACTCAGTAATAAGACTTTTTTTTAAAGAGCAGGTTTTTAAAAGAGGGTAGGGTCTGTAGGATCCTTTCTAATTTGATAATGCACCAGGAACAGCAAACCCTTTGCAAATCCAAGTCTATTACCTTCAGCCAAATGACTGTAATCACTCTTTCTGTGCCGAAATACACAAACCTGCATCATTTATTGGGACTCTAAATGCACACTTTTAGATCAAATTTTATCATGAGGGATCAAGCTGATCCACAGCGCAGAGATTTTCCACTTCCTGATGATTTCTGAGTTTCTGTGGAAAAAGAGATTGTAGCAGACTGCAGTGAGGTCTTCGATTATTTGATGCAACAAGTTTCTCTCATTATGTGAGTTGTAAAAGTGCAATTTGTGTATGAAGAATGCTGCAAAAACTCCACTAGAAAACCGAAATTTGCATGGCTAATATATTATATTTTTATGTTATTTTTGCATAAGCGAAGGTGTACTAAACTATTAACTAGAAAATAGACTAAAAATTACAGTGCAAGTGGAAAGTATTTGATTTATAACAACTTTTAGATTTTCTGTGGTTCAGTAAATTAATTGAATGTGACACGGATATAAGATGTAGAGGATTTTTTTTTCCTGTAATTTCCTTCAATTTCAAAAATTTCATTAGTTATCACAAGAAGCAGCAATACCACATAGAACAACTTACAACAAAATCAACCGTTTTAATAACAAAAAAGGCTTGGCTTGCTGCAACTCTTTTTATTTTGTTTCAAGGAAAAATCAGAGAGGAAATGAAATCACCTGCTGTCCCAATTAGCATTTAAATAGTCCCGATTTGGCAGCGAATTTCGTGTGCTTATTTAGGTTAAAAGAGGTGAAGAAAGCATTTGTTCTTATCTGTGCAGCTGTTGCTGGGTCAAGCTTCTCTTGAAAGGGTGCAGGGATTCATGACTGTGTCAGAATTGTTGGATTCAAGACCACTTCCTAATTCTTCATATCAAGGGCATTTTTGGTGTTATCCAGATTCAGAGCAGTGTTTTCTTTTTGCTTTAATTTCCTTGGGAAAAAAATAAAAAATAAAAAAAAAAGGCTCAGGATTGCTCCTAGAGAGGCAACTATATATATATACCTGACTTTCAAGAGTAGATCAGATGAAGCCCAGTGCTCTTGTGGGGTTATTATCACCACTCTGAGGTTGATGCCTAGAGAGGCTGACCTGGAACAGAGGCTAGACAAAGTTAAAGAATGAAATAGGGATTTATTAAAAGGCCTTCACATGATACACCTTGGGCAGTACAAGAGCCTGGCTGAGGCTACACCCAAGATGGACAATGGATCATGAGTTTTCACGCTTTTATAAGTTTTGGTCCATTTCCATATTGGGGTTAATTGTCCAATTACAGGGTTGTGCAGTTCCATCCTCTCAGTTTGCTCTCCTCAATTTGCTGTTGTTTATATTTTTTGGGCCTGAAACTGCAATGGTGTGCTCGGTTCTAGGGCTGGAAAAGGATTGTTTTGTCTGACTAAACTGTGAGGAGAACTTGCTAACACTTTATATGAAGTTCAGAGTTATATATTAATGCAGCACAGAATCTGGAAAATATGAAAGGCTCAAACTTAAGGCATCAAGGTGACCCTGTGGCAAGGGGAGTCAAACCTAAAGCACACACAGGTGTCAGATTTAGGATGAGCAGAAAGCAGAGTAATGAAGAGTGTGGTTCCATTCTGTGTGTCTGAGCAGTTGTTTGAAACTTATGACAAAGTGTTTGAGCTCCTGCCAGAAAATCAAAGGAGAGATATTCCTTAAATTTGAGATATTTCAGATATCAAAATCAAGATATGCCTCAAATCATAGGAATATTTAACTCTGCATCTTCCTGCCTGACAGAGGTATGGGGGGATAGGGAAGTTGTAGATTTGTGGCTTTGTTTGTGTGGAACTACTTCTTACAAGAAAAGTACAGCAAGGAGTCTCATGTCAGGGAGATTTCTGTTTCTGGGATGTTCACATAGTCACTAAATTTCTGCTCTTTGAACTGATTTCACCTGGTCCGAGGTTCAAGGAGGTTGTGCTGTGGCACAGCACCTCTCTGACATGGTGTGAAGCCCATCGAGAATCAGCAGAGACTGTACCACCCATGGTCCAGCTCAGAGAACATTAATGTCTCTGCATATGTTGGTGGCTGTGGGTTTCTCACTCATACAGAAAAACTCAAGGCACCAGCAGCACAAAGTGAGCATTTATTTTGGTAAAAGGAAGTTTTCAACAATCCTGTCTCTTTTTCCCAGTGCTTCCATGCTGTGAGACAGGAAGAGCAGACCTTGGTTTTATGTAGTTTCTGCCTTGTTTTCAGCGACATTCTTCATGAATATGCTGATTAGCTTGCTCCTGCAATATGTTGATGTATTTCCCCCAGAAAGTGAAGTTGAGGGTCCCTTCACACTGGTCACTGCCAAGTATCAGATGGCAAAAATTCCTCTTCTGTTGCACCTTGAACTGTATTCAAGTTGGCAGTTCAAAGGGCAAGATTTCATAACTGCTCACAGGACTGTCAGCAGATTTGTCTTATGCACTACCATCGCCCATAAGTATGACCTTAATAAATGACCTCATTTATTCTCACACCTTCCATTTAATGGAAATATTCTTATTACCCATAAAATATTGGACTATATTTAACACTTAATTCAGGGAAAACACGACACACTGCAGAGATACACTTGTTTTTTTTCCTGGCAGCATTGCAGAGCTGGTGAGTGCTACAACCAAACAAAAATCATCTTGGCCGAGACATTAAGAGTAAATGTTAAATTTATTCTGGCTAAAACTAAATCTCTGGTAATTGCTCGGCATTGTTCCTTACACAAAAAAGTTGGAGAATAAACACCATCATGTGTGTTGGGCATATGGATTGGGAAATCAGTTAATCTTGGGTTTATTTCTAGATCTGTAGAGCCATGTTTCATTCTGTTTTTTTTCTAAGCAAGCTTCCTAGGAAAAACCTGCAATGTTCATGTAGGCCCTCATTATCCTGAGCCTAAGGCAGAACAGCAGCTAGGACAATATGGCCCAAAGCACAGTTGCTATACTCTGACTAATAATCTGAAATTATTAGCTAATCAACCTCAAACTGAAATATACCTAGAAAATAAGTAAGTAATAATCTTTATGCTAATTTTAGTTAAATTATTGTGCCTCTTCCTAATTTCATCTGGCCTGCACATCTTATGCTGCTCCCAAATATGTTAACAATCATGTTCCATAAAAAAAATGAAGAGAAAGGCAAAGTGACCCTGCCCATAGCTAAATGTTTGGGAGGATATGTCATGTAATGTTCCTCTTGGTTGGAAAATATGTCCCTGGTCTGCAGTTCTTGTCCCAGCCTCTGCTGGGTGCATAAAATCTCAGTCCCTCCCACTCTGTGTCAGGATTTGTGGTATTATAACTAAAATCTACAGCGTAGATGATAGTTACATGGCATTACTAATACTATTTTATCTCCCATTTTGGTGTTTGGTGTTTGGTGTCTCCCATTTTGGTGTTTATATCCCATTTGAAATTTTCCAAAATCACCTTTATTTTTCTCTCTAAGACCTCTTCTACAAAGGTGCTGGGAGTGATAATGAAATGAATTCAGAGGCATAGAAATCTTATAGTAATGCATTTTCAGTACATATCTTTTACGACAGTAAATACATAAACCTTCATTCTATTTACAGCTTCTTTAAAAGCTTCTTTGGACTCTGTAGAAGGATTAAGTATTTTTCTCAGAATTTTTAATGTGGGTTGAGCTTCAGAATAGGTCTAGTTGCACACAAAATGTGTAACTCTCTAATGGATGTATTACAAGGTGAGTTACCAGCTGACCTACTAACTTTTGTATGATTCCCAGGGACCCAAAGGGGTTTTTTCCCAGTTTGTTTCCCTACCTTGAGTAATTTCCACATCCCTGCCATTCAGGAAGGACTGAAAGATGGACCAGAATAGGTCTAGCTGCACAGAAAATGTGTAACTCTCTAATGGATGTATTACAAGGTGGGTTACCAGCTGACCTACCCACTTTTGTATGATTCCCAGAGACCTGAAGGGTTTTTTTCCCAGTTTGTTTTCCTATTATTTCTGCATCCCTGCATTCAGGAAGGACTGGAAGATGGCCCAGAGGGCCTGCCCAGGTTGGGGCTCTGTGAACCTCATGGATTCCACAAAGCGGAGCGCAAGTTCCTGCAGCTGGCTCAGGGCAACCCCACATTACCCACAGGCTGGGCAGAGAGGAACTGAGAGCAGCCCTGGGAGAAGGACCTGGAGGTGCTGGGTGAGGAAAAACTCCCCATGAGCCGGCCCTGAGTGCTCCCAGCCCGGAAACCAGCAGGGCCCAGGGCTCATCCAAAGCACTGTGACCACCAAGCCCAGGACGGGGATTCTCCTCCTCTGCTCTGCCCTTGTGAATCCCCACCTGGAGCTCTGTGTCCACTCTGAAGTCCTCAATGTAAAAAGGACATGGAAATGTTGGAGCAAATCCAGAGGAGGCCATGAAGGGCTCTGGAGAGCTCCCCTGTGGAGCCAGGCTGGCAGAGCTGGGGATGGCCAGCCTGGAGAAGAGAAGGTTCTGTGGAGACCTCACAGCAACTTCCAGGGTCTGCAGGGGCTCCAGGGAACTGGAGAGGGAGAACTCATCAGGAACTGGAGTGACAGGACACAGGGAGTGGCTTCCCATTCCCAGAGAGTAAGTTTAGCTTAGATATTGGGGAGAAATCCTTCCCTGTGAGGGTGGGCAGGCCCTGGCACAGGGTGCCCAGAGAAGCTGTGGCTGCCCCTGGATCTCTGGAAGTGTCCCAGACCAGGCTGGATGGGACTTGGATTAACCTGGGCTGGTGGAAGGTGTCCCTGCCCATGGTAGGGGTGGCACCAAATGGGCTTTGAGGTCCCTCCAACCCAAAACCTTCTGGGATTCTGTGATTCTATAAGGTAAGATAAATATAGGCTTTAATCTTTCACAGAACACATTTAACACTTCACTGTTTCTGTTGCAGAAAGTAATAACTGGACTCCCATCCAGCTTTGATTTAGTTAAGAGCATTAGGAAGCTCTGTGTTTATAATTTGGAATTATATTGAAAATTTTCTTGCCCTGATTCTCTGTTTAGCTCACCAGTGCAATTACACTGCTTCTTTAGAAATAGTTGCAATTTAGTCCACTGGACAAAAAAAAAAACCCAAAAAACCACCAAAAAAAAAACCCCCAAACAACCCACCAGGACCATTTTTAATAAACTAACATTCCACATTTAATTTGGAATTAATACAAATAGTTTTTCCTAAAAGAAAAGCACCCTTTGCTGTGGTAGAAACATTTTTATATGCTGAATAAGAATTCTTGACTTAATTTTTTGTGTGCAAGTAGAGATCTGAGCATTTTCTGCTACCAGTGAAACAACACTTGCATAGGAGGAGAACATTTAGATGCAAAGAAGATCATCTGCACATTCCCCCAAGAGCTAAGCCATAAACAAACAAATACAACACCAAAGGTATTTTCAGGAAATATTTTGGTTTACCTCCTACTCCTTTCAACAATTTGAGTTGCTACAGACAACAATAGTGCAGATGCTATATTTCACAATATCAAGACAGCATTTATGCATATGTTTGTGAGATTTACACTTGTGTGAAGCCAGATTCATCCCAGAGGGTTGGTAGAAACAACTGCCTTTATAAATTCAAGTGCAGGTTAAGTAACTGTCATCCATCAGTGCTGTAAATAGCACTGCTGGCATCAAACTGGAGACAAAAAGCCTCCACTTTGGAAGGATAAACTTATAAATTGAATAGAAAATGAGCCAAATAATGCACACTGTAGAAGGTTAAGCTGATACAACATTCTTTCTGGAAAAGGAACAATTCTGGATTTTATATACAGCTTCATAAATAAGGCTTTGGATCAGTATTTCTTTGAGAAGATATTTGAGACTATATATTTTGTATGAAGGCAACAATTCAGGTACCTTTTCCCTCTTTCAGGCAGTCAGGAGTAACATCAGCTTTTGCTTGGAACAGAAGGCAATTTGGTCTCTGTGGCACCAGGCACAAGCCAATCCTGAGCATCATTAACATCCCAGAAACAAGCAAGCAAGCAGCTTCCAAAGGCTTTAAGGACTCAAATTCCCTGCCACACTACCCAGGTCATAAAGTTTTTTTGTTTGGCTCTGGGTACGGGGTAGAAGGAGGTCATGGCTGCTCACAGCACTGCCAGAATTCTTAGCCTGACTGTGCCTCATTTTTCAAATGAGAACTAAGGTGAACAAGAGCACTCCCTTGAAATTTTAAATCATTTATCATGGTGTGGGTTTGTCTCTAGGCCTCTCTGTTGCCCAGTACTGCAGATCAATTTGTAGTTCTGAAACAGAAGTTGTAAAAGTGGTTATAAAAGGCATTTCAAAGACTTTGAGACTATGAGTTGTATCACATAATGATGAAGAATTTTAGCAGTTTGTGTTTCCCCTGTGATTCATCTGCGAGTATCCATCAACACTGAATCTATGAATCCTCTGCTCTGTTTTATTTTCTCCAACAGATCTTTATGCTGATTCATTCTTCATAAACTGTATTTTCATGTGTTGATTTATGCACTAAAATACTTCCACAGATTCAAATTTCTACCTTATCTCTACAAGAAACATGGTTCAATTCTTTTTTGTTTTAGTCAGGACAAAAAGGGATGGAAGAAGACCATGATTTTCATGCTGATTTTGAAGCATTATAAGGTGTAGCCAAATCCCTAAAGTCCAGCCCAGATGAGAATTCCAGAGACTTTTCTGTTTCATTTTCTTAGGATCCAGAATAATTTGGTTTTTTTTCCTGTACAACTAACTACAGGGACAGGACCATAATATCAATTGGCTCTTAAGGTTAGGCAAAAAGACTGTAAACAGAACTTTTTGCTTCTCTTTCTCATAACTCTTCTCCTTATTTTGCCAAAAAGCTCTTTTCCAGGGCAGTCTTCTCAATTTTAAAGGTTAACTACTGTTTTAGCTATAGGTACGATACATTCTTCTCTGAAAGTGAAACAGTCTTTTACCCCATTTACAAAGTATAAATCCAAACTTTTTCCTCATGTTGAATTTCAGGCAATATTGGCTTTCATAACAGTCACAAATAAAATGGAAAAAAAGGAGCAAGAATCTTCCAGTCAGAGGATTTTTTTTTATTTCATTTGTCTTCTGCCAGTCTAAACAAATGCACCATTTTATCAAATCTGTTACCTGTTTAGATAATAAATTATTCCAATGAGCAGATGTGAACTAGGAAAAAAGGATGCTTTGAGCTTGCATGTACAAGGTATTGGAAACTCTCTTGGTACTGCCAAGGGGAGAAAGAGCAGTTTTCCAATCCCTCTAGGACATATGACAAACCACGAAATCAATACTTTTTGCAGGGAAAAATAAATATATAAACCAGTGAGAATGGATTATTATAATTATTTAGATGGACAACTACTTTTGACTCCAAATATGTCACCATCTTACCTGCAGGCTCTAAACCCAAATTGTTATTATAATTTTTACAGGATCCCAGACTGGCTGGGGCTGGAAGGGCCTCTGGAGATCACCCAGCCCAAGCCCTGCTAAAGCAGAGCCACCAGAGCAGGGGCACAGCATCACAGCCAGGGAGGTTTGGAGTGTCTGCAGAGAAGGAGAACTCACAGCCCCTCTGGGCAGCCTGGAAAGATTTTCCTCATATTTGGATGGGACTTTCTGTGTTTCAGTTTGTGCCCGTTGCCCCTTGTCCTGTCTCTGGGCACCACTGCAGGATCTGGCCCCATCCTCTTGGCATTTACCTCTAAGATATTTGCATGCACTTACAAGAACCTAGAGGCCAGAGCACAGCTAAGAAAACAAACCCCAGAAATAAAAAAGAGGTGTAAAATCTATTTCCTGCTTACTCAGCCTGTAGGAAACACCTCCCAAGCATCCCACTCATTTTCCACTTCAGATGTAGCAGAGGCAAGGGTAGGTTTTACTGGGAATTCTCCCTTTCCCCTCTGCTCCCTGATACCACTGTCACAAGCAGAGCTAATGAATCATTTGCTTGGAACTTAACCCTTGTCTTACAAGCCTGTGCAAACTGGTGAGGTCTTACAAGATAATTCATCACTCTTAGATGGTTGATACAAACATTTCACTTCTGAAATGTTTTCACTCCTCCTGTACTTGCTGTTTATCCCTTGTGCCATTTGCAACATGCTCTTGGTAAATGTGTTTCTGCTTTGTTCTCTGCTGCTTGGTAATTGAGCTGTCTTTGAGGCAGGAGGTAAATTAGATTTTTTAGTCATCAGGAGCTACAAAATACCTTTGTATGACTATAGGTTCAGCTAAATATGTGGAAAGTGAGTTCCTGAATGAATGTTCACAAAGGTGTTGGGAAGTTAATCACAAACCCTGGGTAAAAGGCAAACACCACAGGACAAGATACAGAAATAATTCTCCCTTGGATTTTGTCCAAGGAGGAAGGAAATCTTCTGAGGAGGAAATTTTTCAGTACATATGTTGTAGAGGCTAAATATCAATCAGGAATGCACAAAAGGAAACCACATTCCTTCCTCTTGCGTCCTTTTGATGTTCATGACAGGTGAGAAGTTTGAAATCATTGATGTCTCAGTAGCTGACTCAGTAATCTGACTATCAGGAGTCATAAAAAAGAAATATATCTGAGTACATTCTAGGTATAATGTATGTACTTTTTATTAAAATTCATTAGTACATTTGCACATATTTCTTATGCATAATGCAAGAAGATAGTGAAGCTGATATTGATGAATTCTAGTTCTGGAAGTAGAATTTCAAATGCTAGGAAGCTGATAAAGCAAAAAAGGCACAGAAAAGAAAAAAATAACTAGGATAAAAAGGTATTAGGATAAAAAGAAATCCTACTGATAGTGCTTATTCACTGCAAGGTAAAAGCAATAATATGGAAAAAATTGCATATATTCAGTAAACCTTTCTGTTTTGACCTTGGCAAAATGTCAGACAATTACAAGCAGAAATTTCATAAAGAAATACTTTCCATTTCATCGAGGGAAAATATGTTTAAAATTAGCTTATTATTTCTTGAATGTTTTTTTTTTTTTCTGATCACCACATGTAGATAATTGAAAGTGTTAAGGGACACAGATGAGATGTGCTCTGTACTGTCTGCTTCTTTTCCTCCAGGGAGGTTGTTCTGTTTATTTTGCTCATATTGCCATGTTTTTCTCTATTGTCATGTATATATACCTCCATACAAAGGTAGAGTTTTCAGGAGGCTGCTCAGCCACATGTAACTTATTCCCTTCCTTTTCACCTTGGATAGAAAAATCAACCACAACAAGCATTTAGTAAAGATTTTGGCAGATTGTCCATTGTTTAACTGATTGTAATAAGCATTGAAAGTTCTATGACCTGTGCTGATAAGGAGAATTTTTTTCAGACTTGACAATCTGTGAATAACACAGTCTAGATCAGCCCACATCTGGCTGAATCCTCTCTTTAAAATTCAAGTTTTTTTTTTTTTTCCTAGCAAATATTTTATCTACTTCCTGTTTTGGAACTGCTAGCAGGTAGAAGATTAATATAAAATGGAGCTATTTTCATCTCATCTTGGCCTTATTCAAACCATGGCCTCAGGCATCAGAAATCTTGAGGCTTTTAAAGAAGGTAGGAGGAGAAAAACACCATATATGCTCTCAGTGAGCTGTTCTGCCAACAGCAGAACTTGCAGCTGCATGGGAAAACATTGGATTCAGGCTGCCACTGTCATTCCAGCCCATTCAAAGCAGTCATGTTCTCACCATCCAAGAGTGAAGGTGCCTCATTTAGAAGACATTAAGAGAAAGGAGCACAGAAGAGTTCTTTTGTATTAGAAATTGTATGAAGTTCATTTTCCAAGAGTGTTTCCACATTATGTCACAATATTATTCAATAATATTTATGCTTACCAGGAATAATATTGATTTATAAAACACAATAAATTACTCCAAATGAGGTCTAACATTGTTAATTTTGCCTGGGCTCTGTTTTGTGAGTGGTCGCCCTTAAGTAGTTAGGAAGGATCCATCAAACTCACAGTAAATCTCTTTATAGGCTGATTCAGTCACTGCAGTGGAAGAGATGATATTCCCATTTCAAATCTCCTCACACTACCATTTTAGAATACAATGGCATTTTAAAAATTTCCTTTATCTAGTTGTTTTATAGACAGCTTTCCATAGCTCCCCATGCCATAAGATTTAAAAGGTATTGAAATGAATACAGTGATAGAAGCAAATATAATTAATGTACACATTTGGAAAAAAAGCTATGGCCTGAAACTCAAAAGAGACATTGTCAGCCTTAGGATTCCTTTCAGATCCACTTGGAATTTAGGCTTCTTTGAAGATAAAAACTTGTCCAAAACTTGTATGATACTTTACTAACAAGTCTTTCCTGTCAGAACACTAATGGTTTCCTGAGATTAAACATCTCTCTCAATGCCATTAATAAAAGAAATAGTGCTGAAATGACAACTGCATTTGAAAGTGTGATTCTTCTCATCCCACACTGACTCTCTGGCTGGTCATTCTTCATGGGAGCTCCAGAGCTCCCACGGCCATGGCAGCCAACCAGCCAGGGATCAGATTTGGGGCAGCACATGCAAATCCACGGCTCTGATATCTGGGAAGATGGAGAGAATGCTGCCCATGGCCTGGGGCACTGCTTATGATAATAACATGATTCCATTATAAGCTTCATCCTAGGAGCCAGGCTGACTGATTTCCTCTCTCTTCTGCAAGCCTGGGAATTCTGAGCCATCATCCTTCTCCACAACAGGCTTTGCCTGGAGCACTAAAGAGCTCCATGCAGTGAATCACACTGGAAATAGATGGGCAGCACATCCACCTGCCATTCCCTTCCTTGAGAACATCATGGAAGCTGCTGGGCTGGGCTCCTATAGAGCAGAAGAAGAGGAAGAGTAGGAAAAAACAAGCTTCTCATAGCTCCAGTGCTTGTTCTCAGTGGAAAGCTGGTTTTCTTGAGCAGCAGTCAGCATTGATGGTGCTATTCCATAGGAGGAGTTCTGATGGATGGAATTCAGTGGTTCTGTAAAGCAGCATTTTCTCTGCTCACAGGAAGATTATTAACTCTGAAATCATCCGGCTTTTAAAGAAGGTAGGAGGAGAAAAACACTATATATTCTCTCAATGAGCTGTTCTGCCAACAGCAGAACTTGCAGCTGCATGGGAAAACATGGGATTCAGGCTGCCACTGTCATTCCAGCCCATTCAAAGCAGTCATGTTCTCACTACCCCAGAGTGAAGGTGCCATGCTATTCCATGGGAGCTGTTCTCCTGATGGATGGAACTCAGTGGCTCTGGAAAGCAGCATTTGCCCTGCTCTGAGTAAGATTATTAACTCTATCAGGCCTGCTGGTCTGCCTTTGGCAATGGGCACGAGCTTGATTTCCAAAGGGGAATAATGCACATTGGACACAAAACAAAATGTTTGGGGCTGGGGAGTTTGTGTTAGAGACACTGCAAGACAAACAGATGGAGAAAGGGGTGACAAGAGAGGAGACAAGCACTGCTTGCAAAATGAAATTTAGATTAAAAACAGAAATTACATGGCGAGGTATATAGGTAGATATATTTATGTGTCATATGAAAAAGGAAGATAAGGATATGATTTTACTCAGAGTGACATTGCTAAAAAGGGAAATCAGCTCTAATTTTAGGAGCTACTAGTGACCCAGAAAGCATTTGTGAAAACCTCCTCACTCAGTGTGCTAGAAATAATGCATCATAACCCCTCACCCTGAACTTCATCCCAGCTTTTACCCTGCTCCTACATTTTACTCTCATAAACCTAGCTTCTTCTGAAGTTTGAAATATTTCCTCAGCTCTGGAAGCTGCTCATTGCTTCTCTGTTTTCCAAATCCAGGTGTACCTGCTCCTGCAGACAGGCAGACACTTCTAGTGTCCTGCATCCCTATTATATCTTCAGAGATGAACCTTCTTGTTGTCTCTCCCAGAGAGTTTAGGTCTTCATCTCTCCATATTCCAAAACACTTTATTTAAGAAAGACCTCAGCAAAATAAAAAAAGCTGTTTTATAAAGTCTCTAAAAGCTTCATTTCTGTCTATGGCACAATTATAAAAATGTCATCTTTTTAAAAGGGCTCCATCTTCCATATTCTACTCCCCCAGATACCTCAGCAGTGATTTTCAAAGAATGATTACTTGCTGCCCTAATAAATGTTCCTATTGATATGTTCTGAACAAAAAAAGCATGACAAAACTTTTACAAAAGCATTTTTGCCTACTTCCTCTCTAAATATACAGGAAAAAAAAATCCTTCTGTAGCAAATATTGTGGGAGGAACTCAAAATCATTTAAGCCAAGCAAGTTTCTCTCAGTGCCTGAATAACCCAGTCCCTGGATTCAGTAAATAAAAGATTTGTAGTAGGTCAGGGCAACCTCAACTTGGAAATTCTTCTGAATTTGTCATGGATGTGGCCATTGTTTCCAGTTTAACTCTTCCAAGAAAGGATTTGCTGCTTGTGGAGAAGGGCTGTAAGACATAACTTCTGAGCCCACTGTTGAAAGAGAGACACCAAGGAAGGCAATGGGCTCAGCCCAAGGTTAAGAGGGGATTCAAACAAGAGCTGTAATTACTTGCACAGAATGTATCTAATATTTAGAAAATTTTTCAGTTGCCCAGCATGCATTAAGAGCTCTAAAAATTGGAAACTGGAAATGGCAATATTCAAACTGAAAAGAGAATGCACCCTCTGTAGTTAAATACCACAACAGATTGCTGAGGATTTCTGAGAAATCCTCAGGATTTAAGTCAAGTTGAGATGTTTTCCTGGGGGACAGTTTCTTCTCAGTCCCAAAGGTGTGACAGCAGGAGGCATTTGGTGAGGGTCCTCTGACTGCACTAAAAAGGGGGCAGGTTGAGTGGATTAAGGTGGTCTTTGTTCTTAAATATCTATCTATCTATCTATCTATCTATCTATCTATCTATCTATCTATCTATTTATTTATCTATCTATCTATAAAAATAAATAAAATAAATGAAAATCAGATCAAGGGTGGCAGCAAACTGTCTTTTATAAGAATTGTATCTTTTCTGTTAATATTGTGTTTGAACCTCAGCTCAGATAGCGAGCTTAGAACGAAAAGTTTCCTCGAGGCATAAAATAAATATTTTACAACATAAAACTTGTAATATTTTTTTGTGGTATCAAAGCAAGTCTGTCTTGCTGATCTGTTCAGGAACTACAGTTAATCAATATTTCCTGATGTATTCAAATGAAAAATATCACCAGAAAGCAGGGAATTTAAACAACAAAAAGATGGAAGATTTTTTTATAATTGACTTATTTTTTGGTGGTTTGGTTTGTTTTTTACTTGAAAATTACATTTACAGCGCAGGGTAAGTCACTGTTTTTAGTGTCTGCATTAATCAATATACACAATGAAGATTTTTTTCACTTTACAGGCAAAAAATATTTGTGTGTAATTTTTTAATTTCTCTCCACTCATATACAGTAGTTCCATAAAAGCTGCAAATAGAAGTTACTGGTTTCCTAGTTTCCTAAAGGAAAGGAAAGTCGTGAGAGAAAACTTCAAAACCTGACAACTAACATGGAAAATCCCCTATCAGAAAGCAATTCTCAAATACTAATTTAGCACACTTAGATGCTTAGAGTCTTTAGGAACTATGGAGATCTATTTAACCTCATTCCCTTGACTGATAAATGGCATTAAATTTCAGTTATGTTACAGAAATCTCTCCCTACCATCATTCTTCACATTTGTTTTTGATTAAAAAATGGCATCTGCCAGAATGTGTCTGAGAGGAAAGGCAGTTTGGATCCAGGAGAGAAAGAGGAGGATGCTGGAAAGCCGAAGGGCTACACAAAAATGTATTTATCTGGGTTCTGCTGATAACTGTGGACTTAAAAATGTTAAAAAATCCCACTGCTGAGTATGTGTTACACAGCCCTGGTCATTCAGCTTCTGGCAGCCCTTGGTTTCTGGCATCCCTCAAATATTCTTTTTTTTTTTTTGCTTTATCTTAGATTTCTGCTTCTGTGTTAATTTTCTGGGTGAGCATTTCTTTCTGTTTACCTGGGACCTTCAGCAGGATCTTGCAAGGTCGCTAAGCTCTTTGCTTTTCCACAGTCTTGTCTAACAGCAATCCTAATTGATGTGGCTGTACAAAAGACTCAACAAAGTGGTGGCTGAGGCAGAGTCCTCAGGTCCCCTGCCCTTAATTCCCAGAGTCTGTAACCAAAACTGCTATTGCTGCATCTGGGAGAAGCCAAGTTACTGCCAAGGCTGCCTGTCCTGTCTAAATTTGAGGACAATGAGTCCTTCTCACTAATAGCTCTAGCTGGTATCTTAATTGGCAAGTAAATTAATAAAAGATGTGTTTATAGCTGTGCAATGAGCTTGTTTGTTTCCCTGCTGTCATTGATTTACTTTGGAGAGGGGAAGGAGGCAAGTCTTTGAATTCGCTTCTATCCCTCTTACTTTTTTGGAATCAGTCTTTCTGTCTGTGTATTTTCTCAAAATGGAGGCCAAAAGTATAGAAAACTGGAACTACCACAGTAAGGTCAAATGTGGTGCAGTGTTTCTATAGGTTATGCAGTTTATCTAGTTCTGTACCTAAGTGATTAAACATCAAAAGGCAGAGAACGTGGACTCTTTCTTGTTACGATTTTAAAATTCACCTTGTTCTAACAAAAATACCTGTTGCATCAGGTCCATATTTGGGGAAATCATTGCTTTAATTTCAGTTTCTACCAAATTGGGTTGTTTCAGAGCTAAATTCACATCAGAGGCCAGCCAAAATCCGTAGGAGCAGCAGCAACCTAAGTGGCTTAGTTTTTATTTATTTCTTTCCCAACAATTATTTTATTATGGAGTACTTTCCCCACTTCTAATAAATAACCCTCGTTGCTTGTCCTGTCTATAACACATGACAGAGTATCACTGTCAAGGCCTGTTGTAATTCCCAGCGGGTCGCCCCCAGCTACTCAGCAGAGCAGAGTCGTTTGCAAATGAAGGACATTTGTCTGAATGACACATTTCTGAATGAAGGCTGCTTTGTTTTTGCAGAGAGTTTGGCCGCTGGAAAGTAAACAATCTTGCTGTGGAAAGAAGAAATTTCCTTGGCTCCCCACTGCCACTCGCCCCTGAGTTCTTCCGTAACATAAGGCTGCTGGGACGGCGCCCGACCCTTCAACAGATCACAGAAAACCTGATCAAGAAATATGGGACACATTTCCTGCTCTCAGCTACCCTGGGAGGTAGGCTTAATTCTTGGGAATGTTGGGGATGAGCTTGGAGTGAGTAGACCAAAAGTGCTGGTCACAACTCTTCCTCCTCCAAGCCGCTAGGATGGGCAACGCTCTCTGTGGAAGCAGGTTTTGTCCACAGGTCTTGGGACTCCTCTCTTGGTTCTGTGCATAGAATTTTGAGTAGAAAAAGAGAAGAAATCCAGTTGTTAAGATGGAGGTGCTTTACCTGAGCTCTTGCTGTGCTGCCCCATGTCTTTTGGGAGTCTTTCTCTGTACTGAGGTCATTAAGGAGAGTGACTTTTTTTTTTTTTTTCTGTGAATGTTCCCTGTAACAATTTACATTGTACCAGCTTACAGAAGTATGTGGGTCCATTGCAGTCCTGCAGAAATGGTGCCAGAAAACCAGTAACAAGTATTTCCAACAAATCTTTTAATTTGTGAGACTTTTAAACTACTTTGTCCATTGGAAAATCCCTATATTGTCACTCTGCCCTTTTTAGAATTAGTCTTCACTTAACCAGTGGGACTGCATTTTCAAAATGGGATGATGAGGCTTTGCCATGTCATTCCCATTAACTTAATGGAATCTGCATCTTTCGGTCCCCACAGACTAATCTGGAAAGGGTAGCCCCATGGATAATCGGGATCCAGTCACCAGATGGATTGAAGAAATCCAGTGAAGAGGTCTAATGTTCAAAGGAGAGCATAAATTGTTCCGAATGAAAGATAATTAGTACCTGTGATTACCCATCTAGGCATTACACAATGAACTGACATTTTAGAAATGCAGCTCTATCCCATCGTGGGTGATAATACTAAAGATAATTCTGGTGATTGAGTGTCCCTCCAGCAGGACAGGCTTGTCAGAATCCTTTATTCACCTGAGGAATGGTTCTTTTTAATACATTGCATAAGTGAATCCTCGCCGTTTGTAAAGGAAATTAGAACCCTCCTCTCTTGGCTGATAGCTGAGGTCTGTAACTACCCAAATGGCTCACAGAGGCTTCCTTTTGAAGGAGACCATCCTAGAAACAAGGGGAATTTCTGTCTTGCTCTAGTTATTTTAAAAAATAAAGGGCTAATTTCTAACATTTTTTTGGGAACTAGTATCTCCGTGGCATTACCACTACAATTTGAAGAACAATTTATGTGTGTTGACCAGCAATTTGTAAGAAAAATCCCCAAATTTATTTTAATTACTTTGAATGTTTTTCCATGCAAATATACACATTTTATAAGTGACTGATTTCTTGAGTATGGAACACATGGCACATTTGAATAGGAAAACTAAATGCTGAAGAGAAAGAAAATGTTTCTTAAAATATAGAGCATAAGAATTAAAGCTTTGGCTGCAGCATGCATCCTACTTCAAGGATTATCCAATGGTAAAAATAATTTTTCAGTATTGCCACCTATCTGCTAATTATTATTGAATGTAAGTAGGGATAGCTCCTCAGACATGTGAAGAAATTCATTGTCAAGGTGAATTTGGATCTAGCAGCTCTAGGCAAACAGTCTGACATTGACCACAGCTGATCTTTGTATTCAAAGCAGCATTATCACACTGATCACCACAGAGCTCACAACTTTCAGGAAGTCTGGACCTAAGTAAAACTAAAACTTAATGATATTTCCTTCGAAGACATTTGAAAATTCTAGCTTAGACCTTCAATATTCTCCCCAAAACCTCAGCATTTACTGCAGGGGAGCTGAGGTAGGGTACAATTTTCTCACCTCAGACAGGCTCTAAAATGCCGTAGCTGCCCCAGCCTTGCCCAAATTTTCACTCAGAGGGAGACAATGTTGACTTCTGGGCTCTGTCACTGCTTAATGAAGTCAAAGGGAGTTTTCATATTAACTTGGGGTTTGATTTAGGTCCCTAGTGTCAATTTTTAAGCATGATTCGAGGCACACCTGCTGCCTTCCATTATCACTGGATGGGTGCTGAATACTTTGACAAATTGGTTCAATTACAATAATTACGGGGAATTAGTAATTTCTAAGAAAGCTTTCATGAGGTAGCTAATAAACCCATACTTTCCTGAATGTGTTAGTTCTCATTTTTTGAGCTGGATTGAATGGGGATTCCCACAGATGCTTGTCCACATTTGATTAACACATAATTAGATTTTTTTATTATTTTAATAATGTATTAGTACTTTCCCTTTAATTACAAGTTGTTTTATTGTGAAAGCTTGTCACTTATGCAGCTTGTTAAAAGCAGAAGACCAAATGGAGTGTGCACAGTACTTTTATTTAATGAATCCCCAATCATCTGTATTCATGGACAGAAAGGAAAACTTGGCAAATGAACGATGCTGTGATAAGATTTGTGTGCCTCTGTGACCATTTGGTTTCCATAAAGATCCCTTTTTGAGCATAAAGGGAACTCTTGCACATGGTTGTTTGTGAAACATTCCCTAGTCTTTATTCACAAACACAGAAATACACTCCTCAAGGGCATCCAGAAATGAGAACTAAGGGAAAAAAGATCCATATTTCTAGCTGCCACAAGATAATGTGGAAAGTGACATTTCTCACTGCTTTTATTTCTTATGGAAATTTTATCTCCTCGTGCCATAAGCCCAAAGTCCATAACGAGCATCTCCAAGCTGCGCAATCCAAGGACCTTGTGTGACCCAGCGGATTGAGCACTCTGTATAACTTTCCCTCCTTTTGTTTTGCATTTATACCTTTCTCTTCTGCCTGCCCACAGCCTCGTGCAATGAAGGTGCAGTTTGCTGGAACTACACTTCAATGGCTTGCCAAAAACCCAGATGTGAGCTTCGGATCTGGAGGGTGTTGGGAAGCCTGGGGTACCGCTGTGGGGTGGGGGTAGGAGGACAAAACCCAATATCTCCCGCATTAAAGACATTCCCTTTAATGCTGTTCCTGCAGAAAAGGCAATTTAGCAAAGCAATAGAGTTGGTGATGAGGATAATTAGCACACCATAATGACAGGCTCTTGTTTGGGTGAAGCGAGGCTGATTTGGGCGCTTTGCAAGACCAAGAGAGCAGGTTTTGCAAGGAAGTGCTCCTTGCACCTGGAAACTGCTCTGAACGAACCAATTTTCAGGACAAAGCCAAAGCTTCTTGGGAAACGAGAACCTCGTTAGGCGACTGCCTAAGTGGTCATCTGAAAAGCTCCGGGTCGATTTATTTTTACTGCTATTGTCAGTCATCTTTGCTCAAGGTGTTCATTACCAGACCATCAATCCATTCAGCTCTCCGGGTCAGGAAATAGCCCTTGATGTTGTTGAAGGCTTAGTGAATCGGAAGGAAAAGAGGTGGTTTTGTCTTTAAAACAGACAGTCTTAACAGGTGTGGGCAGATCAGCTGGACCCCAACCTCTCTCCACTGATTAAAGCCCTGCGAGAGTGATGGTTACACCTTTACTTTTCAGCTTTTCTGCCCCTCATTAATATTCCCCTGGAGCTACGAATTAGTCTGCCTGCAGAGACGGGGGAAATTGTCAGGTGGTGTAAAACAGTGAATCTCAATGGATTCTGAAGGATTTATTAGCACTTACACTAACTGCTGATATGACCTTTGCTTTCCATACCACTCTCTCAAGGTAAGATACAAATTATTGGCAAATGAGGGAAGGAGGAGACAGTCTCAAATGACTGATGTGACATAGAAACTTGAAAATTTTGCATCAGATTTGCAAACACCAGTCACCCCCCTCCCCTCCCCCCTACCCTGGGTATGTAAATTCCCCAGAATTTAAGATTATGGAAGATAAGGGGAGGAAAAAAAGCACAAAACACATTAACTTTCTTTCCTCTCCTGTTTACTTAATGAAGAAAAAATTTAAATCCTTAAACAGATGGTCTGTATAGAATTAACGTGCACTGTTATTCACTTGAACCATGGAAATGATACCACATCTGGCCTGACATTAATTTATATCGTTTTTGAGCCTGTGCATTTCCATCAGCATCTGCTTAAGTTTGGGAAAATGACCTGATAAAACCATAATGGTACCTTTGGTGATCCAGACAGGAATAGATTTTCCACTAGCTAGCAGTAGCTGGTGTATTTATTTAGGTATAGTTATTTCGGTAGTAGCTGAGGTATTTTATTTAATCAGAAACCTTTGAAGAGTTCATAGGACAAAGACCTTTAGTCCTCTCTAAGATACATATATGTGTATGAAGAGAGGGCTCTGAGTAGGCATCTGTGGGTTATGCTCAGCTATAGCTACCTTGGAGTATTGTCTTTTTATTCCTGTTTCCTCTCTTTCTGACATGAAATGATGGGAACTGCTTGGATCACTGCCTTTTCCTACCACTTCCCAGTCTACAGATGAAAATATGAAACATCGGGGCCTATAATCCCTTTATTATTCCAAAGATGTGCGTACAGGCGAACAATCTCTCAACAACTGAGGCAGAAAATAGCACTAAGCATTTAAATCATATGAATATGTATTGTTATGTATATAAAAAAATATATTTACTCCTTCAATAGATGGTTATATTTAGTTACAGTTGTTACAGCATTATTCCAATTCCACCCTGTTGATGGAGATTTGCATTTTTAATTTAAATAATTCCTGAATATGTTATTAAGACGAACACAACGTTAATTTCTAATTTCTGAATGCCACTTACCAACTGTTATTTAGGTCTTACATCTAAATGGTCACAGATAGCTTGTATATCTGGGTAACTTATAGATACATTTTATTTTATTTTAACAGCATGTGTAGTTGGGACCTAGCTGAATTTATAAATATATCTCATGGACAATATGTTCCTATAAACCTAGCAAGAATTAAAAATTGAAGTTAAGTTATAAGCTTGCGTATTCCAGGGCTGGTGGAGACAGGATTGGACAATGTGGCAAGGTCTGTGAAGAGCACGAACATCAGTCCCCTGCTCCTGCAGTGACAATCTGTCAGGGACAACCCCCACATGGCAATAAAACATCCCTGTAGTGACTGAGAGCTTCGTGGACCACCCAATTGGGCTGTGTGGAATTATTTTATGAGCATAACTGAGTGTTTCCATGCTACTTCCTTTAAACCTGAGAAAGTGAATTCTACTGTCTCTAGAATTTTGGGAAGGAGAGCAAATGCTGCTCTCAGAGCTTGTGAAAAGCACAGCTGAGAGGATTTGATTCTGAATAATCATGTTTTATAAATGTTCACTACCATTATTTCTTTTCAATTCTTAAAATTCGTAACCTTGTTTTCTAAACCACACTTGTTTTTAGCTGATGCTTGGATGTCTTCTTAGCCTGTTTTATAGTGGCAGACAGTAACGAGTGAAAAACAAGATTCATCCATGTTTTCAATGTGACACAAGATATCTTTTGGCATAGGTTTAATTTTCTCCAAATGAACTTAAAACTCAAATTGCTGTCCCCAAATCTGAGTTTGGTAGTGTTACTTCCCAAACCCTGGAGTTCTGGGTGCTGAAGGGAGCCCTTTCACAGTTCTGCAGGGACATGGGTGCCTAAGCTCCAATGTAGGGGGGAATCCACTTTTTCTAGTGAGAGCTCAATCAGCTCTGACAGATGAAAAACTCTGTGAAAAGTCTTTTGGGCAGCAAATATTTTTGAGCTGCCCCTGATGATGGCACCTACTGGTAGCACAGTGTCTGGAAATGTCAGTGATGAGCCAGGGCTTCTTGTGTGAGATGCCATGTAAGTGTTCAAAGTCATTTCAGTCTGGTTACAAAGGATGAAAACACAAACATATCCGCCAGGTTGTGGGGATGATGCCTTGAGAAGGCTGACCTAGAACAGAGGCTGGACAGAGTTAAAGAATAAAGTAGGGATTTATTAAAAGGCCTCAATGGATCCGCCTTGGGCAGCACAAGAGCCCAGCCAGGGCTGCACCCAAGATGAACCAAAATGGTCCCAAAATGCACGACCAGTCAAGAGGTCTTTCACTTTGATCAGTTCTGCTCCATTTGCATATTGGCGTTAATTGTCCAATTCCAGCTTTAGCCCAGGCAGTCCCATCCTGCTTGTTTTCTCTCTTCAGACCACGTTGTTTGTGCTCTTGGGCCTGAGATTTGGATCATTTGTCCTTGGTCCCCAGCTAGAGACGGAATTGTTTTGTCTCCCTATTCTGTGAAACTACTATCCCTTGATATGAAGCTCAGAACTACACACTTAAGCAGCACAGAATGTATAAAATATAAAAGCTAAAATCTCAGGCATCAGGGACAGAGCCTGCAGGGCTTGGGATGCCAGGGGATCCTGCCTGCCAGAACACACCCACCAGCCACTGCCATGGAAAGCATAGTGTCAAGCAGGACCAGGCAAATAGGATAGCTCTGACGTGGTCCAAACATTCTTTTCCTGAGATGTTCTGATCAAAGCAGAGCATCACAATACACAACCCTGTCCTTTTTCAAGGTTTGTTTGTTTGTTTTTGAAATGAAAGTTTTAGTTGCAGTTCTGCTATCTGCTCCTGGAGAGCAGGGAACAGGAAAATGCCTGAGATTCTTTTTTTATGTGAAAAAAAAACTCAACAAATTCTGCTTAAATAATTTATGATAATGAAACACAAAGAACCTCAAAAAAACTTATTTTTTGAATCTTTTCCAGACATTTTCTGTAACTTTAAGTCCTTGTTTTCTTTGCCCTTACAATTCATTATATTTTCTGTGGAAAGGTGGTTGACCTTGCGGAAGCCACTTTAAATAAACTACCTCAGACCTTTGGAAAAGGGGAAAACATGGTGAGAAAGCTCCTAGTAAAATTTTGCACCTAACCTGTGCAGCCTGAACTGTTCGCTGGCACAATATTCACCCTCCGAGTTCTGATGTCTTCTCTGATACCACAGAACCATGGAATGGTCTGGGCTGGAAGGCATCCTTGGGCTGGGTTGCTCCAAGCCCCATCCAACCTTGCCTTGGACACTTCCAGGGATCCAGGGGCAGCCAAACCTTCTCTGAGCACCCTGTGCCAGGGCCTCAGCACCTACACAGGGAAGAATTTCTTTCTAATATCTGTTCTAAACCACGTCTTTGCAGTGCCACAAACAGCTGCACAAAGTCCATGGCCCGTGTCTCAAACCTCAGCTCACTCCTTTGCTTTTGATCCCAGAAACATCTTTCCTCCTGGCTGGAGTCACAAGTCGTGTTTAATTGCATGGGCACAGTTGAATGCCGGCAAAGCTAGAACCTAGATCAGGTTCTGATGGCAGATTTCTCTCAGGCAGGGGACAGGTCATTAGAGTTTGCAGTGCTTTCCCAGTTCCCTCCTCACAGCAGTTGTGAACCTTTGTCTACATGGTATAGCAGAAAAATTAAATAATTGGGTGGGGAAATTCTGGTACTTGAGGAGGCTGTGTTAATTCCTGGTTCTTTGGAGCTTCAGGCAATTAATCCCTGCATTGAGGACTTCATGGACAAAATAATGACCCATTAGGAAACTGTAGGAGGAGAAGCATAAATGTAGTGGTGGAAACTGAGGTAAGCTCCAGCTAGAGCAGCCACCTGTGCCTTCCAGGACAAAAGGAATATTCTGGACAAGCCCTGCAGGTCTAATTAGATGAAAAGCTCCTGTATAATGCCAGTTTCGCCTGTGTAAGGTCTGAAGGGCTTGAGTATCCTCTGAATTTCTGAGAGACTGGGAAACACGGAATGTACATTGGGGAACAAGGAGTGTGCTCGTGTTAACCAAAGACAAATTTTGTGGGTCAAAATTTGCCAGCAGATGTGATCTCCTGCATGGTGGCACACGTTCCTCACTTAGCATTACTCACCACCAAGATTAGCCCCCTTTGAAGATGATGTCATGTTTTCAGCCTAGATTTTTATCCTACAGCTATTACTTTTTGGCATGTAATCCCATCTGAAGGTGGCATCCTCTGCATGGGCACAGTGCCACTGCAGCAGATGGGTGAGCAGTGAAAGTAGCACAAGTGGCAAGTCAGACCTTAGCAGGGTAACTTCCTTTCCAGGAACTAGGAAAAGGCACTCACTGGAGTTGTTCAGCACCTAAAATCCAGGTATAATGACATTATTAATCAATTGTTGAGCTAAATGCTGAAGAATGCAGGTTACCAAACACACCTTCAGAGAATTAAGAAATTTACTTCTGTCCAATTTATTTTGGACCTAAATTGCACGGAAGAAAATACTGGGTCCAGAAATTACTTTTCCAATTTGTTTTGTGATGTAATGAGTTTTTCCTAAACACTTTACTAAATGAATTATTTCTTGCTTAGCCTGAAACACAGGAAAATATACCCATGAACAAGATGATAAACATGGAAAATTTGACAGTATCAATAGCTGTGTTCTGGAAATGTTCCTAAGAACTCACTCAGTTAAGCAAGTCAAATTTTGGGGTTTAAATAATATTACAGAAATTAAAATTTCTGAATTAGACAGTATTAATGTCTCTATAAAGAGATAGGAAGTGAGAAATCCACAACACAAGATGCCGGAGCTTCTATTTTCTTATCCAAAAGCACCAACTTTCTGAAACCCCCACATTTTTCACATGTTACAAAAATTTGGTTCAAAGCAACTGTTCTATTAGATTTCAGGCACTGCTGAATTGATTAGAAAGCACATGGTTGCTCATAACAAGGTATAACAAGGCGCCTTTCTTCTAAAATCAGCTATGAGAGAAGGAAACAAACAAACATCTCAAGTATTACACTGGTTTCATTTTCTTTTATGCCAACATAGAACAATACAGAATGACTGTATTAAGCGACCTTGGAAATAAAGGCATTTTGTGTGTTCTTCAAGTTGAATGTTTACAAAATCTCTCCTTACTGTTGCACATTGCTGATGCCTGCTGGGGCTTCTCTTTCCCCACCCAGGAGAGGAGTCGCTCACAATTTTTGTGGACAAACGGAAGCTGAGCAAGAGGTCAGAAGGGAGCGACCCCAGCGCCAACAGCTCTGTGGTGACCCTGGAGACCCTGCACCAGCTGGCAGCCTCCTACTTCATCGACAGGGACAGCACCCTGCGCCGCCTGCACCACATCCAGATCGCCTCCACCGCCATCAAGGTAGGGACAGCTCCAGGGACAGCTCCAGGGGAGAGCCCAGCTTCTCCAGCTCTTCAGGAAGTGTGGTTTGATTGGTAATTGTTAGCAAAATAATTAGTTTTATTCACTTTTTTTTCCCAAATCAAAGAGTTTGATTTATAAGGATGGTGCTAGTGTAGAAGAGGGTCTACAGATGTACTGGAGATACTAGTGATGAATGATACACAGTTTGATTGGTACAGAAGTGTTTGGTCATTGGGACAACCTCGTGAACATGTGTGATCAGGAACTCCATTTACAGACATATTTATATTTCTCACACTTCTTTCTTTTTCTTCCCTTTTAAAAAAAATATTTATTTACTTATTTTAGAAATAGTTATTGTACTCCCGTGCTTGATTTTTTTTTTTTTTTTTAATGAACTTTGCAATACTTTGGAGATGTACTATTTTCTGTTAGGAACTAGTTTTAGTGGTTTGTCAAAGCACCCTCTGAGCTGATTGCTGCAGGTCCCTCCTAGCACTGGAGGATGTTTGGCCAAGATCAGTGCCCCAGGTAGGACATAAAGCAATAACTGTCCTCCTGAGGAGATCTCTAGTCTTATGTTAGTCATCTGAAATAGCCTCTCTCAGGTAATTTCCAGCTTTGAAGAGCAAACAAAATTGTAACTTGCAGTTGAATGTGCAATAATTGTGAAGCTCTTGATTTAAGGTGTGATTTAGGATCCTTTCTGCTCACTGAGTCTTTCCACTGGTAACCAAGATCTTCATTAAAGACAGCTGAAACCAGATGCAATTCCCAACTCCCTTAGCTGTTACTCAAGAAAATATAAATGTACTTCCCTGGAATGCCTTGACTGGGAGAAGGACATAACAAGAATTTGTGGTTCTACGGCACACGTTCAGTTTGGCTGCTGGTCTCTGGAGGATATTCCCAAAGTCCCATCCATCCTGGAATGGTGCCACGGCAGCTCAGCCCAGCCCAGCTCAGGGCTGGCCAGCTGCTGGTGCCAGAGTTGAGCTGGGAGTGCAGCAGAACAAACCCAGGGTTTGCTTGAGGCTGCCCATCTCATCACCTGATCTGGAAGGAAGGACTGGCTTGGGAGCCTGTGTCAAGGTGGGATTGGAGTCTGCTCCCAGGACATGTGACAATGGCCTCAGGTTGTTCCTGGGTAGGATCAGGATGGATTTTAGGAACACTTCCTTCACTTAAAGTATGGTGAGGCATTGTAAGCGTCTCTCCAGGGCAATGGTGAAGTCCCCCTCCTTGGAGGTGTTCAAGAATTGAGTGGATGAGATGTGGATTAATTGACAGAGTGCTTTGAAGGCTGATGTTCTTGGAGGTCTTTTCAGCCTTAATGGTTGAATTTTCTGATTCTTGCTGCAGACCATGGTAGCACCCATCCCTCAGATGTGACTTACCTTCACAACCTGACTGTTTGTTATGTAGATGTACAGCAACCTTAAAACCAGGCCCCGTCGACATGCAAAGATTCCTTCTATGTGAAGGTGGTGATGACTGCAACCAGTGGTAACTCAAGTGACAGAACATAGAAATGCAGAGACAAAACACTGCCTGAAAGAAATCTGCTCCTTCTAGCCACTGAAATATTTTAAAGAAAATTTGTGTTACAATGCAAAATTCAACCCTGCCCACCTACAATTTACAGAGTGATCCTTCTGCACATCCAAAGATTTCTACAAACAGCACAAATGAAAGCTTTCTCTCCAGTCTCCTGCTAAGGTGGATGCAAACCAAGTGTTAGTCCACCAGCAAATTTGATTTGGTTAATTGACAGCAGGAGCCTCCAGGAAATGGTTCTCACATCAGATGCACCAGTGCTGACAAATGAAACCCTGGCTTCTCTTACCACTTTCATTGAGAGGCTGGGAACATTTTCATGACAAATTTCTACTGTCAGAACACTTAATTGAACAAAAAACCTGTTTCTGTTGAAATGCAGAAGCACAAATCAGCCAAGGAAGGCTTTTTTTTTTTTTTTTTTTTTTGTTTTGTTTTGTTCTATATGCACAGGTTTTTGAAAGACTGCTGGTTTTAAATTGGAAAACCATCAAGTAAAGTTTTAGATCCAGGGTGTAAGTAGCACATTTGCAGATTATTCATTAAAACACATATCCTGACCTCTGAGTTAGAGTACTTTCCATACAGCTGCTGAACCAGATCTCTGCCCCATCTTAAGGGTTGGCTTGGGAGAAGTGACACCTTGAAGGACCTGGGGACCAGGGTGGCCATCAGAGCCTCCCCTCCTGTGCTGCTGCAGGGAGGAGTGACCCCAGTGCTTGTCACACCATGGATTCCTGAGCGGCTTTTCAAGTCCCAGTGCCACCAAAACTGCAGGAAAAACAAAAACTCTGGAATATCACTTTTAATGTTGGAGAATTAAGGCATTACTTTATTCTGGACAGGATGTTGTTCCGGCCAGGATGTGGAACAGAAATAATTTCATTTGTGTGTTGCAGAGTAAATAATTCCATCATACATGGCTCTTTACTAGACTTTGAATTGGTTTGATGTTCATTGGTCCTAAATGACACAATCCTCAATATTTGATTTCCTGTGGGTATTGATCCCTTCACCTTCAGTTCTAATTAGATCCTCATGTGCTGCTCCCAGGTGTAAATGTTAAATGACCAGGCCTCACCCAGGCAATATAGTATTTTGAAAAGAAATTTTAATTCCTTTCCCCAGGGCAATAACAAACAATCCCCCTGGACCAAAGTTGGTTAAAAATGTTAAAATTGTATAATTTCCAACACCAGGACTTCCTCTGTCTGGTGTGCTCACCACAGCTCTGCTCAAAGCCTTCCTCTGCATGAGGGATTTGCCAAAGGAGCACAGGGAAAGGCTCACAGCTTGGCATAACTCCCTTTTGACCAGCATCAAAGAAATCCAAGATAAAGGTATTGCAACAGGTTGAGAAATCCCTAAAATTCTGAAGTAATATTAGAAGTTTTCCCAGCAATCATTTTGATTGCTGACTAGTTAGCAATAGCAACAACAAAAAAATAATGTTCAGGACCTAGTTAGTATTTGATACTGTCATTTTTTATTAATTTTGGATGGCTTTTTCATATGCAGTATTCTAGACTCTACTATACTAACAAGAGTTGTTTATATTTTAGGAAGAGAGAGCTGAGAGTATCAAAAATATTTCATATAACTCATGCTCTTACTAGGGAGAACATAACTGCCCTGTTGGGAATGCATATCTGAATATGATATGGAACAGAGAATACTTAAAACACAAATCAAAAGCCCTGACTTTTGCAGTTAAATCAGAGCACTCTGATGCACAAATGAAATCTGCCACTCAAGTTCCTGGAGTTTGGAGCTTCAAAATGAGCAGGAATAATTTGCTTTGCTATTTGAATTATTGTTTGTCACATTTTCTGTGATGATGGGCAGTCTGGAACTGCAGCAGGAGTTAGGAAAAAATAGCAGAACTACTTGCACACCTGCATATTTTCTGATTGCAGTGCTCAGAGACAGCTATCTGGATGGCTGGGACACCTCTAAAATATTATTTGAGAAGAGAGATTACAAATACAATTTCTTTCCTCCAAAACCACATAGCCCCCCACAAACAAAAAATATGTGTTCCTTCTTTTTTCCCCCATATTGGTACAAGCATCCCTTTTCAGGTTAGACCACATCATTCTCACACCTCTTTTTCGCCCTATTTCTATGAAAAATGTGCATATTTTCTCCTAAAAAAAGAGATAATTTTTATCCACACGTGATATATCTTCTAAACAATCAACTATATTAATTCGGTGGCCTTTCTTGTAATTTTTTTGTTTCTCCTACTACCTGTGACATAATTATCCTTAAAAGTAGCATTGAGGCTGATGCTGATGGAGGCTTTGCACGAATCACGCAGACAATCCACTGTTTATTCCACATTAAGAGAGGTAACATCATCCCATGGCAACATTTTCTGACTGGAAATCAAAATGTCCATGGGAAGAGGCCATAGCTTGCATCAATATTTAATATATTTCAAAGTCCCTGACACATACATTCTTTCAATGTGATTTCAGCACATGCATTTTAGTGCAAGTGCTAAGGCTCATGTACTAAATCAACAGTTTGGAGCCTCGAGGGCCTCTCTGGAACCTCACCAGGTGCCTGAGGGCTGTGTCTCATTTGCATAACATTTACATGAACATACAGGCTGTTGTATTTGAAATATGACACGTCCAACATCACTTCCTTGGCACGCTCATTTCAGAGTCATTTTCCTACCAAAACCTCTCTTCAGCTGCACGGTCCTCCTTATTAATAACCTATTAGGGTGATGGGGCTCTTGTCTAATAAAACCCTGCCCAGCTGTGGGAGCAGAATGCAAATAAAGGCAGCAGAATGCAGATGATAAAGGCAGCATTTTCCCCCATGTCCTGTCACTGCCCACTGACAGAATGACCCTGCTGAGCTGGCCCAGGTGGTGTGGCCACGTTCCTACAGCACATTAGAGATTTTGTGGTTGTGAGTGGGCGGCAGAGGGCTGTGCCAGCAACATCTGGATTTCTGTACATCTGGATTTCACCCTGCTTCCTGAGCCCTGGCTCTGGGATACAGCAGCGTGCTCCTCTTGGATGACCACGACTCCAGTTTGCTACAAGCTGTAATTCCAGCCCTGTCCCTAACAAACTTCTGCAATGAGTCCAAACAGTTGTGCAGAGCACATAAAAACCACCTTGGTTACATGGTAAATTAAATATTACTGAATAGTCTCACTGCATTCTGCAAAATTATAAACACAGTTATGTTATAGCATTGCCATTAATGAAATGAGGCTGTTCCATAGTTGTCTCTTGGAGGATATAGTCTTCCATCCCAGAATACACCTCCTTCTGTGGGAGCTGGGCCAGGTGAGTACAGCAGAGGTGTTATTGTAGGGTCCAAACAGTTCTGGGACAGCCACAGTGCAACAAAGGAACAGGAGGCAACAGAAGAACAGATGCATAAATTGAATTTTCCACCAGCTATTTACAGCTATTTACAGCCCATTTATTCCATCTGAGTGAGAAAGAATAAACATCCCTGAGAACGTGCCCTGTAATTCCAATTAAATTTTATTGTGCAATTTGCTTTTTACTTTCCCCAAACCACTTTTTTTTTTTTTCTTTGCTATGAGAGATTTAAGCATTTGGTTTTATCTGAGAAGTTTAGATTACAAAGAACAGGGCTCTGTTGTGGTGGCAACTATCTCTGATTATCTATAATTAACCCATGAATGACTCGTGGTGGGCTGTTAGAGAGGAAACTTGAGTGTAATGAAATTAATTTCTCACTCAGAACTCAGACTGAAATACAGACCTTTTTTTTTCTGTTTTCTTTTTTTTTTGTCTGAAAAAGCTTGCTTGGTTCCATTTTTTTTCCTTTGTACCTCCTATTTGCATCTGTTTTTCCGTGAATTCAAGTAATTGCCATAATCAAAAGTAGAAATGCTGAAGTACTATAAAGCCTTGAGCTTTTGTCAGATTTCTGGCAAATTCTAAATCTCAACAGTTTGCACAGTTTAGTATAAACAGCCAATTTTGGGGAAGCTTTTGAAATCTAGATGTCGAACCCTCGTAGCCCTCACTTTATCCATTCAGTTTGTGGGTAGAATTTAAGACTGTACAGCTGTGAAACCTTGTAAAGGACCAAAGACTGGGAAAAAAAATTTGCCCAGCAACAGCTTTAAAGTATAAAATCAGTTAGAAACATTGTTTTGGAAAGTCCTGTGGTAGCAGGGTTTTATTGATTTCATTAAAGAAATGAAATACGAATGTAAATTTAATTGCAAAAATCTACAAAATTAAGAGCCAGGAATTATTGATTCTTAAAGAAAATTTGTGGGTTCCCTGTTGTGTAAGTTTAGTGACATGGCTTAAGGATGTCAGGGAAAATCCACAGGACAGATTTCCAAGCACAGGTGTTGTTCAGGACCATGATGAAATGCCAAGTTCTCCACTAGTCTGGGAGATCAGGCTGCCTTCATAACAAGATCAAAGCTTGACATATCTCCAATGGGGAGCTAAAAATTAGGATATATACAAGAATTGTGATCTTGAAGGTTTTTCTTCCCTGAAATTTCTGTGAGAATTGAATAGTTTTGCAGGGGTCTTTAGAAATCTCCCTCAATATTAAGAGTTTCACAAACCCAGCTTTCTGTTAATATGGCTAGGTATGAATTTTAAATTTAAATTTGGGTCATTATTTTATCTTACCAGAAGGACTGGGACCTGCAATTAGACTTTGGGCATCACCCAAAAGTAATTAAGAAGTCTCTGTGCCATCTTCTACTGCACAGATGAGATTTGTGTTGGTGTCACTATAAAAATGAAATACCTGAGGTTTTATACTTTTTTTACATGGAAAATGTTGGAGATCCTTGGATTAAATTCACCATAGGTGTAGCAAGGTATCTTGTGACTTCTATGTGTGCACTGTTCACTAATTTTAAGAATATAACAGGTGAAAGGTTAGGGATCTATTTTCACATCTTATTGAGGAATTTAAGGTGATGATATTAAATTAAAAAACCCAAACCTTTAATTCATTCAGAGAGTTGAGTCTTAATTAAACTGAATATCCAGAGCTGCTTTCTCTGAAAAGTAACACAGAGGTCAGTTCATGGGCACAATTTCTGTAAGAATTTGATCCTCAATATTTCAGAGGGTGAGATAAAAGGATGGGGGGGGGAAGCCTAAAATATATAAAGGGGGCTTTAAGAAGTCTAGAGAGGAACTTTTGACAAGGACAAGCAATGATAGGAGAAGGAAAAATGGCTTTAAGCTGAAGGAGGGCAGGGTTAGGAGGAATATTGGGAAGAAATTTCTGTCTGTGAGGGTGGGCAGGCCCTGGCACAGGGTGCCCAGAGAAGCTGTGGCTGCCCCTGGGTCCCTGGCAGTGTCCAAGGCCAGGTTGGATGGGGCTTGGAGCAACCTGGGCTAGTAGAAGGTGTCCTTGCCATGACAGAGGGGGGATGGAATGGGCTTCCCACCCAAACCAATCTGAGATGCTGCAATTCCAAACCCAGAGCAGGAAGTGAAGGCAGTAACATTTCACTGATCCCTCTCAGTGCTCACTCAGCAGCATCACTGCCACAGTCCATCACAGCAGCTGCAGCACCAGACACTCCTGTATCTTCATTTGAACAGACAGGTGTCTGCTAAGGAAGGCAGGAGCCTTTCTTGAAATGGAAAATGTAAACCCTCCCTCTGAATTATTATAGTTTTGAAATTAAAGAGCTCTCAGGCAAAGATATGGGAGTAGGAATAGCAGTTCTGTACTAGGAAAATTTAAAATACAAATGTAATAGTACAAACAAACAAACAAAAAAATAGTCAGACCATGCCCTGACCCCCTGTGGGTTAGGGTGGTGGCAGCAGTCCCATCCCATAGTGGCTCAGCCCTCCTGCAGTGCCAGCTGTGCTTCTGCTGGAGCAGGATCTTGCACAAGGGGGGAGTTTTCCTCTGGAGCTCCAGGGCTGGGGGAGATGGGCCTGGGCTCCTCTGGGAACACAGTGGGGAGAAAGCTGCTCCTCTGGGAATGCAGTGGGGAAGAAAGCTGCTCCTCTGGGAATGCAGTGGGGAGAAAGCTGCTCCTCTGGGAATGCCGTGGGCAAAGGCTGCTGGGCTGTTCCCAGGTCAGATTGTATCCAGGTAGGAATGCTTGGCTCCTCCCCTGGGCAGAGCATCTCCCCATGGATGATGGAATTTTCTCAGCCATGCAGGGACATTCACTGGCCATGAACAGAAGAGATCTCCTGGAGGGAGGATTGGCTGTGGGAGAGATAAAGAAAACTGCCCAATGAACAGGAGAGAACTGCCCCACCTCTAACAGATGGGGATGGAATAAAATATACACCCCCATTTCCAACCTGAGACACTTTGCAGCCTCCAGTTCCAGTTCCACTCTGTTACCTTTGCAGCAGCGTGTGCAGAGGAGTCATGAGTGCACGGAGTTACAGCATCTCCAGTTCGTTGGCAGCACAATGAGAGATGCTTTCACAGAACAATAAAACAGCACATAATAGAGATGCTTGGATAAGCATTTTGGAAAGATTTTGGATAACTATTGTCCACTTAATAAAAACCACCCAAACAACAGAATAGGACAGAATACATGATGTGATTGAACAGAACAAACTGAAGGGCTCTTCTATTAGTTGTGAGTTTAGTCAAGAGAGAAGAGTAAAAAAAAAGCCCAAGGAGATGAAGACTGCCAAACCCCAAGCAGGCTATAAATATACATATGTAAACGAGAAACCTTAACAGCACTCACACAACACTTGCCATCATAGTTGTCAAAAACCTATAAACAATTCACACTACAGTTCCTTAAATTTTCCATACTCTTTTTTTTTTTTTTTCCTCTGTAAAAAAGTGAAACTGAAGTAAATAAACCTAGACGATGGAGAAGGGTTTTAGTATTGAGAGCTCTACAGTGAACATATTGAAGAGTGCAGTTAGAGCATTCCAGCAGGAATTTGGAGGCACTCAGGTTTGTACAGATTTCAACTTGATCTTTATTCTGGCTGGCTTGTGTATGGGTTGGGAAACTTCAGCACTCTGCCTGTCCTCCGCCCTCTAATTGGCAGCTACTGCTTGCCAGCAGGTCAGAGAATGTCAAGCAAGGGCTATAAAATTCACAGAACATTTCCCTGCCTCTGAGCTCTCAGAAATAGGAGATAGCATGTATCAACAGCTTGTACGAACACAGAGGTCAGATTAGGAAGAATATCTCAGACAAATAGAGACTCTGCATCGGAAGAAATCAGCTTAGACAATGGTAAAAGGCTGTGGAAAGTTTACAGTTTTCATATTATTTTTCTGAGAGAATTTTTGGCTATAATACATTTTTGCATGTTTTTTTATTATGGTTTATGGTTCAATCTGCAATCATCCCCTTTGATCTATTCATTTAGTGTGAAAAATTATCCCTTGTGTGGGAATCCTTCACAGCTAACTGGTGCTGAGAGCTATATCATTGCTGTCTTCTGCACTTCACTGTTATTTTTACCTTGTAATCCTTCTCAGAGAGCTCCAGCAGAATTTGCATGTCTGACAGCAAAACTGTAATTTAATCTCTTACAAGATAATGCATATAATGCCTCGACATGCTGAAGCAGAGCTGGGTTTAAGAAAGGTTTCATTATTCATCCAGGAGACTTTCTACACTGTGGAGTGATCGTTATTTTCAGATCTTTAATGCCTGAAAGGTTGGAAGCTGTTCTACAGGCTTTGTAGCAGAATCCAGTGAGCAAAATAATAAAATTGTTCTAATTTTTCATGGTGAGGTTCTGACCTTATGCAAGGAATAAACGGCACTGATGTCAAGGAAGTTTCTGCTCATTCAGGTTGGTATCACTGAGATCAGGGTTTCCACAAGCCAGCCTCAACTACCATCTTCCCAATTTATCAAACTATTGTTCATGAGCTCTCCCAGCATGGCCCAATTTAACCCTTTAATTCCCAGGGAATAGCTAACACATTTTATGGGCTTTGGGTATTCTTCCTTTCAATTTTTTTTTTAAATAATATGAAAAGAAAGAATAAAAAAGGCCCTTTTGTGTCAGGGTTATAATAGTCCATAATTTTCCAACCTTTATAATAATTCCACCAAATGGAGGATATGTGTGTATCCCAAATAATATGTAAATTTACAAGGAAATCTAATTTTATCTTTTCCAAGTGTATCTAGATTCTGGCAAATGAAAAATCATTCCATGTTTGTTCTTCAGCTTTTCATGAAATTCTTAATGTGTAAAATTTGGTGATGATAAAACCTTGATGATAATAGAGAAAATGGTTTGAAGAGGGTCATTAAAATATTTTTCCTGTCATGCTTTAGTCTACTTAAATAGAGTTTGTTCTTACTCCAATTCTCTGTTTGAAACACAACATTCACTAGAATACTGAGCCCATAATAAAATAAATAACCCGTGTTCCTTCAGGCATAAAAAATAAAATGTGTTGGTCTGCTTTTGTTACTTTGGTATTGGTTTACACTGGAGAGGATCTGTCCTTCCTTGATGCAGATAGCCCAAACTGACAACTCTGTAGCATGTGACCTGAGAGTTCTACCCTGATACCACTGTGAAATGGCTTAGAAATAATTGTGCATACATACAAGATAAACATTCTGATAGCAAAAGGGCATAAGGAAAACATACAGTGGCATACATGACTTTAATCCAAATATTTACATATGTAAGAGCTTTAATTGAGAAAACAACTCTTGTCAAAAGGCTTTTCACCTACAGTAATGTGAAAGGAGCTGGATATCTAGGAATGTCCTACCTCACATGTTCATCTGCCTAGAAACAAAGCAAAACATGCAGGTGGTGGAGTTGCTTTCAATTCAGAGTAGAACAAAGTCCTTTCACTTCCCCAGGGCTCTGCAGTCCTGATAATAAGTGCTGCTTTCTTTTCATAGGTTTCCTCCTTTTCCTTCTGAACTTCTCTCCTTCCCTAGATTGTTGTGCTCATAGGAACTCTGGCTCTCTCTTTTTCTCTTTTTTTGATGGAAGAAATGCACTTTCCCTTATGATAAATCATTCTTTGCCCTTGCCATTGGCTCATCTATGTGAGGACCAGAAAGGAATGAACAAAACCCCTCAGACAAGATCCTATATTCTATATTCTAAATATTTTTTCCTACCCATAGTAGAACACCTTCATGTGTGTTTTAATGAACAGGTTTTGGTATTTGATAGGTCTTTCTGTTCCCATGAATCAGGATGATGTGAAGAATTTTCCAGCTGGGCTCAGCAGTCAGCCTGGGTAACGCTGCCCTCAGAGCCTAATTTTAAGAGCAGCCTTCTGTACATTAAAATATCTCTTCCAGTTTTGTTCATGAAATAACAATATTGAGACTCACCAGGTTCTCAGATAGAACTTTCCGTATGACTGAAGCAGCCATATGAAATGAAGTTTAAACCTTCAGTATTAAGTTGCTTTTCTTCTGTAATACAAATTCAGCAAAACTAAATTCCCTTTAGCTTGAGCAACTAATAGGGATTTAATGATTAAATTATAGATCAGTTGTAGCTGCCTGGTCTGTAGTAGGTCTGCAAAGATGCAGGAAAACACTCTAAAAACCAAGTTGCATGAAAACAAGAGTTCAGCAGAACTCTAAATTGAGAGTTGGCCGTACCAATGAGACAGAAAGGGCAAATGTGTTACAATCATTTACCAGAGGGAATAAATGGGTGGGAAGTAATGAGGATATAACCTAAAAATAAATCCCTGCACACATCTCTGTGAGCCAGGCAGACACCCCTGTTATGGACACTAATGTGATTCCTTGTGAGAGCTTGGGATGACAACCCCAGGAGGGGGAGTTTGATGGCAAAATAAAATGGACATGAAAAATGTCCTGCTGCAGACGTGACCGCCAGGGAGGTGCAGGGTGTGCTGAGCTGGGGAGCCACGGACAGCACAAATAACTCAAGAGTTTCTGGGCTGCAAATCTAAGAGCTGGAAACAGCTGAAATTAGTGCCTTGTTAGAGATGTTGCTGAAAAGAATATTGCAGCCAAGTTTTAGAATTGCATGGAAATGTATAATCAAAGGTAAAATCTCAATGGAAAATTGAGTTCTTAATTAACCTGCCCTTATCATTTTGATTTTTAAGCTTCAATACTTTAAATGCCTTTCATGCTTTTTTTAGGACCTAATGTTAACACGTCACATTTTTTCTTTGGCACAAGTTTGGGGTTTTTTTTAATTTTATTTTTCTCTTAAAAATAGCATATACATGTTTTTAAGAGTGGACCACATTAAAATTATAATGTTGCCAAATGATCCAGAGATAATTTTTATATTTACCAAGAGGATCTTTTCCCTGACACCTCAAAAAAGAAAAGGAACATTTTAAGTTTTAATCCTGATTTAGGAAGGACTATATTTTTTGTTCACACTTTCCCAACATATATATAAAAAAAAAATCCATTCACCTGCAGTATTAATATGACTAATAATATCTGTGAGTCTTATAAATAGGCAAATCATTCTGTCTTCTTGAAATTAATGGGGACACAGTGAAAAATCCCAGTGGCCTCAGCACTGCCTACTGGAGCTGGTCCATGAAGATACAAATCCTGGACCCAATATTCTTGGGAAGTCCTTGCATGGGATTTTGCAAGGGTTAAATGTAAGAAGACATTTAACCTGTACAGGATGAGCCCCCAAAATTCTTTGGAGCTCTTTGTCTTTTATATGCAATTACTGCAATTATAGTAACACAATTATGTTTGGAAAAGGAGGTAAAGTTGGGCCATGGGTTATTCTTAAGTAGGCATTTTTGCTTTTGCTTTCTGCAGATACCTTGTGATTTTTATGAACGTGAAATATTATTTTAATTTGTATCTGTGCTGTTCTCTCTGTTTCTAATTTTATCTTTTAAAGCAAATATATAGATTTCATTTGCTGTTTGTTGCTCAGATGTCTCTTTAGGCAATAAAATCTGAGAAAAAAAATAATATTAGTGTTAATTTAAGTAAGATATGGGCAAGCAGAAGTAGCTAAATGGAGACTGAAACAAAATCCTCTGTTTTTATTAGATTTTTGCTAACTCTATTATTTCTCTGTAAGAGAACTTCACTGTCATCTCTTCAAGATTAATTAAAAGAGATACCTTTTCTTTTGGAGATAATGCCTGTCCTTATTCTCTGTATGAGGCTGATGCACCTTTGATTTCTGAAAGTTCAGGAAATAAAGGCTCTGGCACGGCTGCCCTGACTGGTTTTCCAGCAGCCTCATTTCCTGCAAACTTCCCTGTTGCAATCCAGAAGGTTGCATGGGAATGTGACATCTGACAGGCAGCGGATTTCAAATGTCCTTGAGAAGGGAAAATTGTGGCTGTGATGCCAGAGCTGTCAGTGCTGCCAGACTTGTTCCAATATCCTTGTGGACTCTCCTGGAACATACAGACAATATATTACTCCCTGAGATAGTGAAGAATAGACTTGAGCAGAAAGGGGATTGTTCCCTATCAGACAGACCTGACCAGCCTTAAAAACTCATAGCATTTTCAGCAGATGTAACAGAGCAGAATTCAAATAGTGCGAGTTCATCTCCAGTTCCTGAAGTATTCTGATTTCTGAAGTATTTAATGCTTTATGTAAGAAGAATTTTTCCTTGTTATTTTAAGGTAACAATCTGGTTCACAGTAAATTCCTGGGAGTGTAGAAACAAAGAAGTGCGAATGGAAGGATTAGACTGATCTCTTGGGAAGCTTTAGTGCTGCATTCAGTAAAATTCAAAGTCATCTCCTTGCCCAGAAACTTGAAAGAAGTCCCTATTTCACTTCTAATGAAGTTAATGGAAATTTTGCAATTATCTCTTTTGCAGAAAGATCAAATTTACTGTTCCTCTTCCATACAACAGAAGACAGAAAAATATGATGGGAGTATTTCCAGGTCTCCTGAGTTAGGGGGCTCTTCAAATTAAAGTGTCAGCCCTGTGCTGCTAGAAAATCTGTTCAAAATATGTCATGCCTTTGAGGTATTGTTTTAGATTCCTGGCAATTAAAAAAATTGTATTGAAAACATGAATCTAACCTCTGACATTGTGAATGCTTCTGGTTTGCCTGTACCTCCTTCAGAAATGTTTGTCTAGCCTGTAGCTGAGAAGTATCAGTGCTTGGAACACTCAGAAAATTTGATTTATTTTAATTGCACGCTCATTAGCAGGAGTTTCTTAATATGTTCAATGACAAATATAGGGCAGTGGAGCAGCAGCTAGTGTGTGGTAAAGGGAAGTGCTGGAATAAAGGTGCTTTTGTGAAAAATTGTCAAGCCTGGGGGAAAAGAAAGAAAAGAGTTGGCAGGAGATGCACATCTAAATAGAAAGTACATTTAGTACCTACTTATTTGATCAACTCTTTTTTAAGGTGAAATGAGCATTGATTGCAGAAAGGGCAGGGACTACAGGCGGTGTGAGCATGGGCTGCAGAACAAGGCCTGAAGGTGAGGTTGGTAGGAGGGTGATGGAATCAGGACCATCATGGTTGGAAAAGACCTCGAAGATCACCAGGAACAGCCCAGCACCACCACTGTGTTATTCACAGAATCCCAAAGCTTCAGGTTTCTCCCCATTCCACAGTTCTGCCCCATCTCCTGTCAGCACAGCCGCCCAGAGCAGGCCTTGCTCCTTCATGCACATATGAGGGGTTTGCTCTAAATCCTTATTTGAATGTTTGAAGCATTAAAGAGGTTTATGTGAATGTGAGCATAGCTGCCTATTCTGCAGTGACCAGCAGAATTGCCTCATCCTCCTTTGTGCTGGCTCACTTCTCATCCTTAGAAGCCAAACCCATTTTTAAGGAGTCCCGCTGAAGAGGACAGTCCTTTATGCAAGGCACACACCACCTCTGCATGGGCACTTCGTTAGGAATATTAGCTACATATGCTTAAAAGGACTCACCAGGAGCAAAATCTCTGCAGAAATGTATTTCCCTTTTATTAGGAAAGTCTTCTGTTGGCTTAATTACCATGGACAAAAAAAGCAAGCTGTTTCCCAGGGAAATACTACCCACTGATATCACAAGAATTCAGCCCTGCTTAAGTGCTAGGAGGCATGTTCTCAGTGCACTTATAATCGGGTCATTATCACCATGGTTATGAGATTTAACTGACTGAAAACTGTAGGCATTTGTCTCATTAATGCCAAATGTTAGAGTTTATTTCTGGGAACTGAAAACTCTGCTGCCCAGGGACACCTGTTCTGTGATAATCTCTGAAAACAAGGCACTGGAGAACATCCTGCCTGCTTCGTGTCAAATGATTTCACAGGTGTTTTTTACTGGTTCTTAGGGGGTTTTGGTTGTTTAATAACTTTGTTCTGTGGTACTTTGCTCTGTGAGTTAATGTTCTTTGTGGGTTGCAGGTCATGCAAAACAAATATTGGTTCTGATGCTCTTTGCACAATGTCAGTCACTTCTGGACCATGCTACATCCCAGCATAATATGAATTTCTATTTATTACCTGTCCCTTTCCTCTTTTTGGTTCATCATTTTTTCATACACATTCTGACGAAACAGTTTTCAGCTGTGATCTTGGGACTGAACATAGTCACACTTCTCTGCTTGGAAGATAAAGATGAGCCATTGCCTTGCCAATCTCATTCCTATTGTTGCTGGAACAAAAAAAAAAAAAAGTAAAATCATCAGTAACACTTGGCTCAAACCACAATTAATGTATTTTTATCCTTTCAAAATTTTTTTTCTTCTTCTCTAGTCTGCCTTTTTATCACCAAAGTTATCCCAAAAGGTCTATGACCAGGTTGGAAGGAGCTTGGATTAACTGAGTCTAGTGGAAATGTCCCTGTGTAGGGGTTGGAACTAGATATTCTTTAAAGTCCCTTCCAACCCAAACTAGTCTATACCTGTATAATTCAGGAGAAAATCAAATCCTTTAATCTGATGTGAAAATTTGATAGAAACTCAAGGCTTTCATTTATCACCCATTCACAATTTTTTTCTGATTTACAATCTTTGTGGAGTAGGATTTGCGTAGAGTATACAAAAATATATGTAGCTGCATAGCTTTGACCTCTGACTAAATTTGTCATCCATCAAAAGTTGAAGGTTGGATAACTTTTATATTCTTTAGCATTTCTTTTTTACATACTGAAACTATTCATTTTCAATTTCTTGTTGCAAAGTATTTTCTGTGCAGAAAATAAGAGTACCAGAGCAAGGCAGCTGACAGAGGATGTGAAGATTCCTGAAAAAGTAAAAGAATGAATATTATAAATATATAGATTGGAATGAAAAATGAACATTTAGAAAAGGTCCTTATTTATTTATGTATTTATAGAGCATTGTCTATTATTATTATTATTATTATTATTATTATTATTATTATTATTATTACAATTTTTAATTACTTCACTGCAATGATTGTCTGTAATTCATATCAAAACTGCTCTATATAATTTTCTTCTGAATCAATGTATTTATAAATGCTATCACTCAAAACAGAGGCAGTCTCTACCTATGTCTGGAATAATTCAGATAAGAGTGAAGAAATATGAAGAAAAAGGGCCACAGTAACTACGAAGCTACTTAGCACCTTTCCTTATTTTGTGAGTTCAGGGGGCATAAAAGAGTAATAGGAATGGATAGGAATGGTAATATTTGCTTTATAGTTTATACATTCCATATAACTTTATGAAGCTGCATTGCCTTACAGAGAAATGCTTGAAAACCATAATAATAGTAATAATATGCAAACGAAAACAACACTAAAATAAATGGATCTTTAAATAAAGAACTGCACAGATGACTGCTGAGCATAATATGTCAGAGTAAGGATAAAATTCATGGCAATATTTTGTCTGTTTTTTTTTTTTGTTTTTTTTTTTTGTCTTCTGGCCATTTCTCTTATTTAACCTAGGTAACACTCTTTGTTATTGCATAAAGAGATTAGGATTCTATATATGGACTGGGGGTACTTCCAAAAAAATAATATTTTAGAATGGAATTTTAGACTAGTTGTTGGCAGAGGACTGAAGGATCAAATCACAATTGTCATTCCAGCCATGTCCAATCCAAATCTTATTCCCCTGCAAGAGTCTTTGTGTTGATTCAGGATGATTAAGCAAAAACCACAGCAAATCTGCTGCTGTCATAAGTATTAAAGATATAAATATAAAAATATAAAGTATTATCTCTGCCAAATATGTGCAGAGAGGACACAGTCTGGCTTGGTCCCTTTTCCTCATGCATCTCGAGCTCTGCTCACAGGTTTGGTGTTGGCCAGTTCTGTGTCCTCTCCATGGGCTGTCCACCCTCAGGAACTCCACCTCAAAGAGATGGAAAGGTGCCAGGAGCTTGGAATGACAGAAAATCTCATATATTCTTTGCAAAAGGACAAGAAGAATGTGACATCTCAAAAAAAAACCATCAGAAGAACATCAACTCAGAAGGTTTCAAGGACATCATGGCCCAGCTGCAGCCACCCACAGGCTGTGGGCGAGCCAGGGAACCCTCAGCAACATGAAAAATCAGGGTTGATATGAGCAAACCTTCATATTCCCATCAAATCTGACTGTTCAAATTGCCCCCTGCCTCCTGTTCTTTACAATTCACATTGGTTGTCTGGTTTCCTGGCTGGCACTGGCTCAGTGCATTCTGCATTTTAGAAATCTGCTCTCTCACCCTGTAATTTAGGATTATTCTCCAGGAGATCCAGAGCTGAATATGATACCTGAAGTAATAGAAAATATAAGTGGTTGTATTCAAAACTGAGGCAGGTGAAAATTAAGGATAAATCTGGCCATAATTTCTGAAACAGTCAAAGGAAGAGAAACAGTCAAAGGAAGTTCCAGCAGAGTGGCTGAGAACAGTTTGGGAGGTGCATGACAGAGGGATTGGTTGTACTTCTCATTTTAGAAAGAAATTGTTGACACTTAAGAATCATAGATAGTATTCCAGCAAGCATGTAAATTTTTAAAATTTATTTAAATGTGTTTAGTCACCAAGTTGCACCAGGGACAGACATTTCGATTGGATATTAGGAGAAATTTATTCACTGGAAGGATGGCCAGTCACTAGCAGTGGTGGAAGCAGCATTCCTGGAAGTATTCCAAAACCATGATGTGGTGCTTAGGTTGTAGTGGTGTATCTGGCAGTGCTGGGTTAATGTTTGGACTTGAAGATCTGAAAGGGTTTTTCCAACCTTAATGATTCTATGATATAAATAAATGCTCTCTCCCAAATTCAAACCTTCACTGTTAAGCCAGAGCTCTGCTTGTGGAGGTTCTGTTTTGATAAATGTAGCTGTATTTTGGTTCTGTGGCCATGGATTTCATGATTACAACAGACAGAATATCCAGAATTTTGTGCCTAAACTTATCTCAGACCCTAATGGAAAAAAATCATCCCACCACTTCCACCATTGTAAATACAGCTCATAAAGGGTTTTTAATTCCAAATCCTGATCTTCTTCACTGAAAAAGTCAGAACTTTTTCCATGTCTTCAAGCAGGACTTGTCACATGCACAACTTTCAAGAGGGGAAAATCACAGTCCTCATTTTTATAAATGTAGTATTTATGTTTTATTTTAGTATTTTATAAACTGATTATTTAGCAAACTCATTGTAAGTCCCGCAGCTATGGAAAAAAGATTGTCTTTAGACAATCTTGTTGGTGTGGCATCACACCCTCTAGAATTATCCTACTGTAGTATTTGTGTAGTATTGTATTGGTGGAGTGTTTGTAAGGATTCTCTGTGATAGAAACAGCACTTCCTGCTGCTAAAATATTTGCACTCATCCTTTTGGCAATTAAATTGTTATTTATTATTATGTATATATATGTTATTTATTAATTGTGTATATTCATATAGTCTTAATGATGTCACCATAATTAAGTCTGACATGTATTTCTGGCTGAAATATGAAGAAAATTTATGAAACAATGTTCTGAACTCCTCAGTCTGCTTTGGATAATCCAGTGAGTGCTTCTCCCTTCCCACCAGGTGACAGAGACACGGACGGGTCCCCTCGGCTGCAGTAACTATGACAACCTAGATTCTGTCAGCTCTGTTCTGGTTCAGAGTCCTGAAAATAAGATTCAGTTGCAAGGTATGTAGGTGCAATTTCATTAATTTGTTTTTGGAACGGGGTGACATTTATCACGCTATTTGTTTTTTCTTTCTTCCACCTCATAAAAGGTCATTTTCCTAATTTTTGTGTGTGTGTGTGTGTGTGTGCAGTGGGTTCATTCCAGCCGAAGTGAAGAAAATGTCAGTACCTCGTGTTGCCTTTCAAATGGAAACAATTTCTGTGCCCATCAGAAAATAATTTGAATGGCCCTGTTAACATTTTGCATCCCTATTTAGCATCCAGTGGCACACCTCTTAAACAGCCTGAATTCCCAGAGATCCCACCCAGCTGGGGGTGACATTTTGTGTGCTCAGCCTGCATTGCACATACTGAGCAGTAGCTTATACCCCCTGCACTTGTTGCACCAAAATTGGTGGAGTCACCAGAAAAACAGGATATACATTTTCAAATGCTCTGCATCAGGAGAAATCAAAGCGCTCCTCCTCTTGAGAATGAAAAAAAAACAAAACAAACAAACTTAAAAGGTTAAAATCTCACTCATTAGGAAAATAGTAGTAATTGTGTATAAATAAAAATGAAAAATAGAAGCAGAAAGAGGAAGCAAAAGGAAGAAGAGAGTCATCATTTCTAAATAATATTTTTTTCAAAATTCTAGCAGAAGCATTTCCCAACCTACACAGTAAGACATAAAAATTATTGAAAAGTCACCCTTTATGGTATTAGGCCATTAATAATTTTTATTTTCAGTTACAAAAATAAAGCATGAGCAAATTATGACTATGAAAACACCCACTAAATTCTGTTTAATGTGTGTATTTGTGCACACTTCTGACTCTCTGCCATGAGAGAGCAATACAATTCTTAATTTGCAATTGAAGGTAGATATACAGTTATTTCCAAGATTTAAAGTTTTCTATATGAGTTTGTAAATCACTCAGACAAGCAGTGTGAGGTGGTTGCTGATATTAGGAACAGCTGTCAGGAATGATGATTCCTGTGGCCCTTTCATTCTCAGGATAGTGCATGATTCTATGACTCTTCCTTAAAATATCCATATTTCCTTTCTCCCAAGAATCAATTAAATCCATAAAAACATAAAATTATTTCCCAGAGATATTTTTTTTACAAAAAAACTTGTTACTTCCACTGGTATGCCATGGATATTTCCAGAAAATATAAATTTTTGACAGTTTCCAGCATATTCATGACCTTTGTCAGTTAAAATTTGGAAAATAATCGTTGCATCTCTCAGACTGTGGTTTGTCGTGATGTGGAGAAAAGTGTTATCAGAACTGTGAAAACTTTTTAATGGAAGAATTGTACTGGACTTTTTTTTTCCATTCACAGCCTCTATGGTTGAAAAAATAATGTTTTTTTACAAGACAATAGTAGGGTTTTCCAAATTTTGACAGGAGACAGAAGGAAGCACAGCCAGACCAGGTTTCAGCAGCTGTGATATGAGTTTTGACTTGGAAGGGTTCTGAAATTCCTGTTTTTGCTATAGTTTTGTAGATACCTAAAAATAAGGGATAAATCTCTGTGAAATCATCCAAGTGCCTCTGGAGAAGAAACTTATATCACCAAATACCCAATTCTTATGAAGAGAAATTCCTTGGAACACATGTAGCAGGAGTTTTTTGAAGCCTCACAGGAGCTGGACTTTGCACCCTTTCCACGCTAAAATTGAAGTAGATTTAAGAATGAATTTTCTTACTCAAGATTTTGTAGCCCTACCCTTCACATCCAATTGACTGTCCCACAGCGATTTGCTGCCAGTGCTAGAAAAATAATCAGCCAAATTTTATTTTTCAAAGATTTCTTCCAACCCAGTTTCTGCCTTCCTTCTTAGTTTGCCCCTACAGAATTACAGGAGATAATGAGTTATTTAGACAAGCTACATCTTGTTGTGCCAAAGGAAACATGGAAAACAAGCCCAATTTTGGATGGAAATGTTTGCACCTCTTTTGCTGATTATGCTGTCTCTTTACTCTGTCTCTCAGGGCTTCTTTCCTTTCATCAGCATTTTCAGAATCTGCATTATTGCTGGCACCAGGATTATAATTCAGCTGTGTGATTTCCTGCTGCAAGGCTCTGGCTGCTGTTCACTCAGCAAGGAGAAGTTGATGTTACCCAGTCCCCCTAGAAGGATTAAAACAACAAATGCTCTCTCTGAGGAATGCAGGTTACTCATTAGGGGATGGATGTTCCATGCTGACAGGGAAATGTGAGGAATATGTCTGAAAACAATTATTAAGAAAGGAAAAACACAACATTGTACAAATGCTTCTGGACAGATGTGCAAATTGTCCTGAAATCTCCATATATTTTTGTTTTTCATAGCTGTTTGTTTCTTTGCTGCGTAAGCTGGGGAAGCTGCTCAGCTCCAGAACTTCCTTTGTGTTTAACACCAAAATATTTCCTCCATTTCCTACAGGTCTTCAGGTCATCCTTCCTGAGTACCTGCAAGAGCATTTTGTGCAGGCAGCTCTGAGCTACATTGCCTGCAATTCAGAGGGGGAGTTCATCTGCAAGGACAATGACTGCTGGTGTCAGTGTGGCCCCAAATTCCCCGAGTGCAACTGTCCCTACATGGACATTCAAGCCATGGAAGAGAACCTGCTCCGCATAAGTGAGACCTGGAATGCATACAACAGTGAATTTGAAGAATCTGGTGAGATTTTTTTTGTTTTTAAATTTGTGGTTTTTCCCCTCTTTGGCTGTATCTCATAGAATGGTTTTGTTTTCAGCTGGCCCCATCCATGCTTTTACAACTCGCTCGTGCCACATTAGATTTTCTTAATGCATCAAGGTTTGTTTCATGTTAGAATGTTAATTACTAAGAATTTTAGACTTTCTGTATTGACAAACATTAATCCCCAAGAAAACACTACATTTAACCTGATATTGTAAAGAAAACTTCCAAAACTAAATAATAGAACTAAAATTATAAGTGTATAGTTTATTTAAACTATATACTATAAAGTATATAAATATAAACTATATACTATAGTATACAAAGTATATAAATATATATTTATTTATATACATGTATAGTATATAAATATAAACTATATACTATAGAAGTATATACTATCACATAGTAAAAAACCTAGAGTTTATAGTTTTAGAATATAGAATATATATAACAGGATAAAAGTTATAAAACAGCAACTAGTCCTTCTTCTTCACTTTCTTCTTCATGAATTTAAGTAGTATTGTATAAATAAATTTTAAAAATCCACATTATAAACCTCGAGAAATTAGTTATTGAGTTAAAAGTAAAAATAATTTAAATATAATTTCTTAAAATACCTTATAAAAAGAAAAATACAACTCCATTTTTACTTTAATTAAATAAAATACTATGGAATTCACAGTTTGTGAAACTATAATATAAATAAAAACTAATAAACGTCTAAATCCAAACAAAAAATACCATCTCATTAATTTAATCCCAACCTTAACAAAAAAAAAAAAAAAAGAGCCAAAAAGTCCATAGTTTCATACATCATTTCACCTGTCCCGATCATCAGAACTTCCCATCCCACAGAGAATGGGAGCTACAGGTAAAATCAGCTTCGGAACAACTGTTTTCACAACTCAATTGTTCGGTGCTATCAGAAACAGCTGTCTAGCCAGATGGTGGGAAAAGTAAGGAGAACTCAGCAGACCTGGGAAAAATTGTTGAGGGGAAAAAAAGGATTGAGGGAGATAAGGAAAAGTCAGGAAAAAATACAAAAAACACATGTTCTAATGAGTTGTGTTGGAGAAAGAGAACAAATCAGTAGAAGAGAAAAGGAGGAAGATCATGCAGTGGTCAAGGGAAGAGTAGAATAAATATCAGTAAAGAGTGTGAATGAACAGTACTTTATATGCATCCATTTTTATATTTCTTGTTTTATTGTTAAAGACTGATTCCTCAGTTCAAGGGAACTGATAATTTCAAGAGAAATTATCAGTTAAATGTAATTTGTTGCAATTTTTAACCTGATGCTGTTTTTTATCCGAGTCTGTTTAGAAGATCTGAGGCCCTTTTCCCATCCCCGTTCTCACTTTCAGCAGGAGGACATTATAACTTACAATATTTCTCCTTGGAGGATCACAGACATCTCTGACTGTAAAAGCAGGAATTAATGTGCTGGTTTTGTGTACATTTGGGTGCATTTTCCCAATGACTATTTGGACACCTTTAATTATTTGTGGAGCTATGCTATCATTTACTACTTTGCAAACTAGGGCAAATATATTGACTCTTCAGAGGAGCACATATTTTGCCATACTTTATTCTATCTGAATGGGCTGTGACACTGTTCAGTGCCTGAAAAATGTCCTTTGTAGGCACCTACTTAACAGCAATTTTAGACAAGCTGGAAGGACACACACATCTGGGTCTGTGGAGGATTCTCACAGCGAGCTGTATAATGGACATCAAGTTAATTATGAGTTTGAATCATTGTCAGCTACATTTCTAGAGCTATGCTCAGGTCTGTGACATGAATGTCAGGGCAAAATTGGTAAGAGTTAAATTCTGGGCTTTTAAAAGACTCTTTAGCTCTGCTGGGTGAATCACTAAAATGCCAACTTCACATATATCTGTCAATTTGGTAATTGCTAGTAGGTGTGGTTACTAAGGAGTGTGAAATTTAGGTTATTAACATCATTAAGACATATGCCACGCTCCCCTTTTTAGCCCTTGAAATATTTAAATCATTTTAAATCTAATAAATATACCAAGCATGACTTCCACAACTCAGAGGTAGCTTCTAATATTTCTGCTTTTATCTCATGAAGTGTTTTGCATAAAGATGTTTGTGGGAAGATGAGATAGATAACCTTGTATGGGTCTGCTCTTGGAAAAAAGTTAGCGTGTGTATTTTTGATTGATAACTTAGTCATTGAGCAGCCAACCTCATATAAATCATGTATTACCACTGAGCAGCTCTTCCAGTGCTGTCATACATGATCTGTAAACATTTCCAGCCACACTGATTTATATATATATATATTTTATAACCATTGAGACATTATCTGAAACATTTGGAGCTTGAGCAATATTTCCATAATGAAAAATTATTAACAAATATCAGTGTGATCTGATCCATGTTAACAGCACATCCTGGTAACAAAAGTGACCTTTATCCAGGAAAACTAAAGAACTGCTAAGTCTTTGTCTAAATCACTGGAAGTCAGCTTCTGAAATAACAGTATGTTGCTTTATTCTAATCTATTTACAATAAAAAAATAAATTCACTAGAAGGGAGGCAAAATTATGTAGGAATTTCAGTCTGAGCAGCAAGGGGCAAAATAATCCAGAGCAGCCACTGCTCGCCCATATAGTCTACTATTAATGGCAGGGGAATTAATGAACTAACGAGTTCCCTTCTATGACACTGTGAACTCCAGAGTCAACTAAAGGTAAATACAGGTAAAATGTAAAAGAGAATCCATTTTTTACCTTTTCTGCTTCAAAACCCTTTCTTAGCCTAGATATTACAAACTAGTCTTCTGAGTCCAGAAACAATTCTTGTCCCCTAATACAGACCTGTAAGACTTACTGGGTTCACTTGAGGCCAGTCACAGTGTCTGTGGGCAGGATTTAGTTTAAAGAGGAGCTAGTAAATATTCTATTTAAGATGGTTTGTTTATTCTCTGTGTTATCTCTCCTCCTGTCTGTTCAAGATAAAACAACTGAGGAATGTTTGTTTTTTTTTTTTTTGAAGGAGGGATGAGTGGGCTGGGGATGTTCAGCCTGGAGAAGAGAAGGCTCAGGGACAATATGTAAATACCTGAAGGGAGGGTGCAAAGAGGACAGAGCAAAGCTCTTTTCAGTGGTGCTCAGCAACAGGAGAAGGGGAAATGGGCAGAAACTGCAACACAGGAGGTTCCCCCTGGTCACCAGGAAACAGTTTTTCACTAAGGGTGACCTGGTGCTTGCACAGGGAGGTTGTGGAGCCTCCATTCTTGGACTTCTCCGAAGGTTGACTGGCCATGGTCCTGAGCAGCTGGGTCTAGGTGGCCTTGCCTCAGCAGGGCTTTGGAGCAGGGGTTCTTCCCCATCTCAGCCATTCTGTGATCAGAGAATTGTCCTGGTTTCCACACAGGAAGGCTCTGCTCTGCAGCCTGGGCCTGCTGGTAGGGACAATTCTGTTGCAGGTTACACGACCAAGCACATCCCGGGTCAGAAAGTGCTGATTATCCTCATGTGCAGACTATATTTCACTCAGGATCTTCTGGCACTTTTTAACTACTCAAATCCCATTTTGGAGGCTGTGCAGCAGTATGTTATTTATCTCTCAGTAAATTTGGCTGCCTTTTTCATTTCTCTAGCTGCCCTTCAGCAATAAATATTTGATCACCATTAGCTCAATGAGCTTTGCATAACCTCTTAGTATCAGGTTATGTACTAAGATCTTAAAAAAATATAAGACCTTCTTCAAATTGTTTACTCTGAACCATCTGCTTATCCTTTATCAGAACTTGTGGCCCCCAAACTCTACTACTACCCAAGAAAATGAGCAGCTGTTTCCTTATCAAAAATCCATACGAAAGCTGTTCAACCTTTATTAACAAATTTCATTAGCTTCTTGAGGCGTTTGGCTGAATTACTGTGTAAGCAAAGTTCTCCCTGAGACCATCATGCCAAGAAGCAGTGTTCTTACCACTCACACTAAAAATATCACCTCTAATGAAATCAAGCAGGGCTCCATTTACCTTTCCTGATGTGCATGAAAGGAGCCTTTCACTGGATTTTGAAGCCTGAAAGGACAACTAAAACCAACAAACTGGTGATACAGTTTGACCTGCTGCTTTCACAGGTCACTAAGTTTCCCTGAAATTCCAGGCTGTGGAATCCACCCATGTTAGATTAAAGCTGTGCAATCTTCTCGAGTGTCCCTGCAGCCCTCCTCACCTTTCCAGTGTTCTATTGTTCTTTAATATTGCAAATTTTCTTGTTCCCCTTCTTCCCCTCCCAAAAAAGGAGCATCTTCTTGTCCAAGTGCTTCTCCTACCTCACCTCAGTGAACTCCACCTTTCTATTTCAGGAAAAAGGTTTGACCTAAGCACTTTGTTTCCCTCAATAAAGAGTGTCAAATATTCCTTGGAAAAAGTCTCACATTTTGGAAGTAGGTGGGACTTCCACAGCTTATGGTTGGAGCAGTGTTGAAGGTGGTGCAGATAAATAATTTGCTGTGTTACACATCAGTGGTTTGGGAAGATTTTGAGAGTGTTAAAGAGTTAATATACAAAGAAACTAATTCTGACCTACAACACTGAATGGCAATTTAGCATGTTACAGAGATCACGATCCACTGCTCTAAAACATAGGGAAGTCAAGAAGACCCCCAAAACCATGCACAGGCTCTGGATTCTGACAGCAAGGACAAGAACATGATCACACATTTCCTGTGCCATAATCTTGGTGTGGTTGGCTGCTGAGTATCTTTGGAAATCTGAACACTCCATTTAAATAACAGCAATTTTCTTTTAAGGTGATCTGGCAGTTGACATTGAAAAAAAAAAATTGTAGCATTTCCTGTAGTGTAATTTCATTTTTTGGAATAAAAAGGCTATCAAAATAAATAAGGACATGATGGTAGTGTTGCTCACACAATAGAAAATGGCAAAATTGCATTTTCATAATTTCTTTTTTTAATCACTAGCATGTATGAGACCTCCTGGAAATATGAAAGTCAAATCTTTCATCAAGCATTTATTTTCACATATCTGACACGCAATGGCAGCTTGTTGCCTTCTCTCTGCATATTTCACAATATGCTTAGCAGTGGATTTTCCCCCTCTTGAATGCAATGAAATTCCTTTTGGAATATTTCCTTGGAAAGCATGGGATCAGGAGGTGTACTTTAAATATTATGGTACAAAATTTCAAAGTAGCTTTGAAACAACAAACCCATTCTTTTAGACATTTAGTTTAAATACCAGCTAAGATAGAAGGAAAGAGCACACCCATCACAAACTGGACAGAAATTTGACTGTCACAGCTGGGCTCAGAGGTGGTTCAGTGAAGCACTGAAATATGTGCCTGTGTGAATCATTGGAAATGTTTGAGGAAGTTAAGATAACAGTTTTGAACAATTTGTAGTCCATTAACTTCAGGGATTTGACTTGAATGTCCAGCAGAAGCTTTAGAGGAGCAGAGGCCCTTGAAGGGTTTGACCACAGAACACAAACACTGCTCACTCCAACAGACTCGTTGGACGCAGACAGAGTTAATCAAAAGTCACCTTGCAAATATTTTGAAGTGCATCCGTTTACAGCTTTAAATGACAAACAACTTCTCAAAATGTCGAGTTTGATTTTTTTTCAGTCACTTCTGTATCTGCTTTGCAGAGATAATTCAAAAGGTAAATTTCAGTATCACAGAAAGTGCAAGTGATGAAAGTACAGCCAAAATAAATTGATATTAACTTTCACATTAATATTTGCTGAAACTAGTTTTCATTGTCCATCCATCCACCATCACTGCTTTGATTGCAAATACTAACAGAAATGAATTGCTGGTGCAAGCTATTCTTAAATCCCTGGTTTCACTGGATTTGGATTTCATGTCTAATGCATTCCATAATTCCCTAATAACTCTGGGATGTCTTGCTATTGAGCATTGGTTACCCTTTACATGTACAGACTTAAAATCATCTGAAAAAATGCAGGTTTGAAAGGTTCACCTGAAAATGAGGTCTGAACCTCTGTTAATACATAGCACTGCATAGATGTTAACAAAGTTTTTTGTTTGCTCAGCAGAGATTGCTTTGGAGACTTTGGAGTCTTTTCCTCACTTCAATTATATTTTTCCCTTTCTTTACAGTGATTGAATGAATGATGTTCCCAAAATCCCTTGTATAAAAGAATTGGATTTAAAGGGCTGGAGAAAGTGGATTCTAATAGAGGAGATGATAAGCTTATTACTGAATTAAAAATCAGTAATACTGAAGATGAGGAAGTTCAACCATGTCATTATTTTTTTGGGGGGTAGCATTTTCATCCTATATAATTACTTTTATGCAAAACCTACAGAAAGTAATAGGAAAGATCATCTCCAGCATTCCATAATCTGCAGTGAGATTTAGAGAATTATCCATTTAATAGTGCCATGAATTTATATCTCCATTTTCAAAACTGCAAAATGTGGAAAATCACCATATTTTGCTGGTACACCTTCCTAACTCTTGCTTCTCCTTCAGCTCATATTTTCCCAAATGAAGTAAGCCCATGCTGCAAAATACCAATTTAGGAACAAGGAAGGCTCTTTCCACTCTTTCCATCCCATCTGTGGCACTGGTTTAGGAAAGCCATGCACAACAGAGGATTGACCAACCCTTTGTGGTCACACGCTGTGTCTGTATAAAACAGAGGACCCTGCCCTCACTCCTGGCTTCAAAACTGCTCCACTGTTTATTGTGGAGCACCCTGATCCCTGCTTTCACACTGAAAATTGCTTCCAACAGCCAGGCTGCAAACTTTTGTAAAATACAGCAAAATCAAATCTGGAAAGGAGCATTGGCTCACACCTGGGAGTGCAGGTGCTGAGGGGAGAATTCCTTACACTCCCTGCCAGCCTCGTGTGTGTGTCACAGATGGACAGCACTGCCTTTGTGATCGTTGAGGCTGCAAAGAATCTGCCAAATAGAAATTCTGAGATTGTCCCAATATCAGAGACAGTCCAACAGCCAATCAATACACCCAACCATAGCAAGTGATCATATTTGATCTCAAAAGCTACACAAATCTCTTAGTGCTTCTTAGGAAAGAGGATTATAGTCATAATTCTTGCATGCAGATACTCCTAGATGCTGAGCACATAGCAATAAAGAGTGATACATCTGTTGAGTTACTTTTTTATCCACATTTTTTGTAGCAATCAAAAAATAACAGATACGGCCGGACTTAATTTGCTAAAAATATATTGATGCTTTGAGACAGCAGGTGCAAAGCTAGTCAGTTAAACAAAATATAAAGTTATACCTTTAACTTAGATTGGAATAGACTAAATTTCAAGCTACAAAAAAAAGTAATGTAAATAAATTTGAATAGATTGTCCAGTGCTGAAGACAGGAACCTTCTGTGATGCACAGAATTCATTATGAGGAGAGTCAAAGACAAATTCAAATCTTCAAGATCAAATGTGCATCACAACATAAAGACACAGGGGGCAAGAAGTCTGCACCATCAGATAAGTACTAGCTTTTTCGCCATTTCATACACTATTGTTCTGGCATCACCTTAATTATGGATTATATTAATATTTCCTGACAGTGCATTAAGGAAAGCAACCAGTGGAACAGTCATCTCCTTCTGTTCTCAGACAAGCATTTTAAACTACTGCTGCCATGTTCTTCCTGATGGACAGCTCCAGAAAAGCTGCAGCAAATCTGCATTCAGCCTGTGAAATTTAATCTTAAAAATCCCTCTATCTAGTCAGAAAAATCAAGTGTAATTTTGTTTGCCACCCCAATAAGGCTCAGATTTTTGCTATTCCTATGGCACAAATCCCTTCTTAAAACTGCTTTAGCAGAAGAGGACACCATGGGATTCCTTTTTATTGCCTCTCTCTGCATCCAAATCAAAGTCACCTGGCTGACAAGTACAAAAGGTAATTCTCCCCAGCAGCCAGGCTTGTAGATTGACATCATGGAGACACTGACCTGGGTCCCAGCCTTCTTCCTTCTTCCCAACAGTGATAATGACAACCCTAAGAGCTAAAAAATGCCCTCAATGGCTCCTCTGTAAAATACAGTGGTGTTGTCTTTAAAAATTTCAGACTGTCATTTAATCTCTAGCTAAAAATTATCTTGGCATTTATAGTGTTTGCTATGGTTCTTCTGCTCCAGGAGAAGAGAAAATAACCACCCCCTGCCCCCTGAAAAAAACCCCAGAAAAATCTCCCCCAAAAAGGGCCAAGAAAAATCCCTCAAAGAGAATCTACATTCTAAGACAGACATTTTAAAACATGTACCAAATGTCTCATTTATACCGGTTTCAAATTATTAAAAGAAAGTAAAAGGGCAGAAGGTAACTGCAGGCATAATTTGGAAATGTCAGTTTAAACAGAGATGTTGTGTTGTACACTTTGATCAGAAGAAACTTATTGCATTTATAATGGAAAAAAATGCCCAGAATGATTTTCAGACTCAGTGTTGAGATTTCAAATCCTAAATAATGTCTCAAGATGACAAGGTTTGACTTGGCATCACAGACAGACTATAAATTCATAGGCCCACTCCATCATTTGCAGTGAAGGCAGCTTGCACTGGAAGTCCTGTCTCAGTCCAGTGACATATTCCTGCTTTTCCAGCTGCAGTGATTCAATTTAAATGCACCTACAATGAGACTGAAAATGAAATCTGGAAATCAAACTGAATGCTGGAGGATTTCTTCAATTTATAGAAGCCACAAATCTAACCTTGCTGTCTGATGAGCTTTGTTTTGGTGGGTTTGGGGGATGCCCCTCCAAGGCTCCTTGCACAGAGCCCATCCTAGATGTGCCTGGGTCACTCAGCACTGTCTGTCCCTCTCTGCTGACCAGGACAGACCCATTGCCATGCAAAGGGAGTCCCATTTGAAATCTTAATTGAAAGACTCCTCGTGAACAGTCTGAACTGACTCACTGGCAGCTGAAGGTGCTTTTTAATCACAGAGAATAAAGACTTCAATCAATATGGTTCAAACTATTTGCCCCTGAGCAGTGGAGCGGTGGTTTGCTTCCAAACACTGCTTACAGCCTCAGGCTCAGGGCCAGGAAAACTTAGCCCCCTGAGTTCTCAATACAATTATTGTTTTCTCTATTATCTTGCAGGGGTGTTAATTTGCCTCCCAGTAATTAACTTCCCTCTGTGGCTGTCAGGAAGTTTAATCAATAACATGAGCAGATACACCAAGCTGCCATTCCGTCTGTGACCAATGCTTGCCTCCCAGCCCTTCCACCCCTGTGGAGGTGCCCCTGTTTTAATAAAATGAACAGGTGGGATGTGCATAATGTCTTTGGAGGGTAGGTGTCTAAACTGTTCCTGTGTTTCTTCAAAAATGATGGTACAGCTGATAGAATTGCCCCTGTTCCAAAACTAAAAGCATTATACAACTCCTGCTAAAGCTGCATCTGGCAAATAAACTTATTAAAGTTTTACATGGCACTGCGCTCTGAGATACTTCAAACACTGTGTTGACATTGTAATAAGAGGAGGAGCAGAAGGCTTGATCTAATATAATTCTACTTATGTCCACCATGTACAGGACATAATGTAATTCCCTTCAAAACTAGTGACAAAATCCACTCATTCTTGGTGGAATTCCAACCTGCCTTGGCAGCTTTGGGCTTTCTTTATTAAGAGTGATGTCACTCTGTGGCCTCTCTTTTCTTCTAGGGCAGTGTTGTCTGTTCTGATTCATAGCTTCTTAAATCTTCTCCTGGAACAGCTTAACACTGCTTATTTACTTCAATATGTTTTCCAAGAACATTTTTCAGTTTCATTCATTCTCTTCCCTCCTTTATTCTCCTGTGAATCATTCCATGTTTATTTACCCTACGCAGTTTTCAAACTGTAGGAGTTGCCAGCATGTCCAACTAAGGTAAATTTTGGACCAACAGAGTTTATATCTATATCTGCCCATAAGGAATATGTTTTATGCATTAAGTGAATTTATAGTTCTGTAGAAAGATAATAAAGGATTTTGGGACATCCATGTTGCAAGACTACTTCTAAACTACATTGAAGTCATAAAAATATTTATCAAAATAAAAAAAAAGAAAAAAAATCCCAAATAACCCATAGATAAAATTTTAAGACATTTTTCTTGAAAGCTTACTGTGACTTCCAAGGAACATCCCTTTGAATGGGAGGGATAGAAACATTTTAAGGAGTAATGAACCAAAATGAAACCTGACAGGATGAAAGGAATGCCCTTCAAACGCTGGGACTTACAGAGACAGCTGTGGAGTCTGGCTTTTTGGTTTCTGGAAAGGGAACTTGCTGTCCAGGTCATATTTAGGTTGCAATAAGAAACATGTTTCTTCATTGTCGGAAATGTGAGCCCTTCCAGGTAGCAGAGTCTAGGCAAAGTTATCTCCTGCCCAGCAGAACTTCTGAATTAATCCACTATTTATAGGATGATATTCTGGTTTCACTACCAATTTTGACTGAAATTATTTCACCTTTATGTGGCACCAGGAGACTTTCCAGCCTTGTGAGAGAAGGATTTTTGGTTTCGTGTTCCTATGACAGGCTGACATTACTAGCATTAGCTCTACAACATACACATATACCTGTGTGTTTGTATATTTATACACATCTCTAACATCTATCATAGAACAACAGAATCATTAAAGCTGGAAAATACCTTTAATATGACCTAGCCCAACCACCAACCAGCACTACCACCCTGTATTCCAAACATTTTTAAAATGCTTCCAGAACGCGTGAGTCCACCACTGCCCTGGGCAGCCTGTTCAATACTTGACAACCCTTTCCATAAAGAGATTTTCCTTAATATCCAATTTAAAGCTTCCCTGGTGCCGCTTGACACCATTTCTTCTCATCACTTTTAACATTTACCAGAGGTTCCTCAGAATTACGTATATAAATGACTGACCAGAGGATCCCTGTTCCCCACCAATTCCACCGCCATGCTGATACTTATCCCTGTTCTTTCCTTCTTGCAGAGCACAGGGATGAGAGGAGCTACCCTTGCAGCACTCCTCACTCCAAAAAAAAATCAACCAAACCCCTCAAAATCTGCCTCACTGCCAGAATCATCTAAATTTGCTTTCCTGAGGTTTGTGTAGCAGCTGGATTGTTCCTCGTCAAATAGTCTGTCCAAAAGGAAGTGTGGACCTCCTTTCCTCCTTGAAAAACAGAGTCCATGTCTTGCAGAAAACACACATTTCTTCCCTTCTCTTTGTCCTTCAGAAAGTTTAAAGGAGAAATCCTTTGCTTTGGAGAAGGAAATATTTTAATTATCAGGAGAGATGGCTGATTTAGCCTAAATTGGAGGGAGAAGGGGAAGGAAAATTCAGATTTACTGTCTCCTGTCTGAAGAAATAAGGTTGTTTCCAGCTGCACTCTTCTGCTTCTTTGAATTGGATTATTTTCAAACATATATTTCTTGGAACACAGCTGCTACTTCTTTGACAAATTGAGTAATGCATCACGAAGAACTAAAATTCATGGCAACATAAAAACAAATATATGTTCATTTTTAGCACTTTGTTTTCTCCAGGCTTTTGCATCATGGTCGGATATTTTAAAAAACATCTATCTTTTATAAATCTCTTTAATAACAGCTCCACAATATTGAGGCAGCACTTTAATGAACAGCAATCACATCCAACCATTTGAAATGTGGGTCCCATGGTTTATATCCTCTCAGACTTCCAGCTTTGTGCTTTCAGGTCTTGATTTACACCTGACAATGGTATTTGACTCGCCATCATATTTATTGCCCTGATTAAAATTAAAAAAATATTTTTATGGAATAGGAATGATAGCAATGGTGGTCATATTGTTGGAGCAGCAACAGGTCTGCACAAATAATACAGCAAAATGTGTGATAAAATGGGAATTAGGAGACCTTTCTTTCCAGAACTCTCACCCTTACACTAATTGTAGCTCCCACTGAACTTCAAGGAGGTTGCAGCTGCCTGGAGCAACAGGCAAAATTATTTTTATTATTTGTAATAAATGGCAACAAATAAAATTGGGGTCTGTTGTGCTGACTGCCCTATAAAGATATAATAAGAGCCAGGCCCCTCTGAAGAGCTTGCAGTCTGAACAGAAAAGTCTGTTGAAGTGTAGCAGAGATTAAAATTTATATACAGGATGCTACAAAATATAAAGTCAGCTACTTTGGATAAAACAACCAGGAATAATCTTTGAGTAAGTGCAAAATTTGTTGTTGTTGTTCTTGTTTTGGGGTGTTTTTTTGTTTGTTGGTTTGGTGGGTTATTTTTGTTTGTTTGTTGGGTTTTTTTTTTTTTTGAGGATTGCAGTAAAGTGTTTAACCTTCATTTTGAAATGTTTATTAATTTTTAAATTTTTTTGCTTCATAACTTTGATGTTATAATATGAAACCAAAAGTTGACATAACATTTCATCAAGGTGAAGTATTTTGACTGATTCAAAGCAGAGTAAAAGAGGAAAACTGCAATATTCATTATAGAGGATTTCAGAGGAATTAGAGGCATTTGGAAAATTTTAGAACATTTATAAAAATTTAAGATAACTTTAGAATTCTAAAAATCCTTTCACCTTTTCTTTTCTTTGCACAGTTTTACTCAAGAGCCCTTTTGGTGGTGACATGAGTAGCTTCAGCAGCTTTCCTTGGTTGTTTATGTGATGCCAGTCTTCTTTCTTACTCCTAACCTGTAAGAAAAAAAGCAGTCAGTATTTATATTAAATAATAATCTTGTTTACAGCACCAGCAGATAATCAGCCCTGAAATGGACACCCAGCAGGGCTGGCTGACTTTGCTGCTCCATGTCACTTTTTCTGTAGGGAAATAAACTTCTGGAGCTACTAGAGATATTTCCTAAGGTTTTTTTCAAGGAGAACTTCTGGCCTGAATATTCTTGTTGGCTGTGATTGTCACTGCTTTCCCTTATGCAATATTATCTGTTTACTTTGGCTTGCTGATAGAAGGAATTGTGCCAAAGGAAGGCTGGAGTCCTATTAAAACCAGGTGTAGGCAAATGATTAGCAGAGACAAGGAGACAGGTTACTTTGAAGGAAAAACATGACAGGATTGAACTAAAACTTCAGCTGATTTTTTTTTTATTTTTAATTTAATGTAAAGTTTTGAGTTCCTTAAATAGATTTTAATCTGTTGGGCAGTAATCTGGAAAGGCATTATTACAGACACATGCCTCTGGAACATCATCTTACAGATGGGATGAGTCTCAGAAGGGGAATGGCACAGCTGGAATGCATCAGGAGTCACACAGGGTTCAGGCCTGTGAGAAAAATGGTTAGAGGGTCACACATCCTATCTGAAAACTGGTTTTCAACACAGCCAGGGTCTGTCCCAGGACTTGTTCTCTTTACTTTCTTCAGCAATGACTTGGAGAAAGTGCCCTCTCATCAGGTTTGCAGATGTTGCCAGTTTGAATGAGTGAGACAGAAATCTCCAGGGTCAGGGCTGGCATACAGGGGAAGCTGGACAAGCTGGTGGATCAGCACAACCAGGACCTGGTGAAGTTCAACGAGGCAAAAAGGAAAATCCTGCTCTGGATAGGCAGAGCATCAGCAGGAGCTGGATCTGCCTGGCCAGGAGCAGCCTGACAGTACCAAGGCCACATTTTGGGTGATTCAAAGGAGGGAGCAGATCAAGGAGGAGATTAGCCTCAGTGCTTTTTGGACTACATTCAGATGCTGCATCCACTTTTGGACTCCACAGTACAGGAAAGACATCAGGGAGCTGGAGTGTGGTCAGGAATGTCATCAGAGAGGTGGGGGCTGGAGAAGCTGCCCTGAGAGGAGAGGCCCCAGGGGGGGATTGGTCAGCCTTGGGCATGGAGACCTCAGAGAACACAGAGCAGCACCTTGTCTGCAGGGACAGGAAAGAGAGCCAGGCTCTCTCTGTGTGGGGAGAGACAACAGGCATCAAGTGAAACGAGAGGGATTCACACTGGGGATATGGAGAAATTTATTCCCCACAAGGGCACTTGAGCTTGACTGCAGCAGAGTCCAAATCCTGACTGGAGCAAGCTCTGAGAAAGTTAATCTGATGTCAGAGTTGACATGCTTGAAGCACAAGATCATCTCTCCTTGGACTACAGACTGCCCAAGGAAAGAACAAGTCTGACTTAACATCTGATCCCAGAACTGGTTGAAGAAGCGAGCTGGCTTCCTGAAGGAGCAGTGCTTTGTACAGAGGAGTGATCATTTGCAATTCACACTAAGAGGGTGAGAAATAAGGAAATGCAGTGGAGAACAAGAATTCACTGGAGCTAATTTGGAAGCTGTCTGCAGCGCTCTGACTTGGAGCAGCACATCAGTTGATATCATTTCTTGTTCAGACACCATCACACCCTCATGTGTTAAAGACCAGTTGATTTTTGTTACTTTGCCTTAATCCCACTGTAACATTTTGTCAGAGCCAAAGCAGAACAGTTTTTGCATGAGGTATTACTCACTACTAGACTGTGATGGCAGAATTGTGATACCTCTAGAGCAAGTTAAAGAACTTGACTAAAAAAGAGGATGTGTGTATGAATGACTGATGTACAGATTTTTAAGGGAGAAAAGAGTTTCCTTAGAGCCTCATTTAGAGAAATGATAAAGCAGCCCATTACAATTGCTCTCTATTGGTAGATTTTGACATGATAATGTTAAAAAAGGGGTTTTCTCCTATACACATATTTTTACTGAACTTTGTTAAATGAAAAAAACCTCTGAATCCTTATTAATATTAGAAAATGCATTGGCTATATAAAATTGTAAATAGTATGTTTCAGTCAACAAAAATTCTTACATTTTTTCAGTTATTGTCAGGCTGCTTTTGCCCAGAAAATATACTTGCTTTTTTAGGGTTTAAATATTGTTTAAAAAATTAAAATTGATTTTGGGTAGATGATGTAATCCACAATTAGACAGGATTGTATATTTACTGAAGCACTATGCTGTAATTTCCAATGCTGAAAGTTTTGTTTCCATAAGATTATATTATTTCATTGGGATAAAATGGCTCATCAGAAAATATGACATGAAATTAAACAACAGAATAATCCTTAATGGAATGTCATCTCCCCAGAAACTGCCATTTCTGGAGACTGAGAGAAGGTGGCTGAAATTTCTTGTGAGTTATTTTGCTATGAATCAATTTTTTCCTTAGCATATCACCAAATGCAGATTCTTTTTAAGCTGTGCTTTATGCTCTCCTAAATTGTACATAGATTTTTCACCTCAATTATTGTCACATGTATGTTGTCATCTATTTCAGGCATAATAAGAACCAGCGGGGGAAAAAACCCCAGTATTCTATTTCCTTTGATAGAAATCCATGTCAAATTTGAATTTCCTATTTACTTAGGAGTTCTGGTGTTCCATTAGCACATCTCTGAGGGTTCCCTGGGCACAAGCCATGGCTTAAAGGAGCTGTTGATTCCCTGCTGCTGTGCCTGCACAGGCTCAGGCTCTTCCCTGCCTTTGTGCAGAGCGTGTCTGGGCTGTGAGGAGGAAATTGCTCCAACATCCTTAGTCCTGAGCTAGTCCCTGTTGCACTAACTGGGGAAACAGTGCCTATATGATTTAAAAGGAAATTTCAGGAATGACAGTTTCGAAGCTCAGTCCTGGACTTGCTCTGTTTACTCTAAAGCAAATAGGAGACAAAAGTGCAGTGGTAAAATTTGGTATTTTCATATTTCCAGCATGACACTGCTGTCAGATGTCAGTCTGTATCACATCTTATAACCTGGTGTTCTGGTTTGAAAGCAAAAACAGTGAGAGACTCCAAGTCAGAAATACAGTTTATTAGGAAAAGGGAAAAAGAAAACAAAATACACTCAATAATACAAAAAAAAAGCCACTGACAGAGTCAGAATACAACCTGACACCCTTTTTGTCAGGGTGTTGGTAGCAGTCCAAATTGGAGTGGCTGCAGTCCTCCTGGAGTGTCAGATGAGGTTCTGTGGGAGCAGTGATCCTGTAAAGGGTGTAGTCTTCCTTTGAAGATTCAGTGGAAAATCCCAGCTGCTCCTCTTGGGAATCCAGAGGAAAAGGCTGAGTCTGGTGTCCCAAAACCCCAGATTATATCCAGGTAGGAATGCTTGGCTCCTCCCTCTGGGCGGGGCATCTCACAGTGGGACACTGTAACTTTTATCAGTCACACAGTGACATTCAATAGCCCGTTAACAGCAGATGTCTCCCCTGAGAGAGGATTGGCTGTGGAAGAGATAAGGAAAACTGCTCATTTAACAGAAGACAGCTGCCATACAGATGGGAAATGGAATACATCTTGCTTCTCAATCTGGGACACCCAGGCAGGTATAAATCCATTGACTTCCAAGGATCCCTCACAAGGGATCTTAGGAAACAAGCTAACCCAAGACATTTTGGCAGCCTGGAGAAGTTCCACAAACCACTCAAATAAACAAAATCAGAATTGTGCTGTGTAGATGGGACAGTCTTGTACAGGCCTTGTAGGAATATGCCAGGGAAAATCAAAATATTCACAGCAGAGGGATCAGTGCTCCTGTTCTCTTCCAGCGGAGAGCAGGTGCTGGAATCTGAAATGCAAGGAACTCTCAGAACTTTGCGCCTGTAAGCCAAAGTTTAGAATTAAACACAAGATTTGATCTGAGACCTTGGAAAAGGCTTCAAAACTCAGGTGCTAGAAGCGAGAATGTGGATTTATAGCTTAAAGCACAGACACGTTAACCTGAATAAAAAGAAGCTTAGAGTCTTAGAGTTTAAGATATAGAAATAAAAGTAGTTACAAAGGTAAACAAGGAGCTCAGAATGCAGTACTGTAAATTTGTCATAACATAATTAGCTAAGAAACTTCCACTGTAACATAAATCCATAAGATGAAATATTTAAAGATTAACTCAAAAACATAAATATCCTCCTTAGTAGTGTTTTATTTGTCAACAAGCCCTCTAAAGTCATGTAACTAGGAGTCTTGTGACCTTCTGAACCATGCTGTAAAGATGTGAGCTGAACTTACCCTTCCTACTTATGTAGAAGATAAGAATATAAACCACATAATCAAAAACAACTCAGAAGCTCCATCTCTAACTCATTCAAAAATCCTTCTCAAATCCCCAGAAGCAGGCACTTTTTTCCTGTGCAGCAGAGCACTGTCAGATCCTTGGATGAGGCTTCCTGAATTTTTCTGGCCTTTACCAGCTCTGTCTGCTGAGTGGTGACCACTGCACCCAGCACTGAGCCCTGCTCTGACACCAAATAACACTGTGGATCCAATTTACATCTCTGCATCTCTAGGTATTTCTCACAGCCTAAATATGTCTTATATTCACCTGATTTCAGCAGGAATGTTTGCTCCCATTATGATATTTCTCATTTATTCTTTCCCACTGAAATATGGGATGCCATTTCCATCTCCAGGCACTGTTGACACAAGGAAGATTTACCTGGCAGTAAGGAGAAGTGAAAAGAGACACAACCAGCCAGAAAATGAACTTGCTTGACCCATCACTGCATATAATATTTTACCTTTTTTACCTTATTTGCAAATAATTAAGTATATATAAAATCATATGGAGTGTACTACCCATGTGAAAATAAAAAGGAAGTGGTGCAACCAGATTTTATGTGGTGTCAAGAATCATGGTCTAGTTTTTGGGGTTGTCCTGCACAGGGCCAGGGGCTGGATTCGATGATCCATGTGGGTCCTTCCAAGCTCAGGATATTCCCTGATTTTATGAATTAAAGTATCAGTTTCTGTGGCCCCTGGGACTGTAATACTGGCTGTTAATCCTCAGGAATGGCTGGCACCGTGTGTTGATTAGAGTGTAATAGTTTAATCATCTCTCAGTGTTAGGAGTTCATGTTGTAGTTTCACAGATCATGAAATGTGTCTGTTTAAGATATGGGCACATTATCTTCTCTTTTTTTTTTTTCTTTTTTTTTTTTTTTTCTGCAGCAGGCACTATGTAACCATGCTCATTTTATCTCTGTCTCTCCTCCACCTGCATTATGGAGCTCATTAGCAGGATCAGACAGGACACAAGGGTAGTCAAAGATGACGCTTATTACAGGGAGAAAAAAACATTTTCTGATTGGAAATGCTGTTGCACTGCAAGCTGAGGAGTGTAAACCTTCCTTATCACTTCTAAACACTGCATGGAGCAGTTGTTAGCTGTAGAGATTAGTGCCATCGAGCAGAGGACAACAAAGTTCCTTAAATACGTGGTTAGAGCAATGTGAGGGCTGAGAAGGCATCAGCTGAGCCTGATGTTTCCAGAGGGAGTTGCCTTTGTTTTGGCTTCACGAAGCTCATTTTAAGGAGCTTTACCAGCTTTACCTCAGAGGAACAGAAGGGAAAAGAGGTCTTAGGAATTAAGCAGATAGTCAGGAATGTGGCTTTTGGATTTCATCCCCACCCAAAGGCGTCAGAGTATATATATACATATATACCCTCAGTTCTCTAAATCTGGTAGAATTTGTCTGGTTTTTACAAGCTGCAGCTCTGTGCTTTTTAAAGGACTTTGTATCAGCTCAGTTAACCTTACTTCCCATCACTTTTTTTTTTTTTTAATGACAATTTTTAATATTTTTAAGTCTTTAGGCTTGTAAGGCTTTACCAAGCCAATGGGACAAGCCAGCTATAATCTGTCACACCTTCTGTGCAGACCTGGGAGGGACTGAAGTCTGGGAGGGGCAGTGTGAGGATGTCACTGAGCTCAGGAAGGAATGAAACTCTGATACTGTCTTTGAGCTGCCAGTGAGTCAGGCAGTCTTTTATTCTGGCCAGGATGTGCACCGGAAATCATTCCAACTACATGTCTATTACAAGACTTTGCACATTCTATGCACTTACAGAAAACAAAGAATTCTTTGGTTCTGTGTTACTCCATTCTTTCATTAGTTAGTGTGTGATCTTCTATTGGATATGGATCCCTTTGCCTTTCATGCTCATTTGGTCCTGTTCTGTGGCTCCCTTAGCATTCTTCTCTCAGAGAGAGAGACTCCAACTTTACCAGGGAGATTGTCATCAGATTAATGTCTGATTAATATCTGATTACCTCCTCCATATCTTCTAGATTCCCAACACATAAATTTTAAAATCTCACATCTCCAAAAGTCCCTTTTTATTTGCTGAAGCTTATCAGGCCCTGCCCAGCCTGACCCAAAGCCCTGGTGGTTTAAAGATAAAACCAACAACAGAGCCCAGCTCCCCTCCCCCTTGGCAAAGGGGAACAAACCCATGAACTAAAGTTGGTTAAAAATAAAAAGAATGTTATGGCATTTCCAAAAAAGAATCAGTGAAGTTGGACTGGGCTCTGAGAAACATAACCTAGAGAAGCTCGTTGCAGTGAGGGTTGGACTATAAATGTCCTTTCTGACCCAAATTATTCTCTAATTCTAAGGAAAGAATTATTATCACTTGGGAAGGAAAAAACAGAACTGTTTATCCCAAAACTACACTAAGATTCAGAGAGATACTCACCTGGTAATGTAGAATTTATTAAATATTCCCATTAAGTCAAATTGTTAGCTGTACACCCAGGAATTAACATTCTTGATGGACAGAGGATAAAAACCAACTTAGACAAAATTAAGGAAGGGAAAAAGCAAAACATAAAAGGCTCCAAATACTTGATAAGATGAAGAAACAGTTCATTTCCCTCATGCCCTAAAGACAGCACAGGGGCTATGCAAAGACAAAGGCATGAGGGCAAAATGAACAACACATTCCCAGAGGAATTATTAAAAACATTTTATTAAACATAAAATCATCATATTTGCCCCTTGATTTTAATTTTCTACCTTCTACCTTGAAAGAAGACCTTTCAATACTTTTTGTTTTGTCATGAGTCTTCACCCTTCACAGAAAATACTCTGCTGAATTGGGACTGTTGTATTCCATCACTGCCCTGTGTCCTTCAGGATGTGGTCAAGGGCCACTACAGCCTATTTACAAAAGATCTTTTTCTCTTCATCCATAAAAAAGAAAATATTTTTGCCTGCTTTGTGTAAAAATATTAAAAAACCTAAAGTAAAGCTAAATCAAAAGACTTAAGAACAAGGAAGTTAATGGAGTATTCTTTGATGTGAGTGGACGTTTTCCCCAATCAACTCTATTCTATGAGGACCTAAAATTGCACCAATGTTAAATATTATGATTATGTTCGTTTGAAGAGGGAGGCTACTTCAGGCAGAGGGATCTTTGCTTTTATATCATCTGCTGAAATATAAACTATCCAAAAGGAGCATCTGGCAGGGTGAAAGCCAAACTGTGGGATGAGTGACTTCATTGCAAGAACAAGCTGAAAAAAAAATGGATTGTGAGGGGTGGGAGGATAGCAGCAGGCAGAAGGGCAGGCAGGGAAACATACTGATACACAACAAGAAGAAAAAAAAAGGATAAACATGTGCATTCAAGCGTGCCACTTGTTCTCACGTATTTCCCCAACCCTTTTAATGATAGTTTATTTAGGTCTAGAAGTTATACATCATTCTACTTATGGAAACAGACTCCCTGATTCATAAAACTCTGTTAATAAGATTCTTTCTGCACATCTTGTGTGGACTAAGCTACCAGAACAAGTCACAAAGCATGGCATGTTCACAGTAACAATGACCTTGTGATTGAAGAACTTCTTCCCACCACTTTAGAGACAAAAAAGGAGTTATGGGAACATTTTTGAAGTGTCATAAAATTTTGAAGTACCATAAAATGCTTTGAAAGGCTCCATTTTAATTGTAAATACTTATGAAAGTCTAATTTAATGGCTTGTGTCGGGTGAAATAACATATATATATAAGAGCAATGGCCTGTAAAATCACATTTACTTGCATGTCCTAAGTATTGGAATATACTTCTTTTAAGACAGTGTCTGATGTTCTTCAAATGAGTCAATAAACATTGATCATTAAATGCACATTTGCTTTCAGATCCCAGATTTGAAGGTAAGAAGCTCTGACTATTATTTAATCTTCATATTACCCAGGTTGAGAAATAAGGACAATGCTTGTATTTGCTTTAATATTAATTTAAAAATTATATAAGTATTGGATTTTGCTGGCTTTATGCTAATATTACCAATAAAAAATGTAGTCACCTTTCTAGTTGCAAAGAGTTAAAATGTTCGATTTTAAAATTTCAAAAGATTGAGTCTGGGAAAATAGGCTCGAGAAAAAAACAAATTAAAAGTTAATTTCTGCTGCAAGAATAAGCATAGCTGCATAATTAAAGATTATTATTTTTTTTTTTAAAGATGAATTCAAATTATTTATGAAGAGGCTGCCTATGAATTATTTCCTGAACACATCTGCTGTGATGCATTTGTGGACAATGGATTCTAATTTCCAACGGCGCTACGAGCAGCTGGAGAGCAGCATGAAGCAACTCTTCCTCAAGGCCCAGAGAACGGTGCACAAACTCTTCAGCCTCAGCAAGAGGTGCCACAAACAGCCCCTCATCCGCATGCCAAGGCAGAGGTAAGGGTCTTGCTTTGAAAAGACAGGTGTCTGTTCAAGGAAGGCAGGGATCTTCCCTGAAATCAAAAATGTAAACCCTCCCTCTGAATTATTATAGTTTTGAAATTAAAAGGCTCTCAGGCAAAGGTATGGGAGTAGGAATAACAGTTCTGTACTAGGAAAATTTGAAATACACATGCAATAGTACAAAAAAACAAACAAAAAACCCACTGAGAGAGTCAGAACAGGCCCTGGCACCCTGTGGGTCAGGGTGGTGGCAGCAGTCCCATCCCATGGTGGCTCAGCCCTCCTGCAGTGCCAGCTGTGCTTCTGCCGGAGCAGGATCCTGAACAAGGGGGGAGTTTTCCTCTGGAGCTCCAGGGCTGGGGGAGATGGGCCTGGGCTTCCTCTGGGAATGCAGTGGGGAAGAAAGCTGCTCCTCTGGGAATGCAGCGGGGAAGAAAGCTGCTCCTCTGGGAATGCAGTGGGGAAGAAAGCTGCTCCTCTGGGAATGCAGCGGGGAAGAAAGCTGCTCCTCTGGGAACGCAGTGGGGAAGAAAGCTGTTCCTCTGGGAATGCAGTGGGCAAAGGCTGCAGTGCTGTTCCCAGGTCAGATTGTATCCAGGTAGGAATTCTCGGCTCCTCCCCTGGGCAGAGCATCTCCCCATGGATGATGGAATTTTCTCAGCCATGCAGGGACACTCACTGGCCATGAACAGAAGAGATCTTCTGGGGGGAGGGTTGGTTGTGGAAGGGATAAAGAAAACTGCCCAATGAACAGAAGAGAACTGCCCATCTTTAATAGGTGGCAATAGAATACACTCCCAGCTAAACCTGAGACAGTAAGGAGTGCTCTATGAAATCCTGAGAAATCCAAACATGGCAATAAAATCTCCTCAAGGCTGTGGATGTGGGAATGGTACAGGCACAGGGTACAGTCCTTGTGTTTGTAGGAGTTGAATAGTCCCAGCTTGCAATATCACTCTATTCCTGTTCACCTAAATACAATGGGAAAGGCCAGAATAAATCCTGATTTGTTTGTGACTGTGCAGGATAGGAGGCGACTTAGAAGTGATATGAGCACAGATTCATCATCCCATTTGGTTTGCCTCTGTTTTACAGAGCCATGTTTTCTGTGGCACTTGTCCAGGTGTAACAGTGCCAAAGAATTGTGTACAGAATCCTGAACAACTTCTCTGGAGCAGGCACAACTGTTTTAGGAGCTTTGTGGGTCATTATACAATGTATGCTACACACAATTGATTTCTCGTCTCGTTTGTCAAATATGAATTAGATTGCAATGGATGCCCGAGGAAAGAAAATAGAAGAGTTTCAGTCCTTCCTAGAAACAGAGAGAAATCCTGAAAGCCAGCTAATCAAATCTCTACATTAACATAAAGTGGATATACTCGATTCCTTGTTGAAAATTGCTTTGTTGAAATTAGTGCAGTGACACTACAGTAAATCTGAATGAGCTTTTAGGGACATTGTTCTCCTGAGCACAAGCATTGTGTCCAGTGACTCCTGCATTTAGCACGTTTCTCCATTGATTTTAAAGAAATCTAGTTTAGGTTCAGTGTTCCAGAACTGCCAGGGATACTTTACACTCCTCTGCTTTCGACTCTGCTGTTGCAAGCTCAAGCACCATCAACTCCTCTTTGCCTTTCAGTGGCCCTCCCCCTTCTTTCAGGTAATTGTGCTTGTAGGTTTCATGCCCTCTTTCTTCTACATATTGTGCTTTGTGCTGTGATCTGTTAGTTGAAACCAAAAAATTCACTTGTGAGGTCATTTCATGATTAGAAAACATTCTGCCAAGAGAGGTTATATAATCACTGCAGAGCCTCGTATCCTCTCGGGTGTGTCTTGGCCATGACCTGAATGAGCATCCTGCAAAGAGATAATTCACCATGAACGACTTCTGCAGGAGCCCAGAGCTCCTTAAAATACAAGAAACAGTCCAGACTCACTTTTGCCCTCACCAAAATGTAATAGAATCGATTTCAAATAATTGAAAATAACCAGGTCTTCTAAAATAACCTCCATAGGGCTTTGGAGCAACTTTTGGTTGCCATAGATAATAACAGTGATGAAGATGAAGTGAGATTTGTAAAGTTGCAAAGATTGATCAAAACAAGGATTTCTTGTTATAGAATAGATTTGGTTATTTCATTGTAGAGTTTGCAACTTCACAATTTATTTTTTAATATAAAGATGTAGCACTTTGCCAAAAAGATATGGACAGGCTGGGAAAGGTCCAGACAAGGGCCACAAAGATGATCCTAGAACAGGAAGCTGCCCCATTAGGAAAGGCTGAAAGACTTGGGTTTGCCTGGCTGTGAGAAAAGACTGAGGAGAGACCTTGTTTCCATATTTAAAGGGGGTAACAAAGAAGATTGAGACTCCCTTTTACAAGGAGTTGCGTGGAAAAGACAAGAGGAAATGGGTACAAGGTACTGCTGGGGAGATTCTGAGTGGACACAAGAGGAAAATATTGCACAATGAGAACAGTCAGCCACTGGAATAACCTCTCCAGGGAAGCAGTGAACTCCCTGGTGCTGGGCAATTTTAAGATGCAGCTGGACAGGGTGCTGGGTCATCTTTTCAAGGCCATGCTTTTGCCAAGAAGGTTGGACCAAATGAGATCCCTTCCAGCCAGAAAGTATTCCATGATTCTATCGCAGTAAATGTTACCAGCAATGAGTCTGCCTGTTCTACAGGGAGTTGCACCAAACTTTCACAACAGTTTGATTTTGCAGTGTATCTCAAACTCAGAAATATCATCACTTACTTTTGAGTTAATTATGTCTCATTTTAGTGACTACTCTGAATTTTTTTCTTGTCACTACAGAGGGAGATAGGGCGTATGATGTAGTGATGAGCAACAGATGACTCAAATATCAGTGTTAAAGCAGGCTTGGGAATACTTTGCCAGTGGGATACGTTTGCTAAAAGAGACAGTTTTTAAAGGTTGGATTCCATCTGACTATCTGGGAAAATTGCCTTCTGACATCCAGGCTTTTATGGCTGATAAGAAGAGCTTTAAAATAAGAAGTGAGGGGAAAAGGTCAAAAGAAACTGGTTTAATGTCCAAGCCCATTACAAAAAAAATCTGATAGATCAAGATAAAGTATTGGATAAAGGAATATCAGTAGTGAAAAGACCAATAGTGAGAAAGAAAACAGGACCTTGACAGAACAGTTTTCAGATATTCCTCATGATGAGAATATACCTAATCCAGATTAAATACTGAATTTTTGATACCTGCCAACAGGTAAGTGAATGTAGAAAGAATATCTGAGTAATGCCATGGAGAAAGAGGAACCATTGCTCAGGCTGTAACATCAAACATTTCAGCAGACAGTGAGTGAAATAAGAGAACCAAACCCCAATACATTTTTTTTTTTGTGTTCAAGAGAAGATAGAAATAAAAGCAGAAAAAACATCTTTGTGATCTTTCAGTCCCCTTCCAGCCTAAGCCAGTCTATGACTGTGTGTGCCATGCACAGTCTAGGCTTCAAACTAACAAGAAGGGGAATTGGAACAAAATGTAATTTTTTTCCAGGGATTTCTAAACAACTCCTTCAGGTTAGTGTTTGGGCTCTGCTACTGGGTGAATTTTATTTTGGAAAGAGAAATTAGATTGTGTTAATGAAGATATAAATAACTATTTTCAATAGTTTGGGGTATGAGTCTTGCCAGATACAGATTAAAGAGGCGATGCTTCAATTTTTATTAAAGGTCATGGTGTTGGCAGTGAGTAAAACCAACTCTACTAATGTTCAATTTTGCACTGAATTTCACTAATCAATAGAATATATGTATAAAGGATTTTTGAAGGGATATCTTGAGAGTGAGGGTTGGTTTTTCATGAAACTGGGAGGTATGTCCTCAAAGTTTAATGTAATTAATGAAAACTTTCTCTGAGACTGGAGTTTTATAGGGATTTATCTATGCAGTCTGCCAGAAATCATTGGGTCACGCCTGAAGGAGCTCCTGTATACGGTCAAGGTTATCATTAATTACTGAAAATAATAATCTCTTTTCTCTGGCCACAAAATTTCTTTCATCAACATGAAACAAATTGTTGCCTGATTGTTTTAAGCGGGGCTTAATTAATGATTTACACAGAATTGCTTGCAACTTCTTTCATATTTCCTGAAGACCAAGCCACTTAGTAATCATAATACTAAATTACATTAATATTTTAATTTTCTAATCCTGAAAACATAATACCATTGAATCCTCTCCTAACATCATTGTTCACAGCAAAAAAAAACCCCAAAAAGCTCAATTAACTCACAGGTTAAAGAAACTAAATTTCCACATCTCCTTTTGGGGCACAGTTTATATTCTTCAGCTAGAATAAAGTACAAATAGTTTTCTTTCAGTTTGCACTCGGGGTCAGAACAATTTACTGCAGCACTTTATATACAGTGGGGGTGGGCCCAGGATTGCAATTTTTATTTTATTCCATTAATTGCAAATATTTTCAAGTTCCAGATGTTCTGCCCAACTTTTGAGCTTGCTTTCATTGACATGAAACAGACATTTGGTCCTTTTCCTGAAAGTTAGATCATGCCAAGGCACATCAAACACCCTTAGGTTTCCATTGTGGCACTGCTGAGTGTAACTTTTAAAATTCACCTGAATTAATAAATCAGTCTGTAATCAGTGGAGTATTTACTGGTTGTCTGAGTTCAACAAAAAAATACCAACTAAAATTCAAAGCCAACAAGGTGCAGAGAAATTTCTGTGTAGGTAATCTACTCCCATGTTGTCTATTACGGATGGACTAATAAAACATTCCATTTCAAGCGATAAAGAGAAAAACAAGATTAAAAAACAATGCACTCTGAAAAAGAAATGTGTTTTGCAGAGTAGTATTACCAGGTGAGCTTCTGCCTCCATGAATTTGAGGCTCTGCTGCTTCAAGAGGCTGAAGTGATAATTTCCAGTATGTTCTCATTGCACTGACACATCAGCCTTAAAAACATGGAGTATTCTTGTGTTCCCTTGGGCAGAGTCCACTGCATGCAGCAATTGTTATCCTACTCGATGGCCAGCTCCTGCTGCAGCTTTTGTGCAGGAATGTGGTTGAGAGATGGCACAAAACATTTTGCAGGAATCAGCAGGTGGTGTAAAATACAGATGGGAGGGCTGTTGAACAGAGCAAGGAGCACAGCACATCTGGTTTGCAGCAATCAAGCTGAAGTGTAAAACACGTCTGTGCCCTGACCTCATCCGGTGCATTTCTGGGTTAGGATCATGAGCTGTGAGCATCAGTGGTTAATCTTTGAAGGGGATTTGTTGTGGAGTGCATCCACCCTGAGAAAAAGACTAAACTAGTAATTTTGTCCAAGCTCTGGATCAAGCTCAGCAGCATCTTCATCAAATGAGGCCAGAAAGTGAAGTTTCCTCACAGGCACAGCCTGAACCTGCTGGCTCACACCCCCACTGGAGGGTGACACCTGTGAGCCATCTCTAACATCACCTTTAGGTTGAACCTTTTCATTTGAACCTTTTCATTTCTCAAAGCAAAAATAAGTGGAGGGAATTAGTAAATATCAGTAGTAGTGCACAGAGCCACTGCAGCTCAGATATGGCCAGGGGAAGAGGTGAAGCAGCAAGCAAAGGTGGGGTTATAGAGTTGTCACTGTGTTATGGGGAGGCAAAATGGGTTTTCTCTCTGTTTTGGTGAAGACAGCAGTAAGGTTTAATTTCAAATGCAGTGACTGTGCTGAGAAACTGAAAATCCCAGAAGATCTGATTCTACCCTTGAATTGCTGTCAGTGAAACCCCTGATGTGAACCAGAGCGAGGGGTGTGCTGGCACTCACCTCCACCCAAATTATGGAACCAAAGTGAGAGCACTGGAATCTCTGTGCTTGAGAGCATTAAAAGAAATATTAACTGTCTGGGTGGAGGAGGAGAATCCTACCTTTCCCAAATACTTTTCAAGGACAGCAGTGATTTCCCCTGCTTTGCTCTAATATCCAACCACTAGTGAAAGACATGGAAGAAAGGGGGAGCTTTCATTTCTTCCTTCAGAAGTGCCACTTTATAATTTGGTTTCATTCCTTTTGTGTCATTCAAATGTGTTCCTTCACTAATCATCTTTTTAAGGGAATGCACTCAGTACAGGATATTATTGTAGGTATTAACCTTATCTGTATGCACTTTAAATAATTTCATAACGAAAAAGCATCACTTAAGGTCTAATTTAATCAGCACCATCTGTGATTTAATAAAGACATAAACAAAAATATTAAAAGGAGAGAGGTAATGTAAATACAGTAATAAGTCAGTGGGAAAAAATTGCGTCTTCCTTGCATAATAACTAAATGGAAACCTGCTGCAATAAGCTGCAAATGAAGATTATCAGCATCTCAAGTAAATAAGAATTTCAATCTTAGAACACCAAGGTATGGCATGTGCACACAAAAGCAAGGAGTTTTGAATAGAATGTTAGTATTTGAATTTTTGAAAAGACTGGATGCTTAATATTACCATATAATTTAAAGTGAAGGTGATAATTATATCAATAGTTCAGACACTTTAAAAAAGGATCTTACTCTGATAGCAGAAACTGAAGACAAATACAGATGAAACTTCTTAATAACTTAGAAAAAAATGTTTTAACATATAAAACCCCCTATTTTTGGAAGGAAAGAAATTCTTGGCAGTCTTATGTTTGAAGCATGTCCTTATCTCCATAAAAGTTATTTTTTAAAGAAGCATACTCTGAAGCTAATGTAGACTTAGGAGTTGATCACGAGAGGCAGTGAATAGCTACATCAAACAGAAGAGTTTCAGAAAGAATTATGCTATTTAAAATCAGATTTTTTTCCCTGGAATTTCCCACAGAATGCACCACAGGCAGCTATGAAAGAAGGAAGAGCCATGAATTTGCATTTTTTTGTTTCTCTCTTATTTTTGAATTTCATGTCGCAAAATACTCACACGCCCTAGAAACACAAGAAGATCTGAATAGTCTGAAAACACTTCAGAGAAGGGAATTTGTGTCTTGGTCTTCTCTTCGGTCCATAGGCAGAAAACCAGATTTAAAATAGGTGACTTTTTTACAGCATCTGTAAACACAGTCCATCAGAACACTGAGTCCTGGAAACCTGTTTCCTTCAGAACTCTCCAGAATGACATCCAGCAGAAATAAAGGGGACAGTGCAGGTTAATCCAATTCCCTCAGGACATAATGCAGGATTAGTTCCTTACATCCCAAAGTTGTTTATCAGCTACTTTAGATTGCTTTGCCATAAGTGTAATTGAGTTGTGGGCACAGCATTACTAAGGAATAAAATATTCCACCAAGGAAGCCACAGAGTTCAAAATATGAAAGTTTCTCTGTGCATCACACAGAGACTTTTCCTCTTAAAGAGCATTTGTGGCACTGGATACAAGGGGGAAAAAAAATCTAATTATCCATCACTTAACAGGCTGCTGGAATGAAGGTGAGCAGTGAGTCTAGAGGAAAATTATGTTTTAGAAAGGCAGTGTAAGACAGCAAAAGCTCCTCTGGATGGGCTGGGTCTAATGTAAATTATATTTCTGAACATGAGGTGCTAAATAAACAGTATTTTGTCTGCTTTCAGAACATCTTCTTTAGTAGAGGACAAGGAGCAAAGAGATGTTTCTAAACAAAAGTGGTTCAAAGAAAAATACGTTGTCATTATTAGTATATTAAAAAAAAAAAAGAAAACAAGAAAGATTTTTATTTTATCTGCTCCAATTAAGATATTGCATTTAGGAGTCAAAAATAGATTTACAAATTTTAATGTAAATGAATGCCTGTTCAGTGGAAATTTAGATTGGATGTGACAGACCAAGTGCAGATCTGAAAGTCACATGCTACAGACAAGGAAGGTGATAAGATGAAAGTGTGAGAGATAAAACGAAGGTCAGCTTGGTAGTGGCTGCTTTACTAATCTGAATACTAAGTCTGCATTTGTTCTCAAAGGAAATAAAATGATCAGCTTTGAGGTGATACCTTTAATTGGATTGGGGATTAGAGTTATTTAAAACTAACGTGACGTACATAAAAATAGGATCTGGAGCCCTGCAAATAATAGGTGTGATAACAAGGAGAAGCAGAGATAAACTCTTGTGTACAGATGTGTTTTCACACATGGTTTAGGAGCTGTATATACACAGGGCACCTGTCTGTGGAACACCTTCCCTCTCCTGAAAAGGAGATCTGGGGTTCCAATGGACCAGCATTTTATTGCACATTCATAGAGGCTGTTCTTGACCACCTGCTACACATGAAAGTTTTTCCAACTGCCCTCAGCTCCACTTTTGGTATTTTTGATTAATAGCAACATTAGAATGAAGAAATTTTAGTATGCCAGACGGTGAAATGGGGGGAGAGTTTATATTAATGTCACAGGGCAGGAATATTCCTGCTTTGGAAACACCATATCTGCAATATGTGCAATGAAATCACATTTCCACACCAATTTTTTGTCCTTTTCAACTACAAACAACTTTCCAGTGCTACTGTCCCCTAAAAGCAGCGTTTTGGCAATCACGGTTTACATTCTGCCATGGGATGTCAAAAAAAAAAAAAGAAAATCATCTTAGTAAGATTTATCTGACATGAAAGATGTTACACCAATGCAGGATATATGATTTAATGATATTGAAAATATGATACTGATTTAATATTGCAGAGTGTTGAGTTACACCTTGTTCTGAGACTCGCAATACTAAAATATGATTACTGAATCACTGACCACGTGGCAAACACCCTGTACTTTAAAAAGGACATAACAGATGTGACTTGTATTGCCCACACATTATCTGTGGCTGCTGGATATTCAGACAACATTTCAAAGGAGTCACTATTCAGAAGTGCAACAGCAGAACATGACTCAAGGAAATCATCTGTTCAAGGAGAGTCACTTTTTTGTGGGCTCACTTCTATGGGTGACAGACTGGTAAGAACAGAAACCACATACTCTGTTGGAACATGAATTTCCTCTATACAGTCCAGTTCTGAGAAAGTGAAAAGCTGGGCTCAGTTTCCTCTTCTCCCTCAGGAAAAGTTTCTAGACTGTTTATTTATTTCAGATCTGCTAATTTGACAGACACTAATTTGCTACCACTTCAAATTGCCTCTGTCCCTTCCATCTAACAAAACATCTCTTTGGTTCTAACCCAAATTCCAAACTCCCTTTTTTTTTCCCCCCCAGGCAAATTTTGCAATTCAATTGATCCAACCAACCTGAAAATTTGAAAAAAATTAAATACAAGGTGCTTAAAATAGCATTTTATTTTTATAGATCTGTGGTGTTAAAAAAATGAAGTAAAACATGGGTTAAGGAAAAGCTGCTAAAGAATTTCAGCTATAAAGTATTCAGCACATTTACTCCCCTGTGTAGATGCACAGTACTGGAGATCTTGCTTTTGGCCTTTTGGCTTTTACTGTGACCAAACTGCTGTAAAGGACTTTTCCTCAGGCCAGATTTAAAGACATCTTAATCACCTATCCACATGAATCACTCGCAGAGACAACATCAGAGCCAGCACTGCCGTGACTCACAAGGCTTGGAAGTCTACACTTTAAAATAATTACTTGACATGTGGAGAGATCCTGGCAGACATTGCTGGACTTGGCAGCTCCTGCTTGCCCCTGGCCTGTGACCATCTGTGTTTGCAGCCATGGCATGTGACACGGTGGCCATGAGCCTCTCTGGACAGCACCCACCACCTCCAGCAGAATGTACTCTGCTAAGGCAGCTGGAGGTCAGGGAAGGACACCAGAAGGAGATATTGGATCTTGGAGCACCCTGGGCTTCAGGCTGTCCCAAGTCCAGAAAGTTGTGGTATTGTCCAGATTTGCTGTATAATAACAATGTACTTGAACAGGGCAGTTATAAAATCTACCATAAGGGCATATCTTTTATTATCTGTGAGTTATTAAGTGAGACATGCACAAACTAAATAAAAATGAGCTTTGTCTTCAGCATCACCACAACATAAGGAAGATCAAAAGCTGTTGCAGAGCATCCAAAGGAGGCCATGAGGGTGGTGAAGGGCCTGGAGATGAAGCTGTGTGAGGAGCAGCTGAGGGCACTTGGTCTGTTCAGCCTGGAGAACTGAGGGAACTTCAGTGCAGTCACAGCTTCCTTGTGAACAGGAGAAGAGGGACAGGCACTGATCTCTGCTCCCTGTGACAGGGACGGGACCCAGGGAATGGCTGGGGCTGTGCCAGGGCAGGGTCAGGCTGGAGCTCAGGGAAAGGTTCTTCCCCAGAGGGTGCTGGCACTGCCCAGGGAATGGGCACGGCCCCAAGGCTGCCAGAGCTCCAGGAGGGTTTGGACAACACTCCAGGGGTGCACAGGGTGGGATTGTTGGGGGGTGCAAGGTCAGAAGTTGAACTTAATGATCCCTTTGTGTCCCTTCCAACTCAACTTTTTCTGTAATTTTGTAGTCAGGAATCCTCTGTGGAGCCACCAAAGCCCCTCACTCTATAGCCAGCACAGTCCCCCAGCCTGGTCTGGATCTGATCTCCCTCATTCTCTTTTTCCATTGTGTCCCTTCACAGGGACAGCCAGGGGTCCCAGCCCAGGCTGCCATGAGCTGCTGTAACATAAACACTTCTCTGGGCTGGAGAATACCTCTCCTCTGTGGGGAGATGGTGCTAATGCAAAGCACTAGAAAGCTTTGACACAAGTGCAGGGGAAAAGGGGGGATGAAGGCTGGACTTGTGGGAGGGTGGGGGGGATGTTGGCATATCCATATTTCAGGCAAAGCTTTTTTTGCTCCAATGCCTCACTTTGACAATGAGGTCTCTGTTTGTCAGGTCAGGTCTGTCAACATTGAAAATGAGCTTTTCAGGATCAGAATCAGAAAAATCTCAGTTAAACAAGCAGAAGAACTGCAAGCCATTCATTGACACAGAAATGGACAGACACTAATGGGTGTCTGATATCCCTCACTTGAGTTAAGTCGTATGGAATTTACCTTGTGAGATTGCTCAGAAGGTGAGGTACCAGCTCCTCAAGGGGACATCAAACACCATTCTTTAGCCTTCAGGGCTGTGCCCCAGGTCATCTTACATCATATAGTTTCTTTGAAAAGATAAATTTGAAGATTGCATAGTTTCAGTACTCAGATCATGGGAATTTCTAGCCTTTGACTTTTAAAAATACTTTGGAAAGTACTGTAAACCTGTATCTGACTTGTTCATGATGTGCAGTGTCTACTCTTTCATTCTTTATAAATATAGAAATTAATCTTTGGCTTCTAACATGCAGAATGCACAAATCCCATTGTTATGGACTTCCAAAAGACATATTTCTGGAAGCAAGACCTATATCTGGTCAATATGTAAGAAGACTGGATAAAATAACTAAATTCTTCCCTGTCTGGGTGCTGGGGCCCTGGCACAGGGTGCCCAGAGAAGCTGTGGCTGCCCCTGGATCCCTGGAAGTGTCCGAGGCCAGGCTGGACAGGGTTTGGAGCACCCTGGGATAGTGGAAGGTGTCCCTGCCCATGGCAGGGGTGGCACTGAAAAAGTTTAAAGTTCCTTCCAGTCCAAACCATTCCACGAGTTATTGAAAAGTTTTATGCAAAGTTTCGTATGACTGATTCCTACTAGGCTGTTTTCCCACTTGCAACACAAAGAAAGAAATAACTCATATATGTCAGCTTCATAATTATCAAAACTTAATACCTATTTCTTATTTACAATCTATAATTTCTTCTGTAATCCAGAATTTTGTTAATTTTTAGTGTAATATATTCTCTTTATTCTCCCATATGATCTTGATAAGAGCAAAATAAATGGATAGAAAGAAGTTGAAGGGTACAGTGTAGGGAAACATTCAATTTTTATGAAGTTGAGCTGTTAGATAAGAATTCAGTTTATGCATAATTACTATGGATATTTTCAAATGTAATTTGTGAACAAAAACATCAGAAAAAAATTATATACAAGAGTAGTTTTTTTTTTAGAAACATAAAGAAGCCTCTGAAAAATTAAAATTTTCTAATTAAGAATTCATTACTGGTATCTCATGTGTGTAACTATATCCTGATTGGTAAAGACTTCCTGCCTTTCCCTCTTTTGGAAGGAATTTATCCCTCTAGAGAGGAGCCAGGCAGACAGCCCAGGAGCATCCAGCCCTCTGTGCTCCTAGAGGGACAGGAATCAGTAGCAGGTCCAGGCTTGCACTGCTTTGCCAACAAATGTCACCTTTCCCTGGGAAGGATCGCAGCTGGAGGGGTGAAACAAGTCCATGATAAACAATAAAAGCAGTGTTTTATTCTCTGCTGGCTGTGGTGTGCACAGGTGTCACCCAGGGAAAAGCTCTGCTCTTGAGGGATTCACCTCATAGTCTGTGTTGCCAGAACATTTATGTCCCTGACAGGTTTCTTTACAAACTCAGTGTAGCCCCAGAACTGTACTTAGATATTCTGACAAACAGGAATCCTTCAGTCCTGGGTAGCTGGGGTGGGAAGGGACCTAAAGCTCATCCATGGGTACAGGATACCTCCCACCAGACCAGGTTGCTCCAAGCACCTTCCAGCTCCATCCTCCCCGTCCTTTGTTACTGTACAAAAGGCACAGACCTACGCTGATGTAAATTTCCCATGTTTTTGTCCTTTTGGAGAAGTGCCAGGAATATACTTCAGAAAATGAACATAAAGCACTGTGTTATCAGTGATATTCTTTTTAAAAACCGCTTAATTTTATAGTCATTTTTAGGCAGGAAAGAGAAAAGCTTCAGGCTGAGAGGATGCAAATGAATTTTATTGCACCAACAACTGAAGGAGATAGGGCCTTAAAGCAACCTTTGAAATGAAAACGAGATTGTCTTGCTATCAAGTTTCCTGCCTCAATACTATGTCCCGAGCAGTGCTTTGGAATTAAACAGTTGTGTCCTTATCCTAAAACTGCATAATCACCAATGACAAAGAGAAAATCAAATGTCCAAGACATCTGAGTCCTATGGCTTCAACCCTGCGGGAAATGGTAGGAAAGGTTTTTTCCACAGGGCATCAGAATTCATATGAGGAACTCATGGAAATCACATCCTGAGATCCCACTGATTTATTGAAAAAATATGGATATTGATCTAGTACCGATATCCAACTGTGACGGACAAAAACTCTCTAACAGTTTAAAGTTAGCAAGTGTATGTTTATTCGACGCCGGGCGGCGTGCGGGATAGCTCCCAAATACACACCGCACCTTCCAGGTGATTACAGAGTCTTTTTATCCATACAAGTATTGAATATACAAAATACAAATACATATTCATCGTTTTGGTACATCCCATTCCCCGCTTCATATGCTAATCACTCCAAAAGCTATTAAGCATGCGTAGTTTGTCCCTTGAAATGGGTCAGTGTCCCTTTCATGGGGAGGGGTCCCAAAATGAGGAAGTAAATGAAGTCTTCCTCGTTCTGACCTTTCTACCTTTTCAATGCAAGTATGATAAATGAACTCTTGGTAGAACTCCCATTCCTTGCCTTCAATTGGTTTCAGAACAGAGGAGACCCACAATTGTCTTATGTTCCTAAAAGCTATTTGTCAATTTCTATATTCTTCATTATAAACCCAGCTAACTAAACATTGTGCTGACAAGCAATCAATTATTAGTTAACTGCTAACTCCTAACTTCATCAAGACCTACTCATTTATTATTATTATTTTAATTAACTCTAGTAAAGCTTCTTTCTAGCTAGAATCTTAGCTCCTCTAAAATCTCTAAATTCCTTGAAGTTTACGTTTCACCACGTTATCTATCCCAGGTAGGCAATGCTGATTCAGAACATGTAGTCTGTTTACACCTGATTTTGGACTCTGGGACACGTTAACAAGATACAATCAGTACAATAGTTTAAATGGATAAGCACAGACAATTACAAAATTCTCCTCAAGCAGCAGATGACACAGCACAGCTGCAGAAGGCATTAATTCCAATTAATTTGTACGGAATTTATCCCAGTCAGAATTATATCAGACTTCTAGAAACTGATCTTTGAAATGATAGGTGATGGTGAGTATAAAATAAAGGACTTAACCAATTGCAAGGAGCAGAACTAATGGCCCTCCAGACAAAATGGGACACTTGCTAATTTTCTAACATAGTTATATTTTATTATCTTTAATAAATGCCTTATCTCAACTGTTGAGGTATTAAAATAAGAAGATGACCCAAAGCAAACTAAAGCCTTCTCTGAATTCTACCCAAAAGCACTTTCTCTTTGCAATGAATCTATTTGCTTAAAACTCCAGAAACTATCAATGTAATTACAACCTCTACAGAAAGGCAAGCTTTTCCATCCCCATTGTGAAGCTGCCAACCTATTTACCATAAAATTTATTTTCTCCAGGTTTTTGTTATTAAAAACCCCAAAAAATTTAAATATTTTTTTTATTTTCCTAACTGGTGTCTTTCCTAATGGCTTTTTATTAATTCAGATTCTTAGATTATTACCTAAGAGTGCAGACCCATATGACAGGAAAAACTTCAGTATACCTTCAAACCTCTCCTGTTACATAAAAGTACAGCAAACATCAACATTTGTTGCATTGATTGAAATAAATGTATGTATTTGTGTTGAAAAAGAAATTTAAAATGAATTTAATTTTTTGAAAGGCATTTCCTTTCAAAAAAACATTTAGAAGTTTCTATCAACATGTATAGAGTTAGAAGTCTCTATCAACATCAACTTCGTTATATTTCTTTGTTATATTTAATTATATTTCCATTCCTTATTTTAAAGTGATATTTCCAACAGGATCTGATATCACAATAATTTCCTTAAACTTTTATTAATTTGTTGTGGTTTTTTTGTAAATCTTCTGAATTTAAGACACTGCTTGTTGATAGTTAAGATGAAATCCCAAACAATTCTTTAATTAGCCTTAGAAGAGCCCAAAGCCATCATGTCCTTGAAACTGTGCATATATTTTTCAACAGATTTTTGAACAAAGCTGCCTTAATTTTGGAAAAAATTAGGAACAATAACCGATGATTTTTTTAATGTAAGTTGATAGCTTACCATCTGTGTAGATTGCTTCATCAGTGCATTATCTGCAGCAAGCACTACTGGGTTGGATCGTTCCTGGAGTGATGGCTGAGATAGAGTATAAATATAACCCAGACAGTTGGCAAATGTGTCCAAGATGGGAGCAAGGCACTGGGAAAGGGAAAGCTGAGCTGCTGACGGGGCCGGCCCAGCCTTCCTTGACAAAACTTCAGTAAAATAAGCTCTGTGCAGAGACCAGTGTAGCAAATCCCAGGCCAGCATTCAGACTTTCTGTTTCATCAGTTTAGCCCTCGATACCTCACAAAACCCTTGAGCAGCAGTTTCTGTCTTGCTGAGTCCAGCCCGTGGTTTAATGAGTCTTGCTACTGGTATTTGTTGGACATTAAGTGATTTTTTATTTCTTCTACTGACCATCTGCTGCATATTCTGACTACTCCTCTATGTATATCCACATTTGGATATAACATCAACTGTGTGGGAGAGAAAACATTTTACTTGTGGATTAAGAGATGAGCAAAAGTCCATAAAAGCCAGAATCCTCAGCTTGAAATGATAGAAGTAGAGAAACAGGTTTCCAGCCATGAATATTTAAAAGGAAGTCTATACAGAATTTCTGCATCTGGGTTTCCAAGTGTTGCTGCAACTTAGGGTTGGATTAACTTCAAAGACAAAAATAGACCCTCTGTCTGTGAAAGGCAGAATTTCACTGCACTGAATAGAGATTAGTGTCCTGACACAGAGCAGTGAAGCTTTATAAAGAGGGTTTCTACATGAGACACCTGTGAATCTTGGCTAATAATGACTCCAGAGCCTGTTTCTTCTTTTTTAGCTGAATAGCAGACAGTCATCTGGTTATAGAGCTCTATAGACAAATTCAGATGAATGGTGCCATGCATTTGTGAAATCCATGACATTGCAAGGCTCACAATCTACAGGATCACACATCTCACCCAAACTTTCAAATTTATTTTACAAAAGACGTATTTAATCTGTTTCACCTTTGAAGTTTGCAAGAGCATTCACTATGTTCTTGTTACCCTGTGTATGACAGTGAAAGTGGAATGGAACTAACATCCTGTGTCTATGAAATTCACAAAATTTCTATGCAATTCCTGGTTTAAATATCTAACCCTAATAGGAAACACAACCAGAAGTTCCTTTGCAGATCATGATCCCGAATAACTGATATAAAATATACAACACTGCACGCACAAAATCACATTCATGTTTACCTGTGATAAAAGAACATTTGAAGAACTCCCTTCTTTAACAAAAGTATGCAATTTCCCTTCAGAATTGTCAAGTAAAAACTTCAAAACTTCTTGAGTATATAAGCTGAATTGCACAGAAGTTTGCCTGCTAAAAAAATACATACATACAAACATACATACATACATACATACGTACATATATATATATATATATATATATATATATATATGTATTTTATAAAATTGCCCTGACTCTTGGTTTCTGCTTTTACTCTCTGAGAAGCTTCATTTTAGGGGGGTTCATCACAGATTGATCCCTCTGAGTCACAGAACTTCCCACATTTTGGAAGAAAAGGCTGGTTCACAAAATTTCCAAGGGTCTGATCTGAGGTGTTGCCTTGATGATTTAGCAGAAAATTGGATTTGCAACTATCAGATAAAAAGTAGTAACTAGAAACCAGTTGTTTCCTCTCTTCCTGACCTTGTCATATTGAATCCTGGAATCATGGAATGGTTTGGGTTGGAAGGGACCCTAAAGCCCATCCAGTGCCACCCCTGCCATGGGCAGGGACACCTTCCACCAGCCCAGGCTGCTCCAAGCCCATCCAACCTGGTCTTGGACAATTCCAGGGATGCAGGGGCAGCCACAGCTTCTCTGGGCACCCTGTGCCAGGTCCTCTCCACCCTCATAGGAAGGATTTTTTCCAAATGCCTAATCTAATTAATATCCTTTTTTTTTAAAGATCTAAACTCAGTTGATCACTCACTATTCAAATCCAACCATCCCATGAATTCTTTCAGCTCCACATAAGAATGAGCTGTTTTATGTATCACTTGATTTCACTCTTAGGTCTGCAAGCTCCCACAGGCCCTAAGAAAAATTTAATGTCTTTATTGGCAATATCAGTCTAGCATGAATTCATGCTTGTGAACCCCAAATAATCTCATTTCTTGTACCCATAATGGTGTGGGTTTGCCGCATACTTTTATTTGTGCTCAGTAGCCTCATGGAAAGTACAGATCCTAAATCAGTTCAGAGAATCCATAAAGAAACAGAATTATTGAACTACTTTTGGGTTTTTCTTAAGTGTTTAATGTGTTATATTCAGGTCTGGAGGCTGTCAGAGTGCTGAGGTTTCATTTGCTCACCTAGAGTTTTTGGCTGCTCTGCATATGTTGTTGACATCAGAAGGTGCTGAATTACCATTTCCACTGGAGGAAAGGAAAAGATTGAGTGCTTAATTTCTTGAGAAGATAGCTTTTAAAATGCAGTTAGGATGTGCAACTGCCAGTACTAAGGCACCTGAATGGCAGCAACACTTTGCATACCTTTAAGCTGTAAAGTAAAACTGAGTGTGATTAATGGGATGGCTTTGCACATAACAGCACAGCTGGGGATTATGTTATTTTATATTCATCTTCCAAACTCCCATAAAAGTGGATTATTGTAGCATAGCACTTGTGAATAGCTACATGATGACTGGAGTCTTAACAGCTCCCGTGTTCTTACAAAAGGAAATGTACTGCCTAGAAGCTCAGTCCTCCTCTGTGGAATTCACCCTTCAAGGAGGATAAGGAATATAAAAAAGCCTGGAAGGCTGTTTGGGGGACATTGAGGTCATCATAAAAATATTGGAAGAGGTGTAAATACTTGGCTGAAGAGCATGAAGAGGTATCTGCTGAGCTCCTGTGGCCCAGGTGGGCTGTGCAGGGCTGATGGGCATGGCTGGGGCTGGGCACTGGTGACCTGAGCACCAGAGTTACAGCTGTCACTGTTCTCTGAGTCCCAAAGGCATGATGAGAGTGGGAAAAAGGTTTCAGGGAGAACATCTGAGCCTGAGGATGTGCCCCAGAGCGTCCTGGTAGTGCATCCATGTTGGGAGCTACACAAGCTCTTAGATGACCTGAGCAGTGAGAGAGAGGTTAGAGGTACAGAAGTCATGTAGATACAGAGGAGAAATATATTAATAGAGCTGTGAACAGCTCTGCATAAAAGGGTATTTGACTTATGGTTCTCATTGCCCACTAATTACAAGATAAAAATTTGCAGCCATCTAAAGTATGCTGAAACCCAGCTGGAATTGGAATTGCTGCCATGTGTCATGTGAAAGCCCAATCACAAAGGAAGATTTTTTAATAGGCTGTTGGCATCAGCTGGAAGACACCCACTGATCTCATGGCATAAGAATCAAGGTTCTCCTTTATGGTGACTCTCTAAATTAAAATGCTTTTTTATAAAAAATCAATTTTCCTTGATTCATAGTCCTTGATTCTATTACTTGTGACCAGTTGAGTCACAAAAGAGAAATTTCTCATTGCTTAAGGTTTCCCCATTCCTTTTTGCTGTTATTTGTGAGACAATATAAATGTATCAGCAGTTAAATATTAATACTTTAATTTCATTAATTTTAACTGTATCTATATCTAAAAGGATTCAGGTAGATTCTGCAGCAGGAGCTGTATTGATCTGCAGAAAATCTTGCTCTCAGTCTGGCAGATATCAAAGAGATATGGTACAAAGAATATTGACCATAAATAATTTAAAAATTTCTAAAGTTTCTTTTCACAAATAAAATTTAATGAGTAAGATTCTAGCTATTAAAAAATACCCATTAACTTCACTTTTCTGTACTCTGTGTTCTTCAGAAGTTATGTTAAGGACCAGACCAGCTGCTGACATGGCCTCAGTACCAAGTTTCCTGTAATAATTTTTATTTTGTCATGGATATGTTACACTTTTAGTGAGTGAATAAGAGAAAATATTAACTGTATTTTAACCACCCCCTTAATTTTCTGTGAAAAATCTCCCTTTTTTCATCTGTTTATTTCTAAACATATGGTATTGCACACATTTACGAGGCAATGATGGTACTTAACTAAAGCTAAACACTGAACTATTTTCCATACTGCCATTTCTGTGCTCCTTAAGTTCTTAAAAGGATAGATTCCACTAGGAGAAACATAAATTTAATAAGAAATACTTAGCAGGTCAGCAAGAAATGAATAATAACAGGTGACATTGCTTTGCCTCAAAACAAGTAGGAATAATGCAAATATACCAACCTTAGCAAAACCCTTTGAATGATAAATAATGTAAATACATATTAACATATTGTGGTCTATGGTTAAAACATATTCTGATTCTTTATGCTTATAAAAATGTGTTGTAATAATAGTTGGGGCTTTTTTTCATGAAACTTTAGGGTTTTTTTAAAAGTAAAAAAATGAAAAAAAATATTCAAAGGGAAAATAGTTCTGTAAATGCTGAAACTATCAAGTCCTGTTTCCCTATAAATTATCCTCTCATTGCTGAATTCCCATCTGAATCTATGGATTATTTGGGCTCATATTGCAAATTAACAGTTTATCCATTCTATGGACTATCTTACTATTTTCATAAAACATGGAGAAACTCAATGGTCTTGATAATTCTGAATTATCCTTTCCAAATTTTTTAGATATTACCTGAACATTTCTAGATCATCTTGGCAGAAATAGCATAGGAATGGTAGGCAGCACTGGCAGACAATACTACTAAATAGACCTTTTCCCCGTCAGAATCCAAGTGGGAACATAGGCAACACTAAACCAAAACAAGCCAAACAAGGGTTCCTTTGGGGTCCCAAATGAGAACACTTAAATGGCAGTGAGATTATTGGAAGTCTCAGAACCAGAAACCAAATTACAAGGGTTTATCCTCAGTGAGTATCTCCTTTGTGCCTACACATTTGAGAAATTCTCTGTGCTTATATACACCCACATTTTTTTCCTAAAATTCCCTCAATTTCAATAATTTATTAACATCTATTTGCTGCTTTTTGCATTTGCTTTAAGATATCTCTTAATTATCAGCACCATCCTCATGGATGGATTCTCTCATACGAGCTTTTCCAGCTTTTGAAGGACATCAAGGAGGTGTGAGTTTGACAAGCAGTTATTTGTAGACTTAAGAGTAAATGAAAGAAAAGTAAATGAAGAGCAAATGTATCTCCACACCAGTCCAGAGTAACTGGAATAGTGCTACAGCAAAACTACTAATCTCTACAAATTCTTGGATATTGAAAGGAAGGATCTATCAAAATCAGACACATAAACAGTTAATAGGGACTGCAAAAGACCACTTGACTAAAAAACAAGCTTAAGAAACCATCATATCCAAGAAAATAAACTGTAATTTTGAAGAAACAGATGAAACTGACAAAGTGCCTCACAAAGAATAGAATGTAGGAGCAGAATCTGAAACATCTTTTTCTTTAATATTTGTATTAAATACTCATCAGTGTAGGGTTTGGCAAGTGAAAAATGTGAGAATTATTTTGCCTCTCTATGGTAAGTTCTCCAAAGTAACAAACAGAAATTCCCCCCACTATACACCTAGTGATCTTGTGGAAAATTGCAAATTTAGCAACAGATGGCAGGAAATGGAATTTGATGTCTTATCAGGACAATAAAGCTGAAAACAGTTGGGTTAAACTTGTTACAAAGGGAAAAAAATCTAGCAAAAGAAAATAGGGCAGATACTCTACTTCACATTTATAGATTCTATTAAGTACAATCTGTTTTTAATTGGAGAGGGCTCCCTGAGCCTGAAAATGTAGTGCCTAAGAAAGTATTTGCAAGTTATTGTCATGCAGAACATGAGTGCTGCTCATGCACTAAATTAGATTCACTGCTCAGTGACTCCACTGCTGTAGCAGCAAACCAGGAGAATCAGGAGTGGTGTCTGGAGCAGCATCTCCACCAATCCCTCACTTGTAGTGGAGCCTGAGGAGAGAAGCTGATTTTTTTCTACAGCTCAGCTCAGTCACTGCTGCTCAAAGCTTCTGGAAATGTCACACACAGGTGACTGGTGCCTCCAACGTGGCTCAGCACACATTGGAATGGGCTGGAAGTCTCTGACAACTGAACTGAGACGTGGGAAATTCATGAGCAATTTTCAGTGTAAGAGAATGAAAGGACAAATAAATAAGAGACTCCTGGTACCTGCACAGAATACAGGGATAGCCTGCTTTTAGGGCTCAGCCCAAATATTTGCACTTCTAAACTTTGCAGGATTTCTCTTCTCTTTGGTTTTGTTGCTGGTATTTGATGAGGGAAGGGGAAGGGGAAGGGGAAGGGGAAGGGGAAGGGGAAGGGGAAGGGGAAGGGGAAGGGGAAGGGGAAGGGGAAGGGGAAGGGGAAGGGGAAAGGGAAGGAAAGGGAAGGAAAGGGAAGGAAAGGGAAGGAAAGGGAAGGGAAGGAAAGGTATAATGGAGTGCTAGTTCTGAGTTGACAGTGATGTCACCTCAATATGATCCTCTTGGGTCTTCTTGTCCTCGGCATGATGTCCTTTGTGGGCAGAAAGTCTCATCCATCAATCACTTCTGAGAAAGATCTCTGAAAATAATTGCAGCTATGTCCACTATGAGTCAGTCACTGGCAAAAGAAGGAAAAGTCATGTTTTGTCCATTCCCATCTATTTGATGTGGGGACAACATGCTGCTTCCACCCTCCTCCCAAATAAGGGAGCTGCTCCCTAACTGCTCTGGGTCTGGAACTAGAATAAGGCAATCCCAGCAAAATGTATATGATGTATTTTCCTCAATATTTGCATATTTGCCTAGAAAAAAGTTTGTATACCATCTTTCATGTATTAGTAATAAATCTCCCTGTGATATTTAGAGGAAAACCTGGCCAGTGTTATGTACAAGGTGTTCATAATTAGCAGTTGATTTATGGAAGATATTGCCCCTCTGTGTTCCAAAGAGATCATATATAAAGAAAAATAAATAAATTAGTATTTTTAAAAAACAAAACAAACAACCCCCCCCCAAACAGAAATAAAAATTAGTCAAGAAGAAAAAATTTTTAAAATGGTTTCCAACATGAAAATAAATGTAATTTTACTGCAGAATAGTATGAGAGTTGAGAAAGGCTATTTTTCTTTTGGCTGCCACAGTGCTCAAGCCAAGTTTCTGCAGCAGCATGTTTGAGGTCATGTCCTCTTCACTTTGTGTCCATTTTATCTGAAGTTCAGTGGCTCTGTCTCTAAGCTGAAGTTCCTGTCTCCAACTCATGATCCCTGATTTAGAAAAGATCACAGGAATTAGCTCTGTGGGGTCTCCTGGCAGAATTCAGCCAGTCTTACAGCTCCCCTCGTTCTGTTCCTGTACGTGAGGACTGGGCTTGACTTTGGGATTACCTGAGATTTGGGGGTGGGGTTTTATGCCTGGGCACTACAGATGTTGTTTTGCACTCCATCTAGTGGGTTCATGTTAAGGGGTTTGTGTTTCACATGCTAAACAGCATTACCTGAAAGCACGCTCAGATTTTTCATGGTGCAGACCATAAAAGATGAAAATATAAACTGAATTAAAGAGGCTGAAGTGGAAAAGGTCTGTGAAACAACCCCAACAACCATGCTCAACTTCAGCAGAATATTTTAAGTAGAAGAATCAGTCAAATTGCAGATCAGTAGAAAAACAATGACTCCCTTGGCAAGACAATGAGGCTTTCTCCCACAGCAATTCTATCTTCTTCTTTATAATGGTTATTTTTATCCTAATATCATCCTCAGATAGATGATGGGAAATCATTGAGATCCTCAAGCTGCAGGATTTAGTAGGATGCATTAAAGGTTATGCCAGGACAATTCAAATTTTCTCCCCCAGCACAATTGTTTCATGCTGGGAAACTAAAATCTTTGAGTACCCAACAAACCTTTATTTCTGGAGATGAGGGTAGAGATATTTCATTCAAGGGTTCAAGTGCCCATTTGTGGACAGGGAATCTCTTCAGCAATTCAGTCCTGTGTGACAAAATAATAATTGAATGTGTTCCCATAGAAACTAAAGACAGCCAGTGAAAACTGCTGTAGAGTATTAAAATAATTCAGTCAAGTTTTATTTGAGTAAATAAGGATCACTGGCAATATACTGCTGGTTACAAGAACAGGTGGTACTCTTAAAATTACTTTTAAAATTACATCATTGAGCAGTAGCTCCTGTGGTTTCTCACAGAGATAGAGGCTGGTATTAAAAATATTAGGATTATGTAAGTGATTGATCAGGAACGCTCTCAAGTTAAAGGGGTCCTTTTTAATATTGCCATAATTTTTTTTGGAGCAAGCCCATAGTGAGGTGAATTAGATAGATTAAGGGAGTAATAGGCATTCAGATAATAGTAATGCTTGACAGAGCTATATTGCAACAAACAGCACTGATTATAAGACTCCTGCCACATGTAAAACCAATACTAGTTTGCTCTCCTTTTATCTTGGACAGTTTGGGGCTTGGAGAAAGAGTAAACTTCAAAATCCAAGAAAGGATTTGAGCAGAGCCAATTTTTCTCTGGCTTTCTGGGGATGTTGATCCTGGCCTTGTGAAAAACACTGGATTGTGTGTGGATTTGGGCTCCTCAGTCCTTTTGGCACTGGAGATGGATGGTGTGGCAGAGGCAGTGTAATTACTCACCAAGGTGAGAGTGTTTGTGCTGCAGCCCTGTTTACCTGTCTGTGACAAACCCTCTTACCTTTGCTGTCCATCAGGAGCACCACAAATAGCAGCAGCTTGGGAAGAGGGAAAAGGCATCAATGATTGGATGGAAGTGCAGGCTGAAAGAGATCCCACCAAAATCTGCAAACTGTAATACAAATGCTAAGCCATCTTATCCACTAGAACCCATGTAAAAGATACTTCCAAACCCCATGTGTTGGACAAACAGGACAAATCATGGGTGATAGGTTTGCCTGAGGACATCAGTGCTATTTTTGTGGGTATTCCTTGTGGTGCTCAGTGTGCACTGCAGGAAATCTTCTGCATGACAGAATGACTTGCATTCCAGCTCCTGGCTCTGCAATTATCCCCTTCCACTCTTCACCATCCCTCATTGCAGCTCTAACACCCCTGTGAGTACACCCTGCAGCCCATTTCTATTTATTTTGTCTGGTTTGCACTTAGATTGGGATCTTTTCAAGGCAAAGGCTCTTGAGGCAGGTTGGTTTTTTCAATATGGATCATATCTTCATGCTTTTGTTGTCACTTCTACTACAAATGCAATATCATTTGCAGTATCAAGAATGGATGGAATCCTTTTGGGGACATTTTGGTAGTGCTTTTGCCCCAGTAATTAAACAATTAAAAACTAACACTATGCCATCCTTTGTGTTTCATGACCTCATTCACAATCTCAGAATTTAACCAGCCTTCATGAGCTTCAAGAGTTTAAAGTGCAAAGATACAGAACTACAGGTAGTAGTAGTTTACAGGTAGTGTAAAATTCTGTACAAAGTGGAAGAGAAAATGAGCTCTTTGCCACTTCTCTAGCTTCAGTAAAAAATTCAATTTAATCTCTTCATCATTCATTTCCATTAATGAGTAGCATCACCATTCCCCTCATACCATCATGACCCTTGTTCCCTTGGTTCATTTAGAGCCCCTGAGTGTGTGTTTGAGAGGACTTCTTTTTCAGGGGGCTTTTGTAGCTTTGCTTTTTTATTTTCCCCATATGGAAGCATCTGGCCTTTTTTCAAGGGACAGATAAACCTTTCTGAGAGTGCCTAGGGTATTAAGGAGGCATGTTTTGTATATTTATATATATATATGTGTGTGTGTGTATATGTGTGTGTGTGTATATCTGTGTGTGTGTGTGTGTGTACATATATATATATATATATATGTATATATATGTATTTATATAAAGCTAGAGACCTTGTTAATGATAGAATCATTATCTGTATATACTATAGACCTTGTTAATGATAGAATTCCTCCAGAGCCTTTAGTGTCCCACTGTGATTACAATCCAAGATTCTTTGAATGACTCTGTTAAGAATGCTAAATATGCCTTAAAACACATCCCTTTGTAGGCTCTGAAATGTTATATATCACTTGTCAGAAAAACAGATTCTCTAACAGATCTTTTTTTCTTCTCCTGCAAGGAAATCTTGTCTGCTCCAATCCACTTTTGGTTATTGACGTGAACACTTAGGAATTATTTGTGAAAGACAAGGTCTTTAAATTAATTCCTTCTGTAGCAGCTTGTTAGTTTTACTAAAGAGGAATTCAAAGTGGACCAACATGTTGGGTGTTTTGTTAGCTTTTTTTGGTTGTTCTTTTTGATGGGCTTGTATGTGTGTTTCTAATTATATTCCCTTAAATAAAAATTTCAAGGTGTCAAGGAAGCTGTTCTGCATGGGCAGATTTTCTTTCCACCCTTGAATATCATGGCATTTAAAGGCATGCAACAGCAATAGGGGATGAGCTCATCAGAAGGAGATTACCTGTGTAGAAAAACAGCATTTCAGGAGTAACATGGCCCTTCTTTGCAATAAGAGTTGTCACTGCTTCAGGGTATGATTCAGAGTTCCTCTAGTGCTGCAGATCACAATTCCATATCTTCCAAGGTGGGATTTTGGCCTCTCACTCTGTTATCTACACTAATTTTTCTATTATGCAGATTAACATGTAGAAAACTGGGGTTTTTTTCACCCTTTCTATCACCTTCTATGAATTTCAGACTGTGGGTTTGATTGCTTAAGGTAGGCAATAATGTTCTAGGAGATACAATCACTTAATATTTGTTATAAGCATTATTGCAAGTCTGTCTCCTAATTGATATTATGACATGAAACATTTGGCCATTTATTTTAACACTTTCTCTGTTTATGACTGTTACACAAGTGACATATTATTACAAGTATTATACATTTTTAAATGAAGTGAAATACGTGTTGTTTTAAACAGCAGCATCCAAATTTTCTAGACAGCCTTTAGTTTTCCTTCAGAAGTGTATTTGAACATATCATGGCAAAAAAACCAAACCTCTCTTCTGCCTGTGTATCTGCCTTCTTTTGTGCCTGTATTAAAAATTTAAGGATTTGCTCAAAATTATAAGTATTTTCAGTTATGACAAAATTAGGCAAAAAAAGCACAGTGATCTCACAATCTTATTTGGTTTATTTTGTTTAAGGATATGACAAGTGAGGTATGAATACAGAACTGAGTTTTGTATTTAATTAAGACCATTACTCTTGTCTGGGATATTCTTGCTTTGCTGTAATCCTTCTGGTTCTGCACAATGGAAGAAAATGACAGATTGTTGCTGTTTATATTACAGTAGCTTTTAGGGATAACTACATTTATAATCCAAATAGGAAACAGCAGGGAAAAAATAAGGCTCATTATCAAAAGAAAGAGCAAGTGACTGGTCCATAGTCATCATCATACAGAAATAAACCAGGACTAAAAGCAGATTTTTCCCTAGCTTCACATTTGTATCTGCCACAAAGTTTGCAGAGACAGATTTTCATTTATTTATTTATTATTTTATTTTATTTTATTTCAGTTATTTGTACCTGGGAATAAGAATACCTGAAATGGGACTGAAGGTCCTGTCTCAAAATCAGTAGGAAAATGTGATGGTCTTGTATCAGCTTCACAGATGTAATCATGGACTTGACTCTCTGCTACTGGTTGTTAATGATGCTCTGAATTTACCTGGAATAATGAGGTTTAATTCCAGAAAGTCTGGAATTGATGGCTGCTTTTTCTGGTGCTATCTCTCTTTTCATATCCAGATTTACCCCTTACCATGAATAAAACTTTGGATGTTGTTGGCAGTAGTGGGATTTTTGTGGGTCTGTTATGGTTCAGCAACCCTACCAATTGCCCTTTTGCTTGATTTTTGATTATCCTACAATTTATTGAAAGGCTTTAGCTCAGAAATTATGTCCAGTCTCTGAACTTTCTATTTTACTCCTGTTTTGAAGAAAATACTCCAAAAATGTGGATGCTACTTTCTCCTATCTGAAGTACAGTGTTAAAACACACAGCATTCTGTTCCCATCTTCAATAGATTTTTGTCATCTGCTGCATTATATAAAAAGAGCTTTCAGTCAAGGCTACTTTTTTATTAATTCTAGAATTTCTACTGCCTATTAGAGCTTCTGGTACATCTTGTTATTGTTGCAGTACAGCTCACACAAACAACTAAGACTATTATTTTGCATTTGGCCTCAAGATCTTGACATGGGAATCCAGTTGGTCTTAGTAGCTGCTTCCTCTTAGAGATTAAATACTGAAATTAGGTTTATGCCAGCTATATATATACAAAAATTCAAAGAAACCCCTGAATTAGCTACATTTACACTTCCATCTTAAATTATTCAGTGAAAAGAATTTTCATTTCAAAATCCTATTTTATTTTTCTCCTTTTCCCAAGTCAGGGTGTTCCTTCACTTCTTTCTTTTTTACCTCTACTTTTTGGTCTGCTGAACACAGAGCAAAGAGCTGCTCTTTCTCTACATTAATGCGAGCATCTTTTGGGACTAATAAATCCAGCTGGGAGGGAAAGGCTGGCAGAAATGCAGGGAAAATACACTGGGCAGCATCAATACAGAGTGAGACATTAGTGGAATATGAAATATGCAGAGAGACTTTTAAAGCAGCCTTGTAGTGAGGGGACAAAAGGCAGTGGTTTTCAAATAAGAGAAGGTAGATTTAGACTGGGCAGAAAGAAAAATTCCTTTTAGGATTAGGGTGGGGAGGCAAAGGATGCCCAGAGAAGCTGTGGCTGGCCCTGGATCCCTGGAAATGTCCAAGGCCATGTTGGATGGGGCTTGGAGCCACCTGGGCTGGTGGAAGATGTCCCTGCCCATGGGGGAGGATTGGATTATCTGAAAGGTTCTTCCCAACCTAAACTGTTCCAGGATTGTGTACAGAAATGCACACAGAGTTATCACACCCTCATCTCAACTCTCCCTGTAAAAGTAAAGGCATTTCAGTGTTTGCTTTCATTTTGTTCAATATTGGGATGTTTCCCCAGTTTTCCTTCACTCACACAAATAAGATGGTTACAGTGCAGTAAATTTGGCTGTTACTTTTCTAATGCCCTAAAGGGTTTTATTAACCTGTGTGTCACAGAGACATCTAGTTAAGCCTAATAATAACTTCATTTTTTTTTTTACATTTATACTTTAACATACATCTGGAAAATTCCACCTAAAATTCCACAAAATGAGTGGCTGATCTGTGAACCAAGGTCAGTTTTTCACAGATCTAACACTACAAACACAAGCACACACAGACATTGACGTTGGCTCTGAGAAGCACACATGGGTTGGCTGGTTTGAAGGTTTTTGGTTGGAGTATTTTTGTGGGGTTTTGTGCATGTGTGTGGCAAGTTTCTTCCTCCTTTACATGGAAACTCTTAATTTTCCTAACAGCTCTAATTCCTTTTGTTCTACAATTGACTCCATTAATTAATTTTCTGTATGTTTCCTCTGTCCCTGCTGCACTTTGGATCATTACTCAGTAAAAGCTTTCAAAGCTTGTCTCTGATTTGTCTCCCTTTACATAAATATTTGGTGCTGCAAAGCAGTTTGATTCCCAATCAAAAATACCACAATGGTCATTATGATTAGGGCTGTGTCAAAAGAGTTCTGGATGTACTATCTTAATTTTTTTTTCTTAATAATTATTATTTTGGGGGTGTGTGTGGCAGAAATGTTTCATATTAGAAAAATTTTACTATGAGAATTATAAGGGGGTAACATCAATGTAGTTAAAACTATAAAGCTTTGTAAATCAATTCATAACAGATCAGCTAGAAATATCCTCTGAAATATTACATATTTTAGTGCCAAAATATTGTTTAGCTTGAAATATTGTGAAACCCATGGCAGTTTTCTCTAGGAGATGCAAAAGGTTTCAACCACTTAATGTAGGGGTTTAATTCCTCTACTTCTCATAATATAAAGACTATCAGGAATTTAAAAGGAAGAACATGTATTATTGATTTTGTACCAGCCCTGAGGGGCCCAGGCAACAGCTGCAGAGTGGTGACATGAGGGCTAGGGGATCTGGAAAGACTCTCCTTAAATGTGATTATCAGGGAAAACAAGGTATTTTGGCTCCATAATTCAAAGCAGATTCAGTTTAGACTGTGAACAGCCCCAGCAACATAATCCAGCATCATGCTCCAGGTTCAGCCAGTCCACAGAATATCATCACACTGAGACACATTTCTTTAGTTACTGCATCCACTTCAATGCTGGGAGCAATTTCAGCATATGGAGACAACATTTCCATTAAAATTCCATAGCTAGTTAATATCCTTTCTGTGTATGCTAAAAGGGATCCCTTAGGTAGAGGTTTCTCTTTCCTTTACATATATTTAGAAAAGTATCATAGTCCTTCCCTACTTTACACTACTTTTTGTGTTCACCATAGCCCACATAATCCAGACCTTTGGATCAGCCTAAAAATTCCTGGCTCAGGTAGAGCAGCAGTGAAACTGTGAGATGTGAATTCAGAGCAGCTGCACTGCTCCTCTTTGCCATCTTTGGCCGTGGGATTTGTAGTGTCACTTAGAGTCTCACTGCCATACCTGTAACATGAGCCACAGGAAAATGATTTGAGGCACATTTTTCTCAGTGGTGGGTAATTTGGTGAGGCTGAATAAACTAAAAACATTCACTCTTGTAATGATAGAGGGATCGAGGCCATCCTCCGTAGGTTTGCAGGTGACACCAAGCTGAGGGTGCAGTGACAGCCCTAAAGGACAGGGTGACAGCCAGAGGCACCTGGAGAAGCTCCAGAAGTGGCCCATGGGTGCCCCAGGAGGTTTTTAACGAGACCTGCTCAGGGCAACCCCTGGGCTCAATCCAGGCTGGGGAGCAGCAGATGGAGCAGCCCTGGGAGAAGGAGCTGGGGGTGCTGGGGGTGAGAGCTGGAGCTGCCCCAGCCCTGAACCCCCTGCCCTGGGCTGAGCCCCAGCGTGGGCAGCAGGGGAGGGGGATTCTGCCCCTGTGCCCTGTGCTCAGGTGAGACCCCACCTGCAGAGCTGCCCCAGCACAGGCAGGAGCTGGAGCTGCTGGAGAGAGCCCAGGGGAGGCACCAGCATGGTCAGAGGGAGGGAGCAGCTCTGCTGGGAGGAGAGGATGGGAGAGCTGGGATTGTTCACCTGGAGAGGAGGAGCTTTAGGGTGATCTCACTGTACCTGAAGGGAGCCCAGAGGAAAGAAAGAGGGAGACTGCTTACAAGGGATGGAGTGACAGGACAAGGGGGAATGGCTTCTCACTGCCAGAGGATAGGCTAGATTAAATTTTAGGAAGGAATTGTTCCCTGTGAGTCTGGTGAGGCCCTGGCACAGGGTGCTCAGAGAAGCTGTGGCTGCCCCTGGATCTCTGGCAGTATCCAAGGACAGGCTGGACAGGGCTTGGATCTCCCTGGAACAGTGGAAGGTGTCCCTGCCATAGCAGGGGATGGGACTGGGATTTAAGCTCTTCCCCAACCCAAACCATTCTGTGGTTCCGTGATTCTTTGATCACTCACTGCTCTTCTGGCTGCTGTGCAGTTGGTAGTTTTACCCTGATTCCTAGAAGAAAACAACATTCTCATAAAGATCACTATCAAATTAAGCAGCCATTACTGTTGTTTTGAATCACAGCACAGAAACAAAGTACTTGGAGTCTGATGTGTCCTTCCCAAGATGTAAATCCACCTGATCCAGAGTAGGACGTTGTAGAGATGTCTGAAAGTGCATTTGGTGCTGATGTTGCTGTCTCACAGATTTATACTGGACTTGGCCTCCAAAGAAGGGGAAAGTAGGTAATGGGTATTTTACTGCCTCTCCACTTCTTGTTAAATTGTCTTCATTTTTTTACTTAGCATCTGCCTCACTGAGTACTCATCATCTGCTACTGAGCTATCTGATGTACAACAGATGTTAAGCACTTAGTGAGGCAGAGAAGGAGGTAAAAGTGTCATATCATGATTAAATACTTGCTCCAGCTATTCTATTGGGTGACCATAGTGCTTTGTTCTTACATTTAATATTACAGTGTACTGAACAGGAATAAGCACGTGGTTTGGATTAAGCTTGCAACTGCTCTAATAAAAATAATCCTGTTTTTAACTAAAATTTTTTCACAGTAATAAAAAAAATTCCAAGCTATTTTAAATGCACTTCAGAATTATTATTTACATCTGTCATTAAGATTCTCATCAGAAACTTAGCTGGTGTTAATTGCTGCATTAACTTCCTTAGTATTATCATATTTTTTTACCATGCTTGCGTACAAGTGAGATTATCTGGCAGGTTTTCTTTCCCCTGCAAGCATTCCAGCTGAAAGCTGGTGTGGATTATGGGGCAGCAGGTTTAACCACAGGAGTCTCTTCATGCTGCAACAGTGGCCTGAGCTTGTAGCAGAGTAGGAAATGAGTAGAAGTTGGAGCTGAAGTTGTCATTGAAGCAGAATTAGTTAACAATCTGCTTCCAAGTAAATTTTAAGAACTGAGAAAATTTGTGGAATGTTGTTGTGCACCTCTAGGTATTTTTAAGCTGACATATTCGATCAGACATGGAAGAATAAGGAGGGAGGAATTATTCTTCTTATTATTATTAATAAGGAGGGAGGAATTGTTCTTTCCTGAGAGGTGTGATTTGTGTGAGCAGGAACTCTTTACAGCCAATGGTGAGATTCAAACCCCAGAATAATGGACACCCAGTTTTGGGGTCTTAACTAAAAGGCAGGAGTTTGGGATTTGGAAGGGTTACTTGGCTCACTGTTCACAAGTCCGAGCAGTGGTTATCTTCCTATAGAGACAACATGTTTTCTACTAACAAGACAATCAATTCATGTTTTCAGAGAAATTCTGTCCAGATTTAGTACTTCTTTTGTACTTTTGTGCTGGTTTTAAAATGTTGATTTCAATTACTTGAAAAATAAATAATAACAAATAAACAAAAGAAGTTTAAAAAATTCCAAACAATTTCTAGGAAGGTGTAATTCGTTATATAATTTGACAAATATCATATTTAATTAAACTAAAAATTGCTTTACTTCTACAATAAAGTCTTGACTTCAAGTGTGTCAGTCACCAGAAATAGCTTTTGATTATAAATTATCACATAACTTTGCAGGATGAGGAACACAGGTATTTCAAGCATTCTGTTTTTATCTGAAGCTCACTGGAGCGGCTAGGACTATTCTTGCTGGTTTCATTAGGTTTGGAAGCTGGTTCTACCCCCAGGGTTTGGAAAACTAACTCATCAAGCCAGCATGTGTAATTTCCAAAATCAAATAATAATATTTTATTGTTAAAAAAAAATAATTGAAGAGCTCTTTCAAGCCTTGCTCAGGGCACCTGTGGTCATGCTGCTTTCTCCAGTTGGTGCTGCGTGATAAAGTTCTGGAATGGTCTGCCTGGGGAGGTGGTGGAGTCACCATCCCTGGATGTGTTTAAACAAAGCCTGGAAGTGGCACTGGGTGCCAGGGTTTAGTTGAGGTGCTGGGGCTGGGTTGGACTTGATCATCTTGAAGGTCTCTTCCAACCCAGTGATTCTCTGAATTCTGTGAATTCAGGGAGGCTTCTGTTACACTACGACATGAAATAACTCACACATTCATGATAGATCAAAAGAGGGGAAAAATATCAAAAAGAGGAAGTTTATTTTCTGACTTTGCAATATATAGAATTCCAAAAGTGGCAGTGGATTGGAGGATGAAATTGCCACCTCTCCAACCACACTGGTCAAACCAACAGTCCATCACTTCTCTCTTCCCACAAAGAAGAATGCAAAACAATCATTATTTACATGAACAGTGTGAGAAAACTGAAATAGAAATATGTAAACATCAGAAATCATAGAAAACTTTTAGAAGAACTTGGAAACTAAAGACCAGGGTGACAGGCTTCATCCATTTCCTTTTATTTTATGGTGTGTAAAGATTCTGACAGTGCCCCTCTCACTGTCCTCTCCTCTCACCCCTGCCCTGGAGAGCCTGATCAGTGCATTGCTTGTTCAACAGTGAAGTTTTAGTTTTGTATTCTTTCTGTGGGGAGTGCAACTGTTTTCCCCTTCTATCTGATTTATCCAAGGAGTCTCTGTTCATCCCCCACAACTCTGCGGTATCGAGGAGGTCACAGTACTGGAAGTGTGTCCAAATGTTCCTGTTTCCCGCAAACATCCATGTCCAGGCACAGAGAAGGGTCCCTAGGTGCACCACTTTCTGCACAGAATGAATCACACAATCACAGAATGATTTGGGTTGGAAAGGACCTTGAAGATCATCCAGTTCCAACTGGATGATGCAGTTCCAAACCACACTGGAAAGCCTCTCTCCCTGGATGTTTTATTTCCCAGCCTCCATTAGAGCTGCAGTCCCAAGCCAGCAATGCTTGAAGCCCTTGTCACAGGGTTAGCAAGCCTGGCACAGAGCTGTCACCTCTTACCTTCTCTAAAACCCCCTTGTGGCAGCAAATTTCTCCCTCTCTCAGGGTTTTTCATACAGGTGCACAGAGAGAAATGAAAGAGAAAACAATTTCTATTTGTGCTCCTTGTTTTTCTCATGAGGAATGTGTTTGGAGAATTGTTTACCTGGGGTGATTGCTTGATTGGATTCTGGTGAGGATTGTTTGAGCCTGATGGCCAATCCAACCCACCTGGGGCTGGACTCTCCAGAGAGGGTGACGAGTTGTGTTAGAGATTTAGTTAGAACAAGTAGGTGTGTAGTTTTTAGTACCTTTCTTTATATAGTATATTAATGTATTTTAGAATAGTTATAATAAAGAAATCACTCAGCCTTCTGAATTGAGTCAGACATCGTCATTTCTTCCCATTGGGTTCACCTGCATTTACAATCCCCTCTGTCCCCAGCTGCCACCGTCCTAGAGGGGCTGTGGCAGCCTGGGCTGCAGCAGCTGTTCAGCCAGGTGGTGACCTGCAGGACACATCTGCTTCCAATCAAACCTTTCTCTTGGCTGCAGGGTCCAGAACTTATCTGATCCTGAATCTCTATGAGAAAAAGAATGATTTTGTAATGACTTGCCAGTGTGAATTTACCCAATTAAGGACGAGTGGCTTACATAAAGTAGGTATCTCCCACATTTTATGTACTTTCACAAAATTTTATTAATTTGCTCTACTGAAAGCAATAAATTTACAAAGAGTAACAGTATTCCTTAATGACTAATTTTAAAACAAGCAGTTAAATAAGGAAGTAGTTTTCTTTTTTTAAAAAATAGACTGTATATGTTAAATAATCAAAGAAAAACATAAGCAGATTCTTCTTGAAATCTCTGTTTAAAATCAGGTAAAAAGAAATCAAAGTAAGGCAATAATATTGGAATGTTATTGTTTTGAACTTCATTGGAATAAGGAGATAACCTCCTTCCCTCTAAAGTTGTTGACCTCTTTGCAACTGCTAATCATCAAAGACATGGCAGTTTAAATAAGCTAGATAATACTAAGTTACAAACAGCATAACTAAGTTATAGAAAGAAGCTTACTTAATTTTTCAGCTTGTAATTTCATGCAGATTTTTAAACTGCTGCTTGTATTCCCTAACAGCTCCTGGTCTGTGTAAAAAGAGGTTTTCTGTAAATGTGATCTGGAAATGCATTCCTAAATACATAATAAAACTTTTCAAAGGCATGGACTTCTGTTCCCAACAGAAGTGGAGGAGGATGGTAAAAGTCACAGTTACAAACCCAGTAGTCATGTAATTGCACATGGTAGTAACAATACCAGCAGAAAACTTGGATATTAAAACGCAAATAATACAGCCTTGAAATCTGCCCAATTTTCTGTCCAGTGTGATAAACCACAAGGTCGCAACTTTATGAAGGCTACTGTGAATCAAATGGCATTAAACAAAGAGTTAAAGTAAACAAACCAGACTTTTATATCTTACCTCCAGCAGTTTTTGGGACTCCACATCAATTCTTCAATTAGCACAGAGAAGCACAAAGGATTAGGGAGAAGCTGCAAAGAGAGGCCTTTGGAAAGTTGGTTTCCCTCCTTTGGGAAGAATCTGCTCTGTTTTGGTTGTTGTGGTGCCCATGGGGTTATAGCAGGGAACAGGAGAGTTCAGCCCAAAATGGGCACCAGGGTCACCACACCTGGTCTGGCTGGGACAGCTCCAGATCTGCAGGCTGCTGTCAAAACAACCCAGACAAAACACACTGGAGCTTCCCATTCCACCTGGGACAGCTTCAAGGTCTTCTCAGTTCTGGGATAACTTTTATTTTGTGGCATTGACCTTGCCTGCAGAATGGACATTGTGATTTGTAATCAGGAAACAAAGGAATAAACTCACCCAGAATATTTTTGCTTAATGCTGACTTTCAAATAAGCACCAAGAAGAATAATGATGAGGTATGTTCATGTAGTGCATGTTATTATATTTACTTGTGCTTCTAGAAAATGCAAGCTATAGGCATGTAAACCTCCAACCCTGAGCAACTGAGATTCCTGCCCTACAAAAGGGAAAAAATAGAAAGATTAAAAAATGTCACCAGAGTATTTTTTTACTGAACTTTATTTTCATGTTTCTAAAATACCAGAATTTGAGATGCCATGGATTTCTCCTTGAGACAAATTCAGATGTGACTTAAAAGTCAGTCAGGAGGAAATGAGGGTCTTGCATTTTCCCTTCAAAACAATGTAATGAAAGGGGAAGGAACTGTACAACCACCATCATTCATGTGGCAACAACAGATCTGATTGCAGCAGACAAAACAAGTTCTTTAAACTGTGCATTGCTGAGAATAATAGGAGTTGAAAAATTCAAAGATCATTTTTCTGACTATTTCCATGTAGCTCTGGTCTTCCCATTGTCTTTCTTCTAGTGGATGTGCCTCATCAGCCTAAACTGTTGGTTTCAGTATGTTTTCCCAGTGTGATGCAGGACTTTAATGGTTCCTCCTAGTGAAACCAAAATGAGATGACAAGAAGAACATTAAAGTGATCTTTTAATTTTGTCCCTAAAGATGGAAAGTAAACACAACATGCTCATGCACTCATGCATGGCTTCCTGTAGAGATTCTGCAGTGCTGGAAGTCATCTAAAGAATCTCTTTGGGTGGGGGGTAGGCACCTATTGCTATTCTAGGAAAGAATTTTGTCTCACTGTCTGTAAATCAACGCAGCTCCAGCTAGTAAAAATAAAATAAATCTTCATAATAGAATAGAGGGACAGTAGAATTGTAGACACTTAGATACACACTAAACACTTTGGTCAAATAGAACACACAAAAATAATCTCAACTGCGTAGGATTTCAAGATGTTAATCTGAAGACAGTTACAGAAAATGGCTCTTTGTCAGGCTGCCTTGACAGAGACATGGAGAAAGTAAATACCTGAACAGCTTGTCATGGCTGTGGGTTATAAGGAAACTTTTCTTTTGTGATTTTGCATTGTTAAGAGGCAATTTATACCTGTAACTATATGACAGCTGATGCTATCGTGCCTTAACCTGACACTAAAACCAGCTTTATTTTTCTCTTTCTGATAAAACATAACAAAGTCGTATTTGCTGCGTGCAGACCTCTGTTAAAAACAAGTTCTTTCCATGCTGCAGGTCTTCCAACTACTGGCTCAACCGCATCCAGTCCTTCCTCTACTGCAATGAGAATGGGCTCCTGGGCAGCTTTTCGGAGGAGACCCACACGTGCACCTGCCCCAACGACCAGGTGGCCTGCCACAGCTTCCTGCCCTGCACGCTCGGCGATGGCCCCGCCTGCCTGAGCTGCGCCCCCGACAACCGCACGCGCTGCGGCAGCTGCAACGCCGGCTACATGCTGAGCCAGGGGCTCTGCAAGCCCGAGGTGGCCGACTCCACCGAGCACTACATCGGCTTCGAGACGGACCTGCAGGACCTGGAGATGAAGTATTTGCTGCAGAAGACGGACCGGAGGATTGAGGTCCACGCCATCTTCATCAGCAATGACATGCGCCTCAACAGCTGGTTCGACCCCTCGTGGCGCAAGAGGATGCTCCTGACTCTTAAGAGCAACAAGTACAAGTCCAGCCTGGTCCATATGATACTGGGCCTCTCTCTGCAAATTTGCCTGACTAAGAACAGCACCTTAGAGCCCGTCCTTGCTGTTTATATCAACCCTTTTGGGGGCAGCCACTCTGAGAGCTGGTTTATGCCTGTGAATGAAAATAATTTCCCAGACTGGGAGCGGACTAAACTGGACTTGCCCCTTCAGTGCTATAACTGGACACTGACTCTGGGCAACAAGTGGAAGACATTTTTTGAAACTGTGCACATCTATTTGAGGAGTAGAATAAAGTCAAATGGTCCAAATGGCAACGAGAGCATCTACTACGAACCCCTGGAATTTATTGATCCCTCAAGAAATCTGGGCTACATGAAAATCAACAACATCCAAGTGTTTGGCTACAGCATGCACTTCGACCCAGAAGCAATTCGAGACTTGATTTTGCAGCTGGACTACCCCTACACTCAGGGCTCACAGGACTCAGCACTTTTGCAGCTGTTGGAGATTCGGGATCGTGTAAATAAACTCTCTCCACCCGGCCAACGTCGTCTGGACCTCTTCTCTTGCTTGCTCCGTCATAGACTCAAACTGTCTACCAGTGAAGTGGTGAGGATCCAATCTGCTTTGCAGGCCTTTAATGCCAAATTGCCAAACACAGTGGATTATGACACAACCAAATTATGTAGTTAACCATAAATGTGAAGCACAACACAAAACTTTGAAGGAGTTTTTACAGTGCTTTTGTGGAACAGTTTATGTTTGGAAGAGTAAATTTAAATTGTCTTTTCAATATCTGTCTTATATCAGTCAATACTGTTGGATGGCAATTTACACACATGAACTTGCTGACAATGAATATATTATACCTGCAGTTTTGGTTTATGAATGAAATAAATACTGACACCAGTCTAGAAGACATTCTACTTTTTACAATAAATTTCATTTGTAATTTTATATGTTCCGTGGCAATGCTTTTGTGCATTACATCCTCTAGAGGGAACATAGAAGGAGACCAATAAAATTTTGTAGCTGAACAGTTATTACAAAGAAACGCTGTGGGATTCTTTTTTCTTACACAAAAGTAGTAACTTTGATACACTTTTGTGTGTGTTGAACTCAGTAGGGGTAGGAAAATAGAAGAGATTGACATCAGATTTTAAGAGAAACTGTCAAAAAGTCAAAACCATAGGATATTTTAATTTTAGGATGTGGATCTAGGAGTTCATGCCGGACTGAAGTGACCACTGTAGCGATGCTCCACCTGAGGCTTGTCCTTTCCAAGGTGCTCAGTGTGACACCCAGACATCAGAGTGATTTTAGGAGTGTTTTAGGGTGGGCAGGAGGTTGGAGCTGTGGGATACACAGCAGTGCAAGGCTGCATTAACTCTACAGGAGACAGGTGAGAGGCTGTCTGCAAATGACCAAAATGATTTTCAAAAGTCTCCCCCTGATCCTTTGCTTTGCATATTTACCAAAAGAATCAAGCATATGTGCACATGCCTCCTCCCGAATGCACACACCATAATATTCAGAATTCTCTGTTTTGAACTGCTCACCCAAGTACAGCCATACTGCTTAGATTCAAATTAATGTTAAAAATTTCCCTGTCAATGCACATCTTTAGTAGATGTGTGCTTTTCCCATTCTTTTCAGTGCAAGAATTTTCAGTTTTTTAAAAAATCCCCTTTGGCAGATACAAGAAATCCAGTTTATAAAGCTGACAGTGCAAGTCATTAATTAAGCATTATAAACTACTGAAATTAATTAAATGTGAATGTCTGTGGATCCGAATCAGGTTCTTTGCCATTTGACACATCCCAGCAGAAAAAAAGCACATCTGAGACAGCAGAACCTGGGACTCATAAGAAGCTTTTGCTGCCTTTTGCAAGAGAACACAACAAATAGCTGGATTGTCAGAAGTCCCCATTAGTAACTGCAGGATAAAATGAAGGAAATTGATACAAAATGGTTTAGTAGTACTTCCTTACATTCATTCTGAATCTGTGTCACAGATTTAAAAGTCAATTTGTATGTTTTAAATGGGAAAGAATTATATAAAGAACAGGCAAGCACAAAAAGCAAAAACCCCTATTTCATTCATTCACAATTTTAATTCAGCTATACTCCAATGAAATTCACTTTTTTCATTTCAATTTGTTGTATTACTGTGTCATTTGCATTTAGCCCAATCTAAGAGACATTCCTCACTTCCAGCAAGACCCCAGCAGCACAGGGGAGAAAACACCTTGTAAGTGAATGTAGGCAATATAAAATACAAGGACAGAAACTCTTCACAAAGCCCACTGCCAAGGGAAATATATTCCTTAATGATTCCTGTCTCTCCTTACTGCTTTACTGTTTCACTGCCACCATTTGGACAATTCCTCAGACCTTCTATACTAAGAAGTCACTCAGAAGTAAAATTAGTGATTTTTTCCCTTGTTTTTTAGAGCCTTTTTTGGGGGGGTTGTTTTTTAGTGTTTGGTTGTTTTTTAGTGTTTTTGTTTGTTTGTTTGTTTTGGGGTTTTTTATGTTGTTGTTTCTGGAGGAATTAACCTCTGGATGAATTCCCGTTTGTCTTCAACTTACAGCTTTCTTTTGCTGATAAATAATGTATCTCAACCCCTCTTCTACGTGTCTAGATTTTGGCTTGCTCTTGCATTAGTAAGATCTTTCCAGTTAAAATTCTCAGTATTCCAGTTTTCATCTTCAAGTCATTCTTTTGCTCTTTTGTTATGTCTTTGGCAACTATTATAACTTGCAAAATTAGATAGTTGGCTTTTACTACTCAGTACCTTGTATAGTCTTTTCAATCAAGTGAAGGACTCTAATGTTATAAAATGAACAAAAAGTAAAAATAAATGTCCTCTTCTGCTTCTAGGAAGTAAAATGATGAAGTGTGGGGCAGTGATGAAGTGATTTGCTTCCCTTCACTAAGAAAAAATACCAGTTGTCACAGTAAATGATCGGAGGGGTTTTCTCCCCCACCTTTCATCCTCCTTCTTAAGATTTTCCCCCTCTGACTATGGTTTTCTTCTTGGCTGAGGTTTTTTTTTTTTACATGTCTTTCTCTGCCAAGATTTAAAGTTTTTCATTGTGCACAACTGTATCTGTAATAAAAGATACAGATAAGAAGAAGCCCCAGAAGTGGGACATCATTTAATTATTACACAACACATTCTTTGTGTTGGACTGGAGTAGTGAAAACTTCCTGTCATTAGTCACCAGCTTTGTGCCAGATTTCCTAGCCCACTACTCAAGGACTAGTTTTGGATTTTGGAACCTGTAGGCTCATGGAATAGGGATAGTTTCTATTTTACCAGAACTGGATTCTATAAAGATAAGGAAAAATTATAGGGAAAACCCCCCCACAAGTATATTAGGAGAAAAAAAAATTGCACAGTTTTATCAAACAAGAGACAATAATGTTTCCCTTTGGACATTTTTTCCAATGGAAAACTTTCTATGTTCTCAAAAAAGAACTTTAGGATGTTTTTTTAGAAAAAGATGTCTCTGAATGAGTCAAATCAACAAACAGCTTGATCCATGAAAGTTTTGTAATAAGCTATGGATGCAAAGGTGGAGAAGAAAGAACTGTGGCTACACCCATGTGAACTCATTTCCATTTGAGCATTGCAGATGGAAAAAAAAAAGCACAGAAAGGATGGTAATAGACAATCACAGAATCATGGAAATCCAGACTTGTTTGGGCTGGGAGGGACCTCAAAGCCCATTTGGTGCCACCCTCTGCCATGGGCAGGGACACCTTCCACTAGCCCAAGTTTCTCCAAGCCCTGTCCAGCCTGGCCTTGGACACTTCCAGGGATCCAGGGCAGCCACAGCTTCTTTGGGCACCCTGTGCCAGGGCTTGCCCACTCTCATAGAGAAGAATTTCTTCCCAAAATCCCATCTAAATGTACACTTCTTCTGTTTAAAGCCACTTGCCCTTGTCCTGTTACTGCCTGTGTACTGTATCCATGGAATGGCACAGTGACATCTTAGGACAATATTCCGAACAAATTCCAGTGACTACATGGAGTCACTGGATGGAGGCTGAAAGTGGGAGAACAATAACCAGGTTGTTACTAATTAGAACACAGGCATCATCTTGCTTAAATGAAGGCCTCTCTGACAAAGAACTCTTCTAACACTATTTTCCAAGCAAATTCAATGCAGATCATGTCTGAAGTGGAGCCAAGTTAATGTCTATAAATTCTATTGTGGGAAGAGACTGCAGTAAGGATGGGCCCCCTTATCACTATTTGGGAACCAGAATTAGGTTTTCCAGACTGATCTAAGTCTCTGGGCGACAAAATTCAGAATACATAGGCTGAATTGAATCATATTCAAACATAGTGAGCATGAATGAACTCTCATTTCTCTCATTGCTTGCTGAAAAAATACAGGCAGGAAGAAAATGTGTTCATATTCTAGTGGCTGAAGATAGAGAGAGGTGTAGTCACATTTTAGGATCTTTCTTCCCAAAGTTTGAGGGAGAGCCTTTGTTTCCAAAGATCTGCATATGCTGACTGCATTTCTTGTGAAAGTGCTTATTTGGCAGACACCTCAAATCAGCAAAGAGGCAAAAGCCAAAAAAAGTCAGTATTCCCAGGCTGAGTAAGCAGCTTGTGCAGGAAGGAGGATGGAGAATGCAGAAGAGGGCTACAGCTGCCTGAAGGTCCTCTCTGTGAAAATGCAACACGTTTTCCAGGCACAAAAAAATGTCATGGGGAAGAAAAGTGATCCACACCCTCCTCTCTGCTGTGCTGGCAGCAAGCAGGAAAATGGGATATGGGGAAGGATCAGTGTTTTAAAATCCAGCAGCCATCTTTGGCAGGTAGGGGACAGAATCTGAGCTGCTGTGCCAGCAGAGCCACCCCTGGGAATGGGATCACACTCTGGATGCTGCAGCCAGGGCTCCTGCCGAGGTGGTTGGAGTGCAAGGGGGAAGCCAGGGAAAAGCAGAGAGAGGAAAGGAACAAAGGTCTCATTTGAGTAGGCTTTTAAATAAGCAAGAGAGCCTGCATGCCTGGTTACAGCTAAAAACAGGGGCCAAGGTCTCCCTGGGTGTGGATGAGGTTTGGAAACGAGGAATGTCATGGCTACTTTTTAATGAGAGTCACATTGGGAGATCTCGACACCAGAGCAAGTGCAGACTTAGTGCTGATGTTCAGGATTCGTGGGGGCCCAGCAGGGCAGTTTGTGGGACTGCAGGACTGCCCTTGGGGTCTGTTCATTCAGCTTCATCCTCTAAGCATGAAATCTACTCCAGAAGTAGCACATGGGTGTAGCCACAGTTCTTTCTTCTCCACCCTTGCATCCATACCTCATCACAAAACTTTCATATGGATCAAGCTGTTTGCTGATTTGGCTCACCCAAAGACATCTTTTCCTAAAAAAACCCATCCTAAAGTTAGTTTTTGAGAACACAGAAAGTTTCCTATTGGAAAAAATGTCCAAAGAGAAATATTATTGTCTCCTGTTTGAGAACCTGATAAAACCCTATACCAAACACTTTCTGCATACACAGACCACCGATGGAGCAACCACAGCCCTGGGTCACAGGAGATAAAATGTCAGCTTACCCACAGGGTAGAGAAGTGTATGGATTCTGACTTTAATTTTCACAAATTTGGCAGTGTGGCCACACCAGATATACCACTGCTTTGGGAACAAGTGCACATAAATTCCTTCTTTCCCTGCCAAGCCAACAACAGTAAGGTGAGAATTATGACCAAAGAAACAGTTTTACCTCCCAGAAATAGTGCAATTTTCCTTCTCTGCAGATTACTCCTTGGATGGTAACGTGCATCTAAAAATACCAGTGTATCTTGTCAACACACTCACATATTCCTCTGTTTTAGGGAGCGTTCAACGTGCAGGTATGAAAGGGAAACACAAGAAATGCCAATGTTAGTAACAATAGGTGCTGTAGGATTGCCCACCCTCTGCTCACACCTGCACCAGGCATTGTTTGTCTGTCTATGATCTGCTCTCAGCACACAGCAGACAGAAAAGAGCTTAAAACCACCTGAGAAGCAGAGATAGCTTTGCTCTGAAAACAAAGCTCCCCTAAGAGGGACTAATCCAGAGCGTGACCACCTTTCAACACAATCCAAGAGCTTTCTCTTTTCAGAAAAAGGCTTTTTGCCAATTCTCAGCTGACAGAGAAGAGAGAAGAGGAGGAGTAAAACAAAGTGAAGTGTGTACATATCAAACCACAATTCTTCGGTGGGGACTGAGGGGAGAACAAAGAGTCTTTGAAGAGCTTTGGGATCCCATCACAGCTGTGTAACTCACTCCAAGAGCATCTAGGTTCCACAGGGATAACAGAAAACCCAAAATGCAATGATCATGTACAATTGCTGAGCATGAGCGTGACAGAAGAAAATCAACCATCACTAGTTTTGAACACACAAATTTTCGTCTTACATCTTTCCCTCACTCTCAGCAGAGAAGAAACTTTAAGCATTAAACAGGAATAAGGGAATGACAAAAGATAGTTCATAGTAAAAATGTGTAGAGCTTCTTTTCATGTGCCTTTTCACTGGGGCCTCTCATGTCCCCATCAGTTATTCAGTTTACCAGGTGCGTATCAAGGCAGAACTCCTTTGCCTACACAATTAAGGCATCACAACATGAGAGAACTTTATGGTTGTGTAAGATGTCTAAATTATTTTAAATAACCCTGTGTCTTACATATCATTATAAATTTTCCAGCTAAGTCCTTCCTCAGCATCAGCCAAACCAAACCAAACCAAACCAAACCAAACCAAAACCAAACCAAACCTCCATCCCAAAATAATACAGACAATTTCTACAAGATTAGACAGCAATTCTGCCATTAAGCAGCTCTATGAATTTTTTAATTATATTTTTTTAAACGGGTTTTGTACCACTATTTTTCTATGAATTTAATTCCTTTCTTGCTGTCCAGTGCTTACAATTTCCCTCCCAGAATCTCTGTTTCTGAAGGGACTAGTTTGACAGCTTGAGATGTGAAAGTTCTTGTTTAACAGCAGGACATCAGAGAGCATCACAGCTGCCTTTTTAATATTTAGATCCATAAAGTTAAGATGAGGACTGTACTGCTAAGCATTTTAAAAATGCTGACTTGTCAACACAAAATAGAAAATGGAAATTCTTAGCTATGAATTTTATCTGGACTCCAAACATTAAAGCCTCTAGTCAATCAGAATTTAGTCATGTAAACGTACCAAGCATTTATTTTCATGCATTATTTCTCAACTTTAACAGACTCAGAGAGCAAAATGAACACATGAACTGAGTGACATTGAAATCATTGGTGCTATTTCTAATATGCCTTTGGTAGAATGGAATACATTGATGACAATATTTCCCTTCATTGGAAAGGCAATATTCTGTCATATTCTCTTAAAATAAATTGGAGTGACTATATTCCTCCACTTCAACCCAGAGAAATGTGAATTTATTTACTAAAGTAGCTGGATTCTGTGCACACACACTCATTGAACTGCCTGGCAACTTTTTTCCTTAAGAGACAACTTTTAATGTCATTGATAGAGTTGGGAAAAGCTATTCTCTAAAGAACTGGGACACTCTGGGCAGTAATCCCCCTGCAAGTGCAGATATTTGACCTTCAGGTTAATAGATGTCATTTCCACCTGAGCATCGGGGAGAAGGCAATTCTTGAGCAGGTGAAGTTGCTCTGTGAGCAAGGCCTTTGTCACACTGCTGAAGGTGAGACACATTTCTGGTGGCTGAATCCATCCCTGCCCACATGGAGGCATCCAGCTGGTAAAACCTACACCTTCTGTGATGAGGGCTTTCAGATAGGAGCCTCTTCTATCTGCAATAAAGCTCTGAAGGATAATTTGGACATGTCATTAGTCCATTAATCCATCAGCAATCCCAAGGTCCAAGGTTCCTAGCCTAGATTAAATGAGTAGTGATGGGCAATGTGAATAATCAACCCAGAACTACTAAGGCCTTTATTGGCAATTCTATTGAGCCTAGGCCCATTTTCTAGAGAAGAAACTGCAATTTATGTAAGAGACAAAGAGCAAAAAAAGCACAAAAAATGAAAAAAAAAGAGAAATAGTACCAGTCATAGATATAAAAAAGCAGTTATTAAAAAATAATTTTTAAAAAATGCAAGATGTGATTAAGGCCCACAATTAGCCACTGCATAGAATCATGGAATCCCACAATGGTTTGAATTTGGAAGGACCTTCCAGATCATCCAGTGCCACCCCTGCCATGGCAGGGACACCTTCCACCAGACCAGGTGGCTCCAAGCCCCGTCCATCCTGGCCTTGGACACTGCCAGGGATCCAGGGGCAGCCACAGCTTCTCTGGACACCCTGTGCCAGGGACTTACCATCTTCTCAGGGAAGAATTCCTTCTCAATATCCCATCTGACCCTGCCTCTGGCAGAGCGAAGGCATTCTCCCTTGTCCTGTCTCTCCAATTCCTGATGAATTCTCCCTCTCCGGTTCCCTGGAGCCCCTGCAGACCCTGGAAGTTGCTGTGATGTCTCCACACAACCTTCTCTTCTCCAGGCTGATCATTCCCAGCTCTGCCAGCCTGGCTCCTTAGGGGAGCTTCTCCAGAGCCTTCATGGCATCCTCTGGACTTGCTCCAACATTTCCATGTCCTTATGCTGGAGACAGCAGGACTGGACACGGAGCTCCAGGTGCTCTGAGCAGAGCAGAGGGAATGTGCTGAGGGTGCCTTGGTCCCAGTGCCTGTGGAACAGAGCCGTGCAGAAAGGTTCTTGAATGCACTGGAACTCACAGGGTGCGATGCAGCTGCATGTGGAGGCTGCAGCACAGTCACACCTCAAGGAAATATTTTTAGCACATTAGGAGAAAATGTAAAATCTCCTTATGAAATATGATGTTTGGATTTATAACTGAGTTTCCCCTGGTAAGTTCTGGGAAATTTCCCTAAATCAAATTAAACGCAGGGAGCTCAGCTGGCCTCATAAATCAACTGTCTAAACTAGGAATGCTTCAAGTGATGCACGTCCAAGTCAGGAAGCGTGACAATAAATTTGATGACATGAAATGATCCTGTTAGGCCTGGATAAAACTGTGAATAGGCAGTTTTTATGCCTTTCCTCGACAACTGTAAACGAGTCTTTTTTTTCTAAAATGCTGGATGAAGTGTCCACATTGGATCTTCTTCACAGCAATGAAAAGCTTTCTGCCCAAAGAATGTTGGAGATTTTTAATCTGAAAATGTTAAAATGAATACCAGATCTTGGATATCTACTTCTCCAATGTCTGTGCTACCAGGTAGGAGGAGGGAACTAAACAGGGATTATCACAAAGGTGAGAAGGAGCATCTCTGATGAGGAGAAACTGGGAGATGGGTCTGGTTAGTTTGGAGAAGAGGAAGTTTGGAGGCGATTTCATCAATCTATAAAAATATCCCAAGGGCAGGTCCTAAGGGGATGGTGCCAAACTTTGTTCAGAGATGCTCAGTGACACGACAAGGAGTGATGGCCATGAACCAGCCAAGCACAATTTCTACCTCTGCATGAGGAACTTCTTTCCATGGAGGGTGGAAGAGCACTGGAACAGCTGCTCAGGGAGGGGTTGGAGTCTCCCACTCTGGAAACATCCCAAAGTCACCTGGATGTGCCCCTGTGTCTCCAGGTGACCCTGCCTTGGCCAGGGGTGGGACAGAGGATCTCCAGAGCTCCCTCCCAACACTAAGGACTCTGTGGTTTTGTGGATGAAGTTCCTTCAGCTTTGGAAATTTATTGCTGGGGTATGAACAAGACCTTCTTGCTCCGTACAAAAAGTCACTAATTCACAATGTAAAACAACACTTGAAGACTGTGCAGGAGTTAAAGGATGAGACACAGGCTGGGGGAGCTGTGAGAGGCCTCCAGAGAGACCCCAGAACCCCTCCCAGTGTCCAAAGGGGAGCTCCTTCAAAGGACTTCATCACTCACACCTCTTCTCAGGAAATGATCGGGAAAAAACAGCACTTTATCATTCAAAATCTTGTTATATACAATGGTAAAACACACATCAAAGCAAAGAATTAGTTATCAGCATGTTCAAAATCTTACCAGAATAATCAGAGAATTAATATTGGTTCAGATCAAATTATTAGAATAAAAATAACGAGTAGAATACTGTTACACAAAAGATAACAACAAAAACTGTTGGAACCCTGGCTGCTGAAAATTTTAGACTTTCTGTGCTGACAAGCACTGACACCAAGAGAACATTAAATTTAACCTGAATCCTTAGAGAAAGCTTCCAAATTAAATAATAAAACTAAGATTATAAGTGTATAGTTTAAATATAAATGTGTAATATCACATAGTAAGAAAACTTAAAGTTTTAAAATATAATAATATATATAAAACAAAATAAAAATTTTAGAAGAAAAACTAATCCTTCTTCTTCATATGTTTAAATAGTATTATATAATTAAATAAAAAATCCACATTACAAACCACAAGTAGTTAATTCTTAAGTTAAAAATAAAAAATAATTTAAGTATAATTTCTTAATTAAACAATTTATCCTTAAAAAACTTTATTTAAAAATGCAACTCCATTTGTAGTTTATGAAAATAAAATAATATAAAACTCACAATGTATAAAACTTTAATATACATAAAGTAATAACTAAATAAAAACGAATCTAAATCCAAACAAAAAATACCATCTCACACATTTATTCCCAACCCTAAGAAAAAAAAAAATTTAAACTCCACAGCCAACAACAACACTAATAATAGTAATAATAACAGTAATAGTAATAATAATAATAATAACAGTAATAATAATAATAATAATAATAATAATAATAATAATACATTTAAACCCACAATATTTTATCAATTTTTATCTTCTTTCATTGGTGTGAAGGTCCCTACCATAAATGAATTCACTGCACGTGGTGCATTTTGCAAAAGTTAATATTTGGGATTTGTTCTCTTTGTTACCTCTCAATTGATTTTGTCCAGCTCCAGCTGGAATACACAGTGCAATATCAAACACCTATATCTGACTGACATGCTAATAAAAATAAATAAATAATATACTTTCAATAACAGGACTTTCAATGCCACCCTGATCTACCCTGGTAACCCCAGAGGACACAGTAAAAGCTCAGCACACAAGTTTTTCAGTGGGACTCTGATGGCCAAGTTTCCATTTAGAAGGATGTTGGCTTGCCTTTGTTTTCATTTCCAGAGTGCTTCATTAGGCTTACAAATGTTTAATTAAGTTTTATTAAATGCATTAAGCTGAGAGTAAGGAGCTGCACTTTGCACGCTGGGTGAAATGGACTCAGTGGAAAAAAACCATTATCTGGAGTGATCAAGATTGATCTGTGCATGCTTTGGCCAATTTGTAGCTAGAGGGAGGCTGATTTTTACTTGCTGTTTATTCAAGGGAATGAATCTTACAAGTAAAAATAAACCATTGTTTTGAGTAGCCATTTTCTCTCTCTCTCTCTTTTTTTTCCCCTTCCATTATTTTTTTTAAATTTCCTTGTATCAAATGTCTATTTTCCGTTAGAGACAGGCAGCACTGACTCCTTTAGGAAGTTCTGTTGTTTTGCCAGCTCAGGGATTTTACTGTAAGGCTGATGATACCAGATTTGTTTTAAAGTCCAGGTCTTGGAAAGCTGTCATGGAGTGAGTCTTCATTATGTGCACACAAAAAACTGGATATCCTCAAGGCTAGAAATAATTGGTGATATAATGGGAATATTGTGGGGAATAGCTTTCCAGGTGGCATGTCCCATACCGGGCTTGAGCTGAAAGAAAAATCTGAAGAGTTTTAAGCTGCCAAAGCCATCTGATATATAAAAGTTTCTGATAAATAAAACCTCCAGTTTCTGTGGCTGACAAAAATCCTCTCACTGTCCTTGCCTTGGGTAAAACTGAGATCTGTGGGCCAAAGTCCTTGCCTGGAAAAATTAAAAACAATACACTAACTTAAACAAACACTGAATTGTAAGGCAATCTCATGCTTTTTAAGACTCCAAAATTGTTGTTTTAAGACAGACTGTTGTTTTTCCTATCATTCTTGTTATGTGTAATTTATGCTAATAGTTATTCCTGATTGCTGCTGGGTTTTTTTACTTGGAAGCTTACAACTAATCAAAGAGCTATTGCTATCCTTGGCTGAACTTTAATTTTTGAACTCAAAAAGCTGTATCTGCTACAACATCTTGGCTCCTTGAGAAGATACTTGTTTTGGAAAAGAGTAAACTCTTCACTCAACATATCCACCATTTTAATCTTAGATCATATGTGCTTTGTGCTAATTGGAACAGAACCTTAATTTGAATCAATTATTGTATTGACTGAGCACCGAATATGCACCAAACAGAACAACTACTTAATTTGTTAATGAAACTCTACCACATCTCTGCTTTGAAAATAAACTAAGAGTGAAGAAGGAATTGGGAAAAAACAGCCCAGAAATATCCAAGGGGGAGAAGAAGGGGAGAATGTGCTCCAGATTGCCCTGCAGAGTTTGGGGACGCCCCAGTGGGGCAGACACCCACAGTGCAGATACTGAAAGCATCAAATTGTACAGGGCAGGGTCAGGCTGGAGCTCAGGGAAAGGCTCTTCCCCAGAGGGTGCTGGCACTGCCCAGGCTCCCCAGGGAATGGGCACGGCCCCAAGGCTGCCAGAGCTCCAGGAGGGTTTGGACAACACTCCCAGGGATGCACAGGGTGGGGTTATTGGGGTGTCTGGGCAGGGCCAGGGGTTGGACTGGATGATTCCTTTGAGTCCCTCCCAGCTCAGGATATTCTGTGGTTCTGTGAAAACTACAATTAACCAGCAGGTCACCGTGGCAGCAGCTCTTTGCCCACAGAGAGCAGGCACAACTTCCCCAGGCATTTTCCTGGGGAAGGCTGTGAGAAGATCAGAGGAAAGAATGAGAAAAAATTCTTATCTCCACTTGTTGCACCTGCTGTTGTGCACGTGTGGAATGTGCCATGGAGATTTGTGTACCAAGGGGTGATTTCTTAATTGGACACTGGATGGTGTTTGGATGGATTTAATCAGTTAGGTCAAAACTGCATCAGACTGGCTGAAAGGGTTACCAAGTTTCTTAATAGTAGAGTATAATATAGTGTAAGATGAAATAATAATAAAGCAATTAATCAACCCTCTGCAATCATAGAGTCAATGCTGATTATTACCCAACTAAAGGCCTGTGGCAACAGGTTGCTTTGCAGAAAGCTCAATTCTAGTCATAGAATAACCCGCGAATCATGGAATCATTTAGGTTGGGAAATGCCCATCCCTGAAATCTTGCTGCCAAACACGCCTGGGACAGCACTGAGATGGCTCAGTGGCACGGCTCTCCCAGTGCAGAGAAGAGAAGGGCGAACAAGTGAAATAACCCTGTGTCTGCTCAGAACCTCCTCACAAGGCCTCTCTTCATGGCCCAGAGTGAGACACATTTGAGAGGAATGATGGATTTGTCTTTGCAAACAAGCTGTGGGTCTGCTGGTAGATAAAACTAGCACTGAGAGATAAAAGAAACAATGGGTAGAAATCAGAAACTGATTGACAAATGGAAAAAAGATATTTGCCTTTACAAACAAACTGTAGATTTGCTGATATATGAAATTGGATACCGAAAGATGAAAAAACATTGGGGGAAAACCATAAATTCCATAAGAATTAAAAATTAAAAAGGATGGTTATAGATTAGAGGGAAATCTTCAATATCAGGCATTTGAGGAAGTCTGTACCTCTCAAGTACCTCAGCCAATGGGGAAAGAGAGAGGGAAATGAGGGAAATTAGGATAAAAAGGAGGCTGCATTCTCCAAAAATTTGAGAGACCCCAGAGTAGTGCCCCATGGCCTCTCCCTTAATTTGAATAAAGTAAAAGGATTCCTCTGTCTCCTTTTTGGACATAAACCTCTGGTGTTTGTGGATTAATTTTCCTGACACATTCACAGAACCTCAGGGCAGGACTCACATGACCACTTGGCATTCTGTTGAACCCTGTAGTGAAGCAGTTGCTTACAAACAAACAAACTGTAGGTTTGCTTTTAACCATCACTGGTAAAAAGTTGTACATGGAGTAAGGGTGGCTTGACAAAAGCTAAATAAGAACCTGGGAAGAGCTCAGCTCTTACCTCCTCCCCTGACATCAGTGGGACTAAATTTGACCACTTCTGTGACACTTGCATTTATGTATCAAGACTGCAAAGCCCATTTATCACATAAAACATATTTCTTTTTGGTTTCTAGATGTTACAAGGCACAGTTGATCAACACTACAATCAGTAATACAGACGTTGGGAGTCTTTTGCATTGTGCTTCTGGGCTTATAAACATTTCTGCAGCATGTCATTGTTTGGAAACACAAAAACCAGTTTACACAGTGTACCTCCACCTGAAAATTCAAGAATTACATAATTTCCAAGTTACATAAGGCAGGAGATAAATGGATGTTATACATAAAATATGTATGTCTCCTATCCCGTACACCCTGTAATTATGAAGACATTTTTAAGTAGCTGACACTAGAGCTAAACAGCAGGTGTTAAATTATTATTTCTTCATGCTTGTTGACTTTTTCTCAGACATTCTTGGATGAACATTTTTAGCTCCCAACATTTTTAGCTCCCAAAACTGTTGGGATCTTAACCTTTGGATTAGGAACACCCAGGAATGAACTGGAAGTTTCCATCAGGTTCCAAACCGTGCTGAGATCTGAAGGTGTGTGAGAGGGTCAGAATGGATCAGAGACAGATCTGCTTGGGAATGTTGTTGGTTTTAAAGCTTCTGCAATTGGAGCAAACACACAGAACTCCTCTGCTGCAGCTGAAGGCTGGGGAACCTGCACACCAGCACTTCCAGGCTTTTTCAGGCATTGAATTCAAATTCCAAGGAAGAGCCTCTCGCTTTCCTCTTCCTCTGTGATTCACTGAGCACCATTTGAGCCTGCAAGTCTTGCTTGAAAGAATCTGCATTAATTACTACTCATCAGCCTTAAATATGGTGACAGCTCCTGTTGGCAGCACTGTTTATTTTGTGACCACCTTTTCAGCTCTGCTGTCAAATAGAGTTTTTTTCCCCTTCCCAAGAAAACAACCTTTCTCTGTGACCAGCTGCTGAGAACAAACCTCCTCTCCCTCCCCTCCCCAATCCTGAACACGCCATCCTTATTTCCTTGTCAGTGAAATTCTGTCCTTATAAATAGGGGCCGGGCAGGAGTTATAGATATCAAATTTTATGCTGCTCAAAGGAGAGAAGGTCTATACTGCTTCTCTGGATTCCTCTTGATAGATATTGTGATCCATCTGTCAAAATGTTCCTAATTTCCTGTGATTGTCTGTGGCTTCCCTCTCTACAGAAATATTTCTCGTTGCAATGGTTTGTTTGAAACTACCAACCTACTTCTGTGAAAATCCTTTCTGATGGAGATGTTCTTTAGTAATTTTTTTTTATTATTTCTTTAGTAATCTAAGTCTGTGAAAAGAGAGCTTAGAAAGCTATAAAACAAATTGTCTTTTACCATCCCTTTCTCATTGTTAAAAAAAAATTAAACTCTCACAATTTTCAACTAATAACACCTAAAATCCTATCAGTATAGCTGAAGAAGAGTAATTATTGCCTGAGGGGAAAAAAAAAAAACAAACCCAAAAAAACCCAACCTAACCCAATCCCTGAATATACACCTCTGAAAAAGAAGAAACAAAGATTGTTAGAGAATTAAAAGGTTTCAGAATCTAAACAGTAGAATCCACAACCATAAACACAATTTAGTGTAAATTGTTTCACTTACACAATAAAACATGAGTTATTGAGAGAAAATTTATGGGATAAAAAGGAAGGAAGGAAGGAAGGAAGGAAGGAAGGAAGGAAGGAAGGAAGGAAGGAAGGAAGGAAGGAAGGAAGGAAGGAAGGAAGGAAGGAAGGAAGGAAGGAAGGAAGGAAGGAAGGAAGGAAGGAAGGAAGGAAGGAAGGAAGGAAGGAAGGAAGGAAGGAAGGAAGGAAGGAAGGAAGGAAGGAAGGAAGGAAGGAAGGAAGGAAGGATAAAATCAAAGAAAGCTCTTTTAAAACAAACAGGGCATAATAATTTTCTCTTTCTCTGCTTATCTGCATGGGCACAGTCACAGATGTGGGAAAACAACAGGATCATTTTTTACAGTTTGCAACCCCAAGCCTCTTGTTAAAACCTAAACATCCTGTGCAAGTTAGGATAACCCAGAAGAATTTCCAGAGACTCAAACTTCTTGGATGGCTAAATTTAATTTCCTAAATAATGATGCAGAGATGAGAGTTACAGACCAATCCCACTGTCAAGAGCAACTGGGACAAGGAAGGATACTTGTATAAGACCAATTACGCTTCTTTTTCCTTTTGCTGGCAGTAATGTCCAGCAGTCAGGGTACATAATTTGTACCTTTTTTACTTCATTTTACTTCATTTAAGTTTCTACCAGTTTCTGCACTTGCTTCATATTTTCAGCTACTCTGTCCCTTGTTTTTGTCCTGAAAATGCTTCACATAGATGTATGAGCAGGAAACCCCCCATATGTCATTGCTTGGCAGCAAAACCAGAAAAGAAAACCCATTCACAGGGAGCAACAATGAAGCAGCATAAGACACCTTTATTCTCAAGTACTTTTATTTTAATGTGCTTCTATTGAGAAAACTGAGAATTTAATTTGGGCTTTACTACGATGCTGCATCATTAACTTCCAAACACCTCTAGAGCTTTTCCATTTCTCTGATTCTGTTCTTAAACCTGGAATTAGACTGCCTTAGCCTTGAGTTCAGGTGCAGTGAGTACTTCAGTCTCACACAGCTGTTCTACACCTCTTCCTTTAGATGAATGTATTTTTCATTCTCCTTTTTTTTAAATTTTTTTTTCAATTTCTCAACTGTCTGAGATTAAATCATCTGTACTAATTCTTTTTTTCACATCTGAGCAATTAGCAGAGGATTGCAGGAAGATGCCATTTGACAGCTATGTGAATAACAGAGATGGTTATCAGAGAACAGAAATAAATTTTAGGGATGTCTTCAATTCTTTTTAATTCTAATTTGGAGAAGATTTCAAACCTTAAAAGCCTTAAGCCCCTACATAATTTTGTGAAACTTAGCTTTTGCTGGGAGAGGTTTGGTTTTCATTTCATCTTCTCCACCACCAGTTGTTTTTACCAGTACTATTACAAGGACCTCATAAAACTTTCAGTGAGAAAGGCTGTCAAAACAGACAGAACTCCATGAGATATTTAGCTTTCAATGAAATGGATTTTTCTGCTGTAAACCACTTTTTCTGACTCGCCTTGGTGAATGATAACAACTGTGAAGGATCTCTTATGTGGGAAGATTTAGGAGAGTGTATCTGTCACATGTATATTCACCTCAGTAACTCCTTGTTCTTGTAGTAACAAGATCTTTCTCATTCTCTCACCACGCTCTACATCATCACCTGAAATGGAAGCTGGGTGTCAATGCCAAACTCAAATCAATAAAGAGCTCAAGCACCTGTAGTGGTGCCAGAGGTAATGTTTCAATTAATCTTTCAGAATTAATGTCTGCTTCATTTCCAGGAAGTCCAGAGGGGTACGTAATGAACCCATTTTGTGCTATTTAAATAGGGTGAGAAAAACGTTGCCTCTCTAATTTGAATTACACGACTGCAGGAGGATTTGAGTAGGACAAACACCACCCTGAGCCAGTTTGAGGATAGGAAAGAGCAGTGAAAAGAGCAGTCCATCTTTATTCTCTTTTGCAACCAGGCAGAAAAGCAAAGGAAAATATTGTGCCTTTACTGTGCTACCACCAGCAGCACAAAAATTTGCTGCAAATACAGCCTAAAAGTAGTCACTGCCCCTGGTGAATGGTGGATTTGTTGAAACTCTCCAGCTGATCTACTCTCAAGGTCAGGAATATTTGGAGTGGCATCAAGCATCCAAATCAATTGGAGAGAGGGAGAATTGCTGAAAACTTCTGGATGTATCCAAGTCAATGATGGTGTCTGCAAAAGCCTGGGCCCTGTGAGCTCTATAATTGAAGCTATAATCAAATCAAGGAATTCTGGAATGGCTTGGGCTGGAAGGGACCTCAAAGCCCATCCAGTTCCACCCCCTACAATGGGCAGGGCCACCTTCCACTAGCCCAGGCTGCTCCAAGCACCTTCCAGCTCTGGCCTCACTGTCCTGCAGTTGCTTTTGTAGGAGTCAGGAGATTATAAAGAGGCTGTAGAAGATGGAGAGGGAGCTTTTCTTCCAGCATTGTTGGAAGCACTGCTATTACTTAGTGATTTCTTCCATTGTGAACACAGGAATGCAATGATTGTTTGCCTGATGCCTGATTGTGGTTTTGTCAATACAGAGCTCTCACTTGCCAACAACTAAGAAAGTAGCTCATTAACTCTTTTTTTTCTGTGTTATTAAACATACTTGAGTCTCTCTGCTGTCCTGTTAAGCCAAATAGCAGGAGGGCTCCTCATTACTTCATTCATTGTTTAGTAACAAAGCCTTGCAGGAGTCCAAATGAGTGGCTGAGTGTCACAAGTGTCCCCGTTGTTAAAACACAGCCCCTTGTCACAGCAAAACACTCCACGTGCTGCCTGCAGCAGCACACTGGGACTGCCACTGTGCAATTCAGTCCTGGCAGCTGCTGGAGCAGAGAAATTCAATACAACCCATTGTAAAGTCACCACAAAGGAGGCAAATGGATCTGGAGTGGAAGAACTTCTCTGCAATTTCATATTGATTCAAAATGAAGGCTGTTCGTTAACATCAGAACATTGTGCATTTATTTAAGTATTTAGAGTTCATTTTTTGAGAGCTTATGTATTTCTGAAGAAGTCACAAATTATTTCAGTGCTATAGCATCCCTCAGAGTTTCTGAGACTCGCACTGCTCTGGGTCCAAAACTATTACAAACAAAATGGTTGTTTTCTCAGATATTTATATCCAAAAAAATAAATTAAAAAAAAAACAAACCCAGGGAAATTATTTGATATAATGTGGAAAAAAAACAACAAAACATTCAAAAGGTACCAGAATCTACCACTGTAAGAATAGCACATAGGCAGAATATTCTTGCTTGAGAATAATTTCCCTTCTAAAGCTTTTTGGAGTAGATACCAAAGCCTGGCATACCAATGGTTGATGGCGAATTGTGCAGAAGACACACAAAAATATTTGTTAAGAGGATTATTTTGCATGAAGTATTTAGCTGGGCATAGGAAGCTTTATTAAGGACCAAACTTAAACCAAGGTTTCCCTTCAAGACCACGGACTTCTAGAGCATCTCTGGGCCATCACATTTTCCAGCTGACAACCTCAGGGTCTCTGTCAGAAGTAAGTAAGCAATCAGCTGTATTCCTGAAGTGGTGACATGCTTGTGAGTAGAGAGACACTTATAAAACAACAGTTCATGAAAGATGGTTTGGGATGAGGGAGTGATTTTGCCTTTTTTTTTAAAGATCTGTTGAACTACTTTGGATGCTTTCCTAAAGCTCTGAGCAGTTACTGCCAACTTCTGTTTAGGGCACTGACGTTCATGAACATTCTGAATTCATGTATGGATTGTGTACATGAAGTGCCTGAGCTCAGACTCATTCTAACAAACAGGAATCTGAGTAGAGTTAGGAGCAAGTTAAGATATTTAATTAGCAATAAGGAATAGTATTTGAAAAATAGAAAAAATGTCTATCATTGTTTATGGCCCAGACTGAGCATTTTGTGCCTTTCTGAGGTAGTCTTATACATTTTTCTAATTTAACCTTAGAAAAATTTGGCAAATCATTAAGAAAAAATATTTTGGGACTGGCAACATTGCTATGTCTAGAAGACATTTTACGTCTGTTGATCCCATCAATCAGGGTGAGACACAATACCAGTGTGTCTAATGACCAGTAGAAAACCCTAAAACAAAAGAAGCCATCAGTTTTATTACAGAGTCTTAAAAATACATCTGGAACTTCCTAGGGTGCTAAATAATCACTCAGCACCTGCCCCTCTCTCTCTTCACAGGACAGAGGTTTTATCTCTTTTTGTATCCAGCTGATGAAAGTATCTCCTGAATAATTAACGGGAAGCGCCTGCAGGACGTGGAAGATTTGAAATGAAATCAATCAATTGGTATCTGCAATTAATGTTCTTAACTTTCAGAATCCAGTGAGGAGAGGAAGAATGCTCCTCACCCAATGCCAATGTTTGTACAACCTAGGCTGGAATTCAGCTCAGTCCCACAAGAGCTTCACACCCAGAATCCACATCAGCCCAGCAGAATTTCTTCACTTTTCTGATGCTGCCATTGATGCCAGAATGTGGCCACAAGCACTTGCAGAAAACTCAGTTATGAGGCAGCTCCACCGTAGTTTGCAGCCTACAAGGCAATAAATGTTTCCATTCCACAAGCAAATGAACTGTTTCAACAGAGCTGGATAAAATACAAGAAAACATTAAGAAGGATAAAACCAGGCCAGTGAAGTACTTAAAAATTTGGGTTGCTTCAACCCTTCAAGATCCAATAAGCTTCCAAGTTGTGTCTATTTTATGAGAATAGAAACCTATTAGATCCATAATACACATGCAAATACAATATTGAATAAAAATATTGACAGTTAAATACCAAGTATACTTAATCACATGTAAAAGGAAAAAATTTGGTGATTTGAAAGCTTAAGAATAATTTGGTGAATCAGAATTTCTAAATATACACAGTACCTCATGCTACATTAAACCAAACCCACTGCAATGTACCCCCACTGCCAAAAAAATGAATTATTGAGACCTCTTGGGAGAGATAAGTCTTATCCAAAATCTGCCAACAAACATGCATTAACTGTCCCACCAAGTCTGCTATTGCCAACAGGGCATGGCACTATGCCAATGAAATTCATGGAAGGATAAACAATAATTTTTTAGCTTGTTGCATGGTCTCTAAAGATTTATCTCCATACTTGTGCATTTTTGTGCATTGTACGAGGTCACAAAGCCCAGCACATCCAGAGTGACAGAAAATGGGGCTGCTGGAACACCAATTATCCCATTTTCCTCCAGCAAAGCAGCACTAACTATCCAAATGCAGTTGCTGGCAGAGGTTGGTCAGTCTGCTTTGTTCTCACAGAACTTCACTGCCTGAAGCCTCCTGTATAATTTATTCCAGAGCTTCCCAACTCTTACATTAACTAACCAAACATAGTTTTAATATCAAGTTGTGTCACAAAAAGATAATGGTTTAAGCCACAGGTTTCTACTTTCTTCAGAATGGACAGGAAAGTGGATAATTTCCTTTCCCTTTGATGTTTGTTACAGAGACCATGGTTTTCCTCCCAGAGTACATATGCAGCAGAAAGTTACAGAGAATTAATGATCTCGTAGTCCCTCTAAGGACTTTGAAATAATCCAGGTAGCTCTCACTAAATTAATTATTGGATTTTCTCTAATTAAAAATTGTTCATAAGAAATGGCTCCCAACAATAGAAGGGAACCTTGACATGCCTGGAGAAAAACTGTGCCTGCACCTTCAGTATTTGATCACCAAAGTATAGTAGAGGAACATTTAAAAGGCCTCACAAAAGCCAAAACAAAGGTGCTCTGCAGGTATAATAAACTTATTGATCGCAGTTAGTCGAGGCAGATTTCCTTAACTTGTGGCTAAAAACGTGCTTTTTTCTCACACTGCAAGATCTGAAATTATTTGCACCTAGTGCAGGCTACCACTCCTTTTTTTTTTTGTCTTAGCCCTATTGCCTGTTTCAATGTTCCTAGCAGGATTTCTTTAGGAATTCTTGATTTTGTGTGTGGCCAGCTTTAGCTGAGTCTCCTAGCAAGGAAGAAGGGGGTAGAGTGGGAAAGAAGAGGCTGAAGTGGTCCCAAGGCTGCCACAACTCCAGGAGTATTTGGACAACACTCCCAGGGATGCACAGGGTGGGATTGGTGAGTCCCTTCCAGCTTGGAATATTCTGTGATTCTATCCTATGATTCTAAAACTTTTCTTTAGCTCCAGTTGTGGAAGGAATGCTGTGGTGCAACTCTCTGGAGTTGTAACTACTCAAATTATGGGCAGAGTGAGTGCTCTGCTCCCACCAGAAAATAGGAATCTGCTCTCAGTGTTGTTGTTCACCCTGAAACAAGGCTGGAGCAACATGGCACTGGGAGTGGAATGATGTCTGCATTTGACTGTTCTAACCTGGAGAGAAAATTAAATGTACAGATAAAGATGGAACAATGCACACTGCTATTTTCCTTGTAGTAGCCAGAATAGATACTTCTATTTGAATTGAGAGGGTGCATTGCCTTTTTATGTAAGTGTACATACTTCTGACATAAAAAAGCATATTTAGGAGAAATTTACACTAACACTTTTAATTATTCTATATTCACTGTTAATTGAAGTACCTGGTGTAAGTGCTGTACAATTGACAAAAGCTCTTTTTTTTTTTTTTTTTTTTTTTTTGCTTTTGCTATGCAACATTTCCTCTAATACATGAAAAAAGATGTCTAAAGAGAGATCAAAAAAGTCATGAAGTTAAAGAATAACATTTCTTCTTCAGTTTCAGGAGAGTTAAATTTTCTTCTGGATGTTTAAAATGGACAACTTTCAGGCTAAGAGTAGTGATAGAATATCTATCATTGGGTGTGAAAAGAAAGGAAAGGAGCCAAAAATAAAAAGCTTGCCAAGTCTTCTGAAGATGTGAGGCACAGCTACAATTTAGATTAGTCACAAGCACTGTTCTGGCTGGATAAACCCCAATTTAAGTTTATTACCCAGCTCAACTAGAGCAGACCTTTGTGAGTCAGCACAAGTTTGCAGAAACATTACCAGCACAAAAGTAAGTCCTTACTGATACCCTATTCCTCTCTATAAGGAAAATGGTGGTGATTTTTCTTTATACAAGTCATCTGATCTTCTAAAAAAATATCAATAATTATAATATATTTTTCCTGCCAATTTTCTGCATAAATGTGCATATTAAATGCGTTTATTAACAGTTCAGATGAAAAAATAAAAAGTTTTCAGTCTCCAGTACTATCCTACTAAAAGCCATTCAGTTATTGGAGTAGGGTTAGTAACACTTCTACAAATGTGTAAATCTCTGCTTGATGGTTCAAATTCTTCCTGAATTATTTCTGTCTAGAAAACATTGTAAGACTTGGTCAAAGTAAACATCAAATAAACACAAGCTGTGACTTCCCTAAAAGTTGGTGGCTACCAGTCCTAATCAGGAGCTTCCACAGTTCCGTGTGAACAGAAGTAAAGAAATAACAAATTCATATTAAATATCCCCATTGAAATCCCCTTTGAAAGCAAATGTATATTTGCTAGAAATCTCTCTGCTCTTCTAAAAAGAGTCTGATGAAAAAATATATCAGTGCAGTGAGAAGATATTCCTGCAGAACTGAAAGATGTAATTTTTCGTGCACCATCAAATTGCCAAAAGCTGTCATTGGAGGAAAATATTATTTTAACAAGTGGCATTTCATTTTCAACTGATTTAAGCAATGGCTTTAGAAAAATGTTTAGAAAAGTATTGTGAACTTGCATATACATTTTATATTCCATCATGATTGTTCAGCAAGTAGCAAGATAGTAAAAATGATATATCAGAATAATGTAGTAACAGTGCTGGAATGAATGGCTCAGACTGTGACATATTGAATATATTGTGTATTTCAGATGAACATAGATACAAAAAGATGCTCTTGTTAGTGCAGGAGCAATTTTTTCCTATTTGAAATATTGACTCTGTATCATACTTTGCCCTTAAATGTCAGTATGCACAGATACTATATTATCACATACTGTAAAAAAATTTAAAAAAATTAAAAAAAAAATTACAGAATACTTTACAAATACCCTATTTTCAACCAGAATTTATTCAGAGCAGCTTAGCCATGGGAGTTTCATTTTGCAAAAGTCTATTTTAGCAAGATCTTTCATCCAATCTGAAGTAATTTATTTTCCAGTGAGAATTTGAAGGAAATTACATTCTGAGCAGTGTCTGTAATTCCTGTGCACAAATGATCTACAGGAGCTGGTGAGTTTTGTGTGCTAGATTTCATTCAGTCTGCCTCAGGGCATTGTTTTGCAGAGCTGCTGCTCTATGTTGTGGGTTAGACACATCCTGAAATATATGAAAATGCATTCAGAACTTTCAGGTTTCTTGGTTAAAAGAGAACCTTTCAACTTTATTAAATTGTGCACATCTAGATTAACAAGTGGTACAGGTATTATGCTTTAGGCCTGATTGAAAATACTTCCAAGTCAATAGGAGTCATTTCATTGACTGTAAGTGGGGTTGTAACACCCACCAGGCAAAAGTAATGGACCTTGAATTGAATATGCTCATTGTTTCTTTTTTTAATCATTAGATAACTTTCACTCACTGTATTTTTCTGTTCATTTCCCTGCGTCCTGACTCTTCTGTTTGCCTTCCATTTCTCAAAGTTTCATTGGGGTCTTTGCTGATGCATGATTGTTATATTTTTTTCCTTTTTTTTTTTTTTTTCCTTTCCTTTATAAATAATGTCCTATGATTTATGAGTAACTCAAGGAAAGAAAACTTCACACTCTTGCTTTCCTGGTTTAGAAGCCTAATAAGGGTAAAGAAAGAATAATGGAGGCTGAATAAATTAATAACACAGAAACACCGAATATCCCGAGTTTTAAGAAACCTATCAGGATCATCAAGTCTAACTCCTGCACAGATACCTCAAAAATCCCACCCTGTGCCTGAGAGTGTTGTCCTGTCCAACCTGGGAATGTCATTAATTAGGCTATCTATAACGTGCAATTATTAACTGACTCAGTGCAAAGTTATCTTGTTAAGAAAGGAAATCAATGGCAGAATATTTAACTGCAGAATAAAATTTAGAATTATTCTACTAAGGAATACAAGGATTTAAAAAATTTTTACATTCTTTTTCTTTCCTTTGAGCCTTTATGTTGAAGGGGATATTCAATCAGCAGCAGCAGCAGTGATTTGTGACCAAGGAATTGATCTGGGATCGGCTGGGATGTCCCACACTCCCAGTATTGGAGTTGGCTCATGGTGCTTCTTTGCAGCCTCCTTGTTGTGGCAATAGATCTCTTTTCAATGTATTAGTCGGTTCTATTTGTTTGTTTTCTGATTTTGTAAAGAATTTCTGTATTTAAATGAAAGTGAGTGCTTAATTTACCTCAAGGGCTAAAATAAAACTCAGCAAAAACTGCAGATCCTCTCTCATTGCATTTAAAAGTTGAGACTCTTTACATGAGTAAAGAAAAGAAGACAGACTGTTTTCTTCTACTGTCACTTAAAAAAATATCTCCTCAGAAACAAGTAGGTATTTTTTTTAAATTGAAAATATGCTGCTTGAACATGACTTTCTCCTGCCTCCCAATTAACTTTTCTGCTTCAAGTGTTTTGTCCCATTCTTCTCTTTCCAAAGAAACCAAAATTCTATTTTCAGAAAGACAAAGAAATTAGAATTCCACTCACTGGTGTAAATGGGATTACTTGGGGTACTGAGGTACTTTTCCAAAGTAATGTGAAATGCACATGAAAGAACCACTGTAAATGTAATAATCACTGTAAAGGCTCAGAATTTAAGGACACAAATGGTCAGGCATGTACATAACGTGGGATTTTTCCCTGAGTACCAAATTTACAGGGTGAGACACACTAAATGTAGATGCAGTTTAAGTTCATGAATACCTCAGTGATTTTTAAAATATATATATCACATAATCATATTTTAGTTTGGTATATGGATTCCTGTAAAACAGAAAGAAAGAAAGAAAGAAAAGAAAGAAAGAAAGAAAGAAAGAAAGAAAGAAAGAAAGAAAGAAAGAAAGAAAGAAAGAAAGAAGGAAAGAAAGAAAGAAAGAAAGAAAGAAAGAAAGAAAGAAAGAAAGAAAGAAAGAAAGAAAGAAAGAAAGAAGGAAAGAAAGAAAGAAAGAAAGAAAGAAAGAAAGAAAGAAAGAAAGAAAGAAAGAAAGAAAGAAAGAAAGAAAGAAAGAAAGAAAGAAGGAAAGAAAGAAAGAAAGAAAGAAAGAAAGAAAGAGAAAGAAAAACTGTGAAACGCAATTATTTATGGAATTAAATGTGAATTTTATACCCAAGAGCAGAACTCGGGGTCAAAATTCAGGATAAGAGCTGTAGTTTCTGAGATGTTTAGGATTCATTCCAGGCAGTATGGAAAGAGTCTCTAGAAGAGCACTAATCTCTAATTTTTAGGATCACACGGACTAATCTTTGTAGAGGTATTTTCTGTTAATTTTATTCTGGCTATGAATATTCCTCTTCACATGATTTCTTTCGGGAATCAATCCAGAGAACACACAAGATTGGTTGATGAAAATTAAAATAATTCAAACTAAACAAATAAAATAGCCTGGAAAAATAAAATTAATAAAATTTTATAATTTGGTTAGGCTTGTATTAATTTATAATAGTAAAGGCTTCATTTTAGCATATATTTGTTTAGTATGATTTGTTTTTGACACATTTGAAGTGTTCTCATTTCAGATGTTCATTAAAAAGAACTTTGTTAAAGTAAGACAAATTTTCTCATTTAATCTCATAAGAAAAGTTCTCTCATTATTACAATACCAAACGTTATATCTTCCCCTGGGTATGTGTTTTATATACTTAGATTTCTCTAATTTAGTATCCATGATACTACAACTCAGATGCTACAGGTGTAGCATCTGAGTTGAACTCATAGATTGGGGTGAAAATTCCTGTTATAATTATTTTATATGGATTCTTTGGTGCCTAATATGGTGCTCTTCTTCAACAAGGCAGCACCTCATTTTTTGCCTTCTGTCTTGCCCCCTATCTTAGCAAGAATTAAATCAAAAAAACTCCTGAAATTTGGCCAACAGATTATAATATTCTATTGACACAGGAAGTCATAAACATCTGAACAGAAAGGGACAAGGCAGTGAAACAGTTACACATCCAAAGATCTGAGAATGTTTCTACCTTACGTGACAGAATTACTATTAATGTTTTCAGATAAAATTCTAAATGGAAAAGAAAAATTGAAACTCCTGCTGTAATCCTTCTACCATAAGAATTCAAGTGACATTTAGGAATCTACAAGATCCTTGCAAAAATATGGATGATCACACAGACTTCTTGTCACTCAGAGATTAAAAACATAATACATGTGTGTATTGTCTTTTAAATTCATATATTCATTTGTTGATCTTAAGTAATGAGAGGAACCACGGATGCAGTAGTTAATAAATTATATCAGTGCAAATTCCTGTAATTTCCTCATTAACTATCCATCCTGGGCAAGGTTTGTGCTGCAGGAACGTGGTCCCACCAGGACACTCCTTAGGATTTATTGCCTTGGGTCACTCCGTGATGGGATTACAACAAGGAGGAAACATTCTAGGCAAATTAGGGATCAGAAATGACTCAGAAATGAGTTGTTCCTCTGCTACCACCTAGGCCTCATTGTGTACCCTCAAAATCCATGGAAATGGCTTGTCCTAACACTGTCCAAATAATAGAAAGGCTTTAGGGGCTCTGGATTCCTCTTCAGGGTCTAATCCTTACAGGTTCAGCCAGAGTTGTGTTTCTGCTGGGGAACTGAGCTCTCTGCTGCCTGGTTTCCATTTAACACAGCATTGCTGTCTAACAGGAACCTGATTTAGCCAGGACCTGGTTCAGTGCTGTGGTTTGGGTCTAGGGTGAGAACAGGGATAACCCACACTGATGGTTTGGTTGCTTACACTGACTCAAGGGGTTTTTGGCTTCTCCTGCTGCTCTGCCAACAAGCTGGCTGCAGGTGCATGAGAAGCTGGGAGGGGACAGGGCCAGGACAGCTGATCCAAGCTGCTGGAGGTTTATTCCATCCTGGGTGACATCATGATGAACAATAAAAGGGGGGAATTGCAGCCACTACTCAGCTGGGCATGGGTCAGTGGGCAGTGTATTCTGCACTGTGCAGCACTTTGTGTATTCTATTTTCATCATCATTATTGCCCCTTCATTTTCCTTCAAACCATCTCAACCCAGTAGTTTGGATTTTTTTTCTGCTTCTCTCCCTGATCCCACTCAAGTGGGAATGAGTGAGTGGCTGCAATGTTTAGCTGCCTGCCAGGTAAACCACAATACCCAATATGGGGCATGAAGCATTGAGGTAATAATAAATCTGACCACAGCATGTTAGAAAAACCCCACATTTTTATAATAATTCATTATATTATTTTAATAGTTGCTGGTCACCATCTTTATTTATTTGATCTCAGACTTGCTGTGCTCATTCCCAGAGCTCTGGTAGGTAGCACCTCACCTCCTGTAAATGTTCCCTCTTGTGCAGTTTGGCATCTCTGGGGGCTGGATTAAAGTTATTATTTTTGTGTACTGTGTAACACTGGCTCATGATATGATAAAATTACTGGTTGTGACACTAATCTGGTATTTGTACTCAGCATTACCATCAGCTCTGCAGTTCAGGAAATATCTCTTGGAAACTATTAATAGTTTCTTTCTTTACCTTTTCTACTCAGTGCCAATCCATGGGGGAGTCAAGAGAGGATACTTCCTTCCACCCTTTCACCTTTCCCATCTCCCCCAAGCTAGCTACAATGGCTCCTGAAAATTCTGGATATACTTGGGATATTGAACCAGCACATTCCTATTGCTGTGCTTCCTGATTCTGTACACCTGATCCTCATCCTTCAGTGAACTGAGGACAGGCAAAAAGATTTCACCTGTAATCCATGTGGGACAAACAGGGCCAGCAGCCTGCAGTTACAAGGCAGGGAACCAAGCACCTGGGATCACTTTCTAGGGAATGGGGCAATGACAAAGTGACTGGAAAAGGAGCACAAGCCACAGCCTCTGGAGGTGACTTCTGTCAGGTGTGAAGAAAGTCCTTTTAATTTTATTTTTATCTTTTCCTTTTCCTCTTCCTTTCCTCTTTCCCTTCCCCTCTCCCCCTTCCTCTTCCCCTTCCCCTCTTCCCCTTCCTCTTCATCTTTTTTATCCCAGCCCAGGAGTCTTACGGTTTTTTTTTCTGATTCTCTCCCTGACCCCACTGGGGGAAATGAATAAACAGATGAATTAACAGCTCTGTGGGGTTTAGCTGCCTCCAGGTTAAACCACTACATGAAATAAAGCTTATTTTTTTTTGTAGGACAAGCCTTTGGCTTGTTAAGATATTTAATATTTATATTAAAAGATTGTACAGCCCTTATTCAAAATGATCAACAAAGAAATGTTTAAAATGGCAGGACGTTTTTGAGGTTAAGCCTTTGAGTTTCATTCCTGATTTCATACTTCTTCTTCTAAGAGGAACTTGAAGCTCTCTATTTTACAGAACTTTAGTTTCTCAGTTTCTCTCATTGTACTGCCAGTCTACTTTTTTTTTCCTTCAAAATCAGGATCTTTATGAAAACCATACCAAACAAACTCTGAATCAAATTTCTGTATAGGAGAAAAAATAATAACAAAAAAAAATTCTTGCCTGGATCACTGTTTAACAGTGATAGCTCTTTTCTTGATATATATGAACAATTGCATTTTCTAGTGCAGGACCAAGCAAATATTGATCTCTTACCCTAAATAAAATTCAATGATATTTCCATCAAATGGAACACCTATAAACTAAAAAACTGCATTAAATTGGTTAACCATTAACAATTCAGCCTTTTCCAGTTACATTCTTTATTCTTACTGTTATTTTCTAGGAAAGATGCACTAGACAGGGAAATGATTTTTCACTCTCTTGTTTGACATCCCTATGCTGGGAAAACCTGCAAACATAGCTCAAGCCAGGAAGGCACTGGGGAATATTCCCTGAGCAAAGCACAACTGGATAGAAAATTAATAACCTTTCTTTAGATGAATGCAAGAGAGGACAAGAATTAAATATTTTTCAGTGAAACAGCTATAATGGAGTGATACAATGCTTTTCCACTATTCAAGGACCTTTAAATAGCAAATTTATTTATTGTTCAGCAAAAGTTGATGCAAGTAGCTCACTGCCTTGAAAACAAAACTTCACATGCACTGGCACAACCTGAAATCCCCTCACAACCTCAGCTTATGTCTCCAGTTGAGACAAAGTGCCAATTGACTTAAAAAGCAAATAAAAAATGCTCTTACCCCTATGTTCAGTATAAGAAGGAGCAATATTTTACAAGGTCTGTTAAAGTAGCTCCTGGTTCCTGGTGCAATATTTCTGACATCTGTTATTTCAACGTGATGTTTCCATTGGCACTCTAGCCCTTCAGCCAGCCATGAAAAACTGAAAAATGACTTTGAGCAATCGAAATGACAAATACAGATCTAGAGGATCAGCCTTCAGCAAGAGTCAATGATCATAAATCCCATGTTTCCATTGTTTTCTTGAAAAATTTATGATGTAGTTTGGCTTGCTTTTCAAATGAATGCTGAACACATTGTCAGCAGAAAGATTCCAGAGCTCTGTAAGCAATAACCCCTGGGTTTTTTTAGATCCTGAAGATTTGTCCCAGTGGGAAGGTTTGGAGCTTTACAGAAGAATGTTGGACAGCAAATTATTCCTTTATTTAGGCTCTCTATTATGTTTTTAGTGGAGTTTAGTTATTTATGATTTATTCTATACATCTAGGAACAAATATCTAGAAGAGGCTGCTGAACCAGAGTCGTGTCATTCTACATAACGTGGAGGTTTTAAATCACCAGTATTCTAGGATTTTTACACAATAAGAAGCAGGAATGAAATATGAATGTGAAAGTAAGATAGAATTTTGCTTTTACAGGAAAAAGGGGAAAAAATACACCCCAAATAAAACCAGGAATACTTCTAGATTTAATTTCTCATCTCTTCCATAATCATAATCCATGTAAACCAATTATTTAATTTCTCTATGAATGAAAGGGAAGGAGGGAAGGAAGGAAGGAAAGAAGGAAGGAAGGATGGATGGATTTTGGGTGTCTTCACTGACCCTTCACTTACCCTTTGATGTGACACAGGGAGTTCCTTTATCCCATCTGCCTCCTCTAATATCACACCTGAGACAAAGGAAGCTTGGAAGAATTTGCAAGATACTCAGTAGATTTTAAGACAAAGCTAGTAATGACCTTCTCCTTTTGTTTTTTTAGATTAAAAGCAACATGACATTGAAAAGTAATTTTACCAAATTAAAGAAACACATTTAAACTAGGCATTTCATGGAGGTGCTTTCTGTGGTAGTTATTCACACAGAACCTATCATTCAGGATGGAGCTAATGACATAAAGGAAAACATTCAAATCCATATTAAGAAAAGTTCAGCAATCTTGACTGTGGCAGATGAGGACACTTTTCTAACCTTATCAGGACCAGGCTTTTGCTGTGAAAGGCCTGCCCTGCTTAACTTGACATCTTGTATTGTCTGATGAGCCATTTGACAAATTTCTGATGATCTATTCCCTCTTAAACAGCTTCTGAGATTGGAAAAGGAAATAGGAAAATTATTTTCCATTTCTTAATGAGGAAATTATAGCTGTAAACAAAATTGACTAGCTTAGAATGAAATGGTGGAATATGACCCCTGCCTTTTTCCTAGGGTTCCTAGGTTTCCTAGGGGGTTAGACAAGCACTAATTCTTCTTTTCCCATCTCCTTCAATACTGGAATTTTTAAAAATGGTAGACACTACAAAGAGCAATGTGTACATAGGTGGTGGTTTTACTTCTATGCATGAAAAATACCCAAAATAATAAGATCAAAAATGTATAGAAATGACAGCAGTAATAAAACAACTTATATCCCACCATGAACTAGTGGGGCCCTTTAAAAACTTTTTTAAATCTTGGCAGATTCAATTCTATCCCTCTCTCAAAAGCAGTGAAAAAAAATACAGTGCTTAAAACTTTCTGGTGATTTGTATGAGCAAGGAAACTGCAGAAATATTGTTGTTCAGAAATGTGTAGGCAGAATAGTCATCACCCTGGTAACTGGGGAGCTGGATTTGCTGAGGGCTCTGAAATCCTAAGCTTATTTCTTCTCAAGAAAGAATATTAAAACCAAAAGTAGGATCAGTAACTGTGCTGGAGAAAATATCGGTCCTCAGCAGCAGCAGAAAGCAAAGAACACACTAGTGAAGCACTGAAAGAAAATTTACAAGTAGGGAAAAACTTAATCTAAGAAAGTCACACAAAAATTGAATAGAAACTACAGTAATTAGAAAACATTTTCAACCATGCTTGCTCTGCAAATGTATTTTGTCAAAATATATACTGGAAATGAGTTGTCTGATCAAGGTCAGAACCCAAATTTTCCTAAGAATTCTCTATTTGAAGAGGGAGGATGAAGCAGAAGGCACAAATCTCATAAAAACAGGAATTATTTTGAGTGACTTGGCACCACTTTTAAGCATATTATAAATTAAATCCACATATGTTTATATAAGTAACTTGTTTTAATGGGCTGCTGCTGTCTGTCACTCCTGAATGTGATGTATAATGGGGCATTTGAGTAACTTATATTATATTTAAAAAGTGCCAACATGCTTATTTTATAATAAAAGATTGCCAACAAACAACAAACAGACTAAATTTGGAAGGAATGGGTTTTCTTCTAGGAATCAAATACTGTGTGATGCTTGAAGATGGAAATGTAAAAAAATAACACTTTCAAATTATTGAAACTTTCACGCTCGCACGTCTCTCTGTGGCCTGTGAATTCTAAATCCAGAATGCAATTTTTCAGCTGATTATCTTTTTAGGCACCTAAAATGGAGTTTAATCATTTTTACTTTGTTTTGCATTGCATCAGTTTCATAGGAATGTGGAAGAATGAAAACTAGAAGCGGTTCTACAGGGAGTCCTTCAGAAGTTTTCCCATTATGGGACAGGATGGTTAAATACAACATTTTTATTTTAATTTTTTCTTTTTTTTTTCTTTTTTTTTTTTTTTTGTTTTCTAACATTTATTAATATATAGTATGTAATAAGTATGGAATGCATTATATTATTGAGGTATATTATTTTTTTACCAGTCTATTCTTGCAAATATAATTTAGAAATACCTTTATAGGTTTTCTTCATTTAATTCAATGTAAAACTAGAAATGCAAACGATTATGCTAAGGCTTACAGTTAACATAAATATTTAATTGAATCCTTACTTTTTAACTAGCTGGTACATACCACAGATAGGATTTTACATGATGTGACCTTTCATTCTCCCACTGATCTGTAAACCTAAAATAATCTATTTTCATGCCGTAAGCAGATGTTCCCTGAGTCTGTGTGTGCAGACCACTTGTCCCAGTGAACAATTGGAGGTGGGCACATTTGGGGGGCTGGTATATTCCTGAATTAAACATGACTGAGCTGCATGTCTGGGCTGGTGGGCAATAACCAGAGAAAGTTGATTCTGGTGGTGTCATTAGAACTCACACAAGGTCGTAGCTCAATTTAAAAATTATACAGCTAACAACTAAAGCAATTGGAAAGAGGGCGATCAGAGCAGCACAGAGGAAAAGCTGCCTACATCAAATAGAGCTGGTCTTTGATATCAAACCCTCTGAACAGACTTTAATTAGGTGCTGAGATTGAAATCTTTGCCTTTTGAGGCGTTGGTGGTGCTGTTCACAGCTGTTTGTGCCGGGCACACATGGACACACAGCCTGGTGGCCAGAGAGACCATGGGAATAGCTGCCAATTAAGCCTTTGGCTACCATAATTCCAAGTATGGAATATGGCTGTCAGCTTTCTAAATAAATGGGACTTTATGTCCCAATCCCCCTGGTGCTTCTGAACCGGGATGATTCAATTTAAGTGGGACACCCAGGAGCTGAAGGAGCAGACAAGGAAGATGGAGAGAGTCTTTACGAGGGCCTGGAGTGACAGAACAAGGGGAATGGCTTTAAGCTGAAGGAGGGCAGGGTTAGATGGGATTTTAGCAGGAAATCCTTCCCTGTGAAGGTGGGCAGGCCCTGGCACAGGATGCCTGGAGAAGCTGTGGCTGCCCCTGGATCCCCGGCAGTGTCCAAGGCCAGGCTGGATGGAGCTTGGAATAGTGTGGGCTAATCTAAGGTGTCCCTGCCCATGGCAGGGGTGGCGCTGGATGAGATTTAAGGTCCCATCCAACCTAAACCAGTCTGGGATCCTGTGATTTATGTCCAGATCCCACTGGTGCTCCTGAGAGGGGCAGGTTGGGATGGTGCCTGTGGATGGGGACCAGGGTCCAGCTCTGTGATCCTGCTGAGCAGAGCTGTGGTGTCTCAGCTACCTGAAGGTGGCCTTTGGCTACAGCAGCCTATTTCTTCCAGTAATCTAGGGAAAAAAAAAAAAAAACAAAACCCTGTGAATAGGGCAGGCTTCACAACAAAACATCCTTCCCTGACAGAGGTGGCCCTTTGTTCTTGTTCAAAAAGGCCTAATGGCGTTTTTGGCCAGCAAGGGCTCTTTCCTTCTCAAGGCCTTACAAGTGAAATTAAACTTTCCCTTCATTTCTGCTCATTTTACTACATCTGAGTACCTCATGAAATTAACTTTCTCTTTTCCGTGATAATGCTAACCAGAAGACTGTTCTCCTGTTGGATGGATCCTATCAGATGCAGCAATATATTTCCTACAACAATTGCTGCAAGACTTATTAGTAAATATTTCAACCCTGGTAAGATCCAAAGGCCTCACACTAAGGTGGGAATCATTTGTAATGGATGCTGTGAAAATATAGAATAGGATTTCACAGAATCACAGAATCATTAAGGTTGGGAAAGCCCTCCCAAAACATCAAGTCCAAGCTGCGACTGATTCCACCTTGTCACCCAGCCCAGAGCACTGAGTGTCACATCCAGGCCTTCCTTGGACACCTCCAGGGGTGGGGATGTCCCCAAATACACTGACTTTTAGGATTTTCCTTTAAATTTTCCCCTGTGTTGCCTTTCTAGACTATTTATCCAGTCAAAAATAATATTTCTATTTGAAAATGAAAGTAATTTTGATTACTTATATTCCACCTGATATTATACCTGATAAACCTCCAGAGGGATTCTCTGACAATGGATGTTCTTCCTTGTAAAACCGATTCCAGGCACAATTTTCAAATTCTCTTCTATAAAAAACACAACCCTTAGGAGCACTTGACCATCATGACATCTTCCCTAAGATGGCAATATAGCCAAAGAAGGGAAAATGTGCCCTACAGACTGCAGCCTACATGGTTTCCATAAAAGATATTGGAAATATTTTTATTTGCTTCTGTATGGTATTATATCCAAATCAGGTATATATGATTAATATAATTTTAAACAATACTTAGATTAAAAATTAAGTTAAATTTGCAGGTGATTTCTGGCATAGGGATTGCCAGTGCTCTGTGCAGCAGAGAGCTGTCCTATCTGACAGGTTAGATTTAACCTGGCAGATTTATTTGTCAGGAGAAGGCACCGTGCTTGGCACATTTAGAATCTCACAAGTTCTTATCCACTGGCACAGCCCGAAAAAGCATTTCACAATTACTCTGGGTTAAAATAATTGGTTTTCTGTTACCAGTACTGTAAAATGGGTCAGTCCTTGAACAAATGCTGTGCTGGAATTAACTTATAACAATCATTGTAGTCTTGCCTTCACATCAAACAGAAGCTACTGCTTAAATACATCTTACAAAAGGAAAATTCTAAGGTTCCAGAGATTTTAAATCATTAATGGGAGAAACAGAAAATTATTCCCAATTTTAAATATTCAGGAACTGCATTCTTGTTGTAGGAACAGGAGAAAGACAAGTTTCCCCACAGAGTAAACCAGAGCAGGTTTAACTTGTGTATTTTAACGTGATGGCTTTCTTAACTGAGCTTTCTAAAGCAGTCTAAAACTTGGCAACATGAAAGTCTACTCCAAAGCATCCTGGTATAGAGCACTAGATAAATGGTTTAAAGAGCGCACAAAAAAATCTTCTCCCTGTGGCTGAGAATGTGCATCAGTAACTCTCAGTTTTAGCCTTGTATTCTCAAGCCAAGGCTAGTGCTAGAGAATAAAAATACTGCAGTATTGCAAATAACACTCCCAGGACTACGTATCATTTTTATTTGCATTTCTTGCAGCCTTCTGGCATCTTATTATCCCCCTGGACACAAGGCCAGTAACCTTAATGAAATTCCAGGAGATATACACAATTCTAACACTCCTAGTTTAATAAAAAAATGCTTTAAACTTCTTAGTACAGAGCATATTATTGGCCATTTGTAAGGAATTCCACTTGGGAGAGCAGCTGGTGCATCAGTGAACCCAGTGCCCTTGACTTTATGTGCTGCCTATTATTGTGGGAAGCAACTCTGAGATACAAATAAATAACAGACACTTTTTTGGAAATACTACCAGGATGAATAATCATTTACTGAGTCTCAACAGTTATACAAACATCTCACATGTATTGCTCAAAGAATTCCCCCCACCTTCCGTAAACACAGACATGAAATCACACAGCATATTTGCTAGGTCATACCAACTTTGGGGTGTGCAGCTTGCTTGGGGGAGCAGAGCCTGCTCCAGGTGCTCTGCCTGGGATTCTGAGATGCCAAAAGGAGTGGGATGGGCATGGAGTGAAGGGAGATGCTGCTGGGGAGAACAACCTCAGGTGCAGGAATCCTGATTCCCTCAGTCTCTCAGCATGCCTTCAGTCCAGCTCTGGGCTCTTCCTCACACCCTCACAGTGCTCAGAATGGTTAGAATTAATTCCAGCAGTGACTACAAACTCACCAACATCAGGTGTGGGAAGAGTGAGAGGTTCAGACCCTAAATAAATTGGAAAGTAACAGATAGAAAAATAGCAAGGGAAAAATATAAGACCATGGAAATATTTCCCTATTAATTATGTCACAGTCCACTGGAGCTACTGTGAATGTTGCACAGAGAGGTGTCATTGATGCTGCTCATCATTTCTTTGCTTAGCAGTTTGTCCTGGGGGCTGTCAGCAGCTGCAGCAGCCCCACTGCCTGAGCAAACACATCACAAACCCTCTGCCTTACACACCACAAACCTTTAGTGTCTGATGGAGCAGAAGATGTTCCCATGAGCTGCTTGTGAGTTATTACAATTTTGTAGCTGAACGTTTCCAATAAGTGATTCTCTAACTTCATGGAAAAAAGAGCTCATCTTTCTTAAATGAGCTCTTCCTTCATCATGAACGATTTCCCAAGCTCTGTTCCTGATGCCCTGCAAGTCACAGCCAGCATGCCAGTGACACAGCCTCGTTCTTTTGATGAAGTCTTTCAATAATCACCTTTGCCAATAGGCACTTTTCCCCCCCTCCACAGATACTCCATTCTTTCATTATTTTCTGGATTAGGACCAGATTCTCCGTCAGCCAAGGTTTTCCAGGATCTCATCAATAAAACTCTGAATTAGCAGACATGATTCCAAAGAAGGTGTTTGATACTATCATTCCTCCAAGAGCATTCCCATACCCTTCCCTAGCAAATTTCATTTTATGATACATTGTCCTTTGTTAGCACAACAAAGTGAAACAGATTTTAACCCATACAGAGAAATTTAAATTCAGTTTTTCATTTTATAACCTTTTGTATGGAAATTATTTTCTTTTACAAGGGTACTGCGCATTCTAGACACTTGGCATTGAATTTAGAAAAGCCCTGGAAAAGAAAAGCATGCTTTTATAAAACTTACAACAACCTGTAGAAAAAATGAAAATAAAAACCTGATTTTTTGAATAATGAATTATTTCTGGGGAAGGCTAAGAAGCTGATTTGTTATTCAGAATGAGTGACCTACTGCACTTCTTCCCAGTGAGCATGGAAAAAAAAATATAATTGGGCTTCCTAACAATGGCATTTAGCATCAAAATGCAGTTAGAGGCTTCATTACTGAGACTCTGGATAGAAGTGACTTGGTAAGAGTCTATCAGCATAGAACTCTCCTGCACAGCATTTCGAAGTTAACTGCTAAAGAACAAAACTATTCAGTGCATAAAGAAATCTATTAAGGCTGTACAATACTTGAATGAAGATGTGTTTACAGAGGCATTCCTCAGAACAAGGAATATTTCCCTTTGTTCACAGTTCAGAACACAGAGTTGGTGCATTCCTGCGCCATCTCCCAGCCCTTAACTTTACAGCAGTCAAATGAGATTTTCCTCTCATGTCCTTGACTCTGCAGTCTGCTTAGAACTCGGCCTTCAAAGTGCACCTGTGAATCTCAGTGTTTAGAGGAATATGTAACTGCTGGCTTTAGCACTTAGCCTTGTTCATAAAATACACAGTCTATAACCTATCCTGCAATTTAAATGCAAATAATATTTAAACAAGGCTAATCTGGTAAGCTTTTGTGTGTAGAGTGATATATGGGATGGAGATGTTTGAGGTGCAATAGTTTACTGCTCTGAATTCCTTTTCACATCAATCATCTCTCCACATGCATCAACAATTAAAATGGTTCATGGCTGCAGGGACTATGACAAACTAACATCATCATTTAAATGCCCATGAAAGCACCTTTGAGCATAAGAAGCTGATAGGAAATGATAAAATGTTAATTATAAGTTGTAAGCAAAACCAAGTACCTCTATTCATCAGTGACCTGCTGATTATAAATAGAGCTTGTTTGTACAGCCACCATACACACAGAAAAATGTGCTGTGGTGGGGGCTGGTCTCATTTAATGTTTTCTGTATAAATCAGCCGTGGCCAGCTCTGCCTGTTGCCAGGGGAAACACATTTTTACTTCACTTTCCCATCTTATCACAAGGATATAATGGAATAAGTGTCCCTCCACCCAGAGAAGATATCAAGAAGTTAATCACAAAAGTCAGATTTTTCATCCTTTCCTAAAAGGGGCTTGCAATGGGTGTGTCATGATCAGCCATTCCTCTCCAGGCACTTCCTTCCCCTGTCCAGGCAAAAGGGACTGCTGACACTCATTTTTCCATCTTCCAGATGGCTCCTTAGCTTTGCAGTGTCAATTTAAATTGATGCTGACACAACCCAAAGAGGGTATTTTTTTTTTCTCGGTCCTGCAATCAGGGTAGTGATTCTGAATTGTGTTTAAAATGATTCTCCACTTTCCTCTTCCTTGGCTGTAAACCAGTTCTCACTGTGACCATGCTCTAAAAAATATCATGAGTCTGTTTTATTTGATCTGTAGAAATGAACTGCAAAACTGTAGCAGGAATTAGAGAGCTAGAAACATATTTTTCTTAGAATGTAGACCTAGAATGAATTTTTTTTGAGTAAAAAAGTAGGCTTGACTGTAAATATGTTTATACCATTTTCTATAAATATAAACTCATTTGCCACAGGACTATTTTTCTAGTGCATAATTCCCTGTGCAGTTATGTAAACTGATACTAAATCTATGTAACAAGGTGACCTTTTTTCTAATCCCAAGAAACACCTGAATATAGTAATATTCTAGAACTTTGCCTTATTTATTCCTATTTTTAAACCTTTGTCACTATAATTTTTTTAATTAAACTGGCCCTTGCATCACTATAGTTCCTTGTTAAAAAAAGGCACATTTCTGCCTATAATCACTTCCATTTTCCTTTTTTCTACAACCACTTTCCGAGAAGCTAATCGATACCTGGAATATTTGCACTTCCACGCTGCCAAATCCAAGAACTGTGGGTTACCTGTGAAACTTGGAGCAAAACCATGACCCAGCACAGAGCAGCAGGAGTTTTCAGGCTTACATCCTGATGTCTGTAACCAAGACAAAGGCAGTGGGAGTTTGGAGAAGAGCAGTGAATAAGCAAGAAAAGTCACTACAACAAAGCACCATGTCAGGTCAATATGAAAAAGGAGCTCGAAATGGAGAGAAAGCATTCCTTTGCTTCAGTCTCAAACATGAAAAAAAAAAAAAAAAAAAAAAAAAAAAAAAGAGGGCAAAAACCATAGCAAATCTGAAAATTAAATGTATCTAATGACTATAGAAATTTTAAATAAATAATCTCTCCAAAGTTCAGTACTTTTAATAAGGAATATATTACAAAAAAATGCTACATTTTTAATAGTGCTAAGATTTTCAGCTGAAGGGTTTTGAGGTCACAGTTTCAAGGCCCCTGAGTTGTTTGGCTATTGAATTCTTCAGAGAAGAAAGCCAATTTGATATGGTGGATTCTTGTTCCTTCATTGCTGCTTCTTCCTTGCTAGCCTGACTTACAAATCTGATAACAGCAACTCATTCAAAATAACTGCACAATCCATCATCATCTCAGCTATGCACAGACCTGTTCTAACATATGAAGGGAAAAGTAACTTCCACAAATCCTAACTCCTAATTTTTGCAGAAACTGACAAAAGCTGAGTTTCCTGATGTGGACTCAACCACAGGAAGGTTGCATAAAAATGTCAAGGCTTTGTAAACAGAATAAATTTGATCAGAGAAAGATGTTGGGATACATCCAGTGCCATGTAATTGTTCAGTGTCCAGCCAATGCTTCTGGATAACAATGCACATGGAATTTGTTATTGTTTAGGCTGGTGAGACAAATGCACCCATTGAATGAAAACTACTCAGAGTAAGTCCTTAGCAAGAGCTCACTGGTCTTCTTGGAGCAGAAGGAAAAGCAGAAAATCTGAGAGAACCTGGATCTCTTTGGAATCATGAATCTGCCCCTGTGTCACTGGCCATTCTTCTTGGAACATTCAGTTTGGAGAAGAGGATTTCTGAGCATATTACATGAACCACTCTGTCTTCTGTTGATACAGAATTAGATTTGTTGCTGTTACAGGTGAGTTGAAGATGTAGAAGTGGATAGTTTAAAATGCAATTAAAGCTCAGCGGGTGTTTGGCTTGTTTGTTTGTTTGTTTGGGTATTTTTAAGCATTCTGAAGTCAAAGAGGATCATGTGGATTCTGTTTGCCTAAGATTACTATGCAGAACAGCAGCTTTTTCTTTCTTTGTTTTGGTTTGTTTTTGGATTTTTATTTGTTTGTTTGGATTTTTGTGGGTTTCTCTGTGTGTGTGTGTGGGGGGGTTTGTTTGTTTTGCTGTTGCTGTTTGGTTTGGTTTTGTTTGTTTATGTTTGTCTTTTCATTTGTTTGTTTTGCTTTTTTTTTAACACTTAAAAAATAAAATATGTGCTTATGTTCCCATACAGCTTCTGCAACAGAGATAAGCACATATGTAATGAGACTTCTGAAAAGACTTGGAAGAATTGTATTTTCCCCTGAGTAACCTTTTATGATAGTCACAATATGTTGTCCCCACTGTTACATTAAGTTAATGATAAAGAAAACAAATTCAGAAAAAAACATTAAACAAAATCAATAGACATATCAATTATTTACAGCCTAATGGGGGAAAATTCTCTTTGGACTGAGCAGGATCTATGGCATAAATATAAAAATCAATATGCTGAAGTCATAAGGGAGAGTTGCTATTTGCAGCCTGCTGAATACTCAGGAGCTCTCCAGAAAATGAATGAATTCTACAAACGGACTGAATTCCAGAGGTGTTGGCCATGATCCACCAGCAATCCTGGGATTTGTTCTTGTGATCACAACGTTTGGACATGAAAGGATGTGTTTGTTTTAGCTCAACACCACCTGCTCTAGTGGAAGGTGTCCCTGCTCATGGCAGCAGATTGGAACTGGGGGATCTTCCAACCCAAGCCATTCAATGTTTCTATGAATTCTGGCAAAAAGCAGTAACTGAGGAAATTCTTTCTCCCCAGCAAATGCATTCTTTTTGATCTACCCTGTCCCAGATGGCCCCACTATTACTTGTAAACCAGCTTGGAGTTTTCTTCAAAAGGATAGCAAAGGTTTTTTTCACTTGGGACTAACATCTCTTGATTTGGGCACCTGCAGATATTGTTATTCCATGACTTCATCTGCCTCCAAAGCTGACAAATAAACTTACTTGGGATTTTGCCACGACTAGCTTCCTCCATCATTTTTCTTCCCAAGCCATCGATGTCTTAAGAACATCTGCTTTGGCACATTTCAATGATCTGGAGCTGCAGAGGTGTTGATAATGAGAGAGATGTCCCCTGAACATTATTCCAGCAAGCCAGGGAATGCCAAACTGATGAAAAGGTTTTGGATTAGCACAATATCAGAAAGGTGGAATTGCTGAAACATAAAATTGTACCCCACTGTCACAAGGGCTGATCTGGCAGGGCAGATGCGGCCCCACCTCTCTCCCTGAGTGCCACAGCGATGTTTTTGACCTAAGGAATTCTTCTGCCATGACAGCAGGTCACCAGAAGGAAGGAGAGATGCACAAAAGCTTTAAATAAGTTTTATGTCACTCTGCTTTTAAAAGCCTAATGTTACAACAGGGCAGAACTGAATCATAACCTTGGGTTTCCTGCACTAGGAAAATTATTTCTATAAATGCTCTTAATTTTTTTTTTTGTTTTGTTTTTTTTTAATCCATGCCATCTTTCACATTGCATCTCTGGTTGGGAGGGGTGAAAAAAGACTTCCTTTTTCACCTGTCCTTCCCAGGAATCTTCAGTAACACTGAGAATTTATCCACAATTTACTGAGCAGTGAACATAACATATGTTTCTCATATTCATCTACATCTACCTGCTAAAATTAGCAAGAAAGAAGCAAGCAAATCAGCAATTTCATTTTTAGTTCTGTAATTTTTCAAAATTACCCTTAAAAAGGTAGAGTTCTAATGAAAGCTCTCTGTTTAGCTCTAATCCTGGATCCTTCTTTGTGTTCTACTGCCATTCTGTTGTCCCACCATTTAATTTATATGACACAATGTTCCATCGGTGACATTCCACAAGCATTTCAGTGAAAGACTGAATGTAAAAATGGGAAGGCTGCATGTTTTGGAAACAAAATGTGATTGCCAGGGCTTGAGATTGAAGGCTAATCACCAGAAACATAAATCCAGGAAGGATCAGAGGTGCAATGGCAGGCAGGGGAACCCTAAAAACTTAAGCAGTGCAAATAGATGCCTGCTTTTCTCCATTCCTCAGGGCCTACCTGAGGACAGGGACTGCTCTTGGCACTGCTGGAAGCACACCAGGATGAGCCAGGCAAAAAACCCCCGGGATGTGCAGCAGACACAAAGGGGTTATTGACAGCAGTGTTTAATATGGGAAGGAAGTCCTTTTCAGAGGGGAGTCTGGCTGTGCCTGGGGCCAGGACCAGTCCCAGGCTGTACAGGTGTAATTGAGCCTTTATATGACTCTGTCCCCCAGGATTAATGATGGCAAATCAAATATATTTATATAGATAAAATAAATTGTTTATTTAGATTAATGATGATAATTATAATGATTAGACTACAGATCTTAATCAGAATTATTTACTGCACAGTATAGGCAGCTCTGACTACTTCTGTAGTGCACTCTTTGTTGAAGCAATGATATTAAATCTGGCAGAATCATTTCTCAGTAGAGTTGGATGTCACTCTCTCATCCCAGTAACTGTGGGCAGATCTCTTCAGCTCAGTCTTGAGGAGTGACCTTGAGGGGTGTCCCCACTCCAGGGGAGAATTTCCACACACATGCCAAGAAAGAGCTGAAGATCTCTCCTCTAAAAATTGGGGCTGGATTTTTGTAGTATAAAGCATTGGACTGTCAGTGAGATGCCCCCAGGCTGTGCCAGCTCAGCAGCTTTAGATCACTTGTCAGCACTATAACTGTTGGTTCCTCTGTCAGGAACTCAGGAAACATTGTTCTTCCCCGGTGCTTAACTCCAGGATGGATGAGTCAGGCTGGTCTCAGCATCCTTCAGCCCCAAAAGTGACCCCCAACTCCAAAGAGGGATTTATCTGAGCTGTGTTGGCCCCACCTGGGCAGAGCATCCTGCTCCATCGTGCACATCCATCCTACAAGTGCACCCCAGTTCCAGGGAGGTACGGGTGAAGACCAGGACGAAGCCATCCATGCTGTTTCCAGCAGGATGTGTTTACAGCTCCAGTGTGTTGTTCCATCCTTGCCAGGACATGAAAAGCAGCAGGAAGTCAGCATGCAGCAGGGATCTGCTGGTGCCTGGTTCAACCTCAAACCGTGCCATTGGCACTCAGAATTTCCTTCTCACAACTGTGAATCCCGATTTTAACTTCACCAAAAGAAGTGAAGTTAAATTTCCCACCCTCAGAGGTGTGAAAAAGCCTCAGAAAGCTGACTTCCTCTCCACTCCCCACACCAGATTTTCCAAATCCCAACTCCTGCCTCATCAAGGATTGTCACAGTCCCAGAGACTGCTATGGAAGCTCTCCAACATTAAACCAGTTCCAGGTGTTGTAGCCCTGCTGGATGTCCTCCCCTGCCACAGAAGAGCTGAACATTAAAAAAGTAATCAGGCATCTTCCAGGCATATGTGCCAGGCCAGTTTACAACTTCCACTGCACTCAGTTTTATGAAAGGAATCTTTGAAATGACTCTCAGATCCTTTTACAATGGTAATCACAAGACTATTAAGTGATTAATGCGATCATTTGGACAGAAAGTCAAAGTTTGCCAGGCAAAGTGACACAGAATGCTTGTTGTAAGAGAGATTGCGATCTTACAAAGGGGAACATTTATGTGCTGGCAGTGTTTAGAAACACACAGCTTTAAACTTGGACAAAAATAAGGTCAAAATGTCTTTTGTAAAATGGTTAATTCCAGCCTGGATGAGTAAAAACTTTTCAGTTAATAGATGTGAAGCTAATCTTATCTAGTGCCATGATTCCTTCCTGAAAATATTGCAGCTATTTTATCAATTGCATTATTTGTTAGGTAGTGGATAAAGGTAAAAAATGCACTTTCTTTAAATTGAAGCACGCTTCCACCCAGTTCTCAGTACCATGCTTTTGTTGTACAAAACTTTGTAGACTGGATTTATTAAGGAAGAAAACCAGGCAAAAAAAAAAAAAAATCATAAATCATGATACAAAAAGATCAATCAAGTACTGGTTAGTTGGATTCTTGTGAAGTTTTTTTGGTGGTTTTCTTTCCAGTTCTCTGCATCAATCCCTAATCAGTGCAATTTAAAAATCAGAAATATTTTCACCTTTTCTGTTAAACCCTCAGATCCTGGTCTTGCAAAACACAACCTTTGAGCTGCAGTGTTAGAGAATAATAACAAACTATGTTCTCAAATGATTTTGGGTATGAAACCTCTGATACTTCATTAATGTTTTACCTGAGGGTTCTAAAATCCCATCTCTCATGATTCTTTCTGTAAAGTGTCTTTGAACTTTTTAGCATAAAATGGACAGATTTCAAAGAATCCCTAGGAAGGTCTTGACAGTTAACTTCTCATGCATATGTGACATGTACTTCGAAAAATAAATGAACCTTTTGTCACTCTTGAAAAGGACAGTTTTTAAAAACAAAAGTTAGCTTTGTCATCACTAGCATACAACTGTCATTTTACAATTAAATGTAATTGCTGATAAATACAAAGAGAGAGAAAAACACATTCTCCCTTTGCAAACACTTAATTAACATGTAGACTGAGATAAAAATCTACAGTGCTAGAATATGCTTACCAATAAAACCAACTATTTTGCCCTTAACACCTTCTGTCCTGTCTACTCAGAAAAAAATTTTAAAAAATTTAACCAGAAAACCAAATTCTTATTTTTTTCCTCAAGTTTTCTTATTTTTTCCTTCCTACACTGAAATTCTTCAGGTAGTTTGAAAACATTTCTCAGTCAAACATTCACCTAAGCTTTTTTCCTGTGTATTTATTGAGAAATGCCTGGAGCTGAGCTGCACAGCTCTACTTTTTAGGAGAAAAAGATCCATTGGCAAAATAAATTTACTCTGACAAAGATTTCAAATATTAGTTCATGGCAACTATCAGGTACAGCTGAGAAGGATGGATTGTTTGAGTGTTTTTTTTACAAACTACAGTACTTTTGGATGTTTTTTTGTAGTGTCTTGGATATGTTTCTCAGTAAGACTTCTAAGTTTCACACATGCATGATCCTCCTTGGGCCTCTTGTATGAATTATCACATTACTTAGAAATACAAGCAGAAATGGAGAGGTGGAACGTGCACTTAGGCTAGCAGAGAAAAGGAATTATAAGTAAATCTATTAGCTGGTTCTTTTTTCTTCTCTAGTTTAGTCCTGCCATTTTTTTTTTCCTCTGCTAAAGGTCTGCTCCAAAGCCTGTCCCAGTCAATAATAGTCTTCCCCCTGCTTTCAGTGGACATCACTTCAGCAGTTCAGAGTGTTGCTGATGCATTTACATTTTCTGAACTAAATTAGTTGCTCACAGCTAATTTATTGCAGTCGTGAAAACCCAGCCACTTTCCAATTCTTGGCTTTTATAGATCAGCTAGCATTTGGGATTGAGAAGATTAAAGCTGCTAAGGAATCAATTGGCTGAACAAGTAGAATGTATAGAAAAAAACATTAGGAAAGCTCAATGATGTACTACATTATCATTAAACATCAATAAGAACAGGGAAGCAAAGCACAGGCAAATTTTTTTATGCACAAGGAAGAGGGTACATAGAAACCAAAGGCATGAGAGATCTGGGTTAGGTCCCTTAGCTCTGAAAATGAATAAAGGAACTCTAACACAATTTGGCTAACCATTCTTTTTTTTTTCCCTGCTTGCATAAAAAAACAAAATCCATAAATTAAAAAGTTTCAGGGTTTCTTTTATATATTCCACAGATTTTGACTGTGTTCTATATCACTACATGAATCATTACATGATACATATCCACCATTTTACTCATGCTCATTACTTTCAATTTGTGGCAAGACAAGCTCTCCTCCATCCCTTAATTAGCAGTAATGAGGTAATGGCAATGGCCATCTGCTCTGATTAGGGGAATCAGTGACAAGAGCTGCTTGTACTCACCTCGTGTTTGCTCAGTGCTCCTCAGGCAGAGAGTTCCATCTCTCCTGTGTGGGAACATCCAGTACTAAAGTTTTCCCAGGACTTGCTACGTGCTCTCGCATTTCCCCGGTGGGATTAGAGGAACAGAGGAGCTGCTCAGCATCAAAACCATTGTGCTTCAGCTTGCCTCTCCATAGCTATTTAGGAAGCAAAACTCCAAACAAAGATTTATTCAAAACCTTTGAAAATCCAGACATAAATCTCTCTGTATACAGATCTTGGTCTAAGAATGTTTCTTTTCAATAGTGAGAAAAGATAAGACAAGGGAGTTTACCAAGTCTTTCTCAATTTTTTCACCTTCTTTTTCATTGTAGGCAGGTGTTAACAACCTAAACCTGTTCATAGTTTCTTACTTTGCTTCTGAGTGCTCAAATGAAGTTCAGCAAGGCCAAGTGCTGGTGCTACACCTGGGTGGGGCAATCCCAGGCACAAATCCAGGCTGGGCAGAGAATGGATTAGGAGCAGCCCTGGGAGAAGGATCTGGGGGTGCTGGGGGTGAGAGCTGGAGCTGCCCCAGCCCTGAACCCCCTGCCCTGGGCTGAGCCCCAGCATGGGCAGCAGGGGAGGGGGATTCTGTCCCTGTGCCCTGTGCTCAGGTGAGACCCCACCTGCAGAGCTGCCCCAGCACAGGCAGGAGCTGGAGCTGCTGGAGAGAGCCCAGGGGAGGTCACAGAGATGCTCCCAGGGCTGGAGCCTCTCTGCTCTGCAGCCAGGCTGGGAGAGCAGGAGATGTCCACCTGGAGAAGAGAAGGCTCTGGAGACATCTTAGAACCCCTTGCAGGGCCTGAAGGGGCTCCAGGAGAGCTGGAGAGGGACTTGGGACAAGGGATGGAGGGACAGGATAAGGGGGAATGGCTTCAAACTGCCAGAGGACAAGGTTAGATGCGATACTGGGAAGAAATCCTGTAGTGTGAGTGTGAAGAGGCCCTGGCACAGGGTGCCCAGAGAAACTGTGGCTGCTCCTGGATCCCTGGCAGTGTCCAAGCCCAGGCAGGACAGGGCTTGGAGCAACCTGGGATAGTGAAAGTTGTCCCTGCCCATGGCAGGGTGTGGCACTGGATGGGCTTTAAGTCCCTTCCAACCCAAACCATTATGTGGTACTGTAAAATTTGCACTTTCATTAATTATCTTTCAGTTATTTTAATATGCATATATCTTATGCTTGATTTAATTGTATAAAGATCAGTGTTTATATTTACATGTTTATATACAAATTATATGTAAATTGTACAAGTTTTATCCTTAGTGACTAGGAGCTACCTGTCAGGTATAACTGTGTAGGAAATGGAGCAGAACCCTAAAATCTTCATTTCTGTCTCTCTTAGTGGCTTGCAAAATGTTGAATACTTGCTTTCTTTGTCTTACTTTCCATTCCCTGGTAAATTGGGATAACATTTAATTAATTTATAAAGCACTGTACTATTTATAGGACATAATACAACTTAGGAAGAATCTATGAGGGAAAACATGAAGTTGCATTTTTCTGTGTGTGGGCCTTGCACTTCTTCAGCCTCCAGAATGCTGGAGAAACTGAGAGATTATGAGATCCCCAATATGTGAGTTAGTCTTGAATGTGCTTATTTGGGTGAAAAATGGGGGAAATAACCTTAATCATCTCCCTCAAAAAGTATAATTTCTTAGTGATTCTTGATTCTTGTTACATCAAGAGTAGGATGATAACTACCAATTAGTGCATCTCTGGTCACAATTTGGAACTTTCCAGTTACAGATTAGCAGATATTAAGACTCTAAGCCATATCTGTATAAAAAATATTACAAGGTCAATAAAGAGTACAGACAGGAATGTAATTTTTTAAATTTTTACTTTAGCAAAACATGCACAACAGGAAAAATAAGACCAACTGTTTCATGTTGCATTATTACAAGTGCATTTCTCTGGATATTAACTTCTGTGGCCTGGGTTGCTGTTACTCTGTATCAATTATTAATTCACCTTTATTGACTATCACCATTTAAGTCTCTGAATGACACAGGTATATTTCATAGACAACAATATTCAAATGGCACATTTACTGCCTGTATTACATAAGAGAAATGGAGCTCAAGGACTGTGTGCACTGGAATTGCAACCAGCAATATTCTGCTCCGTGAGAATGCAAAGTCAGGCCTCAAAAGAGGGAAGATTCTTGGTTGTCTTATCTGTAAAATACATGAGTAGAAACCTTCTTATTTAGTATTATTTTTTTTCATATTTGACTAGGTTATAAGTAATTTGGCACACACTTTTTTGGTAAAGATCACATTACAAGGTGGAATCAGTGGATGCTAGCATGGAAAATGGAATTCATAGAATGGCTTGGGTTGGAAAGGACTTTAAATATCATCAAATGCTCCCCTCCTGCCATGGGCAGGGACACCTTCTACTGTCCCAGGCTGCTCCAAGCCCTGTCCAGCCTGGTCTTGGACACTTCCAGAGATGAGGCAGCCACAGCTTCTCTGGTCCACTTCTACTTTTGTTTCAGTGTTCTCATCATAAAAAACTTCTGTCTTGAATCCAGTGCAAATCTATCCCTTGTCTTTTGGCTTAAAACCATTGTCTCTTGTCCTGGCTCCACGCTCTGGTAAAAAGTCTTTCACCATCTTTCTTAAAGCCCCTTTGCACATTGAAAAGCTGCAATAAAATCCAACTGCAGCCTTTTGTTTTCTAAGCCTTGGAACCTCAATTCCCTCAGACTTCCTAAAACCAAAAAAGGTGTTCTTGTCCTCTGACTTCTGTACGACTCTCCTCTGACTTGCCCTGACACTCCTGTTACTTCCCTAATTAATATCACAGTATAAATGTTATTCATGAATTTAAAGGAAGAACACACACAAATGAATTTCATAAAAAATATTTACTTCATTAACCATAGTCAACCTAAAAGGAAAGCAGGATGTTTCCCTGTTCTAGCTCCAAACCCACTGGAAATTTGGAGAAGCTTGCTAAAAAAAGAGATATCTGTGTTCACTCAAAGAAAACAAAATTTTAGTAAGATGTCAGTTGGTGGTTCTGAGTTCTACTTTTTTATTAATTTTATGGTTTCAAAATTACATTCAAAATTCTCTTACTCATGTAATTTTTCCAAACCAACCACTAAAAGAGAGTTAAGTATAGAATATGGCAACATATACTGTTAATGCTATTAGCAAACCAAAGTTTCCAGGAGTTGCTAGACTTAATACCATCTTCTTGTCTGAGAAATACTTGTTATTGAAAAACTTCCAATATAAATCAGTGGAACACCAGGTAAAACAGATGCCAGGCTGAACTTTTAACAATCTGTGGAGAAACCTTGATATATAGCAAACTCTATAATGAAACAAATGTTAGATGTTAATTCAGGTCACAAATAAAAGCTACTTGAAGAAATTTAATGCCAAAGTGAATTTAGAGGTGCTCTTAGGATGATTAATGGCTGGAAGAATGTATGAGACTGTTCAGTGTTTTAGATGGCCCTTAAAAATAAAATCAGTATGTGAAAACAGCTTAAATTTCTCCATTTCCTTGAAACCAGCCAGTTCATCTTTCTACTTCCAACCTGAAGCTAAATCTCAGCTGAGGTCTCCAACATGTTCATTGGTGAAGAGTTTGCACTTGTCCTAGATGAGATTTTTCTCTAGGAAGGCAGCTATAAAAATCAGAGTCATATGTTATAAATAACTCAAAACAGAAGCGTGCACTGAAATCCTCTCTGTTTTCATAACCGTGTTAGCCAGCTTCTGTCCTCTTGCTCTAAAAACATGTACAAGGACAGAGAGTTGTCAATTTGCCTTATTAAACGGGATGTGTTTTGGGCAGAATTCATAATTAGGAACCCATTTGAAAATTATTATCCTTCACATTACAAAAAATGGACGTCAAGCCACTGACACTTTGTCTTGTTGATAAATATTTATTTTTTAAATAGTAGACATTGAACCCATTAAATGTACCAGAAGATGAAGATTGAATTATAGTTCTCTGGCAGCAATGAAGTTGGTGACTATTTTTGTGTCCCTATTGAACATTAGGCCAGGAGGCACGTTGGTGAGCAAGATTTGTGCAGGGTTTGACCCTGGAATATTTACTATGCTAGGACAGGGAGTAATATGTTTATCAGGTGATATTTCATTAGACCCAGCAGCAGCTCTGTCTCTACAGAACATTTACATTACAAAAAATCACGTGTTCCAGACGTTACATATTTCACTCAACAAAACAACTTATTTCAGAGCGACATAAGAGCTTCAGCAAGGTACGCAGTTGCAGAATTTTTTAGAAATAATTATGTTTGGAAATACCAAATAGAAAGATTTCTTGATGAACACAGTAATGGAAAGAGGTCAGTATTCCAAGGTAGCCATCATTTAAGGAAACCCCAATCCTCCAGTATGATACAGTACCACAGAATCATTAAAACTGAAAAGATCTCCAAGATCATCAAGTCCAACCTTATCAACCTCAAGAACCTCAATCTTCAACTCATTGCAGAAACTAACAAAGCAAGAGAGTAGTAGCAGTTTTACTTTTCCCCAACATATCTTCAAACGAGGAAAAGTGAATAAGTAATTTAAGTAATTCTTTAAATGCCCTCTGAAATTCAGGCAGAAATAACACTCCCTTGTTGAAATGGTGAAAGCCAATCTGAAATCAAATAAACCTCAGTGAGTAAGAGAAATAAGTTTCTGATTCCACATGGCTACAAGGCAAATTGTGACCTCACAAAAGACTTTGGAAAAATTAATTAAAATAAACATTTTTAATATCGACCAGATAGTTATCTGCTGACTTTGCTTTAGTATTCTCTTGGCAAAAACTTGAGTAATTAAGTCCAAAATGTGTTGCTTACTCCTTAATTTGACGTGTCACTTTGAGCACTATGTTGTTCACACATGATGAAAACAAGAAACTAGATATTCAGTAAAAAATAGAAACAAGAAACAGGTCATGGGGTAAAATTGCTGCAAATTTAGGATGAGCTTAGACAGAATGTCAGAACATGTCTCTAAAACTGAGATCCAAGTCTTCCTCCTCCAACTGCAATTAAATGTGATGCACACCTAAGTATCACCTGTATTTTGTACCACAGATTCTCTGGGGGCTCATACTCAGGTTTCTACATATGTCAGCCCTGATTTAAATTCCTCTGCAAACTGGGCACAGGGAAGAGTTGTGCCAATCATCTACAGAACCAGAGAACACTTTGGGCTGGAAGGGACCATGATCACTTCATTGCACCCCTGCCATGGGCAGGGACACCACCCATTACCCCAGGCTGCTGCAAGCCCTGTCCAACCTGGCCTTGGGCACTTCCAGGGATTCTGTGATTTAAATACGTGCAGAAACGGAGCAGTAAAGGGCTACATAAACAGCAAAAGTGATTCACATTTTTGGAGAGTTTAAATTTCCCAAGTGTTCACGAGAAAACTCATGTGCTGATGTGACAGTGCTATTTTCTGTAGTGTGGTGTCCCACCATAGGAATAATTCTATGAATACAAACAACAAGGTGCTGCAAGCCCTTGAACAAAAATCTTGATTAGAACAAAATGTAAATTTAAGCAGTAGATGATGCCTTTTTTTCCAAAGAATTTGACAGAAACTATTTTCTTCTATACATACGAGATCTGTTTAAATTGGTAAGAGAAGGAGTTAATAAGAGCATAGAGACTGAGTTTTCCTTTTGATTTTTTTGTTTTATAGAAAGGAACTTATTATTCTAAGAAAGGCACTTGCTCCACAGTATTCCTGAATTTACTGCACCATTAAAACACAGTAATCAGCCGCAGTAAAATGCTATCAGGACACCAAACACAGCAAGTGTAATGAAGCAGCTGCTACAGTGATCATCAGGATTTAGATTTTTGTCCCTATACAAAATGAGAAATAAGATAAACATATAGAGAAATTAGGAAAAACTGATATACATCACACTGGCATGATTAAGAAAGTGACATTTAGAGGAGAAAATACGCATATTTGTGATGTTACCTAATGAGAAAATTAAAATATTGCATAATGGATTAGCAATATCTGACTTCACCAGTGGTCTGATGGTGCAGCTCACATGATGTTTTAGACATGGGGTGTTGTCTGTGATATTTTTATACTCAGATATATGAGCCAAATTTGTTCATTTGACAACTCTCTTTAGGATTCTGTAAAGAAAGAAATGCTTGTTTGTTTTAATAACAAATGACAGTTATTAGGAGTTTATTCATAGACTGTCAATGTTCCTTCAAGATATGTGACTTTTAAAACTAGGAAAAAGATTCAAAAATTTGTCGATCCAAGATTAAAGCATTATTTGGAGTTCAGGAGAACAAAGCATTACAGGAGCTGATGCTCCCTGAGACTTTTGATTTGTACAGCAAGGGTACTCATTAGGAGTCTAGACTGTCTTACCTCTCTGACAGACATGGTGCCAGAGAATCAGGGAATACTCAGAGAGTTTTCTGTCAGACTCATAAATTTATAAATACCTTTATGGTTCGCTGTTTAAGATGCAAAAACTAAAGATACAGAATGTTATTAATTTATATATTCTGAAAGGTGAAACAATCGTGGTTCCAAAGTCTTCTGAAAGTTCACTTACAAGCACAGAAACATTTGTTTTTGCAGATTAGATATCTAAATGTGAAAAATGGAAGTCTTGATCTAGTGAAGGGCAGATCTAAACTAAATGCACCTAGCAAGAGCTGCTTGCAAAGATCTGCACAGTTGTATAGTCCACCCTGCCTGTTAGATATTAATAAGATAAATTTCCTTTAACTATTGACCATGGAGCTGAGCAGTATTTGCTCAGGGTTAAACTATTTTAAATTGATGTTTTGGAGCACAAGTCTGATTAAGAGCAGCTGAGGGAGCAGAGAAAAGGGCTGAGCCTGGAGAAAAGGAGGCTCAAGGAGGACCTTGTGGCTCTGCACAGCTCCTGACAGGAGGGGACAGCCAGGGGGTCGGGCTCTGCTCCCAGGGACAGGGACAGGAGGAGAGGGAACGGCCTCAGGCTGGGCCAGGGTAGGCTCAGGGTGGACAGCAGCAGGAATTTCTTCACAGAAAGCATGTTCAGAAATTGGAACATACTGCCCTGGGCAGTGTTGGAGTACCTGTCCTTGGAAGTGTTCAAAAAAATGTGTGGCTTTGGCACTGGTTTAGCTGTGAACGTGCTGGTGGCACTGGATTGATGTTTGGCCTTGACTTTAGGGGAATTTTCCATCATAAATCATTCTGTGAATCTGTGATTCTTTTCCTGAACTCTGTTCTCATGCCAGATGAACATCCTGACTTTCAGAAAAACCCAAAATCATAAAATCCAGACAATGTCTGCACACTTTTTCTGGGTCTTCATTAAAACCTTGAGGGATGAGCACCAGGAAAAGTGCTGCCTCACGGTTTTGTTGTGGCACACATGACCCTGTCAGCATGTGCAGGTCACTGCCTGGAATATCTCTGGAGTTTTGGTTCTGAATGGAGAATTCATCAGTGAAATGGCAGGTAGAACACTGTGAGTACCTGTCCTGCTCCCCTGTAAAAGGAGGAGCTGGGGAGAATTTTTGTTGATAGATTTCTCAGACGAAAATAAAGCGTGAATGTGGCTGATGTTATATCTGAGAACCATTTATTGATAAAGAAGGGTGAGTGTTCCTACCTAAGGGGGATAGAAAAGAGAGCAGAAAGGGAAAAAGAGAGACAAAGAGAGAGAAAGAGAGGAAAAAAATGGGTAGGGTATCTAAAGACTTGGATTTCCTACCACTTTGTAACGTATTTTGGGGTGGTGAAAGAGGCCTGACTTGAGCCAACTGAAGCTGTGAGAAAGCTGACAGCTCTTTGTGAGAAGAATCCTGCAGTGAAAAACAACTTTTTTTCCCTGAGAAAGAGCCCTGTGACTATGGAAAACAACCTAGTTTCCCTGAGAAAGGACTCTAGAACTGTGACAAACACCAACCACCTGTATAAACTGTTTTTACACTGTTAGATAAAAAAATGAAAACAATATGTCACAAATAGCTCTCTCTGCATGTACACATGGGGGGATTGAGTGATCAATCAATACAGAATAACAACTTGTTACTGATCAATTGGAGATAGACAGGGGATGTTCTTTAAAAACCCTATAAAAAGAGACTCATGAAGTAAACTGGGGTTTATCCTTTTCTTTTTGCACCGTAAAGTGTGTCCTACATCTTTATTGAACACGACAGCAACATCTTTAATATTGTGTAACAACAAAACTGTACAATTCGTGTATAGATTCAATATTCTGAATGGTCATTTTGGAAGCCTGCTGAACTTCTGTGCTAAGTCTAAATGTGTGTTGTGTTTATTTGACTTTAAACCCATTTGCAAATAAGGGATTCTGACTTCACACTTTAGTCCAGAAAGATGTTCTACCTCCAGAACATAACAATAACAACAATAATCTTATTAACACTTACATACAGTCACCCTGTATCACAAGCAAACAGGTTCTATGTCCTTCCAGAGCCAGGAACATAACAATAGCATCAGAATGAGGGAATAATCCAGGTGTTTACACCCAATATTTATCAGATTTTTCACACAATTAGAAAGTCACATTTCAGATCTTCACAATCCTTTCTCTAAAAAAAGAGGTACTTGGTTGGATTTAATTTAAAAAAATGTAACAACTCCTGCCAATGTTGAAACTTGAGAAAACATATTTCTTGCTGTTTTCTAGAAATTAATCTTCACTATCAAGCCCAATGTTAGTAACCTTGTATGTATTTATATAAATATTTGTTGAGTCAGGCTCACTTAAGCTATTTCCTCATGTATTTCTCTCATAAATCCTCATTTGCCCTTGTGTACTGTAGGAGAATAAAGATGAAGTGAAAATGTACTTCGTCCTCGGAGTGTTCAGACAGTTTTCTGTAAGGGTTATGAATAATTCTCTGATATTCACATTACATTTAATTTAACTAAATTTATGCCAGGCATAGAGAGTTTATGTTGCTCATTCTCAAACGTAACATGAAAATGCTTCATAATTATTAGAAATTTGGTAACACTTTAACAGCAATCTGCTTATTTTATGGGAATGTTTTTTTCTCTAAACAGAGATTGTGTTCTCTTGTGAAGGAAGTATTTAGTAAAGTCAGTTTGTGTAAAAGATGCTGCCCAAACTGGACTTTCTCAGCAGTTATGGGTACTGTTGACATATTCATTTTTAATTTTATTTCCCTGTATAAAGGGGCCAGAAACTCCATTCTAGGCCTTGTATTATTAAAGGTTGAGAACTACAATACTTCCATAGACTTAGATTAATAAATTTAGTAATTAATTCTTAGTTATTAATTCTCCTTGGAATAAATTCTCAGGTTCTGACAAGGATTATTTTTTGAGACAAAAAAAAAAAAAAAAAGAATTTGCAAAATCTATTTACAATTCTGTTTGGGTGCTGGGAGTCCACAAAACCACAGCGAGGACTGGATTCCTTGCTGTGTCGTATCAAAGGCTTGAATTGATTTTATTTTCCTCCTGAGATGTTCCAAGGCAGTGATTCTGGTGGGCTCTCCAACTGCAATTGGCTCAAGGGAGAAAAATATCCAAAGAAATGGAAAGGAAAAGGAAAAGGAAAAAAAGGAAAAGGAAAAGGAAAAGGAAAAGGAAAAGGAAAAGGAAAAGGAAAAGGAAAAGAAAAGAAAAGAAAAGAAAAGAAAAGAAAAGAAAAGAAAAGAAAAGAAAAGAAAAGAAAAGAAAAGAAAAGAAAAGAAAAGAAAAGAAAAGAAAAGAAAAGAAAAGAAAAGAAAAGAAAAGAAAAGAAAAGAAAAGAAAAGAAAAGAAAAGAGAAAAATAAAATAAAAGAAAAAAATAAGAAAAAGAAGAAAAAAAAGAAAATAAAATAATTTCTCTTACTATTATCTGGGAAAAAAGAAGAGGCTCCAGAGTATTAAATAATGATATTTCCATGGTTGTAGGACAGTTGAAGGTGCCATCCTGGTTCCATCACACTTTTTAAAAATTTTGACCCAACACCATTACATTCTCTCTTTTGTTTTTCTTCTTCTTTTTTTTTTCTTTCCTCCTGAGCTATCTTGTGATGTATATAAAACACAATTTTAAAGAACTGTCAGGTTGCTCAAATAAACAGGCACAGCAGCAGTGAAAAATAATAATAAAAAAACCTGTGAAAAATCTGATGAATTTTGTATTCTGTGCAAAACAAGCTCCTATTTTATCCTGGTTTTTATCAGATTCATATTGAGACACCACTAAGAAGGAAAGAGTATTCAGGAAGAGCATTTCTGCTCAGCTGCAGAGAAAATTTAAAAATACATTTCTTTATTTATATAAAACAAAAAAAGCTGTCAGACTAAATACATTTTTATTCATGTGAATATATAAAGGTTAAAGTGAGTGATGAATACATTAAATACACATTATATTGCTCACAGATAAGGAAACAGAACTTCAGAAGTTTAATGCTGTATTTCAAGTTTAGTCTTTTGCTTTACTTGCTTGTTTATGAGCTTTTCCCCAAATCCCCTCTCCTCTGCACAGCTCCCAGTGCAATTAATTAAAAGAATGCAAATTCCAGCAAACCAAAAACCCACCAGTAACCTAAAAAGGGAGTAGAATAAATTAATCTATTGGTCTGAATTTATTTTAAACTTTTTTATTCACATTTTAAAGGTTGGGGACATGTGGACAAGTGCTGAATAGTTCATACCTGTGACATAGAAAGCAACTGTTTGTGGGAAAGCCTGAAACAGATTTCAACAGGTCAATGAAAGTTAAATTCTAAGTTCTAAACAGACTTTTTTACTCCTGAGAGGAGAAATATGTCTTTAATCTCCCCTTTTATATAGTGGATAACTAATTAGATGGTGATAATTAAGTAGAGCTGCAAAACAAGCAGTTTATAAATCCTAATACTGTGTGTTCCTTTTCTAAATTTTCCCTCACTCCATGCAGTTATTAGGAGTTTTGATTAATTCAACATGAATTGGGAGCAGGATTTCAGTATTTGTGCACATAGCTATTTGGCAGATAGTAAAATAAAGGTATAAAAAAAATCACCAAAAAAATTGAACACCTAACATCATAAACCACAGGTTTTCTTAGACCCACAGTAAGATTGAACAATAATCATCTGTTCCACAATATTTATTTTTATATGATATTAAAAAATAATTTATGGTTAATTTCCTACAGTTATTTTTTTCTTTATTTCTTAAAATTCTAGTTTATAAGTGTTAGGGTAGTGTCAAAGTCTGGAAATCCCAATCCAGGCTTTCCCAAGCAGAACAGTCCTGTTTAACATGCATGGCGTGTGCTCAAGGCAGGGTCGTTGAGCACAATCTTAATTACTGTCTTTATGCTGATGACATCCAAATATAATAGGTGTATCAAACAGCTCCTGATGACTTAGATAAATCTGTCTCTACTCTGGAAAGATACTTACGAGACGTTAAGTGTGGAGTGTCTGCTAACATTTGGTGCTTAAACCAGAATTGATTTTATTTGGCCCGCTGCCTGCTAAGTAGCAGCACCTCATTTATGGTACCACTGGTTGGAAATAGAAAATTGCCTCCTTGCTGAATAATTTTGGTGTTATGTTTGACCCTGAAATTTGTTCTGAGGCCACATTGTTAAGTCTTCATATTTACACATCAGGAATTTAGCAAGGTTGAGGACATTGCTGGTTCAGCAGGATGCACGGCTCTTGATTTATGGCCCACCACAGTGAGGTTGGAATGCCATAATTCATTGTTTGCAGGTTTCCCTGAGCTGTTTGTTGTACACACTTGAGCTGTACAGCATCTAACATCTCCAGCACTTGCTAGAAATCAGCTACAAGAGAATATCTGAGGAGTATGTGGCTGGCTGTCAAAAGGATTCTGAAGTGCTGGTCCATGTTTAGGAATCCTTCCACTCAGAAATCAGCTGGTTTAGAAAGCAGAGGTAGTTGATGACATCTAAATATCTAACAGATATTTACACATCATGGATAATTTTTCTGGTTAATGAATTTATATAAATTTCCTATTTTCCCTGTGAATTCCCCAGAAATCTCTGTGCTTTTCTAGAATATGATTTTACTTAGTTTGAAGAGCTGCTTACTTAATAGCAGTTTATTTAATTCCTTCTAAGGCCTTTCACTTGTGCTGATAGGGACTGCTAAACCACTTGAGCTATTACTTGGAACAGCATTTATTTTATCTGATTTGACCTCAGTATTTGACCTGAGCCTCCTTTAGCTTTGTGAACCCCCATGATTTTAGGGAATACTCAGTGCATTTGAAGAATGACCAGCTGATATTTGGCCTTGAAATTTGGGAGAGGTGAAGATGGATAGTGGTCCTAAGTGCCTTTATTGATCCCATAATGACAGTGGAGATAAAATTATACGGTGTTAAACTTACCAACAGGCAAAGTTTAGGAAGCAAGAAGTCAGTGTTACTTCAGTGGCAGTGTAATTAAGTACAAATAGATGCTCAGTACAAGGCCAAAGCCACACACAACCTTTTTTATTTTAAAGTTTGTTTAATGCTGTTTTAGCAGTGCTCTGTATTCTGTTGCCTTTCTCAGTGCCACGTGCCTCTCTCAAAGCACAACCTTTTAGGTTCAGGTCTGTGAGACTTGATGTTTGCTCCATGTGGGTTTATCAATGCCTTCTTTAGCTCTTTCCTTTCCAGTTGTCATTCTGGAGTGTCCCAGGTTGCCTCAATCAGTTTTCCATAGGTAAAAAAAAAAAAAGCTTTCCTGAAGACAGTCCTTTCTACACTGTAGACTTTTTGGTCCCAAGATGAGTGTTTCTGGTACATACATAAGTACAGGTATATAAAGAAATAGGTTTCTCTGTATGTATATATTAAAATTTCTTAGTCTGAATTTCCCTACCCAAAGCAGCTTTAAAAAATGAACCTTATTGACCTATAGATTTTATTGCTGTTTAGGATGATTTCCAGACTGGTAAACTGCCCCAGCCTCTGACTCTAATGTGCTCTTACCCCTTTAAGGACACTTCTCCTGTTATATTGTTGGTGCCATGTGTGGAATCCAACAGATTCCTGAGTTTGCAAAGTGGGTCATGCAGTCAAGTGGAAGAACACAGCCTTTGGATATTCTGGAGATGTTGTATTGGGATGATTGCTCTGGAAGTGCTTCCAATTATAAAGATTGTTTCCCCCAAAGGAAAAGAGACTTTGATGTTAGTGAGTTATCTCAAAACAGCTGGCGATACAATAAAATCCTATCAGAAACCAGCATCAACACGTGGCATTGGCACATCGGGTCTCAAGACAACATTTATCAAGAACCAGATAAGCCTGAGGCTTCCTCTTCCTTAATTAAACTTAATTAGGTTGTCTTTCTGAAGTTTTTTCATTCGGGAATGATTGAAGCCATTGGATTAGTGAGTGGAATTTTCACTGAGTGGTTTTTGGAGGAACTGCACTTACAGCAGGTGGGTAAAGCTCTTTCCAAATTTACACCTACCCACAAGGACTTTATGTATACAGAGGGGACTTTGGGGATGTCTTGCACTTCCATATTTCTTTGTGAACATGAACAAAGCAAAACAAATTGTCTCACTAAAAAATCAGCTCTCATAGAAGTTTTTACCATCCCAGCATGTCTGTGGTTGACAGAATGACTGTTCTGATAATTAAACTTTTACAGTTGAAACGATAATTCCTGATACTCGAGCCACATTCATGCATATTCAAAAAGGGGTTTGTTTTTGCACACCTCCTGATTGCCATCTCTCAACAAACATCAGACTGTTTCCATTATCAATTCACAATACCTTTCCTTGATGGTAAAAGTCTTTCATTTGCCTAAATGGAAATGAGAATGCAATTATGGATATTTATAACTATGCATAATACAAATTTTTTCAGACAATCATGTGAATATAGTGATGATTTTTGTATTCTGTCAGTCCATGTTATGCCTTACTAAGACTGGGAGTCTTCTACATTTGTACATTTGTCTAGTAAAATGATAATTCTGTCAGTGAACCTTTTAGGAAACAATTGCTGCGATTATTGAAAGATAAATGCCACAACAAAAAAAAAAACCACAATAGCCATCAATACTGACTGCATAGCATTTATATGAGTAAACAATTTTAAAGTAACTTATTTATTGTTTATTGTTTCTAATTTTACTCATTTAAACTTAAGTGCAATGCTAGAAAAGTACTATCTGTAGGTTTTATCTGCTTATCTGAATAATTCCATTTTGTAACACAAAGTGGATGCCAGGTTTGGTTGTTTGTAGCTTTTAGAACAGGGATCTAAATGCCCAGAACCAAAACAGGGTTATTAATGACAAAAATCTTTATGTTTAAAAGATAAAATGCATGATATAATGACAAGTAATTTGTATTTCCTTTTTTTGGCAATATGTTAAAGAAAATAAGCAGGAAAAAAAAAGATTTGGCCATTTTCCAGCATAAAAATTATGAATTTATTTTCTATCCTCCTATTTGGAATGGCTCTAATATTTTTAACCAAAGATCTTTGGCACAGATCTGGACTGAATAAAGCATTAAAAGAAGGCACTGATCACAGATAACCTCTTGGATTTTGTTATTAATTTTTCCTTTTGACTCAGTGATATCTTTCCACTGCTTTTTTTTTTTTTTCCCTTTCACTTTAATTCTGAAATATTCAACAACTTTCCCCTTTGATGACTAAGTACAAATTCTATGCAGTTTTTTATTTACTACTATATAGAAAGATACTTTCCCCCTTCTTTTTCTGTCTATTTTGAGCACCTTGCTTAGTCAGAAGTACAAATAAATTTATGTGTCAGAAAAGACCTGAGTGACTAAATGGTCTCACCAATTTTATGTAACAATGTAAAACAAAAAGAAAAATCTGCTCAAGGTACCAACTGTTTCTAGAAGGTATTTTTGTCCATGAAATGTTACAGGTAAAATAATTAAAGGGAGAATGTTCTATGTTTTATTATCTGGTAGCAAAAATCAGTATCTGGGAACTAAGATATGAATAATTCTTTTGATTGTAGGGAGAGACAAAAACTTTGCTTTCTCATTTCCCTCAGTGAGAAGTGCTCATTGTCAGTAGGAAAGGTCATAACTTCACTGAATTTGTCTATATAGCAATTAATAACCTATAACTATATAGCAACTAATGACCTTCAAGCTTTAAATCTTTGCTCTATTTTCAAGCACTCGGGTCACATTTTATACAATCTCAGACATTTTCTTAATACACTTAAGACAGTTGTCTGTGTCCACAGCTGCCACCTATTCCCAAATTCAGATTAATGTCTGTCATGGTTCTGTAATACATGGTCTCCTTAAGCAGGGCAACAATACAACAATGCAGCTTCAATATTGAAAAATCAAAACAAAATATCTACAACTACATTTATTGCTCATTCCCACAACTCTTGTCTTCTCCCTTAGCATTCAATTCTCCCTCCTGCTTGGAGCCTCATCATTTCAGTTTATACATTTGAATGATGAAATACCAGAAGCAATTTCACACACTGCTTCCTTGCATTTGTTCTCATTATTGTTTTTCACTAGAAAACACTCATGTAGTTTCCAAGTAGGGAGGGCAGTGGCATCAAAGTAGCCAAACTCTTTCTTCTCGGTGGTTCCTAGTGTCACAAAAAGAAGCAAATCAGCACAAACAGAAATACAGAAAATTCTACTTAAACATAAGGAAAATTTCAGGTTGGGTTGTTTTTTTCTTTTATTTTGAGAGATTGTTTGAATATAGAAGCAGGTTATCCAGAAAGGTTGTAGAATCAGTGGGGGGGTCCAGATGGTGTCCAGAGGTTCTTTTAAACTCGGGTCTTCTAAGGTTCTGGGACACAGATGATGTTTTTCAGCATTAAGTAAACTCACAGTTTAAAACACTTCAAAATGCCTATGAAATTTGCTCCACAAAACAGCGTATGAAATGTATGAAAGTATGCTAAGACATTAAAATAAACTCCAAACAAACAAGCCAAAGGTTCAGAGATTCTTTTAGCTTGCACTTTGCTAGGAAGTCCTTTATGCTGTTCCCTTCTGATATAAAGCCAATCCGATTATTGCAACTGCCCACATCTTGCACCCTTAAAAAGTACTTTTGGAGCTAGTATTTCAATTTGGCAGCTACCAAATGTCATTGGGTTTGCATTTAAATATAGGGAATCATAAAGACTCCTCCAAGCTGTAGGTGAGTGTAATTTTCCACAGCTATATGTCCTCATGGAAAATTGCTTGTCCATGGCAGGGGGTGGAACAAGCTGATAATTAATGTCTCTTCCAACCTGTGATCCTCTGATTCTCTGATTTCTTACAGAGTTAAAGCTAATCTCTACTTTCAGGGAGCCCATTGTTTATTCTTTTTCAGAACCAGTGTTTCACTTCCTGCATTGCCATTCAACTTCCATCTCCTAATATAACCCAACCTTTCAGAGGTCTCTGACTGAACTCATCCTGCTGAAGTTCAAAGCATTTTATTGTCATGGATTGCTGTGTCACATTGATTTGCATTAGGAGATGTTTACAAGAACTATAGCAGCCCTTCAAGTTCTTACCACGTCAAGAGTGACTAAAATTAAGTGATGTTCAGTGACAGATGAGATATACATATACATATACATATACATATACATATACATATATATATATATGCTATATTTTTATTTATATATGTTAACATTATTTATTCATGATGGATACACTCTTAGCTCAAGCCTTTAATTTCAATTCCACATAGATTTTGGCAGGATACCAGAATTATTTGAATTAAACAGAAAACTTACATTGACTATGATGGATAATCATTAAAAATGTAAATGATTCATAGATTCATCCCAAATAGCCCAATAATCCATAATCCTGAGTGCTTTAATGGCATTTAACAGAATTATTATTTTTGTTTTCTTTTTATGTCTTCCAGAACGCAAGAGTTTGGCAGCAAAGAGGATATTTGCACACATTTTCCTCAAGTTGACAGGAAGGCAACAAATTAATTGATTCAGAGTTTGAACTGACACTACAAGTTCTCCTTTTCAAATCTGGTATGTAAACTGGAATTGGTTTCCAGCACATCTGGGAGATGATGATGATAATGATGATGATGATGATGATGATGATGATGATGATGATGATGGTGATTTCAGGTCATCTTCAAAATGTCAAAACCACACAGATTGGTTCCCTTTAGACCAGTGCAATATAACTGGAAATGCCAAATACTCATCTGGTTGAGTTCCAAAGCTTCCTTTATTTGAGTGATATTCTTTCCCATTTTCCTTGGATTTGTAATTTTTCCTTTTTCCACCTGATTGCTGTTTATCTTTTAGTTCACAAGATGGATAACCCAGAAATATTCATTGTATATCTATCTCAGAAAGACACAGAAATTAGTTTTCTCTGTATTTTCTTTAATCTTAATTTTTAGGCCAGACTTTATCAGTGCACTTAATGCATCTGTTCAGTTCAAGGGAATTAGGGGATAAGGAAAGGTGAACATGAGTTTGGAATGGAGATGTGGACTTTGTTTGTGTTGGAACCAGGGGAATGACGAGTGGTTTTGTGATATCTCCTAAGGACAACAATTTATCTCACTGTGTATTGCTCTGCAATTTGCTTGCAATAAAATCTGCAGATTTGCCTTTCTGGATTCAGAAATATACCAATTAGGTGGAAAAGACATAGGAAACAAAATGGGAAAATGATAAATCTACTGATAAACAGATGCTGTGTTGGGTGGCTTTTACTCTGTCTTTTAAAATCAGCTTGCAGTTAGACTTAGTAAACAGCATATGCTTGTTGATATAATAGTAGAAGTAGTCCAGATTTGTAAGATTTCTCTGTGGCATAGTTATCGATTAACTTGCAGAAAGCTGAAAGCTCTTTGGCTCTAAAGATTTGATGCAATGCTATTTGTGTGTATATATAATAAGAAAACTGGAGATAAAATAGAATTTTACTATCTTATGGAAAAAGAAAAAGAAAAAAGGAAAAAGAAAAAGAAAAAGAAAAAGAAAAAGAAAAAGAAAAAGAAAAAGAAAAAGAAAAAGAAAAAGAAAAAGAAAAAGAAAAAGAAAAAGAAAAAGAAAAAGAAAAAGAAAAAGAAAAAGAAAAAGAAAAAGAAAAAGAAAAGAAAAAGAAAAAGAAAAAGAAAAGGAAAAGGAAAAGGAAAAGGAAAAAGAAAAAGAAAAAGAAAAAGAAAAAGAAAAAGAAAAAGAAAAAGAAAAAGAAAAAGAAAAAGAAAAAGAAAAAGAAAAAATGAAGGAAAAGAAAAAGAAAAAAAAGGAAAAAGAAGAAAAAGAAAAGAAAAAGTGAATGCTGGTCCTTAATATTGTAAATGTGTCAAGATCCTGCTTTTATTAAAAGTTCAACCAAGGGAAATTTCTATCAGTCATGTATATTACTATGCTGCCTTAGAGGAATCTGGAGGGATAGGAAGCAAATGTCACACTTTTGCATAAGTGAAAGAAAAGGGAAAGAAACAATTTATCTGTCAATCTTAAATCAGTTACTTCAATGCTGATCCCAGGAAAAAGGAATGAAATAATGGAATGCACTGTATAAAAAAAATTAATGAGTAGTTTCTGCATGAATGTTGATCCTGTGGTTTTGTGTAACACAGTTCTTAACAGAGTAACACATAATTACACTTAAGGTTTGTTAGTTTCAGTACACATCAGCTTTATGTTTTATATTGTAAATTGATTTGTTTAATTTGCTTAAATGGCAAAATTGTCCTTCTGCCCACAGGAATGTGTACAGTTAGGAGGTACAGCTTCAAAACCTGTTGAAGGTGTTGCTGGGGTTGTCCTTACAGTGGAGAGGGTGGGACCCTTTTCTGCTTCCACATCAAAGGTCACCTGGATCAGTGCTAAGCAGAAGCTACGGGGTGTGGATGGACACACAACTCATCAGGAAGTTCTCTGGGAAGTGCCAGTGCTGAGCTCAGAGCCATAATGTAACTTCGTAGAAATTGCCACATGAGGGGAAAAAACTGAGAGCTCTGAGCTGCAGGATCACATATCCCAAAATCATGGGATCATTAATGTTGAAAAAAGCCTTCCAAATCATGAGGTCCAACCTTTGACAACATACACCCATGCCCACTAAACCATAACACAAAGGGCCATGTCTATGTGGTTTTTTTTGCCACCTCCAGGGATGGGGACTCCAGCATTGCCCAGGGCAGCCCCTGCCAAGGCCTGAACACCCTTTCCATGGGGAAATTCTCATTGCTGTCCAAGCTGAGCACAGCTTGAGGCCGTTCCCTCTCCTCCTGTCCCTGTTCCTGGGAGCAGAGCCCGACTCCCCGGCTGTCCCCTCCTGTCAGGAGCTGTGCAGAGCCACAAGGTCCCCCCTGAGCCTCCTTTTCTCCAGGCTGAGCCCATTCCCAGCTCCCTCAGCCCCTCCTGGTGCTCCAGCCCCTTCCCCAGCCCCGTTCCCTGCCCTGGACATGCTCCAGCCTCTCAGTGCAGAATTCCTGAAGACTGGGCCATAATTGTTCAGAAACCAAAACTTTTTCATTTGGTTTACACATGGCTACTACATGTTTTGGAAATGTAAACCATAAAATCAGAGTACACAAATCATTTCTGAACTTAAGATTCTTTGAAATTGAAAAGAAAATGATCGAAAAATTCATTGGAGGAATATTGGAACAAGCTCTGTCAAGTGTCTGCCAAAGATTAAATACTACAAGAAAGAAAGAAGGAACCAGTCCATGGAAGTGAAAGTTTTCTATCTCTCCAGGCTAACAAACCACTTTCCTTAATCAAGTACATTTTCTTCAGGCTTTACTTAGTCTCACTCTTGAGTGAGTGTCACAAATGACATTAAATTTGATGACGGTAATGTTAAAAGCTCAACAAAATGTGAAATAGCATTTCATTGGGAAATGTCAGGCACAGATGTGATCCTCATCCACTATCAGAAAAAAAACCCCTTTTATTCAGGAGCTTTGAGACTCTTTCTTTATTGACCAATCAAAATTATATTTTTACCTATAGGTAAAAACCCCACAACAATTAAAAAAACTCAATAAATTTCAAGAATAAACTTTCTCTTTGAATTAATGAAACAGTTAAGGTTTTCTTCTCTTTTATAAAACCAAACTGTCAAAACGGCTATTTTTTTTTTTCCCCAGATATATGTGATGCTTTTACAGTGTGGGTTTTCAGCTGTTTTTTAGCCTTTTCTGGATACCAGTAATAACATTTATGCTTTAGGCTTGACTATGTTGTTAAATATTATATAAAATAAGTTATGTTAATATAATAAATATTCTCAGTATTTATAGGAATTTTGGATGGAAATTCTTGTTATATAAAATTAAATTTTTCTATAATTTTCATAGAAATGAAAACATGTTTGTATAAATTAAATGTAGAGTCACTGTAAATAAGTGTAATGGCTCCCAGTATTTAAATATCCATTTGCCAATGTATGTACTCAATGAGGGTATTTGGGCTGTTATTTGGGTTTTGTTTTTTTTGTTTTGGTTCTTTTCAGAAAATGACATTTACATATGTTGTATGTTGTTTCAAACATTCTATCCATAACAACTTGAGATAATTTAAGAAAGATTTATTGTTTCCTATGTTATTCTTCTGAGCAAAAATGAAAATTATAATTATTTTTTCTCACAGCCAGAAAGTTTTACATGTCTAAACAAACAAACAAACAAACAAACAAACAAAAAAGGAAGAAAATATTTTTTCTCATAGTTTTGCCACAAAATTTTCACCAAATGGCCTTGCTGTTCTCTTAGAAAACTTAGTATTTAGAGGTTATTAAAATTAATTAGACCTACAGTGGTCTATCCAAGTGCAAAGCAGGTTTTGGTGGTATATTTTAAATATATCTGAATATTCCAATTGAGAATTGTAGTATTTTAGTTCTAAGAACCCACAACTTAGAGAAACGCTGGATCCTTTTGGCAAATTTTATTATAATGGGTATCTTAGTTTTGTAATTATACATGAAATTGAGATGAAAACAAATTGAAATCATTACAAACCCACAAAAACCTCTCAGCTTTAATATAATTTTTATGTTAATGTAAAATGTGGCTGTTCCTGGATCACAAGAAGTGTCCAAGGCCACGTTGGATGGGGTTTGGGGCAGCCTGGGACAATGGGAAGTGTCCCTGCCCATGGCAGGGGGTGGCACTGGTTGGGCTTTTTAAGGTTCTTTCCTCCCCAAACCACTCTGGGATTCTGGGATTCCATGACTCAGCTCCTTAGCACGGAATTGGTGCTGGAGGAGCTCAGCACCAGCCTCAGCGGGCTGCAGGTCCTTTTGGCTGAGTTCAGGAGGATTCTCCCTTTTCCCTTTGAACAGCCCGGCAAACACGGAGCCTTTCAGCCCACTCCATCCCCTCTGTGCCAGCACCAAGACTGTCGCTGTTGAGGCAGGACGGGAATGAAGAGACTCTGATCAGAAGGCTGCTGAGAGTAAAACTCCGGTTTATTTAAAATACACCGCTCTTTTATACAGAGCTTCATGAGGACCGACTCCATTGGTCCTGAAGTGAAAACACTCCACACCATTGGCACAAAGTGCTTGATGCACAGTGATAGAACTTAACTATAAACAATGTGAACAACAAGAGAGATAAAGAATTATTTACATTCTTCTCCAACTCTTTCCTAGGCTTCTGCCTGGCTAGAAATTCTCAGTTTCTTTCTTTGACTGAATCTGAGACCCACACAAGACATTCACAGCCCGGCAAGGCTGGGCTGCCACCCCGTGTGCTGCAGCTGCTGCCAGGCTGGGCAGGCGTGGAGGGGACAGCAAGCCAATTTATTCCCTGGTCATCCTGCCTGGCTCTGTGTCTTCTGGCCATGGCTCCCTTTGGAGGGACCCTGAGGCACTCTCCTCCCCAGCGCTCCTGCTCAGGTCAGTGTCTCCTGCCCACCCAGTGTCTCCTGCCCAGCCCTGAGCTCCTCACAGCAGGAGCTCTCTCCCCGTAGCTCTGCCAGGAGTGCCACGGCTGCCGGCCCTGCCCACTGCCCCAGATCTTCCATCTGCTGGGCCGTGGGCTGGGGGGCAGCAGGGGCTCTGTGGGGCAGCTGCCCGGCTCTGTGCTGCTGCCGTCTGCGCACCAGAGGCAGCAGAGGCTGCTGTCTTTGCCACCTCTTGCGCCTGGGCACTCATGTGCTGCTCCTCATCCTCTGGAGCTCTGGCCAGGGCAGCAGCTGCTGGCTGGGTGTCCATGGGAGCTGCTGGGGCAGGAGATGTGCTGGGCAGGTCAGAGTCTGCCTCTCCTGCCTCCGGCGGGTCGGGCTCCTGTATGAGTGCTGGGTAGAGGGGGGTGACCCAGATGGTGTGGATGCTGATGTCGTTCCTCTTCTTCAGCCACCACTCTTGAGCCTTGCTGTTTTCCTCATAGGACACTGAGTGATCTGTGTCTTGGAGGAAGAGCTTTTGGGGTTGTCCTGGGTGATGGAACCCAGGCTTGGTTTAGGGATTCCATGTGGTGGAAAAGAATTTCCTCTAACTTGTGCTTCTAAAGAAAGACTCAGCAGTCTTTTGTTGTTTGGTCTTAAGGCAGTTTATTGTAAGCTATTTAAAAGATTGTCCTCTTGGGCTACTGTGGTTTGGTCAGCAGCTCAGGCAGAGGCACACACACACCCTGACATCCTCTCTGTCCCTTGATTTTTTTCTTCTCTCTCCCCACCCGTGGGCTGCTGCTATCTTTTATATGGTACATAACATGATAAATGTTTACAGTTTTTCCCTAATACTTACTACCTATATTGAATGGTGCTTTTCTATTCTAAACTAATCTGTAAGTGCTAACATCACCAAAAACATGGAGGTAAGGAAGAAGAAAGAGGAAGGACAGGACTGGCCAAGAATCTCTCCATCTTAAAACCTTTGACCGTCATGTACAAAGTAAAAACCCCCCTTTACAGGTGTTAAAACCCCCCTGTACAACACTAAAAAATTCTTCCCTCTACTTTGTAACTACTTCTACTATAAAATCTAAACTTTTGTGACTTCTTGTTCTTTCTGCAAAGTTGGTAAATCATTCTATGGCTCAAACTCAAAATCACAGCTGTTTCCAGCTGCCTGCAAGGATCTCAAATGCTTCTGACCTGAACCTGGAACCTCCAAAAATGTCTGAGGGACATTTTGAGTTCCAACACCTGGGCTGCTGTAAGACTCCAGGCTGAATTATCTTTAATAAAGCCAGCATTTCCTGTCAGGATAATATTAGTTGACACACAGTTTTACGCATCTCAGAGTTCTCTAGACTGTAGTCTAGACAGGCGTGATTATTTTTAAATTTTTAGCTCCTTTTTGCAGTGATTCATCCTCTTACAGTATTGAAAATTATTTATTACAAGAATTATGTTTAAAGCATTTTATAGACCTGATTCTTTGGCGGTTTTATGTTGACTGATGTATGATAAGATTGCAAAGCAGAAGTGCCTCACAGGGGAAGATGTGGTTAAGAAAACACAATTCTTGTGATTAATACATGAGCACAAGAGCTTGGCTTTGAGAATGCAGGGTGAATTTGAAATAAATGCAAATGCATTGGTATTTGTGAATGACCACACTCTTATAAATAAGAGGAGGCCATGTCTAACCCAGCTTTTGGAGTGAGAGTGCATTAAAGCCATATTCAGCTGTTGGTGTGTGGGGTATCAAACCTCCCAGGGCAGTTACTGAGCCAGACTGCATTGTGTCACCTCTGCTCACCCAGTCCTGAAAGGGAAAGGGCACAGGGAACACAGAAACAAGCAAACAAATAAAGTCAAAGGCTTTCTTAAGAGGACAAAGCCAAATAATAATAAAAAAGATTGACACTAGACACGGCAAAAAGAGGGCAAAGAGGTTGTGAAGCCTTTGTGTGTCTGTACATGCTAAGATGATTTTCAGCCCTCTCAGGCTGGTACACTTAATTCTTTTTCTATTTGTTATTCTATTGGCAACCAAGCTTCTACACCATGCATTTGTCAGCATTGAATTGCATTTGCTTCATGTCAAAAAAAACATCTATAAAGGCTTGCTGCTGCTTTTTTGATGTCATTTTTTCTTGCCACAGCTCTGAACATTGGAGCATTGACTATGCAGGGAATATGGGAACAAGTCTGGGGATATTTTAAAGCTTCACCAAAGGGAGGAATGTTGCTTTTGAACTTATTAAGAAGGGATTTATGTGGGGAGTCTCTAGGAAATTGGCTTGTTGGATTTTTTTTTGCTTTCCTGGAAAATTCTGCCCTTTCCAATATTTCCCCAGAAAAGGAAGGACTACTTACAAAGTGGGTGTCCGTAACTTTCTAAAAGCTCCTTTTGCCTCAGAGGATTCTATGTTGAGTACCACTTCCTATTATTACCATGTTACTGAGATTTAGTAGAAGATGCTTTTTGTTCTGGATTTGAAAAAGAACAGGAATTTGTATGACTCCAAATACTGTAGACATCGTCTTCTATGAACATTTGGTAACAGGTCTAAGAATGAGTTGGTCCATTATAGAGAAGAATCAAGACAGTGGATAAAATCCTGCCCTCACTGCTATCAAGAAGAGTTTGGTTTCTGTCTTCAACAGGCTCCAATTTTATCCTCATAGATTTTCATAGCAAAAAATCTTGCATTTTTTCACTGCTGAATGCCAAGAGGTTTGTTTATTGTGTGTGTCGAGCTAAGCTCATGTTTCAGTCCAGGCTTAGCAATGATCAAAACTCTCTGAGAAAATTAAATAGTAATAAAAGGCCATTACTCAGAGCCACTAAAACTACCCAATATTCAGGAACCAACAGTGAACTAACTTCCATAAAAACACTCCCATCTACCTACTGCCCATAACAAGGCTGATTCCAGGATGTCTATGTGCCAGCGTAGAGTCAACATCCAAAATCTTGAGACAGCCTTTAATACCAAGTAACTTGATCCTGGATATTCCCTCTATCTTCAGGTGAAACTTGATGTTCAGGAAGTGCAGAGAACCAAGCAAACTCCCATTCTCTCCTTCAGAACTATGAGAAACGTGTCAGTGTCTGTCTGACACATTATGCACTGCAAGTTCCAGTTGCCCATTTAGCATGCTCATAGTGATTAGTTCAGAAGTTGATTCTCCTTGTGCAAAAACAGGTAAAAATCAATCAATGATGTAATTGGGATGCTGAAGTTGATGCAGCCATCAAATGGAAATATCACACTCCTCAAGGGATTGCATCACAGTAAATGAAAAAAAAAATGTTTTAGAATTAAATGGAGTCTTTTAATCTTCACAAAACAGCCCCAGCTTTTCAGGTGCTCTGAGAATATCCAAACAGACAGTTTAATAAATTAGACTTAACAAATCTTTTTTATGAAAATGAGTTGGAGACATTCTATCAGAAGGTTTCCAGATAGCTTTTTTCTCTGTATTTCCTATATTTTGGTGTTGTCCGTAAGAATTCAGATTGTTTTCTCTATCTGAATGTATGGAGAAAAGAAATATTGATTTTAATAACTATATTACTTGAAAGCATGCCCACATTCAATTTACTAAAATCAGGTCCCCTACCTATTCTGAGCAGACAGTAACAACATGATTATGTCCTAAGGAGCAACAGAAATGCCTAACGAAACCTAGATTTATTTTTTATTGAAATTATTGTGAATATTTGGTCACACATTTAGTAGTTGGATTTTTGTAAGTACATGCATCCATAGAATGTATGTAGAAATCATATCACTTAAGAGTGGTTTGGGTTGGAAAGGCATTTTCAAGATAATCTCATTCCAAACCCAGGAGCTGCCCTTGGGCAGGGACAGCTTCCACTAGTCAGGGCTGCTCCAAGCCCCATCCAACCTGGCCTTGGACACTTCCAGGGATGGGGCAGCCACAGCTTCTCTGGACAGCCTGTGCCAGGGTCTCCCTATTGTCATAATAAAAATATGTAGTCTCTATACAAATCCAAATTTTCCTTCTTTTGGCTCAAAAGAGTTGCCCCAGTCTTGTCACTACAGGCCAGGAGCTGGATGTGGATATGCAGAATATATAAATTTACACGGAAACAAATGGATGCCGGAGAAAAAACTGTGGTCTCTATAAATATCTATATATTTTATATGTCATAAAAATAGACAGAACATGTTTTCTTTGTGATTTTGGCAGTTAAGGAAAACCTTCTGTGCTCTCGTCTGGGAGAAAATGTGTTAAGTAAAATATGAAGTTTTAAAAGGCATAAAACTAAAATGTAGGAAATAAACACCTGTCTTCCCTGTTAAAAACAGTACCAACATTTCTAATGTTCCCTAGGTTGAAAGAGGTTTTAAAGTGTTTTTTTTTTTCTCACTAGGTTATTAATTAATGAGATATAAGCCTTTCTCAGACGTCCTGAGTAGTGTTTTCTTGATTCCTGCATATCACACCTCTGATAAAATCTATGCAATACTTGCATGAACAATATTTGCATTGGTAACTCTGTTTGTACAGTGTGGGTTCCTGAAGTCCACACCTTCAAAACTGACTATGGCACCTAATGTCCACAAAAATTCCAGTGAAATGTGTCATGGTATCTCACAGTAGATGTTTCAAACAAATGGGACTGTAAAAAACGGTCTACTGCACTCATGAATTAATCTCCACATAGCAATTATTTAAACTGTATGAAATCGAGGTTTTCTTTATTTTCCTCTAAAATAAAGAAAATATATGTAAGAAGGTGGTGATTCACACTGCAAGTGGCATTTCTAGAAGTTCCCATTATTAGTACTAAAAATGCTTTACCATCTGTCTCCTTCTCTCTTCACTCATTTATTTTGCTGCCTGCAGTCACGTTATTTTCTTTTTGAAGAAAGAGCAAAGTTGGCATAAGGAATGCAGAGATCCTGGTTCTGCAAGCACTCTCCACCTTCCGCCTCCTGTCCCCTGAGTTTTGCATGGAATCACATGCTCTGATGATGCAGACCACCAGTACTGACACAGGCTAAATATAACTCAAACACCAGATTGCATCTCCTGTCAAGGAGTTCAATAACTAGAAAGTGGAAACTCTTCATTTTCATTTTGCCCAATTCCAGGTTAATATTAAAAGAAAAAAAAGAAAAGAGAGAGGGAAAAAAAATCCAGGCAAAACCCCCAAAATAATTCCTATGAAATAAAAAACAAAAATCAGCAACAAAAAAAATCACTGATGGTTTTTATGCTTTTTCCATTTCTTTGTTTGTTCTGCTCTCATGGACACATTTCTTCAGAACTCCCTGGGGCATGTTTCTCTGAGCAGGTCCTTTAATAACACCCACATAAAAACTTCTGCAGAGTAAAAAAACCTGTTGCAAAGACATATAAACAGCCCAAGTTCTTACTACTGCCTAAGTAAGAACCACTTCAATTAAATAGCGGATATGTCATGATGGCATAAGCAGCTTCAGAATTTAAATGAATCAAATCAGAAACATGTGAATTTATAGTTTCAAACAAAAAAGAAACATTCCATTGTCAGCAAGATAGCTTGCCTTATGTGAATATCAGAATTGGCTGCAGGCTTTGGCTTCATCAGAGTCTGTAAACTCAGGTATGCATAGCAACTAGAACACTGCAAGTTTAATAAATACTCTTGACTTGGCTTCTTAAATGGCAGTGAAAAAGTGCCATTATGGGAGTGAAAACACTGAAAAGGAAAGATGTGTGCATATGTAACACACAAACACTCACAGGAATGGTAAATTGCAGGAAATAGGGTCATTTTTTCACAATGTAACAGATTAATTTCGGCAGATCTATTCATTAACTAGAATATTCACATATGTCTTTAATTGCCTGTTTGGTATCTTGCTAAAACTGTAAGCCATAGATCCGTGTTCAAACAGGACTTCAGCCTTCCTGACTCATCTGCCTACAGCAGAACAAGGTTCTTTCCGCCTCTCCAACTATCAGACTTGCCACATCCAGGTTTTGGTTATTTCATCTGTCCACAGTGAGTCAGCAACGATCTTGGTATTTTAAACACTTGGTATTTTAAAGTTGCATCCATGTTGAGGTGGAATTCAGCAGCCATCTGGTCCTTGGAAAAGGAAGATGGTAGCAGTGCAGATTTAAATCAAGAAAAAAAAAATTAAAAATATACTTCTTTTTTTGGCTTAAATTTCTTTCTTAGAAGGGTGAATCAGAATACTTGATTTTAGAATAAACAGTTGAGAACAAACTGCAACTTGTCTTAGTGTTCAAATGGGAAGATTTTATCAAGATGAAGACAAAACTTGATATCAGTTTCAAACCTGCAGGCAATTTGCCAGAAACACAAATAAAACTAACAAAACCCTCCCCTTTGAGCCCCTGGTCTGATAGGAAACCTCCTGATCAGCCTTTAAACACAGACACATGACCATGGCATAAAAGACAACATTCTCCTCTGGTAAAGCAATCCATTTGGGAATCAGCAGAGCAGATGTGGTGAATATGCAGTGATTGATGAGGATTTGTGCTTGGAGTTTGCTAATGAACAGCAATCTGCTAGTGCAAACATGCAATTTTCTCAGTCATTACCTGTACATTGCCATTTGATTTCATATCTTGTCAACATCCAGCTCAAACTAACTCAGAGCTGGAGAAAAATATCCTTTGGAGATTCCTCAGGAGGAAAAATAGCCTAAATATTTGTCGTAGGTTAGCTGGGGGTGCGTATTCTATCACCACCTTTTAGAGGTGGGCAGTTCTCTCCTGTTCATTGGGCAGTTTTTCTTTATTTCTCCCACAGCCAATCCTTACTCCAAGAGATCTCTTCAGTTCATGGCCAGTGAGTGTCCCTGCATGGCTGAGAAAATTCCATCATCCATGGGGAGATGCTCTGCCCAGGGGAGGAGCCAAGCATTCCTACCTGGATGCAATCTGACCTGGGAACAGCACTGCAGCCTTTGCCCACTGCATTCCCAGAGGAGCAGCTTTCTCCCCACTGCATTCCCAGAGGAGCAGCTTTCTTCCCCACTGCATTCCCAGATGAGCAGCTTTCTTCCCCACTGCATTCCCAGAGGAGCAGCTTTCTTCCCCACTGCATTCCCAGAGGAGCAGCTTTCTTCCCCACTGCATTCCCAGAGGAGCAGCTTTCTTCCCCACTGCATTCCCAGAGGAGCAGCTTTCTTCCCCACTGCATTCCCAGAGGAGCAGCTTTCTTCCCCACTGCATTCCCAGAGGAGCAGCTTTCTTCCCCACTGCATTCCCAGAGGAGCAGCTTTCTTCCCCACTGCATTCCCAGAGGAAGCCCAGGCCCATCCCCACCAGCCCTGGAGCTCCAGAGGAAAACTCCCCCCTTGTCCAGGATCCTGCTCCAGCAGAGGCACAGCTGGCACTGCAGGAGGGCTGAGCCACCATGGGATGGGACTGCTGCCACCTCCCTGACCCACAGGCTGCCAGGGCATGTTCTGACTCTGTCAGTGTTGTTTTGTATTTCTGCATTTTTAAATTTTATTTTTATTTTCTTCCTTAATAAACTGTTATTCCTGCTCCCATATATTTTCCTGAGAGCCCCTTAATTTAAAAATTATAATAATTTTGAGGGAGGGGGTTTACATTTTCAATTTCAGGGGAGTGTATTTCAGCATATTTAGGGGATGCTCCTGCCTTCCTTAACAGACACCTGTCTTTTCAAACCAGTACAATCTTAAAAGCTTGTAAAAAAGCACTGAAGGCTCCGGTAGTGAACGTTTTTCTTGGCAGGACAGCCTGACCTGTGTCTGTCTGCTGCAGATGCCTGAACTGTATTTCTGTGCCTGTGCCTCTTTTAACCTCTGCAAATGCCAATTTCTTTAGTCTCTGTAAAGCAATAGTGACAGAGATAAAAAATGTTGTCTCAAGCCAACAGATACTGAAACTCTGAGGACAGATATGTACTCTAAGACTCATTCCTGGGAAATAATTCTAGCAGCAAGGGAAGTGAGTAACAGATGGGATTACAGACTCTAAAATTCATCTGCTGACAATAGATGTACATAATAAATACTGTAAAGATTTTATGAGCAGTGAAGATCTTACAGTCCATAGCACAGGATAAAAATAGCATTAATATCCTCAAGAATCCTGAATACTTTCTTTCTGATGTCATCATACAGCTACAGAATCCCAAAGTGGTTTGAATAGGAGGGGACCTCACAGGGAATTATTTCCTCCCGATTTCCCATCTAAATGAACCCTTCTAAATTGGAGAATCCACCATTCTTTCCTCTTGTAATTTCCCAGTTTAAATTGGAAATATGTGAAGGATTCAGCCGCTTATGAAATTGTATTCCAACAGCTCATCCCTGGAGTTTTTTCCTCAGTTTCAGGGTTGTGATCATTACTAATTCAATAACAGTAATTTACTAATACAAGTGATTTTTATTGCAAGTTATTATCACAAATATGAACAAGGTTAGATAGCCTGGGAATGAGCGACTGAAACACTTTATGTCTCCAAATAATGAAATTTTAGGTGTCAAAACACAAGTTTTGGGGAGATGAGTGCTGAGAGAAGCAGAACTATTATTATATATACCACAAGGAAAGGAACTATAAAAGGAAATAACTATTTATTTGGTTTTGTCTGGTTTTATCTGCTTGGAAGTTCCCAGTATATACAAGAACAACTAAAATTTGGACTGTTATGTGAAATGATTAGCAATCTGAAAAATAATTTCTTTATAAAGTACAAATTTGTGAACAACAGTATCACAGGGATATTTTAATTTTCAGAGAAATTTACTGTTTTGGGTCTTTGCTTTACTTATTTCCTGATGCCCACCTGGATTCTCAGTGAACACTTCTCAAAATCAACCCTTATTTGCTGGCAATAATTTGTCAGTAATAATTAAACCCCTAGAGAAGTGATACCTAGAATTACTTATATTTCCCAAAAAAATCAAGAAAAAAGACTGTTGTGTTTTTAAGCTTTCTTTTATGATTATTTTTATACTATTTTCCCTTTTCTAAGACAATTTTTTTTGTGATACAAAACCTGCCTTTTAGGCTGCAATTGTCATTAGTGAATGTGTGTAGTCTTCTGGATTTGCAAACCAAAAAGCAAATTTAAAGAGCATGATTAAGCATATTCTTTCCAAACACACCATCATTAATTGCTGATCAGAGATTTTACAAATGGAATTAAATGCGCTATTCAGCTGTCTATATCTGGAGAAAACATCTCTGCTTTGAATTATATTGGGGCAGTTATTAAATGCATTACTGCAACAATACTATGGGAAGAATCTCTAATAGAGAGTTAAAATCATAATTATTGTTGTCGTGTGACAACAGTTTTTTAAAATGGTCATTGCAGCCATGGAACAAAGGTCTTTATTTAAAGCAAAAAATATCAGAAAAAGAGGGAGTAATCTCAAAACTTGTGTTTTGGACCTAAAATTCCAGTATTTAAACACACCCAGTGTTTCAGCTTCTCATTCCCAGCTTATCCAACCTTATTCATATATGTGATAATGACTTGCAATAAAAATCACTTGTGTTAGTAAATTACTGTTATTGAATTAGTAAAGATCACAACCCTGACACTGAGGAAACAAAGGATATTAGAAGATTAGAAGTGATGAGGAAATATTTCTTTATGAAAGCCAGGAGGGAATGTTTTCAAACAGAGAGTAGGTATAGATGGACAATTAGGAAGGAATTGTTCCCTGTGAGGGTGGGCAGGCCCTGGCACAGGGTGCCCAGAGAAGCTGTGGCTGCCCCTGGATCCCTGGAAATGTCCAAGACCAGGCTGGATGGGGTTTGGAGCAGCCTGGGACAGTGGGAAGTGTCCCTGCCCATGGCAGGGATGGCACTGGTTGGGTTTTTTAAGGTTCTTTCCACCCCAAACCACTCTGGGACTCTGGGATTCCATGACTCAGCTCCTTAGCACGGAATTGGTGCTGGAGGAGCTCAGCACCAGCCTCAGCGGGCTGCAGGTCCCTTTGGCTGAGTTCAGGAGGATTTTCCCTTTTCCCTTTGAACAGCCCGGCAAACACGGAGCCTTTCAGCCCACTCCATCCCCTCTGTGCCAGCACCAAGACATTCCCAGCCTGGCATGGCTGGGCTGCCACCCCGTGTGCTGCAGCTGCTGCCAGGCTGGGCAGGGAGCCCGGGCAGCTCTCACACATCTCCTGGCCATGGCTCCTTTGGGAGCTAGCAGAGCCCCAGAGTGCAAAGCCAAAGCCAGCAGCTGCTTTGCTGGGAGCCCCAGGGACAGGCAGTGCCCAGGCTCTGGGGTCCTGCAGCTCCCAGCTGCTGTGCCAAGACGTGTCCTCCTTCAGGACCTCCAAAGATAATGGCAATTCTCAAGACTTTCGGGCTACATTAAAATGCCATTTAACGTTCTGTTTCAGAAAAAGGATTATGAAATTGGAGTTAGAGAAGACATTCAAATATCACTTCAGGGTTGAACAGAAATACCCATGTGGAAAACGGTACAGCAAGTCTTTCCAAGAGACTTTAGTCCCACCTCATAGCCCACAGCAAAGTGAAATACGTCAGGAATGACAAAAACATCATGCAAAGTAGAGATCTGCAAGTTAAAGGATACTGTGTAAAGAAAAGATAATACATCATACACATGGGGAAGAAACCAGTACTTGAAATTAAAAAGTAAAAGTCAAGTCAGAAATCAAAATTATCATGAAATTGTCATTAAAAATTATCATGAAAACAAAAGGAAAATATTTAATTTTCTAGTTGCAAAGAGACATCTGAGAACTTTACTTGCAAATAGTTCCCTATCCAGACTCCAAATCCAATTAAAGTTTCCTGCAGGTTTTTAGTGGTACTTTGTCACAAGGAGTAGGAGCTGTGTGAGATTCCTAATGTCTGTCTGGAACAAGAAAGGAAACATCCCAGACAAAGCAGATAGAAAGGATGCTAAATTAAAAGCTATGTATTTATTGTATTTATAAATACATAGCAATGGATGATCAGAAAATAACTACTTAACAAATTTTATAAACTCCTAATGTGACTTTAAAAACCTGAGAAATTTGCATTTTATAGATTGGCTGGTTTATATCTTCATTCAAAAGCATCTATTTAAAAAAGGTAAAATACAGATGATATAACATCTGAAACTAGCATTTGGCAATTAATAGCTTAAAAGGGACAATAATTTTTTAAATTAATTTCGGTCCTCAGAATAATTCTGTTGTGGTTTGAACAAAATGGATCTTTTTCTGGTGTGATGTCTGAATAAAAAAATCTATCAGATATTCTTCCATGATGGAAATGAGGGATTTTTACTTCTTAGAAGATTTTTTCAGGAAAAATTTCCTAATGGTCCTTCTTTTAACGGAACTGTTTTTCCATCATGTGAAATGATGCATGAGACAGCAGGCTTGACATTCCTTCTGTTTGAAGACTAAAAGAGTTCCATGTAATAAACAGTTCAGATATCAATTATTATTATTTTCATGGAATCACAGAATATCCTGAATTGGAAAGGACACACAGAGTCCAACTTTTGATCCTGCACAGAACTCTAACAATCCCACCCTCTACCATTTTAATCTATATCTTGGAAATAAAATAAGATCCTGTGTGAGTGTTAATCTGAAATTAATTCATGTTTGTAGTAAGACATTAAAAAAAGCTAAACTGGATGACCATAAGGGAAAAAGTTCTTTGGCTTAAAAGGTTTAATGAATTATTGTTGCTTTTTTTAACAAGATACATAGAAGGAAAAAGGTGTGTTTGTTTTTAAATGTATGATTTGAGAAAACAGCTCTTTTGTTCACTTCTTCTCACTACTGCTTAGAGATATTTATCGTATTTGAAGCAGTAAATTTGTCAAGCATGTAGGTACAACCTATGACAAATTGCACAAGTTTTACATCTAGATCTTGCACCTAGTGAACAAGCCATAGGATTTCTTGTTAAAGAAAAAAAACATTAGTGAAAAATTGCTTTTTTCTAAATTTCTGATGGTCAAAGTGATAAGAATTCACAGTAGAAGCATGGCAGGTATCTTAGTCTTAACATAGTCTTAGCATTTCCCAAATTAACACAAAGTTTTCCAGTAGCCTGTTAATAGTGTATACGAAAGAGGACTTTTTATGCTGCAAAAAGCTACTAACAAATTAAAAAAAATTCTGGCCTGGAATATATTCAGTAGCATAAACCAATCTATTGCCTTTCCTTACTTTGGACAATAATGTCACTTCAGAGCCTGGGATTGTCCATTGACAAATACTGTAAAACCTCAATTAAACCCAAAAATTTTAAAAGCAAATTAAGAAAATTAAGGAAAAATAACTAAAAAAAAAAAAAGCCAGTTGAGAACTGAACATGCAAAAAAGAACCCACCAGAATATTCTGTAATTCTATGGTTCTGTGCAGGAATGATGTCTATGCACTAGAACATGAAACAGAGACTGAAACATCTCTTTGGGCACATATCCATTATACCCATTTAGGATAATTTTCCACCACTTTTCCTAAAGCCCAGCTCTCTGAGGCCTAAGAACATCAAGCTGTAAATCCAAAGGATGGTGATAACATGTTGCCATTTTTCTTCCCTATTTAAACCTGGACCCTTCACTTTGGGGGTCTAGAGGAAATGAATGGGGATGTGCTACCTTGTGACATCTGAGACATCTTTGTCTTTTATGTCGTTACCTCTATTCTTGGGACCTTTTTATGTATTTCTGTCAGCTGATTTATACCTGGTTCTCCTCCCCCTAAAAAGCTGAACCTACCCCTTTCCTGGAGCTGTTTATCCAGCCCTAAGGACAATGCCTGACTCGGCAGGGAGCTGAGCATATCTGGGGCTTACATGAGCTCTCAGAAGAGCTCACTGCAAATGTACAAATTATTATTGCGCACTACTGTGCAAATATTAATAACAGGAGCTTTGTGACATTCAAATGTCGCACAGACAGTTGGTGGTAAAGGAATATTCAAGCAAATGAATAAGCTGAGATTGTGATCCTTCATAGTTCTAATTATAAAACAGCCTTATTATTTTCTGTAACATTTTATGATATAATAGTATTTGAAAAGTGACTGTATTAAGAGCATGACATTTACTGAAGTGAATAAGCTTTTCATATGTGAAGTAATTTCACTTCTGGTTATTGTGCAAAACAGAAACTTCTGAAACAGAGACCAGTTAATTCTTTGATGCAATGCCAATTTAGAGTTATTTCCTTAATTTATGGTATCTTGTTCAAATGGGAAATAAAATATATAGCTCCTTTCTATGATCTCATGTTCTGTCCCCTTGACAATATGGTCTAAAGTGGGCTTTGGTTCTTTAGCACCATTTTGGTTGGTCTGTGTTACAAATGGTTTGACAGATCATGTTTATTCATGCTCCTCAGCCTTATCTATACACTGTAGGTCTGTAACGAATCTCCTCATGAAGTTTGAGAGAATTTTGTGTGCATTTGACCTTGCTGACCTGCCAGACGCCCATCAGGTGCTTTCTTACTCTTCCTCCTCCCCTCCAACACCACAGGGTGACAAAATAAGGTGACAAAGTTCATGAGTCAAGATAAAGACATGGAAATCATTTACCAATGTCCATCATGGACAAAAAAATCATGGAATCATGGAATGATTTGGGTTGGAAGGGACCTTAAAGGCCATTCAGTCCCACCCCTCACCATGGGCAGGGACACCTTCCGCTGTTCCAGGTTGCCCCAAGCCCCATCCAACGTGGCCTTGGACACTGCCAGGGATCCAGGGGCAGCCGCAGCTTCTCTGGGCACCCTGTGCTAGGGCCTCCCCATGCTTACTGGGAACAATTCTTTCCCAATATCTAATCTTAATCTGCCTTCTTTCAGCTTATTACCAAATAAAAATAGTTGGATGGTGAGAAACAGATAAAAACTAAATTAGCTTCCTCCCCTTCCCCCTTTCCTAGGCTTAATTTCACTCTTTCCCTCTGCCTCCTACCCTGAAGAGGTGCAGGAGTGGTGGGAACAGGAGTTACAATTGGGCTGTGACAGCTGCTATCTGCCAGCTCTTCCTCCTTGTGCTTTTCCCTTGCTCAAGCATGGTCCTTTCCATGGCTGGCAGTCCTTTTGGATAAACCTGCTCCAGGTTTATCCAGGGCTCTTCACAAGCTGCAGTTTCTTTACAGATGTCAACAGTTTAACCTGTGTCTTCTGCAATACATAAAACACGGAAATGACTTGCACCGATTGCTGCAGCTGAGGTTGGACAAAATTATCGTGGCTCTCTTCAAGCTGAGCCATTCTTATTCTGTCCCACAGCTGTGCTTTTACTTCTGAATTTTTGAGAGTAAATTTCTGGAATGCTTACTCAGAATAAATAACACTTTTGTGTCTGCTACATGGAGAAACTAAACAGAGTTGCACAGGCTTATTGCTCTCCACAATTCTCTGACAGGAAGGGACAGCCAGGGTGGGGTCAGGCTGGAAAACAGGGACAGGAGAAAGGGAAATGTCCTCAAGCTGTGCCAGGGGAGGGTCAGGTTGGATACTAGGAAAAGTGTTTTCACTGAAAGAGGGGTGGTGGTGGTTGAGTTCCCATCCCTGGAGGTGTCCAAGGAATGACTGGATGTGGCACTAGCTGATATGTTTCACTGGGCATGCTGGGATTTGGTCAAAAGTTGGGCTTGGTCATCTCAGAGATCTTTCCCAGCCTTAACAATCCTGTGATTCTGTGATTCCATGAAGTCATACACAAACCAAGAACACACTAAAAAGTGAAAAAAGCCTGGAGAAAAAGCACAGAAAAGCATGGAGAGATAGATTTCCTAAGTTGTTTCTACTGGTTTCCACAAAGTTCTATTTTATTCATTTTATTCTATTTTATTTATTTTTCTCTTCTGATAAATTTAATTTCTAATTTATCATGAAAGGGGGAATTTAAACTATCTGCAGGGCTGATATATCTATACCATATTACAAGTACAGACCACCTTTTTTCTCTTGATTACGAATGTAATCATGTCATAATCACTGATTCCTACTCAGCCTCCTACACTAAGTCGTCCCTCACTGGCAGTTTTTTCTGGATTTCTCAATTAATCACTGATATTCTTATTATATTTGCAGCTTGCATCCAGAATATTGCAATAGTACTACTTCATATAGGGGAAGTATATTTATATATAAAAAATTGATATATATGTGACTATTCTATTTTAATATATTATATAATATATTATTTATATATTTACAATATACAATCTATATTATATATAATACATTTATTGTATAGATTGATACATATTTATAAAATTTATTTCTATATTTCTATAATATATAGAAATATCTAAAAATTCATATATATATAAGTAAATATATATTCTCATATACTTAATATATGAGAAGTATAGTTTTGTTTCTAAAGCAGACATCAAAGACGTATAAAAAGTAAAAATCTATATTTCACAGCTATTTCAATATCAAAATCAAACTGCAGAAAAAATGAAAATATTACTTCTTCTTTATCCACCATTTCCATATTTGTGAGAAAATATTTCAGAATCATATTGGATTCTGTGTTATTCTAATTTCTCTCAGAGCCAGTTGGACAGCAATGTTTCTACCACACTTTATATCATTAAAAGCAACAATTCTGGTAATTAAGTACCTGAGAACCTCACAAGTGGGAATATATTTATTATATTTCATATGAGTTGTTTTGAGGGAAAATGTGTATTGCCATCTTTCCTCAGAGAATGATTCAGGCACATTGATGAAGAAGGAACCCAAAAATTGTGTGGAAGACCAAGGGCAGGATTCCCCTGTCTTGGGATGAGCACTGAGTACTGGACATTGCTTCTTTCAGCAGTTAATGCTTGGAGCAGCCAGGCAAGTTGATTTTAGTGTTTTTAACTAAAACGGTTATTTAAATCTTTCTTTAGTGATTAAAAAAGCTCCCCTCTGCTGAAACTCCCCTTTTCTGTTTTTAATATAGTAATATTTTTAATAGAGTATATTTTTAATAGAGTATTTTAGATATTACTCTCAACTCAGCTGCTTTTGTTCCATTTGCTTGTTCTTTCTCTGGGCTCCAACTGCTGTTCATTGGTAGATCTCATTTCCATTTTATCCATGGCCACTTTGTGCCACAGGATGACCTTTCCCATATTCTTCTACTTTGAAAAACAAACTAAAACCCAAACCAATTAATAAAACACACACACGCAAGCTTGACTGAAAATTAAAATTCTAACAAAACATTCCTAAGTGGTACAAGGTTGCTCCTAGTCCATTAATTAAATAATAACAGAGGGATGATAACAATGCCTTGTTTGCTCCAAAAATATCCACAGCAGGAGACACTGGAAGGGAAAAATAGACAAAGGAATTCTGCAACTCTAAGCCAGATAAAATTCCATGGTAGTCCTGGTTTGTTCTTACAAAGTGATTCCATCAAAACTTGGCTCACATCAAACAAATCCAATTAATGAAATTTAAGCAGTAATAAATCTGAAAGAATTATACAATATGTTTCATGTGAATCAGTTGATCAGGAAATAAAAAATTATTATAACTGGAATGTTTGCGCTTTCCAATGACATCAAATCAATCATTCCTCAGATAATTCTAGAGATTTTGCAAAGCATAGATACACTTGAGAGGAAAAATATCCTTGTTCTGTGAGTTAAAACAGTTGCAAGAGGAACTGATTCCTGAGTGTTCTCATGGATACAAAATATATTTTTTTCTTATTTTAATTTTTTCTCCCCAGGTGCCAGGTCTGTTCTGAATCCCTACTCATATTTCCTTGTATTTTGTGGATTTTGAAATCAAATTTACTAAAATCATATTATATTTACTGGCTTTCTGTTAAAATTATATTTAACTTCTGTGGAGCTCTTAAAAAACCAGGTGAACTGTTTAGTCATGGTGCTTAGATTAATTTTAGGCTGGATTTCGAAGGAAAATGTCAGGGAGTCATGCAATAAACTACACAGCTAATTGATCACTGAATTCCTTTAAAAATTAACCTTTTTTTTTTTTCACATGAAATCCTATAGAAAAATTCATTGGGTTGTGTTCATTGGAGACTTAATTGGCTTTTTCATATACTGCATACAGAGCAATGTTCTTACCTCTAGAGAATACTTGCAAACTGCATAATAGATGGAATAGGATACATTTAAAAATATTTCTAATGGAGTAAAACAAGGAGAACATGGTTCAGGTGGTAGACTGGGCAGTGTTAGGTTAACAGTTGGACTCATGGATATTGAGAGTCTTTTCCAACATAAATGATTCTATGATACTTTGATATGATACTTTCAAAAAGTCTTAAATATTTCATAATTAAGAAGTTGTAGAAAATATTGTAGAAAATTGCACATGATATGTGGCAATAGCTGGAGTGAGAACATGCTGGAATAATAAAAGGGAGCAGTCAATTTTCCTGTCAAAGAATGATTAACCAATTTACTGGAATCATTAAAATTGATTCAAGATTTATGATTGCAGAAAGGTGAGTTTGGATGTAAGCTAAAAATCAGCACTAGTTCCACATCTTGAAAAATACCCCATGTGGTCCTCACTACCCATTGGAGTTCCATAGGAGCCCTTTTCCAGCTAAAACTGGCAATCAGGGGCTGTTTTAGCAAAAAAAAAAAACAAAAAAACAAAACAAAAACCAACCAAACAACCAACCAAACCAAAAATACAAAGCAAAAACAAAACAAAGCAAAACAAAACATAAAAAAAACCTCCAAAAATCCCAAAATGAGCACCTATTGCTGCTCTATTCATTCAGACAATATCTTCAGATCTGGAGCTGGTGTTTTCTTCCCAGCTTAACAAACTGAGGCATGGAAACCTGCCTGAGGTGGCAGAAGAGTAGTACCTGAAGGGCTCCAAGAGAGCTGGAGAAGGACTTTGGAAATAGGAATTGATGGAATGGAATGACAGGACAAGGGGGAATGGCCTTAGGCTGAAGGAGGTCCAAGGATAAATGGGATTTTGGGAAGGATGGGGAGGGTGCCCAGAGAAGCTGTGGCTGCCCCTGGATCCCTGGCAGTGTCCAAGGCCAGGCTGGATGGGGCTTGGAGCAATCTGGGACAGTGGAAGGCGTCCCTGCCCACAGCAGGGGTGACACTGGATGGGCTTTGAGGTCCCTTCCACCCAAACCATTGTGGCACTCTGTGACAATAACACAAGTATGTCTAACACTAGCACAAATATTCAAATATCAAAGCAGATTTTCCCGTACTATCAGGCAGGAATGTGTTGCATGGCTGAAAATGGGAACTGTGTCAAAAGCTTCCTTTTCACAGCAATGCCTCTGTTTTGATGACACTTTTTAACAAAGCCACTACCCAGTTTTCTCAGGATCAGCTTAAGTTTCTTCCCACAAGATCACTCCCAGCAGGGACCCGGTGTTAACCTGTGTGTAGCTGTTAGTGGCTAAGGCAGAATTGGGAGAAATAAAAACTGAATACAAAGTAATTTTGCCATGCGCTGCTGGGTAACATATTTATCTGAAGGCATAGCACCTTTTATGTAGTGCCTATTTCTTCTGTGAAACACAAAATGTAAGAGGCAAAGGGTCAGACACGGCAGTGCCAATAGCACAGGCACTACAGTTGATCTTTGGAGTTCCTTCCAACCTTGGTAATTCCATGGTTCCATGACTCTGTGATTTCCCAGCAGCCCTGAGCAGCATAATTCAGAGTGGAGGAGCTCAGCTGAGCACAAAGATTAATCATAGGCACCTTTGATAGTAAAAGGGTTTTAAAATCATGGGGATTTAGGGTTAAAATGAAAATTAAGCTTAGTAGGCCCTGAAAAAAATAAATACCCTAGGTACATGAAAGCCTTGTACCTTGCTAAAACTTCACCTGTGTAGCTAGTAAAGGATAAATGAGATAATTGTTAGATGTAGTGATTGTTTAGTAATTAAATATAATTACTGTTTAATCGTAAGAATAATCATGAGAAACTGTGGTCAGGGGCCTAAGAAAGATCACGAGAAACTCATGGTTGAATAAAGTCAATGTACACAATAGAACAATATAAGTTTAATAATTAATATTTAAGTTATATAACGATAGAATATAAAACAACACTCAGCTCGAGAGCCATGTCAGAGTCAGATTTGGGTCTGTACCCCTGATTCCCAGAGCTCTCAATAAAAGCACCTGCATGTAATTATAGCCCAGACCTCTGCCTCTTGCTCTCAGCTGATGAGACATGACCAGAATCGTGCTCCTGGTGAGGAGATGGAGTAGGAACAGCTACACAGAGGGTTGGTGCTGCACTGTCAGGCTGGAGCTCCTGCTGGTGACCCTCAGGGTAGTGTCAGTGCTCAGAGACACATCTCAGTTTTGACAGCAACTGCAGAAGGTGTGCTGGCAAGTGACCTTTCCACTCCGCCTCTGCAATGAGCTGCTGCTCTGTCCTATTGGGAGAACAGAAACAAGGAAAGAACCATTCGTTTTCCACGTCCATTAGATCTGTCAGGCGCTGGCCAAGTAGCCACCACTTGTGGCAACAGCTCTGTAAAATTGAAGCCATCCTTCAGACACTGCACTGCCAATATCTTTCCCTGACCTTCATTCTGTCATGGATGGAAACTCATTTGAAAGCAGCAAAGTGTGTGTAGCTCCAAAAAGTGAAGTCCTTGAGTTTCTGCAGAAAATTACCACTGATGACAGTGGCATTAATGAATATAAAGCAGGAAATCTTTCCACTCAGAGCTCCCTCCTGAAAGCCTGTGGGTTACACACAAGATAAATGGAACAGAAAATAAGTGCGAGGCAGAAAGACTAACTAGAGGAATTATTTTTTGTGTCCTACTGAAATTTAGTAGACATATTGAGAAGAAAATGTGAAATAAAATTTAAAAAATGGCAAGGAATGGACAGGTTAAGGATCATGAGCAATTGCCAGTAAAACATTTCCAATTTGTACCTCTAGGAAAAAAAAACTTCATCATTTTAGAGCAGCAAACAAATAATGCAAGGCACTAGAAAGAGCAGATACTCCAATAGTGGCTCCAAGCAAAAAAGAATTGGAATAACTTGGGCAAAAGGAGGAATAAGTAAGGAAAACACAGTTGTGGTGTTATTACAGCTGATTTCTGCCTCCTAATCTTCCTCCCAAGTAATCCTTCTGTACATTAAAGATTCTCTGTATAGTTATAAACCTTTAACAAAAACATGTTCCCCAGTCACATTCCAACAAGAGCTATAGAAATTTTCCTTCAAAAACATTTATGAATTTTAGTTGAAATAGAAATAGAATTTAAAATGATTTTTGGTAATCTGGGTTAGTCTCTGGCAATGAATATGGTGCAACTTCTAATGGATAATCTCTGTTTTGGAGGTGAAAGAACTGGTCACCCAGAGCCAGTTATCATGAATTTGGCAGGCCAGAACCAAGCCCCAAAATTTTATTATAGTTAGGTAATAGAAATTATTCACTGGTTATTGTAAATGCAACCACTTCTTTATTTTATCTTAGAAGAAGCAAGTTAAGTGTTTATGAATTTTGTCAGTTAGGGTATTATGATAAATTCACCCAAAATCCAAATGGTGTGCGGGCAAAATAATGACATTTCTTCCCTGCTACACAATGTATCACGAAGATGTTTTCAGAAATTAAGTCTTATGTCAGTTCTGAGGTAGAAGATGTTTTTATTGAAAGTTTTCTTGCACATAGAAATTGTATCCATGTGTGGATATAGAGGTATAAGTAAATAAAAATATATACACACACAAATGCTGCAAAAGCACATAGAATGTATAAAAAGCATATCTCCCATTCTGTTTTTTCATTATTTCTGCTTCAGCTGCTTCAGACTGGTAAGGGCAAGGAATGTGGGCCAGTGCTTTTATGGAGCTGGTAATTGCAAGCAGCAGCTTTTCACTTGGCACCTTCTCTGTAGCTCTGTTGCCTTAATGACTTTCCTTCTACAACAATGGCAACATAAAATATATTTCTGCAGTCATAAATAGCTTCACAAGAGCAGAAATATTGTATTTTTCTGTGTTTGACATGCTGTTATTCTCTTGAGGTCATTAAAGGCAGTTGCTGATGATTCCCTTTCCAACCACTTCCTCAATATAATATTTTCCCTTTCCACAATTTAAAAATACATTTCTGTGTTATATCCAGATAAAGTCAAATTCCACAGACATTCCTCAATGGCCCAGATGGGTATTTCTGGTGTTCCATACCTCTGTTTATTTTGTAGTAATATAATTTATAATTAGTAGTTTTATATATTAATGCTATTATTAGAATTAGTATTAGCATTATGCTGAAGAAAATTATCAAGCATTGTTCTGGTGGAGTATGTCCAAGTATGACAATTTTTCACTCAAACCCTAAAGGGATCCCAATTTTTTCTGGGGTTATATTATTATTTGGCACATGGTGACATTTTCTGCTACCAAATATTTAATCCATTTTTTCAGCAAGGTACTACTGGAGTGCAGGTGGACTACAGAAATTCCAATTTATTCAGATAGATTTTTTTCCTTTGGCAGTATCTAACATGATCTTGTTGGTATTGAATTTTATTGTCTGTATAACACTCGCACAAAACTCCAGATAAAATGCTCAAAATATAATAAGCTTGCTTCAGTCTCCCAACTTGTTCAATGTTCACTGTTTTAAACTTTGTTAGAAATAGGGGAAAAAAAAAAAGAAAATAACAAAATCTTTATGGTTGGCATGGCTGACAGTTCCCTTTAAACATGTTAAACTCTTTGAATAAAGACTGATGAAGGTAGCAGGCTTCTAAATGAACAAATACCTTTTACATATATTATTATCTAGACTTGCAATGAATCCAGGAAGCCTAATGAGATCGTAAGAAAGCTGAGATGAACTGGTGCTGATGGTTGTAAATAATAATCTATAATTGTGCTTTCCATTTAATGAGCACTTTTAAAGGATAAAGACAGCCTGTCCATCTAAGTGCTGGACTTACTTAAGAAATAACAGAAAATAACACGTTTTAAAGCAAGTCTTTGCAAGTTTCCCTTCTACAACCTGTTTGCTGGAGGGCTTAGGGTATATTAAGGGACATAGCTACAAGATAAAACTTCAAAATAACAAAATTAATTGCTTTAAAGAGGCAGAGCCCATGTGTCCATGTTATAGCAATCAATAAAGAAACTGAACTTGTGATCTGTTTAGTTGATTTTAGAAATCTCAAAGGTACAAAGCTTCCCACTCCTCATATATGATGCATTCAAGAGATCCCACATCAGAACACTAAAATCACTAAAGACAGAGAAAAGATTTCAATGAATGAAGACCAGTTATTTCCTTGCAATTTTATGACATCCTACAAATTAATCCTAGTGTTCCTGGTTGTATTAGCCACAGTTTGGGCTCCCTGTCTGCGAAGAGATATTTCTATTACTGGTGGTTATAGGGATAGAAATGATTTTAACATTATAAAGCTAGGAAAAAAAACCCAGTCCAGTATTTCCAATAACGAATACATACTGTCTCATAACAAAGGAATCATCCTAAATGTTCTGCATTACTTGTTTCAGAGTCTGACATTTCAAAAGGTTCACAGGGCAGGTGTGCTCAGGAAGGTAGAGGATATAATTGCAGGTGTGATCACACCTTTTAGCAGAGACATTTAAATGTAAAATGCACAGTGCAAATACTGTACAGTTGCAGACATTTTACAGAACACCCTGACAAGTGCAAAATCTTCACAAACAGGTAAAAAGTCTCTTGTGGCTTCAGCCAGCTGCTTACTTAAGGAGCCCAAGGAACGAGAAGAGAATTTAGGCTGCATGAAAAGCAATGCTTTTGTTACTAATCTGACACTCACACACACACTTTCAATTTAAAAAGAAAGCACATTTGAACATGGTATATTATTCATTCAGGAGACGTTTATCTAGAAGAATAGCAGCTTAATTAGACATTACCTGCTGGAAAATTTTAATAGTCTAAAGTTCTCTGGAATGGGAAGAAATTCTTTAACAGGAAGTGTACATGGGAAGTTTATTCTGAAACCGCCAAATTGGTGCAAGTTTCAAGCCTACTTAAATCTTATGGTCTAGAGCATAAGCATGTGCATCCACTTCCATCTGGGATGGAAAAGGTCTCTGCTTAGATGGTTAATAGAGAGCATATGCCATTAAATAATCAATATGCTTAGTATTTGCTGAGCCAAATTACATAACTAAACAAAAAATATTAAACCTTCAAATAATCCACTTTGGGTTTCAGAAAGCAAGGGTTTAAAAAGAAGCCACATTTTCTGTTTTCAAATGATATATCAAAGAAAACTGGACTCACAGGAATCTCATAATCTCCTCACATAACCAATTTACATTTTGCTCCACTGCCCATAAAATTAGTTCAGCATTGGTCAGATGTGTTTGTTGTAGTTTTGACTGAGTAACAAATTTCATATAAAAAAGGGGTGGCTAGATGAAATAATGACATTACCTTGTTTGAGCAGACATTACTTGTAAAAATATGAATTATAATGTCCCATGAAGAAAGGTTCATGGGGAGAAGACCCAAGCAACCTAGTTAATATGTGTGACTTAGGCTTTCCATGGAGAGCATTTTTAAACTATTTGTATAGGCAAGGATTTGAATTTTCAATGATAGGAGCAGCTAATGATTAAGGAGACTAAAAATAACCATTCACTTCACATTTTAATTTTTTTCCTCCAGTTTTTTACCACCTTCCCTGTTAATGAGGATTTTGAAAAGAAGGTGCAATTTGGAAAATTGGGTGACTACATTTTTTATACCTTCATCCATCCCAAATTCAGTCTGTCCATCCCTGCTCATCATTAGTTACTGCTGTATGCCTGTGTGCCCTACAGCTTTTCCATTCTGAGCTGTTAGTCCAGCAGAAGCTGCTTTAAAAATGTATTTGTGAACAGTTGGAAGATTATCATATACCATGACCACTTCAGTGTTTCTTTCCAATTTCTACTGCCAAAAAGTGTTCTGGTACTTAGACAGGAAGCACACTGAAAGCTCTTGGCAAAGCAAAATGTGTTATGAAGCTGAAGATGAGATGTCATGTCCTATGAACTCCTAGTAAATAACAGATTTGAGGGAATTCTTGTTTTATAGACATATATATATATGTATGTAGCTATATAGATGTATATATGCACACACACACACACACACACACACACGCATATATACATATTTATATATATATATACACCTACATGTGAATTTACAATTTAAAAAACCATACAAAATAAAGCCCATAAGAAGTGTTTAATTATTCTCTCCATACTTTCAGAAAAGTGAGATGCAAATGGTCATGAGCCAGAGTGTCAGTGAATGCCAAGTGTAGCCAACCATGTACATTTACATTTCAGTCAAACCAATGAGTCTGATAAAGGAGCAAACATGATCTTTGCTCATAAATTCATCTTCTGTTTATATCCTTATCTTTTCCCCAATATATTAATTCAGTTCATATAGTTAGAAAATAAATATCTAGACTGCAAAGCAAAGAGTTTTACTGTGTTAGAGGCTGAATAGCTGAATATTTTCCCCTCCCTCTTCACGCCATTAATTATATCTTTAATCAGACTATTTGGTTCAACACATGAAGAGAAGTAAACTTTCATATTAATTGAAGGTTTATTTTCTCAACTGTGCATTCCATCACACCTAGCAATAAGCTGCATTTCCAGAGAAAACTTTTTTTGTGATCAAATGGATGAAGATGGGCAATAGGTTCAATATAGATCACCAAGGAATAGCAATCTGGGAACCAAATAAATTTTATTGTAATTACCTGGAGAGATAGATCCTCCACCTCTCTTTCAAATATTAAAAAAAAAAAAAAAAAAAAAAAAGAACATAATTCTCAATGGCAATGGATCATTAATTAATGAAACTCACTGCTTAGTTGCACACTTTTACAGAGTGCAAATCATGTCTGCTTTATATGGATGTATGAACTGATCAATACTCACCATAATGAAGTTTTATAGGTGACTTTAAAGGCAGTTATATTAAACCTCTAGAGCACATAACCATATTTGTGTTCAGTCATTGACAAAAACCCACAAAGATTTTGAAATTTAAGATATTCCTCAGGAACAGCTTAGGGGTGAAGAGATAAATAACAAACTAATATTGATGTCACAATTGTGATTTCTTTGTCACACAGTTCTTAATTTGCGTAGCCACCAGGTTCAATATTGAATTGATTGTCCCTGTCGAGGTATAATCCTCAGAACTTCCACACAGAAATCCACAGTCTTCTGCAGGCAGAGCTTTGGCTCACAGGGCACAGGAGTCTCAGGTTGAAAGGTGTAGCTGGGTGTGTATTCTATCTCCATTTGTAAGAGGTGGGGCAGTTCTCTTCTGTTCATTGGGCAGTTTTTCTTTATCTCTCCCACAGCCAATCCTCCCTCCAGGAGATCTCTGCTGTTCATGGCCAGTGAGTGTCCCTGCATGGCTGAGAAAATTCCATCATCCATGGGGAGATGCTCTGCCCAGGGGAGGAGCCGAGCATTCCTACCTGGATACAATCTGACCTGGGAACAGCACAGCAGCCTTTGCCCACGGCATTCCCAGAGGAGCAGCTTTCTCCCCACTGTGTTCCCAGAGGAGCAGCTTTCTTCCCCACTGCATTCCCAGAGGAGCAGCTTTCTTCCCCACTGCATTCCCAGATGAGCAGCTTTCTTCCCCACTGCATTCCCAGAGGAAGCCCAGGCCCATCCCCACCAGCCCTGGAGCTCCAGAGGAAAACTCCCCCCTTGTGCAGGATCCTGCTCCGGCAGAAGCACAGCTGGCACTGCAGGAGGGCTGAGCCACCATGGGATGGGACTGCTGCCACCACCCTGACCCACAGGATGCCAGGGCCTGTTCTGACTCTGTCAGTGGTTTTTTTTTTTTAAATATTGAATTTGTATTTTCAATTTTTCTAGTAAAGAATTGTTATTCCTGCTCCCATATATTGCCCAAGAGCCTCTTAATTTCAAAATTATTCAGAGGGAGGGGGTTTACATTTTCCATTTCAGGGGAGGCTCCTGCCTTCTTTAGCAGACACCTGTCTTTTCAAACAACAGAGTACAGGAAATGATCCTGGAAAATGTCCTTTCTAGTCAGGAAGAACCCATCAGTTACTTGGTATCAATGTGGAAAGAGATCAGAGAGCCCAGACGTTTGTCTTCTCTCTCTCATTCAGGCAGGGATTCTGAGCATTTTTAATTCTCAGTCTCACTTCTCCAGAGCCAAACCTAATGTTCTTTTTTCTGTGCAAAAGGAACTGAGGAGCTCTGAATGACCTCAAACAGCAAGACCTGCTGCCTCTCATCTCCCTTGCCAGCCTCAGTCCATGAAAGTTAAAAATTAAACAACTCACAGACCTTCACTTGAAAAACTGGGCACTCTTTTCTGGTTTGTTTTATGGATTTCTTATCCTCCTCTGTAAAAATGCTATGGTATCCCATCAATAGTAGACTTTATCTTTTGGGCTGTGAGGAAATTTGTTTCCTAGCATAAGTCTATTTTCTGGGAGTCAATAAAATATATTAGCAAACTCAGAATGAGATTTGCAGTTATTTAGTACATTTTTGCAGTTCAAGTCACAGGGCTGTATCAGTTTATGTTCCCTGTGAATATCACACTATATGAAATTCTGAAACTGTATTAAAAAATTACCAGCCAAAAAGACAATACAACAAAGAATTGGGAAATGAGGAAAGCTTTGGTTTATTATTGTGGAAGTATAAGAAAGATGTGCATATTGAACTCAGTAACATTATTCTCAGAGAGGGAATGACTATACGAACTCGGAATGTTTTCTTTTCCTGTGAAATTCAATAATGCAGAGACTAATATGCTTTATAAATCAGAAAATGTGCGAATCCAAAGTCAGTTTACTCTCTAGTAATATAATTTCTAAATATGAAATTCTCATTCTCTTTTTCCTACCCCATAAAAACTCCAGATGAAGGTTTTGCCTCAATTAGAGAAAGATTTAGGAGTCTGGATTGGCAGAGGGATGAAATAGTCAACTGCCCCTGGAAGGATATGAATTTCAGTTTTATTAATTTTGCCCCAAAGGATCAAATTTGATTTGTCCCCATCTTCTCCATCACTTCATACTGAATCTCCAGTGAAGGGTCAGGATTTAATTTCATCAAATTAAGGTTAGAATAGTTATCCCAGATTTTGGACTGTATTAACCAGCCATTGGAAATTCCACTCTGAACTGTTCAACGCTGGAAACTACAGCTGCAGCCACAGAATTAACCCTATAAAGCCCTGTCCCTGTAAAGGCTGACAGGTTCCCTTTAGTTCAGTTAGGCAGCCTGGTCCCCTTGTAAACATGTGGGATGATGGGCCTTCCTCTTCCCTGAAGACTTCATGGCAGAAGTGGCCTTGTGTGGAGACTTTCAAAGCTTCTGACTTCTTCTAAAACACTTAGTCTTTAATTCAATAAAGTATCAAAGAGACAGGCTGACCTCATTGCACTGTTTAACATTCAGTAGTGTGTCATTAACCATCTTCAGCAGGAATAAACCACATACTTTAGGTACCTTTTTTTTTTTTTTTGTTAAGGAAGGAATTTTTTATATCAGATAGAATCATAGGATCATTATGGTTGGAAAAAAATCTCCAAGATCATCGAATCCAACCTTTGGCCCATCACCAGTGCCTCAAATAAACCACAGCATTAATGCCACTCCCAGTCATTTTCTGAACACTCCAGGGAGTGTTAAAGTGCCCTGTTGAAATGGAAACTGGGTTTAGTCTGATCAATTAAATTAATTCGGTCAATTTGTTATCAAAATGTGCTGGCAGTGTTGAGAGAATGATGTTATAAAAATAACAGTACCTATCAGGTGACTATGATGTAATATTATTTGTAACATTTTATATAATTTGGATATAAATAGAATAATAACTCGTGTGTTAATAAAATATTTTAATTAATATCTAAAATATTTTAATTAATATCTTTCTGATAGTTCTCATTTTATCATCATGGTAATGGTCAGGTTTTAATCTTTTTTATGCCACTACAAAACAGAAATTCTTTATCTCTGGTTCTTTTAATGCTGGAGGTACTAAAATCCAAGTGAAAGACAGAAAGTGGGTTATCAGTTTGCCAGAGGCCATATTTCATGGTAAGTTTTGAAGATATTTGTTGGCTCTTTTAGGTGTCAAATGTGATGTTCCACTTAAAACACAGAGCTACTTTCTGTCCATTACTGTTGAAAATGGAAATGAAAAAATGGTTTTCTATTCCTGTTGTGAGCCAGGACAAACCAAACAGGTCAAGACATAACGAGGTAGAAGAAAAGTGTGGAAAAGCTCAAACTGATGATTTAGTGAGACAGTGCAATAGGCTGCCTGGGAAAGTTCCAGGGCTCTGCTGGGATATAGGCATGACCAGGATTGAGCATCTGTTGTTTCCTAAGGTAAACTTTCCTACATGCACAAGGCTTTATCAGCAATGACCCAGATGATGGCACACCTCAATGCTCATAATGAAAGTTTCTTCTTTGGGAAGGGCAAAAAAAAGAGAATTTTTAACAAGTTAATGCATAAGGGTAACAGGAGAAAATATAGGGTGATTTTCAGGCAACTCATTCTTCTCATGGAAGCACACCATGACAACAGTATCAGGACTGGCAGATGCTGCATCATGAGCAGCACAAAAACCACAGCATGAGAACAAAAAAGGGAAAAATATTTCCATGGAGAATTTGAAATAACTTTGCCATAGAAATAATTGACAGAAGTTACCAGAGCTGGAAGCCAAAGGCAGATTGCAGAACAGCAAATGACAGGCCCTCAGCATAAGGAAGGCTGAACTTTGTGGTGAAGCAGATGAAGCCTCAGGGTCTCTTCTAGGTTCATATTCCAGGATAGAAAAACTCACATTGTTTAAATTTTCTCAATTAATACACAGTTGTGGGTTTTAAAGGTTGTTTAACATTTTACACATTGAATTCAAGTTAATTTAAAGAACTGTTACAACCCAGACTGGGCTCAGCCCTTCTCAGGACCACTATATTTTTAGCAGCTTGGAGGTTTCCAATGGGCAAGCCAAGCACTTCCAGTGGGGGGGAGTGTCCTGTTTCCCCAGGGCTGGGAAACTGCTGTCAACTGGATCACAGGGTCCTGGGACAAGAGAAAAATAGGAAGAACTGGGATGTGAAAGCTCCTCGTTGAGATCAAGACACCAAGATCCCTTACTAATTACCATTGTAGGCAAAACAGGTCCACCTTGGGCAATCAATTAAGTTATTTATTCCTTAATAAGAATTATTTAATTGTACATTAATTAATGATGTTAATTTATATAATATATTTAATTACTTAATTATCTAATTATTAATTAAAATAGGTTTGGGTAGTAAGAGCACCTTCTCCACACCCCTTCAGCAAGGCTCAACTTCAGCTGAGCCCCTCCTTCTTTCCTTCTTTTCTTACCTTGGTACCCACAGAGCTGTTTCCCACATTCCCCCCTCCTTCCCACTTTCTCCTCTTCCTGGATGGGATTTCTGTAGGAATGTGTATCTGTTAACCAAAAAATTACAAACAGTAGGTGCAGACTGGCAGTGTAAGAGCAAGTTGTGAGAGAATATATCTCATTTTCCATTTCACTTTTAAATATTCAGGTCAGACATGTAGCTAATTTGTAGTTGATGGCCGTATACAACTGATATATAAAAAAAGACATATGCAATTGCTCATTTGTTACTGAGAAACTTCGGTGGAAGAAGTAATGAATAAATTAAACTTAAGCTTTGCTGATGATGTAATTTGGATTTCCTGCTCACATATGCACTGTGTTGATGAAAAATGGGCACGTACTTTGATGACCCTAAAATTAATGATTTGCTTAATCTGCCCTCCAGTACCAGCTAGTTATTCTTTCTTTTTAATTTGACTGAAGGGGTATTCCTAGACTGCTGCACGTAATAAGCAGAAAGGTTGGGATTAAACAAAGACCTGGGAGTCTGGAACAGCACAGTTCTCCCTCATATATGGTGCTTACATCTCCAAGATTGCTTTCAAAAAGGAAAAAAGTTATATAATATTGCATTTTTCTTGGACGAGGGCTTGGTCTTTGTTTATGAAAGCTGTGATTGGTGATTGCTAATTCTTTGTGTGAGGACAATCAACAGAAGTATGGCAGAAAACAATTTTAAGCCAGTAGTACTGAGGGTGGAAAATTATAATGGTAAGCTGTCCAATTTCTAAAATTATACATTTCACAAAGACATCATTCTGCTATCAGATGAATAAACAATTGAGGCACAGTTTCTGTGCCAAGTACTGAGCTTAAACTTTATATTTCAGAAAATTTCTACAGCAATAAGGAGGAATTGTTCATCCCTGTAGGTAGGAGAAGCGACTAAAGGGGACTGCAAGGTTATCACTGAGAATTTTGTCTTCCCTTGGTTTAAAATGAAAGAGAGTAGATTTAGATTGGACAGAAGGAAGATATTGGTGAGTGTTTGAGACACTGGAACTGGTTGCCAAGGGAAAATTTGGATACCCCATCCTTAGGAATATTCAGGGTCAATCTGGATGTGACTTGGAGAAACTTGGTCTAGTGGAAGGCAGCCCTGCCAAAAGGGGTGTGATTTGTATGCCTGGACAGCTGTGTTCAGTCCCTGTCTCATCCCACATCTGTCATTGTTAAAAATATAGGGCTTGTTTCTAGGGCTGGGTGGGTTCTCTAATTACTGCAGGTTTGTGGATCTATGATTATGGTAGTGTTGGAATATCTGCAGTGCCAGGATCTCTGACTAACATCCTTCTTAACTGTGACATGAAAATGTTTATTTCAGCCAGAGAAATGCAGCTGGATTCAGTTTAACCCTCTGATAAATCATTCACTGGTAACATCAAGTTAATGGAATCACAATTTTATCTTTTGAGAGCTTTGAGTCAGGGGGTGATCTGTGGTTTAAAAATCAAGTTATAGTTTCACACAAGAATTACTATATTGTGATATTATGTATTATCTAGAGGAACATAAATAAAACTGTTTAGCAAAACATTTCTGGCTTTGTGTTTTCATTGCTTTTGTTGTTTTCTTCTAACAAAACCCTTGGAGGTTTTTCACTGCAAGCTGGATTTTAAGTGGGGCACCCAAGGGATCATTTTTTAGGGAAGATCACAGTGACTGGAATGGAGCCTGGAATTTGGAGAGGTAAATGGCCAAGGTAAAGCTCAGAACCACTACAGAGAGAAAAAAATAACCTTCCTCTAAATATGGAGTTGTACTCTGGAATTTTAAGGAAAACCTGGCCAAGAGAGTAAAACCAAACCAGGGCAGGGGCATCAGCTTCTCTTGGGTCTCCCAGCAGCTTTACCCCTGTTGGTTCAGCAGCAATGTGAGGCCAGAGCCACCCCAGGGATTTCACTGCTGACATCTCCTCTGGAGGACTTTGCCACTGCACCCAGCCACCATTCCTGGCAAGGGATAAGCTGGGAAGAAAATCAGAGCATCCTTTGTAGGGCTTTTGCTTTCTTTGGGAAGAGGACAGGAGACCCCAAGGACAGAATTTCTTCAGAAAAGGATTTCTTTTTTTTTTACCCTGTTTACTACAAACAACTTCCAGCTTTGCACTGAACTTGGTGGACATCTGTGTGTCCACATTCTCCAGCCAGAGCTGTTCCTAAGGGGATGTTTTGTTTCTGACAGTCTTAGTCTTCCTTTTCCCCTATAGATTTGTTCCCATAGCTCAGAAGAACATGGAAATGCCTCTAAAGATCCACATCATTTTCTAAATGGGGACAATAGAATTTGTCTGGGAAAAAAACAAGTGCTTAAAAATTGTTCATATGCTTTTGTGATGTTATCCATTCTGGAAATTTTTGGAATGCCTAATTCACAGAATCCTGGAATCATTAAGCTTGGAAAAGGCCTTTAAAAGTCATGAGCTTCAGGCCTTCGACATGGTCAGGAAACACAGGAATTACCCTCTTCCACTTGTAATTCCCTCCAACAGCTCTGCTGACCTTTCTGCATGACTGGGGCTTTAAAGGCAATAATTTGCATTAAACCCAGCAAGTCCTGTTTCATTGCTATGCTGCTGTTTTCTTTTTGCCTCACAAGTTTTCTACCTGAAACAAACTTCCTGCTGACAAAGCATGCAAGTTTTGATTTCATTTTGATTTGATCAGTTCACTGCTGTGGCAGAAAAACACTTCCACACAGTCATGGAATATCCTGAGCTGGAAGGGACCCACCAGGATCACAGAGTCCAACCCTGGCCCTGCCCAGACCCCCCAACAACCCCACCCTGTGCACCCCTGGGAGCGATGTCCAAACCCTCCTGGAGCTCTGGCTTTTGGAGTTTTCTCCCTACAGACATCAGAAGATGAAAATTCTAGCTGGAATAATATACCATGGGTAAAAAAAAGCAGGGGAAAGGGAAGCTGGCTTTTTGTCTTCCTATCTCAATGGACAACTTCAGGTTGTGTAGGGTGACACGTCCCCTGCTCACCAGGGAGTGGAGGAACAAATTCTTTCCCCTTATCTCTGTTTATTAAGCACTGTCCTATTTATCTTGCCTGTCTTGTACAGGGAGAATCCTCATCTGAGACAGCAATATTAATAACTTGCCACATTTTTTTTTTTCATGTTGCTTTGCAATAGGAGGCAGGAACATCATCTTAATTAGTCCTAGAAAGAGAGGAAATGCAAATACAACAAGACTTAATTTTAGACCACTGGAAACGCTCATGTGTGATCTCTCACTGGCTTTCAAAACAGAAACCAACAGCAAAAACTGCTTTTATAAAACTATTTCCCTGCTTTATGATGTCTGGGAAAGCAGGGACACACATATCTTTTATGAAATCTTTTCCTCCACAATTTTGAGAGGCTATTTCTTAATTCAGAAATACAAAATGACAGGCACTTATCAGCATTATACAACAGAGAAACTCCTATTCTATGCATTCTTTTATGGAGCAATGTGAGTTTTCCAGCTACCTTTCCTTCAAATTTGAAGTACTTTTGAAAATATCTTCCCAGGAAAAAAAGCCCAAATGTTCAAAACTTCTTTTGGACAGAATATTTCCTTCACATACCAGTATTTTTTTTTGTCTCTGTAACTAATTTTTGAGAAATAGATCCCATTTTCTCAAAATAGTGAAAAGAAGGAAAATAATAATTTTGGTGAAAAATTTCATAGAAATCCTTTGCAGATTTAAAATTTTTGATTCTGAAGTGGTATCAATTCCTATTTTTTCAAAAGAAATATTGTTCTACTAGTCTAGGTAGTTTAAAAAGAAACCTGAGTTTTCAACTTTAAAATTACATCAGTTTTCAATGCCCTCAATTTCTGTGCCCTCATTCACCTTTAATATGGCTGAGATTTCGGAAGTCAGTGGAAATGTTTCAGTGTAAGAAATTTATAGGATTTAGCTGAATGAGAACACTTCTGAAGTTCCCATTCTTTGCTCTTTTGTGAAATGGCTGCATTCAGTTGGTGCTCAGCCCAAAAAAGCAGTTTGAGTCCACTTTCAAAGAGCCTGGACTGTGACAAATGACAGCTTCTCATAATAGCATCAGGTATGAAATAGAAAAGATGAGGATTAAACAAAAAAAGTTTTCAGACTATATCCCAATCCAATAAAAAGAAAAAGAGTTTATGCACCTCCTTGTGCCATAGAAAATTTTCAAAATGAAAAAAGACTGTTTGAGGCAAAACAGGGAAAAACCTCCCAATGATGTACATGCCCTGAGAGCTGTGGAATTCTCCCCTGACCTGTGGGTACATTCCAGGATTGGCACAGACACAGCAGCAAGGGAAGGAGTTGGGAATCAGTAGCTCTGAGGAAGGAGTTTTTACATTGCTCTGTCCTCCTCCTATCCCACTACAGCTGACACTTACCCCTGGGAGGCAATTAATATTGCTATTAGAAGTATTTCCAGGCTAATTATTTTCCTAGAGAAATGTCAAGATTCCTCTCATACCCATCACAAAGCTTTTTAATTTTTTTTCATCCAGAATTACATTTAGCAGTTTGCTAAAATGGCACTTTGGGGTTTGGGGGAAAGATTTTCAAAGGCACAAATGAGATGTGGCTGTTACTCTAAATGCCTCTTTTTTCTTCCTTTTCTCCTTTTATGCATGCTTTTGAAAAATAACATTGTCTCTGCATACAATCAATTAGTTTTCACCCTGAGTTCAGTTAAAGTCATCTGAACATCCACAGAAGTATTATTAGACATGTTGTTCAAAATATCAATTTTTCATTAAGCAAGTAACAGACATATGGAAGATTAAAAATTTGACATGCTTTTAATTATAAGAAAATTAATCCATCATTAAGAATCTTCTGATTTCTAATTCTTAATGAATAACAATTTTATGCTTTGTAAAGGAAGGGTAAGTTGACCTTACTACCTCCATAATGGCAAGCTCCTGAAGACATTGGTATTTCCCTTTTCTCCCTTGTGTGCTTCAGAAAATCATGTGGTTGATCTTTAAAACTGAGAGCAGCCCTAAGGCAGTGCACAGCAATCTAACCAGCCAAGTGTGGATCCAGCAGAAACATGGACTGGCTGTTCAGGACAGTGCCCTGATCCTCACAAGTAGGACCTTGAATGTCATCATAAAGGAAGAGACTCATAATGAAGTAATAAAATAATTAATAGATGGAGCTGATTCATCCATTTTCCCATAATCTAGTCACGAGGTGGATGAAAGAAGCAAAATTATGCTTAGTTGGTTTTACTTTTTTTCCTTCAGTTCACTGTTGGTCCCTTGCTTTGTGTCCTGTCAGGGCTTTCCTCTGTCCCAGGTAAAAAGCCACAGTGAAGTAAAACTAATTCAAGCAAACAATCCTCATAGGTCTGGGAAAACTGCAGAGACATCCCTGTAATTGCTGGATTTTTATATTGACATGGTTTAAAAGTCACAGTAATTCACTGTTGCCTTTTGGACCCCGCTGCTCCTCCTCAGGCCATAGACATCCTGAATTGTGTTCCTATGGAAAAACCAGGGATGCGTTTGGTGTTACCCACAACCACCACCCAGCCTGATCTCCCATGGCTGTGTCCACAGACATGGGAGATATCTTGTTTTCCTTCAGGAATCCATGGGAATCCTTGAGGAGTGATAGGAGTTTATGTATGGCTTCATGGGAAACCATTCCAGTGTGGCAACCAGGGCACGGAACACAGGGATGCTTCACTGGAAAACTCAATGAAAAATAGGAGTGGGAAGTGGTCTAAATTCACGTGGTCCTTTCCTCTTCGTATCTTACAGTGAATGTGGAGTAATCCAGACCTTGCTGTGTGAACCTGACCCAGCTGTAAAGAAGGAAAAACCATATTTCTCCAGCTACCATCACTGCTGTGAAACAAATTAACATCTTCTCACTGTCCTGCCTCTCCTGCAGAGCTGAGCTTCTCCTACTGTTGGTGATGTGATTTGAGAGTTATTCATTGACAACCTTTATATTTGGATTAGTTAAACCCCTTTGTCTTGGCCACAAGAAGGTTGTAGTTCTGACCCCGGCCTACTGAAATATTTCTGAGCTGTATTCTATAGAATGGACTGAAATCACTCTTGAGATTCTAAGAGTAGTAAAGCTTAGGTCAATAGAATTTTCTTATCCCTACCTCCAGAATCCAGACCTACATCAGTACCGATTACAGCCAATATTTTCTTGAAACTCCTCTGGAACTGTAATTTGTCAGCCTTCAGCAATTTTGTCTTCTGGCTCATGTACAGAAGCAGTTTCTAAAAGTTGGGAAAGTAAAGCATTTGGCTGGGGAAGGTGCAACATGAGACACATCTGAATAGAACATGAGAAACAGCTCAGCCTGTACACTTGGAAATGATTGATAATTGTTTGGTTTAGCTGTAGTGGGATCCTGAAAACCAGACTTTTCAAAAGTCTACTCTTAATCTAATGATACTGCTATGATGAATGTAGCCTCAGTACATTTCTGTGGAGAAAGAATAATCCTCAATTGTGGGTAGAACTGCCCTGTTTTCCTCTAATTGAGCAAGACAAACAATCCCATGAGCTATGATGTCAACAAACCTCTTTGTAATAAAAAAAGGTTTGGAGTGCTTAGAATCAAAAAAGTAGGACACCGTTAATTTAATTGCTGGGAGATAAGTTTGATCAAAGCTGAGGAATGTAGACTGCATCCTCAAATATAAGTAGCTTCATTTAGAAAATTGACTTAATAACAAGCACATTCATTCATTGTTGGAGACTTGTGATTATTAATATTTGATCTAAAGAATGCCTTATATTTAAGGCTCTTCCATTATTTACATTTATTATCCAGTTCTCTCCTGCCATTTCTTTCTGGCCTCACTATTGCTAAGAAATATGTAACCAAGATAATCACATTATCTCCCATCAGTGCTGCAATCTGCTTAACTGGAAAAGCCAAACACAATATTGCAGTGCTGCTGGTGACAGAAGATTTAGCTAGAGCTGATTGTCCTCAGAGCAACTCAGTCTCCTGACTTCCAAAGAAAGTCTGCTAAAAACTGGGAAGTATTATTTAGAATTGAACTTCTGTTCCCAGCCCCAAAGAGGCAAATGGTTAGGGTAGCATGAGGAAACTGAAGTGCATTTCTGATGTCTGGTGGTGATGGAATCGTAGAATTGCTGTGTTTGGAGACCTCTGAGATCACAAGTCCAGCTGGCAATGGGGCACCACCACCAGGATCACCACCAGACTATGTCCCCAAGTACCACTTCCATGTCTTCTGAACACTTCCAGGGACAGGGGCTCCACCACCACTGCCCTCAGCAGCCTGTGCCATGGAAGACTTTGTCCTGATGTCCAATCTAAACCTCCTCTGGAGCAACATGAGGTCATTTGCTCTTGTCCCTTGTTCCCTGGGTGTCGGAATCTGTGGTATTGATGACTCCGAGATTGTAGAAAGTCTCTGTCTTTCTGCCCCGTTGCCAAAGCAGAAGTCATAATTCGTCTGTGCTGGTTTCAAGGTTGTTTATTCTGTTTATCTCTAACATGTTCTGCTGCCCTGCCGCAGCTCTGTCCTGCAGGGCAGCGTGTGGGGCTCTGCCCTCAGTGGGATGTTACAAACATTATATACCAGAAACTACCTGTGCTGGATTTACAATAATGTGCCAATATCTGTCACCTACGTTGGACAGTGTGTCCCCAGCCTAAACCAACAGAAAAATGCCAACACTACAGTGAAACATGGAGGGCATGAAGAAGGAGAAAAAGGACAAGACACACCCAATTTCCTCCATCTTGTCCCCTCTGAACCCCTAATCTAGAATCCTAAAATTTTACTTTTGCACCTGTGCCACACTTAATTATTACTTATATCAAACACTCAGAGGTTGTAATTCATCCTGTAAGATTGAAAACTCTTTTCCATGGACAGAGATGACAGACAGTGTCTCTGGGGGCTCTGTCCAGGGGGGTTCCTGACCCCTGCCAGGGTCCCAGACCTGCCAGGGCAGCCAGAGGGAAGCCCTGGACTCCCACACCTGGGAGCAGAGCCTGGCCTGGCTCCAGATTCCTGTCAGGGACTTGTGGAATGCAACCCAGAGCCATCTGCACACAAAGTCACACAAGGGGATGACCCTGAAAATGAACAGTCTATCTTACCATGCATCATATTGTGCTCGTGGTTTATTCTGGTTTGTGGTTTTGGGATTTTTTAAAATTCATTTTTATTTTGAATGATTTTTATTGTGTAAAGGAGCATTACATCTTAGTAACCCCATCCTGTGCATTCAGCATTTTTAAAGCAGTAAGTATATTTGGAAATGTTTGATGTCCTGCTTGGATGTTTCAGCCTCATTCAAATCCTAGCCAACATAATTAGTGGAGAAAATATTTCTATAAGGGTGACGTTTCACGACAACTTGATTGCCTTATGACTTTGGGTTGAAAGGAAATTATTTTCCTTTCTTTTTTAAAGGCATTTGTGTATTGGATAAAACTGTCTTAATCAGATCACAAAAAACTTACACTACAGGCAGAAAAAATTCAGCCTAATATGAAACAGCTCCTCTTTCCCTAGGAATGTGCACTCTGGGTAGGATACTGGAGCTGTGCTGAACAAATTTCCTGACCTTAAAGAGAAGACTCTTGTACCTCAGGGCCACCACAGGAACAAGAGGTGACATTGGGTTTGATGGGCTCCAGAAATTCCTCTGCTCAGCTTTGTGCTGTAGAGCCCTCGAGCCATTTTTCCCCTCAGCTCTGCAATACTTTATCTTCGTGGCAGCTCCTGAAGAAGACCAAGTGGGGAAGAAGGTGGATTCAAAAGTTTGGCAAATTCAAATCCATCTATTATAGATTTTGGAAATTTCTTGGCTTTTGCAATAATGACCTTTTTAATGCATGTTGCAGGAGGAAGAGGAGTCCCCAAAATTCCAGTCATCTAATGACAGAACAAAGTAATCCATTACACCTTCAAAAAACATTTTTTTTTAGAAATGTTATCTATATAGTAAAATCCATTAAACTTCATCTGCAGCAAGTTTTAGTGGTGTTATATGTGTATTTTAGATAATTGTAGACAAACCAGCAGCTGTAAATTGGAATTTTAGTTTATAACTAAAAGTCTCAGTCAATGTCATACCCTGAGGATGGTTCTCTCATATCTCTACTTAAGCTTACTCAGGAGATGAATTCTACAAGGCAGAGAAAGAAACAGTCTCTTCTGAGAAACAAATATCTACCCACGAGGAAATAAAACTGCAGAAATCCTGACTGTTCCTTACTCATGAGACTGAAATATCATTTTTGTGTTGTCACAGACTAAGGACAGAAAAGTTTAAATATTGCTGTTAACCTGCCCTAGATCAATGCTGCAGATTGTCTCCAAGGCTTTGTAAGAAATTAAAAAGAAGAAACAAATTTGGCTTTTTCCTCATGTGTACCTGAAAAGACGGAATAATTTTTAAAAATCCTAATGACAAGCAAAGCCAAAAAAAAACAAACCCCAAAACAAAACAAAAAACAATCAATCAAACAAACAAACAAAAAAAACCCCATAAACCCCTTTTTGTAGTTATTTTTATTCTTAGAACTAAGAAGTTCTGAAGACTTTCTGAAGCTTATCCTGTTGTTGGAATGTTTATGGAGAGCACATGATTCCTTCTAACAGTCATTCCATTTTCATGTGGCATTAGTAAAAGCTGCATGACTATGAAACACTCACTTGAAAATGAAAACATTTGGGTTTTCTTTGTGGGATGCACAGTCACCTACACAATATGATGATATTCACTTTGGTTTCATGAGCTGTTCAAGAAAAACAAACTCACAAAAGTCTTTGAATTCTTATTTTTGTGGTGCTGTCATACTTTTTTCCCCACACAGAGTGCTATTGCTTAATGGAGAGAAAAAAAGGACATAAAAAGTCTGTCTTGGCTGTTGTCAGGGAGTCATCCCACCCTAACCGCAAAATCTGACACTAAAATACATTTAATAACTGTGAAGAGCCTATGTGTAAGGACTGGACCTTGTTTCTGTCCCATGGAAGCATTTCCCTTATTACAGGAAATTATTTCCTCATTATAGGAAATTCCCTTAGTACAGGAAATTATTGGTGTGCAATAGTCATGCATTGTGTACCTGTTTTATTCACAGTCCTTATGTCACCCTGGGCTTCTTCAACTCCTTTCTTGTCCCTTCCCTTGTCTACCCATAACAGCAACACTGTTTTCACTGACACTTTGGAATAAATGATTTGTCTCTGTTAAAACTGCAAAAGATAAGAATGAGACAAGTGGAAATGTTGGGGAACACCACAGCCCCCAAATCTTTTCTTCTCACCAATTAAAGGTCTGTACTGGACTTACATGACAAGATTGAGTCTTACATTTTTGGCTGTTTCTCGCTATGCTACTCCAACATTAATTAGCAATAAATTAAATTATTATTCCACAATTTGAACTGTTTTGCCTGTATGGTAATTGATGAATGATCTCCCTGTTGTTATCTAGACTGACAAGTTTTTTTTTATATTTTCTCCCCCATCTTGTTGAGAAGGGAGAGTGAGACAGAGTCATGGAGGGCACCTGGCAAATCTACCTCAGGTTATATGAACAAGCCAAATTTTATTGCTTTAAAAATTGCAAACCAGCAAACTTCAGCAGCTAAAATAAGAGCTCATTTAATTGAAAATGTACAAGGCTATTTATATTTAGTATCCTACCATGTGGAATAAAACTCTTAAGTTCCAAAATCAAAATATTGACATATTTAAAACCATAATCAAGATTACTAAACCTGAGAAAATAAACAAACTAAAATACTGAAATTGTAATATCTGTGTAGGACTTGATATCTCTGGCTGTAAAGGTAGCACAGGCTTTATACACCCATTATTTTAATTATTGATGAAATAATTTTTGGAAATAAATAAAAATTACAATCCATTTCTAAGTAATATCTTTATTCTTAAAAATTGTATAAAATGCTAAAGGTGTCATGTGAAAAGAAGGATTAACTTCAAGAGAAACATCCAAAGGAAAATTAATATCCTTTGGTGTAAAATATTTCCTTTAGATTGGTGCTTGCAAGTTTAACATGATGAGTGCCATGACTAAAAATGAAAGATTTTTGGGATGTGTTATTCTATATAATTATGCAAATTTCTCCCCTGAAATGCAAATACCAAGTCTGGAGCAACATGGAATATCTCAGGGGAAGTTGTCCAGGAGTTCCTCAGTGCCTCACAACGTGCACAGCTTTGGTTTTCTACTTGGAACAGATTCCTGGGCTGAATTGTCTCTTTTTCATATTTTTTTTTAATTTAAATTATTTTTTAACTAGATGCACCTCATTGGCTTTATTGCTGTCCATCCTCTCAGGGGGTCCATGAAATTGGGAGATTGTCAAAGCAGAAGGAACTCAGCACTTGAAACAAACGTGTGAGAATGCCACTACATTTCTTGATGAGCCAGGCTCTTCCATCTGGCCCAGGTTATTCTCAAGTTAGGGGAATTAATTTTCAAAAACTGGGGATGGGGATCTCACTTTGGGTAGGCTGGGATTCCTCAGGAGACCTGTGATCCTAAAATTTTATGTGGGGGCAGAACTTGGACTTGATGATTCTCATGAGCCCCTTTCAACTCTAGATATTCTGTGATGTCCAACACAACATCAAAGATCACCTGCTTCCTCCTAAACTGGAGAAATAAATTATTTTCACTGGAATTATTTTTCTCAAAGGGCTTTAACTTCCTTGAGCCCACCTCACTGTCAATAAACAGATAAATAATGAGTCAGGGCAGAACCACTGCTCTGCCCTCCTGTCAAACCCTGACTGCTGCTGGGTAAATTGCAGGAAAATATAGTCCAGTGCCTGCTCTTAGGAGTTCCTAAACAGAGTCATTTGTGTGTTTATATATATATATATATATTTATAAACACACTTTAAAGAAAACCAACATCTTCATGTTATCCTTTCAACCTTACTCACTCAATTTGTCACAAAGAACATGTTATCTACTTTGTTACAACTTAGGACTCAAACAGCTTAAAAATATAGTCTCATTCATATAGGTTTGTTTCCAGACTTTTCTTCACCTTTTTAAAAAATTTGTTTTTGACCATATACCTTTAAAAACAAAAACATATATCTTTAAAAACAAAAAAAACCCAACAAAGGCAAACTCCATTGCAGGGAGATTTTGTGTCAGGAAGTGAAATAACCTCAGTGAGAGCAGAGTTCCCTAAATTTCAATGTGTAAGTGTAACATTATGTTACATAAGTAGACTGGAATAGATAAACATAAATTCCAAAACTGACTGCACCAGCCTTGAAAAGCTGTAATTAAGGTAAAGAAAGTCCAGGGAATGATCTCTAAGGAAATAAAAATAATGAATGAAAGAAGAAACCATTTCTCTGCAGTACATTATTCCACAATAATTAACATTTTTTATCGCTGCATATATATCTCCAATTAGCTATCTGAAAACTGAGGTCTGAGCTAATTGATTCTGTTATACTTGTGTAAATCTCAGCTAATTCCATGTGCTTCAGCAAAGCTGCTCTGGTGAAGCTGATGGCAGGATCTGGTCAGCCATATGGGCTGCTTTGATCATCCTAAACTGCTCATTTAGGAATGTGCTGTAACTAATACAGATTAATACCAGTATTTAGCTTCAAAATAATAAAAATCAAACATTTCCTGTCTTTCTGCATTTAAAAATATCATCTAAATATTATTATATATTATATATACATATAATATAATAGATATGTTCTAGAACAAAATAATAGATATATTATATCTATAATACAATATATCTATTATATGATATCAGAACATAATAATTAAGTGAAAGGATAAATTTTGATTTGGATGTTTGTCCTTAAACCAGTACAGTTTTCTACCAAATTTAAACTTTTATTTTATTTTACGTAAGGTTTTGTAATTCCAATGCAGATTCTATCTAACCAAGACTGAGATAAATACAGAAGATGGCATAACATAGGAATTTAATATATTTTATATATATATTTATATATTTTATATATTATTACATATTTATGTATATTTTATATATATATATATATATATATATATATATATATATATATATATATATACATACATACTGGCAGTGATATTACCAGCAAAACTTACCAGGAAAAATTATTGAATATGCATTCTTAACTTCCTTGTCTTCAGCTGATTCCAAACATTAAATTCATTGAAATTCAGTAATTTGATCTATTTCTCCTGAGAATGTACATTTTTTATGATTTGGAAGGGAATGCTACTTTGATATGATTTTTCTCACCTTTCAGAATCTTTACAAACATTTTTGTGTAAAGCATAGAACTGTCAATTTGGAAAAATCTGCTGGTATTTGTGTTTTTCTTCTTAGAGTCTGGACTACTTTGGGAGAGCTTGACAATGTGTAGTTTTCAAAGTAGCTAAGCCATGTTTCTCTGTGATAAAATACCTTTTGAAGAATATGTTGAAGGATTTACCCCTTCAAATATTCTTCTTTCTAATTAGCTGGAAAAAGAAAACAAATGTGAAAACATAAAAAAAAGACATAAAAATCCATAAAATTTCAGCACACACCAAATTCCTCTGCTGCCTTTCCCTTTGGCAGAAATATATCTCAGGTTCCCACAATGAACCAGAGTGATTGAAGCTGTGGGGCTCAAAGGGGTTTAAACTCAGGTTTAACAATTCTAGAGGCAGCTTAAAGCTTCTTAGGAGAGCAGATAAAATTAAAAATTCTGGTGACAACAAGTGGGCTGGAAGGGTGAGGGATTCAGCTTCCCTTTTTATGGATTTGGGACTGAGATGAGAGCTGAGGGACAGGAGAGGAGCAAACTCGGGGGCTTTATGAAATATAAACTGGACCCTTGTTTTCTTTCCCACTTTTCTTTCTTACTCCACTACTTAGTTCTACTCTTACTTCTACTCTTCTACTTGTCTTTCCTTTGAAAACCCCACCCTTTTGAACACCATAACCAGCAGCAGAATTGGTTTAGGATTAATTTAGAGCACTGGGGTTTTACCATAAATGTAATTTTGAAGCCAGATTTAGTAATCATCATGTGTATTTATAAAGCTGTTCTTCAGCATCTTGTTAGACATGTGCTTCTTCATGAAATACATTCTTGCTAAGACTGAGCCAGTTGCCACAAGCCCTTCCTAATTGAGTATTATTTCCATTTTAAAGTGAAAAACACAGTTGCTTGTGTTTATTTCAGGCAAAGATATTACAGATGTCAAAAAATACAGAGCTATCAGGCTAAAAATCTGAATGAGATTTTTGTTTCTAATGACAGCTTGCATATGATATTAAAGCACACCAAAAAAAAAAAAAATCTGCTGAAGGTTTGTTTGGTAAAGAAACTGAACAAAAAAATAGAAACTAATAATGCTTCATTCCTAGGGATAACTGGTATGTTACAGAGTATTCCAGCTGGCAGGAAGCCACACATTTATGGACTCTTGATGTATTTTGGTTCTGCCCATAAATAACAGGGGTTGATTTGTTACTTTAAAACTGCTCAAGCAACAGAAAGCTCCAAAAATCAAACCCTGCCTCGGCTGTGCTCCTGACATTCTTCCTGAAGTAAGCAGGAGAGGCCATTTGATGGTCTGATTTCTTTGGAGCCAATACCTGCCTTGGATTTTGATTTTCTTACCCAGCGTTGGGCTTGCAGAAGGTGGAAACGCTGCAGTGTGGAGCTCCTAAATGTGGAGGCACGCAATCCACACAGCATTATTTTAGTTCTTAATGGAAAAGAGCTTAAAAAACTGGTCCTGGTTCTAGCAAGGCCTCTAACAATGACTCTAAAGCCCAGATTAAACTGCCAGAGGTCAGTGGTGTTGGGGAAATCTCACCTGTGAGCCCAGCACACACAACTTTTCCACAACTACTTGCAGCTGGAAGTGGCTGGACTGTTAAAGAGGTCGCTTCTCCAAAAGGTCAAAGGAGAGGTCCAAAAATAAGCAAGGAGGTCAACATGTTTTTATCCTATTTTCTAACTGTTCAAAAACTGTTTTATTTAGCGGTTTTAACTTGTGTTATCCAAACCTTTCCAGTTCTTCAACTCAGGCATTTAGGGTGCAAGCCCAGGAACAAAGATACCTCGAACCAGAACTCTCATGTGGTTTAGATAAAATGCCCAATACATTCATGCCCCACAAAAACATATTTTTCTATTCTGTATTAGGAAAAAAAAAAAAAAAAAAAAAAAAAAAGGTTATCTGGCTTCCTAAAGCACCCTCTGGAGGAGCCAGGGAGCCAGTAGATTTTCACTGTTTTCCTCCATGAAGAAATGATACTTTGACCAACACAGTTGATTGAGAATTTCCAGTCCTGTTAATTTGAACCCTGGTGCTTCAGGTAAATCTGGGATTCCAAACATGGCCCTCAATACATGCTTGCTGACCATACAGCTGGTATCGTTGTTCTCTTTGTCACAGTTTGTTGTACTTGGTCTTTCAGTGAGAAAACTTCATGAATTATCTGCAATTTTGATTTAGCCTGTAGGAAAAAATAAAGGCCTACAAAACACCAAGGAAAAAACCCAGACAAAACCCCCCTCAGAACTCCCAAACAAATGAAAAAATAACCCCAACAGACAGCACCTCTCTTTATTCCATAGTAATTCAAATATTGATATTCCAAAGTACAGAAACTATTTGCTGAGTGACAAATACATTCATAAAATGCATAGATGCACAATTTCTAGGCCAACTCTAAATATATATTTATTTTTACATTTACTAAATTGGCATTTTTCCAGCAACAATCAGGAATGAACTGAGCATCCTACCTGTGCTGTTTGTGATGTTTAGGGAGGAAGAAATGTTTAGTGGATACAAGATCCTCCCTAGTCCAAGTTGATATCTGGGATCTCAGTCCTTGGAGGTCTTGTTAACTCCTGAGGCCCAGGACTGAGCAGTGTGTGATGGGTCTGGGATGGGTCACTACAGACCCCATTTATTTTAGAACTATGTAATTATATTTTAGAAATTAGAACACTACCTGTGAGGAATTTTAGGGGTTTTTTTCCAAGTTGTCTTTTTACAATTGGCATTAATGGTCTTTGATAAAATCAGCCAACTCTATTGATATTAGTGATAGAAAGCATGAGCTGATTTACACCAGCTTTGTTTTGAATACAAAAATCTCTTTTCACATTTGGGACATGAATTAGAACTGAATTAGAGAATTTTGTTTATACATTTTATGTGACAATAAGTCACCATGGCAGTCAGAGGGATGCAATGTGCCAACCTCCCTGCATAGGTTAGGTGCAATAGAAATGCGTAAAAAACTCTTCCCTATAGTTATTTTCGAACTCATAAAGAATATCCCAATCCTTTACTATGTTATTAACAATTTACTGCCAGTGAGAGAAATATCAGAGGATAATCATCATTATTCCATTCTGTCATTCAGAGGAGTTGTGTTATGTCATGTTCAGCTATAAACCCTAAATGTACCTTTTTTCCTCCAGCTCCCAGCTTACCTGGAGCACAGCACTGCTGCTGTAAGGCAAGAACAAGAGACCATTTCATGCCAGCTTATTTATTTTGCTATTCCCCTCTTTGGGTTGTGCAAAAATGAAGAGCAAATATTACTGGAAGTGTGAACCATAGAGAAGAAATTGCACCTACCCTACTCACCTGAAAGAACAACTGGATCTTTTTCATAACTGCAATTTTTATGTTTGCTAGAAAACAGGATGTCAGGAACAGCTCCTGTAATATTCCAGAGCTATCCTGAGTTGTGGGTATAAGAAAGCTCTCTTCACACATATTTTGCATGTCACCAAAATCTGGATGATACATGTTTCTCTCTGCTTATAGATGTATCCAAATAACCTCCATTGAAAGCGTCTCTTAGTCCCTCACAAGGTCTAATTAATTTTTCATGCTGTATTTATTCATCTCTCTAATCTGCTTGGTGAGCATCCAACCCCATGTTCACCCACAGCTGTGTCCTCATTTCCACATCCCCCAAACCCTACGTCTCAATGGGGATATTTCAATTGCACAGGGCCATTCATACAGGGATTGTTTGTCACTGATAATAAAAATGGGATGGAAAAATGGCCTCCTGAACACACACCTTGCTAAATTCATAGTCATGACATCAAGATGCACTTTTGCTCTTGTGACTTTCAAACATATTGATGCTTAAAGCATCCACAGCTGCTCTAAAATGAATGTCTGAAACCATTGCCAGTCACCTCTAGTAGCACTTCACGAACCTTGAAAACATCACAAAGGATCCAATTCTATTTAATTATTTTCCCATAACTATTTCCTCACATTCTATGTTTTGAGACAAGTAAATTAAAGGATTATGAAATTGAAAAGCAAGACTTTTCATCTTCTCTGGTCTGATGGAGAAGAACTTTTGAGAGAGTGAAAACAGACAGTGGCAGGAAATCTTTTTCACCTTCATTGATTAAGCAGTTTATTTTTTTCTTAATTTGAGATTAGAGGAAGGGAAGGGGCCTCAACTGACCTGTGAAACAAGGGGAAATTTCCTATCGCCCTGTGAAAATTGGTTATTAAAAACCAGCATGCAAATTGCTTAATGACAGTGCACCCTCAAAGCTGCCATTTCCATCTACAAAAATCAATAGTCAGAAATAATTCATTTAAACTGTTCTGTCAAAACTTTTCATCTCTTCCCATGAATAGTTGAAACCCATGTGTTCAAGCCAGAAATTTTTTCATTTTACAGATGTAATTGTTTAGTGGTCAGTTAGTCTGAGTGGAAGCTCAAAGGAAGAGTTTTCTCTCTATTTCCAGCACAGGAAGGATGTGGAGCTGTTGCAGGGTCCAGGATGATCAGAGGGATGGAGCAGCTCTGCTCGGAGATTTGGGATTGTTCAGCCTCGAGAGGAGAAGCTTTGGGGTGACCCAATAGTGCTCTTCAAGTGCCTGAAGGAATCTATAGAAGACATGCAGAGACTGTTTACAAGGGCCAGGAGTGCCAGGAGAAAGGGGAATGGCTTCCCACTGCCAGAGGGCAGGGATAGATGGGATATTGGGAAGGAATTGTTCCCTGTGAGGGTGGGCAGGCCCTGGCACAGGGTGCCCAGAGAAGCTGTGGCTGCCCCTGGATCCCTGGCAGTGTCCCAGGCCAGGCTGGACGGGGCTTGGAGCACCCTGGGCTGCTGAAAAGTGTCCCTGCCCATGGCAGAGGTTTAAATTCCCTTCCAACCCAAACCATTCCATGATTCCATGGTTAGTGCCCTCTTCCTTTACCCCACCAACAGATAATCAAACTGTTTTCTAGAAGATATTTTATTTCAATTTCATACTTGCATAACAGCTTTTTAAGTGGCTTCTTGCAGGACCTCCCTGTGTGTGCTTGGTTGTACTGAGAGAACTTATTTTAGACACAGAGGTAGGAAAAAATAATTTAAAAATTGATAATTCTCTTTGAGAAACTGTGACAAGAGCATGATCTTCATTCTCTTGCAGTTTAATATGGTGCATCCTACATGAGAAAATAAAGAGAGGTCCAGATGCCTGTTCTCATGTACAGGAACCATTGGCTGTGATTTTCTGTTTGTTGTCCTCCAAGAGACCATCTCTGGGGGTTTGCACTCAATGATGATATCTGAGAACAGCCCACACCTGTGTGAATTGCCCATGCAAAAGGGTGCATTCCTCACTCCTAAGAGATTTTCAAGAAAGTACATAACTGACCATGAATTTTACTAGATTCATAATTTAACTCAAAGTTCTGTAGTAGATCCACAAGGTTAAATCAGATTGAAATACAACACATGAGGCATTACTATTGAGGCAATGTCCTGTATTTCTTTTATTCCATAATATAACCTTCTAAAAGCCAGTTTATGTGATAGTAATCTTTCTGATATATCTCAAAGAAAATAAGAAATAAAAGCTTGAAAGCTGACTGGGAATTTTTACTGGGTTTTTAAAACCCTCTTCTGTTTTAAGCCTGTAGTCCTCTTAAAATTGATGGCTCAATATTCTTTCATCTTAAAGCATTCTTAATTACAGTCAGAAAAAATGGAGATTGAATGTGTTCTGCATAAGCAGTGCAAATAGAGGACAAATTTGGGAGTATATTTACACCACAATTACATTTATGGTATTCTGAATAAATCATTCCAATTTATCTTTAATTGTTTTGAAGTAAAATATGAGGGTATGTAGAAGTTTTGTGCTCTCAGTTTGGATAGTTTACTTTTTATCATATCAGCTATCAATTTATCTTGAAGCTGCTGAAGGGAAGCAGGAGGTATTACTAAACCAAAGGGAAAATTTAATTTAGACAGTGTTTCATCATTAAACTACTACTACTACTACTACTACTACTACTACTACTACTACTACTACTACTACTATTAATGATAATAATAATAATAATAAAAAAGATGAAAAAGGTACAGTTACTTCTAGATTGTGGTTTGAGATAACTTTTTTGATATGGTTTTAGAAAGCAACACCTATAATGTATTGGAATTGCAGTAACCACTGAAAAAAAATGAGATTCTTGAAGAGAAAAAGACTCTGGATAAATCTATGTATTTTGTGGCAGCACCTTTGTTATTGTCCATACTAGAGGTTCAGTCTTCCATAGCCTTGGTCTGATTCTCCATTTGATGCAGTATTGTGAGGCAAAAAATCAGGAATATCCAGTGATATCTGAACATTTTCAGAGCTAAGAAACTGTTTCTCTTGCTCCATGGAAAAGAATATTATTTCTAAAACTGAGGCAATGTTCAATAAATCCCGATGACTTTGTGAGTGTGAAGGTTTTGTCATGGCAGAACACATGGAGAGCTGATGAGATCTTTTTTGGACAGAGACATAATTAAGTTTTCAGCTCGTCTTTAGCCATGCCAAGTAAATTCATAAACCAGAACTACACATTCTGCTCTCTGCATATGCTGCATATGCTGCAGGATGACTACTGGGGCAATGGTTTTGGGATAAGAAGGTCTGACAAGCAAAATTACAGCTGAAGAGCTCTCATAGCTCAGTATTTTCCAGGATAAAAGATGAAATTTTGTATATTACTGATAAACTAACCCTTTCACCATTTTGGAGGTCTGAGGCTCCATATGGTCTTACAGACTTGCAAATCTTGTTATAATGACAAAACTGAATGTTCTCTGTCCTGTTCCTCAGACCACCATCACATATGGGCTGGTTCAAAGGAGAAACCATGAATTATTTATCTGGCAGATTTTTTAAACTGCCATGTGTTTTTGAAGCTGTTGGAAAGTCTGAAATGGCATAAGTGGCTTCACAGGAGATGGATTGGGAGGCAGAACGTAAGCAAAGCTGCCCAAATTATGTGATGAATATAATTTGTTGCTAGCTACTGATTTATTGTATAATTTTCACCAGAACTGGAAGAAAATCAAGAGGGAAACTGGTTAGTGTGAATCATCATCTAGTCAAGAAAAGCAAATTCAAAGCCTCTCCTGCAATCCCAGTGTTCTGATAAAAGTGTGGAATGCAGAACTGGAATCCAACTTGAGTATCTGGGTGTACTTACTACAAAAAAATCCCTAAAAAATAACCTAAAACAAAACATAACAATAAACCCAAGAAATGAAGGCATGGATTTAGCAAAATCTTCTATCTTGTTCTCAAAAGGATTAACCCAGCAAGGAGCAGCATAATTAAGACTCACACTGAAACCTGAAATTCAGGAAGTGTTCACTGTCTCCCAGATTTGATAGAGGGTAATGACATCTTGCAAGATCAGATTTCAGTAGCTCCAGGCAGAGCAGTCATGGCCAGAAATTAATTTTTCATTGCTGATGAAGACAACAAAAGACCCTGAGATACAAAAGGCCTTGAGTCCAAAGCATTCATTGGTGTGTTTTAAATTTCTCTTGACATCTGGTTCAGATAGTTGAAATAGTGCACAGTGGAAATGCCACTTGTTCTTCCAGTTTTGGCTTCTGAGCAATCACAGAATCACAGGATTATTAAACACTTCCATAAAGCCATTGCAAAGGCTCAACCTCCCGTGTTGGGAGTGCAGCTTTCCTGTGGAAGCTTGCAGAACACACAGAGGAGAGAGATTTCTCTGCAGGTAATTATTGAAGTACTTAGGATTCAGTTTTTCTTCTTGACAATGTGCAAGGTTTACTGCAGGATCATTTTTTGTGTTACCCAACGGGGGGAATATCAGTAATCTCCTTCCAACACTCTTTATTGGAAATCCTGCATGACATTTCTTAATTTTAAAATTTAGAAGAGAAAATTCTCTCCATTCATTTCCAAGACACCAAAGCATTTTAAACCCAGACTTGAAGTGGACTTTTACCTTTTAGATTCCAAGCTTTCATATGACCTTTCCATGGATGTGAACCACTCCTGCTCTTTCTGAATTATTAAACTTGCAAAACAGGCCATCTTTCCATGAATAGGTAAATGCCAATTTGATTTAAAGAAAGAAAGAAAGAAAGAAAGAAAGAAAGAAAGAAAGAAAGAAAGAAAGAAAGAAAGAAAGAAAGAAGGAAAGAAAGAAAGAAAAAGAAAGAACAGTCTTCTCTCATCGAGTAGATAGAATTTATAAATTGAAAAAATAAATATGGTGTTTTTGTTGGTATTTTTTACTGCTGTCAGATGCTTCAAGATCAACCCATGCTTTCTCTTTACCACAGTCTTGCTAAAACAGTGTATGAATAAGGAGTGCTTTAAAATAAATTACTAAACATGTAACTTTCTATTTAAATTTTTAAAGTATTTTATTATTTAAGATTATGCTATAATCTCTAATAAAATGAAGAAGTTGAGTCTTTCCACCTAAAACTGATCTTTCTTTTACCTCTTTAATGCTGTGAATAAACCTACACATTTCACACTCCAACTGGCAATGTATTTTAAAATCCTGCAACAGCCATAACAACACAAAGCAACAACTGAAAACTGTCTTGAAAGTCTGTACTGTCAGGGGGTTCTTTATTCATAAACACTTCACCAATATTATACAGACAATTTAATTAATATGGGTGACTGAGGTTATAAAAAATCAGCCAGATGGGGGGATGGTTTGTAATCTGCATTGCTCTAAAGTGTGTGAGAGTCTAAGTTTCCTATAAACAACTTCACTTTCATACAATGAACCATACCCAAGGAGAGCTACTTAAATAGAGGATGAAGAAGTGAAGGGAATGGATGGCACTCCTGCTTCAAAAACACAGCCATAGCTCAGTGCTTTTCTGCTGATATCTGATTATTTTCTGCTGGTGAAGCATAAGCAGATCAAGTTTCATCTGTGCACTGGAAATGCTGTGAACTGTCTGCAAAGCTCTGAAAAATTAATTTTTCCATTTATATGAAAGGCCAAAGTTCTTTTAGCTGATTGTGGTACTGTGGTACCTCTGTAAACAATCTTTTAACATGTACATGAAAATGAGGATTTTCATAGGGTCCTGATGGGTTAGCAGACAGAAATTTTCTCCTACAAGGTTTCAGAAATTTTCTGGAGAATGAATTAGCCAAAAAAAGAAAAAAAAAAAAAAGAAACCTTTACTTTGGCACTGAAGGTTTAGACAAAAATATTCTTTCCAGTTTATCTGAGGTTGGAGCCAGGTGAGGGTCAATTCTTCTCCCAGATAACAAGTGTGAGGACAAAAGGAAACAGTCTTGAGCGGTGCCAGGGGAGGTTTAGTCTGGATATTAGGAAAAATTTCTTCAAGGAAAGGGATGCAAAGCCTTGGGATGGGCTGCCCAGGGCAGAGGTGGAATCACACACCCTGAGAGTCTTTGGAAAACTTGTGGGTGAGGCACTTGGGGACGTGGTTAGCAGTGAACATGGTGATGGTAGTATTGGACTGAGGATCCTAAAGATCTTGGTGATTCCATGATTCCCTGTGCAGGGGGTGGCACAGCCCCAGGTGCAGCCTGGACACAGCCCCTGAGCTCTGCTCTGTGATCTGGGCTCTGCTGGCGAATTCTGTGGGAAGTATTCTCATTATTCCCAGCAATATCCCTGATTTATCTCCAATTTTAGACTGAAAAGCTGTGAGCTGATACATATTCTGCTAACATATTATTTGCTCACAATTACCTGGCTTTATTAATAGAAGGGTATTATCCTCCAAGCTTTTCTTACCAACTGAATCAGTCATTTAAATCTTGTTTCCCACCTTGCTGCTTGTATTGACTTTATCATTATAGAACCTGAGTGCCTCTACTTTATGTCTCTTTTGAAAAGCATTGGCAGAATATAATCGGCATAATTTTAGGGGGTGTGAATAAATAAACACAACAGACTAAAAATCTGGGGGGAAAAGAAAAAAAACCAACAGATTAAACCAGAGATAACCAAAAGAAGGAGCAGAGAAAAATAATACATGTATGGATTGAGTGCTACTAAGCAACAATTTTTTTTTTCCAATTTATTTTTGCCACCTTGTCTTTTTTAACCTGTGGGTTTTATATAACTGAGGACACAGAGATTTTCACCCCTTAGCTGGGGAATTAGGGATGCAGTAGACTACCAAAAAATGAAAATAACTGAGGAAATCTGTAGAGGAAGAAAATAGGACTCTTAATATTGAGGACAGAGAATTAATTTTGCTTGCAAGAACATATATTCAAGACTTTGATCTACTCTGTATGAGTGCAGTGACAAAGCAAACAGAAACTTCAGCATTTCTATGCCACTTTCTAAAATTCATTGGCTGGCTAACAGCCAAAATCTTTAAATAAACTAATAAACATGGTATATTGTAAAAATAGAAATAATTGAATTTAAAAGAGGGAAGAAGACACATGGTGTACACAAGAAAAAATCCACAACGTTTTCAAGATGATTCCTGTTCCTCTGAATGAGAGCTAAACAGACATAGAAAAAAGAAATAACCAGTAGAAAACAACAAATATGTTCTATGAAATGTTACCATGAAACCCATGATGGTAGCAGCCACATATTGTGGGAGGCTGGGAAATTGTATTTGCAATTCTAAATGAAAAAAATGCATATGAAGCAATATATAGGTCTTTTCATCATGTTAGGAATTGGGAGATGCAATGAGGGCAAAATAACCATAATTTTATAAAGATTGGAATAAAAACCCTGGAGAAATAAAGGGGGGGGTGGGAAGAGTTAGAGGAAGAAAGACAGCATTAGATCACAAAAAGCACTTAACAGTAAGAAAGAAAGATAAAATTCTTATGAAATGCACAGAGAAAAAAGAGAACAAAATCTTAAAGTACTTTTTGTTGTTTGATGGATAACATCTGCAAATTTTATGAATTTTTGCATTGGATAATTAAGTGAAAGGAAATACATTTTTTTTACTGAGTTTTCAGTGTGGGCAAGGTGCTTGGTTCACTTAACAGTTGTAGACAGATCATCTTTTACAGCTGTTTCAACATCTGGACAATGTGGAGAGAAGGAACCATGGGTCTAATGCCAGTAGATTTTGGCTAATTACTCAACACCTGATGATTTAGTCAGCTTTCAATCCAAGGGGTCCTTTTATCTGATGGCACGTGGTGAGTTTATTTATAATGATGTGGTGGGAGAGGCTCTCCTAAAGCTCAGGTAACCAACACCCACTGCTCTCCCTCATCCCTCCCTTGGGGCAGCCACTGAGTCTGGGAAAACTCACCCTGGCTACTCCCATCAGCAGATTTGTGTAATTTGCCATTCTGTCATTAGGATTTTAGTGGGAACATTCACAAACCTGTAGTAGCCCAGTCACATGAAAGCTACGTGAACAGTTAAATGTCAGTAGACATATTTCCTAAAATAAATCAAGGTAAAGCATCTAGGTATAAAATATCTGTAATTCTTACATTATGGAACATGTTTGAGGTGATGATTCAACAGCTGATCAATTGAGATGCAAAATTGCAGATTGCATACCCTCATTTCACGGTCTCTAAGGTGTGTCCTGCCCTGTCTTTAGGGTGAGTCCTTCATGTGAGTGAAGGAAAATGAAGTCTTGTAAAAACAACTGATTTCAAGCCATTAAACTGAACTTCTGGCACTAACTTTTATCAAAATATTTAAATTGTTCTCTTTTCTTTTTTGGTTCATACAGGCCCACTGTAAAATATGATTTTGCCTTGTTGGACACGGTGATGGAGAGCAAAGAGAACAGAGGATGTGCCAGGCACCAGCGGAATTTACGGGGTAGAGCTGAGATAAGGCTGTCTCCTCAAAATGAAATGTACAGATTACATTGCAATGCTTCACTGCATCTGCAGATAAGAGAGTTCATTTTGTTTTCTCCTCTCCCATGGTAATGGCTATTTTTCACTTTCACCAAAGGCCAGTCTAGCCATAATACAACATTTTGGAAACAGACTGGCTGCAGGATTTTGAGTTACTACTTTACGATGTAGTGTAAATCCAAAAACCTGAAGTATTAATGCCCATGCTCGAAGAAAGTCTTCTACAGCTCCTGGAAAGAACTGAGAGTTGTTTAATAACTCTGGGATCAACAGTCTACTTTCCAGCCTACTTTCATATAGTTGCAATTTTCATTCAATGTTTGACCTTCCACGTTAAAGCAGAACTTCATCCCTTAACACAATTACAGCTCAGAAGCAGCTTTTGTACAGTTTGCTTTATGGCTTTTTGGGGGTGTGGAAAAAGAAAAGGAAATGAGACAGAAGTCATGATGTCATAATATTGATTTTCAAAGCCTGGCAAATACAGTTCATAGTTTGAAACACAATGGAAAATTCAGAGGACAGTTCACATATATTAATTGTTCAACAAATACATGTTGTTTTACTCACATGGTTTTATTCAATCTGCTAAAAATACTGAATATCCAAGGACTAAAATGAACTGAGTTCACAATAATGATATTGCTCCTTTTTTAATTTCTGCCCTAGTATCAAAATACATATACAAAGCACTTTAAACATTTTCAGGGAAGTTAACCACCAAGAAGATGTGAACATCACATTTTTATACAGCAGGATTTACACTAAAATTACTTTATATTGAAAAAGCTACCAGAGATCTAAACATGTCAGAAAAGAGAATTAGAAGGAAGACATTTCAAAATAAAATTATTATTATTATTAATAATAATAATTTAAAAAACAGCACTCAAAAGGCAGACTAATGCAACATTTCTTTATACAAGAAATTCAGGCATGTCTCTGTCAAGCTTAGTGACTTTTCTAGTCAAATACAAAATACAATGCTTCCTAGAAATACAAAAAAAAAAAATCTCTTCAAAGGCCATTTCATAAATTGATGTTAAGCTGAGACACGACCTTGAATTCGAGTCTTCATTGGAAGAAAGGTTACCTGAAGAGCTGCTTTAGCACTCAGAGGGTTTTGTGGCTACAGTTAGTCACCACACTGCTTCCCTGATCCCACAGAGGCGTCACAAACTGCCTGGGCCACAACAGAAAAGAAATGTGTATTGCTGCAGAAAAGGGATCTTAATGGAAACAAATAAAGAGGAGCCACAAGCTAATTTGGAAGCACTGTGTTTCTGTTCCTTTGTTTCACAACCCAGCCAGGAAAGCAAGAAGGCACCAGCAGAACAACATGTGCTGTTGAACTCAATAACTGAAATATCCATACCTTTGCTGAGTTAATAAGACTAATTCCTAAAACTTTACTTGATTAAATTCGTGTTTCAACAGCCATGGCTGTTTCAGGTCCACTGATACAATATTTGTTCCTGAGCTGTTCTTTTGCTAACTTGACCTTTTCAAATCTGGGACATTTTGGCTCTGTTTTCATTTATAGTGGTGGCTACACCACCGTGTGATATTTCAATTGAATATGACAGTTTTACTATGTCTCCTTCTGTCTAGGAGTAGAGTTTATGGACACAGTACTAATAAAAATTGTATAATAAAACAAAAACAAAACTGGGCAGCTTTGGCAGTGAGATGCAGTAAATTGCTTAAGAAAGATACTCTAAAAGACAAAACTGAACATATTAAGAAATTCTGCATTATATATTTCTAGTGCTGTTATATTATTATTTTTTATTATCCCATACATATTCATAGCTGGAGTATCTTGAAGCCCTTGCTATTGCCACAACTTGCAGTATATTGTAAAAATAGCATGGAATCCAACTAAAGTCATAACTGTGGGGTTCAGCAACAGAATCAAAGCACACATCATTAAATGGAGCATTCACAGTGACAATTTCTTGTCTCTTACTCCAGGAATAGAAACATGGAATCATAAAATGGCCTGGCTTGGCAAGGACCGGGGACATCTTCCATTAGCCCAGGTTGCTCCAAGCCCTGTCCAGCCTGGCCTTGGAATCCTTCCAGGGATCCAGGGGCAGCCACAGCTTCTCTGGGCACCCTGTGCCAGGGCCTGCCCACCCTCACAGGGAAGGATTTCTTCCCAATATCCCATCTAACCCTGCCCTGTGGCACTGGAAGCCATTCCCTGTGTCCTGTCACTCCATCCCTTGGAGATTGTCTCTCTCCATGTTTGTTGTCAGCTCCTTCAGGCACTGCAAGGCCACAGTGAGATCACCCCAAAGCTCCTCCTCTCCAGGTGAACAATCCCAGCTCTCCCATCCTCTCCTCCCAGCAGAGCTGCTCCCTCCCTCTGACCATGCTGGTGCCTCCCCTGGGCTCTCTCCAGCAGCTCCAGCTCCTGCCTGTGCTGGGGCAGCTCTGCAGGTGGGGTCTCACCTGATCTCCCACCTGCAGCAGCTGGGCAGGAGCTGCAGGTCAAAAAGAAAATTCTTTACTAGCAGGGCAGGTGTCCAGCAAAAGGGAGTGATGTGGCCCAAGTGCTTCTGTAGGAGTTTGTTATCTGTGGGAGGGAATGGATTCATGGGGCTGCAGGATGGTGATCTGAGAACTGAAATATCTCTGATCACTTATTCCTTACAGCTCCCTGAAACTCTTTGCTCTGCTTTTGTCTACCAAAGAGAAAGGCTGCCTGAAGAAAGAGAATTTGTGTTAGCAAACATGGATTCCCAGTTTTATAATGGATCATTCTTATACTCCAGGCATATTTTTTCTTGGAAGTTTCCCTAATTCTGAACCAGTTTACACAGATGAGTTTTCCTCATCTTCACAGCCACTGAGAAAATACCTTCAAATGATTAAATTATTGGTGGAAGGTTCACTTTGGTTACAGGAACAATCACAAATAATTTATCACTTGTTTGTGCAGATTAATAGCTCCATGATATTTACAGGAAGAAACTTCAGGTCTCAGGAAAGTTAATACAGATCATGATTATTCCTAAGATATTTATACCATTTTCCAAGAGAATTACTCTGAATGAGAGGCAAAAGTGTACTTAAAAGTTTATAATGCTAATTTGGAAAATATGTAAAGTGGTGAAAACTACATTGTAGATCTCGATAGAAAACAATTTATAGCTTTAATCTTACTTGTATTTATAAGAGCATTTACAGTAAAATGATTTCAGAAATAGATGGCAATAACCTGGAGCTGTTAGTTGTTAGTGAGTGACTTTATTAGAGAATGAGAAAGACTTTCTTAAATAATGACTAAGAACAAAGAACTTCAGTCTTTTCTGTTTCTATTTGATGTTTTATGGCTTCTCTACAAAAAGCTCAATAGTAACAGTACAAAATTAAATGAAATTTTTAAGTGAGCCACATTTGATGAAACTACATAATATTAGAAATGGGAAGGGTTCAACTCAGCCATTGCTACACCAATTCCATAATTACACATTAGAGTAACTATTTAGTGTTTCTCCCAATATAAACATATGTCCTTTGGATTTTTGCTTTAAATCAACTTGTATTTATCCTATGGGCTGCTTATTATCTTTCACCAAATATATGAAACAGAAGTAAATTATTTTAATAAAAATGTGTTTTCACTGAATTTTAATTAAATCAAGAATAGCTGAGTCATTTCTTTTCCTGTTGCTAAGGAGATTATAATTTTTTGTTAACAGTGGGTTATTTTATATATATTTTATATTTTAATACTTTAAACTGACACAAACTTTGATCAGCCATATTCTCCAGGACAAGCATGTTTTGGAAATGGAGTAAGGGACTTTGGGAATGCCTGAGAAACAACCATGTGCATGTGGGATCCCAGGATGGGACACCCTGTGCCAAAGAAGTCTGCATTGTCAGGAAAAGAAATATCCTAAAAGGAGGTGCAGAATGAAAATTTAAAAAACAAAAAAAAAACCAAAACAAAACAAAACAAAAAAACCCACAAAAAATACTTATTTAAACAATTCTTTCCTTGAGCAGTACTTCCACCACCCACCCCTTTTAGTAGCATGGATCTTTAAAAATATAAGAATATAAAGATGAGTTAAAATCATCAAGCTGGGATGCCATGAGAAAATCAGGCACGAGATTAAACTAAAACTGAATTAAGAAACTTAAAATCAAAAATACAATTGATATAATTATGAGATGACATTAATTGATCCAGGTCTGTATGTAATGGGACAAGGAGGATCAGTAGAAATTGTCTGAATATCATTTTTTAGTGTTTCTGATGCAGTTTTTAAGAATGAAAGCTTCTTTCCAGCATCAGAATTGTCAGACTCCAGTTGTATCAAATCAGAATTGCAGTTTTGAATTCAGAATGACACCTTGCTGCTTTGGGAAAGGCACACTGACATTTCACCGTGGACAAAAGGGTCTTGGGGATGTTGCTTGTCCCAAAGAAATGTTCCAGTGAGGTGAAACGTGGCTGTGTTTGCAAAACCCTGGTGACAAATCCTTGCCAGTGGCTACGTGTACACTCCATTATTCATCCCCCCCTCAAGCAACTGCTACAGGTTGTCATTACCCAGCTCTCTTGGAGGCTTATGCTGGAATTATTTATGTCAAGACATTTCAATTAAGGGAGCAAAGACCAGGTAAATCTCTCTCTGAGCAATGGACAGGGGCGCATCACAGCTTCACTTTTAACCTGGAGAGTCTTCCCTGTGCAATTTAGGAGTCTAAACTGAGCATCTGCTGACATCCACAGACTTGGTTCATCAGTGATAAAGAATCACAGACATGATAGATCAGAGAGGACCCCTTGGCTTTCAGAATTCCTGCTCAGAATTTCAGAATTCCTGGGTGTGGCTGGATCCAATACCAGTCTCAGGCAGTATCATATGTCCAAAGCACTGTACAGGTCCTTTAAAGAGTCCCACAGGATTTAGGGTGGCAAATAAAATATATTAATAGAAATTAAAAAAAAAATTAAATTTATAAAGATGATGACAACTATTAGACCAAAATACCTTAATTATAATTATTTACTATACATTACAGGCAGCTCTAACTATTAATGTAGTTAGTTATTTATTGGAGCAATGATATTAAAGCTAGAAAACTGTTTTTAAGTAAATATTGATGTCACTCACCCATCCCAGTGACCAAATCTCTTCCTCACACTCAAGCAGTGACCTTGAGGGTGTCCCCACTCCAGGGAGAGATCTTCATACACTCTCAGGAGGGGATGTTAGAAGATCTTCCCATTAAAAAGTGGGGCTGGGCTTTTATGGCACAAAGTGACTGATGGCAGATGTCCCCAGGCTGGGTTAGATCAGGTGTCAGCGCTGTCACCTGTTGGTTCCTCTGTCAGGATCTCAGGAAACATTGCTTTTCCCCAGAATGTTGAATTTTGGGATGGATGAGTCAGGCTGGTCTCAACATCCTTCAACCCCTAACTCAGCACGACCCCCTTGCAGCCAGCCCTGGTAACCTTTGCAAACAGGGATTATTCAATCTGTTTCTATCCCCATTTAGGCAAAGCACCCTGCTAAAGCAGCTGTTAAATATGCAAATGTTTGACCATTCCAATTTTCCTTTAATCTGCAGCAGGGAGCATTAACAGTGTCTGGTGCAGGGTGGTGGATGAAATGAGGATATAATTCCAATTTTGAGGCAAAAAGAGAGATAAGGATTTCGTACAAGATGCAGGGCAGAGAATGGCCTCACTGTTCTTACTACTCAATTTCTTGAATTTCCCTGAAAGCCTTTCTTTTCATGGCATAATAATGGAGTAGTATCCCCTCCCAAGGAGAAAGGGATTTTGGTTGCCAAGTGTTGGAAGCCAAGGCATAATTTAAAAGCTTTACCAGCAGCAGAAAAGAGCACAACACCTCCTGTATTGAGTTTTTATACTTTTTAGGAAGATTTTGGAACACTTCCAGAGTGATGCTCACTCCCAGGGCAGTAGTGGACTCCCTGGAATTGTTCAAAAAATGTGCAGATGCAGCACTGGGGGACTTGGTTTAATGGTGACCATGGTGGTGGTACTGATTGAAACTTGGACTCGATGATCTTAAAGGTCTTTTCCAACCATAATCTTTCCATGATTCTAGAATCTGTGACCTCAGGTGTTTTTCACCCGCTTATCCATCAACGTGTTCTAAATCACAAACCCCAGCTCTGACATCATAATTGGTTGATTGGTTTAGACCACAGAAATAAAAATAATCCTAAGAGTAAGTTTCATACATCTGTTGTCATATTTTGCATGCAGTTTCCAGAGCCTGTGGAAGAGTGCAGTTGTTCTGTAAAAGTCTTATGAAATACAAGGTTGCAGTGCAGGAGAACACAAATCCTGGTGAAAATTCAAGTACCTTGATCTGCAGGGTGAAAAGCACTGCTCTGTGCCCGATGAAAATGTCAGCAGGTGTATAACCTGAAAAAATTAAAGCCATTTCCACCTCTCTAGTCCTGGTATTTCCAAGTATTTTCATAAGGGTCATGTCTAGAATGTGTATGCTTGTGGTTGGCTGCTTGCAAATTCACAATCATAATTCCTGACCAAAGGCAAAGGAAAGAACCCCTTTTCTGAAATGATGAATATTTTAGCAACTATAGCAAGAAGAGGAATAAGTTATTCATGTAAGAATAAACAAAGAGCAGCCCAACAGTCCAGATCAGTGTGAGCAATTTAATTTGAGAAGTAATTTACTATTTGACAGGACAAATGTAAAAGCAACATGCTGGTAAATGCCCACACTTGCATAGTGAGCAATGTCCACCCCATATTCTGTTTTCCAGGCCTGGTGGTGAATAATCAGTGCTAATGATTTTACCCAAGTCTAAAATACTTTACCTTGCACAGTGCCATGATGGAGGCTGCCCTTCCTGACCTTGCAGGAATGAGATTTTCATTCCATTCATGAAGTGTAATGTCGTTGAAACCAAATTAATATATTCATTTTAATTACGTGTTATTTTTCTACATGATACAGTGCAGTTACTTTGTGGAAGAATTGTATTTTATTTTAAATTAAACTCTCAGAACTGGAATTCCATTAATATGACACCTACCTTTTCATTTTTGATGAGATATTTTAATTTTTGAAATAACTTTGAGAATCCACGTTATATTTCCAAGATTGCAATTATATTATATTTACTCCCAGCAAAATAATTCCTTCCTGGTCAAAAATTGCAGTTGCAGTGTAACTATTCTGTAATTTCTACTTGCACATTACACAGCTGAGGGCAAAGTTTTCACTGCTTACACAATTTTGTATGGTGACAAAAAGAGGCAAAAGAAGAAAAGTAATTTAAAACTTAGTAAATAAGAGATTATCTCCACTCTCTCTGTACTCTACTTATTCTTTAATTATGGGAACAGAATGTTCATTTGATCAGAAGTGTGAATGGAATTATTGGAATTAATGCAATATAAAAACCTGAAGATCTAAAAGGCAAAAAGGAAGAGAAACAAGGAAGTAAAGGGCAGTGCCTGCCTTGGAGATGAATTGAAAATATTCACCAGAATTAAATACATTGTGGTTTTGGTGACATAATTCTACAAATTGCCTCTTCTGCTAAAAATTTTTGTCTGAGGTCAGATGAATTTTAATTAAATTGTTGTGCATTCATTGATTCTGTTTCTTGACACACAAAAAGTAAGTTGATGATAAATTTAAACCAAATGAAGAAGTTATTAACTAAGTGGAGCTTCCTTTGATATTACAAAAGTTCATTGGACAAAAACTTTTATCAGAAAAGGCAGAATTATGTCACCAAAACCACAGCTGATCTATATTGATAAAAAGCTCAAATGAAGCTCATGTGACTCTAACTGGGCCAAACAAAAGTATCTGAAGTGGGAATCTGGAGCAGAGTTTGATCTTCTTTCTCTGGATCTGTACCTAGATGTCCCTGGAATTGCAGTCTTCTGTCCTAAAATCAGTTATATCCTGTGGCTTACCCAAAAAGCATCAAGATTTAGTACATTTCCCTTTGCAATGAGCACAGAACAGATATAACTTCGATTTTCTATAAAAGAAAACATAATGGGGAAAGGACCCTATATTTTATAAAGTGCCTTTTTGCACAAATACCATCAAAGTGGAAGCTCTCACTGGACCCTTCATCCCTATGTGCTCCTGTGCCATGCTGAGTGGTATCACATTTATTAGGAGTGTTATTAGGAACTCTTCCTCCAATGTGGCACATCTGTCACATCTGTCTTTCACTGCCTAGCTGGCTGTCATCTGCTCTTTTAAGTACCAGCTCATGAGGCAGCTCTTTCCACAGCTGATTTTCACAGTGGAGTGAGCAATGTATAACCTGATTTTATGGGTTTTTTTTACTAAAATAAATTTTAAATTATTTGGTATTTTTTATTTCTCTCATTCATTTAAATGGTGTATCAGGCAACCACAGGGTTATATATACATATATGTGTATAGAAATGTACCACCTAAACAGATGTGATGTAATGAGGTGTGAAGGTCCTGAACAGCATGTGAGAACACATTGCAGAATTCAGTGCAAGAAAAAAAGCTGTAGCAGGAAGGAGGAGGAACAAGGAGTGCAGGAAGGGTTGCCTGAAGTTATTTTTACATTATTTTAAAGCACTTTTTCTTGCAGACAAGGTAATATAATCAGGTATTTAAACAATATTGCTGTATTTCTTGAGAGCCCCTTGTTTACAGCTGTTCATTATTACTGCTCTATTCTCCTGACGTATCATAAATCTTGTTTGGTGCCTACTGCCCAACAATGCTCAGCAGACATTTCCAGGTGCATTTACCTCTTTACTGGTTTGGTTATCAGCACTCATTTCAACTGGAAACTGAATCACAGAATCACAGAATATCCTGAGTGGGAAAGGACACCCAAGGATCTTCCAGTCCAACCCCTGTCCCTGCCCAGGCACCCCAAAAATCCCACCCAGTGCATCCCTGGGAGTGTTGCCTAAATCCTCCTGGAGCTCTGGCAGCCTTTGGTGCCTTGAGAAGTCTGCCCTAGAGCAGAGGCTGGACAAAGTTAAAGAATAAAGCAGAGATTTATTAAAAAGCCTCAATGGATGCACCTTGGGCAGCACAAGAGCCCAGCCAGGGCTGCACCCAAGATGAACCAAAATGGTCCCAAAATGCACGACCAGTCATGGGGTCTCTCACTTTTATCAGTTCTGCTCCATTTGCACATTGGAGTTCATTGTCCAATTCCAGCTTTAGGTTATGAAGTCCCATCCTTCTTGTTTTTCTCTTTTCAGCCCATGTTGTTTGTGCTCTTGGGCCTGAGATTTGGATCATTTGTCCTTGGTCCCCAGCTGGAGAAGGAATTGTTTTGTCTCCCTGCTCTGTGCAGAGAGCTCACCATCCCCTAATATGAAGCTCAGACCCACACACTAAAGCAGCACAGAATCTGAAAAATAGAAAAGCTGAAACCTGAGGCATCACCTTGGGGCTGTGCCCATTCCCTGGGGAGCCTGGGCAGTGCCCAGCACCCTCAAGGGGAAAAAAACTTTCCCTGAGCTTCCACCTGAACCTGCTCTGGCACAGTTCCAGCCATTCCCTGGCTCCTCTCCCTGTCACAGAGGTTGAAGCTGCCCCTCTGCTGCCCATCAGCCCCCACTGAGGCCTGACCTCAGTCTCCACTTCTCCAGCTGAACAAACCAAGTGGCCTCAGCCTCTCCTGGATGGACAAAACCTTTTGAACTCCATGCTGCTTCTATGTTGCATCACTCTCGAGGTTTTTTCATTCATACTCGGTGCTTGCTAAAAACAAGGGAGTACAAATTTGCCTACATGCTTCAGAGTTATAGCAGAGAATTATTTGTACTAAATAACTTTGAAAATCTATCATCTGTGAATCCTGATGATAACATTTCCCTTTAAAGGTTTAGTGGAAAATGTCTCCTCTAAACAACATGTGTGGCCCTGCTTGTCCTGTTGGTGCTCTCCTGTAGCAGACCATAAATCACTGCAGAATTACTGGCAGGCTGCACCCCCAACACTCTGTACCTTACTCTGAGACCTAATTATATCACCATCAGATGGCAACACCTCTGAAAGGGGTTTGTCAGCATTTTCAGCACACAGCTTTCTGGTTTTTTGGGGTTTTTTTATTCCAAGGTGGATGAAAACTTAATATATCAGTAATTCCAAAATTGTATCTGCTTGTACAGACACAAAAGGTTGTCAATCAGGGTTTGATTTCACTTGTCTGTGATATGTTCTAGTTCTCTTAGTTTATTTTTTCCAGCTGGGGTTGAGAATCACACAGCAGCTTGTGTGTGTTTTGAAAAGTTCCTATAAAAAACACTGTTCAGTATTTCTCACTTATTTCTAATTATAGGTGAGGTAAACGTTTGCTGAATAATGAAGTGTTAAATATATTCAGTGTACATACAAAAGTGCTTGAGGGTAGGAAAGAAAAAGTTATCAAAATAATTACTTGCTAGCTCTGCCTCTTGGGATCATCCTAAATGAAATGGTACTGTGATTTTTGAGAGAAATTTGAGAGAGTTGTGAGAAATCCAGGAGTTTTTACAGCAATATGCATTGATACAACTCATATTCTTTAATGTTTGCACATCAAGCTGTTATTAATTTTGGATTTCTCCCCTGGTAATTTCTTTCTGTCATTTTGAAGAATTTATATTAATATAATGCACACTGTAGGTGGCTTTAGTTCTAGAAATTAGTATTTTAATTTTAACTGTGATTTAAAACTTCAACTATTTCCATGCTGGTTCATTTTTTCCCTAAGTGAGGCAGTAACTACAGAAGAGAGGATGGATTAAATCAGGTAGCACAGATTACTTTATTGCTAAAATATCAAACTAATAAATGAGACTCATGGTTTGACAGGTGGAAACAATACTGATGGTGGGGAATAATAATTGCTACGTGGTGATGGTCCAGGGAAAGTGTCACTTACGGCATCAGGAGCAATAAAAGGAATCATATGTTGGACATTTTGCAGCCATTTCATTCTGCAGCACCAAAGTCAATGAAAAGCATTGATACAGTTAGCTGTTGGCTCAGGATGATCTCCATCTGGAGCACTCTGGCTAAAACTGTTTTGTACCTGGGACACACTCCAAATTCAATTTAGCCAGAAAGACTTCTCAGCACATTTGGACGAGCTGCCTCTTCCACCTTCCTCGATGAATTTGCCTCGTGTGCAGCTTTGCACAGTTTTTTGTTCTGTATATTTTGGACTATCAACATATTTTCTTTCCTGAAATGAAAATATTTCGATTTTTTCTTTTGTATTCCAAAAAAATTCCTTTGAGAGCTCTGCTTCTGCTGCTCTTTGTCTCAGTAAAATCTTCCTAAGCTTTAATGCTGTAGTTGCCTTTCCTAGTCCTGTGCTCACCACACAAAAACTGGCAGAAATTAAAGGCTTGAGTGCCTGGTGTTTTGAAAACCAGCATTGCAGCAGCTCAGTGCCTGTCCCTCGATGTGCAGGATGCCAAAATTCCCCAGATTTCCTCCAAATGTTTTGGGAGATGGCTCATCTGCCCAGGGCCAGGCAGGAGCAGGCACTGTGGTGCTGGCAGCTCTCAGGTTCCTCCTTTCCTGGCCCCTGTTTCCCTTGCTGTGCCCTCCTGAGGAGGCTGGAAGATAATTTTCCAGAGGCACTTCAAGCAAACAATGGGCACAAGAGCCAGAATCACTGCACTTGATGGAGAGAGGCAGAAGGAGCTGGGGTTCACTGCCTGCTGTGGAACACCCAGCCCAACCCAGAAATCAGACATCCCCTTTGCTCCACATACTCCCTCCAAGAGAAAGCAGAGAAGCAGTTGATGGCAAACTTGTGTAAATACAATTTAACATTCCTAAGCTCTCATCTAAACTAAACTCCTCCCCACACCCACAAAGAACAGTTAATAACACTTTTTTTTCTACCCCTTTCATCACTGAGATGCTGCTTCTGGGGTGAGAGCTCAGCCTCTACAATATGTAGCTATTCTTTCCTAATCCACCCAAAGGGACACCCAAGTTCAATTTCCCGCTTCAATTTTACTCCAAAGCCAATGAAATTCCCCCACAAGGCTGTAGGTATCCTTCCCCCTCTCTCCAGCAGACAACAGAGCTGATCTGCAGCCATCATAATGAGGGGGTCAAGGACTAAAACTAAACCCAAGCCCCAGAACATTTTCAAATTTTATGATAAAGGACACAGGGCTTGCCTGCACAGTTATATGAGCACCTCTTGTTGGTGCATGTGGAATCCCTTCCTTCCTCAAACACTAAATACACAAATACAAAATACCACAGAATCATAAAATCACAGAGTCATGAAATGGCTTGGTTTGGGAGGAACCTCAAAGGTCAAGAGTTTTTAGAGTAAAACTGTGAGCCAGGATCTTCCTTGACTTTCCTTTTGCACGCTGAAGATTTTCTATACTTCTCTTCCTGTTTTGGTTTTTTTTTTTTTTTGGCCCAGCTTTTTCCTCAGGGTAGTCTGGTAGGCAAAAGAAAAAAGAAAAATTTCCCCCATGTAACGGATTTTTCCATGAAGATGTGGCACCAAAGATCCCAGTTCTGCTCCAAGTCATATAGCTGTAAATTGGCAGCACTCTGATCAAAATCAACATTTTGATTCTGACTTCATGCTGCAGCTTTCCAAAGCAAAATTCAGGAAGAGGACTCACTTTTGAAAATAATATTTTGTTTCATATTTCATTTCAAATGAGAAGTTGTCTCACTTTGTGATGTGTGGGCACAGTGGGATTTAGTCAAAGGTTGGACTTGGTGATCCCTGAGGTCTTTCCAACCTTGATGATTCTATGCTTCAATTATTTTAATTTATATTGGTTTTACAGCTATTATTTTCCCTTTCTTTTGCACATATATTCACACAGAGGCAAAGTATTAATTGGTCAATACTGCTGTCTTAGTGAAATTGATTTTTGAAAGGCCAAATTAAATTAGCCAGGATTTTTCATATGCTAATGTGAGGAAAGGTAAAACAGCTTTTCAAACAGAATGAAACCTTGACAAAGATTTCAACTGCACAGATCTGGCCAGGCTTCCTATAGTTTTCCTCTGTGGCAGTAATCAGCCTCATGGGGAAGTCTGTAAAAGTTTGGCAACACATTGAGAGCCCAGATGAATCCAAATCATGATAAATCATGAGGGATCTCATTGCAAGGCTTATTACAGCTGGACCAAACCTGGCCCAGCAACTGAAAAATCAAATTGTGCTTGTGCATCTCAGGGGAAAAAACATCTAACAAAACTTGTAAAGAGTAAATGCACAAAGCAGCATCATATTCTGCTTTCAGAATATCATTTGGGCTTCATAAAATTAATTTATTTTCCTCAGAAAATTTCCATTGTGCAAAGTGGTGAAACTATATGATGAAAACAAGCAGTTAATGATTGGACATGGTACTACAGAAATCCAGCACAAGATGCCAAAGTATTCCTAAATTGAGTTTAGCTCATGGAAGAAGTTGAGTTGTAGATATTAGGAAGTTTAGATCCCAAATCATGTTGTTCTGTTTCAGAGTTGTGATTCAGCTTTACCAGTTTGCTAAAAAGCAAGGACCATAAACACGAGCTCGTTTTGCCCCTCAGCTGCTCCTCATATGGCACCTCCAGGACTCTTCTCCAACCTCATGTCCCTCCTTCAGACACCTTCTAACCCCTGGAGATTGTTGTGGTATTGTGGCACCCAAAATTGCACACAATATTCCAGGTGAGGCAGGGCGGGACCACCCACCCCTGGCATAGCCAGCAATGCTCTGCCTGGTGCTCCCCAGGATGTGTGTGAAGATCAGCGAAAATCCAAATCCAGTTTCATCATCTACACTCTCTACATGTCAGAACCCTGCTTACTGAGAATTTTAGACTTTCTGGACAGACAGGCACTGACCCCCCAAGAGAACACTGCATTTGACCTGAGGTCATAGAAAAGATTTCCAAAATTAAATGATAGAACTAAGATTATAAGTGTGTAGTTTGAATAGAAGTGTGTAATATCACATAGTAGAAAACTTAGAGTTTAAAGCTTTAGGATATAGTGCTTAAAGTTTTAGAATATAGAATATATATAAAACAAAATAGATATTTTAGGACAAAAGCTAATCCTTCTTCCTCATAAGTTTAGGCGGTATTGTGTAATTAGATTAAAAAGTCTGCATTGTGGGCCACGAGTAGTTAATTATTAAGTTAAAAATAAAAATAATTTAGGTGCCATTTCTTAATTAGACAGTTTATGCTTAAAAAGCCTTACAGAGAGAGAGATACAACTCCGTTTTTAGTTTGTTACAGTAAAATACTGTAACATTCACAGTTTGTGAAACTGTAGTATAAATAAAAACTAATAAACATCTCAGTCCAAACAAAAAAATACCATCTCACACATTTAATCCCAGCCCTACCAAGAAAAGAACAAAGATTCCACATCTACGTATTTCAAAACCACCACCCTCACTGATGCTTTGTGGATAGGGGCAGCCCAATATCCTCCACGTGGTGTTCACACAAAATCAATATTTAAGATGAGCCTGGAGTTCCTCAGGATGAGCACTGATTTCCAGAGAAATCAGATTCTGCTTTAGGCACCTGGGTAGGGCCCAGCCTTGCAGCAGTGCTCAGCTCTCAGCAGCAGCCACTGCAATCCCATTAGGCAAATGTTCAAAGAGCTCTAAAACCCAAACATGAGCTCATTGGGACGTGCAGGATGAGACCACAGCCCCTTGAAATCAGTGGGGATTTCACCACTCACTGCAAAGGAATCAATGCCACGGAGTGATTGCAACCCTTTTACTTGATTGTGGATGCTGAGCTTGTTGAATAATTCTGGCTTTGGTGCTTTTATCTGAAGATCCCTCAATAGTTTTATGAGTTATTTTCGTTAAGATTCTTCATACCAGGAAAAAAGGTAAAAATCTGTAATGATCCTTAAGTATATGAGCGGTAAAATCAACACAATTCTGTGCAATTGTGACACAGCTTTATAAAATGGATTGAAAATCTGCCCTAGAGGATTCCTATAAGAACCATCTCAAGGGAGGTGACTCTTCCCTCTCCTCTGCTCTCGTGAGGCCCCACCCAGAGAATTGTGTCCTGGTCTGGGGGCGCAAACACGTGAAAGATTTTGATGTGCTGGAAAAAGTCGTGTGAAAGCCACATTGGTGCTCTGAGGGCTGCAGCCCCTCTGCTCTGGAGCTGGGGAGAGCTGGGGGTGTTCACCTGGAGGAGTGAAGGCTTCAAGGAGACCTCACAGCCCTTTCCAGTGCCTAAAAGAGCTCTGGGAGAGCTGGAGAGGGACTTGGGACAAGGGGTGGAGGGACAGGACATGGGGAAATGGCTCCCACTGCTAGGGACAGGGTTAGATGGGATATTGGGAAGGAATTATTCCCTGTGAGGGTGGGGAAGCCCTGGCACAGGGTGCCCAGAGAAGCTCCTGAATGTCCAAGGCTGGGTTGGATGGGGCTTGGAGCACCCTGGGCTAGTGGAAACTGTCCCTGCCCATGGCAGGGAGTGTCACTGGATGGGCTTTAAGGTCCCTTCCAACCCAAACCTCCCTTTGACTCTGCAATTCCACAACACATCCAATTTTCTTCTCTTGCAACAGGCCTTAAAGGAGCTCTGAGCCCTAACCCAGATTAACAAGTCATCCTCCCTACCCTTTGCCAGGGTACTCAGTGAAGAAATAATCATTTAATGTGCTAGACAGCTCAGATCCTTATGGAAAGCTGTTCTGTGGGTGCATAGCAGGGATGGATCCAAGCCAGCAGCCAGCAGCAGCTTGTTCTGAGACTTATTTTAGCCACTCCCAGCACAGGCTACTTCAGCCCCATTCCTAGAACTCCATTTCAATCTTCCACTTGGGTATTTTAAATAAGGACCAAATTTCAGGCAAAGGCAGCCCTGCTGCCCAGTTCCAGCAGAAATCAGCCAGCTGTCACAACTGGAAGGGCACAGAAGCCAGAGCAGCACGTCCCACAGCCCACGGAACTGCTTACAGCAGGACACAGCTTCAGCTTCCTCAATAAATCACTGAATTTTCCTCTTCCTGCCAAACCTAATTCGTGAATGAAAAGCATCCCTACAGTTCTTTAAGTGTACCAGAACTTTAGGGCCTGAGTTCCATTATTTCATTAAGCAGTGTGTCATTAATTACCCCCGGCAGGTTTCTCCCGGGTACAGAGCTGCCGAAGGCGGGCGGAAGGCAATAAATTCAGAATAAGGCAATAAATTCAGAATCTGGGATTAATGAATGCAAATGAGAGCCTGGCTTATGGTTGTTTTTTTTTGTTTGTTTGTTTGTTTTTTGTTTTGGTTTTTTTTTTTGAGTGTTGGAGTGTACACAAGGCCTCTACACAGCCTGGTGCTGAGAAGCACTGAGTTAACAATTTACATTCGTTTGCATCTCACCACAAACCTTGTTAACAAGCAAGGTCAAACGAATTCCCTGGGGAATGAGTCCAGGACAAGAATGCTTCTCCCCATGTTGATGGCAAAACATGCATGTCTCACACTACATCACCACTGAATGTAAAGTGAGTTTAAAACACAGGCAGTGTAGTTAAGACATCATTTTCAAACCCCATAAATCACAAATATTGTGTAGCATGTTGAAATTACATTTCAAATGCCCGCAAATATGTAAGGAAAAGGTGTCAGGAATTACACAGTAGCAAGAAATTACTTTCACCTGAAGGAACAGATGGTTGGGAAAATCCTGTCAGATAGAAATTATTATTCAAATATATAAGTACAACTTCTACTGTCTATTGCCTGTTTTGGGCCTGGTCTATCAGAATTTGACAAGTGCAGGTGTGAATGACAACTTTTATGTTTCCTTAATCCTATTTTTAGCTTTAACAGTGGCACAATCTCTGAATTATTTTGCACTCAGTGTGCTCCACCCTTATATTTTCCACAAAACCTTTTAGTTTATTTCCAGGACAGAAAGCAAATAGATAGAGAAACCCAGGTTCTTCCTGGAAATTTTGGGACATGAAGTTATTGAGCAGTATTGAGGTCATCACCAGAAACTTCATAACAAAAGGAAGAGTAAGGTCTTCCAATTCATCTTAGGGCAGAAATTTTTGAGGCTGAAGATTTTTGTTGTTATTTTTTCTTCTTCTCTTCCTCTGAATTATTTGAAGGTTCATATTTTTAAGAGCAGGACAGGTTACATGCTTCAATTACTTGAGCAGTGCAGTAGCAAACTGGAGGGAAGGTAGATCAAAATGTGTGCTATGCACCCTCTCGAGTAACTCATTTATGTGTCACTACACCAACATATTAATATAATTTTCAGTTATGAGGTTTTATCTGGATTTTAGAGAAGGAAAATAAGAAAGAGGCAAGATGAAGTCAGATAGGTTGGTTCCAATATGCCTCATGCTATAGGGAGAGATGAAACAATGAAAAATTTTGTGAAGTTTTATAAGCAAATTTTATGAAGATTTAGAAACAAGTTTCTACAGGGCAAGGGATTAGGCTTTGATATGATGAGATGTGATACTGCACCTTCTCCTGAGGGGCAGCACGGGGGCAGCTCCAATCTCTGCTCCCTGGGACAAGGACAGGACACAAAAGAATGGCTGGAGCTCAGGGAAAGGTTCTTCCCCAGAGGGTGCTGGCACTGCCCAGGCTCCCCAGGGAATGGGCACGGCCCCAAGGCTGCCAGAGCTCCAGGAGGGTTTGGACAACCCTCCCAGGGATGGACAGCATGGGATTATTGGGGTGTCTGGGCAGGGACAAGGGCTGGACTCCATGAACTCTGTGAGTCCCTTCCCACTCTAGATATTCTGTGGTTCCATGATTCTTATTCCACCAGTTAATAGAATCCTTTCAGATCTGAAAATAGAATATATGCAGCAATGGGCTATAAAGTGACTTTTAATCGCCACTGAACTTGATGGAAACAGTGGCAACAACCTAAGAATCTTAAGTTTGATATGAATTTTCCTGCTTGGAATGGTTCCTGTGCTTGCCTCTAAAATAGGAGAGAAGCCCATGAGCGAGAAGTACCTGACCTGAGAACTGCCACCAATCTTCTGTTTTTAAGCTCCCTCCAGACTGTTAAGTCTGTTAAGTGATTGACTGCTTTACTTTATCATGTCTTATAAATATGATTTATTAATCTGGTAATTTAGATCAAGCTGGCACTGTATGTTGCCGAAAGGAATAAAATAAAAAGAACATCATGATAAAATATTATCACCATGGCATCGCTGCAAATCTGAATGACAGCACGAGTGAAATCCACACTGATGAACTGTTGATATCCCACAGTGACATGGTTACTGCATCCTTGGGCCAAAGATTCTCAGCTCTCAGCTCTAAAGCAGAGTGCTCTCAGCTTCAGAAATATTGAACTCTGCTGAGTGGCTGGAGTGCCTTGGCAGCACAGCCTGCCTGGGATAGACACACAGCAGCTGTGACAACTCCAGGTCATGGAACTGAGCAGGGACAGAGGAAAAGATCGCTGAATTTCACGGAATCATGAAATCATTAGTGCTTTGGGATGGGAAGGAACTTGAGGACCATCTCATGCCAACACCCTGCCAAGGGCAGGAACATCTTCCACTAGACCAGGTTGCTCAATCCCTTTCCAATTTTTCCTTCCTCTTCAGCCAGACAGTGTTGTTGAAAATAGGAACAAAAATCTTGAGGCCGTAGGAATTATGCTATTTCTCCCTTAATTTTTTTCACAGACCAGGTCTCATAGAAGTACATTTTTCCTTATAGGCAAACAACCAGAGGCTTCAATCCCCAAATTTCCACGATCTGCTCAGATAATACAGTTTTCCAGAAATTCTGGAGGGTCTGTATATGTCACTCAACCTGATCCAGAGGCAGCTGAAGAGGGCACTCAAGAGTTTTTTCTGCTGCTGATTTGGTACAGGGAATATGAAACAAACACAGGTTCCAAGTGCTACAAGGCAGCCACAGCCTTCCGATGGTTTGTGACTCCAGGGAGAGAAGATCCCAAAGCTTTGGAGCTGCCTTGTACTGGAGCATCCCAGATCAACAATTCTTGCATAAAAACCTGGTCTTTATTGTGAATATTTCTAGGCACTGCTGCAGAGCCAGAAGGATTCACAGAACTAATGCAAAGTCCATTTTCCCCATTGTTTAGACACAAGGATTTTATTTCTAAAATACCATCTTCAAGTATTTACTTCAGCAAGTCCTCTTTGGAATTCATGAGGTGTGAGAAGATTCTGTATTTAAAAAAAGAAGAAAAAAGAATGTGAACTAAAATGATGATCAAAAAAACCCCAAAAAACCCCAAGAGATTACTTCCACAATGTGATTCTCCTCCATTGAAGTTATTAAGTCCTTTCTTTATTATATTTAAGCCATGTCCATGCGTATAAAATGAAATTGTGAACCACTGCTCTGCTTTTCTTGAGATTTACAAGAAATTATTGCTGGTAATGGGCTAAAATTGCTCCATGCCATGGCGGTACATGACTAGTTCACATTAGTTTGTCATCTAAGGTAGTCTTAATAGAAGAAAAATATGGATTTTTTTTTTTTTAAATCTATATTTCTTTCCTATAACATAACAAAAATCTAGTAATTAGTCAATGGGATCTTTAACAGTGACATAGAGAGTTATTAAATTCTGATATGACTATGGCAATGAAAAAGGTCTTACTGACAATAAATGGAAATTTTCCTAAAAAAAAAAAAGAAACTCCAAGAAAAAAGGAAAGGGAACATATAAGTATTTTTCTTTCTGTAGAAGACCAAATGAATCCAAAGACAGGTAGCCAATTTCTACTGGAATTTTTATTATAGGTTAATGACATGTATAAATAGCATAGTTTCTCTCAAAGGCTACATAGCAATGTAAAAAAGAAAATGTGAAAAATATTAATCTTCATAGTATATAAAGAAACATATTTTGTATTTTATATACTTGCATACTTGCATTTTTTTCTGTGCTTAATTTGATTTATTACATATATTTATATCATTGTTGCTACTTAGTTAAATTATTTCCTTATTTATTTCAAAAATTGTCATATATTTTCATTTTTATTGTAATGTTCTACTGTAGGAATGCAAACCAGAAAATTAAAAACTGTTGCCCTGACAAATGTCGGTAAAACATTGGATCCTCTGCCAGAGATCGGGGAGATGGAATTAATTGCTTGATCAGATTTTAGGTTCATTTTTATAAAATCTATGCCCTTTGGGTAGCTACAGTTAAGTCATTCAAAATAAAGCTGTACGTTTTATTAGGAACTCTAATAGTAAAATTAGTGGGCTCCCAATAGTGACTTGAAAACTTAGGAAAAAAGAAGTAATATTAGTGCTATGCGAATGAACAGGCTACCCAGGCAGTGGGGGAGTCACCAGCCCTGAAAATGTTCGAAAAACTTGTGGATGTGGCACTTGGGGACATGGATTAGTGGGAATGTGGTGGTGCTTGGACCTGATGGCCTGAAAGGTCTTTTCCAGGCTTGACAATTCCACTTTGCCAAATACCATTCAACACACTTGCAAAGACCACTGGCTTTGTTTCCCACCATGAAATCCTTCACAGCAAAAAAGTCTGGAATCAATAAATTAATTTCATAGGAGTCATTTATGGACCTTACTCACTCTGCCCCACTTCCTGAGCCTCCCACTCTGCCAACAGAAGCAGCAGAGATTTCCTAGTAGAGATCTAAGAAATAATCCAATTACAACTGCTGCTCCTGCTACCCAATTAAGGCTGTTACCAAAGCACAAGGATTGGTGTAATTGCAATTAAATGTGTGAACAAAGCTAAGATCACAGAGTGGCTCCAGGAAACACCTCCTCAGGAGTTAAAGCCTAAAAGGCAGGATGATCTTTCTCCTGTAGCTGAGTCAGAGGGAACATCACACGTTCATGCTCAGAAGTCATAGAAAATGTCACCATGGACAGACACTAAGGTAATGATTTTTTTACCTAAATATCATGAGAGAGAAATCACAGCCTCACATTCCCTTTGAATGTATTGCTGGTATTAATTTATTGCTGGTATTTATGGTATTAATTTTGTGCTGGGTGCAAAAATAAGAGATGATATGAGCAAGGGGAGGAGGAGTCCATGCTTCAGAATCCCTGTGGAAGTCAGATCATGCTTTGTTTGTGTAAGATTTTAGCAGGTAGCTTTTTCAAGCCTTATTTCCTCCTAAGATTGCTTTCAGCACTTCTTCAAAAGTTCCCTCTGAAGGGGAGAAGGAGGGCAGGGGGGAGTGTTGTCAGCAGTGCCCTCCTCAGAGCATCACATCACTTCCAAATCTCTGAGGTGACTGTGGTGGCAATGAGCCTGAGAAATCCCTCTGCAGAGGGAGGTGTTCAACTTACAAATAACAAATTTTAGAGTGTCAATTTATTCCAAATAACAAATTGTAGAGTGTCAATTTATTCCTTTTGTTTCTACGTCACTCTTGGTGGAAACTCAAGCACTAATTTGGACTGGAGAGATGAAAAGTGCTGGGGTGCTCAAAGTTTTCATGTTGCTGATTTCTTGTCTCTTCAGGATCAGACTTCCATAATCGATGCATGTAACAGTTCTTGTGTGTATCCCTGACAGAACACACATCTTAATACAGATTTCAGTCAATAAATTTAGCAAATAAATTTAAAAAGTAGTAGATAACTAACTAACTAAATACTCTATTGATAACCCTTTTCATCAGTTTCCCTCTTCTAAAATATGTTTTTCTGCTGTCAAAACAAATCTTCCAAGAAAATAACCCCATTTGTTTCAGCAGAAATGCAGGCCTGTAATAGCATAAATGACATATCTTTGGATTGCTGCTTGCTTCAGAAAGCATCTGCAATAAAGCAGGGCTAATCCTCAAGAATTTATTTGTAGAAAATCCATCAGGTGTAATACTGAAAACCCTCTATCAGCATCAAACATAAAGCAAGGCCTGTCTGAAGCATATGTAATCAAAGTCATGTCTTTTTTAATAAAAAATTGCTTTGTCTGGGAAGCCAGAAAACAAAATCTCCAGCAGATTTCTTCTTCTGGGGGATGCCAAAATGCTTTTCTTTAATTGAAACAGGTGAAGATTTTTGTTAATCTTTTACATCCTTCAGAAAGCCTCCGTGGCTGTCACCAATGTTATCTTTTGATCTAAGGCTTTGCATCTACAAGAATTTTTCAAGCAGCACACTTATTTAAAGATTTGCCTTTCTCTGATTTTGAAATTAAGCACTTTCATAGGAAAAGCAAGGAACGATGCTTGTCATTTCTTGTGTCTCACTTTGCCACATGTTACCCCATGACTTGATCTAAAATACTTCAAGAACATTGGTGGAGGGACAAGGTGTCTTCCATTATTGAGTTTGTGTGAATGTTTCTCTAGTAGTAGTCCAAATGAGGTAATTGGGGAAAAAACAGATGGTAGGAGATACTTTTGCTCAGAAATTGAAGAATTGATGGTTTTTTGTTTTCTGTTTTTGTTTTCTGTGTCTATTTATGTGATGTTTATAAATCAAAAAGGTTTCTGTTAATTTTCATGTAGTGACCAGCACATGATATTTCACTAACTCAATTAAACAATTATGTACAGGGGGAAGTGGATGAATTTGCAAAGTATTGGGATAAAGTCACAGGAGGTGGAATGTTATCAAATCAGCCATTTTATCTATCTTACAAAACAGTGCCTGCCAAAGGGTAACACATGGACAACTAATACTGAATTTGTAGAAAAACAATAATTGTTCAAATATAGCTACATTGCTAATGGAGAAAATTTCAGTGGTCTTGCTATAGAATCCCAGAATCAAAAGTTGGAAAAGACCTCCCAGACCACCGAGCCCAAGCTGTGCCTGATCCCCACTGTGTGCCCAGCCCAGAGCTCTGAGTGCCACCTCCAGCCCTTCCTGGGACACCTCCAGGGATGGGCACTCCAAACCTCCCTGGGCAGCCCCTGCCAAGGCCTGAGCAGCCTTTCCATGGAGAAATTCCTGCTGCTGTCCACCCTGAGCCTCCCCTGGCCCAGCCTGAGGCCGTTCCCTCTCCTCCTGTCCCTGCTCCTGGGAGCAGAGCCCGACCCCCCGGCTGTCCCCTCCTGTCAGGAGCTGTGCAGAGCCACAGGATCCCCCCTGAGCCTCCTTTTCTCCAGGCTGAGCCCCCTCAACTCCTTCATCTTAACCCTAAACTCAACCCTAAGGTCTCTCATCTTAAAACTTAGGAAATAAGGATTGCATAGGTTACTCCACCAATATAAAGCCCTATAACATGATGAAGAAAAAGGGAATAATTTGGGTCTCAGTGCTCCCAGAAATAAGTTGCGTTTATTTGTGTGTTTTTTCTTTTGGTTTTATTTGGTTCTCTTTTGTTTTGCTGAGATTTTAAATCTTTAAGCAGTGTTATCCCACTTGCATTTTTATCCAACTAGGAAAATCAAATGGTTTATTTATCAAACAGTCTTGTTGTTTTCAGGCAAGTATTTTTTTCAGTACCAGAATGGAGATTGCTTAGCTTGGATGTTCATATCCTGAAATGATTTAAGTGGCCCTCGAGATCTGTTAATAGCAGTGCATTTGATTAAATTGGCCAACAACAATTAATTGCTTCTAACATCCTAAAGTGCCCAAGATCCCAGAACAAAGGAAGTTCTTGTGGTCAGTTCCCGCTCTTCTGTGCTGAAAGGACCTTTTTCTTTATGTGTCATTATGAATTTAATTAAATGAAATCTACTGCATTTCAGGAAAGACTTTGTTCAGAATGAGAAGCTTGGATTGTCTGCAGTAGATGATCAGTTTCTTTATCTTCATATTTTTCAGAATAAAAGTAATTCTCTTGTTCATGCAGTTCAGTAAGAGACTGGATATAAGAAACCCAGATACAGATTTTAAAAGCATAGAGCCACTCTAAAATTTAAAATTATTTTAATTTACTTCCTTTTTAAATTATATTTTAGGAAAATATAATGTAGGGGTTTTTTTCCGATGTGTTACAAAGACACATGAAAGAGAGATGAAGAAAACTTTAGAAAGTCCAATTGAAAAAGTGTAGGGTAGGGAGAAATCCTGCTCTCTTAGATAATTACAGGGACATTGAGAGTTCAGAGTCTTGCACCAGGAATAACAAAGCTGTGATAGACCAGAGATTCAGAGCTTACAGGAAATTCTTGGGGAACTACACTTCTCCATGCAACATAGATTTGCATGAGTTTATTTGCAACACTGGAGTTCACTATACTGCAATAGTGGTGGATTATTTTAATTCAAGGAAATTTTCAACTGCTTCAGAAGGTCCCAGGCAATTTAAGTGGAAAAAGTCCCTAATTGTGAGTAAAGCACTGAGAAAATATCATCACCACCCTATCAAGGGAGGGTTTGTCCTGCTCTGCTCAAGCCAGGACTTGGACTTGGTGATCCCTGTGAGTTCCTTACAGCTCAGGATATTTCTGTGGGTCTATAATTCTCTGATTCTAATAATAAGCCTGTTTACTTGTGCTTTTAAAACATGCCATAGAAAAATACAATTAAAACAATTGGACTGTGTCATTCCAAATGCTGAGATTCTAGAAAATAAAAATTTACTGCTCATTACCTGTTGTTTAAAACTGTGTGATATTATCAAAACATGTCTAATGTGAATATTATATATATATATATTCATCTATCTAATATAGAATCACAGAATCATTAAGGTTGAAAAAAACCTCCAAGACCATCAAGTTCAACCTTTGACCGAATCCCCGCGTTTCCACTAAATCCCATCACAAAGTGCCATGTCCACTCCTTTCTTGAAGGCTTCCATGGATGGTTGCTCCCTCTCTGTCCTGGGCAGCCCCTTCAAATGCCTGACCTGTGTTTCAGTGGAGAATTTTTTCCTTATATCCGACCTGGACCTCCCTTGGCACAATTTGAGGCAGTTTTTGAAACTGAATGACTTTTATGAGATTGTGCTGAATGAAAATACACTTTTTGAAATTTAAACAAAAATAAGGCTTTTAAATTGCATTTAAAGTTGCAAAGTAGTGATATCTCTTGGTTTACGATGTCTGATGTAACCAAAAGTGTGTATTCTATCACCATCTGTTAAAACCAGGTGGGGCAGTGTTCTTCATCTCTTCCATGACTCATCCCTGATAACTCCTTTTGCAGGGATATCTTCTGTTAATGGGTAATCGAGCCTCACAAATTCCATCATCCCACTGTGAGATGCTCTGCCCAGGGCGAGGAACCAAACAATTCTTGCTGGATAGAATCTGAGGTTTGGAACACCACAGCAGCCCTTACTTACTGGATTCCCAGGGGATAAGAGATACGTAACCAGCACTGGACCTTCAGAGGAAGACCAGACCCTTCTACAGGATCACCATTTCAACAGGATTGCAGGCACCATTTACTGAGACTGCTACCGGCACCTTACCCACAGGGTGTCAGGTTGGATCCTGACTCTGTCAGTGTCTCTGTACTATTGCATTGATTTTCATTTTCCTATTAAATTGTAGTTCTGACTTGGAGTCTCTCGCTGGTTTGGCTTCAAATTAATACAGTCTTGAAACCTGAAAGAGAATGTAAGAACTTGAGACTGCTTGTAGAAACTTTAGCATGAGAGTTCTCTCTGCTAACCAGAGGCTCTGATTTGCTACAGTTCAACTCCAATTATTAGAGCCGTTCTCACTAAAGGCTGCTGACTCCAAGTGTCAGAAGCTGCTCTAAGGTGTAAGTTGCAGGAGGTTCTGCTGGTGCCTGCTGTAGTTCCAATGGATGAGTAAAGACTCCTAAATGGAAAACTGCTGCTATTTTACATATCCAGGCTTATCCCAGCAGCACAGTGTCAGTAGAAGCACAAGTCCATTTATTGATTAGTAGTGGAATCAAAGAGATCACAGGCACAGTGCTTTGGAAATCACCACTGAGCGCTAAATGTATTTTGAACTTCAGCTGAGACGAAAGTTGGAAGCAAATCCTCATTGCCAGATATCTTGACAGGGCCAGGAATATTCCATGTGGAATTCTAGATACACAGAGTAATGAATACATGATTTTTTTCCCCTCAGCTGGTATCTAAGTTCTGTTTCATACTCCTGTTGTTTCCATAGCAACATGAAATGAAACACAACGGTTTTGTGCGAGGGTGTGTGGAAGGGGAGTGTATGCTCCTTTAGGGGCATCTGGTCAAGGGCCTTTCTCAGGGCAAAAAAAGGGAAATAAGTAAATCAACCATAAACACAAGGACACAAACCTGACAAGCAAAGGAGTTGGTGATGAGAACCAGCTGATGAGGGCACGTGCAAGTGTTCATTCCAGCAAGGTTATCTGGTCAGGGACCTGGGAAGTTGAGAAATTAAGGAAATGTAGAAACCAGAAACAAAAGAGGAACAGAAAAAAACCCAAAGCCACAGATCTGACAAAACAAGAAAAAAGCTGCTCATTCACCTTTGTGCTGGCCTATGGGGAAACAACAGGAATATCAACCTGGATATTGGGAAGGATTTGTTCCCTGGGAAGGTGGGGAGGCACTGGCAAAGGGTGCCCAGAGAAGCTGTGGCTGCCCCTGGATCCCTGGAAGTGCCAGGCTTGACCAGCTGGCATGTGGGGCTCTCTGGAACATGGGATTTGCTACACTGGCTCACTTTCACAGTATGTGTTTAAACATTTGTATATATATTTTTGTGAAGGATAAAATTACACCTTTTTGTCCAGATATCAAACAGTCCCTAAATTTTAACTCTGTATTTATGCCTGTGACAGTGCATATGACACAAATATTTTATTTGCGACACTGAACACTGCAGACATGGAAAGGAATAGGCAGGAGAAAAATAAATGCACTTATTCTACTTTTCTCAAGCCTGTTCTTTGATTAACTATGGCCTCATGAAATGTTGTCTTTCAAAAATATTCTAAAGGTATTAGATGTAGGAGAAAGTGTACAAAAGGAACAGGAATATTAATCCTGTTAACAGGATGTTAATCCCTCCATGTGCTGAGAAAACACAATTACCGGATTACAATAGAAATAATTACTGAAGGTTCCAGCATTACTAAGGCAGCATTTGATGATTTTTTTTCCTTATAACAAGCTAGAAGGATCCCAATTGAAGCCCAAGCGTTATTCATCTTAAGGCAAGCACTGTAAAAACATTACATGCAGGTACCCACTGAAGCAATAAGATTTTGAAATGTCCTTCAGACATCCTCAGTAGGGAAAAGTTGATTTCTCTACAAGACTGTGAAATCTCAGAAGCATCAGTTCAACACTTAGAGAATGGGAAGGCACAATTACTCACTACATCCAAAACATCTAAGTTTTTTGGCCTCATATATAGGTACAGTCATGGAGAGAATATAACTGTCATGTCATTTCCTGCTGCATTTGAAAATCTCCTTTCTCTCCAGTCATTTCCCTGATCATTAATTTAGTTTCTCAATAATAAGAAAGAGGCAATAGCATTCCCTAGAACTTAACAATCTTATCCTCCAGCCCTACCCTGTGTGCAGTTGAAAACTGGAACACTGACATAAAATCTCTTTCTAAAAGAAGAAAGGCTCAGGTTTTCCTCTCCAATGTGCAACTGGTTGCACAGATAGTCCAGGAAATTGCTGTGCACTCAGTTCAGGTATCAGAGCCCCCAGCCTGAACGATTTAGTGCAAGCTTAGGCTCAGCTAAAACCCTGTTCAGAGGAAAGAATTTCTGATATTTCAAGCCCACTACTCCTGATTTTTCAGAGGGCCAATATTTGGATAACTTCATATTGATTGGAAGCAAAAAGATGTCCTCAACACAAAGGATGAAAGTAATCCTCAATTTATAACCAAAGTAGATAAGGTCTTAAAAATAACAGCTCTTGTCATTATTTCAACATGGATAAAACACCCTGTTTATTGATCATAACTTATTTATTTCAGGGCTATTTTCTTTCAGACATTTGGGGCGGAGGTCTGGAACAGTGATTCCTTATTTCCAATTGTTGCACCACAGTAGTCATGACAACTGGACAACTTACAGCAGTGCCTTCCATCCAATAGTTGTAAAATTACAGTAAACTAGTTTATTGGACTGTTTAATAACCAGGCCCTTTTCCTGCTCAAATAAGGAGAAAGCAATGCCATTACAAAGAAATTCCAAGGAAAGTAAAGATAATGACCAGGATGTGGCTTCTCCCCTCTGGACACATCAGCAGAGTAAGCACTAAGGTAAAGCCAGACTGACACAATAAGAAATGGGCAAGAGAATGTGAGAAAGAATGAATTTCAGATGGAAATCAGGGGACCAACCATAGGCACTCATAAAGACTATCCTAAGGCTCTGGATTTTAAATTTGTATGTATCAACTGATATAACACCACCATTACCATTAAATCTTATCCTGTCTTCCCAAGCAAATTTGCAGCTAATATTGCTTTATAGTTTGTTGAGTATTTAAGAAACAGCAACAACTGGGAGAGTAGGTGAGTGTTATACTTCTGAATAGTTTATGTTCCTATTAATCCACCTGACTGTTGAACATAATAAATCCAGGTTCCCTTTCTTGCAGGAGATAAAGCAGCTCTCTCTCCTCTGCCAGAGGATGCCCTTTCTGTAAATTCACCAATGAACACTGAAGAGCTGCAAATTGTTATTCCTTATCTCAAATGAAGCTAATTTCACCCCCTGTTACTTCCCTGTTGCTGCAGCAACAGAGGGAATTATGAGTTCTCAATATACTGTCCTTGTCTAGAGCTTGATTCTAGAGGTTAACACATGACTTATTTGTCTCTCCTCTCCCAACACTTTAATCCCCCCATTAATTTTATTTCAGATATATTTCTTTGGGAAATCAGTCTTAAGAGGTCGTACCTCTAAATTTACTTTGTACACTGATCTTTTCCATGTGTATATTTCCAAAACCTCTATCAGCCTTTCATTTATTTACACTTTGTGTAGATAAATTACCTATATTTGCACCATAGAATTTTCTTCTTGTGAGTTATGCTTCCTGTACTCATTGCAATAATTTCTTTGAGACAATTACCTTTTAAATTCTGAGCTACAAGGGAAACCAAACCAACACAGATTGACAACCCAATGCTATGAAATATACTCAGGAACATTTCTTTGAAGAAAAGTAATTTCAATTATAATATATCTGACACTCTTCCTTGAGTTTTCAAATGCACTTGAGGATGGAAATATTAGGTTTTAAGGAGGTTTATGGAAAATTATTTAAAATATTCATGTTTATTAATAGGACTGAGCAACCTGGTCTGGTGGAGGGGGAGTTGGAAAAAAAGTGATCTTCAAGGTCCCTTTCAACCCAAATCATCCTAAGGTTCTGAGATAATCCAGACAGGTAATTCAAATGCAATTTTGCAGTGCAATTCAGCAATAACTCTGAGTGTCATAAGTAGAAAAGAGTCTTACAGCAGAGTTAGAGACTTACTTTCCTTTCCAGCAACATATCATGAACACAACCATTGGACAGCTGAGGGATATTTTCCACACAACAAATATTCTCTATGAAAACAAACTGGTCCAGTTCTTGCAAAATAAATGAAGCCTTTTTGAGGCCACTGGGGTTCATGCAGTTTGTGCTAACTAAAGAAAGCCTGTCAAAACTCAACTGTGCCACTTAAAAATGGTAGAGCAGGGTTGTGCTGTGGTGATGAAAAGCCTTCAGAGCCTTGACTTCTTTGCTTTGGGCAGTTGTGCTGTTGTCAGGGCAGAATCCTGAGACCAAGCTCAGCCATTCTCATCCCCCTCAGCTGTGCCAGACATTTCACTGGAATACCTTCCCTATATTGTTTATCAGCAACTTGAAATAGGTTTAAAGCAGCCCAGATACTGCAGTTCACAGCTTTTTACCAAGGTAAAACTTTCTGTGGTGGTTTCATAAAGGAAATCAAAATTGGTGTTCTCAAATGCCTGAAAGACTTTTAGGAATAACATACATTTGAAAAAAAAATGGCACTTTTGTGTTTTTAATGAACCTCAAGCAGCTGAATTGAGTAAATAAAAGTATTATGGAATTAGAATTACAAGATTTTTCACTCATTTGCATCTGTATTGTTTCCAGCTGCGTGTTTGCAAGTCACATTTGCGGAACAATGCCAATACTGCAATAGCCTGAAGAACATTTTTGTCTCAAACTCAGTGTGTAAAAATCCATGTAGCATTTCTGTATACTAAATTTTCTCTTACAAAACCCAGTAATACGGCAGCTGAAAAAAAGGAAGAAATATTTGAAAACCCATCATTGAGGCTTCTTACATGGGTATCTATTGGCACCTCATCCCATAAACCTTTACTTTGAAAAAAAAATATTCAAACAAAAAAGCAGAGCTGTTGGATGCCCGTTGTTCACTGTTAATTTGCATAATGCACCATGACTGCACAAACACCTGTGTTAAGTATCTTTGTGCTGGCAGTACCTGAGAGCATGCACAGTGTTCAATTCCACTCAAAACTTCTGATTCCCCGCCATTCAAAATACATTGTTATTTACTTGTGCTTCCCAAGGCTGACAGAATTTCTTTCTGCCTATATGCAAGGGTAAACACAGAGATTTTTTTGATACCATTTACATATATAAGACATTGAATAGTTTAACCAGCACATCTATAAATAACTCAGCTGCAAAAATGGCCAAAGGAAAAAAAAAATCTTTATTATCTTAATCCATTACTACTTTTGAGCTGTGTTTTGAGAGTTTTGCTGCTGTAACTCTCATGACCAGCTTTATTGGCTGCAACTGCTTGAACTCTAAGATAATTTTGTCAGAGTTGGGTGATGTTCTCCAGTGCTGTCACTTCAGCAAACCCTCACCAGCTTGCTCGGAGCTTCCCTGCAGCACAACCACACATCCTGTGCTACCTGTTCTGCTCAGTGCTGCCTTTCCAACGCCCATCTACAAGTCAGCCCTGGGGATAAAACTCATCCTGCGTGTTTTTGGGGCAGCAGGATTAAACTTGAGTGTTCTCCACTCCATATCTCTAGAGTATTGTGCTCCCTTTTCAGGAAAAAAAAAATCACAGCACCTGCTTTTGCCTGCTGAATTTTGTCATAAATTTGTACTCTAAACTTTATCTGTAATAAGGATCCCACAGGGTGGAAAAGGACTCTGCCAAGACTTTGCTGTTTGAGCAACCTGGGATAGTGGGAGGTGTCCCTGCCCAAGGCAGAGGAACCAGATGAGCTTTAAAGTCCCTTCCAACGCAAACCACTCTGGAATTCTGTGATTCAGTGATTCTGTTATGACTGTATTTCTTATGGCTTGTGCATGATTTAGTTTATAGACAACAAGTTCTTATTTTCCAAAACTTTTCACAATTCCACCAAGCTTGGATGGAAGCAGGGGGGGCAGTCTACACTAAATTATGTTTTTCCTTAGAAGAGGGTTTAATACTTGTAAGTATTTTAAATTAGCTTAGAATCTTTAGTATCTGCCTGAAATCCTGTAACAAATGATTCCTGAGTAACATTTCATTGATTATAAGGGATTAAACTCAAAACCACACTAGTTAGGATAAGTAATTCAATTAATTTCTATATATGTGATAACATTTATAGTGAAATTTCTGTCAAGAGCTGGACTTTTGTGATCCTTGTGGGTCCCTTGAAGCTTGGGACAGTCTTTGATTATGTGCTTCTGTGTCTTTCAGCAAAAGGGGTCTGAAAAAGACAGAGTTTACACCCTCTTTACAGTTTAAATTATAACACTGGATAAAAAGGATTGGATCTCTTTTTTTCTACTTTTTTTTTTCCTGGTAGGGTTCATTTCACTTGATTAAGGAGTTCAGGGGAGATTTTCAGAATGCCTAGATGACCAAAAGGAAGTTATATTGGCTGGTTAATGAAATATTGATGCTTCTGAATATCTAGCTTTCTTTTTTTTTTTTATTATAACTGACACTTTAATCAAGAAAAAATACCTGGTAAGAAACTATAAACATAATGAGGTTTAATCTTGACCATTAATCCCAGAGCAAGTAGTTAGGCAGTACTAAAACATCTCATCATAAGGCATTTGATTATGTTACCATGAGCAGCAGCACTACAGGGAAATCAGCAAAAAAATCCTTCTAGAACTGATGAAAAAAATTCAAAGATAAAAGTATGTTCACTAATGAGATGAATGAATTAATTCAAACTGTATAATCAATGAGGTGATGCCTCTCTCCTCTCTGTTATGTGATATGGCAAACTCAGCACTTGGGAGAATTTGGGTTGAAGTGTAAGAGGAAAACAGATTTAGTGTGTAAGAAGTGCATTGCTGCCACATCCACAAACTGTGATTTCATACTAAAGGCACTTTCAAAATTAGGGAAAAAAATATTTTTCATTTCCAAACCCTTGCTTGCTCTTTTAGCAACTGCAGTTCTCCAGGCTGGAAAATAGTCCCAGGTCAACAAGTGAAGTTTGGGAAGGATTTTAACGATGAAGCTCTGCCTGACAGAAGTTCCCTCCATGTGGTGTTTTCAGTCCATGTCAAACTCAGTGGTCTTGGAGGCCTTTTCCTGTTGGTTTTCTTAGCTTTTGCAGAGATGGGGCAACTCAGAGTCATTTGAAAAGATTTTATTCTATTATCAGTCTCAATGAATAGTGAGACAAGAGATGTAAAACTCAACATCATTCCATCAGAAGCTAACTTATCTCTTGGTTACAATACCGTTTGTAAAGTTTACAAAACTGTGTAAACTTTCTATCAAATTTTAAAAAATCTTTACAAATCCATTTCCAACATTTTCCCATCATGATTCTGTGATTCCAGGATTGGAACTTCACACAAAAGGTTCAGACCCCACAACAGAGCTTGTTAAAAAGAGATAAGCTCTGGGTTTAATCTCTTTTTGTTTCCTAATTGTGCAATAGGTTTAGTTGATTTTGTGTCACACTTTGGGTTTAATGGCCTGATTTTTATCATAACCTGGATACAATTTATGTTACTTTTACAGTCTTTTGTTTTCATCTGAATGGTGTAATGTTATGTTAATACAGAGACACATCCTGTAATCAAATCCCACAAATCCTGTAATATCTCTAATCAAATGAAAAGTGCAGAAAGAAAGCAGGCTGACAGGTGGAAATTGAACAGTATTCCCATTTTTGTCAGGGAAACCACAGCAAAATGAGGTCAAGGCAGCATACTCCTCTTTGTCCTGAGGAGCCAGAAGTCCTTCACAACAATGTATGAAATGATGAGCCACAAATATAAAATACAGCAGTGTTGGGTGAAACAAACAAACCTATTTTCACAAAATAAGAACTGGAGTTCTGGAAAATTCTCTCATCTCCTCACCAGAGTTTTCACTGTTTGGGTCTCCTCACATATGACTCAAAACCACTGAGTTGCATTTAAATTCACATCTTGACTTCAACCGTCAACTTAGCTGGAAAACAAAAATAACTTTAAGGATATGTACAGCTTTGTAGACAAAATTATATATGTAAGTTTTTGTGATGTGTTCACTGCAATTGTCTGGAGAAGAAAAACAAATTGTAGATAAGAACAGCCACAACCATGTTAATTTCCTTTCATTTAGCTGTCCAATGTCTGGCTTTCTATGGCAAAAAATTCAGATTAAAGACATAAATACAGGCTTTTATATAGTTCTATTTACTGATGAAAGAAAACATGCTAAGGGGTAGTAAAATAAAATACTAAATGCCTATTGTGAAAGTCTGGTTTTGCAGTTACTTTGTGCCAGCCTTCTGAAAATCCCTCATAAATTGGCACCAAGAGTCCCTGTTAAGATTTGTCTCATAAACCATAGAGGAAACCTGCTGATAACACTGAAACTCTTAAAGAGGCTTAGTAAGAAGTCTAAAAACTACATTTTAGCCTACACAACAGAAACTTCTTTTTGCTGTGCCCAGGCATAAAAAACAAGCAAACCAAAGAACAAAAAAAAACCCCAAAAAACCAAAAAACAAACAAACAAACAAAAACCAACAGAACAAACCCCTCCCCAAAACAAACATACCTAAAAATAAAATCAAGTTCACAAAAGGTTTTCAAAGTGATTCTTTTATTCACCTCCCCTCAGAAATATAAACCCCTATTAATCTTTAGTGACCTGTTTCAGTTAATTGCCAGCATTAGTTAAAGAGAAAAAACTTTCCAGAAGATGAATGCGTGTGTTATTTCAGCAGATTTTGAAAATTTAGGGTTCTGTGAGAAAAAAACCTCTCAAAAGTACCATTCCTTTGAGGCTATGCTGGCTTATTCATCAAGGAGACAGAAAGGCAATATCATAAAATACCATGCAGGAGTGAAGATTGGGGTTTGGCACTGAGATTTATTATTACAGTAACAGAATTGGAGGGCTTTGCTTATCTGTACCCAGCATATCAGCTGTCAGTGGATGAATAAGGAAGCTCCAGTTCAAGAGCTGGATGAGCAGTGAGCAGAGACACCTTGGCTTTTAGTGCAATGTGATGAAAACACAATTTGGGATCCTCAGAGGTCAGGAGAACAATGTGTGACTCCCATCTGGTCATGGCAGAGTGCCCTTGGAGTGGCCACACCTACCTTACCACCAGGAATCACAACCATAGGCACACATAAAAAAAAAAAGTATATATAAATAAATAAATAAATATATATATAATTACAATATATAAAATAAAAATATAAATAAAATAAACTATTAAATATAATTAATTATTAAATTATTAATTATATAACATAGTGATTAAATATAAAAATGAGGATGGAAATATAAATACATTATATATATATATATTATAGGAATTAAAATATAAATATATAAATTAAAATTTAAAAATATACACATACATATGGGCTTACAAATAGACCCTGGCTATTAAAGAGCAAATTCCTTGCTTCGATATGGTTTTAGATGAGATGTGAAAAGTCTACATGGAAAAGAATTGCAGGTTTAAAGACTGGAAAGAGTGGCAGAGCTATCACAGATTTATCACTAAAAGCAACAGCAGTGTTGGCAACCCATGATCAAAAATCAAATGGCAGAGTAAGTTTCTATTTTCTTCGATATTAAGTGTTTTCAGGTAGTGTATTTCTGTCTTGGGCTTAGTACTGAAAGCACGATAGAGTGAAAAGAAGTGGTATGAAAAAAAGCTTAAGAGTAATGCTTTATGGTTTTAAGGAGAATTCTTAGGTCCTTAGCTTTATTTCATTGTTTACCAGCACAGTTTGAGGCTGAACATTGGCTGTCCCAAACACCAAGGATATGGTGGAATCATTTTGTCAGACAGCTTCTGAAGGAATAAATGAACAAGAGCTAATCCCCCGTGGTGATAATTCCTGGGTTGGCGTGGCTGGAAAGGTCCTTCCAGCTTCCCAAAGTGTCCACACTGCCCATTCCAGATGTTCTTTGTGGTGAAGAACCTGTAAACATAATTTTGAAGAATTTCAGCCCTCTGACAGAAGTTCAAAGCACAAATATGGGGGGGTCTCTTCTCCCTGTTTCCGGACAGACTTTTGTTTTCTTCGTGCCACTCTACTGCTGGAATGTGCTGGGTCATTTTCCTGCTCTGGGACAAACCCATGTGGGCACCTAGTGTGTGCCAGGTCTGAATGGGTCTCTGGGGTGATAGCTGTGATACTAACCCTAACTTCTGCCTCCTGGAATTTCCCAGAGTTTGGTTTTTGCCCCATTGTTAATTTAAGGCAACAAAAATGTAGGTGATGCCCACATAAATATTTACAGTAGAGCCAAAGGGTCTGCAAAGGTTGGGATATTGTGTGTTCTTCTCAGAGCATGGTCACACAGGTTCAAAATCATGGAAACTCACATTGGTTTGGGTTGGAAGGACCTTAAAGCCCATCCAGTGCCACCCCTGCCATGGGCAGGGACACCTTCCCCCAGCCCAAGGTGCTCCAAGCCCCATCCAACCTGGCCTTGGACACTTCCAGGGATCCAGGGGCAGCCACAGCTTCTCTGGGCACCCTGTGCCAGGGCCTGCCCATCCTCACAGGGAACAATTCCTTCCCAATATCCCATCTAACCCTGCCCTCAGAAATATCCATAGCTTCCCATCCCAGTCAGTTTTGACTTTGTATAGGACCACAAAGACCTTTTTTGACAAGGAATATTTTTCCCTCAAGAAAGAGGGATTGGATTGGGAGGTCATCCTGACCCACATCTCCTCTGAGCATTTGCCCAGTATCTCCTTTAAGAACTGCAGTGTGGTATGGCTTTTGACATGTATTCAAGATTATGAAGGAACAGACGACTGGGAAGCTGTGCATTTGTAGCTATGCTTGCATGCTGGAATATAATGCCACATTCCAAGTCCAATTTTTAATATTCTTTATATCCTGTGGTAATTACAGCACATGTGCAGAGGCAATTACAGGTACCTTTCTCTTTTTATGCCTGTTTTAAAAACATAATTAATAATCAGATATACTCAGCCAGCAACCTTATAGCAGGATTAGCTCTATTACTTCCCATTACAAAAAAAAAAAACCAAAAAACCAACCAAACAAAACAAAACAAAACAAAAAACAGGCTGCAAGTGTAGCAGAGGTGACCTGTCCCCTGTTACACTCAGACACTGCTGACCTGAGCTGTGTGGAAATGCTCTGCCAAAGCAAATACCACATTTCTAAGCTCTCTGTTCCCAATTTGATGCCAAATTTCACAAAGACAGGGAAAGCTGACAGGTAAGCCAGGCCTTCTGCAACCCATGGGTGTGAGGGGTCCCAAATGATGGGTTAGTCCATCTCAGAGCTCGGGTTTCAGTCGCTTTATCCCCACGGAGGAAATGCAGCTCCCACAGTTCTGGTACCACTGGGAATTTGGGATGCTGGTGTTGTTATGAGACCCTTCACAGAGCAGAATCAGTGGAACTCCATATCAGGATTTGTCAGATTATGCCTTTTTCTGATGGGGCAACTGAGAGGTGTATTAAATCTTTCATTCCATTTTCAGTCTCATGAGAAGGGTGAGACAGTACAGATGTTATAATTCACACCATCACAATCAGGAGCCAACTATTTCCTAATTACAAAACCTTATAAGAGTTTCTTGCCTATCAGCTTTAGCCACACCATGCTGTAAATGCCTTAATGCCAATCATCTAAAATTGCTCCTCGTGGCTCCTACTACAATGCATCTTTCATAGTTCTATTTCTCTAAAGTATTTAGTCTTTTTTGCAAGGCCACCCTTTGAAACTTGTTTCTAATTCCATTTCTCCCTTAACAGTACTGGTCCTATTCAATGGCATGTCTAAATCAGCATTTCTTGTCTCTAGGTTTCTCTCTCAACAATGTCTGTCCTATTCCATGGGATTTCTAAATCAGCATTTCTTGTCTCAAGGTTTGCACACAGATGCACTCTGTGTGGGCCTTCTGTCAGGCTATGAGAGCCTTCTGTAAATCTATTTCACACATTGTTTAAATAAGGTGTGTATACATCTTAAATGTGACCATATTGGAGAGAGGGGTAGAGACAGAAAGAAACAGCAAAGGGTAATTCTGAGAAAATAGATTATCATTATTCCTGCTTTGTGTATCCTACACTTCATGCTATCCACCACCACTGCCCCTCAACATGAACTATTCCAGGAAAGTGATATATAATTTCAAAAAAAAACCCCCCCAAAAAAAACCAAAAAAACCCAAACCAAACCAAAAACCCACAAAAACAACAAACAAACAAACAAACAACCCCCCAAAAAAACTAAACCAGTTTCCAGCAGTTTTGTGGATTTTTACATCCAGAAGATCTTTCAAGCATAGCTCAACCCAGAATTGTGCTGGCATCCTGCAGTGCAGGGCTGGGCTATCCTGCAAGATATTGCTGCCAAACCGGGTGTGCTGTGAAATCAAGGATTTATTTTGATTGATAGAATGCAATCTGGACCTGCAACAGCTTAACTGCTTTTGAATTTTAGCAACTTCATGACAAAATGTTATTCTCTTTATTTTTTTTTAAAGGGATTAAAAGCAGGAATATGAGAGAGCTTTGAAAGTGTTCATGCTTAATTAATCTCCAGCAGGAAGGACAACCTAAGAAATTCAATTTGTGGCCTAAAATTGGTATAAAAGTAAGTGCAGAATCACAGAGAAAGGTTGAGGTTGGAAGTTCAGAGTTCAGCTGGTCCTGCCCCCACCTAAGCAGGATCATTTAGAGGCAGTTGCTCAGGAAACTCTTATGAATATATAAAAAAAGAAATTAAAATGTGAGAAAAGGATTTTCTACCTTATACATTTAAATGCTTTTTGGCAAATCAAGTAAAAGTTTGCTCAAATAACAATATGACAACAGGGATTAACTGATTAAGGTGACATCTCATTTCACCCTTGTTTTCCCACTCAGCCCTGTGATCTCAGGGTATATGTTAAGACTTTGTGATTTCAAAACACATTTTATTATGGAAAATCTAAAGAGGAGACCAGATCTGAATTCCTGTGTGCTTAAATAGAATCATGAAGAAAACCCTGGAATGTAAGCGTTGATATTTCTGTTTCCAGCATCCTTTTTTCTCTGTTGCCTTGCTTTTAATTTGTTTATATATTTGTTGATGCACCACAAAAAAACTCAAAAAAATGTGCCAAAACCTCAGGTAAGTTGGATAAAGTGAACAAGGCATTTCTTATTGCAATATTGCCTGTGAAAGCAAGAGCAGAAATGCAATTAAATTCAATATCTTGCCTAGCAGGTGATAAAGTCCTTGGACAAGTGTTTTTCTCCAGAGGAAAGACTGCAAGGAATGAGAATGCCAGAAAAAAGAGTTACATGTTATGTCTTCAGTTCTGTTTTCTCTATTTTAATTTTGCTTTGTCCTCAAAATCCCAACATCTGACCTGAATTTCTGAGATCTGTAGAAAAATCTCAATTTCTCATCTTTGCAGGGGCAGAATTTAACATGTTTATCACAGTAAAGACATCCATACTTTTCTGTTTGTTTACATTATACCAAAAGTTACAACCTAGAAGTAAGAAAAAATAAATATATTAAAACTTTCCAATACCTTCTTGTTAAAATACCTCAGCTACTCTCTTCCTTCCCAGATTTTTTTAGATAGTTAATAGAACTTTCCATTTTTTTTTATCTATGACAAAAAAATGTATTGACGTTATCAAAATTATTTTTTATTAAATATACTTTACTTATGGATATAATGCATTAACCTGTCTAGAACTGCAGAGAACCTCCTTTTTTCCACTATTTTAGACATGACAGACCAGAGAGATTTTAAGTTACTCAACAATTGAATCCATTGCTTTGTGCTACACAACAAACCTTCCTTATACTCCACTGGTCATGATCAAACAGAACTGTAATACAGACAATTTTTGGTGGAAAGAAAACGTTCAGAAGCTGAATTAGAGACATTTAAATGGCATGGTTTTGGTGTTTTGTTTGTGGTTTTTTAATAAAAGAAGTTTTAATAAATTGAACTCTGGTGCAGCAAAATGATTTAAAAAAATTCACAGTTAACATATAATTATCCTGAAAAGTTTGATAGTTTGAATCATAGTGTGATGCTGCCTGAAGGAGGATGATTTAAAAGATTTAAAGTGGTCCTTATAAAGCAATTGGAAAATGCAAACTCTTATGAAGTGACTGAAGATTTTGCTTATTAAGATATTTGTTCCCCTAGAGTAAAGTTGAAATAAAATCTACAAAGGAGCAGAAAATGATATTTTTGTTCTACTGATGTTTTGTTCCTTTTGGTCTTGTGAAACAGAAAATTCTACAGATCCTGTGTAATCCTTGTTGTCTTCTAAATATCTTATATTTTTTTAGAGTTCCTAAACATTCAGAAGGGAGGGCAGGGAGCACAGGGATCTAAAAGAACATGCCAAAGGTCTGGATTTCAATTTTATCCTCAGGGCTCTTCCCAAGGACCCAATCCATTTCAAAGTCCATACTTTTGAAATGTTGAACCCCATGCTTAAGCAAGAAAGTTTTTGCTGTTTTAAGAAAATACCAGTGGGGATTTGCTTGGGAGAAATCTGCTTTTCCAGTCTGTCATTTTTAAAAAGCGTCATAAATGAGTGTCCTTAATTTTCACAGAATGATTAGGTTGGAATGATGATAATACAAATGAACCTAGTTGTTTCTGAGTTATTTATGATATGCTCTGCTGTCATAATTATCAAGTTTTAATTTGATAAATATAAAGTAGCTGTTAATCCCCACCTATTTCCTCCTCTTTGCAGTACAATTCCTCTGGAATTGACTTAGTGAACTTTTTCAAGCCATTAATAATACATCCAAAGGAGGTTATAAATTATTGTCAGTATGAATTTGATTTTCTTATGGTAAATGTTAAATTTCATTTGAAGAGAAGTGGAATTCATGATGAAAGGCCTGAATTCCCCATCACCGTGACTCCTGTTGTTTTCATCTACTTCATTTATTATTCAGAGTGTTTGACCTTAAAGAAAGGACTGAAAATGCATTAGGGTCATCTTAGTATTGAGAAAATTTCAGACTTATAATGGCATAAATTTCCTTCTGGGAAGGAAGAAATTGATGAAGGAAAGATTTGATGGTGGGGACTGGAATGCTGATTTCAGCTGAGAGAGTCAGCTGTGGGTAACTAATTCCAGGATCAACCCAGAAATAAAAACTGGGATATTTAGCAGAGTGAGAATAGGCCCAACAGTGACAGAAGCAATGATTCACTGCTGCACACTTTCATTGTAATCAGGGATTTTTACATGGTTGCAAAAATAGCAACCAGGAGGGAATGAAGAAAATTCAAAATTAATTGAAGATAGGCTAGAAAAGAATGCAAAACCTCAAGCTGCTGAGAGCAGAAAATATTAATAGCATGAATGGAGAGAGGATCATATAAAAAACTGAGCTGAAAAGGAAAAAGTCAGTATAAAACAGATTATAATTTAAAAAATGTTATGCACTGAGAAAAAAAAAAAAAGAATGCTGGAATTTACACTTTGTTGCTGATTTGTTAGTTCTGTGGCACACAGAAACTTTTTTTTTCCCCTGATAAGATGAGTAATTTAATACAGGCAACGACTGACAATACACAAAGAGAGGAAATAAGGCAAAACAACAGAGATGGCAACAGGATTTTGCATCCTGAGTCCCTCTTTAAGTGGCTGAAATAAGTACCTTCATTTACAGGTGGAAAACTGAATCAAGTTCTCCCAGCTAAAGGAATCTGATGGGTTCTTTTGCTTTACTGAATCAGAAGCTGAGCAGCCTAGAAAAATGTGGGTTTAAAAAAAAAAAAAAGAAAAATTAAAAATAAAGTCGATTGATAGATGAGTTCTTAACAATCTTCCCTGCTTCCTTAGAAAAAAATCTGGTGGAGATTCATCAGTCTAATTATAGGAATAATATAATTGGTTGCTACCACTCTGTGGTTTGTTTATATTTATAGGTGTGTGTGCAGAGATAGGAGCAATAATTATGAAAAAGGGCTTTCAAGGTGCTTCAAAGAGATTCTGGGCTCAGCAATTCAGGCATTTTCTGAAATCACTTCTATGGGTTGCTGTCAATCCGTTATTTTCACCCTGAAGATACAGCCCTTATTCCTCATCAGTTAGATATAAAAAAACCCCAAAAAAACCCAAACAAACAAACAAACAAAAAAACCAAAAAAAAAACCAAAAACCCCCAAAAAACCCTGAAACAGGACTGCCACCAAGAAAAAAGCAAACCAAAGAAACAGAAAAGAAGTAATCTAGATTAAAAATAACACTTGGGATAAGCAGGGGGTTTTAACCTGAATCAATTTGGTACCTTGGTTTAGAGTGGTTTCTCCAAATTGCAGTAACACCTTGAGGCAGCAAACAGTGACCTGAGAAGATCAGACTGAAGTTTGCTTTAGTGCTGCAGATTTCATCAAATTGCTTTTTCAGAAGAGAGGTTTGTATTCACATCCTTCAAAATAGCTGCCATGTTGGGGAGAGTAAATGATTTCTCTGTAAATCAACTGATGTTTTTGTCTGCCAGAACAGGAAAATAATTTGATCCCCTTGGATTGTGACCATTTCTTGTTAAAAGGTGGTGGAAAAATCACTCTGAGGTAGCCACTAAAAAGGCATCAATTTTGAATCACTAAAAATTAAGCAGTCTGTAAAGTGACAAGTTGTGTCCTCAGCCTAAGAATCAGCAAAGACTTGGAAGGATCAAAATCACAGAAAGTAGTAAAATCCCTGAAAATATTAATGTCAGTGCTGTGAAATGTCATTGCAACTGCCACACCTTGCAGGGTTCTGAAAGGTTTTTATTCCCCCTGAATCATTGATCTGGGCTTTTAATCTCAGCAACACAGCCCATCACATGCCACAATGTGGAACATGCCAGGATTGTGTTGCATATTTTAAAATAAAGGAGAATGAATACATCATCAGATTTATCGACAAGTCAATTATTTTTTTATGCCTTACTATCCTTTATTTGTGTACCTCAACAGCAAAGGTGGTTTACTTCCAAAGGGGAATTTAATTCCAGATAAATACTAGTTGTTATTATTATTGTTGAGGTCTTCTTTGTACACAACACATGGAACATGGTGGCTGCTATGATATTGTAAAATATTCTTTAAAATCCATGAATTCAACCCAGTTGATGGCTCCTTGAGAAAGCAGGTTTCGCTGATTAATTGATTACTATTAAAAACACCCACCATTTCTAAATTTACTGTCAATTAATTTTGCTAGGTTTATTTCTTTCCACATTTCTTACAGTGGAAAACTGTGATGACATTTTTGGGTTGGCATGGCATAAGTTTGAGCACAAATGAGGATGAGTAGTTTTCTCCCTAATTTTTCATATTACATTATTTGTAAATGTTGGTTTTATTTTTTAAATTTTTATTTATTTATCTTTAATTTTTTACTTCCTTTCTCTTGTAGTGTAATGTAGTGCTGGAATTCCCCCAGCACTAATATCCAGTTTTTCAAATGGGCTCATGAAGGCTGAATCCTTCTCTATAATAAATTTTTATACCAAGTTTATATAAAATAAACACATACCATAGACTGGGAATAGTTGATAGGACAGAACATATTTAAAGTGGCATGGAGCTGCTTCTGGCCCAGTTTTTCCATGAGAAAAGGGATGAAGGGAAGCCCTTGTGAGGCTGGTGCACAGTCAGAACATGGAGCATGCCAAGAGTTATCCTGGGAGGCCCGTTGCAATAAACACTTGCCCCTCATGCCAAGTGGAATCAGCCTGGAATAAAGATTTTCCCATATTTCCATAGGAAGATTTTCCCATATTTCCACTGCCTATTCCCATAGACATTTCAAATGTCTTGGCAGTGCAAAATTCAATCCTAATGAAAGAAAAGAGGTCATAAAAAGGATTGAAATAAGCAAAGTGGCTTAATGTAAATGACAGACCTGGAGTGCTGCAAAATAGAATGGGGGTATCCTTTTTCCATGATTTTATCCTTTTTTCTCTCTCCTTTTTAAGTGTCCAGCTCTTGGAAGCCAACCAAAGCCATCTCTTCCTCAGCCCCTGGCCCCAGGCATTTGTCCCTGTGGAAATATCCAAGAAGCAGCTCAGGAAATCTCAGGTAAAGAAGCATCTCCAGCATCTTCTGCCTCTGCATCCAACCTTCCTGTGGTGCTGGATTGTCGCCCTGATTCTTAAGATATTCTAAAGCCTTCTGAGTTTACATTCTGTTAGAAAACTTTCTCACACAACTTTCTGTAAACAACACATTGTTTTGCATTCCTTCATAGGGGTGGAGAAACTTGATGTACTAATAGTTTCTCCAATGTCTTTGGAGAGGTGGCCCATTCACTCTCCAATCCACTGTCACCTTAGGAAAAGTATAAAAGTTGGAATCAGAAAATAAACCTTCTTCTTTACCTTGCAAACAGCAGTGGCTCGCGTTGTACTTTCACATGTCCTATAGAGACACTGGATGGATCCAGAAATAGAGGTGGATTCTCCTTGCCAGAGGAGCTCAGGGGAAAGGAGGGATGCCATTGCTGGGGATGGAAGTGCAGGAGGGGAAAGGTGGCTCCATCCAGTCAGGGGGTGTCAGGGCCATTCCAGAACCGCTGACCTCTCATGGCAGCAAATTCCTGCCTAAATGCTGCTCTGCAGTGTCCCCTGCCCTGAGGGGTGGCGTTGGGATCTCCTCTGCACTCAGAGCTCCACGGGCACTCCTGTCGAAGACCACCCTAGGTCAGGGGTGGCTCCGTGTGGTGGGAAAGTCTCTCCTCCAAGCCGTGCTACCAAAGAAAGGCTCAGCAGTCTCTGTTGTTCGGTGTCATGGTTGTTTATTGCAAGTTATCTAAAATATTTTCTTCTCGGGCTGCTGTGGTTTGCTCACAGCTCAGGCAGAGGCGCACACACACCCTGACATCCTCTCTGACTCCCGACTGCTTCTTCTCTCCCCCTCTGCCCAGGGCTGCTGCTGTCTTTTATATGGTACATTACGTGTTACATGTTTATAGTTTTTCCCCAATGCCTACTACCTATATTAAATTGTGCCTTTTACTCTAAACCAATTTGTGAGTGCCCACATCACCAAAAACACGGAGGTAAGGAAGAAGAAAGAGGGAGGACAGGGCAGGCCCAAATCCCGCCATCTTAAAACCTCTGACCTCCATGTACAAAACCAAACCCCCCCTGTACAGCACTCAAAAATTCTTCCCTCTACTTTGTGACTACTTCTACTATAATATCTAAACTTTTGTGACTTCTTGTTCTACCTGCAAGGTTGGTAAATCATTCCATGGCTCAAACCCAAAATCACAGCTGTTTCCAGCTGCCTGCCAGGGTCTCAAATGCTTCTGACCAAGGCCTGGAACCTCCAAAAATGTCTGAGGGACATTTTGAGTTCCGATACACTCCTAGCAGGGCTCAGCAAGACTAAAAATGTCCTGAATCAGAGCACCTGGGACTGACAGTGGGAATTGTTGCAGTGAAGTAGAAAAATCATAAAGGAGTCATAAAATCAAGCCTGCTCTCCTGAAATCAGTGGCTGGCCTTGTCGAACCAACACTTTGCAGGCTCCTATGTGAAAGCAATCCTGGTGTGAGCAGTCCCTTTACATAACAAACTATTTCTTGGTAAAAAACAACTTGCACCTGTATAAACTGTTTTACACTGTTAGAAAAATGAAAACTATGTCTCACAAACAACTCTCTCTGCACATACACACTGGGGGCATGAGTGACCAATCAATACTGCATAATAACTTGTTACTAGCCAATAAAGTAATTAGCAAGAAAGCTACCAACCAGAGTCACACACGAGGTCTGTAAAACTGTATAAAAAGGAGTTATGCGAATAAAGAATGGCCTTTTTCCACTTAGAAGAAAATGGACTTCTGTGTGATTTATTCCCATAAGAATTTATATCCCTGTTTTCCACATGCAAAACTCAAACAAAAATATGCATGACCCTGAAAATTAAAAATTTCTCACAGTGGAGAAAGGAAACACCCCATCTGTGCATTGAGCTAATCCTAGCTTCTGCTGACTCCCCCCATTTTTGATCAATGTAGAATTGTTCATAACTGGACAGGGTATACCCTCTGTAGGAAAACTGCTTAATATTTTTATATGGAGAAGTGGATCCATGGTAAGATTTACTAAAAATTGCCATCCTCATGTACAACCATCCCTATAATTTCAGCCTCAAAATGTGCTTGCAGAAGTTCATCTCATATTGTTTTCACAATGCAATGCAATACAGTGTCCCACTTCTTTCAGTCACTGTGATATTTGTGATTTCACACCATCTTGAGAAACTTTTTCCACCACCTCTTCCAAGAAACAATCCTGAGATATGAAACCTTGACAGTAATTTCAAGGAGTTTCTGGCATCCAATCATCTGTAATTGCCATGTCACAAGTCACACAGAATCAATAACAATCTTCAGATATCTTTAAAAAAAGCAGCCTTAAAAAAAAAAAAATTCTACTCCATTTTTCTATGGTTACAAAAATCTCCATTTTATTATTTATAAGACAACATATTAGAATTAAGGGTTTGAAAATTCCAGCCTTTCAAAAAGAGCATGGTTATTTTTTTAACCTGTCCAAGCCAGAAATAAACCAAAAAGGCACCTTCCCTCCACTTTGTACCTATTTCCCCTGAGAGCTGGAAACAAACAGTGCAGCAGTGGGGGAAACTGAGATTCTCAATTTGAATTTCAAAGACAAGTAGTTACTTACATTCCATAGCTTTCCCTTCTATTAGGCCACATCTTCTACCAAGGAACATCACAGGAAAAGCTCCCACAAACCTTCTGCTTGAAAGGATTTTTTAAAAGCTGGATTTTTGTAAGTCAATGGGTATCTTTGATTTATTTGAAAGGAAAACCAGGGTATTAATGTTTTAATCTTTAGCCTCATTATAGCTAGCATGTACTTGAAAAGACACACTAATTCCCAAAAGCAGAAATATGACATCTATTTTATTATTCATTCAGCAATATCTGCATTTTAGTCGCTATGCTGGTGAAGCATCAGTATCAAAACCAGGTAGAATAACAGTTACCATTTCCCTGAAAAAACACATCTCTTCCCACCTTCCTCTTCCTCTTTCCCTTTCTCCTTTCCTCTTCCCACTGTGAGCGTTTCACCAGCTCAAGTGAACCCAGTTAGATTAGGGAATAATAATCTCTAGTAATCTCCTTGATTGATGGTATCATCTGTGGTTCAGCAGTGGAGATAAGGGATTTTAATGAATGATAGTGCAATTCACAAAAAAAACCTCAATATACCAATATAACCCAAAAAGTCCTGTCCCAAAGAGCTGCGATTCAGCTGACAATACAAATGAAAATAACTGATTGTGGAAATTAATTGTAAAATTAAAATATTTTAAAATACAAGAACATCTACATAAAAACACAGAGCTGATTTTTATGTCTATATTCATTTGTTTTAGGCATTACCAAAGTGTCAAACCAATCTAGGGAATTATTGTCTGATTTCAATGACACTTTCACTGCAAGGTCAGGCTGGGATTTCTGGGAAGAAGAGTTTTCAGTAGAACCCTGGTGGGAGTATGGAGGGTTCCTGTGGATCTGGACTTTCTGAATGGGTGTATTTATTTTAAAGCAAATGGGACAGAGACTTGAATCCTGATGGAGGCACATGCTCTAATTATTGGCCTATTGGCTGTCCTGAGAGCTTGTGTAAGTTTAGGATTGTTTTTCTTCATCAAAAGACCCAATTTAATGCAGACTGGTGTTACTCTCAAACTTCACTCTGCTTTTCTAGCCAGCTCAGCTAATAAATTCTAAAATTCTAGCAAATCCTCTTCTAGTTCAGTTCCAGTTCTCTTTGTAGTCACCAGAGGGAAGAACATTCTGCAGAGACAACAGCCAAAGAGCTTTGGAGCTTCTTGCTTGTTATCATCAGAGAAACTGCAGATTTTCTCTCTGTAACCCCTCCTAAAGGTCTGCAGGTTTGGGGTTTTTTTTCAGGTATACATATTTACACAGATATCCTTTCATACTTACAGCCAAATACCAGGGGGAAAACAGAACAAAGTAAGAATTTATAGTATTAAACACAAGAAGCTTGAAATCAAATCCTTTCCTCTCAACAGCACCCAGTACTTTTGTATGGGATTAGAAGAATCCTCAAATACTCTGTCACTAAGACCATTTGCATAAATAAAACCAATAGTCATTAGAATCTGCCAAGTTTTAGGCTTTTATTTTCATTTAGATGGGGCTTTGGGGATCAAAGTTAAGGTCACAGGAGCATAAAGGAAAGCTGGTGCAGGGATGGGGCTGGGGAAGGGTCAGGCACTGCCTCAGCAAGAGGAAACAGAATTCCCTCAAGGAGAAACCCAAACCAACATCCACCTCTGTCGTCAGCAGTCCTGCTTTTGTCACCACTGACCCAGCACAAACGCAGCAAGAGCATCCAGGGATTCACATGAAAACAGAATTAGGAAAACCCCCCAGATCTTGATTTTTAGCTCACCTTTAAAGTAATCTCATTCATAATCCTTTCATTAGAACCTGATTTGCTTTTTTCTTCCTTTTTCTGAAATGCAGTCTTGAAAAAAGGGACACAAAGGTACAACTTTTCTATTTCTACCTGGAACAATACTTAAGCCTTCTCCATAATAAATCTTTTCATCTGGATCTTCATAGAAATTAAAGAATTTACTTACTCAAAAAAATACTACAAAAAAAAAAGGTGTCACCAAACTTCCAAGCAGTTTTCCCCAGACCCAACATTTGTCCATTTATTCCTGTCAATCTTCCAAGGAAAGTTTATTCCCTTTCCTCAAAAACTTCAATTTGGACTTCAGTGACCATCAAGCTTAACAATTCCAAATACTTAAACCCAAAATGTTTGAAGGTCTTTTAATGACTTTACTGTTGAAAGCTAATACTGCCAATTTTTCTCCAGAAATTCTCTTTAAAGAATAAAAAATTATAAGCTTTGTCTATATTTGAGCAGCCACCAATGAAGTTACTTATTCCAGAAGGGGAATAGTCAGTTGAGCTTCATAATTCTGACATCAATTTAGATTCCCATTATCTGAAAGATAAATTTATAAATAATAATTTATAATAATAAATTATAAATAATAATTTATAAAATATAATCTCAGATAATAGAAGGGTTGTTTTAACATGACCCTATATTATCCTATATTTATTAGCTCTTCAACAATGCTATGCATTGTTCATATAATTACAAAATTAATATTTTTTTTAATAAGTTTAAAAAAAACCTCAGCTTTGTTCCTTCTGCTTGAATATGCTGTAGGATTTTTTTACCTTTTGCACAAATTTTTATTCTATTCTTTTTAAGCAAAAAAATTCTATTTATATATTTTTTATGTAACATGGGTAAGAAGTAGAGCTTTAAACTTATGTTCTGAAGCTTCCAAAATACTGATTTTCTATAGAATGTCAAAAGAACTGTTAAATATCATTCACTTTGCTTTGACAGCTATATAGAAGGACATTTCATACTTCTTGATTTGTGACTCTTGAAATTCACTCAAAAGCCACAAATTACTGTAAACTGCACTATAAATAATCTAACTCATAGTCCACGTGTTCCAGACCTAAGTCATGCTCTCATTGCCCAGTTACAAACCATTTCCTGTACTTCCTCTCCAGTTTGCTGCACAAATTCATCTTGACAGACAAAATCCAAAATCCCAAAATCCAGTATCCCAAACACACTGGAACCTTCATTTGGGAAAGATTCAAATATGAGAGAAAAATAAAAGAACCTTTGAGATATTTATAAAAATGCTTCTTTAGAAACCTCTAAAAATGTTTGTAGTCATTCAGCCTTTCTGTTTAAACAAAATTAATGTCCAAATAACCACACTGAGTTATTGCACCAAATTATTTTTACCCATCTCAGGTTCATTGTCACTGTAATTTGGTATGATGGAAAATAGGTGGCATGGATGTTATCCCAACAAAAGGATTTGATTTTTGCCATTGGCAAATTGAGTTATGCTCTTTGTAAAAAAAAAAAAAAACAAAAAAACCAAAAAAACCCACAAAAAACAAAACATTATTATTAACACTGGCTATTGCATTGCTGCCAAGAAATAAATGTAAAGAGTCAATCTTATCCTTCAGAAACAGCCTGTACCAAATTCCCAACCAAGCTGGGTAATGAAGCTTGAATCATGGAACAATTTGGGCTGGAATAATGGAAGGGACCTTAAAGAGCAGCTAATTCCACTCCTCTGCCATGGCCAGGGACACCTTCCACTAGCCCAGGTTGCTCCAAGCCCCATCCAAACTGGCCTTGGACATTTCCAGGGATCCAGGGCCTGCCCACCCTCCCAGGGAACAATTCCTTCCCAATATCCCATCTAAGCTTCCTCTGGTGGCTGCTTCACTTTCACTTCAGACCCTTAAAGTTTGTTTGATATATTGATTAAATCTGTTATTTCAAACATTTCCTGTGCTGCAGCTGCTACTCGTTATTTATACTTCATATAAAGTATATATAAACTATACTTTTTATTTTTATATATAATTCACATATAATAGAACAATAATATTATTATATATAATAACATATATCGTGCACAGATAAGTTATTTTCGTGGACTTTATGCACTTGTACAGAGGTTTTCTCCTGAACTCTGCAGAACTGAACTTTAGTCATGTAGCAATGACACTAAACCATTTCATTCTTGTGGGGAATCTTTGAAGTCAAAGCATCCATGGATAGTCTGTGCAGCTCATATTTCAAACCCTTGTTTCCATGTTCTTACAGTGGTAAAGAAACACAGATGCAAAGTGAACATTAACTGCCCATGTATGATTGCACCTGGCCCTTTTTTTTTGTTTATTCTTGTTCTGATATTGATTCTTTTCCATATTGAATGGACATTATAATGACAGATGAACCAATAACATTTGCTGGTTATGTATAGCAGAAAGGAAATTGGAGCTCCTACAAAGGGGCTGGGAGGATATTAAATTCTATAGAAAGTTGTGGTTGCTCTCCCACTATTGTTAAATGTGTTGTTAATTATCACAGATATTAAATCTTGGTGTATATCTGCTTTTCAAATGAATCCCCCACTTTTAAATAGTGATGAGACTCATCACAGTATTTAAAAAAAATATTGTACCATACTTCTTGTTGGAATTTACCAGCAACTTTGTTTTCAAACAGGGTTTAAAATACCCCAGCCTGGGTGAATTATAGATTTTCTTTCTCTGATTTTATGTTTGCCTAAGAAAGGAGAGCAAAAAAAGTGCTGAAAAGTAATAAATTAGACTCTTCCTTAACCATTGATTTTTTTTCCCACAGTAACTGATTTTGGACTTGCTTGGAAGAACCTGCTTAGGCCTTTCAATTCCCATTAAAAGCCCTGCAGGAATATGCCTAATATCTCTTACAGACTGCCCAGGACACATGAGCAGTTCTGATGTGGATTCAGCATTTCCTCACCAAACAACAACAAAAGTACAGTTCGAGAACGAAGAAACATACAAAGGGATTTTTTAGGGCTATAGAGTGAGAAAGATGCCCTGTGTGGCTCTAAATGGGGATTTTTCTGCTTTGTTTTTCCTTCCTGGAAGGAGCTGTTCAAGTCACAGGGGCTGCTTCAGACAAAATTAAGTGTACAAAACCAATGAATAATTGTCCTGAGAGAAAGGTGTCTCATATTCTTGGATGAACACAGCCTACTTACTTTCTGTCTGTGGAGGTGAGTTAGGAGAGCTTGTCCTTGACCTGGGCCCTTTAAATTTATTTTATCATTTGTGTTACTTAGAAGTCTGCCCTTGGGATTATTTTTTTCTGTCCAAAACAAAAGGGACTAACAGAGGATGAAAGAGAAATGAAGTTGGAAAACAGCACCAGGGTACACAGGAATGGTCTCTCCACTAAAACTGTGGGCATTAATTTTGTTTTGAACCTTTCAGGCTCACAGATTTTTGTCCAACTGCTTCTGTTGTCCAGATATTTTAGTGCCCATCAGTAAAAATGATGAGAAGCATAATCTGCATTTGGAGCAGGGCTGTCCAGATTCATAACACTCTCTTACTAACTAAGTTCAATCACACTAATCAACCGTGAAAACCTTTAAGGAAAACAACCTTTTTTTGTTTTTTTCCAATAGGAAACTAATTCCTAATCAAGAGTGCAGGGCAGAAGCCCTCCATTGATCGGTGCTCTACTGAGAAAACAATTACTCCTCTGCCAAGCAAGGGGTCATTTCACATAAAGAAGTGATGGGCAACAAATGCAGGGGAAGTAAAAGATGTAATTGGCAAATGGCTCCACTCTGTGAAATTGTTTAGTGCTGTAAATGACTTTGGTAAAATAATTCACTGAGGTGGAACCAGAGAATGACAATGATAAAGGGTGACAGCATCTCACACGCACTTTGTCAAGTCCCTGCCACACTTGAACTCCTGGGTGAGGAGGATGCAGTGGCAAAGGCTCAGAGGCAGAAACTGGGGGAGAAAATCTGGTGTTATAAAGTACAGGAGTGAAATTCCCTCTGAGCTTTGGGGCCACGAGGTGGGAGTTGGACTATCAAAGCTCAGATAAGATCACTGTCTTCTAGTCAGTGAGCAAACATATATTCACTCTTTCCTGCCCTATGGGACTTGCTTTTAAACTTTTAAAACATTGGCTTAAAACGGAAAAAAGTTTAAAAATAACTATTTTTTCCTCCCATGAGAAAGTACACAGTACATCTCTACAAGATTCCTTCCAAGAGTGTCTAGTCTCTAAAATAATTTTCCAAAGTGGCAAAAGTTTCTTAAAGAAGAGCAGCAGCAGAGTTAAAACCTCAGTCACTCTCTTCAGAGCTTCTTAGTTTATTTTTCTCATTGCTGAAAAATATTGGCAGGTAATTTGCAGATGAATGAATTTAAAACTTAAACCATATGATGATATTCAGTGTCTAAGAATTTTCCTGTATGGGTTCTATGCAACATAAGCTGTGCTTAAGATTTTGGAGCTCAGCTGCCTTATCTAAGCTGAGCATTGCAGGGACAGCCATATCCCAAGAGGCTGACTGGAAAATGGGACTGAAGTCCCTGAGAGCTTGATTTACTGCAATGATCTAAGCACAATTTTAAACTACAGTGAGTGAAACACAATATAAAACCATACAAAAAACATAAACAGAGAATTATTTTTCATAATTTTCAAGATTCGGCTGACCTTTATTAGAAAACAAATACAATTTACTGTATTTTCTGTAGCTCCTCTCCCTAACTGGATTTACTGTGAAGTTCAGCAGTGAGGTAGATGCAAAAGACACAAATGTTATAAAGTGATCTTTCTGGTAACTGCATCTTCCCTGAACTTTGACTCCTAAATGATATGGAGAAATAACAAGCTGAAAAGAAGCAAACACCACAATTACATTTTCATTTGAGCATTTAGGCAGCTATTACAGATGGTCAGATGACTCCACTTCAGGCGCAAATCTGATTTCCAGAAAAAGACTGATTATGATTCAATTAACCCTGACATAGCCATAAGGCTTTTTCCCCCCCATAAATCAAAGTAGATATAGTAGATAATTATGTTATTATCAACATACAATGGGAAAAAGCAGAAAGGTTTGATGACCAGAGTGATGATTCATCCTGTGAACACCTTTAAACTACACTTTATATTATTATACATAATTTATATATAATAGATAATGCAATATCTTATAATGTCATGTACATTTAACATATAATTTCCATTATTAGTTTTGAGGAACAGAGTTTTATATTTCTGTGTCCAGCAAACTGAAATCCTGTAAAAAGCCAGAAAATGAATATTCCATTGGTGGTTTGATTAACAAAGAAATCCAACCCAAATGCAAATTTGCAAGAGCCTGACAAATAAGCCACTTCTGAAAAATATACTCTGGCTTAGAAGGCTTGTGCCTTTTCATTTGGCTCCAATTGAACTTCCCCCTCATTAAACAATAATCTTTATGGTGAATTGAATAAAGATGAAAAAAGAAAGATTCTGAAAAGAATGCATAAGTAATTTTGGTTGCCTAGCTGTGGCAATGAATTCCTGTTTGTTTAGCCACTGAAGGGTGAATGCAACCCTTTGAGCAAATGGGAATTCATTATTCCAGTGACTGAGAAATGATCCACCTAAAGAACCTAATTGGTTCTACAACAGTGATTTCTTTCAAAGCACTGTTTCCGGAAGAAACAACAAAAAGAAGACAGCTCTTTGACTAGTCCAGGGTCTGCAGGGGACATTTGCCTTCCCATGTTTCAGCTTTAAAAAGAAAATGTCACACGTAGCCAGGACAAAGGAACAAAGAGCCAGTGTTTTAAAAGGTACAGAAATGGAGCAGGTCTTGCACGTCTTTTTTCAGCACTAAAGCTGAGTTTCAATAAATATTAGTGCTTGCTCGTGACACTGGAACTGTCAGTAAGTAAAAAAAAAAAGCTTTACTGACCATTTTCACCTGCTTCCCAGAGTGTTCATTGGTAGCCAAAAGCTGCTGGAATATTTTCCTATGCAAATGAGAAGTAAATCATCATTATTTATCAGTGTTACAGAATAAGTGAATTAATATGCCCCGTTCCGCCTGAGCAAATGGAACACTGTCATTTATTTTCAACCTAATCAATTAGAATATGCAAAAAAAAGAAACTCAGATAACACAGGTAGATAGAGTCAGTTCTCATTTAAATCCCAAGAGTTATGCTGCAAGAATAACAACCATGAACTGATTGTTTGAAGCAGAATCTTAAACAAGAGATCCTCTGGAGCCACGGGGGGTCAGAAAGGATTAATTATTTGAGTTAATGGGTGGATATCTCTTGGCTTCGAAATGAGCTTCAGAACTGGCCCCACAGAGCAACAAATTTGCATTGAGACCAAAATCTGCAGGAAATCTTCCAGCCCTGTGCAGGGCTGAGAAGTGAATTAATACTATGTGTAGAGTTGGAATGAATGATACAGAAAGAATTAATGTCTTTTTTCCAGGAATCCCAGAACCACTGAGGCTGGAAGAGCCCTCCAGGACAATTGAGTCCAAGCTGTGCCCGATTCCCACCTTGTCCCAGGCTCTGAGTGCCACCTCCAGCCCTTCCTGGGATACCTCCAGGGATGGGCACTCCAAACCTCCCTGGGCAGCCCCTGCCAAGGCCTGAGCAGCCTTTCCATGGAGAAATTCCTGCTGCTGTCCACCCTGAGCCTCCCCTGGCCCAGCCTGAGGCCGTTCCCTCTTGTGCTGTTGATTTACACATGGCTTTCAATGTATGTCCAGTCCCCTGACAATCAAATTGATATTAAATACTCAGATTGGAGAAGAAATCCCTCCATCCCCATTATCCAGTGGACATGTCAACACAGCTGTGATGCCCCTGGGAAACAGGAATAATTTCTGTTTTCACAATCCCTTCAGTGCTTCCATCAGGAAGTCGTTGGGGTGGGTGGCAGCAAGAACAGACTGTGTCAGTCAACAATCTAAAAATTATATAGCAAGGCAGCAGGTTATATTCACTGCTGCACACAAACACCTGCACAACACTCCAAGCAAGGCCTTGCACATCTGGCAAGTTTAGGCCAGCACCACAGAGCCACAGAACTCCAGTCTGGGTCTCTCATATCCCACCTGTGAAGGTGTCAGGCCCTGGCTGGTGGCTCCATCATTTCTCACAGTGCTTATAGCTCGAGTACAAACACCTAAACAGCTCCACTGGCCCCCAGCTGTGCTGATTTCATCCCTCCAACGAGCTGTTTTGTTCAATAATTCTTTCTATATTAACTTGCCAACATAAGCAAGCGATGGATTTGCTCATGGCAAAGCTGACCAAAACCCTTTAATTGTCCCATATTTAAATCAAATCAAAGTTGCTTCACTCCTACACTGTGGTCTCCTCACAAAAGTATTCCAGAAAGTGCAAAATTTGTCCACTCTTGGGATGAGCTCTGAACCAGAATAATTCAGTCAGCTGAAGATGGGCAGTTGCTGTCAAGGTCTTGTCTAATGATAACCTGACAGCAGCAGTTCTGCCTAATACATCATCAGCACTGAAACTTCTCAGTTTCCATCTGCTGCCTCAAAGTTGCACCAGGTCAAATGAGCAACTGAATGCACAGTGATTATTATTTCCTTTAACTTTTTGTAGGCTGCATTTTTAGGTAGCTCTGTACCAATGCAGTGTTTCTGAGCAATTAGAATCAATAATAGAATCCCAGAATGGTTTGAGCTGGAAAGGCACATTAAAGACCATTTAGTCCTAACCCAAATTATTTCTCTAGGAGAAGTTTTGGAAGCACAGACTGATATATCCATGCTTATCTGCCTTGTTTTACACTTGAATTTCTTTATGCTCATTTTCATGGCTCTGAATCATTGCTCATCCTTTTGTGCTGATTAAGTTACACCTCTGGGAGAAGCTGTGCTTCAGCAGGCAGGTGGATTGGGTTCTTTGAGAAAAGAGGTTGAACCAATGCTCAAACCCATGAGTTTGAACCTATCTGCATGAGTCTGTATCCTAATGAGTGTCCAGAGCTAACCTGACATGCACTGCAGGATCTGTCCCTGGGTATTGGGCTAGGCAAGAATTCCTTATCCTTTAAATCACATCATAGTAAAGAAAAATTAACTATGGTTTATTTTCACTGTATTTCCACATAACACAGGGTATCTTCACATTTTATTATCAGACTAATTCTGGTGACTCAGTTTAACAAGAAGGATTTAATAATCCTTGGCATGAAGTCTGGAATTTTCCAGGCTTTGGAAATATGTTTGGTGTTGAAAGCAGGAATCTGATCTTAGGATTCCTACACCTAGTTTTAGATCCTGTTGCATACATTTAAATAGTCATTTCCAGTGCCTCTCAGTTTCCCTTCAGCGTCCTGATGATCATGAATACCTCAAAATTTCCACCCATGTTTGAGATCCCTACACAACAGAAGCCCCACAAACATAAAATACAATTAACAGCACACTCTTCTTTACTCTGCATAACAAACGTTTCACAAACCTGATGCTGGCTCATGCTCATCCAGCACTTAATTGGCACACAAAGCAAAATCCCAGCAGCAATTCATTAGGTGTTACAGCGGCTGCTGATGGCACAATCCCTTTTGTGGGAGCTAAACTGGAGTAAACAATCCAGCCCAAGTCGCTCCTGGCCCCTGCATTAGCAGGGAGACACTGAGTATCAGCTGATGCTCATCCTGTCCATCACACAAACCCAGGCAGCTGGGCACAATTAGGCTTTCAAACAAGCTGCAGTGAAACATTGCAGTGCAAACACATTATGCTGTCATTAGCACACTTACTCCACCAAAATGTAATAAAGCAGCTCTGATTAGCAGGCTCTGACGCATTAAAAATCTTCTTTTTATTTAATACTTTTTCACGGAGTGATGAGCAATTGTACAAAGGAAATCACAGAGCAGCACGTTCAGCTTAGCACGGGATTGGGAACAGCGGTTGTGCATCAAGTGAGTCTCCAAAAAGTGTGTGCAACTGTTAGTGACCACTTTAGACACTTCAAAGAAAAGCATTTTTCCAAAGGACTGGGCTCCTGAGGAGATTACTTGAAGCTCTCTAATTGGTTTTGCTCAATAAACATAAGAGATGATTTCTGTTTGCGTTTGCAGAAGATTTTGATTTACAAATTATGTTTTGTGTCTTCCTCCTCAAAGAGCCAGTATATTTTCAGTCTCCATGGAAATAATCTTTCTAAAGTAAATGGAATGTGCCAAATATTTCCTGAATTAGATACAAAATATCCAGCTTTTGTTCAACTGTTCCTGAAGGAAAATTCCACTTTCCTTAAGAAAAAGATCTAAACCCTTGAATTGTGGTTAAAACAATGGTTGCAGCATTAAGAAAGAAAAGGATTCAAGCTCTTCAAATGGCACAACACAGAGGCACATGAGGTAAATAGGAAAATTAAAAATACCAGCTCTTGGAATAGTAGTTTGAAGAAACTGTCAGAAAAAAAAAAAAAATAAAAGGAGATATTATGCAACTCTGCTGCATTTTAGGGAGGACACAATGGATCTTTTTCCTTTGTAAGTGTTGAAAACCAAATTTCCTAAAATGAGGCTGATCCCTTTTCACCCAGCTATAAGAGCTGAGAAGTTTAAAGATTATACTTAGAAGCACTATTAAAAACCATAGAATTACAGAAATAAAACCATTTAGACATATAATAGAAAAATAAATAAAATATAGAATAGATTCCATATAATATAGAAATAAAACCATAGAATTATAATGGTTTGAGTTGGAAGAGACCTTAAAACTAACCTCATTCCACCCCCTGCCATGGGCAAGGACACCTTCCACTATCCCAAGCTGCTCCAAGCCCTGTCCAATCTGGCCTTGGACACTTCCAGGAATGGGGATGGATAAATAAATAAATGCATAAATGAAATTAGTGGGTTGTAAAGCAAGGAATTGGGTAAGACTCAGTAATAATAAAAGCAGATAAACTACAGTTTGTTGTTACTTGGGTGAGGGCTGCAAAGCGTTGGCATTGCCACAGGTGTCCCAGAAATCCTCTGAGCTTCACAGGTTGATCAGTTCCACTGTCTAAAACTGGGGCCTACACCCAGAATCTGCCATTTCAATCAGCAAATCAGTGGAACTGATACATACTAAAGGAACACATCAATTTATTTTTAAGGTTGTGTTCAATTATCTACTGTGACAAACAAATGGTTCCCGCTGAACCATATTGGCTTATAAGTATTTAAGCTCTGAAGTGATTAATTTCCAATGCTAATTAAATGCAGTTGGAAAAAGCAGTTAGAGAAATAAACAATAAAAGAACACTTTAGAGAATTGAACTAGAAGAGAGTTTCTCTCTATCAGTGTTAGCTACAAGTTTATGGGTGCTGATATGGACCATGAGCAGGGCTGAGAGTCTTTCTGACAGAAAAGTTGTTTATAAATATAAACTCTGTCCTTTCACTAAGCTGCTCATGCTTATTAGGAGCATTAATTATCAACTGCTCCCCTAGAAATTGAAATTCACACAGATGTGATTATCTCTGAAGTTTACAGCCTGTTGATCCCTGTTCTGCAAAGACATTAATTATCAGGAACTGTCACAACAAGTCCAATTGGTGATAGAGCTTATGCAGATTTCCTTCTCACTCTCTCCAAAGGACAGAAAATTCCCCTCCTTGTACCTGCTTTTCCTCTTTAGTTAACAGCACTGCAGGAAAAGAGAGGTTAAGTATGAAACTTTCCCTAGAGGGGTTTATTTAGCAAATCCAAACGTAAACCCAAGTCCTTTTTAGGCTTAAGAGTGCACCTAAAGATTCTGAGATCATGCAAACAGCAAGCTGTAAAACCATTTTAAAAGAGAAAGTCCAGGTTCCTGTAAGTGAGGAACAATGGTTATCTCCAGTGTTTACACCATATATTGCCTGAGGTAATTGATTGCATGTAAATGGGGGTTTAGGGCTTCTTCTTTTCCAGGACATTAATTACTTTGTTAGAAAACATGTTCAGCCTTTGAAAAAAATGCACTACAGTGCTTCTCTCAAAGTGTCATCCCTATGATCTGTTCCAATATGAGACCTCAAGGAATTTATGGCATTTGTTACTTTGCAGATCTGCCCCACCTAAGGCTAAAATCTGTTGCCATTTAAGACACCTACAAAGTTTTATTGATGTCTGTGCAATCAGCCCAGGTCCCAAAAGTTTGGGGTTTTTCTGTAGCTGTTTTCAGAAGGAACATGAAGATAGGCTTGGTTGAAACACAGCATTCCACTTTTTGAAATGTTATTTAGGAATCAGTTTATCAGATAAAATTAGTTCAAGACAGAAGAAAATAATGGACATTTTTATTGGTTTAATCTTAAATCCTTTCTTCTCAAGTTATTCCTGCTCGTGGAGATCACCCCTAATTTCAAACCAGCTCTCCAGTGAGCACTGCAAAAACTTGATAATTCCAGAGTTTTGAGGTTTTCCATAAGACTCCCAAAACACTGGAACCTGTTTTGATGTTGGTCACTTTATCTCACAGATTTGGGTTTTTCCATATCTAAGTCCAAGTCAAAGTCAGGAATCTCATAAAGGGCTTCCAAACATCAGGACTTTGTCCATGACTGTTCCTGAGTCCCAACCCAGAAGCTCTCAGTCCTACAGTAATGAGCATCACTGTAGTTCTGGATTTATTAAATTCTTGTGTTTGATTCAGGAGAATCTTGGTATGTTTGCTATTTATTTCCATTCACAAATAGTAATTAAATAATTTAAACGTGAATTTGTCTTGCTGCAAATTTTCCTTTGGCAACAGTTTGACATCCAATCGTATTTGAAGATGAGTGTCTCTTTTAAAGCTTAATGTGAAGGTCAAGAAAGAAAATTAGTAGGAAAGTAAGGGATCTGTTTTAGATGAGGGAAGAGTGTAAGGCTGCCAAAAAAAGTTGCTACAGCGTCAAATCAAATGGAAAATTTCATTTTATACTGTTCTCTTAAATAGAGTTTTTTTATGACAGTGTCAAGATAACCTTGTTAAAAACATATCAGAGAATCACAAAATAGTTTGGGTTGGAATGAAACCTTTAGAGGTACCATTCCAACCCTCCTTCAGTGAACAGGAAAGTCTTCCAGTAGCCTGGGTTGCTCAGAGCCCTGTCCAACCTGACATTAAATGGTTCCAGGGATGGGCAGCCATAGCTTCTCTGGAAAAAACTCTTCCAAGGTTTTAACAACCTCATTATAAAGAACTTTTTCCTTATACCCAATCCTAACTGACTCTCTTTTCGTTTCAGACCATTACCCCTTTTCCTATTGCAGCATTCCACTGGATTCATTCCCACTCTTCAGCCACAGCCTGGTGTCACCTGCACATGTGCTGAGCAATTAATTCAGTATTTTAAAAATACCTTCACTACTATTTTGAGTGTGATTCCAGTAAAATTTGCTTTACAAACAAAATTACAGTTAGAAGAATCTTTTTTTTCTGGTGTGAATACATCAATAATTTTTACCTTTTGAACCTGGTCTCCAATTAATCCTGTTGTCTCATCAGTTGGGGCAGAACAGATAAATATAAACTCAGAGAACAGATTCTGTTCCTCTCCAGAGCCTCCTCACTGGGATTTCTGATGTGTCCTTCCATTCTTATGGTTGGGGACAGTGAGCAGAGCCATGACACTCTCAGAAGGCCATGCCTGTTTTAAATGCTCATGTATTAATGTCAGAGCTGTCCTTCTGTTTTCCTCCTTTCTTTTTTTTTATTATTTTTTCTCCCTGAAAATAACCTCCAACAAAACACCAGCTGTAGACTTGGTAAATATTTAGAAAGCGTTCATGGAATAATCATGTCATGACCAGCAGTATGTAGTGACAAAGTTCACATAGCTATTGCAAGCTAATAGACTGGAATACACACTCAGACTTTAATATCACACTTGTAAAAAGAGATTTGTGGAGAAAACATAATATTTAAGCTTATTCTTCAAAGAATGTGGATTTACCTCTGAAAGTCTGGTCTTTATAATTTCAGTTTAAACACATTTTTCAAATACATTTCAGTTTTCTATGTTGAATCAATGTCTCAAGTCATTTTTCTCCAGAGGAAAAATTCCTTCAAAATGCCAGCTTCTACCCTTCACAATCTCAAATGGAATTATTTCTTTTTTACCCTGTAGTAGCCAAGTTTTGCTAAAGATTATAATTTGGTTTAATATGCTGTACACTGTAATTTTAAATTATTTTTTTAAAACACAAATATTTATTCAATCCACAAGAACAGGAAAGCATCAGAGCTTCCTTCAATTCAGATTGTCAAAAAACATTGCATGAAAAGTTTTCAAGGAAATTCAAGTGTGCTGTAAGAACTTGGAAAGAAAAATCCACTTTTGAATAGACAGAAAACACTTTTAACACTTTAATACCAGCGACTTCTTTGAACAAGTAGCAGAGTCCCCATCCCTGGGGGGACTTAGAGACCTGTGAATGTGGCACTTGGGGACATGGGTCAGGGGTGGCCTGGGCAGTGCTGGGGAGAAGACTGGAGTTGATGACCTCAGAGAGCTTTTCCAACCTAAATGCATCTGTGAGTCTGTGAAATTTACAGTAAATAAATGAAAGAAAGCTAAACACAGTTAATAAACCAAACCTGCTCCCCAAACACCCAGTTCTTTGCCTGAAGTATTTCTATTAACAAATTCAAAGATGTTTCCCTTAGATATTTATGCAGTACAGTAGCCATTATGCAGTCTCTGGAAGAAAAAATATTTCCTCAATAAATATGGTTTGATATTCAAAAAGAAATGATGTGTGGGGTGATGGATATAAAATGAAAAATGGTTGTTGGTTCTATCAATGCTTACAGACAGCCAGGGTGAGTTTCGGTCTGCTCTGAACTCCCATCCAGACACCTCTGAATGTCATGATTTCAATTATTCCTAAAACTAAATTAATTTGCAATTTATTTCCTGCTGAATTCTTGTTTCCCAGCAGCTAATTTAAGAAACTACCTTGTTTTCCTGTTTCCATCAAGCACATGCATACTTTTGGAGCAGCAGGAATTCCACCAATGCCGAGGAAAAGGCTCCAAAATCCAGACCTGATTTTGTTCTCTTTCCTTGTGTCAGGTCATTTCAGAAACTCCTGATTTGTGTATCCATTGGAAGGACAGAGTCTGTGTGTAACATTTCTGAGGGTGAATATCAAGTGTGTCTGAGACCCCAGGGTGGAAACACATAATTGATGTTTTTGCTACTGTGCCAGCATGACCGGGAGTACAAATGTGACACTAAGTCACACATGGACATCAAGAAGGAAACAGTTCTCTGCCAGAGCTAAAGTAAACCTGCAGGAAAATTGAATAATCTCCTTTATTCAGACCAAAAAGAGTGGGTTTTATATTTGTTGGTTTTTTTTTTGTTTTGTTTTGTTTATTTGGTTTTGGTTTTGTTTCTTTACCGTTTCCATTTCTGTTTCTGTTTCTGTTTCTGTTTTAGCAAAAACAAAAATTAGAAAATGCCCCATTGGGCTAAAATCCTTTAGTGTACTTAGAAAGACGTGTCATCAAATTTAACACATACCTTCACTCAATGACTGCAATAATGTAGCTTTAAAATATTTTCATAGACTTTCACCATCTTTCCTGTTTCAAACAGCTGGTTTCAAAGTTTCTTTGTGAAATCAAGGACAATGTTGAAATTTCACTTTGTAAATTAGCCAACATTATATGTTTACATTAAACTAATAAGCACAAAATTAATAGGACTGGAAGATTTCACTAATCTTCTGAAATGTTCTAAAGGTCTTTTAAAAAAGTAAATAAAAGAAGTCCAGCATCAAAGCCAGAATCTAAGTCAGTGTAGTGTTTTATGTGAACACAGCTCATATCTGATTGATCTCATTCAGGAAAGAATCATCAGCTGAAAAAATGGGATTATTTGGAGCTGTGATATCTATTGCTGTGTTCAAACTGACACAGAAGGAGATTAATTGTTTTAACTCCCATTGGCAACCTTGCCACTGTGTCACTGCAGATCAGCCATGCTGGGATTTATTTTTGTGCCCCTAAGATAAATTTCATCTCTTACATAACCAAAGAGCGAAAAGGAGAAATCAGATGGTGGAATATCTGACCTACAGGGCAAACAGACAAACTGAACTCCAATCAAGTCTTTCTTGGGACTGAAAGCCAAGACCTACATTAGCTCTGCTCACCCCTGAGGGATTTCTGGTCACCTCCAGCTGGAATTATGGGACCACAAAATTCCTACCTTAGCATGCTGATATCTCCCCAAGGTTCTAATAATTTGTATATTTTTACAAGTTCTAGAAAAATCTTGTTTTCCCTGATTTTATCTCTGTTTACCTTGCTGGGAAGGCAATCCTTTTGGCATTCAGAGGCAGAACAATTTCATACTTGGACTACTTGATGGGTCCCTCCCTGATGATCTGCAGAGTCTTTGTTCTGTCACTTAAATAGATCGTTTTGGAATGCTTTCTGGAGTGATAAATGCTTAATGGAGGAAAGAATCTTTCTTAGTGAAGTCATGTGAGGGATAGAATTGCTCATTTTAATAGAGAAAGTTAGGAAATTCGTATTTGGTGTTTTCCAACAAAAGCATGAAAATGCCCAATAGTTAAAGCAATTACAGAAATTAAGGGAAGAAACCCCCAAATGACAATTCAAACAGGTTTGGAAGCCCTTTTTGTCTGTCCTTTTTGCTGTAATTTGGGAATGGAGCAGGACAGATATTAAATGAACGTGAACATTTGGAGTTTTTTCCTCCCAATCTGCAGACTCAGCCTTGGAAGAGTGGAATTGGTTGATGCTTGGCCTTAGACAGGCAGAGGGAAGGTTTAGATGGGGTATGGGGAAGAAATCCTTCCTTGGTGAGCCCTGGCACAAATGCAAAGCAGCACAGGGACAGCTGGGAAGGGATTTGATCCATCCCAGTGAGCTCAGGACCTGCCTTAGCTGTGCATTAGGATCTACAGGCATCAAAGGCCTTAAAACCATCAGCAGAGAGGTTCGAAGACTGTTTTTCCCATGATTATTTCATATTATTCTATTTTTAAAAACTCCTATAAAAAGCCTTTAAAAAGCTCCTAGTATATATATATATATATAAACATGAGACAGATATTGAGAGGAAAGCTAAAAGTGCAGAATTCTGATGGCAGCCTATGTTATAAACCAAAATATAAAAAACATCAAAACAAGGAATCCAAACCCAACATAGAGTAATGAAACAAACTCCTTCTTCCAGAAAAATTACCAAACTACCATAATCTTTCAAGAAGGTTAGAATGCCATCTCTCAGGTGGCAACCCAAGCAGTTTTCAATAGATTTTTATTAAAATTAAGGAATTCCTAAGATACTATTACTATAAGTTCCCTAGAGGAGTGGGAGTGGGTGAGTTGTTTGGTTTATGAGGTTTTTTTTTCCTTTTTGACAATTGGGAATAAGATTTTTTTTTCATGTCTGCATAAAATATAAATGAACTGTAACATTCTTATAAATAAAAAAATTCTCAAAGGCCTCTCAACAAATTGCCTACAAAATGCAATTTTTAGAAACCAGTATATTAGTAATTTATGCTTAGCTCCTATGGGCTTTTCTGTTTGGTTGTTAATTTAAAACTTTTTACCCCCAAGAAAAATAAATTAAAACCAAAAATTAATATAAAGTTCTTCTGTTTTGCAAAGTTTGCACACTATCAACTAGAGAAAAACATTTGGTTTGAAAAGGAGCATCATATAATCAACATTACATTAATGCAAGTGAAAAATGTAATAATTCTTTTACATGCTTTGACAAGAAGTGGCTTAACAAGCAGAGATATTTAAAAACAAAAAACAAACCAAAACTGGGAAAAACACTGCTATGTTTTCACAAAGTTTTTGCTGAGAAGAGAAGGAAGGAAAGAAAGAAGGAAGGATGGGAGAACACTGAGGAAATGGTGCTTGCAAGTTCCTTCCAGCAGCCCTGCAGCAGCTGGATGAGGAGGTGGAGAGGAAGAAAATAATTCCTGGCTATAAAAATAAAAATTATCCACTCCTCCCCTCTGGATCCTCCCCAGAAGGAGAAGGAGAAAGGCACTAAGGAGAAATAGCTGATAAGTGGGAGTATCACTTTACGCACTGTTGTACCTAAATATGTGAAGAGCCAGGGACCAAAGAAGACAATCCTAATTAATTTCACTCTAAAGCATATAATTTCCAAAGAAGCCCAACATTAGTCACGTTCTGCTCTGTGTTCTTCTAAAGTTATTTCAGCAGATGTGCTCTTAAACTGAAAGGCAACTGATTTTTGAAAAATTTCAATGTATTCCAGAATGATGATATGAATATAATATATTATTACTTTATATCAGTGTTTTTGCTTCTGCTGCCTAACAGAAGTTATGTAATTGGAAATCAAGCCAGTAAAACAAAGTTCTATCTGGTAATTAAGGCTCCATGTTTTTCATGCTTAATAATCCTACTGCTTGTTTTACCACCAAATTAATTCCACTTTGATGCAACGTGTCCACAAAGGGGCACCTCCCAAGACAATCAACTTCACAGCCATTAAAATACAAAATAGAACAGGGTTGATAGACTACACATCTACAAAGAGAAGTGAAAGATTGGGATTCTCATCTATGTCTTCCATAGCAATTTGCAGAGACCACTATAAATCGAACCTGAGTCCTTAAAAAAAAAAACTTACAGCCACAATCTTATCACCTTCACTTGCTGTAGAGGTACATATTAGAAAGAGTTAAAATTTACACAAACTCTCTCAGTTCATTCAAGAGATGCTTTTCTACAGATTTTAAAACTGTTAACTAGTTCTTCATAATTGCCTTAATAAGGCAGAGATTAAAAAACATTGGTCCAGTTGGCAAAAAATAATTAGGCCTGGGTGTTCTCCCTGAAGGTTTGGGCAAGATTTCCCTACCAAAATTAGGCCCAAGGGAAGAAGTGGTGCACTAGAAATCGAAAACACCAGGTCCAAATTATCATTTTGCCTTTTTTTTTTTTTTTTTTAATGCATCATGTAAGCAAGGAGTTTTTGTAAAGGGGTAAATGCAGAACTGATAAATCAAAATGCTGGCTTAGGAAAAAAGGTGGCTGGGATGTGACTGTGGTGTCCCGCAGCAGGGGGACATGGAAAAGCAGGGTGGGACCAGTACCAGAGCTATGGCTTTCCAGATATAGCTTTAAAGATATAAAAAGAGTTTTTAATAGTTTTTACCTCTATAAGAATTGATTCTGTTGCTTTATGACCAACCTTCTGCCCCTCTTCACTTCATCCCTCTTCATCCTCCTTGGCTGAGCAGCCTTTGTGCTTAAACCAATTGCCACACGGACATAATTATGAAGGAAATTCAGCTTGATCTTCATAACTGACGGGTTGTTTGACAAAGGAGCATAAACATCTCTGTATTATTCTCATTTCCAGGGAATTTGAGGGCTCTTTTGGAGTATTTGGAATTGCTGTTCAAAGCATCTCAAGCCTTTGCCTGCATTATTACAGGGTAACTCCTGCTCCTTCCTGTGCAGGCACTCAGGAGTCCTGTGGAGGTCAAGGTGCAAGAATCCAAATGTTCCTTTGGAGGGTCTGGTCCTGTTTTTTCTTTTTTACAGAGCTGATTCAGTGCAACACTGTAAAATTAAGGTGTTCTTTTGATCCATAACTCAATGAGTTCAGAAATATGATAAAACTCACCCTCACCTGAATTTTTACGTCCAGTAAAATAAAAGGAAAGGAACACAAGGCATCCTCTCTATCTGCGCTAAATAATGAGCTTCATATTTCTGCAGTGTTGCAAATTCAGCAGTGCTTGAGAAAACAAAGGTAAGATTTGTTATTGAACTTGTTTCTGGATTAAAAGTTTTCTCAGAACAACAACAGAGTAATTTACAAAAAGTACAATGAAATAAAGAAAAATAGAGGAACTAATATATTTATTTTTCAGTAGAATTACAAGAAAACACATCAGTGAAACAGGTGATATTGTATTTTAATAATACCATGGAATAGTCTGGAGGAGGCAACAACAGCGGTATTTATTAATATCCAATAATAAACCAGATGCAAAGAGCGAATGCTGCTGGTCTTATCTTTGCAAGAAGTCATGTTAATTTTATTGGGAATTAATTAAAGAAATCAGAGGGAATTCATAACCTAAAGTTAAGTTTTAACATTCAAGGGGTCACACAGTTTTAGATGACACTGTAATTGCAGCACTGGACTCCAGAAAATACTCAAATTTAAAAACATGAAATCATACTGTCAAAAATAGTGCAGAATGCAGCTACAAAATATATAGATGGAAAACTGTAACTAGGAAATCTGGGAGGTGGGTTTTTTGTTTCTGTTTTTTTCTAAGAATAGCTGTAAAGATAGAAGAACCTCTGATTTTATTTGACATGTGTCAGCAGCATAAAAATGCCCAAATAAACCAGACAATCATCACTCATGAAATGTCAGTCTGCTCTAGGCACGCTCTTTGAAAAACTCCTTTCACATGAGCTAGAAGTGAATATTTACTTATGGTAACCTCCAGATTAAAGTATTTTAAAACTTCTTGAAAACAACAATAAAAGACCCTTTAAATCCTCTCAAAAATCTATCTTGAAAAATGGCTTGTTTCAGAGAGAAAGAAGTTCAACAGCAGAAAGTTACACAATGTAAATTTACACACCTGAAGAAATGATCTCTAGCATCTGAAACAGGATGGAGGAAATCAAAAAGCTGATAATATAATAAAAAATGTTACCATAGCTATAGAGAGTTTAACATAATGTCTAGAAGTATCTAAAACCCAAAAAATCCTCCAATTTTCAATATACACTCAGTGAGACATTGCCTGGTTGAACTTCAGCACTGTATTAAATCAGCTATGGGGTCCACAGCACTAGAAAAATCTACAAAATCTGAATTATTCCTTTTAGCAAAAAACAACCCATCTTAGCACAGTGGTGGTGTGTGGAGTCCTTACGTGTCCTGCTCTCACAGTCTTGCAACTCAAGTTGCAAAAATTGGAACTAAGTATCTAAAAATTGGGGTTAACTATTTAAAATTGGAATTAATCTCAAAATTGGATTAACTACTGAAAACTGCCCCGTCCAGCCCGGCCCTGGACACTTTAATATCTCGAATTTCTTGGTTTGTGCTTCAGTGTAGAACTCAATTGACTTATTTTTGTCATCAAATGTGGCCAATGAATCTCATAAAACATTTATTATTAATATGGTTATTGATATTTTTCCTAGAAGATGAAATTAATTGCAATTGATTGATGCATTACAAATCAATGCATAGGGAGATATTGTTAAACAAAGAAAAAAACAGTGATGATCTAAAGGCTGTTAATTAATTGGGGGAAAAAAGGCAGAAGTCCTTGAAGCCATAAACGATATTTGTTTATAATATGTATTATCTCCTCAGTGTGTTTCTTATTCAAGAAGAGAAAATTAATTTGCCAGTCCTTGACCTGATTTTGTTCCCTGTCCATTCCTGTACCTGTGTGTGTAAATAGACTTAACAGGGTCTTGTCTGAAGCCTGGATGGCTGCAAAGTTTGGGCTAAACAACAAAATTAACTCTGGATTTCTAATTTCTGTACCAGTCTTGATGCAGCAATTAGGAAGCAATCCTTTGTCTATCAAAGAATCAAAACCAAAAGAATTTTCTTTCATTTAAATCTGGTCGAGGTATGCAAGCAATTAAAAATTCAGTATGAACCGCTGACAACTGAAATTCTTTCTTCTGAGCACTAAACTCCAGTGGAATATACAGGAAAACATAAATAAACAAACAAACAAATATATATTCCATATATAAATATATAAATATTATTTAACAGTGCAGATATCATATTTTAAAAGAGAGGCTTCCAGAGTATGTAGTCATTTTACTGTTTGATTATCCAATGCCATCCATAAATGGACATGACATGCTTCTGTTTCTTCTGCACTGGAATGAAGAGGGTGAAATAAAATTCTGCTTATTTTCCTCATCATCAAGATGGGATTTTTTTTTTTTTCTACTAGTGAGGCAGTTTGTGTCATGGCCAATTATAATTAACATTTAATTAACTTTATAAGTGACATTTTGGTATGTTTTCTTGATATTAAGGACTTACATGGTACAGAATTTCTGTAACAGCCCTTTCATCACACTTCAAAAAAAATGTAATTTTGAGTCAGAAACTGCTGTACTTCAAGATTACATTGGCAAAAAGAGACACAATCCTGGAGAGAAATGTAAGATTTTGGTATATGTTGTGAAAAGCTCTCAGCATCCTGAGGTATCTCCTGTGTGGACATGGTCGGGTTCCTGTCCTTTTCACTCTGGAGAAAGCTTAAATTAATTTTGATGCAAATCTTTATCCCAGTACCCCAGTCCTGCCCCAGTCTCCCTGTTTTCATGTCAATCCATTACCTTTCTGATTTTCTACCCTGTCCTGTTGAGGAAGAGAGAGTGAAAAGATTTGTCCAAAAAACCAAAAAAACCAACTATATGCTTAGAGATGACAATGTAAATGTGTTATTTGGAGCAAAAAAAGGCTCTCTAAAAAGATGTAAGAATAGAAGAAATAATACGAGTTTTTGTTGGGTTTGGAGAGCTGATCATTAAAAAAAAAAAAGGATTTAGAGGGTCCTGGAGTATGAATTTAACCCCATCTTTCCAAACCATTATAAAAAAATGTTTAAATATTCCCATTTCATGGAATCTAGTCAGTCTAAGTGGCACAGGCAGAAGGAGACTGGGGGACAATCTCTATACAGATCTATACATTTATAGAGCAAACAGACACCAGAATACTGATGGAGTACAACAGGCAGAGCAGCATTCCAAACTAAAATAATAATAGTAATAATAGTAATAATAGTAATAGTAATAATAATAGTAGTAGTAATAATAATAATAATAATAATAATAACTGTTTTATCATAATATAGTGCATAATATTATTATAATAATTTATTTTAATATAATATAATAAAATAGAATATATAGACTATAATACATATTATAGTTATAATTATGTTGATATTATTATACTTATACTGATAGAATTATTAATTAATATTATTATCGATATAATTATCATTAGTACTATAAAGTTTATTTATATTATAAATAAATAATTAATTATAATAGTTTGAGTATATATATTATATATAAAATTATAATTGATATTATATTACAATAAAACTAATTATTATTACAATTATTATTATTATTATTATTATTGTTGTTGTTGTTGTTGTTGTTGTTGTTGTTGTTGTTGTTGTAGTTGTATCTAAGTAAGTAGCTATTTTGTTAAATAATCTTCAGTGAACCCTCCTCCTAAATTTCTCTAATTGCCATATTTCCCTCAGTCCACTGTTGATATCCAAGGCATCTATAACAAGGAAATCCAAAATATATTCACAGGTTGTTTCCTTTTCTTTGGTTCTGGAACTTGTATGCTGTGGTTTCACGGCAAGGTTTCTATTTCTTATATTCTAAGAAACACTGAGAAATAGATCCCTTTTTCAGTTTCTGTCTGAGATTTTGCTATCTTCTCCATAGTTTCCTTTATAGCTTTCCCAAGCAGAAGAATCTCAGTTTATTTAATGTATGCATTTGCAGAATGAAATAGATTAAATTTTATTCTTGAAGTCATATTTGTTCCTGTTCTACATTCATTATTTTTACCTCTTTTATTCCCCTGTGGTTTTACACAGTGGTACAAAGATATCTTCTCTTTTGTTCTCTTATTCTTGTCCTAATTTTTCTCATAATACCTGCTTGCTGAACTCCCTCTAAAGCTGCTATTTCCATATAATTATTCATTATATGATTTCAAGAGCACTTTTGTGAGCACTAACACTGGTTCAGAGCCTACCTCCTGTGCTGGCAGAGCTGTTTTTCATCAGTTGAACCCCTCTTGCCACATTTTTGTCCACACAGCCCTGTGGAAGCTCTCTGAAGGAGTTCACTGATGGATTCACTCTCTGCATTAGGAAATTTTGGATCATCCAGACTTTGCCACCTCTGTGGCAGCTTTTATTTTGCATGGAGACTAATTATACAGCTGATTTATATGGGTGAATTCATGTTGCAAACATTCTAGGGCACTCTTTGGACACTCCAATACCGGGGATTTCCTCAGAGACACTTCAGCAAAAACCAAAAGTTCTGCTTTAACCAAATCTTCTGTCCAGTGCCCTGCAAAGAGGGTCCAGTGTAAGAGAAAAGCTTGCACATTTTGAACCCTGTTTGTACTCCTAATACACTGTTATTTCCCTCTACCAAATTTATTCACATGTATCCATTTACACTTTACATTTTATATTGTATATATTTACAATTTCATGCTTTATTGCTGGCAAATGAAACATTACTGAATTTTTCTTTATCATCACTAGTACTGAAAGGAAATTTACCCTGAAATCTTAAGGTAGACTTGGGGGTTTTGGACTAAATTATGCTCCCACTCCTTTCCTTCTACAGAAAAGAAAATCTGATCCAGGAGGCCATGTAATGGTGCATTAGATAACAGTAGGATCAGTATAGCTTTCCCCTGAAGTTGAATAAAAAGTTTTTTCCTTCCCTGTAATCCTTAATAAACCATCAGAGCAGCAGGATCTATGAGAACTATTCCAGGCAATTCTAACTTGCTGCATATTTTCAAAACAAAACCAAAGATGCACTTAGAAATAGCATTTCGTGAATGGCAGATAAATTATTTTTCTTTTGTTTCATAGAACTGTCGAATTCCAGAATAGTTTGGATTGGAAGAGATCTCAAAGCCCATCTTGTTCCACCCCCTGCCATGGGCAGGGGCACCTTCTACTAGACCAATTTGCTCCAAGCCTGTTCCAACCTCATTGTAATTATTTAAAATGAACTGAATTACTAATGAGATTTTCCTCTTTTCTCCCTGTCTTCATCTTGCATGATTTCACTTCTCACACCTGCTGTTTATTCTGTATTTATGTCTGTCATTTTCACCTTACACTGATCATAGGAGTGTGGATTTTTTTTCTTCCCTTAGTAGCAGTTCACTGGTCTAGGATTTGAAGAATGTGATTCAATTCTCTTTCCATTAGCTGTCACCTGTATTATGCTTTCCCTTGGGTTTTCCCTGCTGTTACTCAGCAATTTCTCAGCTATTTCAAATTTCCATTGCTGGCAGCTTTCATACTGTTGCTTGCCACTCACTAAGGTGAGAGTCATTAATAATGATGAGAATGCTCTGATGCTCTCTTTGCTGTGAGCATGGCTGGGGTGTGTGCCAGGCACAAAGGATGGGATTTTCCCCCATGAAGACAATGTCCCAGTGGAAGGGGCTGCCCAGGGATGTGGTGCCAACTCCATCTTCATGGGTTTCCCACCCTGAGCTGCCTGGGGTTGTATTCTCAGTTCCGTCAGAGAGAAAAAGAGAAAGATTTCTGCCAGGCTAAGCCTGGGAGAAAGTGCGAGAGGAATGTAAACAATCTATTATCTTGTTTTCTGCTCATATTGTTTATAGAGATGTTCTACCACTCTGACCTAAGTCCAGTGTGACAATCAGGTGAAATGGTTTCACTTTAAGACCAATGGAATCAATGTTCACAATATTCTCTATAAAAGAGAAAAAGTGCTTTTGAATAAACACTCATTTGCCTTCTGAAATCGTGCGAGTCATTTCGCCCGTCCCTGGCCCAACAGCATCATCAGGTGACCCCAGTGTTGTGAGCCAAGGTTGGACAGGACCTCCCAAGGCCCTTTGCAGCCTGAATTATCCATGAGCCCGTGACATCTTCCTTTTACAGCACAGTGCAGCTATTAGATAAATACTATACCACATCCCTGTGCACAAGGAAGAGAAAAGAAAGAGGGAATTCAGATAGTATTAACATAATGGGTTTCAGTTTTGAGCAGAGATCTTTTCTAGTTGATAAGAGATGAGGAAGGATCAGAATATGCACAAAAAAAATATTATTCTGTCTGAATGGAAATAAGAAATTACAGATGTGGAAAATCAATCACCAGAAAGCTCGAAACACCAAGATTTGCTGTTGTAAAACAAATTTGTAAATTCAGTCATTAAATTAAACTCCACACCTAGCTTGATGTTTTGTCTTTGATAAATATGGAATGTGATTTGAATATTGATTTTTATTTTCTTAAGATTTCTGGTTTTGTTATAAATGGAAACAATGCAGGAAAAGGACTCCAGGACGTGAAAGATTAATCCTACCTTACCTACTCTGACCAGGAGCATTTTTTGATAAATTAATTTCCTTGAGCCATTAAAGCCTTGCCCCTTCCCATAAATTGTAATGGAACTTATCTCTAATTATGGGTTATGTGTCAAGCCAGATCTGATCTTCTTTCAAATACCAAATCCTTCAATAATATTTATCCACATCAAACATCTTATGTTTAATGATGACAGAAATGATGAAATCATTCATCAGAATCACTTTTCAAGTTGTGATAAAATCAGTATTAAAGCACTGGTGAGCTGTACTTTAACAGCTTCCAAGTGGAAAAAAGAAGGATTTTGAAAGTCATACTGAACATGTGCATACAAAATAATACAGAATACTCATTAAATTCCTCCAAACTCTTACTGTATTGATTAGCAGTCAAACTGCCAGGGATCTGACCTATTTGCTCTTCTACATAGCACCCTTCTGACATTTACTGTAAGGAGAAACGTGCCTCCTCTTCCAGTAGGATCTGGTAGCAAATGAGGAAAATTAGAGCAGGAACAAAGAAAGCAAGAAACTGGGAGTGGTGACAGACATATCCTGGTTTGCTCTTGGCTCATTAAAAAAAAAAAAGAATTATTTATTAATTATTATAAAATTATCAAACATGCACACAAGCTATTCATTTATGTATTCTTTGGATCATGGAAATGAGAGATGAGACAGCTGCACTTTCAGCTTTTGCTGTCTCTGGGTGGTTACACAGCAGGAAATGCTTCAGAAATGCATTCTGACCCTTCTCCTCAAATCGCTCCCGTGGATCTCCATGGGTGAGGCATCATCACTGGGAGCTGGTTGTGTGTAACACAGGAAGGGGCTGGTCCCATTCCTGGTTTTCCAGAAGAAGAGGGTGTGACAGGATCCATATCCATTGTGAATGACAGTTCACAAAACCATCCAAAGCAGCTGTTCAGATCAAGCATTTCCCCTCCCAGAGCGTGTCAGTGTGGGGACCAGGGCACACAACCTCTGTGCCCACCCTGAGCACTTGAACTGCACATTTCCTTCCCTGTCAGGTCAGATATTTTTGCCCTGGCAAGGATGAGGCATTAAAGGAAGAGCAGTGAGATTCCAGTTAACAGAGCACCCTCTCAATTGCACTGCTCAGATTAAACAAGCACAGGGATTGATGCAAAGGAGCTGCTCAGACCAATGAGTCAGGCACTCCTGGTAAGGCATGAAATTGTTCTATCTATCACAGGCTGGAGTGTTCTCTCTGTACTGCACATGTAAAAGTACATTAAATTGGGACTATTGTACTGTGACATTTCTATTCCAGACAATTGCCAGCTAAATCAATGCACATTTTATCATGTCTTTGAATGTCTAGAAATAGTTTGGTCCACAGTGCCTTGTCAAACACTTTGGCGTGAACGTTTTCTCAGGAGGGCTCTGTAATTCTGCGCAGCTAGCCCAGACTGGGGTAACAAATTCCTGACCCTTCTGGGTCAGAAACATTGTTATTCACACACAGCTGCTGCTCCAGTGTGGGAGGAATTCAGGAGCACTCTGTAATTCCTACTGGCAAGAATAAAAGTGGACTAAAGCCCTTCCCAGCACTGGACTACACATAGCCTGGCAAGTGGGTTGCAGAATTCAACATCGACTTCTGACAGCAGAACAGGAGTAAAATCTGATTGGGATGAACCAGAATTTGGGACTTTACCATTGCTTCATCTGGGTAAAAAAAAGCAGAAGCAGGGCAGACATAAATTCTTGATCCTCATCTCTGTTTAGGCCTGCATGAGAATGAAAACTAGAACAAAGAATATTAAATCACATTTCTCAAGTAAAGCCAAAACACTGAAATTATACACAATGCCAAGCACAAGATATCTGCAAAATGTGCAGTTCAGATGGGTCTTACTCTCTCTTATATTTTCTGTCATTTAATTTCAGAATTTAAAACCACCATGCAAGCACAGATCTAAAGCTTAACCTGTTAGAGCTGAAGGACACTGACAGGGGTGGAAGCAGGCTGTTAAAATGAGAAATTGCCATATAACTTACAATAATCATGTGAGCAACCCAGGATTCTCCAGTTCAACACTTCTCTGCCTGTTTGATATCCTAGGAGTAAATACAGCCTTTAAAAATCAAACAGAACTAATTTATTAATGTATCCTTAGCACTTTAAGAAAGATTAATGGTAATTTTCTAGTTTTACACTGCCAATGTTTAGCAGAAAGCTATTAGAAAATCAGTGCATAATGACACTGCTGAGGTATTTACTGATCTAACAGCAACACTGGAGAGAAAGATTCTGGACTCAGAATTTATACACATGTGGCAATTATCTGTGAAGTCTGGGAGAGAAATAGCTGGGTTTTTTCCTTTTAAATAAATGTTTTTGAAGAAATGGAAACAATATTTTCTGGGAGGAATGCAGTTACTTTCTGAAGCTACAGAAATTCTCACATAATCCAGGAGTGTTGGGAAATTCATATAAATATGAATATAACAGTTACTATTAGAGATCACAACAAGGCATCCAAAGTTCTTAGAAGTTTTATTCGATGTCAACAGCCTTTAATAAGCTTGGACTTGCAATCTTGGAGGTTTTTTTCCAGCTGTAATACTTCTGTGATTCTGTGGGAATGAAAGGACACAGATCTCAGTGCCAGTCACTCATCTTGCCCACCAACCAATTAGGTGGATAAAAATTGAGACATTTTCTCTCTTCTCCACAGTACCCAAATGCTTCTTTGGAAGATTAAAGTAGCCAACTGTCTTGAAGGTGTTTCTTTGCTTCAGCAAAATATTAAGAATATCACAAAATTACCCCAACACAGTTGGATTCCTAGCACTCCTCTTCATCCCCTTTGCAAAAAAAAAAAAAAAAAAAAACCAAAAAAACCCCAACAACAAACAAACAAACCAAACCAAACCAAACCAAACCAAACCAAACCAAACCAAACCAAACCAAACCAAACCAAACCAAAAAAACCCACAACAAAAAAACCCAAACAACCCAGGAGCCAACAGTGGAGCATGAGCACATCCAAGTGATACCAGTCAGTGAAAAAAGACAGTGAACATGATAAAATAATATTTGATTTGTGTTTAATGATACTTGAAAAAACATTGACATCATGAGTGCAGAATGGAAGCAGCTGACTGAAGCCAGTTTTTAAGGAAGGGATCTTTGGGTAATGGAAGTATTTATATGACTCCATTACAATGTGCCCTTGCTCAAAAATTGGATAAAAGTAAAAATTAGGACATGGAACAGGTTTATAGAGGTTTCCTTGGGCTTCTTTTCCTTATTTGTTCTTGATGGCTCTGCGGCTTTATTGTCAGTCCAAGCTGAAATGAATCATTCCCAATCCAAACAGGAGACAATAGCGTCATGGTCATGGAAAGATAGACACACAAACACCATCCTGGAAATATAAAGATGAATTCTGAGTGCCAATGAAGCAGCTCAAATCCACAGCTGAACAACTGTGGAATATCTGGAGAAAATACAGCTGGGGAAAATAATAATGGTCACAGGTCTGGAAAACATGACTCAAAAGAAATGACTGCAGAAAATGAAAAATTTAGGGAATGGCTGAAATGATTTTTAATATTCCTCAGCTACATTTGCTGAAGGAAGAAGAATTCATTTTTCTATATGCACATAACCAGAAAAAAAAGGAATTCTGGAATGAGAAAGGTACAAATGTGGCATTAAGAAAAACAAAGTCCACAGTTCTTTATCAGAGAGGGTCACTAGCAAGAAGTAAGTTACCTGGTGACTGTGGACTCTATTTTCCCTCTCTGATGAATTACACTTATTTAGACTTGACCACTCTAAGTGTAGTGAAAATTACTTCGGCCAACTGGACGGAAATAAATTCTGTGCTTTCATAAATTCTTTGTTCATCTTTAACTAGGAATGGAAAGAATCTGCAGGGAACAGGCAAAAACTGCAAAAATCAGAGAGCAAAGAGGAGAGAGGGAGTGAAACTCCACCTCGAGTGTGGTCAATATCATGTGATTCTTAAGAGAATAGAACACCTTTCTGTTGTGTCCTTCTGCAGTGCTCAGCACAATGAATTCCTAATTGAAGGAAACAGTCACTAAATAAATGCAAACCTGACTGTAAAAAAATTAACTGGTCCTGCTGGATGTGTTCGTTCTACAGGCTGAGAAATTGCAGGATGAATAATCTTTTGTATTTCCCTTTTGGCCAAAAGGATGAAATTTGCTTTAATGCTTTTTTTCCCCTCTGTTGAATGACAGAAAAATCCTGGTAATATGCTGTCACAGTATTTCAAGTCTCATTAAGCACTTGTCTACTGCAAGTAGGGTCTTTATGTATTGTCACAAAAGAGTGACACTTCTGGACACTGGATTTCCTAAATCAAGAATGAAATGACAAGATTACTTCAGTTGGAATGGAGTTTCATACCCTTTACTTTTGAATAATGGCAGTAACTTTGAATTGTGAATATTAGGATGGCAATAGTCAGGTTTCTTTACCTTTGCTTTCTATCCATACATATAGACAAAATCTAGCTCTTCACTATTCAAGCATTCCAACAATTTTTCTTCAGAGGGACAAATCCATCATTTGCACTGAAGAAATGATAGTAATTCAATGGAGAGTATCAGTAGCTGAAAAAAAAAATACCGTCTGTTAGCATCCACAGTTCCAACCCTTGTAAAACTTGAAAAAGCTCAGGGAAGTTGCCAGAAATCTTTCCTTAGACCTCAAAGGCATATGAACAAAATATATGTAATAATTGCCTGGCAGAACTAGGAATGTAGACACATTTATAACTTGCAGCAGCAGAACACAATACCTAATAAAAACCTGTTCTGGAAGATATTTTTAATGAAGCTGATCATCTGTGCTGGAAGCTGGTCTCCAGTAACAATTAAGAAAAAAATTGCAATAGAAGAAGGAACTTGCAGTGTTACAACAAAAGAACATGATATAATCTTTCCCTCTCTCCGTGTTCCCAAAAGAAAAAAATAAACCAATGAGTTTCACAGAATATTTCCAGATTTTCTGTTCTTTGTGCAAACTATGTGTCACTTTGTAAATGAGAATGACAGTCTGAAAGTTTCTTTTTTCTGATACACATCATCTTTCTAATTTGTGATCCATAGTTCAGGCACTTGTGATTTTACATTCTTCCCAGTTCAAATCCAGCTGAAACACTTGCACATTTTTATTGCTTGTTAAGTTTTGATAGCAGCCTTTTTTGCAAGGATAGAAAATTCTGAGATGCACCTTTTTAATCCCTACACATAAAAACATTTGCAGAAAACCTACCAATAAATAGTGGAACAACAACTCAGTGAAGCTGAAGCTGGATTATCTTTAAGGTCCCTTCCAACCCAAACCATTCTGTGATTCTGTGAAATGGTTCATGGATACAACATTCCTGCGTTATTCCACTTCCTTATTAGACTGGCACAACATTCCTACCTCTCTGGAAACCTTCTGGGTGTTGGATGCCTTCATATTGGTGGGTTGAGCCTTCACTGCACTATTGGTTTTAAAGTATTCCTAATTTTTAAATTTCCTTCTCCAACGGAGAGTGCTTCTCCATTGTTTGAAATGTTAATTTTATTAATAAATGTTGTATGATGTGCACATGCAGTGCATGACATAAATAGAAGATTAGTGATTGTTAAAAATAATTTTAAGACATGGTGGTTGAAAACAAATGGCTTCACTTTCATTCTAATTGATGTAATCCATTACCAGGGTGCAACTTCTATCCATGACTGCTTCTAATTAGCAGTCTGCCTAATTAAAAGTGCACTGATAACTTCTCCCTGGGATCTCCCTTGCTCAAGTCCATCCATGCTGAGTGACAGAAATAAAACGTAGGCAGTGGGAACGGAGCATTTTAAATATTTAGACAACAATTTGTGTTGGGGAAAATAATGGTGGGTGGATTTTCCACTGTCTGGAAGGAAAGAACATAAAGACTCTTTTATTCCTCTGGCTACCAGGTTGTCAGAGAATGATTAAGGCTGAAAACAGATCATTGAGTCCAAGTTAATGCAACACTGAACCTTGAAAGGTCTGAAGGCTTGAGGTTAAAATCAGCATCCAAAAATTAACAGAGTGTTGTTGAATTACTAATGTTGTACTGCAAGCAGAGCCAAACCCATATTAGCTCCCACAGACCTTTAAATACACCAGGACTTGGAGCATTATGAAGACATCCTGCCTTTAATCCAAGATAAACCAGCCCAGGACCCTCCAAATGCAGGGATTCTGGGATGAAGGATCTGACTGCACTTCTGTCATTTTGTGTTTGACTCCTCTTCTCCTGCATTCCTTGGCAGCATTTCCTTCCCATTGATGAGCACCCTACTGGGCATTCTGAGCCTCTCCAAAGGGCTCATCAGTGGCCACCTAAATGGCTGGAACAGGGAACAGAGACAGGAACTTGCATCTATCTTTATTCAGGATGGAAACTTGTAGTGCCATGTGACATTCACATTCTCTGGACAGAGAGGCATAATTCTCTCAGGAGAAGCACAGAGAGAAGAAAAAACAGTCTTTATCTCTGCTCCTTTGTTTTACCCATGTGGAATGTGGTGTGGAGATTGTTTACCTGCAGTGATGGCTGGGTTGGATTCTGGTGAAGGTTGTTTGGGGTCAGTGACCAGTGGGATCCAGCAGTGGCCTGGACTCTCAGCAGAGAGTCACGAGTTTGTTAGTTAGTTGATAGAAAAGTTAGTAGGTATGCAGAATAGGATAAGTTCTCTTTAAATAGTATATTAATGTAATATAGTATAGCTTTAATAAAGCTATCCTTCAACCTTCTGATTTAGAGCCAGACATCATCATTTCCTCCCTGAGTTGGGGTTGCCTTTTTTACTGTAGTGCCACTGCAGCCACGCTGGGTTAAGCATGGGTTTGTCATTTGTTCATTCTGAACATTAGTAAGGTCAGAACCAAAGTGAGCACAGCCCCCATCTGTGTCCCTGTGCGGGTCCAGGAGGCTGGGAGCTCAAATGCTCTGAACTGAATTTGTTACCAGAGACACACAGATTTTCCTCCAGGGCTTTGCAGAAGCATTCCTACAGTGACTGCTAAAATAATTTCATTATTATATTTCAATCCATTAGCTCAAGCCAGCATTTAGCATCCTTGAAAGTCAGCAGAAATCAATCACAGCTCAGGTGACAATAATGAATTATCTCTGCTTCCCTGAAAGGACCAAGCAACAAACTCTCTCCAGTGGTCTACTGAGCTCCTCACAGACAAAGTCCCAACCAGGTGACCCTCAATAATTTTATGAACAGTGAAGACACCAGAACAAACTCAGATGCTTTGCATCTAGACTTGATTCAACACTTGGATAAGAATGAATTTGAAAATCCCTTGGAGAGCTTATAAACATCTGTACACTCATACTCCCTATTTTACTTTTTTTATAATTAATCATGATTAATGAATAAGCAAGAAAGTGTCTGGATTTAGCATCTGAATAGAATCAATAGCAAATATTTATGAGCAAAACTCATAAAATTTCTTGCTTTCTTCTACTTTCAGTCATATCCTATAATAGCCTTATTCAATTATAGTTGAAAAAGCTTTAAATCCAAGTTCAGACAGTATTTTTGAGCCTATGGATTAATAAATGTATTACTTACTGCAGTATTTTCTTTTTCATTATTCCTTTGAAATAGTAACATAAGCACGTCAAAGGAAAGAAATAACCATGGCTGAGGTGGATTCCGTGGCAGGCAGACTCAGTGACCAGACAGGTTTTCAAACACAGCAATGGTGTGATAGCACCTTTGAAAAGGTACGGGGATATTGCACATTTATTTTAAATAAATTAAGTAATTTTAAAGTGCTATACCAGAGTATATTGCTTAAATGTCATCAAATGTTTCTACAGGCACTTATCCAAATTAAGGCAAATCCTCAATGATTTAATGATATTTAGAAATAAATTCTTATTCAATTTCTGATTTTTTCTAAAGAAAAACTTCAAAGTAATCCACTCTTTGCAGCAGTCTCACACACTCACACACAGAAAATCCAAAGACATGCCAGTACTGATATGCTGTAAGAAAACTGTTGTTATTGAAGGCAAAATAGGAATTGTGAGGCAACAGCTTGGTCTAAAAAGAACTAAAACCAGAGGAGTTCCTAAAGAGGACCTCAAAATCTGGGCAGGTTTTTCTTTCTGAAACAAACAAACAAACAAACAAACAAAAACCAATAAACAAAAATCAAAACAAACAAATATTTTCCATAGGAGAAATTGATTTCTCACAGAGTGATTCTAAGTTTACTGCTTTGTTTTTCTTAGTCACCATTTGCAGAATTAAAAATACAAGAAAAATCTCTGGGTTTAGGCACATCTTTCCTTGTTTGATCCTGTCAGAAATTCATGTACTGTAACAGAAATTACTACATATTGCACAGAATATGGAAGTGTGAAGACTAAGCACAAGAAGAAGGAAGGAAGGAAGGAAGGAAGGAAGGAAGGAAGGAAGGAAGGAAGGAAGGAAGGAAGGAAGGAAGGAAGGAAGGAAGGAAGGAAGGAAGGAAGGAAGGAAGGAAGGAAGGAAGGAAGGAAGGAAGGAAGGAAGGAAGGAAGGAAGGAAGGAAGGAAGGAAGGAAGGAAGGAAGGAAGGAAGGAAGGAAGGAAGGAAGGAAGGAAGGAAGGAAGGAAGGAAGGAAGGAAGGAAGGAAGTGAAAAAATCAGGCAGTGGTACCATGGGACATCAAAAGCATGGAGCTCTAATAAAAATTGATTTTTATTCTTAAAAGGCTTAAGGTTTTGCAACACACAAATGTTATAAATGCCCTCTGTGAATGTTTGTATTTTTTCTTTTGTACTAAACGTGTGTTTTAATTAAATAGAATTATTGTTTGCTTGATTGATTGATTGATGGATTAATGAAAAGCAAAGTTGTATCACAGCAGAATTTAATACCTAGGAGACTTTTCCTACTAAATCTTCATTAGTTTCTACTGCCATCAGAACTTTGAAAAGTGCTCTGTTTAATGGTCAGCTATCATCTCCCACAGAATGAGAAATGTACAATAATGGTTTTAAGGCTCAGAGCTATTGTCAATATTGAATATTATGGTGTTAAAATCAAATTAAATTCGAAATGACAATTTTTTTTCCATTCCCAAAAGGGTAGAAACAGAGCTATGTTTTAAATAAAAACATAAGGGCCATGAAACGTGGTTGAGTTAGCCCAATTAAATACTGGGCATCATTTATTTTAGCAGAATGCTTTAATAATTGAGATAGGGAAACATTCGTATAGCAGTCCTTCTTTTGTATCGATCTAAGGTGATTCCAGAACATGTGTGATTCTCTGATATACTTTGGCTAATATAGTGCAAAATTTCAAATACATTATAGTAATGATATGAAAATACACTGAATTGTTTGCAAAAACACTGTTAGCTATGTTTCCTCCATAATCTGTATTAATAAGATGCAGAAATATGAAATGGTTGGTGTTTGAATTTTTAAACACAAAATTGGCATAGCTGCTCCTACTGATATTGCCAATTCATTCCACTTGTTTTGACGTTTGGTATAATTATCTTGTTCTGTGTTTCTGGCATGTTTCGGTCTGCCCAGGAGTAACCTCTCTCCTTGACTCGTGTGGGATTTACTTAAGAGAATAGAATTTCACTGGAATTATATGATCAATTATTGGTAAAACACTATCCTTGAGAATTTAAATAGACTGCAGTAATAGAGAAAATTTCTGAGGTCAACACTCAGAAAAATCCAATAAAATTGGATTTGTTCTTCTCTGCTAGGAAAATTTACTTTAAAGTCTTCTTACAATTTAGATCTCTTTCGTAACATTGGTAAAACAGCAGCTTTTTCTCCCACTTCAGACTTCAAAAAGGAAAGTAAACACTATGAAAAATGGCATTACCAATCTGGATATAAAAGAGGAATGTACAAGTATAGTCTCCAGCATAAAATTCAGGATGGCATCAGCACGCTGGTGTGTCCTACTCAGACTTCTCAGGGAGTCCCAGACCTATTGCAGACTCCTGTGTAGCTGAAAGAAATTAAATAATAAGTAATTTTGTTATGTCACAAGGAATAAAACCCAAGTAAGTCTGGATCTCACAAGACTTTCTTCACAATCTTCCAATCTGATAATTGTGGACTCATGTCTCATCTCTGATTTCTTTCATGAAACTTGTGCCATCTTATTATGTCTTTAATCTTAAAGCTTCAGTTTTCCTGTCTCTTAAGCTTAAATTTATTCTTTGACTTGAATTTAAGTCCTAGTTCAGTGAACCTAAAGTTCTGGTTACATAATTTACCAGACAGTTAAAGTTATTTAGAATGTACTAAAAGGAAATGGTGACAGTGAACCTAAGTAAATGTGTTTAAAAGTATCTGAGTATTTATTTCAAAAAGGACTTGTGGAGGTACAAGTGCCTGCCTTGAACATGGTGCTTGTAACTCAGGGCTAAACTAACAGGACATTTAATGTTTCTGTAATTAAATATCTTAGCTACGTGCAGTAAAAATAATCGAGGTTTCCTCAAGACAAAGGAAAAGACTCTTTTATTCCCAGAATCACACAATATTCTGAGTTGGAAGGGACCAGTAAGAATCATCAAGTCCAACTCTGTAGTGAATGGCCCATATGTGGATCAAACTCCCAGCTGCCCTGACCCATGATTATTGTTGCAGTAATTCACAGATTCATCCAGAGGCTAAAATACACTCCCTGCATTTTGTTCCAGCCCTTGTCAGCCAGAAATAAAAGAGCACTAAATGCACCTTAAGCAGCACTGCAGTTTGCAAAGGCAGATATTGGCATAGCTCCAGTCACTTGCTGCAGGTATTTGTAATAAAGATGGATTATCAACTCCTCATATTCCTTATGTCTTCCAGGGCACAGCTAATCCAAACAGATCCATCTGGACATTGCAATGAATTAAGCAGTAGTTTTTATTGCAAAGCCCTTAAAATAGATCCTGTAGAACAGTCCACTGAAAAAGAATACAAACACAGTCAAAAAAGAGATAGAAACTATGTGATACAGACACTGGAGACGCTGGATTTAAGATGTTCATTTTACCCAAGAAAATAATGAGTTCTGGTGTAAGCCCACTGCTGTTTGTGAGTCAGCTGGAATTTTATGTGTTTCTTACTTTAATTCACCCTTTGTATAATAACGGAACTATTTTTAAAGGGGCAAACTCAGTCATCATATGTTTAAAACTGGTAGAGAATATTCCAACTCACTTTTCCTTGATTTTTTAAAACTTCTGGATGAAATCTTGGAATTAACAACAGTTTGACATGTCATAGGCTATGAGTCCCCCAGGGAGTCCCTTAACCCCCTGACCATGATTTTGCCTCAGCTGGGAGTTTTATTCATGTCCTTTCATCTTCAAGAGCCAAAGCCTTTGACTTTAAATTTTTAAGCTTAATATTTGCTCTGCTGTCATGCAACAGCTCATCTACTTGGTTTCACGATTGTTCTGGTTGCTTGTATTTTAATTTCAAATGTTTTAAATTTTTTTAGTGTTTTGCAGCAGCTTTCTGGTTCTTATGCCAGATTTTCTTCACTGAAGGTGATGGTGAGTGTAGGGATGGTGACTCTTGCCATCCAAATGAAATGTGACATGAAAAGAACATTCTACTTTTTTCATATCCTAATATTTTTTTTCCATATCCTACTACATTTTCTCTCCTTATTAAAGAACCAAAGGGCAATGTGACCCAAAGTCAATATGAAATCTAAAAGAGAATATAGAACCCCCAAATATATGTACTAGAACCCTGCCTCCCACCTTGGTATAATCATAATGCACATACATGGTTGTGATCTATCAAAAATTTCTCTTTAAGTGGTGCTATTATTTCCTAAATAAATAGAACCTAGATAAATAAATAAAAACCCAAGGTTTGTGTGCATTCCTTGATTGGCCTTCACCCATTTCATGGATATTTGCACTAAAGAAAGAAAGAGCATCATACAAGCTCAATAATAGAGGCATAAAATTCAGAAATTCCATTTTTTTTATAGCTTAGATTATATCTTATATCTGAATACTTACACTGTGATTCCATTTTAGCAAAAACAGTATAGAGCTGGATGAAATTAGAGATACTGCTGCCTCTCAAAACAGTGGGTATTTCTGTGAAGGCTTTTTTTGGTTGAGTTGGCAATTTCAGATAACAGTCTTGGTAATGAAAATGTTGAAATAACTTTAACAGCCCAAATGGCACCACTGCAATAAACTGCAGCATAAAAATTCAAACTCTTTTGGAGCATATAAGCTTGGCTTAAATAGAGCAAAGCCTTACTTAAGTATCATATTTTTTATTTGTTTGGATTCAGCATATTTTGCGAACAGAAATGTGAGCTAATATAAAAAGAAGTAATGATTGTTGGGAGCTGAATCCTTCCCTTTCTTTACATTAAAAATAGACTGTGAAATGAAGCATTGCCTCAAAAACACCTCCAAGCAATAGAGGAATAATACAGCCACCCATAAACCAACACATTATCAGAATCAGCTCCTTTAATGGCTTCATTTTTTTCTTCCCAAAGTCTCCCCCATAATGAGATCTAACAGAGTCAATTCATTCACCATGAACCAAAATACTGGTATCTGCTTTGACTTTTTTTAAGGTATTTTCCTACTTTATTTTCTTAAAGTAAAATAGAAAAAACCCTCAAGCAAATAAACAACAAAAAAACCTCACTCCAAAACCAACTACAAACAGACATAAAGAATTTCTTTTTCTCAAAGGCACAGCTCTGCTTTACATCCTGGCTGTGACCAACAAAGCCATCAGCTCAGGAAAATGGTCTCATTCAGATGGCAAAGGGGACTTCAGGGACTTCTGCATCCAAGATGACTCTGTAATAACAGAGTTACTAAAAAATTTTAGCTGGCAAATCCTTACTCTGAGCTATGATATTTCAGACTCATCTGCATCATAATCCAGCTTTCCTCCTGGTTTGTGCTGTGATACTTCATATTGTCACCAAATCTTTTTGGTAATCAAAAAAATGATTCTTCAGTAAATCCCGTGCACTGTGACTTGGTGAGACAGAAATCAGTCATCATTAGCACATCACACTGGCTGTGCTGGAGTTCATATAAACCTCAGGTTTAATATCATGTCTGTTAATTACAAAGAGACAGAGACACAGAGAGAGAAGGATAAAGCAAGAGATGGGAAAAAAAAACGAGAGAGGAAGAAGCTGCCAGTGGATTTTATGTCAGACGAAGAGCCATTTGTGGTGTAACATCACAAAAATCTGGAACCACATGGGGCTTGTGAAACAGGAAAGGAAAGGGAGGTTGAAGGACCATTTTTAAACTTTCTGCTGTTTTCTCTGATGTGATGAAATTGCTGGGGTGTGTGTGTGCACTGCAATGTCTTGTTTGAGCTTAACCAGTATTCCTGCACCTCAGAGGCAACATTTCCCTTTCCCTTTCAGTCCCTGGATGCAGAACAGGCTCTGTCCAATGCAGGAAGCACTGACCAACCTTACAAAAACATTGTGCACAGCCACACACTTCACCAGTGCAGCACTGAATGTTGGACTTGATGGTCTTGGAGGTCTTTTCCAACCTCAGCGAGTTCACAATTCTGTGTATTCAATTTCAATTCTGTGTATTCTGCGTCTTCAATTTCTGTGATTCCATGATTCTGTGTATTCAGGGATGCATCCAGCTTGTTAGCCATCAACAATCCCTGAGGGTTTGCTGAAGAGGGGACACAGCTCCAAATGTCAGCCTTCTTTAGGGATAAATTCATCCAGCAGCCAAATTATTCATGGAACTGAAAAAGTAACAGCTCTACTGACAGACCTTTAAGTATCTGTGCACACAGAGGCTGTGGCTGCTGCTGGATCCCTGGAAGTGTCCAAGACCAGGCTGGACAGGACTTGGAGCCACCTGGGCTAGTGGAAGGTGTCCATGGCCATGGCTGGGGGTGGAAAGGGATGATCCTTCAAATTCCTTCCAACCCAAACCATTCTGAGTTTTTGAATCCATGCAGAAAGGGAGAAAAGCCTAAAAGGAGATGAGAACTGCTCCCATTGTTGGATGGAGACAAGAATAGCTGACATGTGCATGCAGATCTCTGTGTGGAGAATGCTCCTGCCTTTTCAAGGACTCTGAAGGTAAAGCTGAGGGAGAGAAAAACTGAGGGAGGAGGAACTCACACAGAGGATAAAGGAGCAGTGAATAAAAGCAACATATAAAAAAACTTTTAATGGGAAAAGCAGGAAACTTAAAGTTTCTGAGTAGTTTTAAGGGTACTTAAGGCTATGAGAAAATGTATTCTGTCCTGCTTTTTAATCTGTCTTTGATCAAACAATAGATTACTCCCCTCAGGCATATACTTCACCTCAGCATATCCTGATAGCCATTAGCAGGTCATGTATCTTGTTTGACTGTCAGCATTCTGGAAGAGACATTTGTGAAGGCTTTGCAGGCATTAATGTAATAGCAGAATATATCTGCACAGAGCCTGGTAAATAGACACAAGAAGCTTCTTTCCAAGGCAAACCAAGAAGCAGAATTTAAAGCAAAATGCCTAGTCTTTCCAGTCTCTTTGTATCTACAGTCCGAGGCTGTAGGTATAAAGGGTAACATCAGGCTGAGAAAATGCAGCACAGAATCCCAAATGGTTTGGGCTGAGAGAGACCTTAAAAGTGCCACCAGAGTGACACCTCCTACTAGCCCAGGTTGCCCCAAGCCACATCCACCCTGGCTTGGGACATTATTTTGCTCTGCTCTTCCTCCCTGTGTGTCATGGGGCTGCATCCCCCTCTGCATCCCCTGCTTACCTCAGCTCCAAGCTGGAAACACCACTCCAAAGTAGGGGCTAAATTTCCAGAAGAGCTCCTGCAACCCCTGCGTGAAAGGCAGGAAATGGCAGGTTATTTATTTGCTTCCATTCCCATCATTATAGTAAGCTGTGTTTGACTTTATGATCACACAGTTGGAATTTTTGCCGCTGAGATATAGGATTGAATGTCTGCTCATAGTTCAGTCAAGTTTTGTTTTATGCACTTCATTTTATTTCTTTTGCAGAGTCATAATGAAAAAATCATAATATCATGAACTAGTTATGGGCAGGGGGAAAAGGAATAATGGGATTAACTCAATCAAAGTATTATATTTATGCAAGTACAGAGACTTCTGACTTTTGATTGTTTATTCCTTGTAAGAAACAGTGAATTTCATGGAATCAGAGACTGATTTGAATTGGAAGGGACCACAAAGATATTTCTTTCCCACAGGCAGGGAAAATATCTGCTTCTATGAATTAAACATTTTTCCAAATCTAACAAATGATATCAGCTCAGTGATACCTGGACACTTCTAGCTACAGCTTTGAATTTTCCAAGTGCTGCAAGGGCATAAACCACATCCTGCTAGCACATCCAGGGTGGTAAAGCTGCTCTGAGATGCTCCTCTAGTTTGCAGCTCTCACTCCAGTTCTAACCAGTTTCTTAACTGATGTCACTCTGCCAGACTGCACCCTAAAAGATAGGAAATAATGTATGTACAAAGTGCTTCCAAAGGGGAACTCTGAAACACACAGGGCAAAACAGCCACAGGAGCAGATGAACCTACAGCTCATCTCTGCAGGGCCTGGGCAGCTCCAAATCTCTGCTCACCCTTGCCAGGTTTATGTTTATTGCTATTATTTAAAGGTATTGAGGGAGTGCAGGAGCAAAGGAGAAATGTCATATTGCACACATAGACTGGGGGTAATTTTTTTTGCCAATGGCTCTTAAATAACACAGTATAAACCCATTAATCCCATTCTCATTTTATCTTAAGTGCTAACTGCTTAACTGAGATTGATCCCTCTCAGGTAAAGATAATGGCCAGGGGATTTCAAGTAGAAAACCCCCCTATTACAGTAAATTAAATTTGTATAGCTGGACATTAATGGGTTATTTTATTGGACTAAGCACAGCAGATATTTAGTCCATTTTCTGAAATATATGATGATGTAGTCACTGGTTCTATCCATGGCAAGAATATTCCCACAGGAGGTGCATTACCAGTGGAATTCAGACCAGGATCTCTCCTCCTTCTCGTGCAATGGCTGAAGGAAGCAGAAGCTGCCACCTGAACACTCTTTCAGATGAAGAGAGCTCTGAATTATTGCCCAAATTTTAATTAATTCTGTTACTAATTAAGTACTGATCCTACATGCAGGCAAGCATAGCTCTTCTCTTGAAGCCTTCACTTTGCTGTTTCACAACTTTTATTTTCACTGATTAATTCCAGTCCACCCCTTCTCTCTTGTGAAGGGACAACAAAAATTGTGTGTCTGGCTGTTGTCCCTTTGTCTGTCCCTTCTCCCTGTCTGTGTCCAGGGTGTAAGGACAACTTGTGTGATTGCAAATAACATTACAATAACATCACATTAATAACATTAATTAACATTAATAAAATTACAAATGGACAGGCAGCACCTTTGTCAGGCTGCCAGGTTTGGCAGCTCCAGCATTTCCTGACTCACCTTCCAGACATTCTGGAGGGGAAGAAAAGGGAAAGGATAAAATGGCATCAGTGGTTTCCTTTAGCAGGTGGCACCCCCTTAATTTCCTAACTTATTTTCTGTGTTTTAAACTACCAGGTGATTTTTAAACTGCAGTAGAAACCAGATGTGTACCATGCCTAGAAATTCACCTCTCTGTGCCCTGAGATGTGTGTTTATCTTGCAAACATGGCTTATATTTGTATCCAGTTCTGCAAACTGTCATCAAAATAAAAATCCTGTAAAATGTTGACTTACTATATGTTTCCATGCTCACCCACATCCCTGTTTTTCAGGCTGACCAGCATTTCAGCGAGGATTTAAGGATTTGAGGTTGTTTTACATAAAACTGTAATTATAAATCCACCAGAAGTCAGGGTTTTCAGACAAAGGAAACACAGAATTCGAATGCAATGCAGGCAAAACCAGAGATAAGTCTGTGCAGAGCTGACAAAGGGCAGGGGAGGATGGAGCTTCTTGCAGCTCCTTCTGTCAAGGGAAGTGTGACCCTAATGAACACCAGGAGTGCAATTCCTGACAGAAACAGAAGCAATGTCCTTCTGTACAAGGCAGAAATCAGTAATCTTTAGTATGAATCCTAATCTGGTTACTGATTTTCAGGCATCACCTGAAAATTACTGATTATTAATATAATTTTTTTATTATTTATATTATTATTTATTATTTAATTTATTATTAATATTATTTAAATTACAAATTATTGATGTAGGCAGCTTAATCTGTAGGCTTTTCCTAGCAGAAATCTGTGACTGGGAGGAAAGATTACCCTATAAACCTCTCAAAGGAGAAATATCATAGATGAAGAATATATATATATGCAAAATGCTGCTGCCACAATTAAACAAGTACATTAATAAATTTTAAATATATTTAGATTGGACCTTAATAAAGGATTTTTACCACCTTGAGAAGGCTTTTGAAGAAGTTCTCAGCATATAATACATTTTGGAAGTATATACAGTGTTCTTTTAATTTGGGGGAGATCTGTAGGATCTGACGAGGTAACCCAGTCTGTTACTGAGAAGGCATCTTCTTTTCCTATTCTTTTAAAAAATGAGAATTATGTTGATTATGTTCAATGCTATATTTGGGTTTAGTACCTTTCTTTGTGTAAAAGGCATTAACCAGGTGCAGCAAAGTCCTAAGATCATTTTTTCAATACAATTTTTTTCAAGTTCTATACAGTATATGTTGAATTATTTCTGACTGTTTTTCTAATCTTTAGTTTTACTTAGGCCATGCCTTCAAGACTTCTTGTTCATTGATTTTTCTCACATCTCAGAGGACTGAAAATCCTGTGGTGAACGTTACTTACACGAAGAACAAAAAGAGGCTTTCACAAAATCTTGTGATAAGTCACATTGACAAGACCATGTAACTCCAGGGATGATTTTCATCATGAGCAATGATATTTTGTAAATGTGTGAGCAGAATTAACATTGGTGGTATTAAAAACAGTATAAGCAACTCAGTGGTCCTTCACATTATTTCTTAGTGACAGTTTTTGAAATAGTCATTTTTAATATCAGTATACAGAAGCTTGTGACAAATTTTCCATTATTAAAAAATTCATTGTCATAAACTAATTTTTTCCTCACTTCCTCAAGCATTCCTATGTTAGTCATTCATTACATGTACTTTTTGCTTTGCTTACTCATTAAAAATAGAGAGAAAAATGAATGGCCACACTCCTCTATAATTACATTTCTCTAGAAGTGCAAAATAATTATAACTGCTTCCTGACCAGCAGCCTTTTCTCATTCTGCTGATCCTTTTTGTTCTCTCTTCTTTCTTCCTTCCTTCTGCACCACATTTGAACCCTTCTTTCGCCGCCTTTTGCCATTCCACTAAATATCTCATATTTTCTGCATTCCCACTACCCCTTAATGCATTTACCCAATCCCATCCAACATCCCATGGCAAAGTCACTCTTTTCCATGACAATTTTGGTTTTTCCCTTCTTACCAGTCACAGAAGTTTGTCTGACCCCCTCCAAGATGGACTCTGGAGCAACCTGGTCTGGTGGAAGGTGTCCCTGCCCATGGCAGGGGGTGGGACTGGATGGGCTTTAAGGTCCTTCCATTCCACATAATTCTGGGGTTCTGGGATTTTATGAAGATGCTGGGAGGTCCCTTCCACTCCCCATCCACCAGGGATCTGAGGGAGGGCTCAGATATCCAGTGTTTTCTCCATCATTCTCCTGTTAGAGTTTTGTCCATGTAAATGTCATTTATTGCCTGTTTTGTCTCTTGTCTCTGTTTTCATACTGGAAAGCTGCTCACCAGATATCTTCATAAGCCAGAGATCTTTGCATTCCAAATATCCACATGTCCGTTTGCCTTCCACATCTCTTTCACCTTCCTCATGTTCTCACACAGCCTTAAAAAGATAGATTTGGAAAATGGGAAATGTTGTGGACTCCCCATCCCTGGAGGTGTTCAAGGCCAGGTTGGACAGGGCTTGGAGCACCCTGAGACAGTGGAAGGTGTCCCTGCCATGGCAGGGGTGCTACTGGATGGGCTTTAATGTCCCTTCTAACCCAAACCTGGGATTCTGGCACTCCATGAAAGCCAAGTCCTGGATACTTTCATGGAAAAAAGGTGTTTCAATGAGGCCCCACAAATCTGACCTCCTGAGGAACTCTACATTTTGTTACCAACAAACCCTACACCATCTTTTGCCACCAGGCTGCCCAGTGACGCTTTTAGAACGCACTCATTTGCCTAAAGTGTCACTTCTCTGAGACAGGAAATGAATCCGGAATTAGGCTGGCCTAATTCCACAAATCTCTTTTTGCCAACAAACCACTCATTTAAGAAGAGTTGCAATTAGGAGCACTTAAGAGCTTTCATGATTAGGGATTCTGTTTGAAAATTCAGTGTAAGCTCATTATGCTGCTGCATATCATTACATTTCTAGGCAGAAGAGGGGACATTGTGTGCGAGTTGTTGTACAATTGGCTAATCCAGCCTCATTCACCACGAGAAGCATCATTTGCTCAAGAGAATAATCACTTTTACAGCTGGCATGTCCACGAGTCAAAAGTACCCTTTGGTTCCATCCAGTGAATCTGCAGGAGCAGCAGAAGGCAACCTCTCTTCTGGAGAGGACTGACTACGGAAGTGACCAGCCCCGCTGGTTAATCAGTGGAGGAAAAAAAATTAATAAAGTGGATAAAAAAGGTTAAAAAGTGGATAAAAGTGATGCATGGTGGACAGCACCTTTCAAAATGCAGCAGCAGTGAAAAAACATTGAAGTTCCCAATTTAGACTGAGTTAAACAGTTCTTAACATGCATTGTAAGGTCACCAAGTGACCAAGCCAACCCAGAAATGAGGTTAATAACAGTTACATGCCAGCTCCAAGGCTGCTGACTGCAGATTTACCTCTGAGGTAAAAGAATTATTATTCATATTCTTCTGAAGGTAAAAGAATTATTATTGATATTCTTCTGAATATTCATTTGATACTTGGCATACTGGGCTCTCTTTTCTCCATTTTCCATTCCATGGCCTCCATTACCCATTTGTTCCTGAAGATTCTGCTTTTTTTTTTTTTCCTTTATTTTTAAGCAGTATATTTTTCCTAAATGTGTTCCACTTTTTGTCTACACGAACAATTGTCTCCATGTGTTTGGAATCTTCTCTGCACACAGCTAAACATAATCCTCAGACATAAATATAATTCTCATATGAACTTGCACAAGTAACAGCAGAAAACCTTTAAAAAGTACTAACTATGTACCATCACTACTGACCAGTTTTGTGAGGTACTTTAAGACTCCACATTTAAGTAAACAGCTCTAGTCTTCTTTTTTCTTGTTCTTCTTTTAAAGTAAGTGAAATGAAGTAGGACATGGGGAGGATTGTTTGATATTTGCCTTTCTACAAGCTGACACAAAAGTACAAAGTATTGACAGATAACACCAGGAGAGTCTGGTGTGTGACTGAACTGAGTCTCTGGGTACATATTTTGCTAAGAGAAAAGCAGCTAATGGTTGAATACAGTGTTTCATCTATTTTAAGACCAGTGGATGTCTACAGGCATTCTATAAAATGTTGAGTTTGCTCCCAAGCAGCAGCCCATGGTTGCTGCATTTTGGGACAGTAGGAACATGTATGAAGCTGAATGTAAATTGCTCAGCAGCATTTGCAAATTATCTCTGCTTGTGGTCTTTCATCGTTTGAGTATTGAATGTTTTCTCAGTAGGAAAACCATTTTTCGTTCTCTTCTCTGGTCTCTATTCATAAACAAAGGGTTAATGGTTGGAGTTGAAATCTTAAAGGTTGTTTCCAACCCAAAAATTTCTGTGAACCTTTCAGAAAGAGCAGCAGAATTTTGCAATACATTGAAAGAGCTGCATTTTAGTCAGCACTACTCCCTCATCTTTTCTAGGTATATTTTTCTCTTTTCAAACCATCACAAACTTGAGCAGCTATCCTGAAGAAAAATCCCATCTGAAGGCATCACCAACCTTTGGGACACATTCTTTGGTACCTAGCTTGCAGCTAAAAGAGCACACTGCCAAAGCACATTAAGTAGATTCTTTCCAGTGAACCCTCCTTGTAAAACCTTTTTCTTTCTCTCTTTTTTCCCCTAAAGAAGGGTGAAACATTTAATTTCAACATAAAAGATCTTTTTTCTTATAGATAATAATCACGATTGAGGAGTTGAGAGAGGGATACAGGTTAGATATTATACATGCAAAATGCCATCAGTGCTTGTTCTGCTGGGTGAGTACTTTGTTCAGGATTTCTGAGTCCTTCAAAACGAAAAAAATATAGCTTCAAGTTCAAGGCTGCTTATCACCAATTCAAAACCTGGGGTTATTGTTCTCTCTCAATTTTATAATTATGCATTGAAACAGAAATATTTTTTCTATTTGAAAATCCAGCCCAGAAGAATAAAACTGATGACAAGAGATAATTAATTCAGGGGAGCGCAGCGAGAAACTCATTAAAAGGCAACAGATTGATGGCATCTGTTAAAGCATTAAATATATATCTCCAAAGCAATAATGTTGGTCTTTGATCTTTTCTTTCCAGCCAAATGCAACAGATTTTTCTAGATCCTTAAAACCATTTTCTTCCATTCACATTGTTAGGAAATAGGCTCAAATGTCTTGGTATTTGTTCCTACAAAGGGTACACTTGTCTTCCTCATCAGCATGGGGAAGATAAAGTGAGAAGATAACAAGCTGAGGTTTAAAACAGCTGTTCAGTGTCACAAATTAGGCTGGATGGAAAGCAGGCCCTCAAATGACCTAGGCTGAAATTAATAAATTAATATTAATTATGGCCTTTCCTCATAGACATTTAAGGATGACCTGTAAGTTCAAGCCCTACCAATATCTCTCTGAACCATTAAAAAAAACTCCTCAATATTTCCCCACTCCAATCCTTGAAGAATTTATTAGTTTTAACTAATTTTGCTCTCTTTACATATTGTTTGTTCAATGCAATATAGTATATTAGTTATTTTAAGAATAAAAAACTAAGGAAACGTAGTATTTTGGCAACTTATAGCCCCTAAGATTTGGGAGACTGTAAGAGAGAAATTTTGCTGGAGAATAACAAACTGGGTTATGGGAATGGCCATAAAAGCCTATGGAAAATGGTAGGGAAGAATGGGAACAATCCATTTCCCATGGTCAGAGTGTGACCTGTTCAAACCAGAAAAACAGATATTCGAGTCTCAGGGAACGCTTTCTATCAGGATGGATTTGGAACACCAGAACAGAGAATAAATTGAGTAAAATTCATGGAAACCTCCCAGTGATTTGCACATTTATAGCAAGAACATAGAAAATCCTATAATAGACTGTCTCTGGGTTATTTTTTAATGGATGGGGAAAATTAGAATCCTACAAAATTTTTGGAGGAAGTAGGAAATATACCTTACAGGAGAATTTTTAAAGATTTCTCTATTTAAGGATTTCTTTCTATCTGTATATGAAACCCTAGACTGAGAAATTTCCATGTTGAAAATAAATAAAAGCTGGTAGTTAAAGCCAAAAAAATATAGTTACAAATTAAATATTTATAAAATTGAGCAACATTTCAACCCATTTCAGTGTAGACACTTCAAAAGCTGGTGGAATGTGTGTGTGCATAGATATATAAAAAGAAATCTGTAATGACAGCAGATATACAGTCCTTTCTGCTACATCTAGTCAGTATTAAAATTAGATTTTTTTTTTTTTCCCAGTGGAAAAGCTGTCCTATTCTTAACAATCTCTGTAAGTATTAGCTGTGTTTTTATCTTCCACAAACATACAGATTTCTTGGAGAGAGAGTGGAAATAGGAGATACTAGGACAGGAGACAGGAGACATTAGGAGATATTCCTAAAGAGAGAGAAAGAAAAGGCAACAGGAAAAAAAGAAAAAAAAAAAGGAAGATATTAAGACAATGTCTGGTACAGGGAGACCAGAAGGCAGCACTGAATCCTGACTCATGGAATTGCAGAAACCTCAATGTGTTTAACAACCAGCAACAAGGAAAAGTGAGATAACAAATGTCTGGAGTCACAGATTGGCATTAGTTTGAAGTTTATAAATGTTAACTGACACCAAAGTCCTTAGTTTGAAGTTTATAAATGTTAATTGACACCCAAATCCTTGATTTTTCAAATTATGCTGAAGCACACTTGGCACCCACACAGCTCCACTGCCAGAAAGAGGGAAATGAAAGCACCACCATGTGTGCATAAAAGACATGATTTAACTCAACAGTGGCCAGATTACGCTTTAAATAATCCTAATAAAAAGATCTTTCTACTGACATTTAGGAAGGAGTTCAATTTGTCTAGTTTTAGTCATGCAATATTCAATGTTAATTTTTTTTTTTACATAACCATGCCTAACAGTTAAATTGTGAAGGTCAAATCTGGGTTTTATGCAGCCCTGTAGCTCAGTAAATTCAGCAAGGCCATTGTGATAACAGGCCTTGGGCTGTGCACTGACTTTGCAAGGACTCAAGACCCGTCTTGGTCAATGTTTGGTCTCATCTTATTCTCTGCCTTAGGTTTCTATAGCTGTACCCAGAGTGTTTCCAAAGATGATACCAATTTTAGGGGCATTTTGAATGTCCTAACCAAAATTGATAAGCACACAGGAGTGACCAGGAGGCATTGGATGCTGAGCACCCTCTTTGTTGCCTCTGCCAATACATGAGATTTGGAAAAGAGAATGAAGATGAGTCAGACCAGGATGGAAGAATTTAGATTTTTAGTGATAAGAAGATGAACACAAATTGTGATAAACACAAATTGCAACGGTTTTATAATCAGTTTTAACATGGATCTCTGATAAAGAACATCTTCAAATACAAATATTAATAGAAAATACAACATATTATGGAAAATTAGGAATGGAAGTTGGTTTTGTATTTATTTGATTTCTATAGCAGCTGACTTCTATCTCGGTGTATGAGGGTTTAGTCACCCTGTGAGGATATTGACTCTATTGGTTTTGGAGAAAACTTCCTCACTCACAGCAGTACTAAAAGACTCCTCTGTTTGCTGTGGCCTTTACCCATCACTCAATGTTATCCCATTTTTTAAATTTTACAATACGGTAAAAAAAATTGGTTTCTTTAGAATTTAATATTTCAAATTTCTCATCATAACTTCTTTCTTTCTTAACTCCTCTGAAAACTATATAAGCTCATTGATTTTTCCTGCCATAAATGCAAAGTTTTCCATGCTTTGCAGGATAACATTTTGCTTCCTTAAAATCATAAGCCCCAGCGTGATGGGATTGTCTTCGTTTCCTAGACTAATTACAGCATTGCTGAATAATTGGAGTTTGTAAACAATCCACTGTGTTTATTTTTCTGCGTTTTAAATCTAAGGAACATTCCCATTGAAGGCTTATATTCAGGCTCTGACCTATGGGCATTTTATGTGCAAAATTACATTTGTTAGGAGAAGGGGGTGTTGGTTTAAACCAAGAGGTACGGGAATATTGCATTAGCATAGCCCGTTGTGGGATGTCAGTTATACATTGGCCATATTGTTCTGTAAATAATTTCATGTTAAACTGATAGCTTGGGGTGACAGGGTGAAGTGGTATGGTTTCAAATTGACAGAGAGTGGGTTTAGATGGGATATTAGGAAGGAATTGTTCCCTGTGAGGGTGGGCAGGCCCTGGCACAGTGTGCCCAGAGAAGCCATGGCTGCCCCTGAATCCCTGGAAGTGTCCAAGGCCAGGCTGGATGGGGCTTGGAGCAACCTGGGACAGTGGAAGTTGTCTCTGCCCATGGCAGGGGTGGCACTGGATGGGCTTTGAGGTCTCTCCCAGATCAAACCAGTCTGTGATTTTATCTTAAATAAACTAAGGAAAGTTTCTACCCGAGATCTTACAACTTCAGTCTCAACTCTGACACAGATTTTCATGTCACTTGAAAAATTCACACAGCAGAAAAGGAAAATCTCACCAGACATTGCATCGTCTGGTGTCAAAATTGGCAATATCTGAGGCAGAACAGGGAGAAATAATCCATAAATTTCCATCATTGTTGGTTATCATGTGCTGTCAGCCGCTGTCACGTTGTGATTTACACAGTGTTAAGGTAATGCCATCACTGACACCAAAGGATCCAACACCAGTACAGCACTGTGCTATGAGGAAATTGCAAAATCTTGCCATTAAACCTCAAAATGACATTTTTAATAGTAACATCAGAATTTTAATGCCTCAAAATTAGTCTTCTTTCCAGGAGTTTTCAGCATGCTGTCTTATCACAGAAATCACACTGCAATTAGCTTTCTCTACGCCCTGCACAATGTCAGGGAACAAATATTATTTTCCCCTTGCAACGTGCAATGCATTGATACTTCCTTTGAGCCTTAATTCACTTTTATTTTTTTTTTTCTCTTCCCATCAATGAAGGCACTGCTCCACTTACTGAGGAAGCAAATTACTTTTCCATTATAATGTAATGATGCAGGAAAGTGGTATTTTCTAACAATAGAAAATAAAATCTCCCTGTCTTTCTGAGCAAGAAAAACACTTCACAACTATTAAAAATGCTATAAAGCAAAATAAAATTAGCTTCCAGTGGATACTGTGATAAATACCAAATTAATGCCAGAAATAAATGTGTTGCTAAGGTTCCTGTTTCCGCTGCCTTTCTCAAGCCAGGTTCATTGTTTGTAGTTATGCCCAGCTTTAGAAAGCAGCAGAGAAGAGTAGAGATACATTAGTTCAGGGTACAAACTTGGTGTCTATAATTCATTCCTGAGAGCCACCAAATGTCCTTTCCCAACTTTTGATTAAATGGATGATTTCAGAACTATTTGAACGTCTACTTTGAGCTAAAAACTGCTAAAATCATGTTTAATGACAGCAAGAATTGTAAGTGAAAGTGTCAGGAAATAAATTTTCCTCAAGCAAAACTACATGTTATTGTCAAGATTAAAAACATCACTTGTCCATAAATATGCACAGGAAATGCTTTTTTGTCCTTCTAAAATATCCAAGTTGTCAGAAAATTCTTATTCATTAGATAAAAATCTTTACCAAAAAAGATGGGAACTCATTTCTGTATTTCTAGGAGCCTGACACTTCCACCTTCACATGAAGATCCAAGTCTCTCTGTCATTTCTTCTGTCGGTAATTAATTATTTACACAGTTTGGAACAAAGATTGAAGGCAGCTCAGCTGAGAACACTAATGTGAAACTAGGGCAAAATCAGGGTTCAAAACTGGATGTCCCATAACACAGATAAATGTTCTTTATTGCCACTGACTGGGCTCTGCTCTGAAACTGAACCTAGAAATTTGAATGCCTACATTTTGATAACCCACTTCATTATGGGACACTATACAATTTCTGTTTAAATAAATGAGTAATTTACCACTTGAGACAAATATCTTCATAATTTCCTTTTCTCCCCACAAATCTTTATTATTTAGTCTAAATGTCCCATATTGACTGCCTCCCCCTTGGTGTGCTCTGCATGACCGAGGGGTAGGAAAAAAGTCTAAAGATTAAAACTGATTTTAAAGATGTGCTGTTTTTAACACCTTTTTATCTTGTGGCATTGACCTTAACCTGAAGGACTGTCAGTGATAGCCCATCACGCTGCAAGTGGCAAAGGCCTCTGTCCTTCTGAGAGTTTTAGATCACCAAGATCCAGTTTAGAAATGCTGAGCTGGGATCTATTATACTGGGCAGTGCCTTTTTATCCACAGCAGAAAACCCAACACAGTATCTTCTGTCTTGGCAAGGATTGGTCTTATCAGATGGCACAGCAAGAAATGAATTAGGTTTAACCCCCCCATTTTGGTAACTGCTGAGAAAATTATATGGGAACTTGGGAAAAAAAATCCAAAACCCAAACAACAACCCAAAATCCAAAATACATCTCTCCTCATGAATAGATCTTGTTCTGCAATGAGATGACTTTCTGATGTAAGCAAGAGAATCCTTGAGGAGGTTAATTTTAAAAGGGGTCCTCCCATCTGTGTTTGATCAGTGGGTATTTTATGGAGTTCACACAGAGCCTGACTGCACAGAGATCATGGCGGTATTTCTACATCAGGTGTCAGAAAAAGATCTGCTTGTTCTCTGTCAACATCTGTCTCTAGCTATCAAACCACTTTCCTTTTGCAGTGAATTATTAGTAACAATATCAAACTCTTCATAATAGCAGGGAAAATAAAATATACTCTTTTCTCCTTAGAAAAAGTGTGCAATCTTCTCTACCACTTTAGCATGATAAGCACAGGAAACACATTTCATTGCCAAAGAAACCTAAATATTAATGGAATAATGGAACTAGAAATGGAATGCTAATGGAAAGCCATTGTTAGTGCTAGTTTGAGGTATTTGAACTCTGTTGTGGCAGCATTTAACAACCTTGTGAGTGATTAATGCAACATAATGACATGGATCTAAACCTGGATTGACTGACAACACTCATTTGCACAGGAGAATGAAATAAAAACTATTACCTTGTGCATAATGCTGAACCTGCAATTTAGAAACACACATGGTTGGAAAATTACAACACATCTACATATAAAAGCCTGATTTAGTGAATCTATTGCATTTAGTTTAGCTGCAATAAACTCTATTACATGACAATTTATGGCATTTAGCTAAGTACAGTCAAGGGCATAAATATAAAATCGAAAACTCTAGGATAGGATGAAGTTTTACAGAAAAATAAGGACACACGGAATCCCAAAAGATCATAAAAGACATAAGATGTATTGGTGTGCCATCTACTTCTAATAGGTTTTTGACAGGAAAAACATATTTACTAAAGTCAAAATAGTTCTTATCTACCTGTTCTTGCTCTCCTTACTGAATGCTACTGAATGCATGAGGTTACACACAAAAAAAGAGCACAAGGTTTTTTTGGGGGGGAGAAGAATAAGAAAAGCACTGCCATATTTGCTGGCTAACAGAATAAACATTGCTATTCCACCTGCATGAACCCAGCCATGTTCTGTTTGGAGATCATGTATGGCATGCATGGTACTTTAACATTTTATTTTTCTGGCACCTCTCACCCACAGGATCTATAAAATAATAAAAATAATGCAAATTAAAGAATTTGAAAATTTCATGAGCTTGTAATTTCATTGAATGTTCACTGCTTCTCCTCCTGTCCCTGAACAGACAGAATTAAGTTGGTGGGAACCAATTCTCACCTGGTAAAAAGTATGATTAGAATTCAAGAAAAAACAGTGTCTAATCCACAAGAAACAATCTGAGGAACATACATTATACACTTGCTGTCACTTCTGGTCCATAAAATCGGAATCCACTTTGTGCTCCTGAGCTAATGAAAGTGGGAAGGACTTTGGAGCCATTACATTTCTATCCTTATTACTTAATAGACTTCCCACATATCCATTCCAGGTAAGAACATTTCAGGTCTAAACTCCTCTCTGGGATTATGTATTTCTTCATTACATCTCTAAAGCTCTTCTGTGCTATTATTCTACTAATGTTAATGCACAATGAACATTCAACTCCGTGTCTTTTTGCCAAATGCCCTCTCCCTCTTCTTTCCAATAATTCATTAAACCCACCTCTTCCAGGAATCATTCCTACTTTGTTTTTTTCTAATCATTAATCTCTTCATGCTTTTCACTACTTTAAATCTTGTTCAAATCCCCATTCCCTTCCTATCATTAGGTGAAGCTGACTGCTTCTTGTAGCTTTGATTAAGGAAAAAATGCAAATCCTTCACCATGTGGAACTCTTGTTTAAAAACCAGGAGGGAAAGAAAGACGTATTACTTTCTCTTAACTTGCAAAATGAAAATATTCAGCTAGAGGACTTCAGGTAGCCACATGGACCCAACCATGGCATCATGGGAGAAATATTTTTGATACAAGATTTATTATCTGTCAAACTATGAATGACTGGGCACTGCAAATTCTTCAAGAATCCCTTAGAAAAGCCTTGACTGGAGCAATAAATTGGTTTTATTTATTTATTTCCTTGTTACATGCCCAGGGTTTTCCATACGTGTGCCTGTAATCACAATCAAAATCTTGTTGCAACTCAAAATTTTGGTACAAGCCAAATTTTTATGTATAGAGCTTAAAACTTAATTTTAGTCCCATTATTATTTAGACTGCCTAAACAAAATCTATCACCTTTCATTTGTGGTTCAGCTGCAATCTTCTGTATTAGTTCTGTGTGGAGTTAAATCAGACAGAACCCCATTGGACACTGAAATTTGGATATCTTTTGCACAAATACATGAACCTCTGATATCTAGGACACATATTCCCAATCATGTATGAAAGCTACAGAAACCAGAGTGAACTGGAAGAAAAAGTATTTAGATAAAAGACTGAATATACTGGACATGTCTGAGCCTCACTTATGGAGAAGAGGCAGGGAAAATGGGAAAGATTACACTAATATAGCTCAAATTCCATGACTGTAAAATGACAAATACCATTGATTTTTAACCCAGACTAGGAATTCATGTCACCCCTTCTCACTGAAAACCAAAGTTATTTCTTCCATAGTGTTACTTCTTCCATCCTGCTGCTTTCATTTGAATAATCTTGTTCACCTGCAGCCCTCTCCTCTTCCTGTTTTAATCTCCTCCAACCAGGGAATTATCCCTCTTTCCACCTCTGGTGATTTAATCACCCTGAAGTTCAACAAGATTAGTGTTTGCATATTTTATGGGGTTTATGCTGTACTAGTGAGAAATTTTGGTCAAAATGCTGGGGTTTTTTTATCACACTTCAGTCTGTTATATAAAAAAATCTTCAGTTTTAATGGCAATGCATTGTAAACTCTTCCCACACCTCAAGTGTATCCAACAATAATTACTAAATTGCTGTCAGTGGTGAGTTAGGAAGATAGCACATTGTTGAAAACAGCTTCATAATTTACAAGTTTTCATTTAGAAACTCCTTAAGCTTCTCTTAACATTTTATACCATATAGAAAACATTTACCCTAATTAATTTCTTGGACTTTTCCTTCTATAAGTTCCTACTTTATATTTTCCCACAGGCAATCAGGAACCTGTGGATTTAGTGACGTCTCCAAGCTGTCAGAACTAAACTGAAATTACAGCTGTGCTTCTTACAGTGATTTGGGTTCCCTTCTCTTTGTCTGTTTTTTTGCCACTTAAATTTTATGAATACTACGTTCTTTTTACCAAGCTCCTCAGAAAGAGAAAACTGCTGTGTTTATTACCCCAGAATCTGGATTCATGACCCCATCTTTACCGAATTCTTCAAATGCTGGATAATGCAAAGCTTAAGTATTAACGTGATAAAGTTTGGAAGCCTCTTTTGCCACTGGAGCACCTTTAGTAGCTCTGTAGAGGAATCATGGTGGGATTCCTTGGAGCAGCAGCTCTGCCCTGACTGATCCTTCACACTGGGAGCTACTCCTGAACTCAGTGGAGGGGCCCAGGAACCACCCAGGTGTGGTTTGGTTTGTGTCAAATAGCTCCAAACAAGGAAATCTGGTGTGAAACACTAAACCTCCATATGGGAAATGTTTAATGAACCCTTCAGAGGTTCTGACGTCCAGAGACGTTGTGGCTGCCCCACCCCTGGAAGTTTTCATGGACAGGCTGGATGAGGCTTGGAGCAACCTGGAAGAGTGGAAGGTGTCCTTGACTGTGGCAGGGTGTGGTGTGATGTCTTTCAAGGTTTAAAGATGTGCTGGAGAGAAACATACACAGAGCTGTTAATAATTTTAAGCCCTTGTAACACATTTTGGGAAGGACACTGGACAGTGGTAGTGATTTGGGTAGAAAACTGGTGAAATAGTGCAAACAGCGCTCCATTCCCATCCCATTGTCTTGGGGAATATCCATACAGGGTTTTCTGGGATTTTTCAGTGTCTGGGCCTACAGTGGGTTCATGAAAATGAGGGGCCAGGCCACCAGAAAGGGTTGGACAACAGAATCACAGAATCACTAGGGGTGGAAAAGACCTCTAAGGTCACCAAGTCGCACCATCCACCCAGAACCAGCACCCTGTTCACCACTAATCCATGTCCTCAAATGACATATCCACATGTTTTTGAACATCTAGGCAGGCTGTTCCAGTGCTTTACAACTCTTTTCATAAAGATATTTCTCCTGATATCCAATCCAAACCTCCTCTTGTGCGCCTTGATGGCATTTCTTCTTGTCCTGTTATTTAATACAAAGCAGCTGGATGTGAATGCCCTGGGTCCATGATGCTGGTCCTAACTGAGCTGGAGGTGCAGAGCCTGTGCTGGTGCATGACCTGTGTGAAAATTGGTGAATAGAAACCCTTGAACAGAAATTGTTCTGCACCTGCAGTAACCCATCCTGCCTCACAAATTTTAAATGGGCTGTTCTTGCAGCTGTTAGCAAATAAAAGAGACAAAAATCAGAGTATTTGTTTAAATAGTGGTGAGCCTGAAGTTAAGGAGAGGGGAAATTAAAACCATGTGTGAAAGTTAAAAGGACTAAATAGGTGTGTACAGAAGCTAAAAGTTCTGATCAGTATGTAAACCTCTTCTAGCAGCTCATGGAGACACTGCTGGGAAGCAGAATCGGAGTCAATGTGTTTACGGTAAACTTTATCTTGACCATCTGCCACCACTAATCAGATACAATTGGCACTTTTAGTTTGAAGGGAAAAATACTCAGGACCTGCAATCCCTCCTGGATAGCAAGGATCTAGAAGTTTATCTGCACACAACACTTCATTTGAATTTGTTTACCTCGAAGGAAAACAAGATTAAGGATGAAGCATATGCTTCAACAAACCAGTGAATTGGTTTGAGGTGATAATTGTGGAGACAAACTCCAGGGGTAAAAATAAACCCGTGAAATAAATTCAGTTTATGTTAAATAAGCAGGTTCTTTCCTAATTGAAATATTGTGACAACTGTTGGAGCGAGTCCAGAGGAGGCACCGAGATGTTCAAGATGTGAGGAAAGACTGGTAGAATTGGGATTGTTCAGCCCAGAGAAGCTTTGAGTTGACCTCATTGTGGCCTTCCAATGCCTGAAGGAGCCAAGAGGAAACATAGAGAGAGAGACTATTTACAAGGGATGGAGTAACAGGATTAGGGGGAATGGCTTCCCACTGCCAGAGGGCAGGGTAAGATGGGATTTTGGGAAGGAGATGTTCTCTGTCAGGGTGGGCAGGCCCTGGCACAGGGTGCCCAGAGAAGCTGTGGCTGCCCCTGGATCCCTGGAAATGCCCAAGGCCAGGCTGGACAGGGCTTGGAGCACCCTGGGGTAGTGGAAGATGTCCCTGCCCAAGATAGGAGGTGAAACAAGATGGGATTTAAGACTGTTGCTTTTAAAATTCAGATCTGCATATTGATGACTAAAAAATTATTTATGAAAGAAAAGGAATAGGAGGTAGTAAACAATGAGGATTGACAGGTTTTGATTGTATTTAATTTTGTTTTGGCATATATGGAATGCACAGAAGATTTTAAATGTCTAGAGCATGCAAGAATTCCATTAATAGAACACCAAGAAGAGAGAAAACAGCAGGCAAGACTTTAAATGAAGAAATTTATTTTATTATTTTATTTTATTTGTTATTTTATTTTATATTATTTTTAGCACATCCCATGAAAGATTATATTCCAGCCTGCACCTACTTTTTACCTAAGAGATTTCTCTTGTCTGAACTCAATACTTTGCCAGGCAAACATGAACAAACAGATCTTTCTGAATGTTATAGGAGTGTGGGCAAACAATTCCTAAAGAATTATTGCCAAGTCACTTTGCTGCCAAATGTTAATCTCAGCCAAAGTGATGTGATTAAGAAAAGGCAATTAAAAAATCGAGCAATGTGGATTAATATTAATAGGAAATATACTAATACAGCTGTGAAAAACTGGTGAAGCTTTTCATGTGTTATGTTTTTGGGGAGGGGGAAAACAAAAATCCCAGATAAATGTGCCATCTTTTCCTAAAAAACTGTTGGGAGTGTGCTGGCAGGACTTTAAATATCAATAATATAATTGTATAACCAGAGCAATGTGTGCAATGGCTGTTGAGGAGAGAGGGGTGAAACAATAGGTGTGATCCCACTTAACTATCAGGGGCAGTATTTCCTCAAAACATACAGCCAAAACCACCAGGACCAACCTGGTCCTCCCCCAGCAGGATCAAGGAGCTGTCAGCAGAGCCTGGACCCTCAGTCCTGGAGATCTGTGGTCCCTCCACTGGCAGCAGCCCCTGCAGAACCTGGGCTAGGGAAGGAGATTTACAGATGGCACCAAAAGTAGGGAATCTCCAGCCTCCTCCACCTCAGGAGTTTCCATTTTTCTGCTGACCCCATTCTTTACTCCTCCATAGGAACACCTGTTCAGGTTCTTGGCCCTGTTGTGGATCTGCAAAGACCCCGCTGATCATCCCCCCACAATCAGCACTTCCCACAGAAGTCCTTGTAGAAGAAGTCTGGAAACTCTACACCCAACCCTTCTGCTCTATGTGCTGCTCCCAGACTTAATAATCAGACTTAATGATCTTCCTAAAATATTGCATGTGAGATGCCTGTGACATTAATCAATGTTTAACAAAGGCAGGAGTGCTGCTCACTGAATATAAATACTTGCACAGAAAGATTTAGCATTTGTTTAGTGAGCTTAATTAAAAAGCTCTACTTGATGTGAGCAGTGCCCTTTGGAGAATCTAAATGCCTTGTTGAAGAAACAAACTGGTTTCCCTCACTTAGAGCTTTCTTTTCTTCCTAAATGATGAGTGGTTTCAGAGATCAGAAGATAAATTCTCATCTGCTATCTTAATTTAAAAGCTATTTTAACATTCTGATAAACCCAGGACTTTTGGAAGGTTTCATTTAGTTTGCCTCAGTTGTCGATGAACAAACCTAAGGTAATTAACCCAAGTTAGATATCTCAGAATCATCCATAGTTCTTGCATTTAGCACAGGAATGGGGAAATTTAGGTGGGAAACCCCACATCCACTAATGATTAAACTGCTTTATCACCTGTTTAATGCAACCGCCTAATTCCAGTGAAGGTCAAGGTTGAGACATTGTTCTGCATTAATTCTTATAGAAATATACAAATGGAAAGCATGATCAATAATCAAAAGATGTGGAATTAAACTCTTCAGATAAAGGAGAATTCAATAACGTTTTTTTTCCAGCACTGCAGCTAAGGCAGATCCTGAACTGCTCTAAACAAAACTCAGTTGATTACACGGAGCCAAAAGTTTCTGAGTCTTTCTGACCTTGCAGTTTCTAGCATTATATAATGTATAGATATAAATACATAACCTACACAGTTCTATACCAAGCCTGGGATAGGCATAAAAAGAGAAAAAAAAAATTAAAAATTCATTTCATGTCATATGGTTGCATTTTTTCCAAGTTTCAGTGTTCTGCCTATTTTATTCTATAAATAAAATTATAGGTTATTGATGACCAAGATTAAAGAGAACAATGCACTCAGCATTAAAAAAAAAAAAAACCAAACATCCAAAAGTTACTGGTAGTCAAAAAAAATCCCAAAGTTATGTGATAAACAAGAAACTAAACCACAGATTTATATCAGCCAAGGGTTTTCCTTTGACTTCACACAAACAGACATGGCTGTAAGTCCTACATCCTAAAAATATTTCAAAAATCCTTTTTGAAGACACTGATGCTTCTCTAAGGAGAAAGAAAGTAAAAAAATCCGAGATTGTAAATTGTACAGATTTAAAATTGCAAGAGAAATTAGGCCTTTAAAATGTTCTAAATGTTGACCTGGATATTACTAGAATATCACAATCAAATAATAATATATTACTGCAGTAAAATCAATCCGTCAGAATCTATATAAATACCTTATATTTCAAAATTATTGAGAGAACATTTGATTTATCAGAGCTTGCCTTTTCTCCCACTGTCAGGTAATTGCTTATATATTTTTAAATTATGGAGTCTTTCTATGAGAAAAAAAACCCCCAACAAATAAACCTTTGAATCCTCAGATTTTCCTGGAATGGAAAATTATTTTAATCTGAGCTTAATTGGTTTTCTTTTAGCTGGTGCTGCCAGCAGCATTTGGGGCTTACTTCTTTTCATTAGAAAAAGGGATTTCTGACAGTCAGGTTTTTGGCATGCATCCATTCAATTAAAAATAATGCAGAAAATTCCTATTTACTTTACCAGAATAATAAAATAATACTGGATTGTTCTTCTGTGGAAATGCAAAGACCTTGTCAAAGTCCTTGTTATTCCATCATTTACCTCAATAGAGATGACTACCAGCCCAAAAGGATTTTATGACCCAGTGGTCCCATTCAAGTTTTGCTTAATGTGAACTCGTGAAAGTCAAGCTCAGGGATTAAAACCTTGAGCCGAAGCCAGCTGAAGACACAGCAATTCCCACCTCCGCTGTGGACCTGGGAAATGCTTCCTATGGATCCTTAGTGCTGGCTGAGATTCTTAAGATCTCATGCTCAAACCAGTCTTTATCAAAGAAAACATTAGAACACTCACTGTGAGCAAGTCTGAGGCTTCGTTTTCTCAACAGATATGTCCTGGCAGCTACAAAATCCCTGAGATTCCCTTTTCCAAAGAATTTCCATGGGACATTCACACTGAACTAAAATGGAGCCATCATTACTATAATTTTTGCCTCTGAAAAAATGAGGCCTAGTTAAATTTTTTCAGGAATTTCATCCAAGTTTACAATGGAATCTGAAGCAAGAACTATAATTTTCCATCAATATTTTTGTCCCATGAGCAGAGTCTTTCCCTAAGAATTATTCCAGATGACAGAGATTATTGTGGAAATATTCAACTTACTGAAAATCAGGAATGATTCCCAGTTTTACTGATTACATCATAGGTATCTTTAATTTTTTTCTTCCCTGGTCTTGGTAAGATAACCTACCTCTCACAGCATGCTCAGACTAATTTCTATGTTTTATTGTCAAGGTTCGTCTTGCTGATAAATGTTTTTCCCTTCTAAGATTCCTGAGCAAAAAGCTGGATAAAAAGGGCTGGATATATTCCCTTGGTGCTATCTTTATCTCAATGTTGTACTGAAGAATAAGAAATTTCAAACATAGACAATTAACTCTTCCTGTCACCTTAAAGACAACCATAAAGAGACTGGTCAAGCTTGGATTTATACTGTATTAACAATGATGAAGGGACTGCAGACAGCTCTAGCCCTCTACAATCCCAGCTGCAGTCAGAAAAACCTTTCCTGACTAAAGCAGAACACTTCAGTTTATTGTTGCTGGGAAAAAAAATATTATTAACCATCTTTCAGATTTTGGCTGCAGATTTTGGGATGGAAGGGAGCCCATTGAGGAGTCCTGGGAGTCAACACCTCCAGCTCTCAGGTCAAATACAGCATGTGGCACTCGGAGTTTGTGTTTATGTGCTTGGACTCACAGCTAACAAATAGCAATTTATCCTTACCTTATTCCAGTGGATCTCAAATATCACCCAGCTGACAATATCTTCCTTCTCGCATCATAGCAGGAGATCTGTAAAAATCCATGGACTCCAGCCCACCCACAGAACACAGATGTTCACTCCTTCTTGTGGGCCAGATCCCAGGCAGCCTCTGCAGTACAAATCCTAACACAGTCCTACTTCCCAAAATAGCATCAACAATTTTTTTTTTTTTCATTACAAGTTAGATTTTTATGCCTTCCTCCCATCTGCTCTCTAATAATTTTCTTACTGCTCTCCATTCCTGTGTCAAAAGAAATACATTTTTATCTATTTTTATCTGTTACTTTGTTGGTTTAGTTGGGGGGGTTTATGTGCAGCTTTTTTATTTTTATCCTATAATATTCTAATATTCTACCATTTTTCCCCTTTTCCTAGCTAAAGAATCAAGTATCACTGATTCTTCTCTATGGATATCAATCAATATATTGGAAAAATGTGGAAGGAGGGATTGGAATGAGATGATCTTTCAGGTCCCTTCCAACTCAAACCACTCGACGATTCTATGCATACAGAATAAATTCCTCCACGTCAGGGTGGGCTGGCCCTGGCACAGGGTGCCCAGAGAAGCTGTGGCTGCCTCTAGATCCCTGGCACTGTCCAAGGCCAGGCTGGATGGGGCTTGGAGCACCTGGGCTAGTGAAAGATGTTCCTGCCCATGGTAGAGGTGGTGCTGGATGGGCTTTGAGGCCTCTTCCAATCCCACTTTTTCATGCTTGTCCTGGACAATCCTGCAAAGGACACTGGCAAGCCCCACTCACTGGGATGCAACAGGATGTTTTACTGCTCTACATCAGTGCTACACCATTAGCAAAATATTTGCTTCCTTTTTAAGATCATAGAGTCACAAAATCTCAGACTGCTTTGGGTTGGAGGCTCCTTAAATCCCATCCAATGTCATCCTCTGCCATGGTCAGGGGCACCTTCCATTATCCCAGGTGGCTCCAAGCCCTGTCCAGCCTGGCCTTGGACACTTCCGGGGATCCAGGGGCAGCCTCGGCTGCTCTGGGCACCCTGTGCCAGGGCCTGCTCACCCTCACAGGGAACAATTCCTTCCCAATAGTCCATCTAACCCTGCCATCCTCCACTGGAGTATCCTCCGTTATTTCCTTTTGTAATTTCCCAGTTTCAATTGGAGTTATGGGAGCATTTCAGCCATTTTTGAAATTGTATCCCAACAGTTTATCTCTGGAGTTTTTTCCTTTGCCTCCTCAACCATGTGAGTTCTCCTGTGGTTTACTCTGCTTCCTAAAGGGGGGAATAATGGATTTCTTAAATTTGGTGGAAGGAAAACTTTTTTCCCAATGAGCCCAGTATTTTCACCTCATAATTCTTGATCATAAACTTAGTGTTGCATACATCATGTATGCAAGAGTCTCTGCATTTTTCAGGGGGCCCTCTATCCTGATTTTCTAGGGGAATTCTCTGGTGAGTGTGTGTATAACTATAAATTAATCCTCTCTGCCTTCTCTGGCTCAGGAAAAGGTCTTTACACTTGGGTTCTTTGTTTCCCAGCAGCTGTGGGAACAGATCTTTTATCATATTTTATTTATCTGATGCATCCAGATGGAGTTCTGTGATCATGAAGGCATTTGAGAGTGATTTGTAACCCAGTCAAATATTAAAGAAATTAAACCTAATTTTTTTTCTGGGAATTTGCAGAAGGTGCTTCCTTTCTGATGCTGCTTTTGTTGCTCTGCAGCCCAGCTGGAGCTGGAAAATGGTACAAAACCATAGCAGGAAATGCCATCTCTATGGAAACTTCCAAACCCAATGGAGGATGATGGGATAAGCTTACAGAATGATCAATATTTTATCCTGAGCTCATTTCTAAGTGAGGCAGGATAAACTGTTTAGACAAAGGATGCTAAATTCCAGATAGAGGTGGAAACTCCTGAAGTGGACTGAATTGAGGGATGGAGTGGAGTCTCTGAATCCTCACGTGAGAGAGGGACTGGAACAAAGACAATCTGCACTGGGATATGTGCCATGGAATGGTAGCTGGCAGGAGGAAAAAGGAGCAGCATTACCTTTGGACAGGTTAAAAAAGTTGATAGGGTAGAAAATTGGTTTATTTTCTCTGTTGGATTGAGTGCTTAAACAACATAGAACTGTGTTTTTCTCCTCTCTCCAGTCACTTCATTTCTGTTCCCTTATTGTCACCTCTGCTTTTTTATCACTTGTCTCCTGTGTATATATTGTTCCCCAGCCCTGAGGTCTCTCACTCATACTTTTCATTTTTTTCCCAGTCATGCCTGGGCTTATTGTCCCACCTGGAACCAACTAAGATCCATGATCAGCAGATGGGCTTTTTTACATTCTTACTCACTTCTAACCTGCAATCCAGTTTTCTCTGATTTACCTGGATCCCAAACTTATTTGGTTCTGCAGTCTAGTCCTCTTTCCTTCTTTTTTCCTACACTCTGTGAAAGGGTTTGTCTTCAGAACTGCTGCTCTGCTACAAAGCTGTTCTTTAGTCACAGGGAAAAAGAGCAAGAAGAGGAGGAAGCAATCTTACCCTTCAGTCTGTAACTTAGGAACATCCATGACACTATTGCAACAATCACACTTAATAGACAGCAATAAAAAGATACTCCAGGACTTTTCAGAGCATTTTCCACAATTCTTTATAATCTGTAAGCCCCTGCTGAGTTCAGGGCAGAGTTGTGAGCCCCGGGCAGCAGCTCAGGAGGCTGAGGAGCCCCTCAAGAGTCCAGTTCCAATGACCCAAATGAACTGAAGTCTTATGGCAGCCCAGGACAGCTCCTAAACCTGTTTCTCCAAGACACAGATCAATCGGTGTCCCACGAGGAAAACAGCAAGAGTGGTGGCTGAAGAAGAATGAGGATGTCAGTGGGCACACCATCAACCCCCTTTTCAACCCCCTCTTACAGGCACTACAGAGCCCCTGCTGCTCCCCCAGGCACCCATCGGAGCTGTTGGCATCCGACTGGCAGCCTTGGGATGGAGAGGTGCCCTAGCCAAACCAACCGGGTTTAAAGGCCCCTTCACCAATCTGGCAAGGCCCCTACCAAAGAACCTGCTTCTCTTCTCTGGGACATGGACACGACCAGGAAACAAGACATGGCACAGCAAGTGCCAAAGCAAGGAACCAAAGTAACCAAAGTAACCAAAACACTGACTATGGCATTGACGTTTTCTACATGACCAGGACAGGACAGGGGACTGAGGGCACGCTCAGTCATTTGCAGATGACACCAAGTTTGGTGGTGATGTCGATCTGCTGGAGGGCCAGAAGGCTCGTGACTGAGGTGCCATTGTAGCTGCTGCCTCGAGAAACTGAAGAGTAAAACTAAGAGGATTAAGAGACTTTCAGTAGGTGCAAGTAGGGGTAGCTATAAGTAGAGCTCCCTCTATAAGTACAAGATAAATGAATAAAAGCAGTGTCGTGGCTTCTATTCCTGTTTAATTAATAAATTGCAAGCTGGGGCTCAGCCTTGGCAGTGACATAAGAAAGCCAAGTGTTTAAGGAAAAGGGTTCTGAAGGCTTACACTACACAGTTTATTCCAGGTGAAGTGAGCAGGACAAAAAGCCCCTAGCTGTTCTGTCCAAGGGGTTTTGTGCAGATACAAGTCAGGGGGTGGATGCAAACAGCAAACCAATAGGGAATTCTTAGGGGAAGTTTGAGGGGATCACATCCAGTGTCTGGGGCCAGTTGGGGTAGGAGGGTGGAGAGGATGGTTCAGATGGGCCAATGGGGCTTCGAGGAATAGGGGAATTCCAAAGGGGTGTTGCAGACAGGGATTGGCCCAAGGTTTAAGTGGCAGAGAAGGTTCGGGAATCAAGGGCTGGGTTGTCTTGACAGGCAGGGAAAGAGCTGGAACAAGGGGTGGGGAATGGCACGAGGGACAGCTTTAAAGAAGGGTAAAACCCAGGGGTAAACCAACTCAGGGAGAACAACAGAACAAACCACTTAACAAGGAATCAATAAAATAAATTTGAACAGCAGCACTTTAGTAAAAATATATTTTAAAAAATACACAAGGAGGCTGACTCTCCTGAGAATGGCTTGTATTTTAAGGAATCTGGAAGAGCACTTAATGTGAATTCTATTTTAAAATGCTCTCTGAGGTTGGAAAGTTTTAATGTTGCTGAACATTAAATTAATTGACAAATAATGACAACTCTTACAAAGGATCCTTCATTCAGCAATGGATCTTGATTTAATTAAGTTGTCAATGAGAATTGCTGGAGTTGTGCCAGGGCAGGGTGAGGCTGGAGCTCAGGGAAAGGTTCTTCCCCAGAGGGTGCTGGGCACTGCCCAGGCTCCCCAGGGAATGGGCACGGCCCCAAGGCTGCCAGAGCTCCAGGAGGGTTTGGACAAAGCTCCCAGGGATGCACAGGGTGGGGTTGTTGTGGGGGTCTGGGCAGGGACATGGGTTGGACTGGAAGATCCTTGGGAGTCCTTTCCCACTCAGGATAGTCTGTGATTCTGTGAAGCACGCAAGACATAACATTTATCCAATCATATTTTTAATTCTTCTGTGTCCAGAGCACAATGGACCTGTCAACCTTTACTCAACAGAGAGCCAAAACCTTGAGTCTTGAAAACCTTAGAAACTATTCTTATAGACATGTCAGCCTCTTAAATTAGCATTGTTAATGCAATTCTGTCAAGACAGATTTGAAAAAAAACAAACTCAAATTATAAGGTTTTAAGTTTTGTTGCTATGTAACCACTTTGCTCTCCATATTAGAAAATTAGGGATATTGCCAAGCTATTCTTGCACTGATGAAAAAAGTACAGCTGCCAATCTGAGTGGTCCTTTTTCTGCTTTCTAAAGAAAGCAATAATTAAATATAAGCAAACACTGTAAGAAAATCAAGGAAATGGGACCTTTAGAATTTCAAAAAAGAAGAATAAACCTGAGGACATGAACTGAAGTTCTGTACACACATTGGAAGTCAGACCTGTTTGTGAACAGGTCCAGGTTTACACGTTTTGTACTATATGCAAACATACAATATGCTTCTCTATACAGCCTTTAACAGAAAAAGAAATGCAGGAGGAATTGTTTTTTATGCCCTTTCTTCTAAAAAAATATATATTTTGCATAATTCTCTAAAAAATTATTGTGTTTAGACAAGGAAAAAGTGTTAAAATAAATAAATATGTAGACATGATTTCATGATTTTAGATAGTCAGCTCCAAAATTTACAGCAAAAATCAAGTTTACTCTTCTTACCTGCGGTACAAGTTTCTTAGTCTAGCTCTCTTTTGTTGTAGGGGTCTAAAAAAGATAAATTTAATTTTTTTCCTTCAAGAAATCACAAATAATTTCCGAGAGGAGGACTTTCAAGCTTTAGTTATGGTTAAAAAAAAAAAAAAAAAAAAGTGAATGTTTCCATTTATCCTGTTGCCTTCAGCACTCAGCACTTCTCCTGAATCCTGACTTTTCAGACCCATCACCCTCTCCAGCAGCGTATAAAAACAGTGTGGTGCTGCTCTTTAATGCTGTTCACTACTCAACCCAAAGAAGTTTTGTTTTGCAATTTATTTGCAGCAGAAGGAAAAGTGATGTTACAGATTTATTCTTTTTATGTGCTCTTTACAGCACTACAGCTGCACCACTAAAACACAACCTTCTCCCTCTCCCCACAACGCCAGGCCCCAGGAGGATTGGTTATTAACTCTAAATGAGTACTGTAGGACTGCCTTAGAAAGATTTCTGCTCTTGAATGTTGAGATGGAATGAAAATGGAATGCTCCTGAGTGCCAAGAATTCCCACACAGCTGAGCTGTGACCAGAGCAATGAGCAAATTAGCCAGGAAGGTTTATGGGGGGGTGCTATGACTCCATTTTGGCTTCAGTTCCCACAGTGACTATTCCCTGAGTCAGTAACATTACCTGCAATAACCACATTTGCTTTTCATTTGAAGACTGAGATGATGAAAAAACATCCCATTGTAATTTTCACTCCAAATCACATATTTGTCCCTAGTAAAGTTGAAGGGAAGTGAGCAAAAGCCCATAAACTTTGAAACTCATTTCATGCCTGCTGAAAAATTGATAGATAATCTTGTAGCTTTGAAATCAGTATAGAGCACACTTGGTGTTTATTGCATCACCTGAAATTAAATTCATTTTTGAAAGTTTTATGACAAAAATATTATGCACTGCTATTTACAACAAAATTGCTAAAAATTCCTGAGAATAACAGATTGCCATTCCCCAAGATTTTCTGCAAAAGCAGTGGCAGCAGCAGAGCTCTGCATGGGGCACAGCATCCCTGCAGCCTGTGTGCAAGAACGGGGATGGAAATCAGAGCTCCAGCTCCCACAGAATGCAAATGCCTCATGTTCTCCTGGCAGGATCTGCAAATCCACATGGCCCTGGGTGTGCACTTCAGCCTTACTCACAAACCACCTGTTCCTCAGTCGTTGTTAATGATGTTTTTCTCTTTTTGTCCCAAAAAGGACAGACATTTTACTTGGATTATAAGTAATTTACCTCCAAGCTGTACTCCAGCAGGCAGAGATCTTAATCTCAATAATATTATTGAAAATACTAGTGGTAGCTAATGGAAGAAGACAATAAAACATGGATATCCACTTGGAAGGACATTGGAAGGATCCTGAAACATTTCATTGGATATACATCTATTTTTACTAATCTTTATCAGATGATAAAAACAAGGCATAGAGTTATTCTATCCATACACAATCTAATGAACGGGACCCAAACAACACAGAAAGAGAAGCGTTCTTCAAAAGGAGGGCTTTGACCTTTTCCCAGTACAAGTGGAAAGGGTCATGGAAACCAGCACACGCTATTCTTTGACAAAATATCAGTGGGATTAAACCTTGTGGATCACAAGTACTCTGAGCAGCTCTCAGCCTTATCTGGGCTCTACCCCAGTGCCATTAGGGCTCACAGTCATGGACAGATGCAGGAAACATTGGATATAACTTAAACTGAAAAGAAATTTTGTGCCTGCAATTTCGTCTCTGCTTTCATGATTTTTTTCCTTTATTAGCTACTCCTTTTTGTGAATGTTATATAATTTTGGCTGGCTGCCAATTGCAATCACAGAATACCGAGTACATCCAGGTGATTCTTTGCTCTCCTTGGACAGCAAAGCTGACATCACCTTGACCTGATCCACATCTTTACCCTTTAGTTCTTAAATTTTATAATTCATCTTTATGCTTTATCCAAAATGTCGAGTGAGCAGACAAGTGGAATCAGAGAATCACTGAGAGTGGAAAAGCCCTCCAAGGCCATTGAGCCCAACTTGTACCCAACTCCCACCTTGTCACCAGCCCAGTGCACTGAGTGCCACATCCAATTATTCCATGGACACCTCCAGGGTGTCCCTGACTCTAGCCTGCATAATCTGATATTTACATTAAACTTTCTCTAGGATATACATAAATGGACTCTACCACCTCCCTGGGCAGCCCCTTCAACTGCCTGACCACCCCCTCCTGGTGGAAATTCCCTCTGATGTCCCATCTACCCATCCCCTGGTGAGTATCATGAAAGCTGATAACTGTAGAAACCACAACTAGCTTCTGATAATGGTTGCAGGACCCTCTGGAAACATTTCAGTTGATGTTTTTAGAAAACTCCATTTTGGCATCTCAATATTATGCTCACAGCATAATATTGCCAATTTCAAAGAGGAAAAGGTGATAAAATCATAAATGAAACATGCAGAGTTATTTTCACACATAAAAACCCCAACCCAACCAACCAAAGCAATGAGGATGTGCAATTTAAGACTGCAACTCTATCCCTGCCGGTCAGGCCAGCCACCTCAGCCAGTTCCACGTTCCAGGTGGAACAAATGGAGTGAAAAATAGAAAATGTAGCACAGAAGTCCTAACTTCCTAACTGAAAGAGTTTCTTTATGTCTTATTAGACAGAAAAAGGGATTTTTTTCTGAGTGATTGATTAAATGTCTCTGTCACGGAGAGTTGCAGGACTGAAGGAATCTGAGCACTTCCAATTATTGGAAACTGAGAGAATGTCTTATGAGCTGAAAATGGCATTGTTGCTAATTCAAACATTTCTACCAAATGCTCCAGGTTTCTTTCAATTGAAAGGGGTAAATCCTACAATGAGCGCCTTAAAAAATTTGGTGTCAGAGCAATTTTGAGTCAAAATTGCCTCCCAGGTTGAACATATATGTTATTAATTACTTCTATTTATAGTTTTTGTTGCATTTGATTTGGAGATGGTTTTTTTAAATATCTGCCTTTGTAGTTTGTCTATTGAGTACACAGACAGCAAACATTGATTTTCAAGCCACATTTTTTATGTTACTTAAAGAAAACAAGTAATAGGAGCAGAAAAGGATAGTTGAAGTGTGAATATTCATGTTGGCAATGTCTAAAAAACATTCTAACATAGCTTTCATTTTTTGGTAATTTAATACTGTCAAGATAAAGCTAGTTAATTGATATTTCCAGGATCTGAGGGTCAGGTGGTGAATTTGATCAGGAAAAAAATACATTTCAGCATCTCCTACATATTTGTTTTCTGACTGATGAAGTAAAAAATACATGTTCCATCTATATAGTCTCACTGTAGAGAAAGGGCATGTGGTCAATGCTTCTTAAAGTAGAAAGATTAAGGAGAATTTGTTTTCTTAGATGGGAAAGACATGAGCAAAACCAGAGAAACAAATAAAAGGAGAGAAAAGACAATTTTTAAAAAGGGAAATATTAAAAGAAGAAAATTCAAAGATTTATTAGATCTTGATAGTCATAGAAGAAAAATTCTAAGTCAGGAACATGTGTGAGAGAAATTAAGACAGGATCAAACACTTTCCCCTTCACATTTAATGCAGGGGAGATGTGAGCTTCAAGGTACACCGGGAAGGGGGACCATCTCTTTGGAGCAGCTGATTGTCTTGGGGATGGTTTTTTATCCTATACCATTCTTTGATTTCTTTTACTTTGTGTCTGAGGTGGTCACTGCCTCCCCCATTCCCCCTGGCTCTGTGATGAGAGCCAGGCTCGGGCTTCTGCAGCGAGTTAGGCGTGGGATAAGCACAGCAACTTCCCTTCCCTTCCCTTCCCTTCCCTTCCCTTCCCTTCCCTTCCCTTCCCTTCCCTTCCCTTCCCTTCCCTTCCCTTCCCTTCCCTTCCCTTCCCTTCCCTTCCCTTCCCTTCCCTTCCCTTCCCTTCCCTTCCCTTCCCTTCCCTTCCCTTCCCTTCCCTTCCCTTCCCTTCCCTTCCCTTCCCTTCCCTTCCCTTCCCTTCCCTTCCCTTCCCTTCCCTTCCCTTCCCTTCCCTTCCCTTCCCTTCCCTTCCCTTCCCTTCCCTTCCCTTCCCTTCCCTTCCCTTCCCTTCCCTTCCCTTCCCTTCCCTTCCCTTCCCTTCCCTTCCCTTCCCTTCCCTTCCCTTCCCTTCCCTTCCCTTCCCTTCCCTTCCCTTCCCTTCCCTTCCCTTCCCTTCCCTTCCCTTCCCTTCCCTCCCCCCCTCCCCTCCCCTCCCCTCCCCTCCCCTCCCCTCCCCTCCCCTCCCCTCCCCTCCCCTCCCCTCCCCTCCCCTCCCCTCCCCTCCCCTCCCCTCCCCTCCCCTCCCCTCCCCTCCCCTCCCCTCCCCTCCCCTCCCCTCCCCTCCCCTCCCCTCCCCTCCCCTCCCCTTCCCTTTTCCATATCTTTGTCTGAAAGCCCCCATAATTTCAAAGTTATAATAATTCAGAGGGCAGGGGGTCATGCTTTTCCCATTCCAAAGGAGGTTCCTGCCTTCCTTGGAAGATACAAGGAGGTAAAACAGATTAATGAGTATGTGACAGGCACACCACACTGTGTGGTGTTGACAAGCATCAGCATTTAGTGCCAGCCTGTCCTTGGATGGAGCAGTTCTGATCTCCACTTCCGATTTATCAATGCAGAAGTGATCTGATCCCTTCCAGGCACAATCATGCAAATGGCATGTGGAATTGCAGGGAGAAAATCCCTGCCTGTCTCTGTGTGCTCCTCCTTCCTGTTCAGCTCTCTAGGAACATGTTGCTTGCAAGAGACAACAGAATTGCTGGGAGCCACAGAAAATGAAAAATTAAAACTGAAGGTAACAAGGGGAGCAAAACTGAATGTTGCCCACAGGGTTTTTCTTGTGTAACATCGCCCACAGGCCAGTGGGGGCCGGGGACAGTTACTGGAGGATACACAGATGGTCAATGTGATCTGCACCAGTGAAAAGACCTCTCTGCCCAGAGTTCAGTTGGAATAATTTATTAGCACCCCAATCAGCATTTTCACCCCAGGCACTCCTAAGCAGCTGCTTGGTGTGTAATGAGCACGTAACTGCACAAACACATCTTTCCATCTGCACTCATAAATAAATCTGTGCCGCAGGATGCCCAGCACTGGTGCTGTTGCCATAAATCAGAATCTTCTCTTTAGTAAAGGTAACAACAGAGATTTTCATTGTCAGAAGTTTTTTGTCTTTATATAGTTCAATGAGTAAGTCAGTTTGTAGCACTCAAACTATGTGGAAAACTGAGCCAGTGTCAGAATTCTTGCCTGTTACATGTGGCTTTGCTTTACAACCTCAGAAAAGAAAGTAAAACAAGTAGAAGGGATAGGAGGACAAGCTAGGAGTGTGATGGAGATCAAATTAATTCTTTAACATAGTGATGGAAGGCTCCTCATCTAGAAAATAAGCGTCGGGGTGAAACATTCAGTGGTAGGAAGATAAAAAGGGTCAAAATGCAAAATCTGAGAGAAGTAATTTAGCAATATCTTTGCAGCACATTTAAATATAGTAAAGGGAAACATTTTTTCAGGCTGCATAATGAAGCTGGAGAAATACCCGTGGAAACACCCCGTGGAATCTGATGCTCTGGAGAGTTTGGAAAAGCGCAGAGCTGGTAAGACGCCCTTCCTGTTAAGTCAGATGATGCCTCCCAGCTTGGGGAGCCCAAAGGGCAGACTGGTACCTTCCCTTCCTCTGTGCTCCTGCTCAAAACACAGCAGTGCATTACAGAGATATTTGTTCTCATTTAACAAAGCTTCTCATGTAGTCTTACTTCACCCATTGAATTCACTTGGCAAATAAACCCTTTAGTCCCCTCTACTACATAGAGAGCTCTAGATAAATGAAAATTGAGTTTTTGCTGAGTTGTCAGTAAATGTGAGATAGATTTATCTTTATGTGTTTTCAAGAGGTCTTTTTACTTCAGACAGTATTTTCGAGCTTTTTTATTTTAAAACTGCACATTATGTTTTGTTGTAGTTTTTTCTTTAACCTTCTGTTACTGTTGTGTGTTTTGATCTTTGTTTTTCCCCTCCCCCCTCCTAAAAACTAGCTATAATATGCATTAAAATATTGTGGAATTATATGGATTGGATAATACATAAAGCAATGCAGAGAATAAACAAAAATAGAAGGAACACTTTTTTTGCATTGGAAGATAAGAGAGCAAGCAGTCATAAACAGCTATGACCTGTTCAGGAAGGCAATGACAATATAATATTTAGAATGACAAAAAATACAAATGTTAAAAGATAAGCTTGTCCTACTCAGAAATCCCATAGAGTGCCATGAGAAACTGGAAGCCTAACTTCTGCTGTATTCCAGCAGTATCTGTGGCCTGTGTTAAGAAAAAGTATGTGGTATGGACTGGAGATACAAGGACAAATAATGCTTGAAAAGCATAATTATAATGAAAGAAGAAAATGAAGATTGTGGCGTATAAATATAATAGAGAAAATAAAGAGAGAGAAACAAACAGCGCAGATGAGAGTGCAAGGAATGCTATTACTTTGTTTTGGCTAATCATGAGGAAAAAGATTTATTCATTTTTTGTATTTGATAAATACATTTTTCCAGTGATACACGGTGAAGTTGAATTTTCTTACTGAGATAAGGAAACAGCTTTTAAGGATAGGTGCTATGTTCTGAAAATATTGGGAAGAAGCCTTTTCATGGGATTATGAAATGCACTTTTAAGTTTTCATAGAGGAGTAACCTGAGGTTGCAAACAGAACTTCAAAAGTCCTGATGTGCATAACTGAGGCAGGTCTGTTTTGTGCCAGGAGGAAGGCAGTGATATCAGGGACAGGGAAGAGTGGAAGTGGACACCTTCCACTAGCCCAGATTTGCTCCAAGACCCATCCAACCCAGCCTTGGACACTTCCAGGGATCCAGGGGCAGCCACAGCTTCTCTGGGCACCCTGTGCCAGGGCCTGCCCACCCTCACAAGGAACAATTCCTTCCCAATATCCCATCTAACCCTGCCCTCTGGCAGTGGGAAGCTGTTCCTCCTTGTATTGTCACTGCAGGCCCTTGTAAATAGTCTCTTTCTTTTTTTTACAGCTCCTTTAGCCACTACAAGGCCACAATGTGGTCATCCAAAAGCTTTTCTTGTCCAGGAGAATAAGCTGAACAAGCCAAAAGCGTTTCTTCTCCAGGAGACTAAGCTGAACAAGCCCAGTTCTTTACAAGAAGGACTTGAGGGAAGACCCCAGGGAGCTACAGGCCTGGGAGTCTAAATGCAGCACCTGGAACAAGTCTGGAGAATGACACTGGCTGCTAGGGAAAGGCTATTGTACAATCAACATGGGCTCCAAAAGGGCAGGTCCTGCTTAGCTGATCTGGTCTCCTCCTGTGCTTAAGGCCACAGCTCCATGCCTGAAGGAAAGACACTGGATGCAGTTTTCCAGGTCCTTAGTAAGGATTTTGATGCTGTCCCTCACAGCATCCCTCTGGACAAGTTGACCAGCTGTGGGATGAGCAGGTTCATGATGCACAGAGTGAAGAACTGGTTGAAGGACAGATGTCAAAGGATTGAGGAGATTTGGGACATGTCTACCTGAAGAACCCTGGAGGCAGGGGTGGAAGGCACAACTGTGAGAAGCGTTTGAAGACTCTTGTTATGTCTACTTTGGTGAAACCAAGGCTGAGGGGTCACATCATGGATCTCTGTAGCTCCCGCAGGGGACATGGAGAAGAACATGGCACTCTGTTCTCCTGGACCCAGTGCCAGGAGCCTTGGGAATGATTAAAACTGTGTCAGGAGAGGTTCAGACTGGATATTAGGAAGTACCAAAAGGGTTCTGCCAAGCAATGAACAGATTTCCTCAGCAGGTGGGGGATGCCCCAAGCCTGGCAGTGATTGAGGCATTAACACATATTTTTGATCAATCCTGAAGTGCTCAGGCAGTTGGACAGGTGATCTTTGTTGGTCCCTGCCATTTGGAATTATTCTATTCAATTTGGTTCTAAAACCTGTATCTGTCATGTTGTTTATTACTGGCAAGGTACTCCAGGTGACCAGCTTTGTTCAGCTGGGTCTGTAGGGGTCTAATCCCATTGCAGATATCTCGTCTAGTCCTGAAAACTCTAATTGGAGAGCTTGTAGAAGAACGAAAGGAAAAAACAGTTTATGATTAGTCTCAGGAAATGCATATTTAATATGAGCAAACGCTGTCTCCTTTACTGAAAGTGGATAAATAAATTCTGTGGATTACTGAAACACTCTTCACTTTCCTGTCACACATATTGTTCTGTAATTCAAAGGGTTCAAGCTAAAAATAAGTCAACTGTGACATAATATAGACCCAATACACAATGATGTTGCTATTGTAAAAATCCTTTAAAATATATTTTGTTGCAAAAACACAGCTGATGACTTTTGCAAAGGTAAACAAAGCAAAGCACTTGGATTTAAATGACTGCAAGAATCCACCACTGACTAATCTTTAACAATATGAAATGGAATTTAAAACTGACATATATGCAGAGAAAGATGCTTTATAGTAGTATGGGCTTGGATGTCAATAAGAATACAGCATTCAAATATATATTTTTTTTTTCAAAACAGATGTTCATAGAAAAATATATGAGGTGAGGTTATTTTGATTTGTTCTCTTTTTGGGTTCCTCCAGATCATTGAAGTGTGTAGCTGACTCTTTAACCCGAGAGGGCTTGGCAATAAAGTGTATGGCACATGATAAAACACAGGCACTAAAAGAAGATAATGAGGATAATTATGTGTTTCAGTGGCCATGGCCTAAATTTGGGTCACATAACTTATCTGGCAATCTTTACTTACAGTCTCACACAGGTACTTGGGGTGTGTAGAAGGCCAAGGAGAAAATGCTTGGAAAGCTACAAGCAATTAAATAATTGTCATTTTCCTAATATACAGAGACAGTTATGGATCATCCCTTATTATGATCTAGGATTATACACTAAAAATAATAACAATTTCTCAATCCATTTTAACCCCCATTTAATCTTTCACAACACTTTGAGATGACACTAGAAGTTTTGCATATCCTTCTGAAAAGAAAAAAAAGAAGGGCATGAGCTCCTCAGATATTTTATTTTGCTTTTTTAAAACAAAAAATGAAGGAGTACACAGGAATTCCAAATGTGCACAAAAACAAGGCTCTTTCATGTTCACACAGGCAGAACAAAAACAAAACAAAACAAAAAAGAATCCCTGCAGCAACTAATTCTCTATCGTCTCATGTTGAAACTTCGAAAAAGCAGAGTCAATATCAGAGAAGTCAATTCACAAAGAAATCTCCAACTGTCCAGTGGTGTTCTTTGTTCCTGGAGCTGATCAAAGCCCGTGGATGGAGCAGGGAGCAGGAGCTGTCAGGAAGCAAAGCCCTCTTTCTCTGCTTTAACAGCAAAATAAATGAGCATATTCCACTTGTTCTGTCCAACAGCCATCCAGGTTCTCTTGTGTGACCCAGGGAGGCTCCTAAAAACCCACAGTGGAAAGTTTTGTGTAGTGATTCCATTTAGGGCTGGGATTTAACTGGTACAATCAGCTGGAATTGTACTCCATGGCACAATATAAATAAATTCCTTTGCTGGACTGTGGCTCAACATGAAGGAACTACATCCACACCCAGAGTTTGCCTGGCTCTGAAGAGTCTTTGCTTAATCAAAATGTGCTGAAAATAGATATTTCTTATTTATTTATTATTTTTATTATCTTTATTATCTATCTTTATTGTCTTTATTATATACCTTGTTTATATATGATATTTATTATAATTTATATATTTACAAATAAACAAATACTTATATTTTCCTGTAACTGAAATTCCTGTATTGTGGGAGACTGATCAGGCATTACAGATTTCTTCAAGGAGTGGGGCACCCATGTTTGTGGTCTTATGTGTAAAACTAATTTTTTTTTCTGTACATCTTTTGCCTGACTTGCATGGAATTTTTTGTTGTTGCTCTGATTTCCCCTCCAAATCAGAATGAGCAAACATTTAGTAGCTTATCACTGAGTAACAAACCACCTGTAAAATTTATACTCATACTTTGCATCTATGAATGTGTATATAAATGTAAAATATAAGCTTATATTTTACATATATATATGTGTGTATATATGCATATATATATAATACACACATATTCATAAGTGTCTCGCCTAACACATTTTTAATAAATACTGTATTCTTATATATAAAAAAAAAGATAAATATAAGAATGTCCTCAAATTATTTTACCAAGTAAAATGGCCACAAAATCATTAATATCCACCACAGAAACTATAAAAGCTGCTGCAATACCTGTGTCCACCAGACTGCCCTTAATTCCTGGGTGAAGTTTAGGAAAGAGGGAAAAAAAGAAAAAAAAAAAAAGAATGGGATAGTATTGTTTATGAAGAGAGTGCTGGAGATGAAAACAAAATAACATTTTCACTGAGCTTTTCTTAGACAGCATTTAGCCTAGGCTTAGAATTATTTTTTCTACAGTGTTTCACAATTACAGAAACCTTTCAGCATTAACAGATGATAGAACCCCAGTGAGACATGAGAAATAGGCTTTTAGCTGTGCTGCTTGACACAGGCAGCCTGGCCCACTAAAGCAGGAAGCTGGGACAAAATCCCAACCTCACAGGGACATATGCATGCAACAGAAACTGAGACAGCCCAAAGTTCTTCCTAATAAGACTGCATGAATAAATAAAATAAAATAAAATAAAATAAAATAAAATAAAATAAAATAAAATAAAATAAAATAAAATAAAATAAAATAAAATAAAATAAAATAAAATAAAATAAAATAAAATAAAATAAAATAAAATAAAATAAAATAAAATAAAACAAAATAAAATAAAATAAAATAATAAAATAAAATAAAATATTTTAGAATTAAAATTAAAATTAAAATTAAAATTAAAATTAAAATTAAAATTAAAATTAAAATTAAAATTAAAATTAAAGTAATAGATATTCTGATTTTTTTTTCCTTTTATTAATTATTCCTTTGCATGTCTGTAGCCCAGCATAAGCTCTAAGGGCTCAGGGTGAAAGAAAATGAGTTGTACAATCTCCTCAACTTTCCTCTCAAAGCTGAGATCTTAGCACTTGATTTACGTGTGTGCATAAACCAGGGACAGAAAAAAAAAAAAGAACTTTGCAATTTGGAATAATTTTTTGTGCTCTTATGGGCCTGTTTTGAAAAACTTTCATGAACATCTGCCTAAGACATATGAAATGTATTTAATTGTACCAGCTGGGTTCTTTTCAATAAGAAATTGGAGCTAATCAAGTCTGCCATTATCTACTGAAGATGCCAGAGGCTTTCTTGTTCTTTTATTCTTCCTTCTAAATTGGGAGAGGGTGACTGAATCTCCTTTGTATAATTTTCTGTTGCTGCCAGAATGTTTACAATTTATCCTTAATTAACCACAAAATAATTCTGTAATCAGTGGCAAAGTTCAAAACTGTAATAAGTAGGCTTTTTGTGAGTATATTTTTAAATTAATTCATTGTGGTTTGTTCTCGAGCCTTCTATGGTTTGCAGAAGTGGAAGAAGGTGATAAATTTCAGCATAATCTGGAAAGGATGATGTACCAAATTACAGGGTCAGGGAATCACAAGATGGTTTGGGTTTCCCTGGAATTGTTCCAGACCAGCTTGGATGGGGCTTGGAGCAACCTGGGACAGTGGAAGGTGTCCCTGCCCATGGCAGGGGTGGGACTGGATGGCCTTTAAGGTCCCTCCCAACCCCAAACCATTCTGGAGTTCTGGGATATTTCAAAGCATCAAGGATGTGTTCCTAAATCCATCAGAAATGCCCTAAATGTGTATACAGATATTTTAAATAGGGAACATTGTGGTCAGTGTTGGGAGCTCTGACTAATAGCTGAGCACTGGAAAACACAGAACAAATGAACTGTAGTGAAAACAGGACATTTTTGACACATGTCAAGAATTAAACCTCCCAAGCAGCCCTTTTCATGCTCTGTATGAAGGTCTCTGTGCAGTGGATTGGTCAGGCTAGGACACAGAATCTGGAATATTGGATGTCTGTTTCAGTTTATATAAAAAATATGCAACATTTATTTCCTGAGATATAGTAATACATTTTGGCTAAATACAACCATGATTGGTGCATTTTTTTTCCTGTTTTCCTGACAGAATACACAAAACAGTGCCTATTCTTAAGAGTTCTTTCTTCCCTCACTTAAACTAAATTTCATAGTGTCACAAACACCAGCAAGGAATGTGGGGCCACATGCAAGAAGTTTCAGATCTAAGTGTCTTTTTTCTGTCTTGTTTCTATATTTTTTAATAATTTTTCTCATCAAGTTCTCCACAGCACCCAGCTGGTGTTGCCAGTGGCTTAGAAAACTGGAACTGTCTATGTATTCAAATGGGAATTAACAGGGGTAAATATTAAAGCAGTCCAAATACATTCTTGAGACATATGGCATTTTCAGCAAGCTTAATAAAAATAAAAGCATATCTTGAAAAACCACCCAAACTAAAAGGACTGGCACATTAATAAAAAGAATAGCCCTTGGCAAGGGCAAGGTGTCTGATACAACTCAATAATGATATTCATGGGGTGTTTAATGAAGCCTATGTTATTGTGATGTAAGGAAAAAAGTACAGAAGTGTTAAATGGAGCTTGGGGCTGTTTTGCAGATTTCTCCAAGCTTGAATTATTAGGAGTCTGGAAGGCTGAGGGGAGGAACAGCTAAAGGAAAAAGAGTTTAAACATTAAATGTAACACTTAGACTCAGCTGCAAAACACCCATAGTCTTGCAGTGCCAAGATCTGGTTACTGGGCAGCTTGTTTTCTGTGGCTGCATTTCCAAAACTTCTCCTAAACTATAAGGAATGGAACCCTTGGAAAAAAGGGATCTGCTGGATGACTCTTCCTGGATTATTCAGCACCACAACAAGTGTTTGGGTGTGGGGAGCATCACCATGAGCAGTGCAGTGCTCAGAGGACAGTTTTCCATGCTGTGGGCAATCACCTTCTCTTAAGAGAATATCCCAAACAGGAAGGGACCCCCAAGGATCATGGAAGTGCATCTGCCCTTCCCAGCACACACAGAAGCACAGCTGGCTGGGGCTGTGCTGCTCCCTCACTGCCTGAATTCATGTCCCTGCTCACACCAACAGGGTCCTCAATCCCTGGAGTTGACTTTGATCCTGTCCAACATCAAATATCTATAAAATATCTCCTTTTCCTCCAGTCTTCACCTCCAAATTAGAATATTTCCATATTCTGGTTTCCTCCTCCGCTAGTCCAGCCAGCTGGTGCAGTTGGGAGTTTGCTGATGAATCACACACAGAGATGAACAGAGTGTGAACTTTCAAGAAATATTTAAAACTTGGCGTAGTTTTTCAGGTTTTCCTGGATATTGGTTCTTCCCCCAGAAGTTGGTGGGCACTGCCCAGGCTCCCCAGGGAATGGGCACGGCCCCAAGGCTGCCAGAGCTCCAGGAGGGTTTGGACACCACTCTCAGGAATGCACAGGCTGGGATTGTTGGGGTGTCTGTGCAGGGCCAGGAGCTGGACTGGATGATCCTGTGGGTCCTTTCCCACTCAGGAGATTCTGTTATTCCATGTCATTAACCAGAAATTCTCCCAGAGCAGATGTCCCTGCACTCCACATATCCTTGAATCCAGATCTCCTTAGACAAGCACATCTCTGTGCTGACAACTTCCAATTCCTTCAGCAGGAGCATTCTCCCACTGCAGGCTCATCATATTTAATGTATTGCACCTGCTATTCATGAATATTTTACTTTGTAGTAAACATTGGGAAGAAGGAAGCCCAGAGGAAACCTCTCCCAACCTACAACTACAAAAAAATGCCAATTTTGCCTTGCTGCTGTGTCCTTATAGCTGAAACTCCATCCTGCAGTTATTAAGGGGGTTAAATGTACAATTATTTCTAAACCTTTCTGTCCAAGTTACCAGCATATGCTTTGTGTGTGCTGGTGAGGTTCTTCACAGGAAAAAATATACATATAATTTGTATTCTCTACAAATAAAATGCCACATTATTGGGTAATAAAAAAGGATGCAGGGCCATTGAATTGAGCAGAGAGGTGTTGACTGAGAACATGAGAACTCTGCTTAGAGATTTTCCATTTGTTAGATTGAAATAATGTCAAGAGGTCTGTTATAACAGATTATTTCCATGATATTCCTCTAAACTATGGCTCGGGGGAGCTATCCAAAGATGACTGTCTACTGTGGCTAATCTCCAGCCACTCTGTGCCTTAATCCCATTATTTTTCTACATGTTTTTTCCATTCATCCCATAATTTTGCATAAGGCACATTTATCAGTTTACATGTCCGTATGGAGTGCAGGGTTCAATTTATGAAGAGGTTTCATTTTGAGATTTGCACATTACCCAGCCTAGCATGAAAGTATTTTTTCTTCCTGACAAATGTTAGATTGGAAAGATACATTATGCAGTAAAGTCCAGGGAAAAATGCCAAATCCGAGGGAATTTAGCATCATGAACATATAAAAGTGACAAAAAAATAACTGCAACATTTATACTCCCAACTTGGAAATATGGAAATAAACTTTAACTTAGAACCAAACAGCTTCTGCCTTCAAGGAGTCTGACATTTGCATCCCTAATAGTCCCAAGATTTCTAACAGCAAATCCAAACAGCCCTATCTGCACCCTGAAAAGTGAAGATATAAATACAGATACACACAGATATATGTTTATATATTCATTACTTAGAAAAAAAATTAACTGCTCAGAGCCCATAGCAAGATTAAATTTTTCCATGGGTATTTTAAAAGAGCTACAAAATGTGTCATCACCAATGTAATGCTGACCTGTTTCATGCCTAATAATCATATTTAAATAACTATGTCTTTCCTAAACACTATTTTCCTTAGAGCCTTTTAAATGCAGTAATGTGTCCAGCAGCACTAGAGATTATTACCCAGAAGAACTTGTGAAATATAGAAGGAAAATAAACCCCCAGATATTACACTTTGGCAACAGCACCATAAGTATCCAATTGATTTCTCTAAGTATTTTTTAAAGTCATGCTGCAATGATTTTTTTCAAAGATTTTTCTCCTGCTATTTTACTATAGAGACCCATTTTGTAGAACGAAGTGATGAAATTCTGCGTTCATTCCCAATAAGTTTTTTTGGTAAATAATCTCAACTAAAAATAAGCTTTACTGTTTGTTTTGGGGTTCATCCTTGATGCAGCCCCTAAATGAGCTGAGGTTATATAATGTACCATACATTTATAATGTGAATTTATATAATTATTATATTGTTATATAATGTACCATACAGACAATCCTATTATCAGTGAGGTTGGAAAAGCCCTCCAAGCCCAACGAGTCCAAGCTGTGCCTGATCCCCACCGTGTGCCCAGCCGAGAGCTCTGAGTGCCACCTCCAGCCCTTCCTGGGACACCTCCAGGGATGGGGACTCCAAACCTCCCGGGCAGCCCCTGGGCTCAGGGACCTTGGCAAGAAATCAAAAACACCTGTGGCTTTGATTTTAACCTGTAGAAAAAGCTGTCAATATTGTATGAGGAATTACAAGTCACAAGGGTTCTAGTAGTATGATGTTTGAACTAACACAGGGTGGAAAAAGTAGAATTTGGGGATTTTTAGAATGGGGTTCAAGGGGGTACATGATGGAGGAATTTGGGCATGTCTTGGCTTTCTTTCCTTTCTTCTTGTCCTCCATGTCTTGGTGTGGTAGTGACACTTTTCTATTGGTTTGGGATGGGGACACGCTGTCCAACATAGGTGTTAGATATTGGTGCATTGTTATAAACAGACTATATGTAACTTTTGATATCAGAGGTAAACACCACTCAAGAGGGAGATCAGACTGCTATGGCTTCCTTTGTGGACAGAACTCAGCAGGTCAGAGAAGGAATGTTTAGATAAGAAGAAATAAAAACCTTGAAAGTGCAATCGGACGCATTCCAGGCTCCTTCTTTGGCTGCAACAGGCTAAGGGAAGCAAAGACTTTACAATCTTGGGGTCACCCTGACCTTCTGAACCCCGAGACATCGACACCCAGGCAGTTTCCAGACACATTAAAAACATGCCCTTGTTAGAAACACTGCAGTGGGGGTTAATACTGACTTTGGAGAAACACACAACCTGTGCCAGAGGAACTGCATGGGGAAAAACCCAGTGTGACTGTGAGAGATATAATTTCCTAGTTATTTGGAATAAAATGGGGAGAGACCACCAGAGTCTGCCAAGAGGCAGATGGACATCTGCATAAAAACAATATTTAAACCAATCCTGAAGGTCCAAGGGAAGCCCATGGGGCATCCCATGAAGTGAAAGCTCAGAGAGAACAGGTATCCACAGACCTGTGAATAACTTGGAATGGTGAAGAGAAGTCTGCAGCAAATGGGAGAGGGAAAATTAAATTCCCCCCTGTGAGAGGGAGGTGTACCTGGATATTTAACATCCCAAATATTGAGTTCAAACAAGTGGTTACACCTCAGTTGTTTTGAAGTCCTGTCGTGTCCTCCACTGGGAAAGTAAATTAAAACCTGTGTGCATTAAAATCCTAAAGGTGTGTCCAGATCTTGCATTCCTCACCATGGAAGTTTATCCTCTAAAATGCCTATGGAGTTTTTCAAAAGTAGAACAAAAACATTCAGATCAACATTAGATGACAAGGAGAAAATTAGTTTCAGACATTAGATCCTTGGAAGAGTTCTGGACCAAGAAAAATTTTAATCAACTAAATATTTTCAATTTGACATGTAATTAAATGCTTTATTTCATTTTAGACCTAATTAACTTTTTAAAAATCAATTAAAAATGAAAACAGTACTTTAAAATGAAGGGGTATATTTCATTCAGGAATGCTGAAATACTTCACATAAACTTCTTCTTTTCCCATATGAAATTAATGACTCAGTTTTATCTGTGCTTATTGATATCTTTGTTCATGCAAAATAGACATTTCAATGAACTTCCTAATCTTCAAAAATTGTATCCACCTCTCTAGAGGGTCATTCTAAGTCTTCTCAAGAAGTTTGCATTGTCTTTGCCTAAATCGCCTGAGTTATGTCATCATTACCTGGGACTACATATAAAAAATAATGCTCTAAAAGTTATTTAGATATGACATAATATTTGGAAAATTAACCCAAACCAATAGAAGGGATCCTGGAGGCATCAGGAAGAGCATTCCCAGCAGGTCAGGGAGTGACCCTGCCCCTGTGCCCAGCCCTGGGGCACCTCTGGGTGCTGTGCCCAGCCCTGGGGCACCTCTGGGTGCTGTGCCCAGCTCTGGCTCCTCAGCACATCAGGGCCAGGAGCTCCTGGAGCTGAGCAAGGGCCTGGAGCAGCTCCGTGCCCAGGAAAGGCTGAGGGAGCTGAGGCTGCTCAGACTGGAGAGGAGCCCCAGTGAGAGGGGCCTCAGCCCTGGCTGTCCCTGGTGTCCCAGTCTGTCTGTCCCAGTCTGTCCCTGTCTGTCTGTCCCAGTGTGTCCCAGTGTGTCCCAGTATGTCCCAGTGTGTCCCAGTGTGTCCCTGTGCAGGACTCAGAGCAGCCCCAGGCTCTGCTCCAGGCCCAGCGATGGCCCCAGAGCCCCGGGCAGGGCTGAGCCCAGCAATTCCCTGCCCAGGAGGCAGAACTCCTGCCCTGGGCAGGGCCAGCCCTGACAGAGCCCAGAGAGGCTCTGGGGTCTCCTCCTGGGGATGTTCCAGAGCCTCTGGACACTCTGCTGTGCCCTGAGCTCGGGGATGGCCCTGCTGGAGCAGGGAGGTGGCACCACAGGAGCCACTGTGGCCCTTCCAGCCTGACCTGCTCTGGCATTCTGTGATTACTTTTCCCAAGACTTCTGTGAGGGTTATACCAGCTCATACCAATCCATTAATGATATAATCATCTCTGGCTTGCTGTAGGAGTTTTTGTTTCTTTGTTACATCATTAAGTAGACTTCCCTGGGTGTGAAAATGATTGAGAATCTTCCAATTAAAATAATATAATATAAATTGTTAATTATAGCAATATAAATTGTTACATTTATATTAAATAATGAAAAAAATAATGAATCTTACTAAATCATCAAGAATCCTACTCTTGTGCTGGCCCACACTGTCAAGTGAGAAAACACCTGTGAACCTGGAAATTCTTGGATTTCATATACCCATTTCTTGTCAAAAGGGAAATTGTAGAAAGAAATTGAAATTAAGGATAATGAACTTGTGCTTATCTGGCACTGTAGGGAATCAGTCATTTATACTACTAGGCCCTCTGGCATAGAGTAGGAGAAAGGCTGCTAATTAACAGTGGTTGGTTATTAATCACACTTATTCCCTCTCCATTCACTCCATGAAGTGCTTGCACTACAAGTGCTTTCCTTGCTTGGAGAACAGCAGCTGTATCTACTCCTGTGTGTTCAAACAGACAGATGTTAGAAGGACTTGAATTTTCATACATTTGTCTGAAAAAAGGTCTTATTGTTACAGTCTCAATCTTGAGACTAATGCTTCTTAAAAATAATGCTTCTGAAACACTTCTGAAAATAGAGCACACTTAAACATTCCCAAGGATAGTACTTTATAAATTCATTAAAGGCACATTTGGAGGATAATACATGGAAAAACAAAGATAAAACTGTGACTGGTTCTACACGGATCACTCAAGAGCGTGACATCACTCTTGGGATAGGCAGCCCATGAGAGGTTATCTCAACAGAGTGGGAAATCAGACAAAATGGTAGAAATTAGTAAGGAAAGGCAAAAGTACAAAGTAACCTATGTTAAGTCTGCTGCTAAGATCCAAGTCTATGTAAATCTTCCACACTCCCACAAAATCCCAACACTGCTGATGTGGGAAGGCATTCCTGGAAAAGATCCAGACCAAATGTCTGGTCAGAAAGGAGCAGAGCAGACTGCCCAGGTTGTGTTCAGCAGGTCTCTGAAGAGAAACATCACATATCCAGAGTGCCACAGGCTGCCCAGGGAAGTAATAGATTCACCATCCTTGAAGTGTTCAGGAAATGAGTGGATGTGGCACTTCTTAATACAATTTAGTGCCTGGTCAAAGGTTGGACTTGATCTTGGAGGCCTTTTTCAACCTAAATTATTCCATGATTGTATCATTCTGTGATCCCTGGATAGTGAATCCACGGCCTCTCTGGGCAGCCTATGTCAGTGTTTGATCCCTCCCATGATATCAAATACATAAATAATAATAATGAATTAAATCACTTAAATTTAAATAGTATTTCTATTATTTCACTTTGAACCCGCTGCTGCGTCACGTTCTGTCACTGGACACCACTGAAAGAGCCTTATCCATCTCTTCTACACCTTTTCCTTGGGTATTTATACAAAAAAAAAGAAGGAAATACTCCCCAGACTTCCTATTCCCTAGGCAGAGGAGTCCCAGCATCTTGTCCTCTGCCCAAGACACAGCATCCCTGATGGGATCACACCAGTGCTGAACGTGGAATCACAGACTGGTTCAGCCTGGAAGGGCCCTCAGTGGCTCCTCTGGTGCCACCTCCCTGCTCCAGCAGGGCCATCCCAGAGCTCAGGGCACAGCAGAGTGTCCAGAGCTCATGAACTCTGTGGTCACTGTGGTGTTAGACAGACAGACTTGTTTTCACCTCTCAAGGCCATTTCCATTTTCAGGTGACTTCCCAAAAACTTTGCAGCATTAGGGATTGTATTTGAGCCTAATTTAACCAATTTTGGAATTGAATCAGATGATGGTTATTCTGTGGACACACAGCTTGCAGGGCAGGACAAGAACTGAGGAATATCTAATTCCTACTTTGCTAATGATCAGAAGAAAATAGCACCTCCAAGACTGGGAGGTTATTACCTATTTTATGCTATGTAATTGACCTCATTAGACTCAAGCCCAAAAAATTATAACTGTCCATGGAAATTGCAATTTTCCAACATGTTATCTCATTTCTTCTTCAGATTAAGTATTGTCTTCTTTGATACAATATAATTACATGGAACAATTTATTTTCATTTCACTTGATAGACGTGTTACTGCTGTGTGCCAGTGTAAACCCTAAGTCTGGAACTAAGCATTAGATCTACTATTAAAATTTATGTGGGCAAACTTCATATAAGCAGAAACACAGCTGGAAGTTGGTGGGAATGTGACACACACATCTGTGTTAAGTCTGCCATGGTGTTACTGTGCTGAAATCCAGTGGGGAAAAGTGCTTCTAATAGCTTATGAAAATTATGGAGTAAAAATTGAAGTTACAGTGGTTGAAATTTATCATGTTTTAATATATCTACCCTTTTTTTTTTTCTTTTTTCCTGAAGGCACACATACCCATAAATATTCACTCGTTGTTTTCAAAATGAACTCAAATTCATTTACCTTGGCAGATCCTTCCAATGTATTCTAAAGTTTGTTAACACAGCCCTGACATTCCTTAAGGAAATCTATTTAATCTTTCCACACACATATATTTTCTCCTGATTCATATCCATCTGCTCCTCCAGTGAAATATGAGACTATTTTTTAGTTAAAAGTTTAGTACTTTCAAGGTTTTGGCTGGCACAGCTCTATCTCTCAGCTGGGTGATGCCAGTTAAACCATGCCCAGAAGAATTCTGTGACCTTTAACATAATGGAACTTCATAACCTCCACCGTCTGCTACACAGAAGCCTAAATCACAGTGTAGTTGGGGAAAACCAAGAAGAAGTGGGTAAAGAGGTCTCAGAAATGTTAAACAGAAGGTTTTATTTGCAACTACACTAACATTTTCTTGATTTGATATCTGGTGGTGGTCAGGAGCAGATGTCTCCTGATCCTGAGAGGGTCGTGTTGAGGATGACTGGATAACTCTGGAGGTGAAATCATTGATGGTGAAAGCAGCATTTTGGTTTCTGTGGTCACACAGGAATCTCTGAAGACTGACAAGTGCATGAGAGACAAGAACCAAGTGGTACAAAAATACCTTTGCCAGGTTGGCCCATCTGGAAAGGAGATCATGAAACCAGGAATTGGGAAATGAGCCAGCTCAGAGCCAGGAGAGGACAGACCAAACATGGGCAATATGAAGTGTTCCAGGCCAGGCTGAATGGCATTTGGAGCAGCCTAATCTAGTGGAAGGTGTCCCTGCCCATGGCAGGGAATGGAACAGGGTGAGTTTTAAAGGTCCTTTCCAATCCAAGGTGTCCTGTGAATCTGTCACTCCATTATTGTGTTGATTGTGCTGCAGACCTCTTGTCTGGGAAGAAGTAGATGAACCCCTTAGTTTTACAGGATTTTCCAGAGGCAGCCAGTAGCCTTTGGGAAGAACATAGTCAAAGGAAGTGTTCTTTCCACATCACACACCACTGGGATGCACAGCTGGAGTGACATGTCCAGTGCTGGATAAGACGGACAAGGACTTAGCACGGTTAGACCAGCAAAGGACTTTATCTGATATTGCTTTGAGAAAACAGCACAGGAAAATATCTTTTCCAGCCTCAACTCTCCTATGATCCATGACATTCTGCCATGTTGCTCTCCTTTCAGTTTGGTGGAAGCTGTCCCTGACCATGCAGGAGGGTTAGAAATAAATGGTTGTTAAGGTCACTTCCAACCCAAACCACCTTAGGATTCTGAGATGAAAATAGCATCCGATGTGGAAAAAATCCTTGAATATGCAAAATTTTGTAGGTGGAGCACCAAGCATTTTCTGATAAAAAGTTATAAAGTGCCTGGTAATAACACTTGCTGGATAAAAGCTTGTGAATGCTTTAAATATTTTGTTGAAATCATCTGTGAACCTGCAATGCTTCCATTATAGCAAGTCTCTCAAATATAATAACTGGGAAGAATTACAATGAAATACGCATTAAAGTGAGTGTTAAAATAGGAGCATTTTTGACAACAAATGTTCTTTCAAGGGTGAGAGCTGCAGGTCCACAACCCATTAAATCAATAAAATTTTTAAGTAAAATTTGGGAATGATATCAGTTAAGTAGTGGGTATACCTGAAAAATATATTTTGCATTCATCTCAGTAATTACAGGACATCCATCACTTCTGAATCTTCTCACCCACAAATTGCATAAAGTTCTCTATATTCTCCAGCCTGTATTATTGTACCAATATCCTATTTCTCTTGGAGATAATTTATGTTGCTTCTGTCAAGGATGTGTTGCCAAGCCATCATTCCCATATTTTGCTATAGTAAAAGCAACAATGTGCAGACAAATCCTGCACTTCTTTCTGGGGGTTGTGAGACTGGGGCTGGATCTGAATTTATGGTGGTGCAAAATTTATATATTCTCCTGCCAAAGACTTTAAAAGCCTTGCACTTGATTATCTCTGGAGCTGTTGGAAATTTTAGTGTTTTTTGAAAAATAAGCTTTTAGTAATCACAATTAACAAGGTAAATGTCTGCTCCAAGACTATAAGGAACCAGTGAATCATAAAGATGAGTAAAATCTTCTTCTCCAAAGGTTACAGTGTCAATACAAACCCTGAAGTGAAAAATGTGTAAAAAGTCATATAAACACCTGGTTCCAACATAGAATTAATTTTCAGTTGCAGTAATATAAAAATTTTCTGGGTTATTGCAACACTTCTCTTTCCAGCTGCATTTCTCCTACATGGGCAGAGACATTATTTACCTGAACAAACAAAGATGGGTAAAGCATTTGGAATTAAGTTTTTGTGCTGCAGAATTTTAGAAACCAGACTATTGCATGATCTATTCACACCTGGTTAAATAGTACTGTAAACAACAGTCACCTGAGAGAACCCATTGTTTAAATGATAAGATTTCAAAATTATGACAACCAGGAGTATTTATGTCTCCAGTTTGTGGATTCCTCATCCCTGGAAGTGTCCAAGGCCAGGCTGGATGGGGCTTGGAGCAGCCTGGGCTGGTGGAAGGTGTCCCTGCCCATGGCAGGGGGTGGCACTGGATGGGCTTTAAGGCTCCTTCCAACAAAAGCATTCCAGGATTTTACAATCCTATTATTTATCTTTTTTGTTTTTTTGGTTTTTTTTTTTTTCCAAGTCAGTAGAGTTAAAAACAGTGAGTAAAGCAAAAGAAAGAGAGTAAATTCATGGAACTGCCTAAACCCATCACAAAAAGTATATAACCCATTCATGGCTGCAAAGCACTTGCTGTGGAAGCAAGACAGATCACTTCCTAACCCCTATAAACTTTTCAGGAACAATCAGGGACTGTCAAAGGAGTTGCAATTATTTACAAACCTGGGTGTTTTTCTCCTGCCAGCAATAAAATTTATGTGAGAGCTCCAAGTGCTATTTCACTTTGATTGTCTTTGCCACTTTTACATTTTATCCTCAAATAAAATATTGTTAATTCAATGTGAAAATGATGCAATGTCAGAGCAAGGTCTTTTACGTGTGTTTCTTAGTCTTTTTTTTTTTTTTTTTTTTTTTTTTAACAGTTAGCAAGCCCAAAGAACTACTACAGGTTCCCTACTTTGGAGTATCAATTTTTGCTTTGCAGTGGTTGTGGGGTGACCTTGGCTGGCTCTGGGATGCCCGGGTGTTCTCTGCTCTCAGCTACAGAAGTATCTGCACATAGTTGCAGAGAACATTTGCTAGAAGGATTCAATGACCATTGAGCTTCCCCTGAAAGACAAATTACAAAGTTTATGGGTTTTTTGCCATTTTTTGTACATAAAATTTCTATTTAAAAAATAACAAAGACATTAGGCAAAACTGCATTTTTCAGATTCAGGAAAATTAAAGATTACACTATACTTTTTAATCCACTTTTTATTATTTGATTATTACTAGCTAGAAAGGTAATGCATCCCAAAAGTTTTTCTAAAAGACTTGACTCTCCTCTTATTATGGAAATATATCCATGTCTATTGTTTTACCTTTTCCCTCTCTGCTGAAATAGGTACATTTTCTATTTAATTTGTATTAGCAATAAGCTCCCCATTAAAATCTAAGTTAAGCAAAGAATGAAAAGGCTCCCATGTGTTCTGGTTTACTGTCAGGTTTTTACCTTAGCCCAATTTGTGCCAGATCAGCATCGTTTTACATAAGCAAGTTTTAATTACCTGAAATGCAAAATTAATAGTTTCCCCCAGTTGTAGAATGACTTAAACAAACACTGATTTATTTAGATCAAAGAAAGCAATTAAAGATATTTGGGAAAATTTTAATTACGCAAAACATATTTGTATTTCTAACCCAATGCCAATTCAATTGAGCGCTGTTTAAAAATGCATTATTCTTGTTCAGGGAGTATATTAATCCTATAAGTTCCTGAAAAGCTTTAGAAAAATTGCTTTTCACTTTGTTTTCTAACTCATAAAACAGGAAACCACAATGAAGTGACCTCGTGGCTGCTGCTTTCCTCATTTCTCACACTTGCCACTGAAGCCACCTGCTAGGTACTCAGTGTTCTTAAAGGCATGGAAATGGTCACCAGGAGCTCAGATAAAACTCTCAGGAAGGGTCCAGGTAACATTTTAAATTATACACCCTGACAAATTGTCAACCCATCACTAATTTAGGGCTCCAGCATCGCCTGAGCTCGGTGTGTTTTATCCAAAGTGGACATTTGTTACTATTGGACATGAAACGAGTACACAGAAGCTTGGTAAGTTCAAAGGAGAAAAAGAGAGAATTTTATTTCTGACTTCGTAATATATAGAATTCCAAAAGTGGCAGTGGATTGGAGGATGAAATTGCCACCTCTCCAACCACACTGGTCAAACCAAGAGTACATCAATTATCTCCTCCCACAAAGAAGAATGCAAAACAATCATTATTTACATGAACAGTGTGTGAGAACTCTAGTAGAAATATATAAACATCAGAAGGCATAGGAAACTTTTAAAAGAACTTCAAAACTTTCAGGAGAACTATAAAAGAAAACTTAACACTTTTAAAAATCAGGGCAACAGACATTTCCGAATGGGTTGGAACCAGATGACTTTTAAGGTTCTTTCCAACCCAAACCCTTCTGTGATTCTGTGACTTTTCATCTGTTACTTGGCTTAGTTGCTTCTTGTAGAACTGTGAGACTGTGACATCCTTTGGCATGAATTCCAGCACCTCCTTGTCCTAGTGTGTTTTCCATACTATGTCCCGTGGGCTGGCACTGGAACCATCACCTCACAGTCACCACTCTGGGTAAGATGGGAGTTCAGAGGGGATGTTGGAGTGGAATTGTCATCAGGACTTTGGCAGGAGCAAGATTTCCCTCTGGATCACACCTTGACTCCCTGGAGCCATTTTTAGAGTGGATTTTCCTCCTTTGGGATGCACCTTCTTATCACCAATGCAACCCTTTTCCTACCCAGCATTGATAAAGGTATCACCAAACATTGCTTTCTTTTTAAGAGCTTCTATTGACTTTCTTGTGAGGAGTAGGAAGGGGAAGGTGGGTCTGTGGCTGTCCCAAGGAGGGAGGGGAAGCAAAAGAAAGTCTGCAGAAAATAGCACAAAGGAAAAGGCATTCTTCTGCACATGGTGGGATTCAGGCAAGGGGTGGACCTGATGGTCCTGAAGGTCTTCTCCAACCTTACTGATCCTGTGATTGTGTATTTCTGCACAGGACACTTAAGGTCCTGACTCCAGCAAGCAACACCCAGCAATGCAAGCTCACAACATTTTCAGAGAGCCAGTTTCAGGGCAAGGGTAAAACATGAATTTCTCTGTGCTTGGAGCTGTTCAGTGGTGCAGGCTTTGCTCAGTTCAATCCCAGCAAGTAGTCCTTTATTCAGGGTCAAATTCTAATTTCCCCAGGCATGGTGAATTTTGCTTTTCCCTGTGATCTGTTAGCTGATGGATTAACATAAGGAATGAAATGCTGCTTAATATGAGGAAAGGTTCAGGAGTCAACCAGGAGTTTGGAACCAGGTGATCTTTAAGGTGCCTTTCAATAAACCATTTTATGATTCCATGATTGTATCTATGTGCATAATATTAAGGGAAGTTCAAGGAAAAGTGATCCTGAAAGAACGCTCTAAGATAAAGACACAAAGTAATTAAATTTAAAAAAAAAACAGAAACAAAAAACAAAAACAAACAAAAAAAAAACCCAAAAAAAGCAAACCCCAAAAAAAACAAGCCAAGCAAACAACTGCAATCTGCTTCATGTACAGCAGGAATTTTCTCTTCAGATTTTGCTATTTTGGGTACTTGCACACAACTCAGTTTGGATGTATTTTCCTTCACTTCTGTAGATTTTAATCTGTATTAGTGTGAAACTAATGGATGAACCTGAAAGGCTCTGTTACAGAGAGACAAATAGATGTAACACCTTCCTATTTACCCAGAGCAGGCAGCTTGTGATTGAGGAGAGAATTGACTATTATGCTGTTCTGGCAAACATAAAGAGACATTTAAAAGGTATAACACCAGCTGCCCACAGAAATCCAACACGAGGCAGCACTTTTTCATCTGGTGTTGTACATCTGTTTTCAGTGGCTCATCCAGCACATTCTCCTGCAGAGACAACCACACAAAGAGAAAGAAATGGAGCATTAGTGGCAGGCAGAGTTCATCCTACTGCTTCTGGATAAGACACTGACAATGAACATTAATAGACCAAACCATCTCAGCCTGAGCTGAAAATACCATTAATATAATTGGTTCCTACACACTGTGAGAAATGAAGTCACTGTATTAAAATTTAAAATAAAAAATGTCTTCTCCAGAGGAAAAAGCTGTTCCGGATAGGAAATTTTTATGCTATTGCTCCTCTCTTTTTAGTATCTGTACTTACATAAAAAATAAAGATTTATTTATTTATTATCTTCAGGGATGGGAACTCCACCATGTCCCTGGGCAGCCCTTTCCAATCCCTGACTACCCTTTCTGTGAGGAAATTCCTCCTGATGTCCAACCTGAGCCTCCCCTGGCACAACTTGAGGACGTTTCCTCTTGTCCCATCCCTTGTTCCTTGGAAGTAGAGCCCAACCCCCACCTGGCTGCACCCTCTTTTCACCATCAGTAAAGCACAAATTCAGTACAGAGAAGAGCCCATGTGGGCCATATCATTAAATTCATTATTAGTAACACACTGTACTTGTTATATCAAGTAACATAACAGCTCCACGGTGCTTGCTTTTAACTTCTGACATCCCAAGCTCCTCAAAGGCTTTCCTTACAACACTTCTTTTTCAAAGTCAGGCCTATAAGAACTCCTTTAAAAGGATAAAACTTTGAGACAAGGACTACTTGACTGAGGAACCGAACCAAACCAAACCAAACCTAATGCAAAGCAGAAATATGATAAATACTGAAATGTTAGTTAATTTTCTTTGTTGTACTTCTGCCACTGAAGGTGAAAAAGGAAAAGGTTTGCTGAAAAGCAAGAACTATTTAATTCAACTTTTAAAAAGGAATAGAAAAGTTCTTTAAATATATCATACACTGGGCAGAAATGTATTTCATTTTAAATTACTTAAATAAAGTTTTTTTTTTTTCCATAAACGTGGTCTCTGTTTTGTATCTGGATAATTTGTTGTTTCGTGTTCTGCAGGAGCAGAGACACATGTCAACAGTGTATGAAAAAACAATGCTAACAAATATTAAGAGTTTATGGAAAAGGAAATATATCATCATGGTTCTGCAAATTTTACCTTTTTCAGTAAAAACACAGTCCAATTTTCACAGTGGGAACTCAGCACATCTACCGAATGCTCAAGCACTTTGTCCTTTAGAGCATCAATCAATGTACTTAAATGTTTTTCAGAGCAGAAATGGATTAGAATGCAAATTAAATTGAGTGAATTGGAGACACAATCCAAGTTAGTGGTCACATTACATCGGAGCAACAATTTAATATCATTTCTGCTCCTTCCTGAGTGCTTTTTATTAAGTTGTGTGACAGCTGGCACAGCTGGCCAGAACTGCTTCTTGGCTGTGCATCCTCTCTGCCAACCACTAAGACAGCAAGGAAAAAAAGCCTTTTCAGTGAATCCAAAAATTCTATAATATATACTATAATACGCCATCTGATTGTTTTAGAGTTATTACTATATTTCTTCACCTCAGAATGAATATTGCTCCCTATTTGAAAAGAAGAATAATGATAAAAAAGGCCTAGAGAGAAATTTTATCAATTATGGCACTCATTTTCAAGGATGATACTGGGACTTGAACAAATTAGCCCTAATGATCCTGTAGCTGTACATGACAATAGGGTTTTCTTGGCTGTCTCGTTCAAGAGGCTTCAAAAGTTTAGGATTCTTCATAATCTTGAGGATGCTCAGAAAAAGGGAGGGAGAAGAGGGAACTGAATTGTTGTTTACAAGGCTGGAGGATTTTCGAGTGTAGCACAGAATGAATAATCATCTAAAGCAAAAACACTCTTATTTCTTCTGGCTTTTTTTTTTTCATTTCTTTTTTTTTTTTTTCCGCCAACTAAATGTCCTAACTGCTGCAACATCCTTTTCCATTGTATTTGTAGCCCTTTTTAAAATTGCAGCAATAAAAATCTTTTAGTATTTTTTCCCAAATCCAGGTGAAAGACTGGAGAAGTCTGAGTTCATCCAGAATCACCTAAACCTTGCAAAACCAAACAGCCTGACACGGGGAGAAATGAGGAAAGGTCATTGGAATACTTTGTATTCAGAGTTGTTTTTCTCAGCTTCAAAGGAACAAAAACAATCAAAATAATGCAAGGGAAGTTTTGAAGTGTAAAATCTGATGGTATTTTCATGTAAGGCTCATTTTAATATCAAAATATAAACTGTTTCAATGTGTAATTATTTCATGCTGTACTCTCATCAGACATGGGGTTACTCTCAGTATTTAATCCATTGGAAGGGCTGATCCTTTCAGTTGGAGTGCTAACAGGTTTTTTTCCCATTTTCCAATATTTAAATGAAAAGATTGATCTATTCAATCATCTGAACATTTTTCCCTGGTGTTTTCCAGCTTGTAGCATAGCACCATAGATTCCATAAGAGTTTTTTATTTACTTTATTTTATTTTATTTTATTTTGTTTTACTTTAATTTTATTTTATTTTCAATATAGGAAGAACCTGGGTATTTATGGGTTTAGAATAGAATTTAACCCCTTACCTGGTGTCAACACCAATGAAATACCCACAGAATCCCAGAATGGTTTGGGTTGGAAGGGACCTTAAACCCATTCCTTTCACATGCCCTGCCATGGACAGGGGCTTCTCTCACTGTTCCATGCTCCTCCAAGTCCCATCCAACTTGGCCATCAGAACTTTCCTTTGCTCCCTTACTACAGGGTAAAGTTGTTCCCATTCTCCATATTCCCCTGGGTTAGATCCAGTTTGGTTTCCAAGCCCCAGGATATGATTGCCAAGAGCTTTGCACCTGCACCACATGTAAAACCATGGTTTCTGCTTTTCCAGGATGTGCATTTGGCCTGGGAAAATAGATTTAAGTACTACATTTTGCCATATGATTGTCCTCAGTTTGGCCAAAAACCTCTTTACCTCTGTTATTTTCTGATTACAGGCCTATAACTCACAAGATTCAGAATTCAAAGCCTGTGCTGACTTACACTGATGAATGAGAAACTAAACATTAATTTTGAAAGGAAATAATGGAAAAGTTTGATTGCTGTGGTTTTGGCTTTATTGCCTCAATGAAAACATTTCTATTTTCGAAGGATTAAGTAAAAAATAAGGGATTAGTATTAATTTCCCTTACCTCAATAAGCACATAATGAGATTACCTTTATTTCCATGAGCAAAGAAATTACATGTGTCTTTTGCATATGTTCCTTGAGTTTCTCTTTGCAAAGCAAGTAGGAAGTAAAACCTAGATATTTCCCAACTCCATAAATCTATCTTTTTTACTACAGGGTAAAGAGAACCTTCTTTTAATATCTAAATGTCAAGAGCTATTCAATTAATACAAGCTTACCCTGAGGAAGGTGAGCTTCCACCAAGTCGACAGTGAAAACTCATCCATGTATTTGTATTTAAAAAAAAACTTGAAGGGTTTAGAGCAAACTTATTTGAGATGACAGATGAGTTGTGTGAACTTATAAAAAACTTTAAAAGTGTGAGGTTTGTGTATGTCTAGAAATTGAGATAGATAACATGGACATGTAAGACAGTTTTGGTTTTGTATCAGCTGAAGTATAACATAATTAATTGCCTTTAAAACCCCTCCTGTAAGCCTACTGCTCTGAGGAGAATGTATTTTTAATGCACTTGGAATCTTACACTTTTCACATTTTTCCCTATGTATTTGGTACAAAGCATCTGAAAACCCTGCACAAATTATATTCTGTAAATGCAGCCACTGACTAGAACATAGCATGATAATTAATACTCATTAATTAGTTTTTTATTTGCTCTCTAACCCCTTGCCAAGGAAGGAGTAATCTTCCTAATCCTCCTCCAGCAGCCATGTCCTACCAATCTATCTTCTATGAAGTATGGCAGTGCTGCTTTTTATTTCAGTATTCAAAGCAAAATTAACTTAAAAATCATCCAGAAGAGATTTTTCTAGCCTGGAAACTCTGCCCAGTATCTCTGTCTTTTATTACTCTGACCATGCATAACTCTCAAAGCTCAGGAGATTAGCAACCTGTACATTGCTCAGGTCTTGGAAGTAACCAAACTTAATGTCCCAATCTTTTCCTACATGCTTTCAAAAAATACCACACCAAATAATTGAAAAATTGAGATGTGCCAATTCTTTCCTTTATCAGCAAGTTTTGCCACATAACAGCGTCCTTTCACTGCTGTTATTTCACTGAAGTGGAATGAGAGTTTTGTGAAACCATCACAGCTTGTGCAAAAGGTTTTTGCCTTGATCTCCATAGAATCATAGATTAGTTTGAGTTGAAAGTGACCTTTTAGAGGTCTTGAGAGCATGGTGTTTGATCACAATGATATCCCTAAAGCACAGGAAAAATCTGTTGTTTCATAGCATTTAAAAAGAGTGTTTATTAAAATCCTGCATCATAAGGCTTTAATATTTAAGAGTATAGTATCCAAAACCTATGTTTATTATATTCAACATATTCAGGATATTATTACTTTCAATATGGAATTATTCTGTATAATTTAATTCAGTATTATCTTATTCAGTTTTATTATACTTAGTATTATTCAATTCAGTATGGAATAAAGTAAAGAAAAAGCTCCTGGTATAGCAGATGTCAGCTCAGTATAAAATACAATAATAATATAAAATACGTTTGAATATTGCTTGGATTTTTATTTCAAACTGGACATAATTTGTGTAAAATTACAGGGAGAAATGGGACAGTTCAACATGTCTTAACTTACTTCCTGTTATCACCATAATCCTTTTTTTCCCCAACACAATATTGTAAGTCAATATGGAACATAAAACTCTGAAATAGAAGCAAGCAAAAATACTTGTCTGACTGCTAGAGGAAATTAGAGTAATTATTACAAAATTAAGACTTTTTGTACTGCTAGAGTTGAGAAGTAATTTTTTTAAATTATATTTTCTTATGGGAAGGATGTATTGTCTGAAATCTTGAAGCATTCCCAGAAAAGGTCATGTTTGCACTAAGTGGTGTCAGAACAGGCAGGATTAAGCATATAATTCTTTGTCACTGCATCTGCTCAACTCCCCATTGCCCTTTGCAGGTGTGCTCCTGAAATCTCCAGCAAAGAGCCTGTTGATTTCTCTTGGGGTTCCTGAGGTCAGCGTGACCCCAAGAGATGGAAAAGAGTCTTTGCTTCCCTAGCCGGAACGCAGCCAAAGAAGGAGGCAGGTAGTCTTTCAATTGTGCTTTCAGAGTTGTTTATTTCTTTTTAATCTAAACATTCTTTCTCTGACCTGCTGAGCTCTGTCCAAAAAGGAAGCCATGGCATTCTGTTCTCCCTCTAGGGAGGTGTTTACCTTTTATATCAAAAGTTACGTATAGTCTGTTTATAATGCACCAATATCTAACACCTATGTTGGACAGCGTGTCCCCATCCCAAACCAATAGAAAAGTGTCACCATCGCACCAAGACGTGGAGGACAAGAAGAAAGGAAAGAAAGCCAGACATGCCCAAATTCCTCTATCTTGTACCACCTTGTACCCCATTCTAAAAATCCCAAAATTCTACTTTTCCATCCTGTGTTAGTTCAAATATCACACTACTAAAACCCTTGTGACTTGTAATTACTCATACAAAATTTACAGCTTTTTCCATGGGCTAAAATCGAAGCCACAGCTGGTTTTGATTTCTTGCCAAGGTCACTGAGCCCCCTGCCAGGGTCTTGAGACAGCCAGGGCAGCCAGAGGGATGTCCTGGACTCCGACAAGAGCCCAGACCTGTGAGGCTCTGGGTTAGTGTGATCCCTGGTTAGGAGATGTAACCCCCAAGGACTGAGGGATGAAATGGGCTTTGGGTGCTCCTTGGCCAAGGCTATAGTGCTGAACACCACCAGAAAGAGCTTTGGGGGTCCAGTGGGACACTGCACAATGCCAGGAGAGATTGACGAGAGAACAGGGGTCAGGTAGACCCCAATTCAGTTCAGAAAGTCAAAAAAGGTGTTTTTTAAATTCCTAAACTGACCTTTATAAGGGTATTTGGGAACTGAAGCCTCTTTTCCCGAGTGCAAGCTGGTTATTCTCTCAGTGAAAACCTGTAACTGGGGAATTATCTAAGCCTCTCCTCAGATCACAGTATTATGTCTCACCTTCCTAAAGGAAGGAAAGGTAGAAGTTCCTTTAAAGTCAGAAACTCTGTTACTATTTTCCTGAAACTCAATAAAGAACTATGCTGAAAGGCTTTCTTGAAGCAGGTTGAAGGAAGGCTCCTCCCCGGGTCTCAGCAGTTCAATAGCCTAATCTTTGACCTTTTATTTCATTAAGAGCCTCAGTGCAGATTTTTTAGGAATAATTGAATCTCAAATTCACTGTGGTTTTTGTTTTTTTCAGTCAGAAAACTATTCCTGTGCTTTAACATAGGTGGTAATTTGCTTCTTGAAGAAAAAGCAAAGCACATTACAAAACAACCACATATTTGAAATTATTTGTTTGGGGAATAACACATCATCTGTGCACAGCAGCACATTTCTGCACTCTTGGTAAGTATGTGTGAAGTCCTTTCATCAGTGCATTTCACACATACTTTTGTTCAGCTCTACTTTAGATCATTAAATAGGTAGTTTGGATTTTGGGTTGGTTGTTTTTTCTGTTTAGTGTATATTTTGTCATAATCACTAGTGCTGGAATCTACTAGAAAAGGAAAATTTAAAAAATTGCAGTATTCCAAAAGCTTTTACTATTGGAAATCTCCATTTTTTTACATAATAATTGTGCTTTTTATTCTGAGCGCTATACATCTCTAGGTGGTAAAAAAGAATGAAAAACAGAAGGAGGGTTTTTTTGAGTACAAGGCTGCTGCTTCTGGTTAACTCGAAGACATACACAGTTAAGTGAATTAGTAGATGTTGCCCTTTTCCATTGCAACTTAAAAGAAAATAATTGAGAATCACAGCAGGGGAAGCCACAGTGGCTGGGCAGATAAGGGCACCCCTCAGAGCTAAAAGGGGAGCTGATGCCTGGAACTGTCTGTGATCCACCAAGGCAGAGAACCATTGCACTCATAAACATAAAAGCATATAAAGTATTAAAGGATTAAAATATGAACTTATAATAACAATTACTAAAGTAACATCAGGACACAAATACATCATAACTAAGGGATAAAATCTAGGGTTTATTTTTACTTAATGGCTCAGTAAATATACAATTGCCATGTCCAGGAAATGGCCTTGGGCTTATCTCAACTATCTGTGCACACCACTGCAGTCATGGCCTCTTGGGTTTGTTATTGGCTTGTTGAGTGAGATCCTCTTGTCACATCTCTTGGTACAACCTGTACTTCACTGGGAGCAACAGCAAACACCTTAAAAATACAGGCATGTAGTCAGACCAGAAGCCCAGAATGATAATCAGGTCAGTTATGGGATTGCATTGAAAAAATGACACAGAACAAGAGGAAACGGCCTCAAGCTGCACACAAAAGGTTTAGATTTGATATCAGGAAAAATATTCTTCACAGGAAAGGTTGCCAAGCATTGACACAAGCTGTCCAGGGTGGTGGTGGAGTCACCATCCCTGGAAGTGTTAAGAAATATATGGATGTGATACCTGGGGCCATGGGTTAGTGGTGAAGAGTCGGTGCTGTTTGATGGCTGGACTTGATAATTAAAACTCCTTTCCAACCTTACTAATTTTCTGGTTCCAGCCTATGACTGTAAAAACAACCCTGAGAACTGTCAAAAGGCTGCTTTTTAAGCATGCCAAGAAGGAGATAGAAGCAGCAAAGAGAAAGCAAACCAAGAGGCAAACCAGTCCCTTAGTGCAGCTGCCCTGGACTGGGAAATTCATTCCCAGAAGGATTGGACACTGCAGATCTGGGAAACAGCAGCCAAGCCTTGAGAACCATCTAAAATGGAATCATCTTTTAAAGGAGACAGTCTCAAATTGGGAAGGGAGGGAGAGGAAAGAAGATGTTCCCTTCAGTTTTGGGTTCCTTGTTCAGTAAGCTGTTGAGCCTGATGTTTCTGATCTCAGCACCCAGAGCCATCAGGGAGGCAGCAGCGCTGCCGGGGCCAGCTGGCTCTGGGAATTCTTTGAGGGGAGTTGTTCCTCCTTGCTTCCCCTAATCTGAATTTATATCAATGGAAAAGCCAGGATTTAATGACTGAATAATTTCATGGACCTTTGGATCAGATCATTCACTCCATGAAAATGTTATACAGGGTAAGGTTCTTATGAATTTAGGGCCTCTTGCCATGAGCCTCAAAAGTCCCCTTGTAAAAATTCCTTAGATTAAATCTCTCTGCTGTCTTTACTTTCATATTAGAATCCAGGAATGAAGTGCATGTTTTGAAAAAAAAAAAAAGGCTATAAAATAATCAAAATGGTTTGGCTGTAATAGAAACCTTTTCTCCAAAACCTAACACTGTTACACAAGGCAAAAAGTGACAGACAGATCTCTCAGAATAAGGGTTCATTCAAGTTTCCGAAAGATGCTGCTGTAATGTAGGAGAGAAAAAGGAAATGAGGAGCTAAAATGCAAAACCTAAGCCTTTGATTAAACATTTTTAATGATAAATTTATATGAAAAAAGGTCTTGTGAAAAACAGGGAATTTTTTCAGTGAGTGGCCTTGAAGTGTGATGAATCACTGAAAAGAGAAAAAAATATATGGAAATCTAAGTACAAAATAATTAATTAGTACTGGGTATTTTGTGGAGATTTGTTCAGATGGAAGCAATAATTAAATGTGAATGCATATGAAAATCTTTAGATTTATTATTAGATTTGTTATAAAGGAAGGGAGATGGGGTGACAACATTATCCAATCCTTAAATAAATTAAAATAAAGCTTAAAACCATGTAAAGATGAAAAACAAAAAAGTAAAGTATGAAATAGCAGTCATATTCTGCAGCTGATTAGGAAAACCAAGTTCACAAATTAAACGTTATGACTTACAGGATCAAGAAGTTGAAAAATTGACTGTGATTGATGCAGTCCTTAACTAAGACAAATATTGTTCCATATTAGAAAAAGGTTCAGTTTCCTAAATAAAAGTTTTGTGGCCCCAGTGGAATAGAAGTTTTTAAGAACTTGAAAATAACATTGGCTTGGAGCCACCTGGGCTGGTGGAAGGTGTCCCTGCCCATGGCAGGGGTGGCACTGGATGGGCTTTATGGTCCCTCCCAACCCAAACCATTCTGGGATTCTCAGATTATTTATTTTCTTTCTCTCCTTTTCCAAATCATACAGCACAACTTCTGCAGTATCAGCACAACTTCCCAGACCCACATGGATTTAGTTCAAGCTTAACTTCAAACCTCTGGCCTGGTTTTAAAGCTGTTTTGGCAGACTGAGGACTGTGGCAGGTTGCTTTTTTTCCCCAAGAGGCACAAAATGATGGCATTTAAGCTCTACCTCCTGTAATCAGAATGAAAAACTCCTTTGTGTCTGTTTGAGCCTGTTGTCCCTCATACTGTCACTGGGCAATTTCAACTTCATGGAAAGAAATTGGTTTGGGCTCAGAATCAGGAACCTCTTTATAAAAACAAGGCAAACTTCTCTACAAAAATACCTGGTGAGATTTTATTATCAAAACAGATTAAATACAAGTTGGCTTAGATCTGAATCCATGGACCCATCTTTTGAGGGGGTAGAGAGGAATACTTAAAACAATAATGAGGAACATTATGAGTTTATTCAGCTGTTTCAATTTCTTAATTAGATGTCATAGTTGATTGCAGTAGGTTCAGGATGTTCTATGTTCTCCACACTAAAACTTCTGATGAAACAATCATTTTAATTATCTTTTTCTGCATTGCTGCTCTGATTTCTGTGCAAAGTTATTGGACATAAAGCCAATTTTAGAGATAGAGATAACTCAATTTACAGATGTGTGTGTGTAGAATTGATTTGATTTCCAAAATAACTACAGTTACAAAGAAATGTCCTGAAAAAAACCCCAAAGTTTGAGTGTGTCTAGAATACAGCCAAAAGTTCTTCCACTCTCTCCTCATGAAACCGGAATTGCACAAACTCTTACTCCATATCTAAATAAATTCACCTTGTGGGAAGAAACAAGGCTTTGTTTGTCATGATCAGCAGTATCTATGAACTTCTTAAATTCTCCCACTATAACTAATTAATAATTTAAACTATAATTTAAAATAAGAGGGGGGTGAATTCTTTGCCCTCTGCTACTAGCCCTGAAAGTTGTAGAGGAGCTCTTTTCTTTTCACCCTCTTCCCATGAGCTGTCATCTTTTCCTGATGTGTAATTGTCAGGACTGTGATGCCCAAGCAGATGGAGCTCCTGCAAGGTTTGAAATTCTCCCTACATTTATGGTGAGTGGCAGTTCCAGCCCGGTGAAGATAAAGCAGTTTCACATTGTCTGATTCTGCCTTTAGAGGGAATTCAAAGGAAGTTCCTCACATCCTGGAAATCCAAACTGGAGACAAGGTAGTGGGGATTTGCTTCCAGACATTCCAGAGAAGGATATTTCATTTCCCTTTTACGTGAAAGAGATGCTCCCCTGAGCTGAACCCAATATTCAAAGCAGAGGCAGAAGCTGCAAATCTGGTGCAACAGAGGGGTTTAGTTCGAACTCAAAATTCACATTACAAACCTGATGTCGTTGGAGACCAAAGGAAATGTGTCAGAGCCAATATATTCAGCTTTGACTTTCTTCCATGATTGAAATAATTGCAGCTTTAGAAGAGAAAATATGTGGAATAAGCCTTTTTTTCTTTTTCTTTTTCTTTTTCCCAGTACTATCATTTTATCTTGGAAAAATTAGTGTGTGTTCAGGGAGGCATGACAGCAAATTGCGACGATGAACTCGGTCTTACACTGCTGAGACAAAGGAAATCAAAAATACAAATTTAATCATTCCTGAAAAATCGAACTAACAAAACTTGTAAAGCAAAAAAAGAGAATGAAAATTGAAGAGATGTTTGGGACTCCAAAAATGATACATAAAAAGCTATTTAGAAAACAAATTTCATTCCATGTTAAACACTGCAATTTAAGATTTCTGAAAAGCAAAATCTGAATTTTTCAAAATTCAGTGGGTAGTCTGAAGTGATCCAGTACCATTGAAAATCTAATTACATAAAATAACAAATAATGCTTAATAAATATTTCAGCTCTTTCGTGTATGCATTTAATTGTCAATTTTTTTTGTACATATGAAGTTTTTTAGACATATAAAGTTTTTTAGAAATTAATCTTTGTGCATATAAAATGTCAAAATTGTAATAATGCCATACATCATCTGCCATCAGTCCAATAAAATCTAGCTTTTTATGCTGATGAACAATCTAAATGAAAGATGAGCCAAACAGATATTTTTAAAGCCAAATTTGTGAAAAGAAACAAAGGAAACCACATTTTTGAGCATTCCTTTTATATTTGTTAAAGCAGTCCTACTTCTTCCTAAAAACTTTTGGGTTTCATGAAATTCCATTTTTAAATGAAATGTTCTGGGTTTTTTTCAGCTAGGCTTTTGTTACCAGAATATACATTTACCACCATGGACAGGTTATTACAAACATATCCTGTTGATGTCTGTATGTTCATTTAAGTCAGCAAATATCACTGTCAGATTGTTCCAGTCAACAAATTGGGTGGGTTACTCTTATTTTTCTGCACAATAAATAAATAAATATATAAATAGAGTTGTCAGCTGATTTAGCCTTGGGTGATAAAGAACTGAAGTAAATAAATAGGTGTTGAGTCAGGGTTCTTTTCAGTGCTTCAGATTTATCCAATTACCCTCCTGTAGTGCAGTTCATGATTGAAGTGCTTTATTTTGATTATTTTAAAACAAAAATAGGGAAACTCATTAAACTACAGGAACCCCAAACTGAGCCTGTGGAGCTGAGCATGTGGAACTTCAGAAACAGAGCAAGTGTGGCATGGAACAGAGAATATTTTGATATTTGATATTGTAAGGCTTTACAAGTCTTAAAACATCTAATCAATTTACTAAACCTTCTGAACAAGATGTTTTTGGGGGAGATTCTCAAAGCCAGTGAAAGTCAAACTCTTCTCAGCACCAACTGGGTTTAAGTTCCATCTTCTACTTGTTCCTTGTGAAGATTGCTGTCCTATTTTTCACTCAAAAGACCTGTATTCCTTTAATGTAGATATTTCATGTTCCTCAATTACTATGTGATCTCTCAGGCTAAGATCAATTGAAAATGTAACATAGAGAAAATGGGAAAATCATTGCATTCAAAATTTTCATTTTGAAACCAAAAAAAGGGAAGCAAAACTTGGGGGCTGAGGCTTCAATCTGTGTGATTCAAACCTAAGGAAAATGCCGCACTGCTCTGCCCATCCACAGCTTTCAATATTAATGTAATCATAATGCCCTTCTCACACTGAGGAAAGTGAGCTGTGACTTCTTCTGCAAAAATAATCTTCTCAGAGAAATCTGCTTTCTGTTTATTTACTTACTTATTCAATAATGATGATGATGATTTGGTGATTTATTTTCCCAATTAGCAATCATTTCTTTTAGAAAGTGAGATGAAGCCCATTCTAATAGGCAATTAAGACTTCAGTCTGCTCTGTGGAGAAAATGTTCCTCTTCCTCAACTTGTAATTTAACTAGTGGCTTTGTAAGAGAGACTTTTTATTATATTAACCATTGCCCATTTTCATTTTACACATATATATATTTATATAGTCATGTTGCTGAATTCTTGTATTCTGTGAGATCTTGTGATGAGGACCATTGTCTCTTTCTGCTACACTTCACAATTGCTTTTTTTAAAAAGAAATTACTTTTCTTTCTCTTTTTTACTTTTCATCTCATTGAAAATCTCCTGTGACAAACTTACAGTCAATTATCTTTTGTTTGTCCTGCTCTTTTTAATTGCTTAACACCCCGTGAAAAGAGCATGGCACAGAGATCCTTCAAAATGCCAAATAGGTGGCTTGTGAAAATTAATAAATTCCCTACTGTTGGAACCCTAGATGCTAAGAATTTTAAACTTTCTGTTTTAAAAACACAAGCCCTCAAAAAAAGCCTACATTTAACCTGCAGCTGTAGAGAGAACTTCCAAATTAAAAATATAACACTAAAATTATGAAAATGTGCAATATCACATAATAAAAAACTTAGAATGTAGTTTTAGAGTATAGTAATATATATAAAACAAAATATAAGCTTTAAGACAGAAACTAATCCTTCTTCACCTTCTTCTTCATGAGTTTAAGTGGCATTTTATAATTAAACAGAAAAGTCCACATTATGAAACACAACTAATTATTTATTAAGTTAAAAGTAAAAAGAATTTAACTATAATTTCTTAATGAAATAGTTTTTCTTTAAAAGCCCTTATAGAAATAAATGGGCAACCATTTTATAACTTATTAGTGAAATACTAAACCCTACATTTGTAATATTTTCCTGTCATGCAAACCCACAGGAATGCTCATTGTCCAACAGGAATTTACCTTGAGGAGAAAAGCAATAAATTGTTAACCAATGTATATTAATTAGGGTTTTATTACTAAGCTAAGCCAAACTAAAAGCAGTGTCTCAAATATTGTGTGGCTCTACATATGGAACACATGATATACAAGATATATTGTAGACATTTTGTAGAATTTCTGTCAGAAATATTAAAATTAATGGATTCACAGGGATGTTTTTCAACCTATTACAGCCAATATATGTGGCTCTAGTCAGTGTCACAGGGTTTTACCTACATCCATATTTATCTGGAAAGCTAATCTGCTTTGATTTATCATTTTAAGCAGTTTAAAATATTGCCTCCTAAAGCTTTTAACATTTCTGTGAACAAAAGCATTAACTTTTCCTCTAAAGCTGTAATGATTTATCATGTAAGTCTGCTTGTGACTCTATTATCCCCTTGATATATGAAGGAGGTGCACCTTAAAATCCCATTAATACCCTGTGCCATTGATAAAATAGAGTCTTTGAGCTTACAAATCACTGCAAGTAAAAACAATCGTGCTCCACAGTCTCACTCTGGGAAATCTTAGTGTGGTGTGCTCCACCAGAAGTGCTGAGCAAACAAGAAGCAATCCAAGGTCTTGCACTAAAACCCCTGGAAGTGTAAGAAAGGGCAGAAATCCCCCAGGTAACACTTGTTACTGGGGTTTTCATCTTGGAATCAAATCCTGCAGCACTAACTCTGCTATGAGATTGAACTGAGATGAATTTATTATTCTATGCAATAACAATTGCTTTGATCAAATTCTGCCAAAGATAAAATAACAGCAGGGATGTTTCCGAAGATGTTCAGGCAGCTCTGGCTCAGCAGCAACCTTCTGCTCTTGGGTATCTGTGAAGAAAAGTCCTGTGAAAGGACTTTTGAAAAATCACTGAAACAGTGATGAATTTTCCCGAATAAATGAGCAAACACAAGTATGAAGTATTTAAGTAAAGAAAAACAAACACATAAAGGGGCAGGATTGGAGCAATCTGGGCTAATAGCAAGTGTTTTGTTTTTTTTAAGTCATTGCTACCAATTTATGGTTGGTTGTGGTGTCTTATCTTCTTTTTTGCCAGGGACAGGATTAAATGTGTGAGACTGTGTTTCTTGTGGGGACTCAGATGTTTTTTAGTTCTTATCGATGTCACAGTCTCACAAACCCTGAGTTCTGCAGCACTTCACTCTCACAAACTAAACATGGAGCCCCATCTCTCTCTCTAGAAGGCCTTTTAAGGATAAACTGTCCAATTAAGAAATGACACCTAAATTATTTTTACTTTTAACCCAATAACCAACCACCCGTGCCCACAATGTGGACTTTTTTATCCAATTGCACAAAACCCCCCAAACCCATGGAGAAGGTGAACAAGAAGGACCAGCCTGCACCCTAAAACCTCCATCTTGCTTAATATATATGACTATATTCTAAAACCTTAAACTCTAAGTTTTCCACCATGTGATATTACATACTTCTATTCGAACTGCACACCCACAATCCCAGTGCTATCATTCAATTTTGGAAGCCTTTTCCAGGGCCTCAGGTCAATGCAGTGTTCTCCTGGGGGTCAGTGCCTGCCAGCACAGAAAGTCTAAAATTCTCAGTAGTCAGGGTTCCAACAATCGATTATCAATCATTCACCAAAAAAGGATTTGCCTCTCTTTTCTCATTAGCATCCCACAGGTACAGTTTCATTCTCCCCCATCTCCAGAGATTTCCCTGTTCCTGCTGGAATAACCCAGGCTCTCCTGAGGCACACAGCCCACCCCAGGAGCAGCTCCATGGCTGTGCTGGGTTTGACCCTTGCTGGACACCAACTGATGCCCTATCACTTACCTCCTCACCAGGACAGGGGGAGTGGGAATAAGACTTGAAAAAAGCCCTCCTGGGCAAAGATAAAGACAGTTGAATAAAGCAAAACCTGTGACGGATGACAAAGAGTGATGGCAGTTGTCATGACAGCAGAGATCCTTCTCTTGGTGCTTCAGTGCAACCCATCTTGAGCTTCTGAAAAGATCCTGCTCAAGTGTCTCCTCTCTCACTGCTGGAAGCTCCTCTCCTGCTGAACTCTTGTCTCCAGGCACAAAAGGCTGGGAGGCCCTGGAAGCAAGCCCCAGAGCTTAGAAGGCATTTATTATCGCTGGCTTCTGGCACTAAATCACCCTCCCTGTTCCCAGCAAGCCAATACTTCCCTTCTCATTCTTCGATTGATGATGGAGCAGTAACAGCTCTTCTCACCCTTGAAACCCTTACAAATTCCTGCTCCAGCTAATCTCTTGTTTTTCTAACATTATCCCTTTTTTATCCATGGATTTTTCTCCCTCCTCTGTCTTCTGTCCTCACATCCATCTCCTGTACACCTACCTTCCATCAGAGCTCAGCCTGCACTCCCTGCTCCCCTAAGCCAGACTTGGGACACAGACACTTGATTGGGATGCAGCAAAAATCCTGGGTTTTGAGTCCATTTGCTAAACAATTTTCTAAAGTGTCTAAAATCTCAAGCTATTTTTCACTGGAGCAAAATATTCTCCAACCTCTTTCTTGACACGTAAAAATAATTCACTTCCAAACTTCACTAAGGACCAAAACCCACCAGTTAAATTTCAGTCCACAGTGTAACTTTTCTGCACTAATGAATACTTTTGAATCCTATTAATTTTGCCATGGATATTTCCAAAGGTCAGTGTGGTTAGCAGCTGAAACCTTGGCAATCCACGAGGTGGAAGGAGCAACTCTAACAAAGAGATGCAGAGAAGGGGTTGAGGTCTTGCCTTATTCCTCAAACATCACTAAAATGACCCAAACCAAGAAGGTGCCTTGTTTTGGTTCACAATTAGATGGTTTATGTTTCTAACAGTATTGCACTTCAGCATTTTTCATTAAATTTGGAACATTGACTTCATTTGGAGACCTTTCAAGCCTTTCAGTCAGTTATCCATCAAACTGTACTACATTGAGCTGTCAGGCAAAGCATGTAATGACTAAACTTTTCAAAAAAAACAGATGTTAATGGCTCTTGACAGGGAAATATTTTCTTACCACAAAATTATGAGATGCCTTTAGGGCTGTTAGTGAGACATAAACAGCATTCATCAAACTTAATTCCTTTCCCATCTGAGGCAGGAGCTGTGCAGGTTGTTCCCTTTCTCTCCTTAGAACAGCCCTATGTTAATGCAGACTGGTAATGATATGAAATAGAGGAGAAAAATAGCTTTAATAATTAAAATTAAGGTTAAGCCATATTTTCATATTTTGGTTGGAGGGAGGGTGTGGTTTCTTTTGGTTAGATTTTTTTATTTTTTTGGTGGGGTTTTTTTCTTTTTCTTTTTTTTTTTTTTTACCACTGGAATAACTTACCTAATGAAATTTAAGCGTAGTGGAGCTTTTAAATTAATAAAGGAATTTTTTCCTTACAGACTTGCTCTTGCTTCACCAGACTTTATCATTCTTAGTATTGCTCCCTTGCATAGCTGAAAAATATGCAAACACCTTTATTCTAAAAATCAGTAGGTAGAGTTCTTAGACCTAATTATTATGCAGGAAGTTAGATAAAAAAGTCAGAGGTTCAGTCAGTTTAAAAGTGAGAAAGTAGACTTTTGTACCTACACAGGAATTTCCCTAAATAAACACTGTTTCTCTCCCTAAAGTGAAAAAAATTGGGTTTTACAAATAACAAAGGATAAATTTTATTCTACCTCTAGTGTAAGGACTACTACTCCTGGGAACAGCTTAGTGAAATTTATTGTGATTTAGAGGAAATCAAGTTAGATCTTTCTTTGTAATGATTGCTACCAGTTTATAACTGATCATGACTGAGCAAGTTCAGTGTCTCAGTTTTGACAGCTGAACAAACTAAATGAGGTAAACCACTCTAACGAAATATTGCAGCTTCCTGGGATTATTTGAGAATTATTTTGTTTACTATGTTGAAGGCAGGAGTGATGTATAAACTTAAATGTTGCAATCACCTTTTTCTGATGCAGTATAATTTCAGTTCTGAACGGAATAAATGTATTTCAATAGAAGCTTTCATTTCTTCCAATCAAGAGAGGTGTGCTAATTAGCTGCCATAATGAGCAGAGGCAAGCACAGAGTCACAGCATCCCTGAGGAAAATGAGAGAACCCCAGTCCATTCCCATCTATCTTTCCCTAAGATAAATGAGTGACATATTTTCGAGGTGGTCATTGTAATCCTAATAATAACTTCATGCATTTTGTCTACTTTATAATACCTATAGGTATTTTTGAACAGAAATGCAATATCAAATGTGCTTTTTCAGTTTTAATCCTCTCACAAGAAATGCCCTTTGTTATAAGCCTACTTTTGGAATTTCAATTCTGACTGTAAAGAATTTCAATAGATTCCACCTCTGCTCCCTTTTGCAGGCACAATTCCCTTTCAAGCAGTTGTGGAAGGAAGGTATTTTCAAGATCTAAGCTGACAAAGAAAGGGGATTCTTCTTCACTGCCACTTCATTGTGCTTTAAGGTCTCTCTGCTAAGGTGAGGAAAACATTTAATTACTGAAAGTTTTCCCCCTGCATGATGGAGGGAAAAGGAATTCTCAATCCCAGAGCAATGGGATCCAGGTGTAATTTAGTGTGATATGTCTTCTACCATTAATATCCAAATTCTTGACCCACCTTCTCTTCAGGATGTTTTACATCATCAGTGGGCAGTCCACAAAGTTTCTATCAGTTTTATCCTCTGACCACTGTACAGTTCTTGGTTTTAGATCTCAACACTACTTAGCCCTTTGCAGTAACTTAACCAAGACAAAGCTGGCAGCAGAAACCCTGTGGTTCAGAATCTCCATTCTATTTAGGAATCCATACCTCATTATTTGAGAATTAAAAAAAAAAAAAGAAAAAACAAAAAAAAAAAAAAAAAAAGAAAAACCAACCAACCAAAAAACCAGAAAACAACCCAAAATTTAATATAATAACCACCACCAGTTTCATTTTATTTTAAATAATTTTTATTATTGGCCATAGCACAAGCTGATAAAAGAGCAGAATACCTCCCAAAGAGAAGCAGCCTTTAGAGGACTTTCTATGGAACCTTCCTGGAAAACTTCCTATGAATAATAAATGGAATGTGTTCACACAAGGCTTAAAAAATGGTGACACAGAGCTGAAAATGAGGCAGGGTGTGAGTAATGGCAGGCCCACATCAGCAGTAGTAAGCAACTATAATCTGCAACAGCATATGCAGAATTAATTGAAATTCAATTATCTGCATTAAAATGCCTCCTAGGAACAATGGAGAAAGATATGATATTTAAAAAGAAGAAAATTATCCATATGTGGCTTTCAGAAAACAAGGAGGCTGCATAAATAATGAGAAATGAGCAGCTAGGTCATTGTACAACTGTGCTTCACTGAGAGATTTTTCCTGGTAGGATTCTGTCTTTGCTAACCAACCTTTCTCTTAGATGAAAAATTGTTGTCTCTTCTGATTTCATAGACATTCGATAGACATTTGATAGTCATCTTTAGTAAAAGAAAATGAAATTTCAAACCTTTGTTGAATATTACACAGTGTGAAGAATTTAATGAGTTTTCCTACATATTCATGGACAAAATTGTCATCAGTATTTATGTAGTTAAATTCAGGACTTCTGTATTGTGACAGGTAAAAAGGAAAAAAACCCAGGAAAGTAGCAATGAAAGATCATAAATCAGTCTTATTTTCCAATTGAAAATAAAAATTCTCTTCCTGATCTGTTATGTCCAAATTAAAAGTCATTCACATTGCTCAAGAAACAGCATAAATTTCCTGTTTTGCTTTGTTTTCCTGGAGTAGATGCCTTCTGAATTAGTAAATGAAATTAGTTCACCGAGAACTGAAGTGAGTTTTGGAGATGGCACAATGATGCTGCTGGAATGAGTTACATGCACGGATCATGTTAGGAGCTAAAGGAAACTCACCCTGTGTGTGAAGCTGGGAATTTGCTGCTGGGCCAATCAAGTTATTAACAAATTAATGAATATCCAAACAGTTGTTCCAACTGTAGAAAAGCCTACTTATAATGCAGCTAAAATAATTACACAGAAAGCTTTCCTGCAACCTGTGCCTTTAGGGGTTACATTCATAGACTCACAGAATCATGGAGGACTTTGGGTTGGAAGGAATTTTTGGGCTTACACAGTGCCACCCCTGCCATGGGCAGGGACAACTTCCAGCAGCCCAGGGTGCTCCAAGCCTCATCCAGCCTGGCCTTGGACATTTCCAGGGATCCAGGGGCAGCCACAGCTTCTCTGGGCACCCTGTGCCAGGGCCTGCCCACCCTGACAGGGAACAATTCCTGTGTAGTACCCAACCTAAATGTGAGAAAGATATCCACCTTAGGTTTGGAAGGCAGAATGAGATTGAGCACAGGGAGTTTTGGGTGAGATAAAACGTGTAACTCCCTCTGGGCTTCCCAGCAGGACCTTGGGTGGAGTTGTTGCCCTTTACGTGCCAAAACACACAAAACTCATGGGTACACATGGATCACACACCATTCCCCAGTAAATAGCTTGCGCTCTACCCAAGCAAACTGGGCACAAGCTGCTACATAATTTCTAAGGATTCTGGAGCACTCTCAATTTGATAAATACCATTTAAAGATTTCCCTAATGCCAATGACCAGTGAGATCCAAAAGCTAAAGGCAAATGGGAGAGGTAGATGAGAGAAAGAGCAGCCAACAGTCTTTCTGGCGATATATTCATAAGTGTTTGAGATATTTAGGACCATTGTCTTTAGTAGTTTCACACACTTGGATTAAAAGCTACTTCCAAATCTGCACCGAATGAGTAAATACGTATTGCATACATCTACTGTGGAATCTGGGGTCCTTTCATTGCACAACCATGACATAACTCAATCTACATTCCATTGATTTGTAGATAAGAAGAATCAGTTTGGTCCAAAGAGAAAAGGTTTACTGACAGAAGTGTGGATATCTGATATTTCTTGGAAAATGAGTCATTATATCTGTTTCCTAAATGACATTTGGGTAGCTCAGCTATAACATAGACAGCTTCTTCATATGCAAGCTAAGGAAAGGAGAAGTAAAATGCTGTTCATAAAGTGATCCAAAATGCTTTGAAATTAATTTAATATTTCAATTTTGAACCCCTTCTCTGTGCAGGTGGACAATATATTTTACACATATATATATATGTTTATGTCTGTGTGTACACTCTTGTGTCTGTATATACCAGGGATTTTCCATTATCCAAAGCAGATGCACAAGTTAAATGTTCCATGTTTACAAGAATTCTACAAAATAAAATTCTCCTGCAGCAGCAGGAGGTCTTTTAAATACACATTCTAAAAGGCATTCATGGCTAATTTTAGGCAGAGACATTAAACCTTCTTATGGAAACAGAATTAGTAATTAGTAGGAAACAGTGAAGACTGAGATTCTTTATATCTTTCTATTCAAAGTCCATTAACAGCTTAAGCTTATTTTCTAAATTCAAAGTAATGCAAATATTTCAATAAACAATGAAGTCTGAATGCATTAAAGTAGAATCACATCTGTTTTCTACAAATCTTAGTGAATAGACTTTACCCAAAGGAAAAAAAAAAATAGAAATAAAGAAAAAAGGGAAGAAAACGTGCTGCCTTCTGCCTTTTCCAATTAATATAAATGCAGAAGGTAATGATTTGTGGTTTTGTACAAGAACTTAGGTGAGCAATCATTGTGAAGGACTGAGCACCTCCCTGACTGCAAATGTGAGCAACTTGTGCAACAAGTACTGGACAAAACTGCTTTTAAACAAGGCCTCAATTTTTATGCCACTGATTTGTAGAACACAGGTACTGATTTTAAAAATAAGCCTCAACCCCCAGTCTCTTATTCCTGAGGAACAGGAAGACAGGAATAATTTTGGCAATGAGCATCAACCAGGTTGTACAATATGAGCTCTACTGGTCATGTTAAGGCTCTGTCTTATAATCACATAAAATCATCCCTGTTTGCAGCTCACAACATGAGTAAAAATCAGTTTTGTAGCTGTAAGTTTAACAGAGAACTTGAAAAACTCCAAAATTTAAGTGCTTTTTCTCACCATTCATTCAATGGAACTCCTGTTCGAGAAATTTTTTAAACATGCTGCATGGAAAACACACGGACATCTGAAATTGGAATTTTTTGCAATTTTACCTAGAGACACAGAATATAATGCTTTCCAGAGCAGGTGTGTGAACTTTTAAAATTGCAGTGATTTAGAAAATACACAAATGCAGTTATTTTAGAAAATATTTATAGTTTAACTTTATAGAATATTTTACAGTTTATCAAGCAAACAGTGCCTGAAGATCCTGGAAGAAACACATCTTCATGAGAAGTGCCTCTTGAATTTAGACTTACCAGAAAGCTCTTTGGGAGTTCATAATTAAATCACAATTATTGGAATTACAGACAGCTTGTGGAATAAGATTTTCCTCAAAATATCCACAAGAACTGTTTCTTTGTGAATACTCAAAGCGTAAGGGCTGTCACACAGAAAGTGAAACCTTAGGAGACGACCCACACCAAAGTCTTTTCCTATGAAACACAGATATTTCACTTATAGTCTAATAATAGACGAGGGACCTGGAAGAGTTCTGAAACTGGAATGAGTTGTGAAGGAAGAACAAAGTGCTGAGTGTCAGCAGACACTGAAATGATGTCTGATTTTGGATGTGGCAAAAAGCACAGTGTATAAAAGTGACTTTGGATTAAGTGATCAATGTGTGTGGCCCTGAAGTGCAAAGTTGTTTTTCTTTTTCTGGATACAGCTAATATTTAATAAAATAAGTCATCAGACAAACCAAACGATAAGAGGCTTCTCAGCAAGTTCTGCTTGCTGCCAGGAAGATGTGGAGAATTTCCATCCCTTCTGTCTGGCACATTTGTTTAAATGCAAATATAATTGGTTCCATAGCCAGATGGAATCCTGCTGTCCAAATCTGTGGAATTGCTTTCCCGCATAGCCCTTGCCTCTTTTAATCAGTGTAACAGAAACATATTGATACTTTTTTTTCCAATTTTTTTTTTGAGTCTGTTTTCTTTATTGATGAAAGATTAATTAGGAAAGGCACAGGAGAGAAAGGAGCCAGCCTTTTCTGCACCACCGTTGCCTTAAACCCTGCTTTGAAATGGAAGAAGTGTTCCCTGGGAGTTTTTTGTCCTGGTTCAAAAGGTATTTGTAGAAGCATGACTCAGTTCTCTGGCCCCTGGCTGTCACTAATCCCTTTCATGAGGATGACCAGGAAGGCTGACAGCTAATCGATTATTTACTTAGTCCTTAACTTGTTGTGCTCTGAGGAATTTAGCACGTCAATCAGTGAAAGATGATGCACTCCCAGCCTCCATTTACCCAGCTCAGCAGACTCAGAACCCTCAGTCCATGCAGGGCTGCTCTGAAAGCCCAGATCACAGACCTTGACATGTTTTTAGGGGGAAAGAAGTGGATTATGAGACTGAATATCTTTTAAGTGTAAATCCAGAAAGTTTGTAACTTGTAACGTGCTTTTATTACTCATTTTCAGTTATATCATGTCTTTCCTTCCTCCTGAAAATGGATGAAAGCAATTAGCACAGACCTGTAATCACTAAGCAGCAAATTAATATCAGAGGTGTCCAGGCTGACCTTCTTCTCCTTTCAGGGTTTCTTTTATTCATGCATTTTAGACTGAAGTAATGCTCTAAACAGTATTGTTAAAAACCACAGAGAGCTTTTCTTAAAACACCTGCATTTACTCTAAATAAAAACCATTTTCTCTAAGTTTTCAGCCACCCCTGGGAAAGCTGGGGCCCGCAGGATTCACCATGCCTGCAGTGCCTCATCTGGCAGTGTGTGATGTGTTCAGTGATTCAGGGGGCACAGTGGAAGTGCTGGATTGATGGCTGGACTGGATGAAGTGAAAAGTTTCTTCCAACCTTGATGGTTGGAGGATTCTAGCTTCAGTTCTGTCTTAGAACGTTTCTGAGTGCATACCTAAAAAAATTAAATTAACTGTATTTTTTTCCAACAAAAGGTCCAGCAAAAAGCTAATTACAAACATTTAGAAAGATATAGTTACCTCAGTGCAATTTAAAAACTCTCTGGAAGTTTCTAAAGCTTTAGAAGTTTTAAGAGTTCCTTCATGTGTAAAACCGCTGTGCTACTTCAGGCACGTTTTTTTCAATATTTTAAATTAACTCACTCCATGTCTGCTTGTAAAGCTCTGCACACAGGGATGCACAGTTCCCTGGGGACTATAATTGTCAATAATTCAATATTATCAATCCATGGAGCCTGGAAGCAGCCTGAGCTCCAGCCAGTACTGGGGGAGTTCCCACTCCTGGGGATGTGAATATGGACAGGGGACCTGGGAAGAGTCTAGGGATGAAATTTGGTTGTGTAGGGAAGGGCTGAGGAAGGCAAAGCTGGAACTGAACCTGGCAAGGGACACAAAGAGTAACAGGAAGGTCTTCTTAAGGTCTGGTAACCAGGAAAGGAAGGTCAAAGAAGTTGTCACCCCTTGAGCAGCAAGACTGGGAGACTGGTAAAAATGGATGAAGGGAAGGCTGAGGAGCTCAACAAATTTTGTGTTTCGGTCTTCAATGGCAACCTCTGTTTCCACACCTCTGGAATGGTCGGGCAGCAGGATGGGGGCTCGGGGAGCAAAGTCCCTCCCACTATAAGCAAAGTTCAGGTTCATGAGCACCTGAGGAACCTGAACATCCATAAATCTGTGGGACACAATGAGATGCATCCCAAAGTCCTGAGGCAATTGTTCTTTACTATTTCTCCCCATTGGTACAAATCCAAACCATCTTCTCAGAGAACAGGACAGAATTATGACCAATTCAAGTGCTTAAGTGGAAGTCTTTGGCACTTTGGAAGAACAAAATACCAATATTTTACACTCATTCAGATTTGAGAAACAGGCTTTGATAGCATTAATGTCTTTCTGCCTGTCAGATTATGAAAAGTTAATCTTTTGGCAATGCAGTGAGGTACAAGCCCTCGTCAATTAAATTTCACTGCCTCACTGACTGTCTGAGGTGTGTTTTTTTTGCTTGTATCACTGCAAAATAAGCAGCCAAACAACCAAATAAATGGCAGCCCAATGTGTGAGAGGGGTGTGACTGAAAGGAAAATTTCAGTTAAAACTTCAACTAAATGTAATTTTATTCCTCTACTCAGTATTATCAGTGGCTTTTCTTCATGGAGTTTTCAGTGAATTGATTATTACTATTTTTAGGGAACAACAGATAGGACAGATTGGCACTGACCTCATGTCACTGTCAGTGCTGCTGTACAAATGACACTAAAAAATGTTCATAATTAAGAGGAAAGTATAATACTCAGTACAATTTTGAAACCTAACGAAAAAACTAACGACACCAGCAGCCGTGAGAAGTGGTGATGGAAAGAAAATTACAAAATATAACCTAAACTGAGTAAGTTGCTGATGTACATCAAACTTACATGATTTCTGAGCAACCTGGGCTAGTGGAAGGTGTCTGCCCATGGTGGGAGGGTGGAAAAGGATGATCCCAAAGGTTCCTTCCAACCCAACCCTAAGTTCTGTGTTCCTTTGCATTTCTCAGTCACTGTGACTATCAGAAATGCTGTAGATAAGCCTTTATAACCAAACCTGAATGCATCCTCTGCCTCAAAACACAGACATTGTTACTGTCCTCACAGCCTCTGCTACACGAAGGGGATGAAGAGAGGGAAGATGGAGTGGGGTGAAGGAATTCCAGACAAAATCATACAAGAGATGGGTAGTTACATGTATATAGAAGCTTGATCCACAGGAGGGAGATAAATCTTCCCTTCTGACCCTGAGGTCAGTGACTCCAGTGGTCCTTTCAACCCCAAGGGCTTTTGCATTGATTGCTTGAGTAGGTAAAGATCAGAAAACATTTTGATCCACCTCATAGCACCCATGGAAGTGTTCAACAAACGTGGATGTGGCACTTGAGGACATGGGTTACTGGTGGTGCTGGTTGATGGTTGGACTGGGTGATCTCAGAGATGTTTTCCACCCTTAATGGTTCTGTGATTCCTTGATCCCATAGCAGATGAAACACAGAATCTGTTCTGCTGTGGAAGCACAGCAGAGACCTGAATGAATTTCAAACAACTTTCCCTCATCTGACAAGATCCAGAACACAGAGGTTCTTCTCTTTGTGATGATCCCAGGAATTCTGGGGGATTCTGTTGTTTTAGGTTATTTTTTACATCACTCAAAGCTGTCTGGTGTGGAACAGCTGGAAGTGAGATAAAGGATGAGCCACAGGACTCTCGAGATGAATGCTGGTGCTGCCTGGTGTACCTGCAGATTTTCTCCAGATTTTAGGGCCCTGAAATGAGAAACACTTGATCAGACATGAGAAATTCCCATTGTTTGTGCAGCAAGAGACTGAGAGTCAGGCAAGGTGTGACAACCAGGAGCATCTTCCTTTCACATCATGGCCAACAACTCTTAGATGTGGATATTTTCTGTCTTTACATGTGTGACTGTGGCTGTGTGTTCATGCATGTAGACATATGATGAAATCCAGATGAAATCCAGAAATATTCTAAACTTTGGTAATTGTGTAAACCTCAGCTCTTTTCAGTTCCCATAGCAACAGGACACTGCACTGAGACAGGAGTAGTCTTCCCTTGATATGATTTTGATCAGCTCTTTCTGTTGCAAATTAATATCAAATTGGAAGTCAATAATAAATGAAAATACCTTTCAAAGCAGCAGCCAGGGATGTGAACAGTGTGAGGGGCAGGAAGAAGTAATCCATTCAGCTGCCAGCTGGTCCTGCTAGAACACAGATCAATACAGAGAGAAGACAATACAGAGAGGTTTTTATGGAAAGTCAGTGTAAAAGAGCTTTCAGGAGTATTTCAGTGCAGAACCAGACATTTAAACTGCATGCAGAATGATCAGCTATAGTCTCCTCTTTGCATCTTAAGGTCTTCACTCCCAGCTTTTAATCAGGCATTGTTTAACTCATGTTTCCCTAAAGGACCTGATGATTAGAGGTGAGTAAATCCCCTACACACACTGTCATTTCCTGGAGGCAAAGCCACACTTACAGACTCTATTCACAAAAAAAAGCCAACAACCTGCAAGAAAAAGTGAAAGGGCAATTGCAGTGGAAACTATGGAGGACTTAAAAATATATTGTTCTTGGTCATGAGTAACAAAATCCCAGAATGGTTTGGGCTGGAAGGGACCTTGCAGATCATCTTGTTTCACCTCCTGCTCTGTGCAGGGACACCGTTTTTGGTTGCTTCAAGATGATGGCACCTTCTGCCTGTTTTTAAATGGCACAGAATATGTTAATTGTGTTAAAATTGTAAAACTACATGGAAGAAATTAATTTTATTTAATCTGAGAGAAAAAAAAAATGCTTCTATGACTTTGGAGCCAGCATGCCTAGGTACTGAAATAGAAACCAGGGTAATTCATATTTGGAAAAGTCATATTTGTCATGAAAGATTACATACAAATAGACAAGGAATAAACAACTCCATGAACCCCATTATTACAAGGCCTCCCTAAACAAATATTCTTTTCCTTTTGGAAATTCTGACTACCCAGCAGACAAAGCTTTTGCCCACATGCTGCTGTTCTGATTACAAAACTGGTGCACCATGCACACACAGACGTTAAATACAACTTATGCCTTCCCACAGCTCTTTTTCTTAGCATGAATCCCCAGTGACTTCAACAGAAAAGCTCCAATGGAAATAAAAGCAGTGATCTCAAATTAGCCTTAAATTTCAAGGATATGTGTGGTTGTATGTGTTACTTCTATAAATATCAATGAGCTCTCTGAGAAAACAAGAGCCAGAGAATTCCAAGACTAACAGTCTTTCCTTTTGAATATATAATAATTCATTTTTATACCAGAATGACTTTAACCTCTAATTTTTAAAGTTCAGGTTTTCTGTTCATGAACAGATCTGTTAAAATAAATTCTCCAAAAAGACAGAACTCTACCCTGATAATGGGAAAAAGACAGCACATACATAAAGATCTGTATGCTGATTCCTTGAGCCATCCAATAAAATATTAATTAGAAGAAACCCAAGGAAATTAAAAAAAAAAAAAAAAGAATCAATTCTGAGCTTACTTTTTTTTCACTGGAGGCAGCCTACTCTTGGAAAATTCCAGTGCAGGGCAATTCCTGTCTCTAGGCAGAGGTTTGGAAGATGTCTCACATCAGATGTAGCTTGTGGACCACTTTTATTGGCTCCTTGCAATGTGCTTTGCCAAGAAATGTGAGCATCAAAGAGCTTTGTAAATTCATTAATCTCATAGAGCAATTAGTGTAAAATCTAGTGAGTGCTAAATGACTGCAAATGAATTAGTTGCAACATAAGATTTAATTTTCAGTAGTGTGCTCATTTATTTATGTGACATTGGAAACTTTACAAGGCAAATACAAATATTTAGACCCTGATACGGCAACTGCCATGAAATAAACAGCTTTGGGGGGTTTTTTTTGGGTCTTATCTTCACAGCTTTGAGCCCACTACCATTCCATTCCCTATTTCCCTCCCTTCCTTCTGTAGGCCTTAATCCAGTAGAAATTATTGATTTCACGAAGTGCCTTGCTCTCGGATTCTCAGCAGAGAAGATCCCACAGTGTCAACCACAAACACAATTTACTGGATCTGTTGTTATTGTCCTTTGCATTTTCTCCTAATTTCCATTCAGAAGAATGAATATATAATTGCACCATTCTCTTAACCCAGAATAATTTTGATATTTTTTATAAATGTAGATTGGAGAAAATTCTAGGCTGATGTAACTTGATTTAATAAAATAGGTTCATCCTTACCAGTAGGATTTTTCTCTTTTTTTTTTAGGAGAAAACAAGTAGATGCCCCTTTTAATTGAGAAAGTACCTTCAATTACTGGTTGAATATGTTAGTTTTACCTCATAATTCATTCATCAGGGCCACTATGCCAAATTAATTTTAAAGAAGGAATGAAGCATTAACATTTAAACACCTATTATACTATTCTTAAAATAGCTTAAGTGGCTGTATTAAAATAACACAGCAATGTTTAAATCAACAATTCCTGTCTTTTAAGTTCAGCTGGCTCCATCCATCCTACCAGCAAGAAAATTAAGCACTGGTGCTTTTGCCTGCTGGCTACTAATAGATTGGAATGAACAGCAAATACAACCAGAGAAATAGCTCAATATGTTCTTTAAATAGGTATATTTTAAAACTGAAGAGATAATTAGAGGGATATAATTTCAAAGAAAATCCTTAAAAAAAACCCTGAAATCTTCCTTAAAATCCAGCACAAAACATGTAGGATTTGTTCCTATTCTTTATTTATATATTTATTTATTTTTCTCATTTTGTTCCTACCAAGCTTCCCCTGGGGTTGTTTCAAGTACTCGTATTAAGTCTATTAAAGTAAAGCTGAAATGCCCTGTGATTTTTCCCCCCTTTACATTCTTTTGAAGAACCCATTTCTTGTCTTGCAGCTATTGAATTGAATGAAAAGACTACATTATGTACCAATCATGTTTTAACATCTAAAAGTGCAGTTTACATTTACTCCTAAGCCTGGGAAGGTAGAGAAGAACAAATCCTACGTGCTCAGATTTTAAGATCTGTGTGGTTCTGACTTCTTGTTTGAGAAATCATTTCTGCCACTGTTTAAATGAACATTTTGCATTAACTGGCTACACTGGTGTGATTCCCATTTATTAAAAGAAAAAAAAAAAAAAGAGTAAGTAAAAAGAAACAAGAAAAGCGGATCTAAAGGTTGCCCAGGTTCATAAACAGGTTAAAATATTGCAGCCTCTGTAGTTTCCTGTAAGAAAACATGAGTAGTTCTCTGCCCTTGTACCACTCTAACAAGAAAATCCAGGGTGTAAAACACTTGAGTAGTCGTATGAAATTTTCACTTCCAATTTGTGCTCATGCTCTTCATTTTGAATAAGGAAAAGTGTTGGAAAGAAAGGGACAGTGACAGAATTGAATGGAGTGTCACCTACAGGCCACAGCACCATAAAATCTCTCAGTGACTGGAATCAGTAAATGCTAAATTCAGCATGCCATGGGATTTGGCAGAGACTCAGCTCTGGGAGCAGGGTAAGGCTGAGGGGTGACACAGACAGAAATTCCTGGAGAAACCTTACAAGGCACGAGGATATTGTGGTTTATAAAGCTGATCAAAACAAAATATCAGCAATAAAGTGAAGGCTTAATATTTCAAGCAACTGTTTCTTCACCATCTGTATCAGGCAAATAATTTAGTTTCCTTCCTTCCTTCCTTCCTTCCTTCCTTCCTTCCTTCCTTCCTTCCTTCCTTCCTTCCTTCCTTCCTTCCTTCCTTCCTTCCTTCCTTCCTTCCTTCCTTCCTTCCTTCCTTCCTTCCTTCCTTCCTTCCTTCCTTCCTTCCTTCCTTCCTTCCTTCCTTCCTTCCTTCCTTCCTTCCTTCCTTCCTTCCTTCCTTCCTTCCTTCCTTCCTTCCTTCCTTCCTTCCTTCCTTCCTTCCTTCCTTCCTTCCTTCCTTCCTTCCTTCCTTCCTTCCTTCCTTCCTTCTTTCTTTCTTTCTTTCTTTCTTTCTTTCTTTCTTTCTTTCTTTCTTTCTTTCTTTCTTTCTTTCTTTCTTTCTTTCTTTCTTTCTTTCTTTCTTTCTTTCTTTCTTTCTTTCTTTCTTTCTTTCTTTCTTTCTTTCTTTCCCCCCCTCTTAAATATATTTTCACACAGAGCAGCCCTGTACACTTCCCCTCTGTCCTCCAGAAATCCTGGCCACTAACATCACTGACAGGAGCTCTTTATCCCATTACAGTCCCTGATAGGAGCTTCTTTATCTTCCCCCACTTCCTAAGAAAGGAATTAGCCCAACGATTAGCAATTTAGATGGTAAGAGTTGGAGGTTATAGCCATAATGAAGTTCTGGGGCCTGAGAGAGCAGCTAGGGAAATAAATTCAGATTATTTGTACCTGGCAGAGTAGGCATACCTGGCAGCATGGCAAAAAAAAAAAAAAAAAAAAAAAATTCTTACAGGTCAGTTTAAATAATCCTGGACAGTTTTCTCCACCTGTTTTTGTCTGGGTAACAAAGTGATTTTTTTAGAAAAATAAATAATGAAAATTACAACTTCTGGGACTTATAAACAGTGCAAGTGGTGAATTAAAATGTCACTTTTTATTTCTGGATGATAAAGAAGTATTTGATTAGATTGGTTGTCAGTATTCTTTTAATAGAAGGAGAATTGCAATCTTTGTATCTGTTAGGAAGTGTCTGAATTAACAAGACCAAGTGATGCCTTCCTCAAATCATTTGGAGTTTGCCCTGTATCCACACACAAAAGTGTTTCATGTGGTTGACAGAGAGGCCAAACCTGGCTCAGGTTATGCTCACAGCTTCCACAGGTAAAGCTCTGAGTGGCAGGAGCTCTGTTTTTATGCTGGAAATCTGCCTTAGGGGGTTTCTGGCACAAATATGGTTTTAAATGAAATAAAATTTCATAAAATGAACTGTTTATTATGAGAACTGGAACTGCTCTGGTGGCTGTGGGGACATTTCAGGATGGTCTCTACCACAAACAGCAGCAGCTCTAAAAGTCACTCTCCATGCAGCCAAAGCAGAGGCATGTGACAACAATAAATTGTTATTAGACAGAATATAATTAATAATTTGGGCTCAGAACAAAGTAATAAGTGCAGTAACATAGTGTAACCAGGGACTGTGAACAGGGTTGGCAAATCCAGACATCCCGGCACAAAATGATCAATGTGACCACTGAGAGAGCAACAAATAAGAGGCAGGCCTCTGATAAAAATTGCCAGGCTAAGGAAAAGATGAGCATAAGGGGCAGCAAAAAGCCAGAACTTCCTCCTCAAGAGACAACAAGGATGTTTGGTGAAGCCAGAAAACAAAATTAATATGAGGAAGAGCTGAGATTTCGCTTTAGGGGTTTGGGCAGAAATGTAAAAATATCACAAATGTAACAAAGAAAAATAAATTGAAGAAAATAAAAAGGTTCACTTTGGTTTCAACTTCTCTCCTCACAGATTTCCCAAAGTCTAAGTGACCAAGTACCTTGGAGGACTGTGTCCATCTCCACCATATATATGGCACCAGCTCCATTTTAGCAGCGCCTACAGATAATTTAAAAGCACTTTTTGAAGACCAGCAGCTCTGTATTTGTAGAACTGATGGCAAATAATGTGTAATAACAAACAACTGGTTAGGAAATTTATTGTCCATTAAGGAATTTAAGGAAGTTGTTTTTTTCTTTTAATTTAAAACTAGTTTGATTATCAGTTTTCTAAACACCTCCATCATGACTATTTCAAATTCCCTAATCAATAGGTAATGCATTCACACAAGCACATATAGATTGCAACATTAACATAGATTTTGCTGTAGGTGAGAGCTTTGAGCTCTGACAGGGCCACTTTTTACAAAATATGTGTATTTCTCTTGGCCAAGATGGATTGCTGAGCTTTCTTGGGTAAAGACAGGAATAATTACTCTAAGCTGAACAGTGATGGAGCCTTTCTGCAATAAATGCTGCTCTACAGAATAAATTGAAGATTTTCACACTGAAGCTCCCCAGCAAACACCAGGGTAGCTCAGTGGTCATGTAGACAGAATCTGTTTTTTCAGCAGTGGGTAAAAAACAGGTTCACAGGGGAAAACAAGAAAAAGGCAATGGTACACGCTCCCCTGAATATATTGTTGTCTCAGCCTCTGACCAAAGCTGTTCAGGAGAGAAAACATGTCATTAACCACCTCTCCTAACCCCCCAGTGCTTTTCTCTCCAGTATTCCTGCTCAGTTTTCCCTTGCATTTGACCCCACACTGTTTTGTGGTAACAAATCCCACAGCTCCCATAAATCCCTTGCCAAAGCTGGACTTTGCTAACCTTGAGCTGGCTGTGTCACCAAACCCAGAGATCATCTTGGGAGGAGCATGAATGATTCCTTTCCCTCCTGCCAGGTCAGTGCCCAGCTCAGTCTCTTTTCTGGACATTCCTCAGCCCTGGAAGCCATTCCTCAGCTCTGCCATCCTCCTGATCTTGCACAGAAAAATTACAAGCCCTCTCTCCTCTTTTGGATGAGGCAGTTTTGTAGAATAAATAAAGCAAATTGTCCAATGCTAGAGATGGCTGAATAAAGTGATGGGTGTTGGCAGCCAGCAAATGTGTTGGTTACGTGAAAATGGGGAATTTAGGCAAAGGTGGGACTTGCTGATCTTTTCTAACCTTAACAACTCCATGATTCCTTGATTGTATCAATCTAAGGATGTTTTGCCATTTAGCAGGTTTATTAACTTGAGCTGAAGTAATTGAAGTGCTCATATAACTTCCCAGGAAGATAAAGGTACCATTGTCCAGCAAAACAATGCTGTGTATTATCAGACTGGCTTGTTTGGATGATTACAGAAATAATTTAAAATTATTAAGGACACGGGTAGACTTGAAATGGATTAAAATATATTTGGTTGCACACCATAATTTCTGTGGATTAATACTTATATTTCTTATACTTATTCTGGTATGATTTGCTCAGATTGAATATGAGTATTGCAGATTCTGGGAATTATCTCTAGAGAGTGAGCAGGAGTAAAATCCACTTCCCAGTTGCTGAAAACCATCCAATTAGTACAAAGTAACCTGCATTCATTTCTGTGCATCCAAGCACAATACTCACTAGAAATGAGTGAGTTTGGGTTTGTTTCATTTATTTTCCACCTTTCTGATCATCAATAATGCAGATTTGTCTACAAACACTATTTAGGAATCAGTGGCAGAAATGCATTTCATAGAATGATGAAATCACAGAATATCCCCAGCTGGAAGGACCATGGAGTCCAACTCTTGGCTCTGCAAATATTTGTTACCAACAGCTCAGTAGACCTGTGCCGGTGGACTTTCATAACTGCACTTGGACTGATTCTTTAATAACAAACAATAATAATAATAAACAATAATAAACAGCTTCAAATCTCACTTTGTTAATAAATAACTTCTCCTCACCACCAAACAATGCATAAAAAATGTTCAGTTGCCCGTGTAGCTCCCATGAATTAATTAATAAATAAATAGTTATCAACCTCACACAAAGTTTTAATCCAACTTTTAGAAGCAAGAAATAAATACACTTTCCTGTAGGTGGACTTGGTACTGTGTTCAGAAACAGGATAATTTTAGATAATTAATTTCTAGAATAATTTTAATCCTGGAGAAGAGATCTGGTAGCAGAGTTGTTTATTTAGTGTAGAATTCAGAAGTAGTGGGTGATATAAAGAAACTTTAACTCATATACTTCCCAGGACTTGGCTCTGGAAGTTTGAAGACTGTTTGAACTTCACGCGTTAGACAAACATTTTAATTTTGAAGAGGTCTATATATTGGGTATTACATCATTTAATCTGTGAGAAAGACTTCTTCTTGAAATTAACACAGCCAGATTGTTTCACCATATGTTTCTCCTAAATTCCCCCAAGTTTTCCAGGAGTCAACCAAACTTTAGCATATTTTAGTTTGTTTATCTTTAGCTGCAGAACTGATCTGACCAGCAAGAGATGTGTGTTGTTTAATTACCTGAACACTAGGCAGCTCTTGCCTGAAGTGCGCAATATAGTAGCAGTGCAGTACTTTCTAGGAGGATATTTGGGTAGCTCTTCCTTGGGAAGCCTTTTTTACTGGAATATATTGTTTTTAGGTGATGCTAAAGAGCACTTTGTTCATGACTGCTTCCCATATAAACTCCCTGCCAACCTGAGGTTTTTTAAATTGTCCATTTTCAATGGGCACAGGCAATGGAAAAGCACTTAATGAGTTTAAATTTGCCACTGAGAGGGAAATCCATGAAGAGAAATTGGTAGAGAATTAATTTAACCAGCCCCTTTAAACAACCACCCCTGAAAATAACTGAGCTGCAAGGTGCCAATACCAAGCTTACATAACACTTTTAATTTAGCTGAATAGCAGCAATTATTCTGTCTTAACTCCCAGGACCTGGGGAATGGAGAGGTGCAGTAATAATTCATGGCACTTTCTTGTCCCTGATAAAGAGGCAGAATTTCTGTTGTGGGGTAATACAACAGGGCTTTGCAGTTCAAGTGACTGAATATTTCTTCTCAGAACAGGGTTGCACTTCAGCAAAGTCTGATTGTGGTCAAACTTCTTGAAGATGGGTAGAAACAGATGTAATGCATGAGTATGCCTAATTTCAGTTCTTTTGGATACAGGCAGGATAGATAAAGGGGAAAAAAAAACAATTTCTGGATATTTAAAAAGTAGCTGACACTTGCCGAATTATGCTCCACATTACCTGGAGTAATCATTAATTTACCAGGAACTCCTCAATCAAAACAGTACCTCTAAATCATATCAGCCCTTGCAGTTTCACCAATATAGCTTGAAATAAATAAATAAAATGGAAAACAAGCACAATCTAACTTATTTGACAGCCTAGCTGACTACACTGAATAGCAAGATCATGCAAACCACTGCTTCTTTGCTCCAATTAAAGTGATTGATAGAGATTGAACAACTGAAAATGCACAAGACCTGGCAAAATCTAATTAGCTAAAACCAGAAAAAGTATTACACTGTGAGCAGATCTGAGCAAATAATTGATTTAGAGGAAAAACTGTGTGTTGGGTGAAAGAACAAGGACAGACTTTGATCAATCACTGAAATTTTAAATCATTTATTTTGATGATTGTGGTGAAAGAAAAGATAAGAAGTTCATTCCTAGAAGGCTGAAAAACATCTGACATTCTCCAAGGTAATTTTTTAAAAATTATTTTTACTTGCTTAAATAGAAACTAAGAGGTGGGATTATAAATACAGTGACATATTGGGAGAGCTTTTACAGAGAGGTCCAGCCATACAAAATATACCATTGATTTTAGAAGGTTGTTTCATTTTTAAGAGAGCTAAAACTGAAAACTTCCCAGGTTTTCAGGCTTCAGCAATTATTTTTAGCAGTTGCATTCCTGATACCCCAAAGGAGGTTCCAGTTTGAGGATGCAGGGATGGGGTTAGAAAAGCTAAAGCCCAGAGCAGGATTTGAAAAGGGATGTGAAGGGCAACAAAAAGGGTTTCTAAAGGGATGTGAGCAGCAAAAGGAAGATTAGGGGAAAAGTGGGTCCACTGGTCAGTGGTGCAAGGAATCATCGAGTGATTCTCAAAAAAAAGTCAAAAGACATAAAATCCAGATAATTGTATTAGGATAATTTCCTACTGTCTTCCAAACACTCAGTTTTTGTTTAAGCTGCTGCAAATTAAATAAGCCTGCAATTTAACACTTTTCTTTTTCTTTAGGTGGTGGTGGCTTGCTTTTTCCTTTTGCAAGTGTCAGGAGCGAAAAGAGATGGATGGAGAAATGAGTGCCACGATTGAGAGGAACAACAAGGACCAGCATCACTTTGGCTGTTACAGAGTTTTTCTATCCATTTTTTTTCCCTTTTATGTATATTGGTATTTCACAAGCCTTTAATAGATTCAGAATCCATCTGCAAAAGCAACCCATAAGTTACAGTTTTATGATTTCAAGGCCTTCAAGCCTGAGGAATTGGACTGGAAGAGTTGTGAGGATAGTGCCTCCCCTGGGATTCCTACTAAGCAGCTCTGTCTCATCAGCTAGTGAGCAGAGCAAAATCTGGGCACTGCACTGATGTGCCTATTTCTGTCTCAATCAAATATGTGTAAAAGTTTCCCACTGAAGTTATTTAAGGTTTCATAAGTCATTAGGAAGTTGTTTTGTGCTTGCTGGCGAGAGCTCTGTGTGTGTATTTATTCCCCCCCTGGAGGGAGGGTCGCAAGTCCAGCTTTGGGGATGCAGGGATGAGGGTGACACAGCTCCACGTGTGTGGAAGTGCCACTCCCCTGGGCATGGGCAGTCCCAGGGGCCTGAGCCTGGCCTCACTGGGCAGCTGGTCAGGCCCAAAGCCCCCCAGCACACCCCACACCACGGGGCTCGGGGGGCACCCATCATCTCCCCAGATGTGTCCCATGCTCCCAGAAGGATCCTGCCCCTGCACCAAGCATGGGCAAACAGGAACCAGATATTTCTTGCACTAACTTGGCCATTTTTATGAGCACAAGTTGTTTACTTGCAAGAGCAAACTTGCACCACCTCTCATTTTTTCTAAGTTCTTTACACCTTGGTGCAGCCTTCCCTCCATGTTTGGCCCTTTCCCATAAGAGTCCAGTCCCCACAATCCCCTTGAAACATCCTTCAAGTTTGCCTTTTTCCATGAACTTATGATCTTGTTTCCTTTCTTTTAGTCTTGAATGGAACCCTCCAAGATCCTGCAGGAGCAGCTCCTTCCCATCCAACCAGTGTCCTGTCCTGAGTCTTCATTGCCATAGGATCATGGAATCACTGGATGGTTTGGGTTGGAAGGGATTTTAAGGTCATTTTAAGGTCATCCAGTTCCACCAGGCACATTTCCACAATTCCAGGGTGCTCCAAGCTCCGTCCAGCTTGGCCTTGGACATTTCCAGGGATCCAAGGGCAGCCACAGCTTCTCTGGGCACCCTGTGCCAGGGCCTCTCCTCCCCCAAAATGAACAATTCCTTCCCAAAATCCCATCTAACCCTGCCTCTGGCAGTGGGAAGCCATCCCCCCTTGTTCTGTCACTCCATCCCTTCTAAGAACTCTCTCTCCATGTTTCCTGTCAGGTACTGGAAGGAGCCTCCCTGAAGTGCTCCTTGTCAGGGTTTATGCAGCTCCGTGTTTAATCTTCTGCTTTCCCACAGTTTTGCTTTTGCCTTTCATGCTGAAAGTCCTTAAAGAGATCTCCCTGAAACCCAAAACTCTTCCTGCCACGGTCAGTGCCTGAAGCTCCCACATGTCAGGCACTCCCAGGTGTGACAGCCTGGACAGAATTCCCAGAGCAGGAGGAGCTGTTCAACGCAACAGAGGTGAGATGTTCTGGGCCACTGAGTAAGGAGAAACTTCCCCAGATCTCCCAAAATATATGAGATGATATTGGAGCCCTGTAGCAATCAATGGCAGTACAACTCCCTTTTTTTTTTTTTTTTTTTTTCCTTTCTCAGTCTAGAAATCTCTCGGGTGTGAATTTTTAGATGGGTTTATTTAGGTCTAATACAGATTTCCAGTTCTTTCCACTCTGTTGCTCTCTCTGAATATCTAATGAATAATGCAATGTAAATTAAATTGATGACTGGATGTTGCAGTGGGGCTTGACAAGTGTTTCTTGAAGTTTACAGGCATCCACATATCTTGGCTCCTCAGCTGCAGCAGCTCTGAGTGTTGTTAGAGGAAGATGAGGAGAAAAATTAGCTGTATTAAAAAATAATGAAGTAAACTTTTCAAGTCTAGTTTAAAAAGTAATTTTGACACCCTCTCACCTCAATAATAATTTCTCACCTTCTCTTTCCATCATGTGCAGTTTGCTCTGCTCCCTTCTGCACAAGGGAATCTGGGTTTTCTTTAAACTGATGCTGATTTATGTAAAAAAATATTTTATTAATTTGGTAATCTTTATGCCAGCCTTTCAAAATGCAAACAGAGCAGTCCTCTGGGAAATCCACTCGGCTGCCTTGGGGCTGAAATGCACTGCTTTATAATGTCAAACAGTGGCACGAGGGTGAATTTCTTCCTGAGCTGAGATGCACTGCTGGAGAGTATCATACCTACAGCCATAATTTTAATGATAATTTATTGCTCCTGAGAAGGGGAAAAGGAGGTCAGATGTGTATATTGGTTCAGCAAGCACGTGCTGTTACTCATTCCCTTGCTCAGCCTCTGCAGAGATGATGGAGAGGAAAAATGAAGCATAATGCATTCTCAAGGTTGCCAGGAGCAACTAATGCTTCCAAATTGGTATTCATGTTTTATTACATCTTAAATTTCAGCACCTTAAAAACAATAAAGGAAATTGCATTTTCACAAAGAGTCTTCCTTCAGGGAATGTACTTCAAGTTTACTGTCTTTTTTCTGATGTCTTTGTCCGTGTCTTATGAACTTCCTGTTTCAGGGAGAATCCATCCATCTATATATATACATATATATACATATATATATATCTGCCTCCAAGCTGGCCTTGGACACTTCCAGGGATGGGGCAGCCCCAGGATTTACCTGAAATCTGGCTCTTTATTGGAGGCATAACCAAATACTTTTCCCCAGAGCAAAAGCCAGAGGGAAGGAAGAAAAAAAGCATTTGTCCACCATTGTTATTATACAACTGCAGAAGTGTTTTTAATGAAAAAATGTCATTTGCAATGAATGGATCCAATACAGATCCTCTCAAATGAGAATATTACAGGGCAAACTCTTCAAGTCTAATTTGTTCCTACTGAACATGGAACTGTCACACTGGCTTGAAGAATATTAGACTGAGTACAAAAGAAATGGAAATGAATGGCTGGAGAAAAAAGAAGTAATATCTTTGAAGTTCAGAATTTCTTATCATTCCAGGGAGTTAATACAATTTACATTGACTCTGGTAGGTTATTAATAAAAAATACATTGATCAGAAAACTTTTGTATATTATGAATATTCAAATAATTTTTCTTCACAGAGGCAACAGCTTATTCAAAGGAAAGAGCTTGTCAGACGAAGGCTGAAGAAACCATCCCTATTCTCTTACTACATGTTCTTACATCTTTGGGTATAAAAAAAGAAATAATAATAGTAAAAGGTTGCTGAACTGGTATTTGATTGTAAAATGAAAATAAGAGTTCTGGCATCCACCTGCACCACAGTGCTCTGCACAGGGAGATTTCACAGCACAATCACAAAAGTGAAGTGCAAAGAACCAAAACTTAAGCCCGAAAATCTGATTGCTTATTTCTGCTCATTTCATTACCATTAATCCAAACAAAGTCCATTAACTACATTTTCAGTTACCATCACTCCTTATTCCCCTTCTAATAAAATTTGGCAAGAGAGCTGAATACATACATGATGAATCCCAGTAATTGTTTATAATTATTTTTAACATTAATACTTCTGTTTGTGACACTGGAAATATTTTTTTATTTGGTGATTCACAAAAAAAATCCCTTTTCTCTACTTGAAAAGTCACTTAAATCTTTGTTTCTGTCTACTAGGTAATGCAATTTTCTAGGATTATTTTATATTTAATTGTATTTTACTCAGTATGTTATAAAAATAATTATTCTTTAAATTGGTAGAAAATCAAGAAAAAAAGACTAAAATGTCTTAAAATATAGAGAGTTATATAAGGAAAGAATAAAATATGATTGTTCTGTTATCCATAACATGTTATTTGAGAATACTGAGATGCTATTAATCATCTTTCAGAAGGTTAAAGATGCATAAAACCCTACAGAATAGTGGCTTGAAAAGAAACCTTATCTAGTTTTTGTCACCTGTGCAGATTTTTGCATTACTTGCTGAAAGTCTATAAAACAAAACCAAAGGGTGAGGACTGTAAATGTTGCATTAGAAAATGATATGAAGTGATGCCTGTGAACTCACAACTTCTGTTATAGAAAAAATTAGTTTCAGATTTTTTTTTTACTTGAACTTTTGCTATCAATACCACTCAATTTACCTTAAAAACTTGAGAAGAGAAATCTCCTTTTCCTGTTGCTTCTCACCGTGCTCCCAGTGCACATTTCTTCTGTTCTCTAAGCTATAATCTGCCTTTCATCTTCCAGACACCACTTACATTTCAGGTGCCTTCTACACCACGGTACAAATCCCCAAATTCAGCCACACTCCCGTTCTGATCCTTCACTGTCACTTTGTGTATTCATCACTGATTAAATTTGCATTATTGCACTCTAAAGCAGCATCTCAGCGCTGACCTTCACACGCTGCTTTGGTGAGCCTCAGCTTCTGCTCAGTGGAATTATTTTATCAGGCTTTTTCCCTCCTGGTACTTCTGTGCATCACTTTCCTGTTGCCTCTCATGTCTTCCCTCTTGCTTTGCTCCTGAGCATCTTCTCCCTGCGCTGTTTTCTCCCTCTGCCCTGCCCTTCCTCTTGGGGGATCCCTCCTGCTGGCAGCCAGGTGGGAATTGATGCTTGGATGCACAGAGGGCACACCTGGGAGCTGATGGATGGGGCTGCATCACAGGATCTGCCCAAAGGAGTGGTCACAGAATAAAAAAGCAAATTCCAGGGAAATCTCAGGAAAACGGAAAGCTGGACAAGACAAACACAGATCTGAACCAATGTGGTTAATCAAACGTTCTCCATTTATTCAAGATAAGATGGTAGTTTATATAAGCTTCTACATAGTTTACAAAAAACAAAGACACTCTGATTGGCAAGCTAACATTGTTTACCTTTTCCTTAAAATGGCCTACACCTTACACTATAAACCTATACTAATTCACACCCAGACAGCCCAATGGTCTCCATCACACCTTAATACAATTTCTATCTGTGCCACAAACTCTGAATTTCAAACTGCATCAGAGGCTGGAAGGCCTCACAAGGCCCAAATCTGAGGCCTAGACTGGAGCAGCTCAAATCTCATAACTCATGTCCTCTTTCTCTCAAAAATGCTGCAACAAAGAGCCTTTAAAAGACATATTTAGTAACCAAGTACATTTCCATGTCTTCCTTCAGCAGAGCCTCCTGGCCTTTTCCTAACAGAAGGCTTTATTTTAATTTTTTATTGCTGTTATTTTTATTTATTTTAGTTTTATTTCATTTATTTATTTTATTTGTAATGTAATTTTATATTTATTTTATTTTATTTTTCTATTGTTTGCAACCCAGGTGTCTTGAGATCAGGACGTCTCAGCATGACCAGGAACTTTCTCTGTGACTGTAAATAGTTTTTGGTTTCTCTCGTCTTCATTTTCTAAGGAGCTGAGATCATTTCACATTTCTCCCTTCCACTCTGTCAGCTGTGTGCGCTGACAGTTCATCAAGACACATATTTTCCCTCATTGTTATTATTAAAAAACACTCTAATGAATCCAGGCTGCTGGTATCAGTTGTGATAGAAAATGTTATAACAATCCACACAAACTACATTTTTCACTAAACTTCTCTGTCCAAATTATGAAAGTGGATATTTATGATCTCAAAATTTAAGTGAGCCATAACAAAACAACAAAAACTTCACTAAACCCAGGTAACTCAAAATCCAACCCATTTTTCTTTCTCCAGAAGTTTCACATGGATGTAAGACAAATGTTTCATTTCATTCCAAGTGCTGTTATCAACCCTGTGGGGAGCCCTTATCACCCCAAGAACTGGCAGTGTTTTGTCATCCAAAAGCAGTGGGAAAAAGCAATAACAAAGGTCACCTGAAGCAGTTTTTATTTTCCAGAAATCTCTATCCCTCCCCAGTAAGGTTCAAACTGGGGTGTCCTTTTCCAGGTGATCTATTTCCAAAATTGTTCTGCACCAAATGCCAATCCCCACAGAAGACTAGAAATGCAATACAGAAGAATTGTAAGAAGAAATGCAATACAAAAGAATTGTAAGATCTGACCAGATCACCTTCATCTTGTAGTTGTTGGAGCTTCAGTGATGAAATTGAAAAACATAAGTGAGGCACAGGAGCTGGATTTGCACAGGGAAATTATTTAATTGATAGATGCCATATCCCAGTTCTGATGCTGCTTAAAAACTAGGTAAGCCCCTGAGCCAATCAGATGTGATGTGAGTGGTGTTGAAAGATTTTTTGGTGCACTTCTTTTCATCTCATCCCTATTTTTATTGTCTTCCTATAGAAGTTGGAGAAAACTCTGTGCAGGAAACCTAGGTGAGAATAAATCAAAGCTCTGTTAATCAGGAAGCATCCAGTTGACTTCAATGTGATTAGGACTAGGTCTTGGCATCTCTTAATTTTAGTCTTACAAATTCCCTCTAGCAAATTAGAAAAAGAATTATTCGTTACTATTCAAAATTCAATGGAGTTTATTAAAAACTCAGCTGGGTTTCACCATGAGGAACCTGATCTAGTGTTGGAACTGCTCTGGTTTGGAGTAGGTGCTTTGCACAGATGATTATCAGAGGTTTTTCTTAAAAAATATATCAAGAAACTCCCCCCCCCCCCCCCCCCGGCTCTCCAGAAAACAATATTACAACTAATTCTTATTACTCAAACATTTTCCACATGTTCATAGGAAGAAATAGCTTGGTCTCTTAGGAATAGCAGTTCCTATAATGAATTATAACTTTTTTTTTTTTTTTCAGAATTTCTCTATCTGAGCCCTAATTCAGGTTTCAGGCTCATGCTAATCCAAGCAGCAGGACACAGCAGATCTTTCAGTCTTTCAGTTTCATTTTCTCTCCGAGGTACTACAGCCATCAAAGTTTGACTCTGCCTACTGGCATGTTGCTAGACTTAAAAATTGTTAGAAAACAGATTGGCATTAAATATGGACAAAGAATTCACCTCGGGGTGACTTGGTCAGGGCAGACATGGGTGGCTTTTTGCAACCAGGGAAAGAATAAATGGTGAAAACCTCATTTCTTTTGGGAAGCATGGAGCCACTGCAGTTTTAGCCCCTGTAGGAGCCCAAGGCCGCACTTGGAGCTCTGTGTGCAGAGACACTGAGTAAGTCTTGTTGTAATTACTGCCCGTGCTCCCACCTGCTCCTCATGCACAAAATACTGAATTAACTCCTTTGTTCTGCTTTAATCCACCAGAGAGCTGAAATGACGTGACCTTAAGGTTTGTGTACACGTTGAAGCCCCAGATATGCAGAAAACTGCAAAATTCTGTGTGGCCTCTAGCAACAAAGGCCATAATCTCTGATCTTTTAATATCAGATCCCAAAGGTATCTAGAAGAGAGAAAACCGACAGGCACTACCCCTGAAGCAAAAAGACAGTCCTACAACTTGTTTTTATTGAGGTACAATAAAAACACACCCATGTTACTTAATGAGTCAAAATTTATTGAGGTACAACACACCCACATTACTTAATGAGTCATAATTAAGTTTTACCATAAGTTTACACTAATTTTTACCATCTTTTACACTAAGTTGTACCATCAGCTTTCCACTAATGAACATGGCAAACAGAGAATTCCTCCTCCTGTCAGAGCTGGCAAATATTAGCCAGATTTTTATGGGGATGAAGTGTTGGTAGCTGCTGCATTCAGCTTCCTATGCTGGCAGTGGTTTTTGGGAATTCTGGACTGATTTTCACTGCCCCTTAGCAGTTTTATCTCTACAAGAAGTAAAACTTGGACTTCTCACGGCACATGTGAGTCTCACACAGGTGGAAAGGGAGGGAAATAATTCAGTGCCGTTTTTTGGGGCACAGGCGTAAGATCACACAAAAGACAGTTGGAAGGACTTGTTTCTCTATTATTGTACTTTAGATTATAAGCACAGTGCTTCTAATATTTCTCACTATAAATAGGATCCTCTTCTCTCCAGAAAGACATAGGTGCATTTATATTTTTTAATCTATTTTTATATTTTAGGATTTTTAGAGAAACTGCAAACACTGTAATGAAAAATACTTATGAGCACATACCTAGGAAGAGTTTCTTTTTATTACTATTAACTGAAGCAGAATTAATAAATATTTTTCCATCACTATTTGAAATACTGTCTATACATATTTTTTATTAAGACCCACATTTCATTTCAGATTTTTCTATGTTTTCCAGTAGTCACTGACAAACTAGGACAAGAAAAGCAGAAATAAGATTCTGGAAAATCTGCATAATTTTACTTGCCCCAGAAGAGAAAGAAAGAACCAAGTACTTATGATCTATAAATCACTGGCTTTAAAAAAAATTTTCTACGACTGTGCTCAATTCCTTCAGTTAATCCACTCCTCAGATGTTTCCATAGTCTGAGCTTGGAATAAAAGTTACATAAACTTCTTAATTACCCTCTCCTGATGTTAACATTTGTCCTCACAGCCTGTGCTAGATTAGTCCCCAAACCAAAGCTGAAACATTTCTGACTGCTAGGGCAGAAAATTTGAGGAAAGAAGGTATTTTAGCTAGATGGGGTGTCCACCAGCAGGATGAAATGGTGTTTGTGGTCAGACTCCACAGCGCAGGATACACAGGACCTTTTGGACAGTGATGGAACCAATCAGTGAGGGAGATGAGGAAGAAGGTAGATTTTTCTTTGCCATCCCTACTGGCAGAATTGGGTATTCTGAGGAACAATTCAATTACTGAATTGTTAATATCATTCTCAAATTTCCCACCTAAAATCAAAGGAGCAGCTCAGTGATCACCTCCCAGTCTTCCATGAGGATGGGAACTGCTGCTGCTTTCTGATTTCAGTGAGTTTTACGCTGAATTAATGATTTTCAGTTTTAGGTAAATCTCAGAAAGGAAGCAAGACACCATTTTACATGCTGGAATTCCTCCCAGTTCTGGATAAACCTGTTTACCCTGCTGAAATGTCTAGATCAGAGGGATTCCTGCCTCTGTCCTGCATTGCTTTCCTTGAGGAGCTGGAGGAACTTGGGGAGCAGCTCTGCTGTCGGTTGCCTTTGATGCCTGAGCTGCCACAAGAACTTCTCTCAGCTTTCTACAGCTCAGGCTCTGCCTGTGCTGTGGGTTGAGCTCAAACCCCAAAAGCCTCACTCTTTCCCCAGCAGGATGGGGACAAGCTCCTGGGTTGAGATAAAGAAAGTTTCATAGGTAAATCAAAACCAGCATGTGTAAGCCAAGCAAAATAGGGAATTAATTTCCTGCTTCCCATTACTAGCTGTGCAGACCAGTAATCTGTGAACATCCAGAAAATGTTAAAAAAAAAGCGCTTTTTTCCCCTAAGGCTTTGTAAAAACAAAGTGTTTTCTGAACACTTTGAGGGATGGTGACTCCACCACCACCCTGGGGAGAAGGATGTGGTGGAGTGTGTCTGTGTCCTTCTTCCACCTGCTTTGCAGTAAGATTTAATTCTCAGCCTACCTGCATATGGCATGCTTTGAAATTAGCAAAATGATTAAATGAAAGTGATGGAAGAAATGACTGAGAAAGGAAAAATCAGGAGAGAGTTTTAAGAAAACTCTGCTATCATTATATAGAATTTTCTGCTGCAGAAGTTAACCAGAAATAAAAGGGAAGGAGCAAAACATTCACAGTTGTGATGGCTGCAGCTTGACTGGAAAAACAAACGTGCAGCATCAATGGAACAAAGCAAGCAAGTTGCAAAGGCTTGTCCTCTGGTTTGCTGTGTTCTTTCAAGAAATAAACAATTTTATGGCACGTCACCAGGTGAGCCAGGTTGTTGGAATCTGTGTTATTGATGATCGAGATTGTAGAAAGTCTCTGTCTTTCAGCCCCGCTGCCAAAGAAGAAGCCATAATTTGTCTGTGCTGGTTTCAAGGTTGTTTATTCTGTTTATCTCTAACATGTTCTGCTGCCCTGCCGCAGCTCTGTCCTGCAGGGCAGCGTGTGGGGCTCTGCCCTCAGTGGGATGTTACAAACATTATATACCAGAAACTACCTGTGCTGGATTTACAATAATGTGCCAATATCTGTCATCTATGTTGAACAGTGTGTCCCCAGCCTAAACCAACAGAAAAATGCCAACACTACAGTGAAACATGGAGGGCATGAAGAAGGAGAAAAAGGACAAGACACACCCAATTTCCTCCATCTTGTCCCCTTTGGACCCCTAATCTAGAAACCTAAAATTTTACTTTTGCACCCATGCCACACTTATTACTTATATCAAACACTCAGAGCTTGTAATTAATCCTATAAGATTGAAAACTCTTTTCCATGGACAGAGATCACAGCCAGTGTCTCTGGGGGCTCTGTCCAGGGGGGTTCCTGACCCCCTGCCAGGGTCCAGGGCAGCCAGAGGGATGTCCTGGATTCCCACACCAGGTCACTGGTGCTGGGGCCTGGCCAATGCCTCTGTCACTGTCACTGCAGAGCTCTGCTGCAGGTCAGCTCCCAGAGAGGCACCAGCACTCAGGAACTGCTGTTCTTGCCGGGCTCATCCTTCAGATGGAGTGCACAGCTCAAGTACTGATGGGGCACACTTGTTAAATACCCCTTGGAGGAATTAGCTTATTAACCTTGTGTCCTGGCTAAGTCCCAATTCCAGCAATTAAAAATTCGCCCTCTGAAGTTCTCTCTGCAGATTTGATGCAGCGCATGATTAATAAGTTCCTGCCATAAACTCTGTTTCTGGTTTAACTGAGAAATGTTTAAGGGCAGTTGTGTTTCACTCCAAGGATGAAGAAATGGGCTTGGATTTTTTGCAGGAGGAACAGCATCTGCTACTTAAATAGAAAACACTAACATGAACATCACCTTCACTCACAGGAAAATCAGAGAGGCTGGAAATTTTTTAAAACCACTTTTACCACATAAAGGAAAAAACAACAGAGGCAATTTAGAAGCAACTGTTTAATTAAAAATACTGGAGTTAAACTAAAAAAAAAAATCATTTGCATTTCTAAAATCATCACTTCCTACAATCTCAGAACCATAAAAATCAGCAGAATCAAAAAAGCAGCATGGGAATAAGGTGTCAGAGTCACAGAATCATGGAATATCCTGGACTGGAAGGGACCCACAGGGATCTTCCATCCAACCCCTGGCCCTGCCCAGGACACCCCAACAACCCCACCCTGAGCTGAGTTAGTCCTTAACATAGAAGGAGCCCTCTGATTATGTTTTCTTTCTTTGCACCTACTGCTGTATTTTAACATAATTAAAGGAAAAGAGAGACAGGAGACCAGAGCAGCTATGTCCCAGGCTGATCATTATGAAGTTATTTGAAAATCATATTGGAACATTCTTATTTATGAAATTTCTATTTATATAGCAGTTTTACTGCAGGAAAGGGTTTCAGGTTATGTGAATGTCATATTTTATTAAGTACTACACTCTGAATTTATTTCTAATTCCTCTCTCCATTAAATTAAACAGGGCACATGGTTATAACTTTAATTTCTTAATTTTATGAGAATTACCCAAGCAACATCTGGGCTCTGAAACAATTTAGTAATTCGGTGGTTTATTACAGAATAACAACAGATTCCTCAAATTTGGTGCAATTTTTATTAAAATTTACTCCATCCTCATCTGGAATATTTGGTAAAAAAATAGGAATTTTGAATGTATTCTTTTAAACTTTCTGAACATACTTGTCTACCTCTTATTAAACATCCTCAGAATACTTAAAAACCTTAGGAGAAAAAAAACATAAATCTGTATTCTGGGTTACAGAAACTGTGGCGGATTGGCTGATCTTTCAAGAAGAGCATGAAGGGACTGCTAATCATATGTGCCTCAAGGCAGGAAACTCTAAAATATTAAAGCTGGTTTATTCAGGGTGTTTCAACTCTTTAATTTGACTTTGGCTAGTACTATCTTGAAAAGTTTTGTTTAACCAAAGCATTAACAAAACATCCATTATCATCTGGGTTTTGTAGAATTCAAATATATTTGAAATTTTGGAAAAAAGAATAATGAGTAATTTATTGCATGTGATCTGCACAGTGCTGGAAAAAAGATGTGAATGTTCTCTGTTTCTGTTGTGTGCTGCTGTTGGGTTTGCAGGCCTGGGAAGGTCATCAGCATTAAACCAGGAAACACAAAGAGTGGTTCACTCACCTTTATTTTCAAAATATAAAGTCAGGTTTTGGCTAAATAGGTTAACATCAAGAAATATCATCTCCAGGCACTGAAATAATCTTGGAATTTGATTCGTGAGTAGTTGCACACACTGAGATTCTGCCATGTAACGTCTCCTTTGAGCCACAAACTCTTTCCAGAACGTATTTTCATTTCTCTGCTCCTTTCTACCCAGCCCTCCCTGCTCAGGAATGAATTTCTGTGCCCCACAGCTCTGCTTCATTTTGCCTGTTTTCATCCCCTAGACTTTGCTCATGACTGTAGTGACAAGAGATTTTTCTCCCTATCATCAGTTTCTCTCAGAGGGATCCTTAAACCTCCAAGTTTATCCATCAATATAAATCCATCATATCCCTCTTATAATAATATCCATAATACGAATCAAACTATAAAAATAATTTTAAACCTTAAAACTCTAGGAACAAAAAAAAAATTCAGCATCTATATTTTTACCCCAACTTTTCTGAACAATAACTCTAAAACAATTAGAACTCTTTGTTTTCTCTTGAATTAGTCAGACTTTCCCAGGTGTTTTTACTGTGGTACATTTTCCTGAAATGCTGGTTTTGTGTGATTTTTCGACTCTGTTTCTGAATTGTAAATAGTTAAGGACACAGTTTGTGTACCCAAAATTATCATTTCAGTCCTGTGTGGACTCCAAGAACCAAAGTGACTGAAGTCTTGTGCTTAGAACTTCTGCTCAGCCAGTTATCCATCACATTTTATATTTACATATCATTGCCTCTGCATTCCAAGGCAGCCTCCCTTTCTCCCTGTGCTCCATTCCCACACTTTCCCCCTCTCAGATGTGCAATATTCTGTTACATCTGGCGGCCAGGAAGGTCCCTGGAGCCCCTGCCTAACAGAGAGATCCCCATCCCCATTCTCCTGAGCACCACTAATTGTGCATTTTGCACACATTGCTGCCATCAGAATTTTGAATTATCCTGTTTGGAGCAGCCTGGTCCTTTAACAGCCTCTAATGTAAAGATGTAATGGAGGTGGCTGAGCTAAAAACATCTGAGAACTCCTCTTGTGATTGCCAATTCTGAACCCTCTAAGCACTCATGAGCATAATATTATCTCCTCATCCCAGTCAATTTTCTCCCTGAATATTTACTGAATACTAAATTCATACCCAAGTCAGTGATTGAGAAAGTAAAGGAAGAAGCAGGACATAATCCATATTTTCTTCTTCCTTGTGATTGGATTCCTGTGTTACAGAGACAACTGGAAACCTCAGCTAAGGACTGGGTTGATAGAAATTGCATGTCTTCTTCTCAGTGATATGCTCAGAGCAAATTTCCTATTGATCTTGGGGCACTTTGCCCAGGAAACACACAGTGATTAGATATTTGAAACTCTCCAGCTATTTCTTAACATTTTGGCTCACTGGTCAGCCAAATTGACAATAAAACTGGGGTCTTCCTGACAAAAAGATAATTTTTCCTAGGTTTCATAAAACAACCTGTAATGACGCACCTATCAATTGTTCCAGACGTTCCTTGACAGAATATGTAGCTTGAATGAATCATAATTATAAGAATAATACTTGATTATTGCAGGTGAAGATGGCAGATTTTCTGTTTGCATAATAACATTGCTGATGATTGCTTAGCATTGATGTAGTTTAGGTAAAATATTCTAAATTTTCCTAGTAAAGCAACCTAACCTAAAACATTTGTAATTCTAGAAGGTCATAAATATTGCTGCTGTCACATCTCCTAAATATCTGCCCCTGCTTATGGCAGGGGATTGGAACTAGATGACCTAAAAGTCCCTTCCAGCCCAGGCACTCTGATTCTACGAAATAAATTATCCTCTGCTGACATTTTTGAGCTTAAATTGTGTTTGAGATGAGGAAACACATTTCAACCCAAAGAATCAGCATGAAAAAGAAAGCAGAAGCTGAGAAGATGATAGAAGACAGACAGACATATAGTTTCTAAATCATTATCCTTCAGCCTATATGCTGAATATCAAATATTTTTCCCCAAAAGTATCAGCAAAATATCTTGAGGGACATATAAGTTATTGCTTCAGCTCTTTACCCCAAAATTCAATTTATCTTCTACAGCATCCAGCTCATCTGATTTTAGTGTGTTTTGTAGCCTATTTAAAATTTCTTTGATTCCTCCCATCACCAAATGGATGAGGAATATTCCCCAGGACTTTTAACAGAGTAGTTCACAAAGTGGAGGCTATGGAATAAAAATAGGAGTGATATAATTAGCCATGCTATTTTAATGGAATACCTGCCAAAGTTTTAATACGAAACTCTCATTTAGCAGAGCCATCCTTAAATTGTTTCCTTTCTGGGTAATTTTTCTGATTCCAGTCTCACTCTCCTGGCTGGAAGAAGTTTCTGGGTCTGGGAGTTCCACTGTGGTCCCTGAGTCCTGATGTCAGTGGCATCTCTCACTAAGTTCTGACTGCAATCACTGTTTTGTACTGGCTAATATGCATCCCTTCAGTTCAACAACTTCTAAACTCCTTTTTTTTTTATTGGTCACAGCTATTTGACACTATTTCAGTGTACTTTGAATATACAGAAAAATGTACCTTCCTTACAGTCTGCATCTTGCACAATACCTGACCAGGTTTATTTGTAAGTGTTCTCTGAAACCAAGCAGGGTTAATTAAACACCTTGGGATGCCAGCTGGCTGGAACTGAGTGATTCTCTTCATTTGCTTCTGTAATATTAATTCATGCACCTAAATTATTCATTTATTTATACATATATATAGAAGTTTGCGCTTCTATATGCTTGTAGTTCATATATATGTTCATAGCCACAGTTGAATGTTTTATGCATAGATTTATTTCCTTCTGCATTGCATATTAACAACTTTTCTCAGCTCTCCCCTCTCTCATTCCATCCTCACCGGTGCCATTTAATCTATAGGATGTCTGGAACACAGAAATTGTCTTCATTATACACCTGTGGAAAGAACATTTCAGTTGTGTTAGCAACAAATGATGAAAATTTCAGTACTTGCAGCACAAACTACTCATTCACTGTTTCATTTTCCCTTTATACAAATTCTAAGTTGAAGAGTAAGACTTAGCTGCTGGGAAAGAATACAAAAAAGTCTCTGAAATGTAATAAAGAATATATAACTCTATATCATAAAGACAATATAGCCAGGCTGAGGAGGTATCTGCCTCTTGCTGTAGCTTTCTCACAATACTCCTCAGAGAGTAGAGGCCCTGCAATTTTTCTTATTTTCTTTTTAAGATCTTTGTTACTATCAGAAAGCAAATAAACCTCCTACTGGTCAGGAATTTCTTATTTGGCCCATTCTATTAGAGGGAGAGGGAGGAAGAAAAATAGGAAGGAAGGAAGGAAGAAAAATAGGAAGGAAGGAAGGAAGGAAGGAAAATAGGAAGGAAGGAAGGAAGGAAGGAAGGAAGGAAGGAAGGAAGGAAGGAAGGAAGGAAGGAAGGAAGGAAGGAAGGAAGGAAGGAAGGAAGGAAGGAAGGAAGGAAGGAAGGAAGGAAGGAAGGAAGGAAGGAAGGAAGGAAGGAAGGAAGGAAGGAAGGAAGGAAGGAAGGAAGGAAGGAAGGAAGGAAGGAAGGAAGGAAGGAAGGAAGGAAGGAAGGAAGGAAGGAAGGAAGGAAGGAAGGAAGGAAGGAAGGAAGGAAGGAAGGAAGGAAGGAAGGAAGGAAGGAAGGAAGGAAGGAAGGAAGGAAGGAAGGAAGGAAGGAAGGAAGGAAGGAAGGAAGGAAGGAAGGAAGGAAGGAAGGAAGGAAGGAAGGAAGGAAGGAAGGAAGGAAGGAAGGAAGGAAGGAAGGAAGGAAGGAAGTCTGTGTTGAACAGAATATTTCTGACTAACAATGCTGTAGGTCAAGGAACATACAGAAAAGGATGAATTCCTAGGGAGCAAATTGAACTGTAAAATGATTGTTTACACTTCTTTTGCATGGCTGTGCCCTTCCTGCCTGCCTTCCTTCCTACATTCCCTCTCCCACTGCACCTCTGACTCCCAAGCTGTTGACTTCCCACCAGGACAAGGACAAGTGCTGGAAGCTTCCATCACCCCCAGCTCCTTCACAAGGAGCAGCATGATGCTCTTCCTCACCCTAACCACCTTTAGGGGTAATTTTGAAGCTAAAATGTCCAGCTCCTTGACCTTTCTTCATTCACCTGCAGTCCTGCCTTACAGCTGAATTTGGGATGTGCAGCATGCCCTAAGCATGCTGATTACAGGATCTCTGCTACTTTTTTATGTCTAAAACTGTTTTTGCTCAGCTCCTGGGTCAGCAATTCTTTTTCTGACCATTTGTAGACCTGATGTCTCCAGAGTCAGACTGATCCCCGTTTTTAATCACCCCATCCTTGTGCTTGTCTCCACAGCATCCTCTGTTCCCATTTTCAACCCTCTCTCAATCCCACTGTGATTGTATTATTTACCCTACAGCATTCTCCTAGCCATAAATACTCTCTTTAACTAATTACTGATTTATTTTCACTTCTATGTAAATTGAAAATTGTAGTTTAGTCAAAGAACCACAAGGAAGACAAGGAAGGTAAAAAAAATTTACTGCCACTGACAACACTAATGACTTTTCTACAGGGTACAAATATGGCCAGGAAACAAGCAGGGATGATGGAGTTAAGGAGACGTAATCCTTGGACAAGTGGGAATATGCCAAATGTAGAAGCAGATGCATAAAAAGTTGATGTTACAGTTCCTCAGTGGGAATAGCAGATTCTTCTTGGTGATTACAGAGTAAATCCTATAGGAAATGGGCAGTTCCAGACAACAGATTAAAAAAAAAACCAAAGCCAAAAACCAAACCAAAACAAAAAAACCCCAAAAACAAACAAACAAAAACAAACAACCCAAAACAAAACAAAAAAACAAAGAAGAAATTAGAAAAAGTAATTGAATTACGTATGTAATATATACTTTTTTACTATTTTCATGTTTCTATTTAGCTGCAAGGTATTTCTTTTAATACAAACTTCTCGTATTAGTGCTGCAAGAATGAGCTGATATTTGCAACACCTCTGGTTTCATGTGTGTAATGACCTGTTTTTAGAAGGTTGGATGATCACACTATTAAGAATTAGGTCTCCATCCATTTTCAGTATTAAAAGAGCACTTTTTTCACAGTCTAACTAAGGAATATTGGTTGATCTGCACTTGGTAACAGATGACAGCTTGCTAATTAGAATTGTTCCCAAAAAAAATTCCATTTCACTGAACAGGTGACCTGCACTTATTAAACATTTCTCTGTTGATTTGAAAAATAACCACGATCATTTAAGCATGATTATACAGAGCTATTCCAAACACTTTATTTTCCACAACTGATGCTTGTAACTGCTAAGAAAAATTAGGAAAGGCCATTAGCAAGACAAGCTGGACAGACAGAGCAACTGAAAGAATTCTGGCTGAGCAATTCACAACATGTTTGCCATCTAATACTTTAGGTGGTGGGGAGGAACTGACTTTTGAGAAGGGAAGTGTAAGGCATCACACACATCCCCGTGCATTTTGAACATCCAGGAGGCAGCTGCCACGTGTCAGCAAAAGGAATTCCAATATCGGAGGAGAAATCTTAAAGTATCAAAGCATTCCTCTATTATTTGCTATATTGTTTCAATTATTATTCAGTAAGGTGATAAATAATAATATATCAATTAAATTATATTAATATATTAATAATATTTATTATTTTAATTAGTATTGTAATAATTTATTAAATAACGTAATAATACATTTTATTGCTATACTTGTATATTATTATATTATAATTTCATTATAAACTATATTATATTATATACACTATATAATACATACTACTAATACATTATATTAATATTGATAGTATTAATCGTAGTAATATTATTAATACTGCTATTAATAAATATATTATATAATAGATAACATTAATAATTAATATTAATACCATACATTAATAATATTACACTAATATATATTACTATGTGCAAATAATTACTATAATAGTATAAATAATATAATAGGTTATATGATAATATGAATAATTAAAAACCATATGTATATATTATAATATCAATTATTAATATTATATATTATATTATTACATTATATAATATTGATAAATTTCCTATTATATAATGTATTAATATTATATATTATTAACATATGGTAATATGTACATATAATATTTATATAATATAATGTATAATATATAATAAATATAAAATAAATATATAATATATAATATATTATACATTATATATAATATATAATATATTATACATTATATATAATATATATTATATAATAATATATAATGTATAATGTATTATGTATTATGTATTATAGATCATATATCATAGATCATATATCATATATTGTATGTCCTATGTCATATATAATATATCATATATCATATAATATTGTGTTGTTTAATATAATAGACATTATTATATTGTTATACATTATGTATGTATATTTTATATATTATTACCTTGTCTACTTTTACAAATATATAGAAAGGCAACTTCTAAAAATAAATAGAGAAGTCTCAGAATCTACTTGCAAATCATGTTGAAAAATGTAGAAATCACATAGAAAGATTTACTCTTCAGCACTAACAAAAACATCTCTGTGCTATCACCCCTGTGTTAATTACAAGCCCTATAACAGCCCCTGGGAAAAAAATTAAGCCCATCCCAAAGCCAGGACATTCCATCCCTTATTCGCCACCATTTATGCCCCACTGATGTCCCACACTGCTCAATACCACCCTCTTACTCACCCTACCCTTTCCTTCTCCACTATTAATGCACAGAAATCATTCCCTCCCTTTGCAGCCCACTCCTGACCATGGCCATAAACTGAGACAGAGTGAAAGTTTAGCAGGGTACAAATCCATTTGGATTTAGGTGAAATGTGCCGCTTTGAGCTTGCTAAATATGCTGTTTAGTCTGGCCCTAGCAAAACTACCCCAGCTAAGGAAAAGATTGCAAATTTCCACACTAAAAGATAAGAGATAAGAAAGACTCCTCGGACCTGGAAACAGTGCAGAGTGACCCAGGAGCTCTTTCTGTACTTTCTGACAAAAACCGAGTACAAGTGTAACTAGCTGTAAGTGTAACTCGAAATCAGCAGAATGAATATGCATTAACCTATTGTGAAATCTATGCATATGGAAATTAGTAAGGGTAATAAAATAGGATCAAGAGTTCTCAGAGGTAGGCATATCCACAGCCTCTGAATAAACATACCCATTCCCTACAAATCTTTATTGGAATTGGGGGGTTTGATTTTTCATCCGCGTTTCAAACTGCCCACACCGCGACTCTTCAGTTCATTCCCTCCCTGCTCTGACTCCATCTGTTCTGGGGCTCACTCAGGACAGGAATCCTGAGTCCAGCCAAACCCAATGCAGCACCTGGGCGCTCAATAATGGGATTTTTTCCTCAGGTGCTGCACTTTACTCGCTGCAAACCTCAGCACCGCCACTGATAAACAGCTCCTGTGTGGGCCAGAAAGTCTCATTCCAAGGCTCAGCAGCTGCAGCACGTTGTCATTGCCTCCTGTTATTTTCCCCATGCAAGTTGCCACTTCATCACTTCTGGGACCCAGACAAGAGATATTTGGATTGTTCCTCAGCACTCAGTTTCCAGAATAAGCATCTGAATAATACCATTAGAGAACCTGCTGCAGCACCACTGCTGCTTGCAGTGTTAAAGTCATCACAATGAAAGATTTCCAGGGGCAGGGTTAGCTCCTGGCAAACATGCAATAACAATATATGCACAGTCCTCCAGAAAACAGCATCCATTTCTAATTCTGAGGGTGTTCCTTGACTTGCCTTTCAGCAAAAGACCCAGGTTAAAATGTTTGGGGTTTTTTCAGTACTCTTTTTTTTTTTTTTTTTTTCTTATTTTCCTGTTTTTTCAGAGTGTCAGGCTACATGCAAATCTGATTTTGATTCTTTTTGAGGGTGCTTTTTTATTTTGATAGATCTCCAGCAGTACCAAAGTACATTTTCATCACAGCTCAAGCTTGGTAGATTAGAACCAACTGCCCAGTGTCACTGTGACAGAGGGGTACACAAATCCCAGAATCCCACAACCACTGAGGTTGGAAAAGCCCTCCAGGACCATCGAGGCCAAGCTGTGCCTGATCCCAACCTTGTCACCAGCCCAAAGCACTGAGTGTCACATCCAGGTGTTTCTGGGACACCTCCAGGGATGGGGACTCCAAACCTCCCTGGGTGATTCCTCCTCCAAGGCCTGACCACCCTTTCTGTGGTGAAATTCTCTTGGTGTCCAACATGAAATGATACAATACACACAAAAGCTACAGGTTTTTTTTTTTCTGGAAATCCATCTCACAGAAGTACTTTGGATAGCAATATTAAAATAACACAAGAACTGTCTTTTAATGTGGTTTACCCCTCCAGCAATGTGCAGGTCTGTTCCTCTTTTGCTGTGAAAATGAACTCTGAGGCTGACCTGAGCTCCTGACTTGGGCTTCTTTCTGCAGAAAAGTTGCAAACTCACATGATTTCAGTGTCCATGTTCAATATGAAGCCTGAAAAGAAGCTTCAGGGCCAGGTTGGATGGGGCTTGGAGCAACCTGACCTAGTGGAAGATGTCCTTGCCCATGGCAGGGGTGGAGTGGGGTGGACTTTAAGATCTCTTCCAAGCCAAACCTTTCTGAGATCCTCTGATTCCATGATAATGCCAGTCATCCCTGCAGACCCAGTACTGAGGTCAGTTTCAAAGACATCCTATCTCTCCATATGTTCCAAAAGCTGAGCTCTATTTGTCCTAAAATATCAGTAAAATAATCCAATTAGCAAGATGATGCAAATGATGTGAGACATAATTTCCATTACTTCATTTTAGAAACCAATGCATTTAAGAAATGAAGTAATCAAGGTTTTTCAAAATACTTTTTTATTATACTAATGATATTTAAAAATACTGCAGAAATAGAAGCACCTTTTGCTATCAGTTTTATTTGACAATTTATAAAATGTGGGTTTGTTCTCTCAGATGTTTCCATTTTTTCCATTCTTAAGACCTAAGAGAGCAAAATAAAAATATCTCCAAGGAGAAAATTGCTCCAGCTTCTCATTGAAGAAACAAATTTGGTACTGGCATTGCTGATTTTTAAGCCCAAAAACTGAGAGTACTGTAAGGAGGGCTTTGAAGGGAGGAAATATTAAGATCAGAGTTGGAAAATAATTTCAGAGAAATTTTCAGTTTTCAGACAACACGGCCATGAGAAACAGCACCACCAAAAAATGCTGTAAATGGAGAGTGAGTGATCATCCAAAAGCACCTGTCATCTAATGTCTTATTTGAACTCAACATGAGGGAAAAAATTACATGTTCCAGCCATATAGTTATGTTATTAGTATCACATTGGTACCTGTCTGTCAGCAGCTGTCCTAGAAAAGTGACATTTTAAAACAAAAAGCCAGACAGGTTAAAGATAAAGGTGCAGCAAAGAGATGTTGTTTGTTTTTCAGAGACTTATTATGTAGAGAAAAAGAAATAAATAAAGATACTGCCAGCAATTGCAGCAGATAAATGCTGGAGAGACACCAAATGAGTGCCAGATTGGAAAATTAATGCTGTGTACCGAGAGGAAAGCTTGGGTTTTGATCATCAGAGTCAGCTGCTGCTCTGAGCCCACAAGGATGTCCTCAAAGCTCAGCCGAAGGGTCGTGCAAAAGCTCCACGTAGCTTCTGGAGGCACTAGATGGCAGAATCTTCTAATTAGTTCAGTGTCATTTGTTATTTAATCACCTCTGGAAGCAAACCTGGTTCTCAGCTAGAGAGCAGTGCAGCAAATTATGCAGCAAACCACAAATCTTTGCTACTCAATCCACTCCCAAGTTTTCAGCACTTTGTAGTTTTGCCCAGATATTCTTTCAAAATATTTGATGTAAATGACTTTTAGGCAAGCACACAGAGCTGTACTAGTAACTGGTTCACATTGTCAAATGACTCAGAGGGGTTCAGAAGCCACATTTTAAGTCTTTATAAGAATCATTCTCCAAAACACACTAACATTTGGTGGTGCTTGTTGCAGTAGCTGACAGCGCTCAAAAATTTCTGAGGTGGCCAAAAATGGAACTTACCAAAAACCTGAAATCCCTAAGAAGAACATGTTTTTTTCCTAATGGATTCACATTTTGGTGGTAAAGTGACAGGGAAAACAGATCCATATGTCCACGTGGGTAGGAAGAGGCAGAGCTTTCCTCAGCTCTACATGTAGTGGTATCGGCTGAGATTAGAACCAGATAACCTTTAAAGGTCCATTTCAACTTGAAGTGCTCTGTGATTTGATGATTCTTGTTGCAAATGAACAGTGATAGTGCGAGGAAAAATAACTTCCACAAGAGTTTGTTTTCATATTTACAGTGACCAAAAATACGGCCTTAATCTTATGTTTCCAGACTAGGGTCATTACTGAAGTAGAAGAAAAAGGGACTGAAAGAGAGAGAACAGATAAATAAAAATCATACTCTACCTGTTGTTCAGGAGATAATGACTAGTAGATTAATAGTCCAAGTGACCAATCAGTCATAAATAGTTCTTGTGGAATCACAGAATATGCTGAGCTGGAAGGGAACCACAAGGATCATTCAGTTCAGCTCCTGGCCCTGCACAAGACACCCCAATAATCCCACCCAGTACATCCCTGAGAGCATTGTTGGTTTGGATTGGAAGGGGTTGGGTTTGGTTTTTAGCCCACCCAGTGTCATCCCTGCTATGGGCAGGGACACCTTCCACCAGCCCAGGTTGCTCCAAGCCCCATCCAGCCTGGCCTTGGGCACTTCCAGGGATCCAGGGGCAGCCACAGCTTCTCTGGGCACCCTGTGCCAGGGCCTGCCCACCCTCACAGGGAACAATTCCTTCCCCATATCCCATCTAACCCTGCTGTTGTCATTTTGAAGCCATTCACTGGGTAAGTACTGCTGCTCCAGGGTGTAAAGTCTTCTGTGTCCTAAGGGATGTGCCAAAGTCACACAACCCAACCAGAAGGGCACACAAACCATCCAGAGGGGCACAAAATTTAACCCCAAGTTTTCCCAGTGCCAGAGCAGACACTCAGTTGGTTGAGTGGATGTTTATCCTGCTCCTTCCAATGTGGCTGTGGAAATAAAAGTGAAGTTACAAATTGTGTAGATTGTATTATACATTTGCACTCAAAAGACCCTACTGTGGCATGAATCCAGTTAGAAGCAAAAGCAGAGGATGTGCACTGAGCCAGGAGGGAGAATGGGGACACCAAGGAATAATAACTTTGAGAAGCAGAGAGAGAGAAGGGCAGAAAAAGCAACGAGTGAAGAAGGCCTGTGATTGCTGCAGGATCCTCAGTGGCACAGATGAGGGCTGCCTAATGCAGCAGAAAGTCTATTGACTTCATTTATTCATTTCTAATAAATGATTCAGCAGTGTTTACAATGCAAAGAGCATTTTGAGCTGGCAGCTACAATATTTATCAGGGTGCCATGAAACGTCACTGAGAAGCCTCACGTGGCTTTGGCATCTTATCTACTTGTGACCTTTCTGAGCAGCTGACTGGCAATTAATTGAACAGGTAACATGGCTGAAATAATGAGATTTGCCAACAATTTTGGCTAATAAAACTTCCTTGCAATTTTTTGCTAGGTTCTGGAGTTTCTCTGTTGAATGCAGGATGAAATTTTGGATGCTACAGACCAGCTTTGTCCATCCCAAAATTTATTGCTATGTAAGTGGGAATTTCTTTCCTCTTACTTTCCCCTCTATGTCAGCAACAATCTGCACAATCAGTACAACTTGCTGGACTGGTAAAAAATAAAACCTGACCTGGCAAAATTAGATCATTGGGTTATCAAACTGAATCAGTGCCAAGGAAAAGGTCAGAGAGGGAAGTGGCAGCCAAGAGATAAAGGTGAAAGGACTGTCCATTCTGGAGGGGGAATGTGCTGGGTTAGCACAAGGGGATTTTCACTGGAATGGCTATTTTATGTAAGTCAGAACAGGAGGCTCCAGGCTCTGATTATATGTGAACTCTTGAGTCTGCAGTTCCTGAATTCCCAATTAGGACACTACTTCTGCAAACTTTCTGGGAGACTCAAGTGACCAAAAAAATCCAGTATTTTGATATTTGTACAGATTTTGTAATACTCTTTAAAAGTTTGGATCATACTGGTTTTTTTTCTGCTTTAATTCTGTTCTTGAAACACATTGGGAATTCCAGAGTGCAGTGTTACCATTTTCAAGGAGAATTAAATGTGGTATGGGAGGATTTAATGACGGGACACAGACATGGTGCTTCAGCCTTCAGCCAGGGCCAGAAAGGTCTCAGATCCCTGAGTTTGGTGAAGGAGTTCAGGGGAAGGATTTAGCAGCAATGGATGGAGAGAGACTTGGAATTTACTTGAGAAATCTTAACCCATGGGAGTCAGTGGAATCCCCTGGGCTGCATCTGGGGTCAGTGGGAGATGTGGAAATTCTCCTTTCAACACCATTCTTTGTCACCTTTGATAGGCTGGGAAGATCAGGGGAGATGCTTCACCAGCAAAGAGAAGGAAGAGTCAGAGCCACCTTTAAAACAGGTCATAATGACATTCAGGGGGCTGTGAGAGGGTCAATCCCGCCTTGGTCCCAGGGAAATCCAGGAGCAAACCCTCATGGAAATGTTTCTGGACACAAGGCAGAGAAGAAGGTGACTGGGAGCAGCCAACACAGACTTGCCAAGCTTGATCAACCTGATTGCTTTATAGGGTAAAAAGATTTGGTCTGAGGAGGACAGAAGATTAGAGGGGAATTGGAGAACTATGGTGTGCTGAGAGAACCAAGAGCTCAGGCCAGCTTTAAAATTTAAGACTTTAAACTTTAAACTTTAAAGACTAAACAATTTAAAACTTGATGATTTACAGCACATTCCGTTTAACTGGTTAGTCCTTATGCTTATCAATTACAAGTACTTGGAGTTATTAATCAACATCACCGTGCAGACAAAGCACAGTGTGTTACTCTTTCACTTTTCGACAACCCCAACACCACTGAGCTGGGCTGGGCAGTACAGATCCCAGCAGTCTTGGTCAAGGTTTGACCTTGACTTTAATGAGGTTTGAGAGCTCCTGGATGGAGAAGTCAGAATTGCAACCAGCTGCTGGAATTCTTCTCTGCCACTCCCTCATCTTTTTAAGTCATTCATGCTTTTATCTCCCCTTAAAGTGATGCACTGACTACTCCTTTCACTGCTTATTTTATGTATTTGCTTTTGGCAGCTTGGTCTCTTGGGTGCTGGGTGGGATGTTCTGCCTCTTTGCTTATCTTGTTCTTTACCTCGTAGCTGCTTGTTTTCCAGCTGCCCCTTGGGTGCACCTGCACACACCTCTGCTCCTCTGGTTGCTTCACTACACACACAAGTATTTGAAATATTCCCACATTTTGTCTGGCTTTGCCATAACATTTACAAAGAGCTGCTACGCTGTAATAAATTAGGATGCTAATATTTGGCTCCAAGGCAAAGTAGTATTAATTATATCCTGATTGATGAAATTCTAATTTATATGTGGCTGCTGCTCTGACTCTGTACAATGCAGTGTTTGAAAATTATTGTGTAGAAGCCCATTGGTGCAGAACAATTCCACCTTATTCTAAAAAAAGAGATGATTATTCCCAAAATATTCTTAGAAAAAATACCAAATAGGGTGTGTTCAGATCCCTGTGTTTTGGCCAATACCTTGAACAACAGATTATGGATCTGGAAACTTTGGCTCTGGACCAGACTAGCAGAGAGATACAGTCATAATTCAGTTAAAATTTTAGCTATAATTAAGATAATTTCATTATAATACCTGCCCATGATGTGGAGGTGTCTCTGCCCATGGTGGGGGTTTGGAACTAGAAGATCTTTCAGTTCCTTTCCAAACCAATGATTCCATGATTTCATTAGGAAACTCAAGTTGTGTTGATATAGATAATTGGATAATATAGAATAATGTTACAGGCATTGAATGATACTAGATTTTGAGTAATATAATGCTGCAGTGCTGCTGCCTTTATTGACTGGAATGTTGCCAAGTCTTATTATTTTATCACCAATTTTCAGATCTGTTGTTTTGTCCTTAAGTCACCAAATACATCATTAGATGACTATGTGGAAGGTTCCTCTCTTTTAAAATTAAAAATAAGAATGTCCAACAACATTCACTGTGATAAAAACCAAACTAGAAGGAGATAAAAGGGCCTCCATACCTCGCCAAATCTTTTTTTGGTTCCTGGAAGTGGCCATGGAGGTGTGGTGGGTGCCTATGTGACATTCTTCATCCTGGCAGTTGGTCTTGGAATCCCAAAATGAGAATTATATCTCTTACAGACTAGTCCATCATTAGCCCTGTCACTCCAGGCCCTTGAAAAAAGTTTCTCTCCATCTTTCTCCTAGGCTGAATAAAAACAACCACGAATATTGTTCTAAAACAGCATTATTTGAAGAACACATAAATATTTCCCCTCTTCAAAGGTTTCCTCATTTACTTAAGCTTGCACTGGCAGAAGGTCACTCTGGAGAGGGCTTGGAGCAACATGATCTAGTAGAAGATTTTTCTGTTCATGGCAGGGGGGGAATGAGAGGAGTTTTAAGGTCCCTTCCAACCCAAACCATTCTGGGGTTCTCTGATTCTATACATATATATATATAGTTAAGAAATGGAGATTTCCAGGCTAGATCTGCAGACAGAGAGAGCTTTCATTTTCTTATAATGCAGACAAAGGGATGAGATCAATTTTTTTTCCCATCTTCAGAGGAAAAGAAAATGTCTCTTCTTCCTTTCACGGCTTTTTGGTACTCATTTTAAAAGCATTCATGGGAAATAAGCGAACAGCTGAAAGATTGCTCAATGTATATCCATTTTGTTATAACTTCTGAAATACATTATTGCCTCCTGAATTGTGGACTAACAGGAAATCAGAAGAAGGAAAATAAAAAAACAAAAAGGAGGGGGGGTGGGGGTGGAGGAAAAAGCAAGGAAAAAACAGTGTGTTTTAAAATACTAGGATAAGATAATGGGAGAGCCTCCAGTTATAAAGAGGATGAAGATTTTGCAGAGCTGTTCCAGTCCTGCTTCTGCATTTGTAGAAAAAGTGTTTCTGTGTCCCCAAAGCTCGGAGAGGGCTCAGGGTGGTGAAGGAGCCCTAAAGCAGCAGGAAATCGGAGCTGCCAAGGCCCCAAGGAGCCTGAATTCAGATTTTCAAGGCACCCAGATTTGGGGATGGAGAAAAGTGCTTTTTCCATGAACAGTACAGCCATTAACAAACCCAGCACTGCACGAACAGCACTCACCTGCCTGGTTTCTCTTAAAAACAGGGGGAAGTGTGACTGGGAGAGCCTTTAGAGCCCTCGGTGCTCAGGGAGCAGCTTGGAAAGGTCTGTGCTGAGGATGGGAGCTGCAGAAAGGTCCCGGTGAGCACCTGTCCAGGTGAGCTCTGCTGGGCACCCCAGTGCAGCAGGGAGGGCAGAGGGAGCCTTTGCAGCCCTGGGGAAGGGCTGCTCCAGCCACAGCATCTAGAAAAACCCCATCCTGTGGGTGCTGGGAGAAGGAACATTAAATATGCAGCAGTGGTGCTGGAAGTGATGCTCTGGGAGAATTGGGAGCACGGACTTTGCCGCTGTGACAGATGATTGCCTTGCTCTTTCAGGCAAAATAACAAAATATTTTGTCAGATCAGGTTCACAGAAACATATTGGTGACTGCACACAGAGTCACGGGGTCTCGTTTAATAAACACTGAAGCTCTAATTGGCAGTTCGCAAGCACACACAGCACCAGTGGCCACTGGAGGGCTCAAACACTGCTCAGGAATTGTTATCCCAGGCCCTGGGCTGTGCTCAGCCACCAAGGAGGAGACCTAAATGTCATCACACACCTGGGAGGGAATTTTTGGGGATCTAATCTCAAGAATTGCCATTAGACAAACCTAGGCATGGGGTGGATATTAGGTTGTCCTAAAATGTAATTTGTATGTTCCTCTTTCAAGCTCCCTTTTGCTGAAGAATGTAAATTTAGAGGATCTTCTGTTCCTAATCCTGACCCCGAGTACATCATCTCCCTATCCCTGGCAGTGTCCAAGGCCAGGCTGGACAGGGCTTGGAGAAACCTGGGCTAGTGGAAGGTGTCCCTGCCCACGGCAGGGGTGGCACTGGATGGGCTTTAAAGTCCCTTCCATCCCAAACCAATCCATGATTCCATGACTCCTTGATAATGCCACCATTGTTATGTTCAATGCTTTAGCAATATTTCTTGAAAGACTTGCAATAAAAATGTTTTTCTTTATCCTAGTCTAAACCTGTTTAAGGAATAATAAAGGCAAATATTAACATGTGGCTATTCTCCCATTTTCACACTGCAGCAGAGTAAGATGCAATAACACCAAAGCCACCAAAGAAGTGTGGTTTCTGTTAAACCAGATCATTACAAATTGGTATTTTATTTTATTTCTGGACTGTCAGAAAATCTGGACAAACTCTGGATTTAAGAGGAAGAGGTTAATTAAGTAGATATTTAATAGTGTGGTGGCATGAAGGAGATATGTCTTACCTAGCTGTTATAAAATAATATCTCATGCATTTTTACATGAAAAGAAGTGAAAGGTCCTAACAGGTTTTTCTGGGAATTGCTGTCACCTCTGGGTTATTAATCACCTTTATAAAGCAGCTCTCCAGATAACTGTTTGGAATGAAGTTAAACAAGTCCATTTAGGAAGCACATTGACAGATAAAAATATCATCAGCTGCTGAGGCTGGTGATATCTGCAGTGCCAAACCAGATTCTATTTAAGACTGGGAGCTAAAAGGGCCTAGCTCAGATGGAAACCCACCATGCCCAAAAAATACAGGAACTTGGAGAGTGAGAAGGATGAAATTCTCCATGTTGAGTTGAAACTTTAAATATAAATTTTGAAATATAAAAATACAATATTAGCTTAGGGGGAAAAGACAATTTTCCTCCTTTTTCTTTTCCTTTTTCTTTTTCTTTTTCTTTTTCTTTTTCTTTTTCTTTTTCTTTTTCTTTTTCTTTTTCTTTTTCTTTTTCTTTTTCTTTTCCTTTTTCTTTTCCTTTTCCTTTTTCTTTTTCTTTTTCTTTTTCTTTTTCTTTTTCTTTTTCTTTTTCTTTTTCTTTTTCTTTTTCTTTTTCTTTTTCTTTTCCTTTTCCTTTTCCTTTTTCTTTTCCTTTTTTTCTTTTTCTTTCTTCCTTTTCCTTTTTTCCCTTTCCCTTTTCCTTTTTTCCCTTTCCCTTTTCCTTTTTTCCCTTTCCCTTTTCCTTTTCCTTTTCCTTTTTTCCCTTTTTCTTTTTCTTTTTTTCTCTTTTTCTTTTTTCCTTTTCCTTTTCCTTTTCCTTTTCCTTTTCCTTTTCCTTTTCCTTTTCCTTTTCCTTTTCCTTTTCCTTTTCCTTTTCCTTTTCCTTTTCCTTTTCCTTTTCCTTTTCCTTTTCCTTTTCCTTTTCCTTTTCCTTTTCCATTTTCTATTCCATTTTTCTATTCCCCCTTCCCCTTCCCATTCAAACCTTGATCATTAATTTCACCAACAATTATTAAGTCATTTTTATTCGTTCACTTGTGTAAATATCTGCTTGTGTGTAAAATAGAGCTAGAAATCTGCATTCATATGTATATGTTAAAAAGTATTTTATCTTTGTGTGTTTGTAATCTTTAAACATAAATATATATGGAAAGAGATGTTCTGGGAGGTCCTTGGAGTCCTTCTGAGCTGTGGAAGGTGCCAGTCTCAGGGAGTTTTGGGAGCACCTGGGGCACAGCCATGGCCAAAGCAGGGCTGAGACGAGGCTCCCTTGGGGTCATTGTCTTCCTCTGTGTGTTTCGTTTTCAAGTTATTAAACACTGTGGTTATTCTTCTTCTCAGCCCTTTATTGTGCCTGCGGCCAGCAATGAAACTCAGAAAAAATTAATCAAAAGAGATGTTTAACTGACTCCTTTAGTCCCTTTTCCAATGAGAAATTAATTGGGCAGGCACTTCTTTAAAGAGCGAGATCAAAGATGCTGAGTGCTGCAATCATGAAATCCATCCAGTAACAATTGATAAAGTGCCAAGATATTTCTCGCCATGCCAATCACACACTCACACCTCCCAGACCTATCCAAAGAGACAAACAGGAAGAACCAAAACCAAACTCATACACAAGTAAGAAAAAAAAAAACATACAAAACTACCAAAAACCCCAAACCTAATCCAGAATTAGGATTAATACAAAATATTGCAAAGGATTCATCTGGTAGGAATCTTTCTAGAAACAAATGAAACCATCCATATCAAAAAATAATAATAAAATATCAGGGAAAGAAATATAGAAAAGATTTTTGGGAATGAATTTAGTTGGTTGTCCATAGTAATTGCACAGGTATGGAAAAATCTAAGCATGCCCCATCCTAAGTGGGAAGCGTATGGGACCAAAAGTGCTGAAAAGAGATAAAAGTGCTGAGGATACAGTGGTATAGATGACAGAACAATACAGGAAATATAAAAAATTTAAAAGGGCTAAAGATGAATAGTTGGTTTAATCAGTGGGAGGCAGTTTCTTGTTCTCCAAAATACAAATTTATATTTTATGCCCATTTTCACCCAAACAAATCCTTTATTCATAACATTAGAGCAACCTTGCATTTTCTTGGAGATGGAGACACACAAACTTTTAGTTCATCTGTCTCAAGTGAAAACCAGGGGTTAAAGCCATGGCACCTGTGAAAATTAAAGTCAATAAAATTTAATAATTAAATATATGAAAAAGAATATTTTCAAAATGTGCTTCATGTTTAGCAAAAAAAAGTCAAAAATATGCAGAGAGTTTCTGGTTCTGGTAAAAGTATATCTGAAATTGTTATTTGGTTAAAATTACAATATGATTAATATGAACAGTGAAATTCTTTACCCTATATTTTGCTGATTATATATCATGAAGTTCTTGATTAATAGAGTTTTCAAAAACTGACTTTCTTCCTAGGAAACAAAATCCCACTTTGGTAATTTCTTGTTTCATTTCCAATTGCGAATTGTATCATTTGCTCCACAATGTGAATTGTAAACTTTGTCTGGCAGTGCATTACTAAATCAAAGTTGATTCATAATTAAAACAAGTATTAACAACTGCTGCCACGTTACTCAGCCATTACATTCCTTCCCTGAAAGAAAATAAAAGTCATGTCATGCATTGTTTATTCTTGAAAGAGAAAAATTTATTACACTCACAGTCTTCACTTGTAATAGCTTTTAGAGCAAATAACTTTATTTTCATCTCATTTTTGTGGTGGAAACTGAAGTTTCATATGCATTTTCAGTGACAGCAATATTAAATATCCTGAGGCATTTTTCCAGTCTTGTTTTGTGGTGCAGTTCTGCTGGAGTTTAAATGCATGGGTCAGATTTTGCCCAGTTTCGAATCAATGTAAAGAGGATAAATAAAGTGCCAAACTTCTATTAAAAAAATTGATTTTGGCTTAAACAATTATCCTTGCTTATAATTTGAGAGTTAAGATAGTCATAAAATAATTTGAGGGTTAAAATGGTCAGAAAATAATGTTTTTAATTATCACAAACTGAGCTGTGTGATTAACGGGCTAGTAGGGAATTTTTTTTTTTGTATTACATCAATTATACAAATCCATCACATTAAAAAAATAATTGTGCTCTCCTCCAAAACATTTGGATACATTTCCCCTTTTTTTGTAACCTATAAAGTTTATTCAGGATATTTCATCTTGATGATTTTACCCCTTCATTTTAAAATATAGTTTAAATGCATAGTCTATGAATAGTTTTTCGGGTCTGTGGTTCACAGTTTTTGCTTCTGCTTCTGGGAATATGAAAAGATTATGGAATCACAGAATATCCTGAGCTGGAAGGAAGCCACAGGGATCATGGAGTGAAACTCCTGGTCCTGCACAGGACACCCCAACAATCCCACCCTGTGCAGAAGAATTACCTCAATTTTGCATAGAATTCATTTCCATAGAAAGCAATCCGTTTGAAATCCCAGGATGTGGAATCTGCTGGCAGGGGATGAGGGGTAAATGTCCATTTCTGAACAGAATATCTACTGAACTGTGGACACATTAAACCTCACCAAAGCACAGGCTTTTGTATCCCTGGTCATTTTGAACTTAAGTTCTCATTAGAATCAAGCATTGCTTCTTATAATTTTATAGCTTAGTTAGGTTTTTAAGAATAATATTTAATATATCTAATATTTCTTATCCTTCTCTTTCTTTAAAACATTCATATTTCCTGAATTATATCTGTATAAGCTCCCAAATGCAGTTCTAGTGTTGCTGTTCAGAAATATGACTTTAAAATGCAGAGTGACCACTCAAGTACAGAATGAGAACTTAAAAACCATCAGCCTAAATTATGGGAGATGGAATGTGCTTTTCCCTGAGTTAAATCCTCACCAGCTTCTACCTGGATAAACAGGAGCCAAGTTAAAGAGAGCTGCACTTACAAGAACATCTCGTGCTTAAGCTCAGTGAAAACCATCCTGCCCTTGACTAATGGGCTTTATCCTCTCATAAAATACTCTCCTCAAATTAAAAAGAGGGAAAAAAAGTAATCAGCACAGCAATTTCTCCAAGTCAGAAAAGCTCTGACTGGGAATTCTTATACTGATGTCCTCCCTTCTTTGAAATCATAGAAAAATATGTGCAGGAGGAGCTGGTTTTGAAATGGATTGGATGCCAGTTCTCTTGAATCCAGGAAAATTCAGAGAGCCAAACCAATCAGGATTAGAGGAGAAGCAGGGGTAAAATCCATGTGTGTGGCAGCATGTGGGTATTGCTGAAGGAGTAGGAGGCTATAAAGGCATGAAAAAACAATAATTATGTCTCTTCTGGACAGCAGCTTTAGAGGATTTAGATCTTTCCATTCTGTTGGCATTGTAGCAGCTCCATGGAGCTGACCCTAATGGAAAAGTGGGGGAGAAAGCACTGGTTAAATGGCAAAAATCCAAATTAAATTTTGGTGGAACACTTTTAATCACTGTTCATTTGCCTTCCTTCACAATTTGGATGATTTCCCCCAGTCCTTCACACACCATCACCTGAGTTACATACCTCCATCCAGTTATGAAATGGGAAGCTGCAGCATTCCTTCTTTTCTGAGTTCCAGATTCCCACTGGCTTTCTGCCTTTCCCATTGTGACCAGTGGCTGTGGCAGTGATTTCTGTGGGACCAGCAGGCTGAGTGAGGCTTGTTCCATGAGCTGCCCAGCGTGCAGTGGGTGAGAATAATCCACAGCCTGTGCCCTGCCATTCCTCTTGGGAATGCAGCTCCATCTCCTCAGGCAAGTGAAGAACCTCCAGGGAAGCCACAGCAAATAACTGAGATGGCTTCATTATCTGAATTTCCTTCAGTTTCTTTGAAATTGAGTTGAATATCCTTCAATTTCTAAGAATAAGCTTTTTCAGACTTTGAACAAACAGAGTCCAGGTTTCAGATCCCAAGCAAGTTGTTTTTTGTTTTGTTTTTGTTTTTTAATTTGAAGCAGAACAGCCCACACACTTCACATCGTTGAAAAACCCAGAGTTAGCCTCTCTTCTCTTAAGTCATTCCATTGATTGAAAGTGCTCAGAGCAAAAATATCACATTTGGTAAATCTTGTGACAGATTCACAGTGCAAGAAATAGGGTGCTTAAAGAATTTGGGGTGAATCGAAGGTTTATTAAATGTCATTTCGCCCAACACTTCAGGTAACTCCCAGTCTCTCACATTCACCCTCACTGGTAACTCAGCTCTTTCTAGAAGAAAAAGCATGACTCAAGCTTTTGAAATTAAGACACATTTTCTGATTATTTTCACATCAAAAACACAGAATTATTTTTCTCTGTCTAATATTATATAAAAATATTGTGCTCCATGTAGCCATTGATGGGGCTTTTTCCTCTGCTGACACAGGATGGAAATGAATGACATTTTCAGATATCTATTAGTAGAGGGAAATGAAGAAACCTCTAAGCATGGATTAATAGAATTAAAAGGGAAATTTTTCAGATTTTCGCCATGATGGAGACTGAGACATTTGTGTCAACAGCAGCACAAAATAATTCTGTAAATATCCTGAAGAATCACCTTCCAGACTTCTTTTTATGAAGTTATTTTGCACAGGGGAGTTTATGAAAATACAGGGAGGATGTAGAAGCTGTGACTCTGCCTTTCTAATTTCCTTTCAGCTGCCCTAAAGGCAGTGGGAAGCAAAGCTTCTGCTTCCTTGGTGTCTCCGGCACTTGGAGTCAGGAGAACCATGAAGTGAAGCAGTTCTGAACTCAGATTTTGTTTGTTTCTGCTTTTGTTTTACTCTTACCACAACACAATTAATGATGGTGAGGAAAAAAAAAGAGTTTTCTCCAAAATATCAGTATTATGGCTTCTTTCTTGAGTTTTAAAAAAAGACCAACAAACCAACTTGATTTGTATTAAATTATTAGAATTTTATAAATTTGTCTTGGTATAATACATGCAAAGGAAACAAAAGGTAACAGTCATGTGAAGAAGGAAAAAGGAGATCCAGCCAGCTGCAAGATGCCTTTTTCCTTTTTTTCCCTAGTAAATTAGGGATAAAACCCTTCTGAGGTTGGGAGGAGAGTATTTCCTTCTACCTGCCTGTGACCACGTCCCCACCCAGGGCTCTGCCCAAGGCAAGGCCACTGATGTCCTGGGGAGGTTTCTCCTTAAAATTCCATTCTAAATTATTGAAGCAAAGTTATCTGGAATAAGGATTCATGCAGTAATCCCTGACAAATATCCCTTTGTCTTTTTTTTTTCCCATATACTTTATTCATCGTAAATAATTCAATTTGCATGTTTCAGGTGCTGTGTGGTTAAGCTGCTGATCCTTGGACATCAAATGATTTACTGACATAATAATTTTTCTTTAGGTCTTCAGAGTTCTTCAGTGCCAGGTTTTCCATATCCTGCGAATTACATATTTCATAAAGAGTGTGGATTACACTCAATGCCTAATTTCAAACTTCATACAGAAAATTAAATAGATTCATAACTGAAGTCTGTCCTAAAGAAAACAATTGCACATAGGAAACATATTCTCAGTATAGCTTAAGGGATGATTTCTTGAGAAAATTTGCAGCAGTAAACAAGCGTGGAGTGAAAGTGTGTCTTAAATTCTTTAAGATCAAAATGATGACAAAAAGTGACAAAAGTAATTGTGATTTTACAAAGATTTCTCAGTCAGAGGCATCAAACCAGATTTAGTGAAAAACCTGTGAATTATGGGCTTGAAAGCTGAACTTGGGTGGTTTAACTCTTCTGTTACAGTCTGCAGCAGATCCAGGAGAAACATGGCATTCCAAATCATGGATACAAAATGGACAGGGAAAAGAATTAGGGAGGATTCCAGGGTGCCCAGAAGAGCTGTCGCTGCCCATGGATCCCTGGCAGTGTCCAAAGCCAAGTTGGACAGGGCTTGGAGCAACCTGGGCTGGTGGAAGTTGTCCCTGGCCATGGCAGGGGTGGCACTGGATGGACTTTAGGGTCCCTTACATTCCAAACCACTCTGGAATTCCATGACTCCATCCTTAATATCTTAAAATAGAGCATGGTGCCAACCCAAACAGATGAAAACTGCAGGAAACAACTCATGGTGCTGTTATTATGAAATAAGCAAAAGCACAAAGATGCACAGCATTTATCCCCCATTATTAAAAAAGAGATCCACTTACAATAATTAATTAATCTAAGAAAGCACCATCAGAAACCATTTAACACAAAGGCTCAGAGGAAATCCCCGAGTTTTTGTTGATGTGTGCAGAGACACTCAGAGCACCATTTTACCTCAGGACAGGTCAGTCCCCAGGATCAGTTTGCCATTCTAAAGCAAATTAAACTTTTAAAGAACTTTGATGTCCTCCTTCCTTCATATTAGCAGAGCTCTCCCCTCCAAAGGCTGCCAGTTATCCTTTCACCCTCCCCTGCCTTTGAAACTGGACCAGTCAAAGTTGAGTGGAGGATCTGTCTGAATTTATCTTTTCTCGTTACATTTGCAGTGAACTTTCTCTGATGGGTAAATATACACTGGGAGTGATCCAGAGGCACAGAAGTCTGGAGAGAGGAAGAACTGGAAACTGGTGGATTGTAGGCAGGACTGAGTGTGAGGTAAATGACATCCAGAGGGAGCAAAAAGAGCTTCCCCTGCCTCCATCAGCCACTCAGGACATACAGAACTCGGGTGGAAAGGGATAAAATAAATGTTTTTAAAGCAGTGGGGGACTGCCAGAGCCCCACACCTTGGGCATCATCTGTCTCATACCAAAATCCTACAATATAAAAGGAATCTGAGTTTTGGGTTGTATTTATCACCCCCAATTCTTCTTACGTGCTGAATTATTCCTTCATTAACATGACAAAGAATGTTGGATACGGAGAAGTAATTTTCATTTCTAAATTTCCAGGAGGGACATTGGTTACTGCCACATTCCACAGGGACACATTTTCTTGTCTTGAATGAGTTTTGTGATAACAGAAAAACACCACCAGAATCAATCTTATAAAGCAAATTGAAATAATGACACAGGGAAAATAAAGCCCATAAATTAAGAGCAAGGGAACAGGTGCTGAGTTACAGATTTGGAGCAAATTTTGTAGGCTCTGGTTGAGTTTCCATTCAGCCCATTCAGGCTTCTGTAAAAGATGTTATCTTAATAACTATGGATCACTTTCTACATGACAGATGCATTTTCAAAATCTATTAAACCTCCTCTCCACTAACGAAACTTTTTTTGCCTTAAGGAAAAAGGAAATGAGCAAAATGCAGCCTTTTCTGTAGTAAAAGAAAATTATGCTTTAATGGGAAAATGTTATTCTAATAACCATCTATGAGATGAGGTAATATACATTTGGGTTTCAGTTTCATGAAGGCTTTGGTGATTGAATTAAATATAAAAATTAATATAATTGCAACATATTTCTATTTATTAGTTGAAATGTGTGCAGCATCGGCAGCAATGAAATGTTTTTAGGACAGAGAAAAAATAATAAATAATGAAAGATAAACCACTCTCCCATGAAATCCATAAAATTTCAGTTAACTTGTAATTACCTCTAAAAACACTCATATTGAGTATAATTTTGAATTACTCTGCATCACATGCTCTGATGAAAATTTTGATTCTCTGTGAGGGAGTGCAACTTAAAGATTTTACCTCCTCTTTTGAACATCAAGTATCAGCAAGTCCTAAATTTTCCCCCGTTAAACTCTTCCTAAAGAATGATGTGTATCTCAAAATATTCCAGTTAAAGACAGAGGAAAAAAAAATGCCAGGAATTAAAAAAAAAAAAAAGAAGAAAAAAGAAAAAAAAAAAAAGAATTTAGAACACCTGGGATTTTAGGAAGAAAATTGAGAGGGTTGGGCTCTGATCAACCTGATGAGGAGAAGGTGTCCCTGCCCAAGGCAGGGGTGGGAATGAGGTGGGCTTTAATGCCCCTTCCAACCCAAACCATCCTGGGATACTCGGGTTTTATGACTTTAAAATAATTTTACTCCAATTAAAGTAAAAAATTGTCTTCTTATTTTTTTTTTCATTATTACGTATTATGATGCCTTGAATTATTTTTAAATATAAGAACTTTAAATGCAGCTTTAAAGCTACAATTAAAATATTTTAAAATAGTAAAACTTTATTAATAAAAAAAAAAAAAGCTGCATCGAGCATGTTTGAAAGTGAGAAAATTGTGTATGCACCTGTCTGCAAAAAATAGAATAAACTCAGACAGAAGTGAATGTGTATTTCCCTTAAACACCAGCATTTTGAAGGCTCTTGTTTTACAGTCTGCTCTAATATGGGGTTTTCAAACTGGTAGGAGAAAGTCTATGAACATGTCTGTGAATTAAAATATTATTGGGACTGCTGGTTGTGTTTTTAGGCTGCAAATTTAGGGGGCAAAAAATCAAAAAGTTGGTATAAATGGTACCACTCTGGTGGCCTCCCAGAAAAGGAAATTTTTTTTGCTATTGCCCTAAATTTGTGGGAGGAGTTCCCAGAGAGTACAACCCTCAGATTATAATCTCCAGAGGAAGTTAAACCTGTGAAATTCTTGTTTCAGTTGGGTGCCATTGATACTGATGTGGGTGCTGGTTACCCAAATAATGTTAAATTGTGTCCTTTAAGCAGGTCTTACCCAATTCTGTTCTTCCAGTTTCTCTGATAAACACTGAAGATTTATTATTAAATAAATAAATAATAATAATTAATAATTTGCTACAGGACATTCAGCAAATCCAGAAGCAGAGAGAGAGTGGCCATTAAAGCCACATAACAATTTTAGTTGTCATTGTAAAATCAGGAATTGTTTGGTTTAATTGTGCTTGGCTTGCCAGACGATGTAAAAAGTCCTGTTTGTATAATAAAGTTTTAATTTAACCTGGGTTGCCAGTTAATAAATAGCAGCTATTTCTTGTGAGAAAATCTACAGAGTTTTTCAGTCTGTTGTTTTGCTAAATTAGGTTGTCTAATGCCTAAATGCCATGGTAAGCAAGCCTGAAGCACTTAATAAAAACAAAAATCTCAGGTGAAAAACAGAAATTGAAATGAAGACTCAAATTTAAAAATTAATTTGAGTATTGAATGTATAATTCTGGAGTTAAATATTTATTTATTGTGCAGGAAACAACATGATTACTACACCAAATACTTTGGAGATGAAAAATTATTTCCCAAGGAGAATTTCAGCGTGCAACCCATAAGAAGGTGAAGGAAATAATTCCTCCCTGGCCTGCAGTTGCTGAGAAAGACAATGTCCTTTAATACTTTAGCCACAAAATCCCCTGTCTAGATGATGCTTGTAAACCCTGGAGGTTATCCTTATGAAATGGCTGAGCAGCCACAAACAGATTTGAAATCTTTAAATCTGTGTCAAACCCTGTTCTTTGGAGGATTTCAGGACTGATCTTTTCCCCACATTTTCTGAGGAATTTTCCTGACACCATCACTTCTGGACTCCAACTCTTTTTTTTTTCCTGCCTCTTACGAAACAGAGGGACTTAATCTGGTTTTCAAGAAACTGCTGGAGATCAGAAATACCAAATCCTCTGGGGCAGAAAAAAGAATAAATTATGACAACAGTGTTAAAATATTATCTTTGATCCAGATTACAAGATTTTATCCTAGGATAAAGAAGTTACAAGGGTCATGCCCTTAAATTTCCTAAAATTACTTACATTTAGTTGTTATTTTCAAACACTGGTGGTGTGTCTGACGTGTCACCTCTTCCACATCCACATCTCAGTTACCCAGAACCAGGGCTGGCCTGTTCACAGAGCACAAAAGCTAATTCCTGCCCAATTAACCAGGCTAAAATGTAGATGATCTTGAATCTATGTCCTCCTACCAAGCTATTCTAAATAACATCCTTGGGACAGAAATTATTTGACACCTGATTCTTCAGGATGTGCTGAATAAGTACAAATAACATGCAGCAGAAAATGCTCCTCTGAAGCTGTGCAGAACTGTGAGGATGCAATCCAGACAGAGCCCGGAGAACCAGGGGTTAAGGATCTGTAAATCCAGTACAAAGCTTAATTTAACCAGTTATTGCATAATATCCATTAAAAAGTTGGATTAGTAAAGCTGTCAAGGGTTGCTACCACATAAACAAGTGACATCTTCATGTGGATGCTTTGCTAAATTCCTGGTATCTAAGGGAAAATATGCTAATTAAACTTTAAATGATGAAAATCAGGTGGTATTGAGCAAACAGATGGAAAAGGGCTGGTAGGAGATCTGGTCTGAGGAGGAATTAACACTTCCCAGTTATCTGCAGTGCAACTCCACAGCCTTGGGATCAGCAGGAATTCTGCTGCACTGCCCATCTCCACACACCAGTGAGCAAATAACAGCAAAATCATATTTCAGGTTGAGATGTTTGGAAATGTATTCCAAAAGTTAGGTATTGGTGACATGGCTTGATGGTTTGGTTAACAGATAGTGCGCTTTAAAGTTTTTCTCATGCCTAGAAGTACTTTAAATGTAATTTTAAAGTTTTTAATTGATTTTTTAAGATTGAAATAAAATCTCAATGTGAAGATGTGCATGAAATTATCATGAGAAATTGTATAATATACTGAAAACTGTAACTAGAAAGGAATTTGTTTATTTATTTAATTTACTTTGATTTTATAAAGCATTTCATAAATGGAATATATTAGACTTTGTTCAAAAACATTTGCAAGCTGGTTTTGCCTGAAGATTTATAGTGGTCTACTCCTCTGGCATTCAGTGATTGTGATGGAAAGCAGAATAAATATATTCTAAATTATTCTGCAACTTAGGAATTTCCTCCCCTTCACCTGTGAAAAATTAAAAACTGACTCAGCTCAATTTTAATAGAGAAATATCATATGTCAGGTGTGTGCAGTCATACAGAAAACGACATAGAATCAAAAAGTCATGAAATGGTGTGGTTTGGAAGGGACTTTAAAGTCCATCCAGTGCCACCCCTGCCATGGGCAGGGACACCTTCCACTAGCCCAGGCTGCTCCAAGCCCCAGCCAAGAAAGTAAATATATTTACTTAAGGAATTACCCTATCCTGAGTGATTGTGATGAGTCAATCCTGCATCTGAAGTAGCTGCAATTAAATTATTTTAAAATAGTAAAACTTTATTATAAAAAAAAAAGAAATGCTAAGATTTTGTTTGTGGGGTTTTTAATCTTTTATGCATCAAATTGAATTTGTTACTGCCACAAGAAGAAATGCAGGTGCTTTATTGCATTCATTAGAGTATTAAGGTGGATAAGACTGATAACCAGACAAAAATAATTCTGTGAGCACTGCTGATAACTGAACCTGGCAATAGCTCACAGTTCTCGTGGAAGAACAGGATTTCCATGATTTAGAGCTGCAATACATAAAAATCCTGCTCTAACAGCTATGCCAGGATTAGCATAGAATCACGGAATGGACAGGGTGGGAAAGACCCTCAAAATCATCTCATTCCCACCCCTGCCATGGCTCAGGAACACCTCCCAGGGTGCTCCAAGCCCCATCCAACCTGGCCTGGGACACTGCCAGGGATCCAGGGGCAGCCACAGCTGCTCTGGGCACCCTGTGCCAGGGCCTGCCCACCCTCACAGGGAACAATTCCTTCCCAATATCCCATCTGACCTGCAAGAGACACCCCAGAGCCTGTGAGAATGGGCAGATCCCAACTAGTGCTTTGAGACGTTTTTGGAATTGAAATTTTGGAATTTCTTGTCTGTGACTCACTCACCTATTTGCTGAAGGATACCGTGTTTGTTTGTTTTAAACAGGAGCAGTTTTGCTGGAAGAAACTGAAGAGGCCAGATTGGCCATGACATTGCCAACCTTGGTGAAAACAAGCCTTCAGAGAGCCTTTTGTCACTGGACAGCTCTTAAGACTTTCTCAAAGTCTCAAAGTCATAGCTCTCAAAGACCTTCCTTCTGTTGTAAATTGTCCCTGCCCATGGAATGAGATGAGCCTTGTGGTCCTTTCCAGCCCAAAACATCCTGCAGTTCTCTGACCACTCTGGTGGGTTTTATTCCCAGCTAACCAGGGAAAGCATCCCTGTCAGATAAGTAGAAAATGTCTCTGCCAGAAATTAATCTGTTGATGCAAAAAGCTCATTCTTTTTCCCAGTCCTCAATGCTGGCATTTTAGAAGGATTGATAAAACAAAATAATTTCCCTATTATTCCATTTATCATCAATACTGTTGGAAAACTTGACTTCCTGTGGGAGGATTTTGGGCTTTTCCTCTGCTCCCTTATCCAGCATCCTTTGGGTGTTGAGTAGCCAGGAATTAGTCAGGAATAATACAAATATTGGTTTGCACTGTGGAATCTGTATCCAATATTTATTTCCAGGGTCTGCTGTGCATTGTTCTGTCTGCCCCGAGCATCACTCAAAGGACATTTTCTGCTGAAGTTTTATGGTGTGCCTGAAACTCTCCCGGCTTCCTAAAACAGAACCAAGGACACGCCTTGCAATGTTGTGCTCCTTAAGGTCAGGTTTGTGAATGGGACAAGGGTTAAATTGACTTTTTGGAGTTCTTCCAGCACAATCTGCTGTTTTCTGCCTTCTGCATGACACAGCAGGTGGCAAGGCTTGCGTTCACCTTTTGTATCGCATCTTGTAAGTGCGGAAGGAGCTTTATTTTTAACTGTGTCAGCTGCACAGCCCGGGCAGTAACTCACTGGGCACATCAGACTCAAACACACAGGATTTCTTGCTCAGATGCCTTGGTTATACCTGTGAATTAGCAGAAATTTCTGCCTCCTGTTCCCAGAAATGACCAATCACAGCTTCATCACTGAAATAAATCAATCCTCTTTCTCCTCATAAAAAAGCTGCAACAATCAAAATCTTGTCTCTCTAACAGCAGCCATAGTAAAAAAAAGAAGACCATTTTTGGCCTAGAAATGCTGAAATTCAGCTTGAGTTGCTCCATCTGTTTCTGATAGGAGCTGAGATTTGATTTCATGGGATTCAAGATTAACTCTTCCTTATTAAACATTTTATAAAGTGCCAGAAGGTTTAAGTGGTTTAAGTATTTTCCTTCTTTATTTTGCCCTATATAAATCACAATTATTTAAAAATAAATACATTGTGTATAGATATATTTAACTTACTCCAGGCAGAGAAAGACAACTTTGACCTTGCCCCATTCTCCACAGACTAATGCAGAAAGAGGGAATAAAAAGCACTCTGGCGTAATGCTTGTGACACCAGCAAATAAGTTCAAATAAAGTGTTTGAAATCAGTATCTATTCCATATATTTTATCCTTAAATCCAGATTAGTGTCACACTTCAACATATAGCTCCAAAAGTAAGAAAGAGTGAGTTCCTTTGTGAATTTTTTCTCAGGTAAATGAGTAAAAATTATAGTTAGGGAGATGAGGGCTCCCTAGGTCTTGATCCTCTTTATAAATGTTAAATTCGGAATACTTTTCTGGAATCCTGAAGGTCTTTAGAGGTCATCATTCACTGAAAAACTTACCCAAATATTGTCAGCTTATGGTCATGTCATATTCCCTTGCCACATTTAAATATACCAATTACAGGCTCTCATTCATTGCACAGAATATATATATATATATTTATGTGATGAAGGATATTCCAGGAAGTGATGTAAAGATGGTGAGAGCAGGAGGCAATTCATATAAATGCACTGCTTGATATTTCTCCATTGAAAAGAGAGAAAACAAAAGTTACATAAGGATTTTATCAGTTAAAATAATCCGATTTTAAACTCAGCATTAAGACAAAGGACAGTTAATAAATGATCTCATATTAAATCTATATTTGGAGTCTTACTGAAACAAGCTCATTTCTCTACAAATACAAGAACTGCCACTGCTCTGTGTTTAAATCTATCTGATCTACCAAAATAAATCCATTTCCAACCAGTCAAGCAAGATGAATCCCTGTGTAGTAATCCATTCAAGCATGCAGATAACATCCATTATTTGATAGCAGCTTCTGGAACATTTGCTCCCAAAAGAAGGCATGCACTGACAAGATAAATAAAGTACAAATAATACAGTAAATACAAGATAAATAAAGTACAAATAAAGTAAAACCAGTTTTAATTCACCAAAAAAAACCAAAACCCTGTTGGCAGGAAAGCACTAATTTTCCCAAAGGTGACAAAAATAAGGTTTCACCTTGTATTAGAAATTACAGGTGGGTGTAAAGAGACAAGAATGTGAAATCCCACAAATAACTTTCAAAGTCAGTTCTTCAATCTGCATCACAAAATTTTGGATCTTAATTTTGCCCATAGGTGCCTGTTGGTTTCTTAAATTTCTTCCATTTTTCTGTTGTTCTGGAACCACAGAGTATTAAATGCTATAGCACCAACCACAGGAATTAGTTGCACTCCTGAAAAGCGAGTGCAGCAGGTAACAGGGAATGACCAGCACAGGGATCTCTGGAAACTTCCCTGTCTGGACCCACCACCCAAAAATTGTTATCAACCACAACCCACGGGATCAGGTGTTCATGACAACCTGCTGGATTTGAAATCCCTGTCTCTGGTGCTACAAATGCATGTAAATATCCAAATTATTAAACTATTAATGAGATTTGCCAGTTTGTGGCTTATCAGCATATGCAATGAGGTAAAGGTGATTATCTGTGAGTGTTACCAGCGATAAACAGGATAATAATGGGGCTTGGAGTGTCACATTCCTCCCCAAGCACCTCCTTTAGATCAAACATCTTTTTGTCAATAGCTCCACCACATCTTCATTGGATTAATCTCTTTTGTGTGCTCACCTCTGCTGGAGGAATTTTGGGGAAGCAGATGGAAGTCATTTAATGATTTCAAGGTGCAGAAGATGAATAGTTTTGTCATTATCTATTGATTGAACACGTATCTATGAACTATGCAAATGTTAATTTCATTGCTATGAAATTAGGAGAAGCTCAGCAAACATCCATTTTAAGATGCTGGTGTAGAAAATGCCAATATCTGCAAGAAAAAAAAAAGTTATATGTCTACATATTTTTATATTTGTATGGGTGTACAAGGGGATAAGGAATCTACGTCTTCAGTTCAACTGTTTTTCTTGGTATGATATAATATAATTTATAATGTATATAATATATCTATTCTGTCTGAGGAACAAATTAATTAAGCAAAACATACTGACTATGGATGGTAAACAATATCTTTCACAAAACTTAAGCATTAGAACTTAAACTTAAGCACATATCTTTCACAAAACTTAAGCAAAAGAACAAGTAAAATAAAATTTAAAAAATAAGCATTAAAGTAAAATAAAATAAAATAAAATAAAATAAAATAAAATAAAATAAAATAAAATAAAATAAAATAAAATAAAATAAATGGTTCTTTGCCAGTAATGAGATTATCCTTACAGACAAAATTACCCCACCCCCAAAAGTGTAAAAATATAATAATAATAATAATAATAATAATAATAATAATAATAATAATAATAATAATAATAATACATTTGCTACTTTATTTACTTTGAAACCTGTTTGAAAATACAATCTGCAGAGGCCTGACCTCTAATTTCTTCTTCTTTTTTTAATCCCTTCAGGAAGGTTTGCAGAGAGCTGACTTTGGGGTCAGACACACAGAAGGCAATCCCAATAAAACACAAACTCAGCTTCAACATAAGAATATAAATGTTTAAAAATTAAGATCCTCCTTCTGGAGGGCCAGGTTTTTTGGTTTTTTTTCAGAGTGTCTCTGGGATGACCCTGAGCAGTTCTTCATGTCACAGGTCACTGGGTCACCAGTACAACGTTGTGGGTTGAAGCCCAAGGAGAAGCAATGGAATCATCCCAAGAAAATGTCCTAAAATATCCAATGAGCAGCTCCTTCACCACTTTTGGGCAATGCTGCTGCTTCCAGCTGGGATCCAGCTGTGCCTTCAGCTGAGGCAGCGCTCAGGAAGGAAAACCTCCCAGGGTGAGGTGAGAAATTCTTGGTGTCCATGCCGTGCCGTGAGAGTGCAAAGCCCTGAGATGAGTGGGAGCTGGCCTTGGTCTGGACTGCTGTGAGAACTTCCCAGTGGTCAAGGACCACTCGTGTAAACTCTCCTGCCTTGAATTCTGTCACTGCAAAACATGAGCCCTTGATGTCAGCCAAAGGTGCAGAGTGAAGTCCATAGGGGAACAATGAGATGATTTCTAAAAATTATTTCCAATGTGCGGGAGAAGGAAACCTCTCTGCATTGAACATCTCATTCCTCCTAGGAAAGACACTGAGGTGTAAATGTGACATGGAGAGGTAAAGCCTGACAACCAAACCCATCCCATTTTCCTGGGGGAAGACTGAAGGGGCACTAGGACAGAGACAACAACAACAACAGAAGTTATATCTTCTTTTATATAGGAAGGCTTTTTATATAATAATTTCCATTGTGTTAGTAATGAGACTCTTCTGTACTGATAGGATCATTTGGACTATTAAAACATTTAGACTATTAAAGCATTATTAGACTGCTAAAACATTAATCAGAATAACCATAAATTTTTCATTTTGAGGTGCCTGTCTGCTTTATTCTTTGTGCCTGTGACAAGCTTTTGGGTGTGAGGTTTAATTTTATCACGAGCTTGGGAGGAAATAACAAAGCTGTGCTACCAAAGTTTCTGTCTGTAAAAGACACAAACCAGTCTTTCCCAGGAATTAGGAGCCATGTGAGTCTTTGAAGGTCCAGTCAGTCACTAGAGACCAAAGCCACAGCAGATTTCCAGGGGAACACCAAGTCCAAACCCTCTGTGATGTCTCCTTTCAGCGCTGCTGCTCTCCCTAGAGATGTTACACAGAAAGCTGGGACAGAGCCCAGATGAGAATCATCTCTGCTGTTTGCAAAAAACATTCTGGGGAACAGAGGGAGAACGCTGGATTCCGTTCCTAATAGGTAGAAACTTGTGATATTTCAGTGTGGCACTTCTGATTCCAAGTCAGAGTTTATTTCTGATAGAGCCAACTCAGAGAGAAATGCAACTCCCCTAAACCATTTGCCAAAAATATTTGTGAGTGACTGAGACCATCACCATGTTAAATCTGGCCTTAATATCTCAACAAAATCCTGTTGTGCCTTGCTGATTTTTATTAAAGAGAATAATTAGGAAAGTACCAAAGTCTCTGTAAGGTGTTTCAGTATTGAGTGTAGGACAGACAATAGCCAGTGGTGAGAAACTGTAGGATGCTCTGGTGATTCTGAACATCTTGTCAAGATTAAATTGAATTTAGACATATGTTCAGCAACAGTCAGCGAAGGAAAAAGCCTCATTTTCACACTCAGGATAAGTTAGGAAAAATAAACAGAGACATGGCCTTTGGGCTGGACTGGTCAGCTCCAACATTACCATTTTTAGGACCAATTTGATGTCTTATAATTGTCACTTCCATTGGTGTGACACCAGACTCGTCTCTGAAGAGCTGACGCTGTCCCAGCACTTTCCTCAGCACTGTGGCCCCTTTGCATCTCCCCTCAGAAGGGTCAAAAACCTCCAGAAACCCCATTTCAAGCTTAATTTGCAGTGATTGCTCCTTGCTGCAGCCTCAGCCACATGCCACTGTCTCAGCTTCCCTGGGCTCAGTCTGGCTGCAGGAAATTCAGTGATCATCCTCACAGATTTTTGAACTGAAGAATTTCATTGAGAGAACCTTGGAATAAAATGTCTTCTTCACACAGATGATGAGATAGGCAATACAATGATTATTTTTCTAAAACAAAGCATTTTCATGACAAACTACTTTGTTTTATGAGGTTAACATAAGCCTGAAATTAAACAGTGAAAAAAAGCTGAGGAAAAACAACAATCAAAAACTCAGACACCTGAATGCTCTTTCAGCTTTGGAAGAGTTTTGAGACCAAGGTTATCTCATCAGAATTATTTTCCTGCTATTAATTATAAAGATCTCTGCTTTAAGGTACCGTCTGAGCCTTTATAATTGAATGCAGCTGTGATATTATTTTATCAAGAACAAGGATTAAAATACCATATAACTACCAGGTAAAAATACACCTAATCATCATCTTGCAAAAAAGGTAATTTCACAGAGATATTGTCCATAGAAATGTACATTTTATTTACCTTCCTATTCTTAACCAGAAGGTTTTTTGATTTTTGGGTGTTTGGTTTTTTTTGGTTTTTTTTTTTTTTAGGTGTCCCCGGATCCCTGGAAGAAGTGTACAAAGCCTGGTTGGATGAGTCCTGGAGCAACCTGGTTGGGTGGAAGATGTCCCTGGCCATGGCAGGGGTGGCACTGGGTGGGTTTTAAGGTCCCCTCCAACCCCAAACTATTCTGGGATTCTGAAATAGCCACGCTCAGTGGGAGAGGAGAGATAAGAAGTAGTGTACAAACAGATTGGGACAATGGTAAGGCATATATGCCAACCAGGACTAAGAAACTCTGCCCAGGATATTCCAAAGAAAGTGAAGATAAAAATAAAATAAAATAAATAAAATAAAATAAAATAAAATAAAATAAAATAAAATAAAATAAAATAAAATAAAATAAAATAAAATAAAATAAAATAAAATAAAATAAAATAAAATAAAATAAAATAAAATAACATCAGGACTATGGTTTACAAACTAAGGAAATCTGTATCTCACAGCCACTGGAAGCCAAAGCTCAAATTGCTTCTTTTACTTGTAATTGAATAAGCAAGTTCACACCACTTAGGAAGCAGCCACAGTGCCAAGGAAGTCATGGGTTTCTTTATTTTCCTTTGCCCGTCCATCTTGAGATAGCAGGATTGAACTTGAACCTGTGCATTTGTATTGGAAAAAGATATACTCTTATTTAAAGCTCCTTATGCACAATCTTCTGTTTTCCCACTTTTCTAAATGATTTGGTTAAAACACGCAAATTTGAATTAACAGATCAGACTTTTGTGCATGTCTCATCAAAGTTCTTTGTTGTTTGTTCCCCAGCTTTTAGACAGACAAAGATTATTCACCTTCCCTGAATGCTCAACCACCTGAATGCTTCAAAATAATTTTTGATTTACAGGACATCAGAAGTCTTCAAGCGTTTCAAGCCTGAACATGACAATAGATTTCAGAACTCTGTTTTCCAGCCAGGCTCTGACAAGGCATCTTGACAGGAACAGAGAGAATGAAGAAAACCCCAGAAATCTGGCATTAATACATCAGAATTCTGCTTTGTTGTGTACAAATCCCTCCCTAGATTGAGACTTTAAAATGTGCCTGCTCTGTGCTGCAATATATATATATATATATATATATATATATATGTCATTGGGGAATTAAACACTGCAAAGAAAAGGGTTTTTGACAGGTTTCTATATCTAACAGGCAAATGGAAAGTCAATATTGAATAGCAAAACCTTCAAACTGCATTTTCAGGATTATCCCAATTATGAAGAAAAAGAATGTTGTGATTGAGTCTTGAGTTCTAATGTAGCAATATTGAAGAAAATGGGTAATTTTATATACAATCACAGAATAATTAAGGTTGGAAAAGGTCTCCAAAACCAGTAAATACAATCTATGATCCCTTTGCAGAGCATTCCTGCCCTCCAGTTCATCCACATCCCACCCAATCTGGTGTTACCTGTGACCTTATTTGCATGCACATGCAGTGTCCCAAAATCAGAACTAGTAATACTTTAAAAATTCATATAAAAAACAGCATTACTGCAATTTTGAAGAAGTTTCTTTTCCCTTGTCATTTCTAGATTCCAATATACCGCCAACATCCAAAAATGTTTTACTTCCAGAACAAACATCGCAATGTATCACAGTAGCAATACATAAATGTGACCACGAATTCCCAGAAATGTTTAATGTCTTTAATAGACATTTTTTCCTGACCTCATGGAGTTTTGCCTATTTAATGCAGCTCAACTGACACAAATCAAAGGAGAAGTGAGATAATTTGAAGACCTGATTCAGGAGAACCTGTCATCAATCAATCTGATTCCTGAGCTGGTTTCGAGGAGAGCTGTTAGCAGAATGAGCAATCTCAACATTTTCTTTATGCTGGTTTTATTCTGCCCATTGATTTTGTGTCAGAGTGATCACAGAAAAGACTTGCTCACATGTAACAATGGTGCTTCTGTCAAGCATCAGTGATGGGCACAAACTTCCACAGGTGAAGGGCACAGTACATGTGGAACTGGGATCTCAACTTTAAATTACTCAAATATTTCAAGTTTGAGAGTCTGCCTGAAATTAATACACTCAGCAGATATAAATGCATTTCAGGAGTTTCTTAAAGAAACTAACAGCAGAATCATTCTTGTTAGATTCCTGCTGGAAAAGAAAACAGGATGAAAGGAACACCTCCTGAGCTTAATTGGAAAGGATTCATTTTGTGACAGATATTTAAAGGCAGAGAATTTGGAGAAAACGCTTCTCAAAAATGTTGCTCTGAAGTCGGTGTTATACCAATTCTTTCTTTCAATGCAGGAGCTTACTGAGGAACTCGTGTTCAAATCCTGGATTTAGCTCTGGCAAGTTTGACATTTCCAAGAACTCTTTAATGTGTGACAAATCTTCCCAGTGCTTCATTACACAGCCATGCCTTTGACAGGCATTGCTTCTGTAACTACATCAAACTGGATTTCTTTTTTCATTTTTGAGTGGAAGAACCAAGCAATAAGGACAACAGGTGGAATGTCAGGAATTTGTTACATTAAAATGCCATTCAAGACAATCTAAACTTTATTTTAATTATTATCTTCTAAGAGAGGAAAAAAATCTTCAGCAAATGGTCATGCTGGAATGCAGGGATAAAAGAATCTTTTGCTGAAAAGTCTGTCTCATTATTCAGACTTGTAAATAACCGGTAATCAGGAAAATTAATCAATTAATTTGATGGAAAAGTTGCAAAGAAACCATGCACACAAAAATAATCCAGACATTGGTTTTAGAAACCATCAAAAACAGAGCAGGTCTTTCTATAACCCTTGTGGCTCTCTGACCTAACATGTCTCAGATGAGCCGAGACAGTGTGAATGCTGAAATAAACTTCCTGGGGTGGCTGTGAGGCAAAGGCAACTCCACAGCAATAAGAGAATGAGGAAACTAAATAAACAATATGGACAACTGCATCAAGCCAGTAAGGATGAGGTAGGTAAAAAAAATATAAATGTGCTAATGGAGAAAATAATGCAGTCTGGATTTTATTTTTTTAACGCAGATGGACTATTGGAAAAACAAAAAAAAAAGGTTCTCAGAGGATGCATCTATGTTTCTATTTTCCTAATTTCTTATGCTCCAGGACATTACAATGTAATAAATCTATATCAGAATTTATCCACACTGAAGATCATGCAGTCATAGAATCCTGGAATGGTTTGGGTGGGAAGGGACCTGAAAGCCCATCCAGTGCCACCCCTGCCATGGGCAGGGACACCTTCCACTGTCCCAGGCTGCTCCAAGCCCTGTCCATCCTGGCCTGGGACACTTCCAGGGATCCAGGGGCAGCCACAGCTTCTCTGGGCACCCTGTGCCAGGGCCTGCCCACCCTCACAGGGAACAATTCCTTCCCAATGTCCCAATGTCTAATAGAAACCAATCCTCTTTCAGTTTAAAGCCATTCAGATGGGCTGACTAAGCATTACATTTTAATTCTATTACATGCTAAGGATGAAATCAGTATTGGTCTTGACAGGGACACATATAATCCCAACATCCTTCTTTCAGATCATTTTTACCCTTCCTTGATGCCTTGAGAAGGCTGCCCTAGAGCAGAGGCTGGACAGAGTTAAAGAATAAAGCAGGGATTTATTAAAAGGCCTCGATGGATCCACCTTGGGCAGCACAAGAGCCCAGCCAGGGCTGCACCCAAGGTGGACCAAAATGGTCCCAAAATGCACAAGTGGTCACGGGGTCTCTCAGTTTGATCAGTTTGGCTCCATTTGCACATTGGAGTTCATTGTCCAGTTCCAGCTTTACCCCATGAAGTCCCACCCTGCTTGTTTTCTCTCTTCAGCCCACGTTGTTTGTGCTCTTGGGGCTGAGATTTGGATCATTTGTCCTTGGTCCCCAGCTGGAGAAGGAATTGTTTTGTCTCCCTGCTCTGTGCAGAGAGCTCACCATCCCCTTAGATGAAGCTCAGACCCACACACTAAAGCAGCACAGAACCTGAAAAACATAAAAGCTAACACCTGATGCATCACCTTGAATCATCACAGACAGCTCAGGAACATCTGATTGCTAATCCCGTTTTCATGCTATTTGAATGTTTTACAAAAAAAAAATAATATCTGTGAAACTTACACAAATTTATACATTCATATGACCACCAGTCAGGTTATTGTTAGGAAATAAAACTGACTCATAGTAATGCAGAACTGGAAATTCTCTTTCTGGGTAAGTGTTGTGAAATTATGATTAATGTCCTGGGATAGTTAGCAAAATTTAAAATTTGAAATGGCTTGTGGGATTAAGGGCTTTAGAGGAATGGATTTTGTCTTTTGCAGAGGGTTAAATAGATTTCCTTCTTTCTCTCTGCTGAGCCCCAGCTCTAGATTTAGAAAAAAATTCTGTATTGAGAAATACCTTGGAAATTTATTCCCTTTTTCACAGAATCACAGAATGATTTGGGTAGGAAAGAACCTTAATCTCATTCCACCACCTGCCAAGGGCAGGGACAACTTCCTCTAAAGCAGGTCACTCCAACCTGACCTTGAGCACTTCCAAGGATGTGGGACAGTCACAAACTCAGACAAGGTTTCAGTGATCCTTGGATTAAGATACAAATGTACTGAGGTTTGAAAATCTGGGGTAACACAAGCAAGTCCCAAGAATGCAAGCATTCTTATGAATTTACAACACCAAAACACAGTAATGACCTTTTATGCTTGGTATTAACCTGCAGAAGCACATATGACTCATTTTTATGCTTGCTAGTGGAAAATACATAAAATTAAATTCAACAGTGAAAAGAATGTATGTTAATAAAATAATGCTGCATAGGGTTTACTGAAGGAGAGATGACAAAACAAATAATCTAAACATCTTTCTGTAACAAATATAGATTAAAGCTAAACTGAGAAAAGAATGCTTCCTTCTCAGCTTCCACAGTGTTCTGATAAATTCCAATTTAAGTAGAAGAGTTTCTCACCCTTTATCATGCATTAATAATGTTATTATTATTAGACACATGGTCTGGTTAACCAGCAGTTAGCTGGTTATTTTAAGTATATGGTGGCTATTGATACTCTCTATGTTATCTCTTCCAATATTTAAAAGATAAATAGAACTGCAAATTAATTCTTCTTCATCATAAAATACAGTAATAAGCTTGAGAATACAATACTGAATCACTTCACTCATTACCACTTGTTATCTTTTTCTTTCTCTTCATCCTCTCTGGTTTACTTTTATTTACCACTCTTTCAAGTCATACCTGAAAACTTGGATCTGGACTCTATTTTCCTTACTTCATTTGGTTTGTACTACAGCAGGAAAAAAAGCACAAATTCTGCTCTAGGACAGATGTTCCTGTGATCTGCTTTTGGAAGAGGTCATAGCAGCCTAAAACTTTGAGCTGCAGCAAGTACAATGGGTTCAGGGATAAAAAAAGGCTGGAGTAAGTATTTATTAGAAATACTGGGTTGACAAATCACTGGAGCCATCATAAAAGAAATATATTTTGGGTTATGTGAGTAATACTGAAATACGTGTAGGTTTTGTTCAATAGACTGAGGGTGGAAGTTATTTCTGGAGGTTTTCCTCTGCAGAAAACCAGCTCTGTTTTTATCAACGCCAGAATAAGTTCATGACATCCTGTGTGATTCCCATAGGTTTGCTAACACTGATTTTCTTCAGAGCTTCACAAGCAGCTTCAGGACGAAATCAGGATTTTCTTGTCATTAATCTAAACCCATGCCTTCATTTTTTGTCAAAGTGGCTGGAACAATCAACCCACCTAATTTTTGAATTAAAGTTACCCAGAAAACTTGTATTCAAATTTTTTGTAATCCCGTATTTTTTACATCGAGGCCAGTGGCCAGGTTTGAGTAAGGAACACAGAACAAGCACCTGTAAAACTGAAGGATGAGCAATTTCATGGTTATTCTCCAATGGGTAGGAATCCCTGATCAGGATGGCTCATAGAAGAGTTGACTTGTCCAATTTCAGCACAACTGCTGATCAGCATCATAATTAAATCCACTCAGAAAACACCCTCAAGATGAGGATTCCCAGGCAGTCATCCATGCTAACTTCCTAAAACAAATAATATTTTTCTTTTTTTTAAAGAAAATTTCCCAGGCATCTGCCTTCAAAGGCTGCTGTTAAGCTGAGAACAGATGCCCAACCCTTGGTGTCCAGGAGGAAAATTCATGGCAGAGCTCTTTCCATGCAGCAGGCTCAGGGGAAATATTTATTATTTCAGCAAAACAAGCCACAACTCTGACACCACAAACCACTTACCAAAACATGTTTCTGGAATATATTTTGGTACCAGGAACTGAAATTGTTCTATTTAAATGTTATTACAATAAAAAAAAATACAGTTAGTTCAGGTGCCTTGTGCTTTGGTGATTTATTGGAGATGTAAGTGATACATGTTAGACCAAGCATTTGCAGTTTTCCCACTAAAAATTGAAAGAAATCAAAGTAATAAAGGATTTCTGTGCTCACAGCAACTGGAAGAAAAAAATCTAGAAGTTAATTTTTAGTGTCCTTATATACATTCTCTCATACTAATTCTGTATTCATTGCATTCAAAAGTGACAGAAAGCTCACCCAAAGTCCAGTCTTTCCAGACTCCTTTAAAACCTTTCCCATTAATTCAGTTTCTTACTGATACTCATAATACCTGTCACTTGCTTTTTATTTTTTTGCCTATTTTTGCAATTGCATTTCCAAAGAAGCAAATGGGGGGGTTCACCTGATGCAGGTAATTCAATTTGGGGTGATGTAGATACTGTGGGCAACTTACTTCAGCTATCACTTTTAAAGGACAAGAGATTTGAGTTGATCTTCTTTCAAATCTGCTATTCCTGCAAAGGTCTCAGCCACACTGAAGATGCATGGAAGTGCCAGAAATCTTTGTTTAAGCTGCTGCCTTACCTAAAAGATCCATGTGTTCTCCACTGCCACCTCTATTGTAAATGCAGGCGAACCCAATGGGAAGAAATGACAATGTCTGACTCAATTCAGAAGGCTGAATCATTTCTTTATTAAAACTATGCTAAAATACATTAATATACTATATAAAAGGAGGATACTAAAACTACATACTACTTTCTCTGACTCTAACACAACTTATGACCTTCTCTCACGAGTCCAGCCCCAGGTGGGTTGGATTGGCCATCAGGCTCAAACAATCCTCACCAGAATCCAATCAAGCAATCACCCCAGGTAAACAATTCTCCAAACACATTCCACGTGGGAAAACAAGGAGCAGAAATAGAAATTGTTTTCTCTTTCATTTCTCTCTGTGCACCTCTATGAAAATCCTGAGAGGGAGAGAAATGTGCTTGCCACACACATCCACACGTTTTTTCAACACTTCCAGGGATGGTGATTCCAGCCAGTGTCCCAGCGCTGGACCACCCTTCCTGTGAGTACATTTCTCCTGATATCAAACTTCAATCTTTCCTGGATTGACTTGAGGCCATTTCCTCTCCTCCTGCTGTACGGTGTGACAGGACTCATCACCATAACCTCATTTCAGTGGGGTACCAGGCCGGTTAAAATTTTCACATCCCATTAGCAATAGGAAGATGGATCTTCTGCAGGTCAAACAGTCCTGCAGACCCAAGGCAGGCTTTTTTCTTTCCAAGCACTGTGTTGTCCACACCACAGCATTCCAATTCTGGAAAATGACCTTGACTTTCAACAGTGTTTAGGAAAATGGGCGATTTTTGTCTTTTATGTGTGCTGGGAAGACTAAAATTTTAGCTGGTGAATTGAGGACAGTCTGCTTTAAATCTCCAAATTCACCTCATCCATTACTCAGGTGCCTCAGGAGGATGGCAAATTTACTGATTCAGATGATTTTGTGTTCCTGGGCTACATCTAGATTCTGTGTTGTAGTAACAGAGAAAAAAATAAAACCCCAAATAAAAATCTCTTCCACAGTTAAAAGTGGTTGTAAAAATCAGGGTTTCACTTGCATCGTGTTGTGCCGTCCTCCAACACAGAGGTCAACAGCTCAGTCAAGTGTGAATTCCAGGGGATTTTTAGCACTGCTTTTTCCACAGAAAGGCATTTCACCACCACACATTTTTTTATGTTTGGCAGTTTTCTCATTCAAGCCTTTTTGCAGATAGAAAAAGCTCAGTTAAATCAGAAATAGCTGAAGGACAGAACAATGCATGAGCAGTAATAAGACTATGCTGTTTTGCTCTAACTTTCAACAAGGCTAGCATAATGTTTCAGTATATGAATTTCTGTGTGTGAAATAAGATTAATACTTTAGCAGCATACTTTTAATTTTTTACCCTTCGCTTTCATTTAATTTTAAAAAGCCCAGGGTTATAATTTCTCCAGCATCCTACAGCTTGTCATACAAATTCCCTCCCCAAAACGGCCTTCAGCCAATCCTGGAAAAACTCTAATTAAATTCAGCAAAAGGAACAATGAGCAAATATAAATGATAATTTTAAATGAAATCCGGATTAGCATGTCAGCAAAAGAAATTCAGTTCAGGTCAGAAAAACTGTCAAAACAGTACAAGGATTAGAACTTATTCTGCAGGAAATAAGATAGAACTTTAAAGATCAGCTAATTAAAGTTTCCACTTGCCTTGCTTGGCACATTTTCTGGCAGAGGGTTTAAATACATGTCATGGCCCTGTGTGCTCCAATGGTTTGTAATTGACTTGTCCAGCCTCTCCTGGCTCCAGCTCTACTCCTTCTCCGTGGTCTAGGGGCTGCATTTCAGCTCAGACACATCAAGGACTGAAAATGCCACAATTTAAGCAATTAAATAGTTACTGAATATTTTTGCCTACAGCACAACACATCCTGGTCCTTGCAGAGAGCAATTATCTTACAATCCATCGATTAAGTGGTCTGAATGTGTCATAATTAGCTGGTATTACCTGAAAAAGAAAGGTCAATATTCTTTTTCTCCCTTAAATGTGGATTTCCATTGGCAACAAGGTGAGAGGGAGAAGGCAATTAAATACTTGGCTTCTTGCAGGGTAATTGAAGAATTACAAATGGATTATTGTTGAAGTCCTGGGGTTGAGAAATTCAGGTTTAACCACCGAGAAGCAGCTTACTGGTGGCACCCATTTACAATGAATCTTGTAGCTTCCTCCAGCAAAGAGATTTTAAAAGCCCAGCCAAACAAAAGGAAATATAGTCCATGGCTGTAGCATAAAATCCTGTCAAGAAACATGAGCCAGAGAAGCTGATTTGATGAAAAACACGGATATTAACACATGAATCACCTCTGATACATCACAAAGACATGAACCTTGCCTTGCTAGGTTCCATTTAAGTTGCAATATTATATATTTAAGGTACATCAACCTCCTAGAAATATATATTTTTGGGATCACTCAGAGGCCCTCAGGGATGGGGTTTTGCTTGGGTGTGGGGAACTTCCAGCATTCTGAGGGCTTGACAGGGGAAGTGGGGTGTTCATGGCATCTTCCTCCTTTTTGTCAGGAGGAGGATGTTGATATTCTTGGGATCTGCTTGGATTTTTACACACAGTTTCCCTGCAGAGCCTGCCAACATGCTCCTGCTCTTCCTTTGATCCCTATTATCCAGCTGTTCTCTTCTGTTCCCTTTTAAAGTGGTTTTACCTGAAGGATGTGAGGTTTTATCCCTGTAACAACCACAGATTGACTGTTGTGATTGGAGTGAGACTCCAGGGATCTCTACGTGTCTACAAAACCTTCCCCACAACTATTTATTCTGGATGGCAAAGACAATTCAATTCACATAGAAAAATTACTTTTTATCTCTATAAACTAAAGCAAAACTGCATCAAAATGTTGATTGCTAAACAACTGTTATCAAACCTGACAAATCTAAAATACTCTCAGTCTAAGACAAAACCAGAAAAGTCCCAAAAACGTGGTATGTACAAAGCCTCAGGTTTTACATTAGTAAAGGCAAAAATCTTCTGTGAGATGATAGATATGATACTGTTGACAGATTATTATCTAAGATTGTTAAGAGAATAGTTCCTTTTAGTCATCATGCCAATAAAAGGAGAAGTTTCTATTACACTCTTTATTATTAAAATATTAGATTTAGTCTATTATATTGCAATGCAATGAGTGCAGCCACCATCTGGAGCTTCACTGCAACAGCTGCTCTAAAAGATGGCAAATTCCATCCCATTTCTACCAGGAAAAGGTAACGAACAACATGGACAGGTAAAAAAACATTTCCCACTCTTGAGTCATAACAGGGAGAAAGATGCTTGTTTATTTACTAGTCCAGCTTTCCAGACAGGACATTTCACTCCTTTGGCAAAGCAAATTCACTTTCTAATTTCCCTGTAATACTGTCAGTCTATTCCTACTTAAGAAAAGAAAATCATGTCCCTGAAGATTAAAAAATTCCTTTTTTCCCCTTAAAAGAAAGGGGAAACACACCTTCCTTCTTTTGAGGGAGGGGATTGCTCCTCCCCACTCTGCTCTGGTGAGACCCCACCTGCAGTGCAGTCTCCAGTTCTGGTGTCCCAAACATAAGAAGGACATGAAAATTTTGGAGCAAGTCCAGAGGAGGCCATGAAGCGCTCTGGAGCAGCTCCTCTGTGGAGCCAGGCTGGCAGAGCTGGGAATGGTCAGCCTGGAGAAGAGAAGGTTGTGTGGAGACCTCACAGCAACTTCCAGGGTCTGCAGGGGCTCCAGGGAACTGGAGAGGGAGAACTCAACAGGAATTGGAGAGACAAGACACAGGGAATGGCTCCAAACTGCCCGAGGGCATGGTCAGATGGGATTTTGGGAAGGAATTGTTCCCAGTGAAGGTGGGCAGGCCCTGGCACAGGGTGCCCAGAGAAGCTGTGGCTTCCCCTGGATCCCTGGCAGTGTCCCAGACCAGGTTGGGCAGGGCTTGGAGCCACCTGGGCTAGTGGAAGGTGTCCCTGCCATGGCAGGGGTGGCACTGGATGAGCTTCCAGGTCCCTTCCCACCCAAACCATTCCAGGATTCTATGACTCCATGATCTTCAGTGTGGATAAATTCTGATATAGATTTCTTTCTGTTGTGGCTTTGAGGTCTCTCCAACCCAAACCATTCTGGGATTCTCTGGTTCTGAATCCTCACCTCAGCCAGCCCCCAGGGATGCAGTGTCAGACTCAGGCACTCCCGATGTGGAAATACTTTTGTTTATTATGGGTGGATGTTGTTGTGATCTTGCACTTGTCCCATCACATAAAACAAAGTCATGAGGAGAAGCAAAGAGCAGAATCTGAGCGTCAGGCCTCTCATGTGAGGATATTTGCAAAAGCTCCAGAACTAGAAGGCCTTTTTCTCAGAAGGATTTATGGCATCCTGGAAGTGCACCTCAAGAAGGAAATGCACCCTTTATAGGTGGGCTATTTCATTAATCCTTAAAGATTAAGGATCCTGTTAAAAGAATTTCTCCATCAAAAGTGATGCTTCGTCATTGTCTTCCAAAGAAGATGCCTAGGGAAAGAAGAAATCTTGTTGCAAGTAACCACATTTTAAGATTTAAAAGGGTGGTTTGTGTTTTTGGGGCTTTTTTTTTTGTCTCAATTAAAAATTATTTTGGTAGAAAAATCAGTAAAATGTAGTTGATTTTTAAATCATCATCCAGATGTTGTCCGCAAGAAGAATGTGGTGAACACAATAAATAACATATCTCAAAGCTGCTGACTGACAAAGGCAATGACCTCCCTAAGTTACTTCAGGTCTGCTTTAGTTTCCAGAATCCACAACAACAACAAAAAAACGAAGAACCAAGAACAAAGAAACCCCAAATTAAAGCCCACCCAAAACATTTTTTCCTGATCAGTACAACAGAAAGAATCTGTCTTTTAGACAGTTAAATTGTTTCAGAGAGAGGGAAAAGCACAAGTGTGAAATATTTCCACACGTTTTCCAGCAAAATTATTTCTTCCTCTGTATTTTAGTAGAAAATGGCATTGCTTTCCCCTGACATTTATTCACTATTTCAATCTCTTTAGAGTTCCTGGAACAGGAATTGCTTCCATTTCAGAATTTATGAAAAAATTTCAACTCCTTTAATGGGATGGATGTAATGCTTATTGTTCCATCTGTGCATTTGTAGGGTGGGAGAAATAATTTTCTACCAATAGTGCAGACCATTAACTTTGACTTCATATTTCTTTGAGTCCAATAATCTGTGTTCAACTGAACCATATGTTCTTGAAACACTTATTCTGAAGACACTGAAATGAAAAATACCTATTATGCTTCTCTTTTTGCTGTTTACTTTATAAATCACTTTTGCTCTTATGAATGCCTGGACCTTTCCAAATCCCCAGTTGCAGTTTGAATCCATCTTCCCTGAGTTTCCAGCCCTGGTTTTCACTGTGACTTTCCCTGCTAAATTATTTTCTCTAAAATATGTGTTAATGGAAAGGGTTTGACGTCCTGATTAAGTTGCATTTCACCCTTCTTTTAGAAAAGCTGAGTAAGTAATATTCTTTAAATCTCTTATGTTATACGTCATTTTTTTCCAACACTCTTTGCATTGCAAAGATTGTGTTTGTAGATGATATTTCAGCATCAAGTAAGCCAATCCTACATTTCAGCTGAAAATTACCCATTAAATGCTATCTTTTCTCACTCTCCTGTAGGGACACATGGATAAAACTATTTTTTCCTGTCAAGCCATTCAAAATCAGACAAGAAGGCTCACACTGCTTTTCATGCAAAGCCATCTACACATTTTAGTTATGATTCCATGATTGTGATTCCATGATTTTTCAAGTGATCCTGCACTTTTACTCCTCCTCATGGAAGTATATTTTCAGTGTATCAATAAGAGAGATTCTGTATGTCCATGTATATGACCACAGAGCACGTTTGGTTTTTATCTTTATGCTGTATAATAATGATTTTCAAAATCTCAATCATTAGGAGTTATTCTATTTGGTCCTGGTCTCATTAACAAGTATTTATTTCAGCACATCTAAACCAACCAAGCAAGAATTCATCGCTCAGCAAACCAGGTTTTGAAGAAAATCATATTTTACTAAGTTAATACCTAATAACACAGCAGGAAAGTCTGTCTGAAATATTTTAAGGTCAGGATGCTTCCCTAAGACATGATGTACCTTGAGGCAAGGCTCCCATGAACTCTTGCTCCAGATTTTGGAAGGAAATCCATAATGGTTGCACTATTATCCCTGTCCCTGGCAGCATACGGGCTTGTGCATCCTCAGACATCTGGAGCAAAGTGGGGACCAATTTCCTCTGCCCTTTCAAATCAGGGCATCAGGGAATGATAAAGGTTGGGAAGAGCCTCTGGAAATCTCTATCCAGCCCCTGCTCTGCACAGGGCCAGGGGATGTCAGCTTGCTCAGGGCTTTTCCCACTCCAGTTTGGAGCATCTCCAAGTCGGGAAACCCAACAGCTCCCTGGCAATTTTTGCTGGTGTTTGAAGCCTTTTCAGGCTTTTCACTCTGTGATTACTGCAGAGGTTACACCATATTTTCTGTTTGGTACACGAGCCCACAAAGGACTCTGTGGAGCAGTGATTTCTGTGCCACTGGGCCAAGCCAGGGTCTCCCAAGCCAGTTAGGACAGCTCTGTTTTGTTTTCCAAAATCTTCACAGAGAATTATAATCACAGGAAACAAAGTTTCTAGAGATTGTTAGTGTTTCTTTACTCCAATTTCCCATTGTTGTGCACATGTTCTTCGTTGCATTTTCCCAAATGCTCTTGCAAATCTTCCTAAGAAAGTATTCCACACTAAAATTAATCACCTGGAATTTGTCTCCAGCCTGACCTGGTATGTGATGCTTTGCACAACAGGCAATGTCAAAAAAGGGTATTCCTAAAATCCCAGACTGGTTTGGGCTGGAAGGGACATTAAAGATGATCTTGTTCCACCCCCTGCCATGAGCAGGGACATCCTTGCCTAAAATGTTTAAGTTAAGCTTATTTGTGGCTTGCTAGAGGTATAAATAACATTAACCTCACTATATCCATTGAAGTAAATTACATCATGTGATTCTAAAATAACTCATCTTTGTAACACTTTCATATCTACAGAGAAGTACACATTTTTTTTTAGCCAAATTAATTTATCTGTGGAGCGCTGTTGCATTCTTTATTGGAAAGAGTATAATTTTCCTGCTTTCTGTTTCTCCCTATAAAGGGCAGATTTCTTGTTCAGGGCCCTAGAATTGCTTAAGGCCAGGCTGGATGGGGTTTGGAGCAATCTGATCTAATGGAAGGCATTCCTGCCCGTGCCAGGGAGTGACACTGGATGGAATTTAAGGTCCCTTCCAACCCAACCCAGTCTGGGATTCTGTGATATACAAAAGAACACACCAATATTCAGGAAATTTTAGTGACCTTATGCAAAAACTGAGTCAGTATTTCTGTAGTCTCATCTGCTGAGAAGACAGAAATGTCACATTTCATGAAGAGAGAGAGGTTTGGGAGCCACTGTTTGCACTCAGGTGAAGCATGGCCAAGTCTCTTCCCATTTCCCCCTGGTGTTTTTGTGCTTTTATTCTATTTAGAATTTCCTTACGCACACACACGTTATCAGAGGATTTACATATTTATAGAATTGTTAGAATTTTCCACATGAAACAAACAAACCCAAACTCAGTGGTTTGGAAATCTCAAATCTAGACAAAGTGTAATCCTAAAAATAGACACAAGCAGAAAATACAGTGAAACATCCACGAATTTTAATTCTAAAAATTGAGTTTCAGCTTTTGAACTTGAAATCTTGTACCATACTTTACTCATTACTATTTCCTCCCTTTCCTCATCTCCCACCTCCAAATTCCCAAAAGACATATTTATATTCTTCAACCAAGACAAATGCTAATATTTATAGTGGCATTTACATATTTACAAGTAGACAAAGTCTAATGGCATAGAAAGACTTTGCTCTGAAAAATCATTGGTAGGTTGTTAAAGCAAAAAAAAAAACAAACCCTTACATTTCCAGTCAAGCACAAGAAAGAAGAAAAGCATCAATTTATATTCATATTTAGGCTACATGAATCATAAAACATGCTTTAATATGCTGCATGTTATAAACAGATTTTTAAAGCAGTTTTCTTGTTTGCAATAGTGTTTGTCATTTCACAAAGTATTTATTGACTGCAACAGACCTTCATGGAAAAGAAGTATTACATTTTAATTTTTTTTTTTAATTTAAGGGAGAAAATTCTAGTTTATTTCATTGGTAAACCATTAGGAAATGCTCATTGCTGAGCTTCAGAATTAAACACCAAGTGTTTGTGTGCTTTGTTTGGGTGACCATCTGACCTATATGAGCATTTTTCTTTTATATTTTTGTATGTGTTAAAATTATTCTCATCTCATTCCAACCCCTGCCATGGGTGGGGAACCTTCCACTAAGACCAGGTCTTCTCTGGGCAAACTGTGCCAATGCCTCAGCTGAGTAAATGAATTCCTAAATAATCATTGAAATTCTAAATTTAACAGCTACTACAAAACTTAACGTCTGATTGGGTTTGTGTTTTGGGTCTTTTGTTTTGTTTTGTTGTTTGTTTTTTCTTTTTAATTAAAATGAGTGTCATACATTAAGATAATACTTTACTTCTCTAACTTAATAATTATTGAAACAAGAGCATCATAACCAGAGCAATTCATCATGTGGCGCTGAAGATCTGCCCACAACTGAAGTCCTTATTCCAAAACCAATCTTTCTACTTAAAGATAAACAACCCAAATTAATTCAATTTAAGCTCTCAAATTTGCAATCTAACATGCAAATAAATATTTATGTGTAGGTAGCTACCTCTGTCCACTCCATGTTCACAAAATAATGTGCCGGGGTGAGGATCTGACAGCAATCCTTGGGAACTGATGTTGCTCTTCCCAACTGCAATCCATGAAAACACACAGCACTTCCTAAACCAGGGAAGTTCTGGGCAGAATCATGGGAGGCTGTGGTGAAATCTCCCTGCCTAGAATGATAATCTTCATGCCATCTTAAAACTGATGCAATTCAGGATAATTTTGTGTTCCTAAAAGGCAAAAGTATTGCAAAGAATGGCAATAAACAAAGTAAATTCTGTTACATCAATCTCCTACTGCCCTAAATGCTCCCTCGAGATACTTTCACCTTTATCTGTCCTGACATTGCCATAAAACTTGGTGTTATGGGGAAGCTGATCCCAAAGGAGCACTTTTCCCCACACCAATATTGGTATAATATGTAAATATATTCATATAAAGAAGTTGACCTGGGCTGGCTGCCAGAGCCCACCCAGCTGCTCTCCCGATCTTCCTCCTCAACAGGTCAGGGGAGAAAATGAGATGAAAAATCTCATGGTTGGTGATTGAAAAACAAAAGGAAACAAACAAAGAGGTCACTTACTAATTATAGTCAGAGGCAAAACAGACTCAGCTTGGGGAAAATTAATTGAATTAACCACCAACTAAAATATGTTTGGATACAGAAAGGAAAATCAGATTAAAACAACACCGTCCACCACCCACACTCTCCTAAACTCTCCCAAGGGGAGGTGGGCAATGGGGGTCAGAGTCATTCCATAAAAGCCCCTCTCTGCTGCTCCTGCCTTCTCACACTTCAGAAATTTTAGAAAGAATTCCCTATGACTACACCTAGAAATTGCATGGGAAGCATTCCCTAACACAAGTCCAAGGGCAATTAACTGATCCTTCTAAGAGTGATGTAACACTTATTAAAATACAATGCAGTCCTCAGGGCAAGCTGCTCCCAAGTTCCCTGTACTTCAGAACAAGACTGACTTGAATTTTATAATAGAGCTGGAAAAAAATACAAACAGAAATGGATTCCTGACAACAAAACCCAAACAAATAGTGCAGATACGTTCAACTTCTACAGGACAGCAATCAATAGGACTTGTGGGAAGAAAATTATTCTGATGCTTTTCAGGAACAGGACAAGAAACACTAAATTGGTGAACGTGATTAGGGTAGGAAACTGAGACTTCTTATTAAGTTTCTGAAAACACTGTTGTGAGTGGTGCTGTTTGTTTTGCTGCTTATATTTCTGTTGCATTAGTCTGTGTGAAATAACAGTCCTGAACTATCGGGGGAGATTAAAAAAAGCATTTTGCATCTATTCCTTCTCACTGCAAGAGCTTGGATGTTCCTTCAGTTGTGAAAGCTGAACTACTTTTTTGCTCTTTATGCAGATATTTGGGTAAATAATATGTACTTAACTACCACCTTCGCTTCCAATTTGCCCACTTATACCCCTGTCCAGCTCTAATAAGTCATTTTATAATTTTTATATGCAGAGAGATGAAATAAAAATCTTGCTTAACACAGAAAATTACTTAAATTTTCACTCACTGGATGACAAGTCATTCACAAGAAGACCAAGGAGGCACAATGACAAAGGGTCATAATGACATGGAATGCTTTGGGTTGGAGGCACCTTAAAGCCCATCCAAAGCCACACCCAGCCATGGGCAGGGACACCTTCCACTAGCCCAGATTGCTCCAAGCTGTGTCCAACCTGGTTTTGGACTCTGCCAAAAATCAGCATTTTATTCCAGCGCTGCCAAAGAACCCCACAAACAAGCTGGCAACAACAGACCAAACTAAGTAAAAAAAAAAAACACCCCCCCCCCAAAAAAAAAAAAATAAACCCAACAAACAAAACCTGCTTCTATTTAATTTTAAAAATATTTAATAATCCATCCGCAGAAGTTAAGTTCATGTGTTCACACCAAACCTACCTGATGGTTTAGAGAAAACAGAGAGAACAGAAAAAGCCAATTTGGCCACACACGGCCTGGCAAAACTAGAGGAATTTCTATTTCACAGTAAAATCTCAGTTGTGTTGGAGCAGGGTGTGAAGGTGGGAACATTCTTTAGGACACCAGATTCCTTGTGGGAAGGTTAACCCTATCCAGTGCCTCCAAAATAAATGAATTGTCTGGGTTTTCCTAGTGCCCACCCCATCCTTGGGCAGCTGTGCCATCAGTCCCAGGACAGGAGCTGTGCCCACAGTCAAGGAAAGGGGCAGGAAACAAAACCTACACCAGCAGAAGGTACCTCACCTCGTTGGATTTGAAGCCTCTGGGGACACCAGCATGGAATCATGGAATAGCTTGGTTGGAGGGGACCTCAAAGACCACCTGGTCCCATCCCTGCCCCTCTAGGACAGGGATGCTTTATTGTTCCACCCCTTTTCTTCTTCCCTTCACATAAATTTTACTTGAGGAGCATACCTGAAATCCCTAAAAGTCAAATGTGGTTAAATCTTAGCAGATCAAGCTTCTGAAATGTTTTCAGCGTTATGCAATCATTTTGGATAGAATTTCACCTTGGACAAAGGAAACTGAGGAATCTAAAAGGTTCTCTCAGGTGCATTTGAAGAGAAGTCTCTGCATAATTTTAATGTAGAAATTAATAAGCCAGAGTCTTAGGCAAAAATCTGCATGTTTTTTTTTAACTGCTAATTTTTATATGCTCTGAAGATTAAAATTACTATAGTTCAGAGTAGTTTAATGACCACTCAATCAAGAGAGGTCGCTGACTTTTAAGTCAACCTTGGGAATGAAGAACAGAATATTGGAGCCTTGTTTTACATCTGCCTAGAAAATTAATGATGCATTAAAACTTAACGGCAGTGGAGTCCATCACCCCTCATAAATGGTCCATCTCCATGTGTCAGTGTGTACATTAAAACGATGTGTCTTGGAGTAAATGAGAGAGGGATCAAAAATTAACCCCATCACCAGTGAGGTGATGGTTGGAATAAGCACTCTGGCTTCTGACAGTGATGGAGATGCTTCCCCACCACAGGCCTCCAGCTGGGACTGAGCTCCACATAGAGGACCAAAGTCACCTCACAAAGCTCTGCTGGCATCAGCATGAGTCAGACCCCATTAGGGTTTTATACAACCTCATTAGAAGGTCAAATGAAAGAGTAAGTTTTGCAAAGTGGCAAAAAAATATTTTCACTTCTGTAGTATTTATTTCACGTGTCAAGTATTCATAACACTCCCCTCCTGAAGTGAGCAGCAGCAAACACAGGGGTTGATTACTATGAAGGGCTTTCCTTTGAAATGCAAAATCTCTGCACAGGCTGAACACATCATCTGCTACCGGAGGCAAGGCTGTCTCTCAGTGTAGTCAGTACAAAGCATCCTGAGCCCTGACTCTCCCTCATGGCCAATTTTGGGAGAGAGGGGTGGAGCTCACCCTGCTTAGTTTAAAACATAAAAGAGAAAACACCCAAAAGTTTCCAGCAAACAAAGCTGATTGGTAAACAAAAGTTCCTCTCAGGTGTTTAGGAAGCCAGAATAACTGAATTTTTTTTAGTGCAGACTGTCCAAGATATTCATAGGGGGGAATCATGGAATCACAGAATATCCTGAGTGGGAATGAATCCACCAGGATCATCCAGTCCAAGCCCTGTCCCTGCCCAGACACCCCAACAACCCCACCCTGTGCATCCCTGGAGTGTTGTCCAAACCCTCCTGGAGCTCTGGCAGCCTTGGGGCTGTGCCCATTCCCTGGGGAGCCTGGGCAGTGCCAACACCCTCTGGGGAAGAACCTTTCCCTGAGCTCCAGCCTGACCCTGCCCTGGCACAGGTCCTGCCACTCCCTGGGTCCTGTTCTTGGTCACCAGAGAGGAGAAATCAGTGTCTGCCCCTCCTTGAGGAAACCATTGAATACAACACTAAATTCCTTCCTGGGAAGCACCAGGAAGGTGCCCAGAAGGATTAAAGGATTGTTACACATCCTTGGAAGAATGCAGACACAAACACAGCAGTAACTAATTCAGAACACATCCTATATGAAACATCCTATGAAACATCCCAGCAACAGAAACTGTGACACTGACATGGCAGCTGTTACTAAAGATTTCTTTCAGACCCTTTCAGAGCACTTTTTTGAAGTGAAGTACTTTGAAACGAGGCATTGTTTGATGTGAATTGTCTTTAACAGGAGTAGAAAATCTTTCCCAGAGGACTTCCAATAACACCTCCTGACCTCTTCAAATGTATTTCAGACTAGTAGTCCCAATCTATGGCTCTAAAATCCTTTGCTGATAGGGGAAATGGGAAAGCAATAACTGACATCAGCTGAGATTCTGTTACTTCCTCAGTATTATTGCCCACGGGCTGCTGCTATCAGGCACTCCTGCCTGGAACAATAAGAAAGTATCACTGGTGTAATTTAATTCATTAGAGAAGCTTTATGGTCGATCATCCAGCCTTTGCCTCTGCTTAAAAACATCCCTTTCTGACTGCTGCAGTGAATCGACTGAAGAGGAACGCGGGGATTTTATTTCCAGGGAGCTCCCATCCCTCGGAGCGAGCCTGGGGACAGTGATTCACTGCACTCCACATCCCTCACCCCACTCGATGCAGCCCAGGCAGAAATTCCATTACAGCTAAATGGAAATCAATTACACTTTTCATAGGCTAACTGCAAGTCAATGGTTTTAAAGGATGGAAATCCAAAGTTCACTACAAGTTTCTTATTACCGAAGAAATCATTCAAAAGCAACCCAAGCCTTGAATATTTGGGGAGTTAATAGTTTGAAAAAAGCTCAATACATTCAGCTAACAATTGAGGGGAGAGAAGCTTCATTTATTAGGTAAGTCAGAAACTTCAGAGGTTAAATCACAGAGATAGATCTTAAGTCATAACCACTTTTGTCCCACATATGCACATTCTGCTGCAAATCATGGAGGAATCGCAGAATTGTAAAGGTTGGAAAAGACCTTTAAAATCATCAAGTCCAACCATAAAGCCAGCACCACCACCATGTTCACCACTAAACCACATCCTCAAGGACCAAATCCATGGTTTTTGAACACTTCCCAGGATGGCAACTCAGACAAATTTCCAGGACATCTTTTGCCCAATGCTTTACAAACCAAAGGAGTTGTAGAAGCCTTGCTACTGGAGTAAACTGAAAAGGAGCCATTTATCAGTCTGCAAGTGACCTACACAAACATTTGTAGGGATTGCAGTCTTCGTTCCAGTGTGTCTGCTCAGTTTTAGTAACTGATCCTGTTCCTCTTGAATTTTCATTGCATTGTGTTGGCTTTGAAAAACAATTACCTGGTAAGTGTTGCTGGCATTTGCTTTAGCTTTGCAAATAAATGTGCTGGTGGCTGCTAAATGAAGTGCTAGAAGTAAAAACTATCAGAAATTATTGCTCTCTTTGCAAAATGAAGTCTGCTTCTAATGCAAAGAATCTCTGGTACCCAAAATACAAACCTCTAGAGCTTAATCGTAGACAATCTGTTTCGGTTAATATTGAATTATTGACCTTCTCACAGAAGTACTGCTAGTTCAGGCAATTTCTGTACCAGCAAGGAAGTTTAGCATTAAAAATAAACCCTACTGAAAATAGGTTGACTGTGGAATTTTGCACTTTCTGTGATTTCCAAGTATGAGCATAATCTTTATTGCAAAATTCCAGAGACAATCCCGGAAATCATTGCCCAGCAGCCACTGCACCTATACTTATAATTCCCTAAGAGCTTAAAATGAATGGGGCTGCTGCCCAAATGGGTGGGTTTTCCTCACACTTGTACTCTGCTCCATTAGATTTCCAATAGTTTCCTCCCACAGCTGGCAGGATGGATGGGAACCATTCATGGGAAGAGGGATGAGGAACAGGAGAAATTTCCCATTGAGAATAACCCCCACACACTGTTCAAGATGAATAAATCATGAAATCAAAGCATAAATCCTATGTTAATATTACATATTCACATGTATATGATGAATAATTTACTGTGACCAGCTCACTTTTTCTGTATCCTTTCTCCAGGAAAAGTTATTGCAATGGGGAAAATAATTCACCTGTTCCTAAATCCAGCTGTCTTTAACATGAATCTTTAAATTGTATTCACAAAAGGCCAGATCTCAAATTTTAAGTGTTTTATTTAAATTTGAAAGTCCAGGCTCTTCAACTATCACACCAGGTTCCTTGTAAAACATTATTTTCATTACTAATTATTTTCTTTCCTGTATCATTGCAGCTAATTTTTCTAGAAAGTTTTCCTTATGATGCTACTTTACAACATTTTCAAATCCTCATATAAACCCAGATGGCATTTTAAGTCTAGATGGATATGTTTGTTATGTAGCTTTCAAAACAATAGAACTGCCTGCAAAATAAAATATTAAAAGGACACATTATGCAGTTTTACTTGCAAATCCCAACACAATCCTAGTTATATGTTTTCTTCTCCTTAAAAACACTATTTCAATATTCCAAAAGAAATACCACCCTCATTTTGGGTTTTTTTTTGCTACCTTAAAAGTCTCTACTTGCAAGTCTCGATGAAGCTGCCAATTTTCCATAGATTTTTCTCAATCATGAAGCTCAAGACTATCAGAAGTGTGGATATTGTTGTACCCTAACACCGGATCAATGTCACATTCTCCATAATTTTCCTATAAATACCCATCAGTTTTTGTTGTATTCTTAACTTTTGCAATTTTTTTTTTTTTATAATCAGGCTTATAATTCAGAGCCTTAAACTGATTTGGGTTTAAGTAGTTGCTGTGCTTCATCCAACCTTTAACCTCCTCTCTGTACAAAACCACTAATGAAATCTGTGTGAATATAAAATTTTCAATGATTGACCATAAACAGTTAAATAATGTCATGCATAAGAAATGTTTCAAAACTCTTTATGAATATTTTTCTTTATTCTCAGCCAAGAGAGTTACGTGACGTTACCTGTTCATTACTTTAGTCCCAGAAGTGAAAAAAAAAAAAGCAAAAATCTGTTGTCACTTAAAAAGTTGTCCCTTGCACTTTATCTGAAGCCTTTTTTAGAGTATTATAATTTTTAATTAGATGGAACATTCACACTGAGTAAGGAAGTGAAGAAAAAAACCCAAAGTTGTGATAAATAGAGCAATAATCAAAACAAAAAACTGACACTGACTGAACAAATTATAACCAGAAAATAAAATTTTGTAGCTTTGAAATGGTTTCTCAATAATTTAATTTATTCATGGAACGGTATCTTGTGATTATGTGCACGCTAAACAATTTTTATAATAAACCAATGATATTGATACAAATATTAAATAGTAATAGCAAATAGCTATCAAAGTATGATATTTGTAAAAAATATATTTGAGATATTAGTATATAAAGTATATTGGATATTCTTGCTGGCCATTATTTTGTAGTGAACTTTTCAAGAGCTATCCCTCACTACTTTAAATAAAAATTTTTGGTAATTAAAAATTGCCTTTATGATTACAAAGAAACAACTTGAAGGCTGTTTTTAAAATATAGAGACCACTAAGAATAGGAACACAATGTGTTTGGAGAGGGCTTGAAAGTCCACAGACAGGAACATACTGAATCCTCAAGAGCTTGCACAAAAATCAGAATTTTCCAATCCTTGTAGTCACATCAAAAAAAGCTGGGTAGGAGCAGCTTTAGGGCACGGGGTGACAGGGTGTGTTTACAACTTCTTGGAGATGCAAAGATCAATAGCACAGGCAGCAAGAACACAAGAATTGCTCTCTGATGATTAAATTGAAATACACCTTCACTCACTGCACTTGATCTGCTCTAGTTGGATTTTTAGTCTGTTATCGTCCTCTGGAGGGTTGGCTCTGATCTGAATGCAGCATCTGTGGGAGCATCAAAATATTGAATCCATTTAATCAAGAGGGCTTTTGGAGCCTTACAGAAATCCAAAATAAATATCATCTCTGTGTTCAGTGGTGATTCTCTGTGCTTCCTCCACTAAAACAGGCTTGGTGCTTGCCAAAAACACATTTCACGTGGTGGTGGAGACTAAAACTCGCTGGGGAAATGATCACAGGAAGAAAAGTATTGTAGCAGAAGGACCTAGAGAGTTACAGGCCTTCAGAAAATTTCTGTCAGAATTTTTTTTTAATGCTGGAAAAGAACATTAGAGTCATCTATCACATTATGTGCCCCCGTGGATTCTTGCAGCAAATCTCAAACCTCTCAAACAGACAATCATTCTCAATCACTGAGACTACTACAGCCCTAAGTCCTACTACAACCCTACAACCATAAGTGAATTTTTCAAATGTAAAGTTCTTGCTGTTCATTCACCTTTAGATTTTTTCATCAAATTCCTTCAGCTAAGCTGAGTAATTCTAGTTTCTGGGCATTACATTTTCATATCCTTTTCCATCAAAAATCCCCCTTCTGAGCCAGGAACTGATCAAATAGTTCCTATTAATAACTTAGATACAGAAAATAAGTCTATATGGTCTGCTCCTTTTTCAGCTTCCAATTTTTTATTTTCTTAGGAAAATAAAAAAATGGAAAGTGGAAAATGGAAAAATGTTGGCTCTGTAACAGTGAATAATTAGGTTCTAAAATAGTAGAGTTAGTTGAATAAGACTTCACCAAATAAAATTTCCCAGATTATAAATATATTAAGAACGATTAGCAGAGGTTTTGCAATAATATATAAACAAGATACACCAACATAATTCTAAGATGACTGCTCTCATCATATGTACCCAGGTATTGAACTCCATGGGTAAATAACTTGGTGTTAGACTCTGGTCTAAACATTTAGATTGTCTGGTATTTGTCTTTCTCACTCTACACTGTGCTCTGGGGAGAGAAGGTGCAAATTGATCTCACTCATTTTCCATTTGTTCAAAATGTAGAGAATCTTGTTCCTACAGGCAAAAGAATACCAATCTTCTCTTTGTAGGCTTTCATTTCTTTTCTCAGACCCACAGAAATACACTTGATTTCAAAGTCACTCAGAACATAAGCACACTGTTCTCATGGCAATGAAATACTCATTTGCAGAAATAAAATCATTCCTATACGCTGCTTTATTATTCAGTGTTCTCCTCTGTTATACTGTCATGCTGTTCATGGCTGAAGTGAATTGTCACACATATTACAGAGATTTAAATTGCAATTGAATTATAATTTGTCAAAAAAAGCTTTTATTAGAAAGAAAAACAATGTAAGATTCTTCTTTTAAAACTATATGAATTTTAAATGGTGTGTAAACAAACTGTTAGTAGGGACTGCTGATTTATAGAAGGATTGACACAGAATTTTATCTGAACAGCATCCAAAGAGTCAATGCTGAGAGGATACTGAGGGCTCAGATTACAACCATTGCATGACCTCAGAATTTCTTTCTCACTTCCACATCAATTGACATTATCTGCCAAATAGTAGAATTAATATACAAAGAACCAAGGTAGATTGAAACCTTGAATCCAAAACTTTCTCTCTCTCTTTATTCTGTTCATAAAGAAGAAAAACCTTCAAGGTTATCTTAAACCACTGCTGCCCCAAAAGTGGATCCTCACAGAATACAGCTCCTGAGTGATGTGACTGGTTTCATACCAATGGGGTTAGGAGACTTCTGCTCTTCCTGAATGGCAGATTCTGCTTTTCTGAACTGCAGCTCAATGCCAAGGCTTGAAGACAACATGCTCTGAGTTAGTGCTCATCACAATTTTGACCCTTTTACAATGGGGATGTCTTGTCCCTGGTGCTTGAAACTGCAACAGGTCAGGACAGTAAGAGCTCTAAATGGTGATGACCAGTCAGATGATTTCGTCTTTATCTAAATTTTAGGTATTTGATCAAAACCACTGCAACCTGGTCAAATGTCATCTGGCATTCAGTTTTTAGTGTATGCGGGTTCTCAGCCCTCCGAGTGAGGCCACACAGAAGTCTCCTCTCCAGAAATTTAACAGAAGATAACACCAGCACAGAGGACAAAAACTCCAAGTCCGCCCCAAATGTAACTGGTTGAAAAGTGGTGTCAATGGAAATCCTACAGAATAAATTTTCAAAGTCCTCAGGAACTGAGTGTTGGATAGCAAGGCTGTTGTCTTCCTGTCTTTCAGAGTGCTCTCAAAATGACAGCTCTGCGAATGACATAACCCTAGTTTTAACTATTTCAGAATGACACTTCCTGAGTGCTGCTCTGATCACTAAGGTCTGGGACTTAAGACAGGATTATTCTAAACACAGGTCCACTAAAGGAAAATGAAATTTGGTACTCTTTGGTCTCTCTACTTAAAGCAAGCTGTGCCTGGATCAAAACATGTTCCAGGAGGCAAATAGAAGTGGAGAAGCCCAGTTATTCCAGGAAAGTGTCCCTGCCCATGACAGGAGGTGGAAACCAGATGATCTTAAAGGTCTCTTCCAACCGAAACCCTTCTGTGATGCCATAAAATACTGGTCAAAAATAAAGCTTACCTCTGACTGTGAAGGCATGAAAGGACCAGAATTACAGAATCAAAGAATAATGAGGTTGGAAGAGACCTCTAAGATCACCAAGTCCAACCTATGCCCTAACACCACAACTAGACTGTAGCACCAAGTTCCAAGTCCGGTCTTTTTTTAAACATATCCAGAGATGGTGATTCCACCACCTCCCTAGGAAGACAATTCCAGTATTTTATTATTCTTTCAGTGAAAATTTTTTTCCTAATATCCAACCTAAACCTTAGTGTGGAAGTAGGACCACTAAAAGGATGCAGGAGCTATTTTCTTCCTGTGGGATGGATCTTCTGCTTCGGAAAGCAATCCAGGTCTCAGGCGTGTGAGGAGGAACTGCCACAGAGTCCACGCTCAGAAGTGCGGATGTGCAGTGATAACTGTGCTGAGCTCTTTCTACTTCAACCTTTAGCCTCGAGGAAAGAAAGAGTCAAGAGGAATCAGAGGTGCCTCCCCAATATCTGCAAAGATAAGTGAGGCCTTTGTGCCCCTTTCAAGAGCCCAAGTCCGTAGTGTCTCTTCCTCTTCAAGGAAGGCATTTCACAGATCTGACGGCACAGCCGCCAAGCTCAGAGCCGAACCGAGGCTTTCTTTCTACCCCTGGCAACGATTAACCTTTTCCCTCAGATCTCCCAAGGCGAGATGAAAGATCCCTAAAGATCAGAACTCCAGCAAGACAGTGTGACCTGCTCTATTAAGGGCTTTAAACATTAAGACCAAGACCTGAACCCCATCAAAACACCAACAAGCAGTTTGTGCACAGTAGAACAGTGGGAAGGATCAAAAAGCCCCCGCCCAAACTTCGTAGGAATTGCCCTGCTTTGTCCTGCATGAGCTGGAGGTAATTGCAGAGTATTTTAGCAGCACAGAGCATGTTTGAAGTAGTTTGGCAGTGATCTGACAAAGACACATAGTAAATTTATGTCAAAGGAGCAGGAGTACTGCATGCCAGAGAGGCTGTAAGGCTGGAAAAGGGACCAGGCTGAGTGGGGTTTCCTCTGGATCCTTCTGTAGCCCAACAGCACCCCACAGCTTCTGCTGGAAAACACAGATTTACCTGTCTCTTTTAGGAATGGTCTCTCTAAATTCCCACATTAATTTGGATGTGGTTGGTTACCACCATAATTTAGGCCCTTCACAGCTTGAACACAATGAAGAGAATCACTGAGAATAAGTTATAGAGGGAGGAAACCACTGTTATCCTAAATAATCATTTATGGGGTGACAGTTTGAAGATGACAAGGGACAGGACCTGAGGGAATGGCTGAAGTTGTGTCAGAGAAAGTTTAGGTTGGCTGTTTGGGAAAGGTTCTTCCCCCAGAGGGTGCTGGCACTGCCCAGGCTCCCCAGGGAATGGGCACGGCCCCGAGGCTGCCAGAGCTCCAGGAGGGTTTGGACAACACTCCAGGGATGCACAGGGTGGGGTTGTTGTGGGGGTCTGGGCAGGGCCAGGGGCTGGACTGGATGATCCTGGACAGGATATTCCATGATTCTATCTGTAAGCAAGTCAATGTATATTAAAAGATCCAATCACAGGGAAACAATCCTGCAATGAGAACTAAACTATTAAGAACAACAAAGATACTATGAAATCATGAATTATATACCTCATATACCTGTTCATTATGACTACTCATAGTCAAGGAGATATAAACATTAGGTGAGTCCAAGTGATTAAGAGCACCTCTAAAATATGATTGTGTTTGCTACATGAATCCCAGTGTGATCCAAGTAAATTACTTGTGGAAATATCCAGGTAACTGTCAAGCTGTGAATTTTCCTCCTGGAGGTGTGCTGTGTTGGGACCACACCTGGGCAAGAGAAGTCTCCTTGGAGGCTGTAGAGCTGAGTTTCCATTGTTTAACACGTTGTCCCAGGGGAAATGCGTGCTGGAGCTGAGGTGTTTCTGTGTGACAAATACCATTCAGCTAAACATTATTCACAGCTTTGTCAACACTTCTCCCAAGTGTTTGAAGAAGTTATTTAAGAACTCCAGGAGTTGAAAAAAAAAATGTTTATTTGAAACATAATGGATGTGTGGAGAAGAAAATCAAAAGTAGTGTAGATGACAGGGGTTTTTTTATAGCTATGGAATGAATAATATTTTAATCCTTTGCACAGGAGAACGGGTGAAGGAACAAAATAAATCTATTAAAGGTCACAGGTGGTGCTTTGTCTTCATAATAAAAAAAGTTGAGCTTCACAGTTTATAAAGAGACTCTTTTTTCTGCTTTTTTTCTGCTGCCTATAAGACCTACAGGCTTATTACTCTCCTCTTAGTATTATTTAAACAGGCCAGGAAACTATTTTCTTAGTCAGCTTTAAACATATTGAACTGTTTTGTGGCTGTTTTGTGATTCCTGGCTTTGGAATAATGAAGTTTTCAGCAGCAGTAATATCAATACCTTTGCAATAGTTTCTTTTGTTTATCTGGAACAAAAGAAACCAACAAAACCAGAGAAAAACAAACAAAAGTTTGTCTGTTTCTTAAAATGTGAGCATTAAACTCATCAGATACAGTTGTTCTAATTAATGAAATGAAGAAAAATTGAAGAAGAAATGGCAGTGTCCAGGACACCAGTTGTTTAAAATTGTTTGACAACATTGCAGTGGTTCCCAATTAAAGGGAAAACAAAAGCCTAGACAGAAAATACATAATTCCATCCCCAAAACCACCATTGGAAAATGTGTACAGTAAGTCAGAGTTCCTCAGTGAGACCATAAATTTCTTCAATTCTTCTGGTAGAGAAAAACACTGGAAAAGTATTTAGAAAGTAAATATAAATTTTTTTTTTTGTAAAGTTAGAGTAATTAAATAAACAGATCCATCAAATATGTGAGAATTGGCTTTTTCTCTAACTTACTGGTAATATTCCAAAACTTCAACCATTTGAATTTATAGAATCTGCAATTCTAAATTGTAATGAATTATATCCCAAGATGTAGTTTCAACTTGCTGAAAATTATTTGCAGGTGGGTGTAGTTTTAGAGTCTTCTTCAATGCTCTATGCACTTTAACAGCATTAGAGGCTGAATTTTGGCCCTCTAATTCAGGCTTTGAAGAGCTGCCTTTGAGTTAATAAATGGTATTTCCCATAAAGCCTCTCTCCACTTAGAAATATTATTTAATATGTTCTGGTGATTAAGCTACAATGACTCATGTTTGATGCTTTTGAGGATTTAAGAATGAGTGACTTGGTTGAGAGAGCATAACTATGAAAGCTGTATTTTCTAAAACCTTTATTAAGTCCCTGAATGCAAAAGAACATTATATATATATGGGAAAGATGTAAATATGTAATTATACTCTGTCATGTATTGTTTGTTCATAGCAAAGTTCTTCCTCTCCCACATTCTTGACAATAATAAATCATTAAAAATTAATAGATTTTCTGCTTTAATTTGGGGTAAAGAGCTTGGCAATTTGGGATATTCAGTAAACAACTAAGTGGGCATTAATGGGATATAAGTTTGAGTGATAAGTTTATTTCCAGAGGTATCTAAAGCCTTGCTTTAAGCCCTGAGGCACTCCAGAGCTGGAAGAACCTTCTAGGCCTGCAGAACACAACTGTTTCTTTCAGCCCTGTAAAATCAGGGCTTTTTATTTCTTTTCCCTTTTTCCTCCTGTCTTTTATAACCTAAGTGCTTTACTACGTTACAAACCCAGGTTCATTTGTAGTAAAACACCCACTTGACATTTGTGAGACTCTTGCCACTGATTTCCTGGGAACAAGGTTGATTTCCAAGCACTTTTATCATGAGAACATAGGCTGTAAAGCCCCAATAATTTTAGAAAGCTCCTTAAGTAACTAGATTAAATTGCTACTAAATTCTTTAGATAAGAGTTTGTTTTGCAGGGAAAATTGGAACGCACTGGTGAATTCAAGGCCATCACCCTCAGCTAGATTTTCCAGATAAAAGATATATATACATTCTGTTCCAAGAATTTTGAGAACTCACCTTTCATTTTGCTTCTGCATCCGTATTTCTAAATATTTTCAAATTTGATTTTTAGAAAGAAGGATTTTTGCCAACACTGGATCTAAGTGAAAATTTTTTAAGTAATAAATTCTCTTCCTTAGATATTCACCACTGCATAGAATACTTTGCCTGGAAGGAACTGTACTCGTGACTGAAGCTTATTTTGGTGTCAAGGGTCAAAGAAAGAGTAAACAAGTGAAAAAATGAACAATGAACTCCATTATCCCATCCTATATTTATAATTTTTAATTTTTTTAATTTCCATTGAAATGGAAAAAAACTTACTGGCTTCCATTTACTTTCTCGAAAAACTTTTTCAACTGGTTCTCGTTGATTAAAACTTGAATTTCACAATTAATCTCAGTGAAATATGAAGATCCTGAGCAGCCTTTTTTCAGAAGTGATGAATACAACACATTGGGAATACTGGGAAACTGTATTACATTTGATGCAGCCTTTTAACATTAATCCAGATCTGCTCAGACATTAGAAACAGATCATTGTGAGTGAAATGTTGATTTATTAAAGAAGCAATTACATTTGAATGTACTGACTTAAGAGATATTGCCCTGCTCCCATAGAACCGTAGGACAGTATAGGCTGGAAAAGACCTCTGAGATCATCCAGTGCCAGCTTTGAAGACCATGGTGCCCACTAAACCCATCGAACCAGAAAACAGAATAGCCAAAATGAGACTTTACACACTGAACAAAGATTCCCAAATAGTTTTAATGTTCTACTGCTTGCCTGGCTGTCACTGAACAAGTTCAACCTCAAAAAGAAAATTGCAAGAAGAAAATCAAAAACAATAATAAAAGCCCCCCTTCCTAATTCAGAAGAATATCAATAAACAGACAAAGTAGCTCTGTTGCTTTTAAGAGCACAGAAAATAAAGTTTCAGCCAAGGAAATGCATTGGAAATTAGGAATTTGCATGAAGTTCCCTGTCTGAAAAAACTAAACATCCCAGCTAAAAGGCTGCTAACAGATTCAAAGTCCTGGGAGCGATGAGCCCTTCCCCACAGTCTCCCTGTCAGGGGAACACTGGCACACCAGTCAGATAACCAAAACAGCAAACAGCTTCTGGTCTTTTCACTCTTCCAAAACAAACTCATTGCAAACAAACACAGCCCAAAGTCCTTATGCATCTCCAAAGACACATCCTGCTGGGAAAATATCAGCAGCATAGGAAAAGCAAACACCAATACATCCTGCAGAAAACCCCTGACTCACACATTTCCACAGCATCACAGAGAAAGCCAAGTTTCACTTTTGAAATATTAAGAGGGTTGTTTTTGGGTTTAGGTTTTTTGATTTTTTTTTTTTTTTTTCTTTTAGACAGAGTTAAAAGAAGCTGAAACACTCTGCCAGCAGCAGTCCCACATGGAAGTGTTGTCACTCCGTGGGGCTTCAAGGGGGCGTCCAAAGCAGACAATTTAAAGGCTTCATGGCCACCATGCTTTAAAATCCATCATCACAATCTGCCTTCATTTTTGGGGGTGTTTTGAAATGTAAACCTGAACAAGTGATGGAGCAGCTTCACTTCTTTTAGGGGACTGAGCTGATCCCAAGTGACTCAGAGCAGTGGAGCAGTGCTGAGGCAGGGACCTGTTTCCTGCAAAAAAGCAGCAGCAACCTGAGCAAAAGGCAGTGAATATTTGCCTGCCTTTCATGAAGGCATGAGCACACTGAAATAGTGCAGCTGGCAGTGATACAAAATGCCTTTAGCAACACTTTTTGTGAGAGGAAGACACTCTGAGGATAACTCTATACATTTACATAATACCTGCAGCCACAAAGGGGTCAGCAGAGATCTGTGGTGCAGTTGCACAGAAAGAGCAGGGGAAAACACTTGGAAACAGTAGAATCAGCAAGATAAAAATAGGGAATTGAGAAACAGGAGAGCTGTGTGCTGGGACCAGGTAATTCTACAGAATAAGCAAGAAAAGAGTCTGGTGAAACCAGAAAAAGTCCAGGTCTTGAAAATAATTTAAACCCTTGTCAAGGGTAGATGAGATTATCCCATTTTCTACTGGGAGAAGGGGATAAAACACCAGCAATGGGAAAGGAAATCTGAGGAGGAAACAGGACTTTGATTCCAGCTCCTGCTCTCCAGCTGACTCTGCCGTATTCAGGCATTCTGGCAGTATCTTCTGCTGGGACAGAACTCTCCAAACTGATGCCAAAATCTGCTGCTCTCCTCTCATTTCTCCTGCTCATGGGTCTGTGTTTCACATCTTTTATTGGTTGGTGTTGCTCAAGGCCAGGTTGGATGGGGCTTGGAGCAGCCTGGGAATGTGGAAGGTGACCCTGCCCATGGAAAAGGGTGGGACTGGATGGGCTTGAAGGTCCCTTCTAACCCAAACCTGTGTGAGATTGAGATCCTGTCACTGGTGCACCTGACACCTCTTGTCGGACTATGCCCTTTTCTGACCCAGAGATGGGGCAACTGAGAGGCATTTTAAAAACTTTTATTCCATTTTCAGTCTCATGAGCAGGATGAGACAATTCAGATGTTATAATTCACACCATCACAATCAAGAGACAACTATTTCTTAATTACAACACATTATAAATGTTTCTTAACCTATCAACTTTAACCACACCATACTATAAACACCTTAAAACCAATCATCTAAAATTACTCCTCATAAATCTTACTACAATACATCTTTCATAGTTTTATTTCTCAAAAATACCTAGTATTTTTTTACAAAACCCTGCTTTAAAACATGTTTCTAATTCAATCTCTCTCTCAAAAATATCTATCCTATTCCATAACATTGCTGAGTCAACATTTCTTATCTCAAAGTTTACATACAAATACACATTGTGCAAACCTTCTGTCAAACTTTAAAAAATTTCTCTAAATCCATTTCCCACGACCTCTCTCTCAAGCAAGTAGAGTGATACCTGTGTTCAAAGAACACTTAAAAATAAAATTTCACTCAATTGCTCCCAAGTACTCAAGCCAGAAAAGACAGAAACTGAACTGGCCTCAGGCAACCACGAGTCCCTTGTTTTACCTTTGCAGTCACCACAGGGAAATTCATCTTGTATTCTAGAAATGTAAAAATATTGCATTTGGATTAAATAAATAGTCCTGACAGCATAAAACAAATCATGTTTGTTTGGCCCATGTAACCAGGACAGTGAGAAACGAGCTATTTACACTGATAATCTCAGGCTGTTATCAGTAAGATTAATTTGTCTGCAGAGACATTCCCAGGTGACCCCAAGATCCTGTGCTATATTTATGCTACACTTTGGAGATTTATGAATTGAGAGAGTTATGAAGAATATTGCAAACACTTTTAGATCCATTGGAACAAAAGAAGAGAACAAAAACTAAACTTAAGGATTTTGTGAATGTGTTCCCTACAGTCCAGTGTTAACTCTGGGAATTTGGCTCAGATCTGTGAATTGAAGAAGTGTTCCCTGGATCTTCCTTCCACTCAGCAGCCTCCCCCTGAAATGCTGTTATTAGCATTCCCAGAAAAGCCTCCAGAGCAGAACCAGGCTCAAGAATGCGTTTAGCAGCAGATGCAATAATAGAAAATTTATTGCCCTGAGGAGGCAAGGCAGCTCTTGTAGATTATATATATATATATATATATATATATATATATATATATTGGACACTGACTTGTGAATTATTTGGTAATCACTTTATTTGCTGGCCTTATGAGACACAGAGAACGACTGCAACTGTTTACTGACTGTTTGCCTCAACTTTTCTTGTTGGCATTTCAAGACTTGGAGCATTTCCTCTGGGCTAATTGGCTAATGCTTGTTCAAACTGACTCCTGCTTTCAGTCCCCTCACAAAGAAAAAACTCAGGGCAGCTATTAGAGAAATGATGCTGTTGGTTTTCTCTTCTACAGGACTCTCACAAGATTTCTTTGTCCTCCTTGCCCCCTTTTCCGTCTCTTGCTGCTGCTGTTTGTGCACCTCAGAACACCCAGCTTTAGTGGATGAGGTCAGCATGTGCCCAGATGGAGAATGAAACTATTTAGTGAACCCTGCAAAGCTGCACAGTATTTCATTCCAGTCTCACTGGAATTGAAAGCAATAATGTTGAGATTTGAGTACTATTAATGCAATGTTCTCACAGGAGCCACTGGTTTTCTCAGGACATTATGGAACACAGCTGTGGCTGTAGAATGCTTCACGTTGATCAAGAAAATCTGACAATACTTTTCAAAACAATATTTTCTAGCTCCTCACAGGACGTATTCTTCAGACAGGTATCCCTCATTATTTTTTCTTATATTTCTCAATGTCAGAAAATTTATAAGATCAGAAGAAAACAAACAACAAAAAAAAATTCCCTCCTTTCTGTTGTCTACAGAATCCCAGAATGATTTGAGTTGGAAGGGACCTTAAAGCTCATTTGGTGTCACCCCCTGCCATGGGCAGGGACACTTTCCACTGTGCCAGGCGGCTCCAAGTCCCATCCAGCCTGGCCTTGGACACTGCCAGAGATCCAGGGGCAGCCACAGCTTCTCTGGGCACCCTGTGCCAGGGCCTGCCCACTCTCACAGGGAACAATTCCTTCCCAAAATCCCCTCTATCCCTGCCCTCTGGCAGTGCGAAGCCACTCCCTGTGTCCTGGCACTATGTGCATAGGTATTTTGAGAGACAGGCTCCTTGTTTGCTCTTGGTGTTGATTTTTTTTATTGGTGGCCATTTCCCCTCCAAAATTTTGTTCCGAGTCTTCACATATGCAAAAAGTAACCAAAAATAAAACTTCCCCCACTATAGCTCATGCAGGTCTGGGGTCTGCACTGGAAATCCTACAATTGGTAGATTCAGGTGGGAAAATACAGGAGAGAGTTCCCCCAGAAGGTCCAGTTCCTACAAATATTTGGTGCAATCATGGTGGCCTTTTGTCTAACACCACATTTCAGCACAAGAGACGTACTTCAGCCAACATGGGAAGAGGAAGTAGATAATCAGAATTTTGTGGTATTTACCAAAAAGACCCTTCCTTTACCATCAAACAGTTCCTTTAAAGCTTACCCCAAGTCTCCAACTGGCAATTTATATTAAGGAAATAATATTTAAAGTACTTCTAACAGAATGAAAATACACTGTTAGAATATTTTCACTACAAATACACCCTTCTGTATGATGAGGTGATTTCTTCTTTGTGGGGCCTTTAATTTATCTGCTCTAGGTGACAATTATCAAGCAGAAATCAAAGCTATTATTCTTTTAATCTAATCAGCTATGGTCTAGTTTACTTCCAGATGTATCCTATTGACTAGAAAAGAAAACTCTGATAATTCACAGTTTCTCTGGGATCGGTGTGTCATAATTTGATTAATTCCCTCCTCATCTTCTTCTTGCTTTCTAATGTTATAAATCAGCCTAATCAAATTATTGTCACTTTCTCTGTACAGGCAGAAAAAAGACAGATTGTCTTTGCTGTCAGCAGTTGGCAGAAGTCTGAAATAAAAAGTTTGTTAAAACTTAGGAACAAGCAAAAAGTACAGACTCAAAAAACTGTAGAATCCTTCCAGTGCTCCATAGACAGGGTATATATTAATCATTCATACAATTCCATCTCCTTCTTACTCTCTGTCTTACTTAAATGCAGGAGTTTTGAATCAAATTTATCATTGTAAATAACCAGAGCAGGAGGAAAAGAAGAGGAGATTTCTGCAAAAGCAGTGATTCATGAGGGAAAATTTGATTTTGCTTGATATGTCTTGTCTGAATCTCTTTTAAATTGCTGAGCCTGGAGGCCATATTTCATTTTTGTTTGTTATCCAGTGCTTGTCTGGAGCAGCCCACAGTGCTGCAGTGGAGGAAACACGGAATGCCAGCGTTCTTCCCCAAATCAAAGCCTTATTTCCTTGGGAAACAATTCTCCTTGGAAGTGCCTTTGGCTCCCATTATATTCCATGTGCAGTTTTTGCTAAGAATCACATCTTCCCTCATTTTATAACCCCAAGGTGCTCCAGTGATTAATCTGGTTAATTTAAGTGTGAAGAGCATGCTTAGGTCGAACTTTTGATTTTACTGACTTTTCTAGAAACTTTTCGAAAGAGAAAGTGCAACTAATCAAAAATCTTCTTGCTGCCAATATTACATAATGAAACTAAATCACAGAATTATATAGTAACTGGGAATAATCTGATTCTGAGGATGTTGTGATTTATTTCCCCCAACATGAGAGGAGTATTAGGGAATAAGGGACAGAAACCTCACCTGGAGTAGTTTTCTATCTATAGATTCATTTTGAAAATGACAAAATAACATTAGAACAGATTGTACAAATGAGAAGGAAAATAATTCACTTTTATGTAAGTGTCATTATGTTTGGTTTAAAGCTGACAAAAAGCAAAAATGAGAAGAATTGCAATGAAGTCTATAATATCACTAAATGAAAACACACACTGATGAAAGCTCAGGATTGATGCATGGTGGGTAACCTTTCCACAGAATGAGAAGAAAGTCTGCATATATAGGAATAAAATACTACAAACTTGTACAAAACGTGTTGCTTCACTTACAGAACATCTTTGCTCCTGTTCCTCCTCCAGCTGTGGTTCTTGCACTGGAATGTTGCAGCTCTGGGCAGGCATTAAGAAAACTGCCACACTTGCCCAGCCATTAGACTGTAAAACTTTTATTCTCCCATTAAAGCAGTGGGAGATGAGCCTGGACCAGACTGTCAAATGCAACTGCTCCAGAAAGGGAAAAATCCAGGAAAATGGAGCTAATCCAACACAACTGCAGCATTAGGGACTCTTCTGTTCTGCTTAGTGACAGAGGGGGCAGGAAGGTGGGTTTTATCTCTTCTGGTTTTGGTGATATCAAGTAAATTCACTGCCAGTGCAGCACTGGGAAGCAAAAGGCTTTCCAAATGATCAACACTGATATTTTACCAACAGCTCCTTGGCCCCTTGTCCTCACCAGACACATCCTCTGCTGTGACTGCTGAAGAATTTCCAACCAGTGGAAGAATTCACAGGTGTTAGGAGTCTCCCTCTTTTCTTCTTCATGGAGAGAGAACAGAAAGTTTGAGTGATCTTCTTCCCTTGTCAATATTTTTGCCTAATCACTCCAGAGCTGAATCTGGCTGGCTTTCTTCATTGTGAAAGCTCAAAAACTAAATTCCACAAAAAACAATTATGAGAGGGATTCAAAAGGCTTGTTAATGGTGAGTAACACCATAATAATTTTTTAATTGAGCTACTCACAGATGTAAATATTTCACACAAATGTTCTGGAAAAAATCCCCAATAACAACAGAAAACACTGGAAAGTGAGCTGGGAAGATCAGGTGAAACTTAACATTGACAGCTGAATTCTGTTCCCTGTGGCAAATATTTCCTCCATCACATTCTCTGCAAATATATTTTTTTACAAGCTTCTTTGTTAAAAAAAAAAAAAAAAAAGAAAAAAAAAAGTAGAATTAACTACATACAATCAGCTTTCTTGAGGCTTGACACTTAGAAAGTCAAACCCATGTAGTCTAAGCCAGAGAAAAGTTGATATAGACATGAAATGAAGGTGTACTCATGAGATGAGACTCAGGGTGCCTAATTAAGGCTCCACTATATCAAGGGAAGAACATCAATAAAAGCATCAATTATTACTAAAATAATGAAACTTCTGTGAGTAAAATGAGAAAGTTGCTTCACACCAGCCCACAGAAAATAAAGGAGTACCAGGACTTGCACTCCTTGGATGAGCTCAGACAGGGGATGGTTTCCAGCACATCTGTGAGACACAGTGGGAAACAGCTGTCTCATTTGCAGGCCGCTCAGATGTCAAGCAGCCTCATGAGTTCAATCACAGATTTCCTCTCCTAATAGCCTTACTGCTTCACAAGTGGGAGGTGCTGCTCCTGGACTTCTATCACCAGGGAAATTAGAGATGGCTGTGATGGAAGGATATAAAGGAATGTCTGATCAGGCCAATTTCCAGCTCCAGACTTCACTGGATTCATTCACTCAGAAGGCACTTCCTGCTAACTGTTAAATGTTAATTAAGATCAGGACTACAAGTGCAAAACCAGTAGCTTTCAACCCCACTAATTCTAACCCAGTTCTGACTACACAGTGTTTTGAAGGTAATGCTGAAATGTTGGCGACACAAGAGGGAAATAAAAACCCAAGAAAAGTAAATGATGAGTAAGAAAACAATTGCTCACCTCAAAAGAGCCCCTAAGTGATGGCAACAGCCACCACCCTCCACCCACCCAGTTTTATTTATGAGCAGGATGTCAGATGGTCTTGTCCCATCTTCCTCTTCTGAGTTCTTACTGCCTGAAAATAGGAAGATCCCAGCAGGATCCCACCTCCTCTCAATTATCCTTGTTTGTTTGTTTGTTTGTTTGTTTGTTTGTTTTCCTTGCTGTTTATCTTTTTTAGGTGTTCAAGACGATTCAGTTTATTTGTAATCACTTGTGCTCATGTTTTCCTTACTGAAATGAACACACCACAGCCTATCACAAGTTGTTTGTAAATTCCTGTCTTTGGGATGGGGCATAGTCACAGAAAAGTATGTCTAACAATATCCCCAGTAAAATCTATTTAGTTTATGAGTGTGGCCAAAGTATTAAATCTTTTATTTTTTCTCTCTTATGTATATTTTTGCCTGAGAAATACTCCCAAAACTTGCATCAGAGGTAAGACAAAAATGAATATTAAATATATAACTTATTTTTATCTTGGCCTGAATGGCGTAGAGATTAGGACCTACAGGAACCTACAGATCTCTGTGATCCAGAACACCAATAAAAAACCAACCAAATTAGGTGTATTGAAAACTATGAAGAAATTTCCTCTTGCCTAAGAATTCAGAGGTTGATGACAATAATATGTATTTCTCTAACATGAATAAACCTTAATTTACTCTACTATAGCTGAAGATGAACAAACAGAACTATCAGACTGAAATTAAACCTTTCTCCTCTACTGCTACAAGGGAGATAAGTGGGATATGAGGTAGGGAAGGATTTTTAATATACTCAAATATCAAGCCCTAAATAATAAAAGAATAAGAAACCTCTACCAGTTATTATTTTCTAGATTTTCTCTCATTCTCTTTTTGTCTCATTTAAGCTCATTTCTACATTGAAACAAAAATTCCCTGCTCCCCATCTGCTTTTTCTTCTGATTTGTTCCCCTTTTCAACCCCCAGGAATTTAATTCCCACCAGGAGCTCACAAAGCACAACCTCACAAACCTATTTTCATCAAATGGAAAACTAAGCAAACAAATTCATAAGGGCCACAATTCCTTGAATCCATGGATAAGCAAGAGATCTTTATAAAGTCATAAAATATTTCCTGGGTAGCTTCTTGAAATAAAAACTTTCTGAGAGAACAAGTGAAATCCTGTGATTGCCTCATCCCCACATGTTCAGCAGAACCTGAAGGGCATTTAGCTGATGCAGATGGTTTGAAAAGGTAATGTTTAAATCAGATGCAGGCTTGAGTCTGAGAGGGAACAAATATAAAATATGTGGGTTTGAAGTACATGGAAACACACAAATTGTTGCAGACAGGAGAGCGGCTGCAGGGATGCTCAGTGTATAATATAAAATCAGGGACTGCTTTGGGCTGGAAAGGAACTTAAAGATGATCTTTTTTCACATCCTGCCATGGGCAGGGACACCTTCCACTAGCCCAGGGTGCTCCAAGCCCCATCCAGCCTGGCCTGGGACACTTCCAGGGATCCAGGGGAAGCCACAGCCTCTCTGGGCACCCTGTGCCAGGACCTGCCCACCCCCAGAGGAAAGAATTCCAGTGCTGCAAACATATTTTATCCACTTTTCTTAAATCTCTCTGTAAGAACTGCTGCAAGCTTTTTCTCCAGTAGGTAATATTTTCACTTCTACCAGCAGAGATCTGGGAAATGAAATAAAGCATCAATGTAGTTCGTTCCTGAAATAGTCACAAAATTGTCATATTTCTAACTTGACAGAAACTGCACTTTCTAGTCTATAGACTATTTCAATCTTCAAAAAGTTCCTTCAATTTAGGAGAAACATTTGTGGCAAAGGAGCTCTCAGGAGCTGCACATTTGAAGTAGTGATGAGTAATCTTCGACATTTGGACTCCGAGTTCTAAAAACTCTGTTTTGCTGAAGGGAGCCAGGAGTGGGGAAAGGACGGCTCAATGAAAATGTCAGAGGCTGTGTTCTCCTGGAGGCCTGTCTGAATGCTGACAAAGTCCTTTTCCAATTTCCTTTAAAATGGATTTGGGAAACGTTTATTAGTTCTTCCTGAAGTGCCTGTAATTACTTTGTCTGTGCTGCTAGGCCTGCAGGCTGCTTTGCACAGACATCTCTTGTCCTCCTGTGCCGTGTGCTCTGACAGGAGATATTAACTCTCCCATAGAGCAAAAAAGTTCAGATGGAATTTGGGATCCTAATCTATGCAAAGTTGCTGCAGCTGATAATGAGAACGCCTTCAGATTTTAAAAGAGTATATTTATATCACAGACTCATTTAGGTTTGAGATAATGGAGTCTAAGTTGTGTCCAATGCCCACCGTGTCCCCAGCCCAGAGCACTGAGTGCCACTTCCAGCCCTTCCTGGGACACCTCCAGGGATGGGGACTCCAAACCTCCCTGGGCAGCCCCTGGCAATGTTTAACAACCCTTTTCATGGAGAAATCCCTCCTGGTGTCCAAGCTGAGCCTTCCCTGGCACAGTTTGAGGCCCTTTCCTCTCATCCCATCACTTATTCCTTGGGAGCAGAGCCCAACCAAGCTCCAAAGTCCTTGAGGCCCTGGTATAAAAACTTCCTGATATAAAAGTGGATATTCTTTCTGGCCCTGGGTTCTGGTGATTTTATAAACCCCGTGGTGGAAGAGCTCTTAAAGCAAACATCACTCTTCAGCAGGGTGGGTTTTATGGAGTATGGGTACACTGGCCTTTGAAGCAGTTCTTCACCATCCTCACTTAGCTATTCAGTCCATTTTCTTAAAGTCTGGGAAGACAAAAGAATTCAGTTCCTTCTTAGAAAAATTCACAAGCAGAAGATGCTCTCCAGAGAGATTTCTTAGGCAATAACTAGAATTCAATCCACTGGATCAGATTAGAGCCAGTCTAACCCCAAATCCTCCAAATTCTGTCTCTGCCTGCTCTGCTGTTCAGATCTGCTCCTGATGCAGTGTTTGGTAAGGCAGACACAGCTGTACATCCCAACTGGGGATTCATGTGGGGAAGAAATATTTCTGCACCAGCCTGAAATAAAACTACACCCCAAGGTTCACGGGGGAGAAACCCTATCTGGCCTCAAGTAATTGTATCAGAGCTTTTCCAGTCTCCATGTTAAAGTAACAGCCACAGGCCAATTTTAGAAATAATCTCTGCAATAGGATTGATTTCCCTGATGATTTTGGGGTCTTCAATATATTTCCATGCCTATAGAACTATTCATAAAATCTTGTTTTCAGGAAAATACCTCATTTGTTGTCATTAATCCACTTAATTCCAAGTATTCATATGTTTTAGAAGTCTTTAGGCTTCTGATTTGCATCATTAATACAAGAAAAATCTCCATTAAATATTGCATTGTAATAAGTTCTCTTACACACAAAGGTATTAGAAGAAAATTTCAACTTCAAGTCCTGGACTCTGTTAATTTTCTGTCAGGAACTAAAACAGTTTTCCAGTGGTAAATTTAATCAATATCCTATAATACTCTTCTGAGCTGTCATTTAAATGTTTATCACAAGTTATCTCTGTGAAATGGCCCAGGAGATTGCAGAGCAGGTATTTTTACTGCTGGTATCTGCAGACCAATATCCTGAGAGAATAACCCAGAACAGCATCAAGTTTTAGGCAAAAGTGGATTTACTTTGGGAATTTATTTTGTGAATTTACTTTGTGGTTCCTTTTAGTGTCATTCCTGATATAAAAATGGATATTCTTTCTTGACATTAAGCATTAATTTATTTAAAAATATGATAAACATCACGATATTTAATCCCCCTGTGATTCTATTAAGTAACTCCAACATTCAGTCAAAAAAGCAACCTGCATTGATTAGAAGAAATAGGAGTTTTATAAAGTCAACACTGCTTGAAAATTACTATTTCATTATTCTGGATCTGTTTAATTGAGTTGGATAAGATAATTCATAGCCAAAAAACTCAGCTTCAATTTTTCTTGACCACCTCTAGGAAAAAAAAATTTGCTGAAAGCACATAGAACTTTGCAATATTTTCATTTTCTATTCCACAGTAACCCTGAGTTATCTTCTGTAATGAAACTTGAAAGCATAGTGCTGATAATGTTTCCAAAATGAGACTTTCCCAGAATTATTAAATTGGAAACAAAAGCAAAAAGTAATTCTGCAGAGATCAGCTTTTCCATGGTTTTTGAACATATCCCTACCTTGAGTTAAGTTCATGAGCAGGAATGCAATGAAACTCTACCATTTTTCTTTTCTTTCCTTTTTTTTTTTTTTTTTTTTTTTTTTTTCTCATTTTCTGGAAGTACAGTCTACAAACCAGGTAACAAGACCAGGCGTTCCCTGGTTTGCCATTTGGTTTGGAACTGATCTCTGCACATCTCAGCCTAAGTACTTTGGAGAAGAAATGTTATTCTTTTTCATAAACCATCTTTTAAGAGGGCAATTTCCCACAGCCATAAAACTTACCTAAAATCATCCATATAAACTTTGAAAGACCTCACTGATTGAAATTTATCTGTTTACTTCACTGCTGTGGCTTAAAAATCATTAATCCATTGCCTATCCCCAAAAGAAAGGTGTTGCAGTAGAGCAGTTTGAATTTGGGTCTTTTTTTTTTTTAAACATCAAATATTTTAAATACTTTTGAGACACCAGAAATGCACTGGCTCAAGGATCAGCATCCCCTGTCACTTCAGAGTGATTAAAGAAAACATTCTCTAGGAGGGAAAGGTCAAATGGACAAATTATTGCTTCATACCCCTGAGCTGATTTTTAAAAGTTTAGGAAATTGAGGAAGATTTTTTGTGCATATAGATTGGTTCTGTATATCAGAAAACATTAAAAGGAAGCATTTTACATCATCTAATTTTCAATGTGCATCTGGATTCTCCTTAAATTTATCTAATAAGGTTCTGTTTCATAAAGATTTTCCAGACTGATTTTTATTCCTTTTCAATTAAACATAAGAGACCAATTATAAACAGGCTTGTGTGTCATAATCATCACATGCTTCAGTAGAGTGGTAGGAAATTACGTGGATTTAGAGTCTCCCAGAGGAACACATTGCTGTCAAACAACAATTGACTGCCAGAGCAAAAACCTAATTCCATTATTGGCAGAAGGGATAATGTGGATTTTTCCTTTATCCAATTCCACATTTACAATATCCAATCTGGAGAACCACCTTGGCTCAGGTCAGGCATCTATTTAGATCAATCTTGTGCCAATCAGACTCAGACCAGCAGTTCTGACTCTGCAGGATTTAGGAACATTTACTGTTGTCAAGAATTTACCAGGAGATGCCCTCAGAAATTTCCTGAATTATGGAAGTAGTAAATTTAGCAGCAGGACAAGAGGCACCAAATATTTTGGTTTCCATTTTTCATTTCAAAAAGGTCTGGAAAAACACATTCAATTATTACTGAAACTAAAAAGCCCACATATACTGAAAAAAAATTTGAGAATTAGACTTGTTGGGGAACTTAAACTGAGAGGTACGAGTTTAAAAACTCTGAGAAATTAAAAGAAATAATTTGGCCAATAATTACAGAGCTTTAACTTGAATTTCCTGGGAGTTTTGATTATATAAATTCTCAGACTCTGTTTCTAGATTTCCAGAACATTTATGTGGAATTTTTAATGAACCAGCTGATCCTGTCACAAATATAAGGAAAAGGAGGAAAAATAGAGTCAAAGAATAATAAAGGTTGGAAAAGATTTTTAAGATGACCAAGTCCAACCATCAACAGAGCATTGTGTTCCCCTCTAAGCCATGTCCTCAAGTGCCACATCTACAAGGTTTTTCAGCACTTAAAGAAATAATTCAATTCCAATATTTGAAAAGACACCAGAATATTTTTTCCAAAGGTCCTATAATTCTCCATGATTATGTTGAGACTGTGCCAAATTTACAGAGATGTATGAAAACCTTCTTTTGGTAGGAATCACACAACAAGGTCTCTTAAAAAGGCCATTCCTCACAGTGGCCAAAGGAAACTTCTTGGTGCAGGAAGTTTTAAGATCATGCTCCATGTAGAAACTCTTCATTAATTTTCCTCCTGCCCAGCAGATAATTCTTACAGGAACTTCTGCAGCTCCAAGTATGGCATGGACAGTTTCCTGATGCTTATCCTCTTCCACATAGTCAGATTTTCAGCTTAAAAATGATCTCTCAGGGAGAAAAGAAAATATTGTTTAAGAAAAAAAATATTAGGTGCAAAGTGAAAGTCAAAAATCAATAGAAAGTCCTAAATATAAAGAAAGGAAAATGGCACTGGGGGGAAAAATCCTTCCTTTGATCAGAAAGGCCATTTAAAATACTATGGCCTACAGTTATTTTTAATTACGTTTAAAAGCATAAATGAGGCTTAGCATTATAGAAAGTAAAAGATTAGCACTGGACTATAAGTCACATATTTTCTGTAAGTTTGGGGATAAAATTCTTTGAAATGTCTATGGCATTGTTAGCATTTATAATATAAGGCAGGTTTTCACTGCTGGTAAATGAAAATCAGAGGGGTTCCCATCAGTTTTAAAATTAACAGTGCATTTCAAATTCTCACATTTCTATTTTTAAAGAAAACTGACAAATTAATTTTATTTTCAAATATTACAGGAAGCTTCAAAATTAATTACGGAAGACAAAGTATTAAAAGAGAAAATAATCAAGCCCAAATGAACTTTTAATGCTCAGCACATCAATTATTGTCTTTGTGCAAAAACTAAAATAGAGCTCATGAAAAAAATCTGCCCCCGTTCCATCTCAGACGGTTTAAAAATTGAGGGATTCTTTCGTATTTATTTTATAGAAAATAGAAAATTGTTGTTTCCAAAGTTTTTAAGGGACATTTTCTTTTTAATCGGCACAAAATCCACCGAATATGAACATGTAAACAGTGCCAGAGTATGGAAAAACCCCAATTCTTGCTCTGTATGGTCTCTAGAAGACCATACAAACATTTTGCGACACAGCTGAGTGTCCACACTGGGATTCTGACAAAGGGTGGGCTTGATGATCTTTGAGTTCTTTTCCAGCCTTAATGACTCTGTGATTCCATGAATAAATAAAAGTAGGAGATTGCAAAATATGCTTTTTTTAGTACAAACCACATTTGTAGCACTCGAATTGTTGTATTTTCCAAATTTGTCTCTATTTAGTCACACCATGTTGGACAGAGGAAATGATGGATCTATGGGTTATGTAAATGAGATTGGTGAACCAAAATATGCCATAAATCCTTAAAAATGCTCACACTAACCAGTGGCAGAGATGAAAACTCTTCAGTGGAATTGGAAAAAGTACTTGAGCTCAAGTTTCTTTCTGGCTAAACTGGAAAGCCATTCAGAATCAGGGGAGATGGTTATTTCTCTGCTGGTCATACTTCCAGTCTCATTTCTTCCAATAAATTATTTATGTGAGCATTTACTGATTAAAAAATCCCAAATAAACTACACTAAGGGACCTTTAGATGCTTAGTATTGAATTTTCTGTTATTTTTTGTCCTTTCCTTAAAAGCAAAACCCTCACTTAGCCACCAAATGCCTCTACAAGTCCATTACCAGGGGTAAGGCTGTAGCACAGAAAACTCAATGGATTATGGGACAGGGAAAATGGAAATGAGCCTTTCATTTAACTGAAACATTCCCCTAATTCTTAATTTAACAATATAATCTCCTGGAATTTGGAGGGAAGGTGAAAATTCCCAATAAATGCCATGTGGCACAAGTGTGAGAAGCTCCTTGCCATGTGGGGACACTGGAACAGGAGTTTTGGGAGCAATGTAAATATCCACAGTTTCCCCCATCCTCATAATTACTATATTTAAATAAATTTAAATATTTTCTTGGTTACTGGCTCTGTAGCCTACAAATGTTTCTTCAAAACATAAGGATCCACCTTCTGATATTTGCTGGCTGCTTCCCAAAAGAAGTTCTGCTTCACTTGGCACTTTCTCTGTATGTTCTAATGATTTTAAAGCCTACCCTTATTTTAGAAAATTGATTCTAGCAGGCAAAATATGTTATTTCAATTCTTCCCAGACTCCAATAATGTTATATTTAAGCTGTTACAGCAAATGGCAAATTTTCATTTTTAAAATAAGGGAAAACACAGCTTTTTATGAGTCTAACCCTATTTCACTGTTAGCAATGTATGAAAAAAGCAGAAAAAACATTTTAGAGATCATTGGTTTGTCTTCTCATCCCAGTGTGGCTCTTTTTGCGGTGTTTTTAAAAATACTGATATGAAAGTTAAATAACTCAAGAGCTGAAAACATAAATTAGGGTAAAATTCTCATTTAAGGATCAGCAAAATTTCTTCATTTACTTAGAAGCAAGTGGTGTGGAAATGAAAAACAAAATCTTAAAGTCAATATGAAGTGAAATGAAAGACAAAGTGAATTAAAATGTAATAAATTCCCACTTACATCACTCCAAACAAGGCTTTTAATTTTTCTTCATTAGGAATTTTGCTGCCCTGGACACGTGAGGAAGATCTGTAGGGTCACAGTAAAGTTGAGATTAGACAGGACCTGGAGGAGTCACCGTAGCAAATTTGTCCTATCTTATTAGCCCTTTTCCAGACTTTTTTTTTTACTTTTTTTTTTTTTTTCTCCAAGGACTGAATAAACTGGGATTGCTCAACACAGAGAGATTAAAAAAAAAAAAAAAAAAAAGAAAAAAAAGTAGTAAGGAAAAAAAGAGAAAAAAATAGAAGAGAGCTCTGGAATATTCAAGCACATAAATTTGTACAAAAAGAAGAGGAATGGTTTAATGTGAATTTGGGATTAATGGTGAACTAGAAGACATTCTTGGAATTAGAGAGCTCTCTCTAAGCTGCAGTTGAGCCAATGATCACTGTGTAAAAATAATCAATTTGTGCCTCCCCTTCTAGGCCAAGATCTGCTCCCCAAGTTTCATTTCACTCATTCTTCTCACATAGAAGTTTCACTGAAAAGTGACATCCTGAAATGCCTTTAGCGTGACACATCCACAGCAGGCAGGGAACTGCACTTGTTTACAGATTATTGCAGCACTGATGCTCTGACTGGAAGGGAATTCCTGTATCCACTTAGGAATTGTTCTGAATAAAACTCCAGTGATACATTACCTAAAAAATGTCTTAAAAAAAGTCTCCATTCAGAAACATCCTTTCTTCATGTCACTTCATATTAAGCCAGATGAACCACTTGTATTGCAGATGTTTTCTACCTTTCAGCTCAGAGAGCTGAATTCTTTCTCAGTGCTGAGAAGTCAAAAATCCAGGATAAAGTCATGGAATGATCTTCATTGCCCCTGGCAGTGCCCAGGTTGTAAATAAAGGTGTAATACAAAAGAGCAGCTGCCCACTGAACTCACTCAAACTGGTGAAACCTGGCCATGACTGAATTTAGGCAGAGCTCTGGGATATTATTTTTTTAAATGAGAAGGAGAATGCTTTTTAAATTATTGTTTTCCTTCTGCAAGTAATTTCTCTTCCTTATTACACACTTTCCTCAGCTGGAGTAGGAGTTTAAGTGTCCAATTACTAATCTGACAACTTTTGTCTGATGTTGTTACAGTCATAATAAAGCACTCTCAACGTACACACTGGATGTTCTCTGATTTAATTCTGTGCAAACATTTTCCACAAAAAGCACTGACTTTAATAATCTGTTTTCTCTCAGTGTTTTAGAATTCACTGTCCAGAGAGCTTGCAGGCTCTTCCTTACCTTCAGTGTGTTGCGCCTCTGGGGACAGGGAACTGTCCCTGGGGAATCCAAGTTTTGTACATAATCACGTTGTAACACTGAATTGCCAATTGCAACACTAAATTACTAATTTTAACACTTAACAGCTAATTGTCAAATGCTTAAAGCGCAATGAGGTTCATCTCTCCTTGATCTTCAAAGTCAAATTTATTCCTTCCCCAAATCTTTCTTCTACTTTGACCTAAATTACCTGGCTTAGTTGGATAAGCAAAATTCAGAATTAAGATGACCAAGTCCAACCATCAACCCAGCATCGTGTTCCCCTCTAAGCCATGCCCTCAAGTGCCATATATACAGGGTTTTTGAGCTCTTAAATAAATAATTCATTTCCAATACTTGAAAAGACACTAGAATATTTTTTCGAAAGCTGCTTTTGAATTTCATTGTGGACCAGCTTTCTGAATCAGAGTGAAAACTTGTCTTTTCCAGAGTTTGACATCAGTGTTCTGAAAATGGATTCTGCCTTGGAATGTAAAGATCCTGGAATGAAGGAAGGCTCAGGAGGAAGGCTCAGGGAAAGTTTTCAGTAGAGCTTGGAGGCTTTTCTGTAGTGGGAGAGAGAGGGAAGCCACCAGATGTTGGGGTGTTCTTGCAGCAGACTATAAAATGAGCAGGTGTTAACAGCAGGAGGAAGAGCCAGGAACTCAAAATTAATTCTGCACCATTTTCTTCCCAGAGACAATTAAACAAAATGTGGAACCACCATTAACCCCAGAAAAAAAAACAGAGCTGCAATCCACTCAGTTTATTTGCAATACTTGTGCAAACAAAAAGCTTGGGGGAACCTTCAAGAGTAAAACCCTTGCAGAGGAATGTTCAGCTTTGGGAGACTGGTACAAGTCTGCCAGAATTTGAGGTGATTTTTCCACCAGTCTCTTTCTCCAATGTTCTACAAATCCCTTTCAGAGAACTTCTCCCTAAGGCTTTGTTTTCTAATAATCAGTATTTAACATATGGAATCATTCTGTCTCAAGAAGTATGTTCTAAACAACATCCTCTCAGGGTAAATACAACCATCAACAGAAATTCTTCTCTAAAATTATCCAGCCCAAAAGCTTTTCATTTTAAATGCCAAAGATTGCAAGGAAAACTTGAGTGTTTTCTAAAATAATTAATCTATTGGGTCATATTTTATTCCTCAGGATCAGATAAGTCTCCTGCCAAATACAGAAAATCACCTCCCTAGTGTGTCTCTGCTTTTATTCCAGGATCAGAGTTGTTTCTACATAGAATAATTATTCCTGCCTGTTAATTAGGAATAGGTTCAACACCACACAACTGTATAAAGCTAAAGCAAAGCTAGACCTGGTTTCAGCCCTAGATGTGTTTGAAGTAAAAGAAATCAGGAAGCTGGAACATTAAACAGAATATTTTCAGCCTAAAATAATAAAGAAGATCAGTTCTACTGTACATGGAACTAGGAAAAGACAAACTAAGATTAAGCTGGCTGAGTTTTAGGGAGATGGGGCAACAATTCCAGCTGCCTTCCCAGGAATATCCACTGTCAGGTCATCCAGGTGGGGCTGGGCTGAACTGCTGACAAGATCCCTGGAAAATAATTATCATTAAGTAAAAGTAAGGAAAGAAATTCTTCCAAATACTTTTTGGGTTTTTTTATAGATTCACACAGGAACATAAATGTGTATTATTGAGGGTGAAACTGCTGCTCATCCAACATTTTAGGATAAAGGGTAATGATCAATTTCAATGGAAGTGTGACTGTAAAAACACCAGTATTCAATGGTAATCATGGCTCTGGGAAAGGTGGAGAGAAGTGTAAGTCAATCTGAAGTATTTTCCTACTCAGAAAGCTTTCAGGTGTGTCTGAGATGTTCTTTTCCTTGAATGACAGATAAACATATCCTGGGAGTGGTCCAGGCCAGGCTGGATAGGGCTTGGAACAACCTGGGGCAGTGGAAGGTGTCCCTGCCCATGGCAGGGGGTAGCACTGGATGGGATTTAATATCCCTTCCAGCCCAAATAATTCCATGGAAAAAGTACTTGAGCTCAAGTTTTATAGGATTCTGCTGTGATCCTATAAAATCTACCAAACTTATTTTTCTTTTTTCTTTTACAAAATGATCTTGAGCAATAACTGATCAATAACCAATATTTATTAAAAGTAAATCTTAAAATCAAAAGATCGACCCTATGGCACCTTTTGTGGCTGCCTCTTCTTCCTTCACGAGACCTTCTGGTTTGAGCAGTAGAGTCCTGGAGCATAAAACAATTGACTGGATTCAGTCACAGGAAATTCAACAGCATTGAACCCAGAAACTGCTCACTGCAGTTAAAAAGGTGATGGAGTCTTATTAAACACAGAGAATTTCTCTGTCCATCTTCAAGCTCTGCATGGCATCAGAAGAACAGATTCTACCAAAGTATTTAAATATCTGCTCACTCAGCTCAGCACACCACTGCATATTCCAGAATCCTTTAGCACAAAGCAGGACAAGAAGTCCCAAGGAAAGAAAAATGTCACCAAGGATATAAACCTTCAATTTATGGACAGCCAAAGTAATACCTTAGAAATAACCTGCCAGAAATAATTAGTATATTGGTTTTAATAATGAGGAATAAGGACAACAGTAGATTTATCTTATCTGTTAAAACAGGGCCCACTGTAAATCCATCAGGGGGTTTAATCAGACAATGAGATGCTCTGGGAAGTCTCCTGAGCTCTGCTCTGCCTTGTATAAGCACATTTCAGTAATTGTTTCCAGTGCCCTTTGTACTGCCTAAATGAATGATGAATAGTTATTAAATGCACAGCTCAGAAGGGTTATTTATGTGACATATTTCACAAAAATGCATGTTTAATTAAAAATCAGCAGTGCAATTATGAGCATCATAAAGGAGGTAACAAAAGCAATATTAAACTGTTAATTAGGAGTTTTTTCTCTTCGAAAGGAAGTCAAGGCACTCTATGTGCATGCATAAAATCCGTCATTGAAGGTATTTTACTTACTTCTGTTGGTATTAGCAAAAATATTAATCAAAATGTGGAAGAAAAGCAGCTTTTCACTGAATGGTCCTTTTGGGATTAAAGACTTTTTGGTCAAAGAATCAGCTAATTTTTCTTTAATTTGATTTCATGTCTTATACCTGCTCTTTCCAGGTAGCAGGTAATCTTAGAATCATGGAATCACTGGATGGTTTGGGTTGGAAGGGACCCTAAATCCCATCCAGTGCCACCCCTGCCATGGGCAGGGACACCTTCCACTAGCCCAGGGTGTTCCAAGCCCTGTCCAACCTGGTATTGGACACTTCCAGGGATCCAGGGGCAGCCACACCTTCTCTGGGTACCCTGCTGACTTCCTGGCCTCCAAAAGCAAATCAAGAAGTACTAAAAATGGATTTCAAAATGAGAAGATTCATATAAACACACCATAATTGTTGAAGCAGCATTTTTGATATCTAGTTGTGCTTTCTGGCCACAAAACAACACAACTCACCAGCCCCACACCTTCCAGTTAGGGAGAGAACTGGGAGGTTTTGTGTCATTACATATGTTTAAATTCCATTTACTTTTTATGCTGTGCTTCTTCATCCATCACCATGATCCTGCAACCTAAATATTAAAAAGGAAAACAAGAATAATCTCTTATTTTTGCAATCAGGTTAAACATTCCTCATGAAGACACACTTGTTCAAGTATTCATTCAGAGCTGATAAGCTTCATGCATTTTTGAAGAGCCATTTTCTGCACCAGTCACCAGCAATGTCACATTGTCAATGCAGCAGTGATATTTCTACACGGAGCACACATTAATCAGCAGCACAAATAGATTCCTGTAGTTAAAAATGCAAACAAGAGTCTGTAGGAATCTGGCACTGGCCTGCAGGTTGATGATACCCAAGTCACAAAAAAAAAAAACCCAAAAACCAAACATATTAAAGCCACTGAAAAAATACTGTTGGCTGAAGATAGGCCTGGGCAGGTAATGACTCCTCATGAAGGAATTTGGGATTCCCATTTAAAGGGCTGTGGACTAAAGCCACATTAATAGCTGGCAGTGCTCTAATAAGAAGTTAAAACTTCTTATTAAAGAGATTCATATCAGCTACAGGTCACTGTGAAAGGAGGGTTTAGATTCACAATGCCAGCTTTAAACTTTAAAAATCTGGACCAAAACTTGATTAGTTCATTAAATAACAGCACAGTGCATGCTACATCGAGTTCTTAATGATCATCCCCACAAACATTGAAATGTCAATTTTTAAGCCACGTATTCTGCCTGGTTCACACATTTACAGCACTATTAATGCTGTATTATTAGCAGTGATGTCTGTGCTTTTTGTTGGGTCTTGGTTGTGGCCATGAAGGTGATCAGAGATGTTGGAAGAGAAATGGGTTGTGTTGTTTTTCACTCAATCCCTCCTAGTTTACACTGATTTTCCCTCTTTCCAGAGGAGGTTTTGCCTCTGGATATCTTTTACCTTGGGTTTGGTTCGCTAAGCCATTGCTGTCACCCACAAAATCCTGCTCTGTCACCCCACTTCTACCCTACAACTTTTTATCATTCAGATGAAGCTGGCCCTTTTGTTCACTCTGAAGGGTCTTTATCTGGGAAATTCCTCTGGGTTTATGGAAAGGTTTTTTAAGGGATTAAGGTTCAGGTTACAGTTTTGGAGAGAGCAAGAGGAAAGCCAGAGCTCCAGTTAGACTTATCCAGATTTATTGTCACAGAGGTTGAATTGGGAAGAGTCATCCCTGCAGGATTTCTCTCTCTGTTCAATGATTTGGGGTCTAATCTGAGCAGTAAAGTTAAGTTTGTGAACAGGAAATAAATGTCCAGATCCACCAGAGCTGACCTTTAAAGGTATTGCAAAAGGAGGGCCAGGGTATGAATTCTCCCAAGCATTTTTATATCTGGACAACAGCTGAGGAATCTTGTCCTTAGTGTGGTAAAATTTTAAAGCTTAGGCAAGGGACTCTTCTGAGAACAAGATAAAAGCAGAGCTCAGGTCATGCCAGGACTGTTCAGGGCTGCCAGGGGCAGATAGAAACAGAAACAAAACCTCTCCTGTGATGTATTTCATCCAGGCTGTGGCTGAGATCTCTGGCAAAGGCTTAGGCAAGAGCTGGTGTGAGGCTTAAGGATGGGCTTATGGATCAGCTTGAGGGGAAAAAGCTCTTAAGCTTCAGATGAAGCAGGATTGGAAGAGGAAAATCAGGGAACTTGTAAACTGCAAAAAGGATATTCCCTGAGAAGTTATTCCTTTGGGCAATGATTTGTCTAAAGCTCAGTTGTGTATCAGGGTCAAGAGGAAAGAAAAGCCTCGAGCTCCAATCCCAGTGTCTCTGCAGGAGGGAACCTGGCAAGACCCTTTCAGTTCCTCCTTCCAAAGTGGGCAAAAATAACAAAATTGCGTATGCCCAGCTCATTCTTCTCAAAGTAAAGCATTCCCTTCTCTGGCTGAAATTGCCAGTCCTGACAAACTAAAGGCTCTCTCAGAAATGAGCTGTGTGTCCCTTTGCCATACATGATGACAGGGCACATTTAAAATCTGAGGCAAAAGGAGGAATCCATGCTCCTGTACCGTGAGATAACAGAATAACTTTCTTGGGAGATGGACAGCAGCAGTTCTGCACTCTCATTGCAGCCCTCCAAAGGTGCTCAGCTGCACATCAATATTTGGAAGAGACAAATTCAAATAATCTTTTTTAAAAAAATGTGCAGAAAGCTTCAGCAGTACTTCAGGCTATGAAATATGTATAGTACATTAAAAAAAAAAAAAAAAGGCATCTAAGCGCCTCTGCCCATGTGCCATGTAGCTCGCCTCTGTTTTGTACCCAAGGGGAACAGATACCTGTGCTACATTGACTGGAAAATGAGGGGAAACTTATTCCCTCTGGGAAGAAATAGGCTTGGCAATGGCTGCAATTTTGCTGGTTGATTTAGTCACAGTCTGTCTAGATGTGCTACAGTTTGTTTCTTAACAAGAAACTCTCTGCCTTTCCAATAAATTATACATTTGTGAGATTCCTCTGCTAATAACTGCATCTTTCACATTTGGGAGAAAAAGGCACAATTATTTGGTGACTGAAGGTAATTTGCTTTGTAATTTAGTTATTTTCCCTCGTGATTTAAACTGTATAATAGTTCCTAAAATGAATCAGAATCATAAATACTGCACAAATATATCTGCATTGAGACTTACTCTTCATGTGTAAATAAGGGAGGTAGAAAAAAAAAAGAGAGATTACCTGACTTGCTTAAGGACATGAAAATAGTTAAGGTTGCGGTGTGAGAGTAAGTGATGAATCCCAAGTCAGGCTGCTTCATTAGGCTACATTGTTATTTGCCAGAAAAATTAATCTTTTCTGCTACCAAAGAAAGATCAACAAGATTTTAATGATAGACACCACAAATATTTACAAGTGGACAACAATTGGAGAGTCCAGATGATTTTTGTATTCCACTGTGTTTAATTAAGGAGTAAGAAAACTGTTGTTAGACAGCTTAGGAAAAAAATCATCTTTTGATCAAGCAATCAAAGGAGTCCTTGAAGACATCCAAGCAATCCTTGCAAATCTTTAAACATTTTTCCCTACTGTAAACCTGCAACATGAGATGTCCAAATTTCAACTCATGTATTAGAGGTTGTTCTGTCATGAGTCTGATGCAACTTGTAGCAAATATTTCTATATTTCTCAGCATTTTGGAGCAAATATTTTGGGTTGAAACTCTGCCCTACATCTCTCTGTCCTGGATGTCCATTGAAAGACAAAGCTTGTCAGAAGAAGCTGTTTATCAAAGTGCTGCAAATTTGGACCAGTTAGAGAACAATGTTCTAACTTTTCCATTATATCATCCCTGAGATATTTAAAAGTAAGCTCCTTGAGGAAGAATATGATCAGCTTGAGTAGAAAATGCTGTTTCTTTGTTGCATTAACCATTGTTACTTTAATTAAACCATAATTTGAATTAAAGTTCATATCTCAATACCCATTTGAACCCACTGATTGATATTTTGTGTTTTTGCAAGCCCAACCCCTCTCCCCCAGCACTTTTCCCACGTGCTGCTCACTCACCTGTGAACAGAACTCCTGATATGTTTCTTCCAAGTTTAATAACCACTTATGGACCATGGTACACATACAGGAAAATCATGGGAGTCAGTGGTTTTTGAGCTGTGTCTTCAGGCTATTTTAGTTTGAATTGGCAACTTTAAGAATGGCAATATTTTTAGGATGTTTTATGTCTTTGACATATCATGTTTTATGTCTTATTTTCTGATATTATCATGTCTTTGTCATGGAAGAAATTACAAAAGACTGGTAGAGATAAGGATTTCCTTTCACTTTGTGTAATTATGAGGAAAGATTTTACTAATGCAACTCAAAACAAGGGTTCACTTTGGTCTCTCATATTTGCTGAATACCAGATATGTGTGGCTAATGTAACAACTGCTACTGCTTTGGAGAGACATAATGAAAATCTAGTTTAATTCCCTTTTTCTCTTAAAATTTCAGAGCCCTTCTGAATCACAGAATGATTAATCATTAAGTGAGATCACCAAGTCCAGCCAGCACCACGTCCCCCATTAAGTCACGTCCCCAGGTTGTTGGAGCACATTCCAGGGTTGGTGATTTCCCTGGGCAGCTCCCAGGGGATGGCAGAAGAAAGCCTTTGTGATACAGTTCCTGCCCCATGCAGGACACTATGAGCTGTGAAATCCTCAAGAGGGACTCAGGCAGAGATTAACAGCTGGGATCTGCAAAGTTCTCCTGTGTTAAGTGGACTCCAGAGTCCTGCAGGCTGGTGTTAGTTTATATGGGATCTCCAGCACAAGAGGGACCTGGAGCTCCTGGAGCCAGTCCAGGAGAGCACCAGGATGAGCAGAGGCATGGAGCAGCTCTGCTGGAAGGAAAGGCTGGCACAGCTGGGATTGTTCACCCAGAAAAGAGAAGTTTTGAGGTAACCTCATTGTGGCCTTGCAGTGCCTGAAGGAGCCAACAGGAACCATGGAGAGAGGCTGTTTCCAAGGGAGGGAGGGACAGGACACAGGGAATGGCTTCCCACTGCCAGAGGGCAGGGTTGGATGGGATATTGGGAAGGAATTGTTCTCTGTGAGGGGGGAGAGGCCCTGGCACAGGGTGCCCAGAGCAGCTGTGGCTGCCCCTGGATCCCTGGCAGTGTCCAAGGCCAGGTTGGATGGGTCTGGAGCACCCTGGGCTAGTGGAAGGTGTCCCTGCCCATGGCAGGGGTGGGATGGGATGGGTTTTGAGGTCCCTCCAAACCCAGGCCATTCCGGGATTCTCCCTCTGGAAGGATGAGGATGTGCCAGCTCTCCCTTGTGCTGCACTGCTATTCCCAGTTACAAGCCTGACACCTGATCCAGGACTTTCTTATTGAGTTATTTGGCTGCAATAGAGTCAAAACTTGGAGACCAGAAAGAACAAAACTCTCTGGAAGATGAATGGCAAGAAGAAACTGAAGCAGATTAGGGAAGATATGCTGGCTAATAACATGGTTTAATAGCCTATTACAGCACCTTAAACTCCACATTTTGGCAGCTGATTACTTGCTGGTGAGTTATTTCTAGGTGAGTTTGCCATTTGCAGAATTAGGGTTTGCAAGTGCCCTTTGTAGGGCCCTGCACTGGTGGCCCAAACACCGATTCAAGAATATTTCAGTAAAACAAGCTCTGATGCAGCTGTGCTGCACAGCAATAACTGTGCTCTCAGTGTGCCCTAAGTCAAACAAACTGCTCTGGAGGCATCACAGAGGGGACAATATTTTGAGAGATAAGCTATAGGGAAAGAAGAATTTCAATAGAATTCAGTTTTTATTCCCTACCTGGATCGCCTGCCATCTCATCATTTCCCATCTAATAAAGATAAAATAAGTTTATAAGGGTTGAAGCAGGAAACTGTTGTGTAGGTATCTTAATTTTATGGCTATGGCCATAAAAGAGAAATTAAAAGTGAAAATCTAGTATTTAAGCAGGTGTTTTAATAGGGTAAGTGGTGCATTTTCCTTTCTAATTTAACCATGTTTTGCAGCAGAACCTTCATTTGAAAATTTGTAGTAAGATTGGTCCTAAACTTGAATTATGTGTAGTCTTGAGAATAACTGTTAGCACAGTATTAGATTAAAAAGAAGCATATAAATTACAAAAAAAAAAGGATAGAAATATGGAGGCAATTATATTTTCATGTTTAAAATATTAATTTATCCTATGTGATGAATATCTACATAAATATATTAAATCACAGACAGGTTTGGGTTGGAAGAGACCTTGGAACTCATCTTGTGCCACCCCTTGCCATGGGCAGGGACACCTTCCACTCTCCCAGATTGCTCCAAGCCCATCCAATTGGAATATGGAGATATAAAATAAAATACACAGATCTATAGCTCACCTGAGCATTCAGACACCAATTCAATGAGATCCTAGAGGATGTGTTTTTCTCCATTTCCTTCACATTGCAACAAAAGTTATTCACCTGCAAAATCCCCCATAGAATGAAGATGTTGATGCTCCATGAAATCCATTTTCTATTCTGCAGGAGGCTGTTTATAATTATTTTCTTTATAATGAGCTAATCATATCCCAAATCTGTTACCTCACAAAGAATCTCCGAGCCCATTAGAGGAGATAATTCAGGAACAGACAGGAATAATCAATAGGATGTTCAAGTATTCCTTCTTTTGTTTGCCAGACAGCATTATTATGGAAATTATTCTGAAAACAGCAGCCAGGCTGAGGAGATCTCTGTTCTAATCACAGTAATTTGTCACATCAAAAAAGGCTCCTGAGTGGTGTTAGAGGGTGCCAAGTCCAGCAGTTCCCGAGAGCTACAATCCTACTGGGAGTTCCCGTTGTTCCCAGTTCAGCTGAAGCCCCACTCCCAGCAGGCTCCCACAGCATAAATGTGGGCATGACCAGACACACAGGTCCCTCCAGGCAGAAAGTGGTGCCTCTTCCAGCCCCAGTCACCACCCAACTTTTAGCCACCTACCAGCGATCCAGCAGCACTTTATCCACCCAAACACCTGCAAAGCTTGTCCAGGATGCTCTGTTTGTGATGGATCTTCAGCACTGATTGTCCATGGTCCCACTCCAGCTGCTGGCTCTCAGACTTGTTGGCTGATTGAGGTTTTCCAGCTCACTCCCCACAGCCACCCAGAAGGCAAAGAGAGGGATGAGTGAGGATAGAGGTCAGGATTTAGGATACAGGGCTTGGTAAGAGAAGCATATTCTCCTGCAACCTCCTCACCCTTGGCACCCCTCACCCTCTCTTTCCCCACATTTGGTCCTGCCAAACCACCTTGATCCCTCCCTTTCCCCACCTTTGGTTCATTTTGTGATAATCCCAGACTGGTTTGTATTGGAAGAGGCCTCTCAGCTTATCCAGTCTCACTCCCACCATGGCCAAGGACACCTTCCATAGCCCAGGTGTCTCCAGGTCCTATCCAACCTGACCTTGGACACTTCCAGGGATCCAGGGGCATCCATATATCCCATAAACAGTCCCATACACATCTAAAACTTCAAAATGAGTTTTACACACTGCCCAACCATTCTTCCCTTCCACCTCAAACATCCCATGAGAAGCCCCAGCGGCTGGAGCTGACGCCTCACTTCAGATTTCAGATCTCCTGTCTCTTCTGGAAGGAATCCTCCTTGGATGGGCTAATCCAGCCTTTTTCTGGGAAGGGATCAGCTGGGGATAGATGGTTTTCACAGGGCCCCAGCATTCCTCCAATCGTCCTTGTTCCTCTTATACGCCTGGTCTCCAATCCCATCTCATCCCATCCCATCCCATCCCATCCCATCCCATCCCATCCCATCCCATCCCATCCCATCCCATCCCATCCCATCCCATCCCAGTGCCACTTGACCTAAGACAGGCTGGTCTTTCTCTTTAATCCTGAGAGCTTTTTAAAGCAATCTCCACCACAATCACTTAGCAAAGAGCAGTTATCATCTTCTAACAGAGCTTGGCTTCTCTTAGTCCTGGGCAGAGGCACAGCAAAGAGTTCCAGCAGTCCAAATCTGAGAATCAAATGGCGTTCTGTCATCAAGCCAACATGGAAGATAACACACTGGGAACAGAGTTAAATTTGCTTTATACAGTATGGGACTAATCCATTTTATTTGTAAATAAATACAGAATCCTTTATATAGACAGAAATTAAGGGAGAATCATTGGATGTCTCAAATGTGGACAAAAGCTACAGTATTTTGCTACAAAACCTACAATGGTGAAAAATGCGACAACCCTCCTCACAAAAATGACTTTCAAAAAATAATGTACAACACATAATAATTTTCTTTATTTAATAGTCAGATTTCTAACACACTAATATATTTTTTTGTTGTGAATAATAGAAATAGTTAACCTAGACAAGAACATTTATAAAACTCCAAAGAGCTATTTTTGTCTCAAGTTAGAACTCTATTAGCCTTCCCTGATAAATTAGCACAGGAGATTATTTTTTAAATGAATCTCTAATTAGACTTCATTAATGGCAGTGTTATCTCTTGCAAAATCCTTTCTTTCATTAAGGAGATGTTTCCTACTTTTCATACAAAATATTCAAACCAATTATTTTAAGGTGAACACAACTTTAAAATTTACAGCCTGAAGATGGATGTTATTTTTAAAGACGGAGGAAGAACTGGGGTTGTACTTCAATTAATAAATTACCTGGCTGATTTTTTAGGCTTTAGCAATAGCCTCCTTATATCATTTAATATCTAGGTGTCCCTCGATTCTGTGGCTTTAATAAGGAGAGAGATTATGGGTGGTGGGAGGTTTGACAGTCTCCCTCTTTGAAACCTCCTGTAACCAATGGCAAGAACAAAACTTAGCAGTATTTCTTATTTATTTCTTTATTTAGAAAAAGAGATGGAGTAAGAGGGATAAGAAGAAGGAGAGGTATTGGTGTTCTTTGTCTTCTAGTAATAATTCTCATAGAGATTAGAGCAATATAATAGATACTTTCCTTAAAAAAGCAAATTTCTTCAATATGTTTTTCAGTCTGCAAATGCAACAAGATTTTGTATTATCTATCAAAATGATCTGAACAAAATGCTGTTATTATGTGAGGGAATAAAGGTAGAGAGACAAAAGATTCTCTGCTGAATGCACAATGCATATGAATGCAAACCCACAGAATATGCTTTATTTTAGCTAACTCTGAATATCCTTGTTTGAACAGCAGTTTGTTCCTTTCTTTCTGACATAAAAGAATGTACTGGTCAACTGCTAATTCTGGCACAAATTATTCTTTAAGGAAGATGTTATAGATAAAGGAGTAAAAATCTCCTTTGATTTTAGCTTCAGCCAGTCCTAGGTTTTGACATGTTATTATTTTTGGGTTGTCCTGTTGAATTTGTTTCCTGACTAATTCTATCTTTTCATAAGTAAAGTAATTTTGTTTTCCATTCATGTTTCTATGACCTCTGTTTTATGTTCCTTTATCCAATACTGAAGCTAGGTCAGCTGGTGCTCAGTACCAGAAGTTTAGGGAAAAAATATTAATACTACAACAAGATAAAAATCCAGGGTCAACTAGGATTCCAAACAGGACTAGGTTATTCATCTGTCAAAAAAGATACTTCTTTCTCTCAAAGAAAGACATTATCCAGCTATTTGCTGAAAGAGCATTTGTCCAAACATAGCTATGACTGCTCCCCAGCCCCTGTCTCCTCCATCTCCAGCCTATGCATTCCCTGCTGGAATTCTGTTCCCTCTGTATTTTCTGGCTCTGAGCTGTGCTGGTTTCCCTTCCCTGGGGAAGATGCTGGGGGGCTTTGTGGTGGTGCCAGGGGTGGCTGTTTGGAGGAAGCCAAAACATACAGTGAGAAAAAATGTGTTTTATTCATTGTAGCAGGTTCTTACACCTGGACGGGCAAAACTCATTGGGGCCAGAGTCCCAGAATCCCGGAATCAAAGGTTGGAAAAGCCCTCCAAGCCCAACGAGTCCAAGCTGTGCCTGATCCCCCCCGTGTGCCCAGCCCAGAGCTCTGAGTGCCACCTCCAGCCCTTCCTGGGACACCTCCAGGGATGGGCACTCCAAACCTCCCTGGGCAGCCCCTGCCAAGGCCTGAGCAGCCTTTCCATGGAGAAATTCCTGCTGCTGTCCACCCTGAGCCTGCCCTGGCCCAGCCTGAGGCCGTTCCCTCTCCTCCTGTCCCTGTCCCTGGGAGAAATTAGTTCAAATGGCAGATTTAAAAATTATTTCTCCCCAGTAAAAAACCTTTTCTGTTTGCCTGAAGTAACTGCACAAAGGAAGCAGATATTGGATTCTTTAATTATTATCTCTGCCAGGTTAATTTCCATAGGGGAGGCTAATTATGGGAGCTTAAATCCTCATTGCTATTGACTTTTCCTTTTGTGTCAGGCTTGTTTATGCCTTCTTATATTTGAGATATTTGAGAATATACTGAAAACCTGCAAAGATAGAGTAATTTAGGGAAAATCAAATAAGATTTGAAGATTTGTTTTATCTTTTTTGTCATCATGTGTGACATGTGAAGATTAAAAGAGGACAACAAAATTTTTCTGTGAGGGAACATGAAGGAGTAGAGCTAGTGATAGTTCACACGTATCATAAACTGCACCCTGCATTTGTTTATAGCCAAGTTGGGTGGGTTTAATGTGTTAAAATTTGTGTTTTCTGATTTTGAATGAGAGTGAACTGCATGAAATGAGATAGCTGCAAAGGCTGGGAGAGAAAGACTACCTGGAAAAGAAGTAACTTCTGAAAATATTCCTAAAATTTTCAGAGCTCCAGATCCTAATCATCAAAATAGATAATACAATTTTTGTTCTCCTGCACTGTTAAAAAAAGAAAAGAAGATCCTAGTTTTGTTTCTTCTCCAGAAGAACAAAGAAACACAGGACAAGATTATAAATATTGCCATTCTTTAATGCTGGGTTAGAGTTTTCAGAAATGATACGGCATAAAAACATTAACACACTATAAAATATCAAATGGACTCATTATTTTCTGCCCAGGTTTATTATGCTAATAAACAGAAACAATTTCAAAGAATAATTTTATGTAGGTAAACCAATCATAATAACCACCCCTTTATTCATAGCATGTAACCCTCAAGAAAAATAATGTCAGGAATTCTCACACCTCTGAGTAAGAAATCCTGTAGTTCTTGTGATAAATCTTCATTACAAAACCCAGCTATTGTTCCAGTATTCTTCTGTGATTTTTAGAAATTCCATAGTTGTTGAATGGAAAAGTAAATCAATGAATCAATCAATTAATCAATATCAAGGAAAACCCAAGCCAACCAAACAAAAAAACCCCAACCCAGTTTGGTTATTTTTAGTTATTTGCTGCAGTGCTTTTAAAGTTCATCACAGCCTGAGCCCTTTCAAGGTTAATTAGAAGGGGATTTAACTTTAACCTGTCTCACAGACTCAGTTATGTGACCATTTCCACACTGTGTTTACTCCTTATTCCAAGATTGTGCCACCTGAAGACTCACGTGTCAGGTCCATGTTTGGAATTTGTCTGGGATTTTTACCAAGGTAGGAAAACACAGAATCACACTCTTGATACAGAACATTTTGATTTTTTCTGTTGCAATTCTTCATCCTACAAATACATGTTGAGCCAGCAAGTTAATTCATTAATATTTAAATAACTCATATTTAGGGCCACTATAAATAAGGATAAATTGTGGTTGCTGAGAAAATAACTACAAGAGGCAGATTCCTAAATACATGTAAATGCTGCCTGGCATACTCAGGCTTCAGTTCTGCTGCTCACCTTCCTTGAGGAAATACGTGGGGAATGGGAAGCTCTCCTGGAGAAGTAGCTGCTTTCTAACATAAAAACTGAAAATTTGTTTGTTCAAGCAATAAATGACTGCAGAGTTAAGATGGCTCCAAGTGAACCTGACTGCTCACAAATTGATACCTTGGATAAAACCTGAAGTTACAGTCACAGGGAAAAACATATTTTGTATGTGTGAATTTCTTGCAAGAACAACAATAAATGCACTTAAATAATTTTTAAGGTAATTTTTAAAACAGGGAAATTTTAGTGAAGAGGGAAGGAAAGGGAAAAGAATAAATGGGAGGGAATTTATTTAAGTTAGTGTAGATGAATGTGTCTTCATCACAGGGAGAAAAGAAAAGAAGAAAGAAATGAAGTATGTAAAATTGATCAGCAATTGAATTTGGAAAAGAATATGTGAAATGCTCATTTTACATTTTAAGGGTACTTGCAAACTATGTAAAATATTTATGAATTTAAAAGGTTACATTTTATCCCTTAAAATGAAAAGGGAAATAAAACCACATCTCCTATGCATTGAAAGAGAATATAAGTTGCAGAAATTCAAAATGTACTCGTTAACAGGAAGCTGTCCCTGTTTTCCATCAGATATTCTTGATCTGTGGCAGATGCCTCATATCACTCAATGTCAGCACTAAGCCAGTGCAGAATAAAAGGCTCAGGCAAAGTAGGACAGGTAAAAAAATGAGCACTGGTGTCATTTCCAGGCCCAAAATTGCTGTCTCCCTCTCAGCATACCCCATGGCACCAGGGGATTTACTGAAACCTTGGTTCTCTGAGCAGCAGAGTGTTTGATCCCCTTCTTTCCATGCCATCCCTGTAGTTTGTGTACAGGCAGTTCAGCAGATGGGAGATCTGTGGAGGTTCACCCACGATTCGTTGTTCCTGCAGAAAACTGACCCTTGTGATTCTGTCTTTGCTACATTGCCTGGGACTGCAACTACGCTCAGAAGGAAGAAGATCTCCAGAATTATTTCAGTTCTGCAAGGTGAGCTCTGACCTCACCACAGCTCACTGCACTACTGCACTCAGCCTTCCCATCTGGATTGTCCAAGGCCAGGTTGGACTGGGCGTGGAGCAACCTGGGCTAGCGGAAGGTGTCCTTGCCTATGGCAGGGGGTGGGGCTGGATGGGTTCCAGGACCCCTTCAATCCCAAATTATTCTGGGATTCCATGGCCATGCTGCCTTCTGCGCTGTGCTTCCTACTCCTGAAGGATCAGCCCGTGGATATTTGTCCTTTTGGAAATGAGGCAAAGTGAAAAATCAATGTTGTCCTTCATGAAAGACAGATACCAAGGAACTTGAGAGCAGATGCTCTGGGGTTTAATAGAACAACAGGGTCACGGGATGGTTTGGGTGGGAAGAGAACATAAAAATCACCCACCTCCACCCCCTGCCATGGGCAGGGACACCTCCCACTGTCCCAGGCTGCTCCAAGCCCTGTCCAACCTGGCCTTGGACACTTCCAGGGATGCAGGGGCAGCCACAGCTGCTCTGGGCACCCTGTGCTCCTGAAGGGCTGATACAGAAAATTTACAGCAGTGACCACATGGCAGCACAAATAAATGAATATATTAAAAAAATTGCCACTACCCTCAATGACAATTTGAGGAGAAAAACTTCCCAGATGGTGAAGCTCAGCAGTAGAATGCGCTGTCAGTACTTTGATATTAAGAAGCAGTTGCTTTGTGTGGTATCACATAGTAACAACCTGTTTTCCAGAATCCACAGCTATTAGTGAAGGAAAAAGAGGTAATTTTGATATTTTACTATTTCTGACAGTCCATTAAATGTGCAGGGAGTGGGAGATGCAGCCCTGTATCTCTTTGAATCCTTTCTCATCTCACAAGAAGAAAAAATTATATTTAGCTATTCTTTACCTTCATAATTACGTGGAAAATACAGTTGTGGAACCCCAAAATGTGTATTTTAAACTAAATAAAAAGTTTATTATGGAGTTGGAGCTACTGTTTTATCCATTTAAACAAAATGAACCATCATAAATCAAATTGTAAAAGTTAGGAAAGCAAAATTCATAATTTCCAAGCTTTCATCTCCTATGAGTTATGACGGCCCACTTTGTCACTGAGCAACTGTTGCCAAAAAAATCTGCATCTTAATCCACAATTCCAAGAAAGATGACACCTGCTTTCCGTAAATGATCAAGGCTATAATGTATATTTAAAACCTTTTTGCTTCCTCTGGCTAAAAAATAACCCAAATAAATTTTTAGGGTCTTTTATATATTTATTTTTTCATTACCAATTACTAACACCATCTAGAAATTGGGTGTTTAAGGATGCTGTCTGCAAGCTGCTGTTTCTTTGTAAAAGGGAAAAAATAGACAGTATTTAAAACAAGATAAATTGTCAACAATTCATGCTCACTTTCTCATACTTTGGAAAGTTTTCTAGAACTTCTCTGAATTACACCTAACACAACAGAATTGCACTGTGTGTATTGTCAGGAACTTTTTTAATTACTTCTTTTACTTCCCTGATCCCAGGGGAAATACACAGCACATAAAATTTGGGTTGACTCACATTAAGAACTTCCTGTGGGGTTTTCACCAAAATTAAGAAGAGCTTGTAGCATGTACCACGTTACAGCCACACCTGCAGTAATCTGCAAATTTATGGGATTTATGGAGTTGTGTCCTTGCTATTCTCTTAGTCCTTAGGTACAATTTTGATAAACAGCAGAGGAAATATTTGAGCTGCTGGATGCTTTTTCCTGGCGCACACAACCCAATTCATGAGCCTATTGCACTTCCCACTCAGCCACTGCTTCCATCCAATGGAAAACCTTTGGAAAATCAATGTCCTTCTAAAGTGAGGAATAACAGGAAGCTGGGATGCCTGAAGACACTCCAAGGAAAACTTGAGCTCCTTCTGAGAGTGGTGTGGTTATACATACATGAAATTAATTACATGTCAGGCGTTGCTGGATTGAGGTCTCGAGATAAAAAGCCATCTGGCAGATTTTCATTACTTATCATAACATCCTTGCTGAAAAAAAGCATAAAAACTCATTACAGAGTACAAGCTGTAATATTAAAATCTAAATTGCAGAAAACACAAGAAATTAAAAAGTGTAATGAATATAACACATTGTGCAGTTTGAGATTAAATTAAATTCAAATCATTTGTTAAAATGGCTAAGTAATAGACCACATTGTTGCATTTAATTTTGGGGATAAAAGTTTCTGTAGAAATCATTGAATTAACCATATAATTATCTATAGATTGGACAAGTAGTGGAAATAATCAAAGTTTAATATTCTGTACTGCAGATGTACACAGCAGTATAACAAAACTATTCTACAATGATGTACAAAAATAGCCTAGTGAAATTACTTACAATTTTTTAAAGTTACTTTTAATAAATTTCCATTTGATCCCAAATCATTTATCAAACAACCACCTGTTGCTTGAGAAATCAGGCTAAAAAAGCCATTTCTTGAAGTTATGGACTAATTTTTCATAATTTCTATACTGCGTGCACAAACCCCCAAATACACAAATAAAAAATTCCCAGGTTAATTAATTCCATAAGAAGATCAGTGACAAAGACATCAGTGATTTTTAATTTGTCCATCATTTATTAGTGTTGAAGGAGTTGTTAATATAAATTATTTGAATTTGGATGGACATTAATTGCTAATTCCATAAACTTTGAATGCTTCCACTGTCTTTAGAAGGTGAACCTTCTTATTGTCTCATCAGTGTTTGTGTATAATAATAGTTAATATGGGAGAATGCATTTTTTCTTGTAAAATGCTACTGGGACTTCAGCCTTATCTATGCTTAGATATTCCCTGGTTTTATTTTCCATTTCCCTGATATTATTCCATTGGATAATATCAATGACATTATGTTAGTTGTGGGAAACACATGATCTAATTCTACAGGTTTAAGTTAAAAACCCCTGAATGTAGAAAAAGAAAATGTAATCTTGCAGGATATAATTATCAGTGATATTTTCAGAGTATTAAAATCCAGCCTCAGAGGCTAATCAGGCAATTCAGAGTTGCAGAATTCTCTTTTTATGATGAGAAAAGCTCTTGTATTTTGTGAAGTAGGGAGGATCGAGAATAAAAGTAAATGGTTCCTGTGAGGAAATTTTGAAGGAGCTGAAAATAATTTCTCAGGTTTTTGGCACTTTGATGGAAGATTTGGGAAGGAAGGAAAATAAAATGAGTCAACTTAAAATAGTGTACTTTCCTTATTGTTATTTCCATTTTTATTTTCTAAGTGAGTAGAATAGCAATAAAACTATGAAATTCTTTTGCTAAGAGCCATAAATACTAACATTTTAAAAAGCTTCCTGTACTGCAAATGTGGACATCTACATGGAATCCCAGAATCCTGGAATCCCAGAATGGTTGGGGCTGGAAGGGACCTTAAAGCCACCCCCTGCCATGTGCAGGGACACCTTCTACTGTCCCAGGTTGCTCCAAGCCTTTTCCAACCTGGCCTTGGACACTTGCAGGGATTCAGGGGCAGCCACAGCTTCTCTAGGTACCCTGTGCTAGACATGTTCCAATACACATTAATATTTTCTTTTAAAATTCTTGTAGATATTTACATCTATACAGAAACACAAAGGTGTACAGAACTTCAAGCACAAATTTTACTATAAAAAAATAAACAAAGTGCTTTTTATTATGTTGGGGAATCAAACTGAAATTAGCTTCCCCCTGAAACCACTGATACCTTGGCTTGAACAATGCTAATGAAGATCCCTTTCTCCAGAACTGCAATTCCCTGGACATGGAGAAATCCATCTTGTGTCATCAGAACAGTACTGAACGTCCCAAGTCTGATCTGCAAACAGACCAAATGTCACACTCAGACAATCAGGCTCCCAGGAAATATTGATTTATAGCTGGAAAAGGCACAAGAAATGCAGGGATTAGCAGCATTCCAAGCATAGCTCAATGTCATGAAAAGTTTGATCTTTATCCTGTTGTGCCAGGGGAAGTTTAGATTGAAGCTTAGGGAAAATTTCATCACAGAAAGGGTTGTCAGTCCTGGGCACAAGTGCTCATGGCAGTGATGGAGTTCCCATCCCTGGAAGGATTTAAAAGATGTCTAGATGTGACTTGGAGGCATGGATTAATGGTGGCTTTGGCAGTGCTGGGGGAACGGTTTGTTTTGGAGGGTTTTCTAACCTCAAATAATTCTCTGATTCTGATTCTGTGATTGTGATTCTGTGTCTTTGGGTTGAAGGTGCCATTTTTGAGGGAAGATGCTCTTGCAGCTGCCACTTAGCCATTTGCTCAGGAATGATTACATGCCTGCATTGACACTGTCCAAATGATTAATTTGGTACTAATTTGAGTGAAATATCGATGGAAGCGATTTCAAAATAAGCACAAAGCTTCGGTGGTGTGGATCAGATTTATCTCCAATCGAAAATCAAATGGTCTCACCAGGAACTATTAATTTTGAGGGACTGGCTGTTAGGAAACCCACATGGAGCCTTGTCATATCAATGAATTCGGATCATTAATTCCCCCAATCACAGAACCACTGAAAAAGCCCTCTGAGACCATTGAGTGCCTGATCCCCACCATGTTCCCAGCCCAGAGCTCTGAGTGCCACGTCCAGTCCTTCCTTGGACACCTCCAGGGATGGGGACTCCAAACCTCCCTGGGCAGCCCCTGCCAATTCCAAGCAGAACCTTCCCTGGTGCTGGGGACAAATTCAGATGCTCAGTGTGCCTATTGCAAATAATTTGTCTAAGGTCTGCTTTGGAGGTCCTCTGTGATCTTCTAGGCATGTCCTTAGATATTTGGTTATCTTTTGAAATTATGAATGGTTCAAACCTAGGAACAACTCTTGAAAAGTGTTTAGTTTTGTAGCAGATAATCCTTTACAATAATATTCACAGCTCTCTGCAGGCCCCAAAAACTCCCCTGGAGGAGGCAGCAGGGAAAGATAACTTTTCCCTACTGGCTTTAAATCAAGTTTTCAGAACAGCAGCAGAACTCGTTATTGTACCAGGCAGCTCCCATCCATAAAGACCCCAATGTGCCCCATAAGGGAATTACCTCAGCTCCAAGTAGAATATGGAATCTTTTTAAAGGTGAATCTCAGCACCAAACTCAAAGGGAAGAAAATAAACAAACCTCATTCAAAGGATTTAAGTAATTCAAATGTATTTGCTTGAAATGGAATGTAGTTGAAATCTAGGCTTACATCTCTTTCTCTTGGAAAAAATTATGAGTCTTTAGTGATGGGAGACAGTCAAAATGGAACAGCTTCAGCGAGAGGACTTACCTGCAGTGAAGGAATTTTTCAAAATTATTACTTCTTTCCTTTTCCCTGTTTTTAATTCTGCTAATATTTTCAGGGAATGCAGAAAACTTGGAGTGTTAACAAAAATCCTACAGTGAATTGCATGTGCCATCTACTGCAGAAAAGTAGTTAATACTTAATAAAACACCACAAGGAGCAGAGGGGGGGAATGAGTCTATTAAGTGTGAATAGTTAAAAAGGGCAGTGGGTACCAGTGTGCTTAAGTAGCACCAGAAAGAAAAGGTTGTTAAAATTATACTCCTCTGGAAAGGAGAAGGGAATAGCTGTTGAAGATAATAAACTAATATGGGATAAGGAAATAAAAGGGAAAAACCATGCACTAGATGAAAAAATGGCAACAGATTGTTCAGCAGGCATAGTGGAAGTGTTTGCACATTCCTGCAGCAGGTGAAAAATAACCCAGGAAGGCACCAAGGAAGAAAACATGAGCAGAAATAACTGCAAGGTGCAGTTCATGTAGGGATCAGGAGAATTTTTTGCTATTGCATCAAGAAGCTCTCATCAAATCCTGAGGCAAAAAGAAGGAAGGTTCAGGATGCAGAATAGAAATGCGCTGAAATTCTCAACAGTTTTGCAGAATAATTAAAAGGATAAAGCTGCTTCTATACTACATCCAAGAAAAGCATTGTACAACAAAAATGCATAAATTATTGATTCTTTAAGTAATAGACATGCTGAAAGGACTAGTGCAAGTAATTAATTAATTCAATGCCCAGACTAAGCAGATAATTTTCTCTCTGCCGCTGTTTTTTCTGCATTTTTTGCACATTTGGCTGTAGATAAGTGGCAATGATAAATATTCTACTGAAAACAGTGAAGTCAAGGGAATAGATAGTTGGAGAAGAATTTAAGATTCTTTTATCTGTGGCTTTAAGTTGATCAGTGTGAAAAGCTTCAGACTTAAAAGGGAAAATGTGCTGGGCTTAGCTTTTGCAGAAACTATCCTTGTGCCTCCTACAAAGTGTTATTTTGAGGATGCAGCTTTTACAAAAAGAATATGTTAACCACTAATAGAGAAAAAACAACACCCATTCTGCCCCTAAGAGGGCAGGTCAGATGTCATACAAGTTATTCAAATGGCATAATGTGATTATTGTATTTTTCTCACATTTTTATTAAAAATTTATTTCCTCCTTTTGTGTGTATTGGCTTTGTCAAAAATGTAGTTTCTGGTGGATCAAATTATTTGCTAATTCGTATTCAATTCAAACAATAAAATAGTAAAAAAACAAAAATCAGTTTGCTTGTTTTGATGTTGACATAATGCCCTAATAGAATTTCTGCAAACTCACTAAACCTAGTGTGGATTTTAAGCAACAAAAAGATTTAATCTTTGTTCTGTGAGAGTAATTTAAACCATTGTTTTCTCATTTAATTGAATAATCAAATGTTTGGACAGATCCCAAGAGGAGTTGTTGGTATCTTTTTAACCACTTTCTTGGCCCCTGAATAATTTTCCATATTCCTGTGTCCAGTTGGCTTAAGATGATCCATAAAATTATCTCAACCCCCCCTGTCTGTTGTGCCAGGGGAGGGTCAGATTAGATATTAGGGAAAATTTCCTCACAAAAAGTTTGTCAAGCTTTGGATCAGGCTGCCCAGGGCAGTGGTGGAATCCTTGGAAGTGTTCAAAAGGCACGTGGATGTGGCACAGAGGACAGGGTTTAGTAGTGACCACGGCTGGTTAATGGCTGGACTTGGTGATCCAGGAGGGCTTTTCCAGCCCTAGGACTCTGTGATTCCATTGCTTGGATTTTCACTGAGCTCAGGGAGCCCCAGAATGGGGAGAGCCCCTGCTGTGGACAGCTCAGGTTTTTCTCTGTGCAGGAATCTTGACCTGAGCTGCTTTTCCATGATCAAACCCTCTGCTCTCCAGCACTAAGGTTGGTGTTTATTCATCATCTCTTTCTGAGCCCTGCTGGATCACATCAACACACAACCCCATAACCTCTGATAATCTCCTGGGAGATGACTGCTTCATCCATTTTTTATTTGGTCTTTTTTCCTGATCCTGGAGAAGTGGAGAATCTGGAGATGTCTTCATGCACAAGGTACCCAAAGTGACAGCTCCTCTCTCACTCAGACTGTCTGTACAACCCCATCCTCTGAACTGTGGGATGAAGTAAAAGTGCTGCTGGCTGCAGAGGAATGTGTGATCATCCTTCCCCCAGCTTCCTGGTGGGAGCATCCTGATGATTTGTGTGCTGCTGGAGCACTCTAAATCTGCTTTCTCTGCTCAAGCCAGCATTAAGTGAGAGCAGCTGTCAAGAGAAGCTTCAGCCAGATCTGAACCTTCTGCCCTTTCGCTCTGCACTCTGACCCTGGGAAATCAAAAGTTTTGTCTCTTCTGGACAAGTGTAAGCCTTAGAATCACTAAATTACTGAATCATGGAATCATTAAGGCTGGAAAAGGACTCAGAGATCACCAAAATTTCCCATCAAATCAACACCACCACCATACTTCCAATACAGATATCTTCCATTTTGATTCACTTCAAAATAATATTACTACTAATAATTAAAACATAGCAGCTGTTTCTGAGGTGTCTTTAGCACCTGTGAAACCATTTTGAACTGCACTTGGGTATTTTGGCTGGGATGAATAAAAATTAAATCTGTCACTGCTAAATTATTTTTGTGGTACATATTTTCCAGCTGATCATCAATTTGTTGGTCTAAAGCTGTTTACATTAAAAGCAGTGAATTTACAGTGATCTATGTACATGTTCTGATATAAATATAATTCAATTAATGTATTTGTATAATTAATTATCTTAATGTATCAACAGATGCATTAATAACAAGCTTTTCTATTAATATATTTATAGGCTAAACAAACACATTGGTAAATGTTCTTATATTATTGACCTTAACAAATTAGTAGAGAAAACATATTTAAAACCTTGAAAGAATTTTAAAGAATTTTAAAAGAACCTTGAAATGTTTCTAACAAGTTCCTCTCCACTGCTTAATGCCATTTTTGAGAAGATATTGAGATGGTTTTTTTCAGCAAAGTCAACTTGTCACATGTCCCAGTGATAAAATTGTTCTATTTTTCATTGTGTCCTGATTTCCCGGGCCAGAAAAAAAAAAAAAAACCACCAACCCCAAACAACAGAGATCTTAATTCACTGACAATTGCAAAGAAATAATAATAAATCAGCTGTTTTTTTCTGAGCTATGCCAAATTTTCTTCTCAAACCAGGAAGTAGTCATTGCCCATCAAGGAAATCTTGGTGAGTGGATGATGTCAAAGCTTCAATTTTTACAGGAGATATGAAAATCCTGTTTCTAAGTAGAAGAAACAGAAAGTACTACCTGCTAAATATTCCTCTGTGTACTGTGAACCTCTCCAAATCATTCCAATTCTTATATCTAAATTCACCTGTGAATTTTAATTAAGCATTTCTACTCTTCAAGCAGTGCAAGTATCCAGATTTTAACCAATTTAATTATGGTTCTTCCTTTCAAAGGCACAGAAAATATTTTTCTTGCACATTTTCCTCCCTGGAATGTAGACAACAACTGCATGTTTCTAAACTGTGCAGCCATTTCAAAGGCAAATCAAGGCACAAGAAAGGAGAGCAAAATTATAATTTGAAAACAGAATTGAAATACTGTCAACAAAAGAATAAACACCACATTAACTCCATTGATGTGTGTTAAGAGTTGTTTATGTTTCGGGCTGTACTCTGGAAAAAAACCCAAACAACGAAAAACCTTTCCTATTGTGCCTTTTACTTTGTTTTAGATGATCAGGTAGCTGGTAAAAAATATTTATAATTTTCTACACATTCTTTCTGAATTGTATTTCAAAATATTTTGAGTTGATAGGAAATATTGGAATCTTATTCAATAATTTTATTGCATAACCCATGACATCCTGAAGAGAACAGTGAGCTCTTGGTGGCATAACAAATGGGGAAATAAATATAGGGGGTTTTTTGGGTTTTTTTTGGTTTTTAAGAGCTTCACAAGTGAAGCTCTTACAAAGTGCTCACTAGAAGTCTGAGAGCAGCCCATGAATGGCATTGTTACTTCTTGGTGTCCTTGTGGATTTCATAATTCAATTGCTGTTATTGACAGCAAAATAGAAAATCTCTGAGAAAGGATTAATAATTGGGCTTGAACTGCAGGTCAGCTTTTCAATAAAAGCTATTTTAATTGCCTAAAAATTGTCTATTCCACTTTCTTTAAGTGAAGAGGTTTAGAGTGCTCAACACTGAAGGCAGCTTTTATATACATAATATATACATTTACCCACAGTTACCTGCACAGAGCTCTCGTGAGACCCTGCCTGGAAAATAGTGCCTTCAGAACATACGGACATGGAAATGCTGGAGCAAGTCCAGAGGAGGCCATGAAGAATTCTGGAGTCTCAGGGTCTGTGGTGTGGGAATGGCCCCAAGAGTGTAAAAGTTCTCGTTTCCCAGCCCGCGCAGACAGAGAAGGAGTCTGAATGTGTCAGATCAGCTTCTCAAGGTTGTTTATTTTCCCTTATCTATAACATTCTTTCTCTGACCTGCCAAGCTCCATCTAGTGAGGAGGCCATGGCATTCTGCGTGTCACCTCAGGCTGTGTTTACATTATATACTCAAAATTACGTGCACTATATTTACAATATTGTGCTATTATCTATCATCTGTGTTGGACGATGTGTCTGCCTTAAACCAATAGAAAAGCGTCACCATCACACCAAGACATGGAGGACAAGATGAAGGAAAAGAAGACTAGGACACACCCAAATCCCTCCATCTGGTCCCCTCAACCCCATTCTAAAAACCCTGAAATTCTACTTTTTCACCCTGTGTATTAACTCAACTATCACAGTACTCAAACCCTTGTGACTTGTAATTCTTCATAAAAAGTTGGCAGTTTTTTCCACAGGCTAAAATCAAAACCACAGCTGTTTTTGTCTTCATGCCAGGGTCTCTGAGCCCCCTGAGAGGGTCTGGAGACAGCCAGGGCAGCCAGAGGGATTTCCTGGACTCTGACACTGGAGCAGCTCCCCTGTGGAGCCAGGCTGGCAGAGCTGGGGATGGCCAGCCTGGAGAAGAGAAGGTTCTGTGGAGACCTCACAGCAACTTCCAGGGTCTGCAGGGGCTCCAGGGAACTGGAGAGGGAGAACTCATCAGGAACTGGAGTGACAGGACACAGGGAGTGGCTTCCCATTGCCAGAGAGTAAGTTTAGCTTAGATATTGGGGAGAAATCCTTCCCTGCGAGCGTGGGCAGGCCCTGGCACAGAGAAGCTGTGGCTGCCCCTGGATCTCTGGAAGTGTCCCAGACCAGGCTGGATGGGACTTGGAGCACCCTGGGCTTGTGGAAGGTGTCCCTGCCCATGGCAGGGGGTGGGAATGAGATGGGATTTAAGGTCTCTTCCAACCCAAACCACTCCATGATTCTGTGACTTGGGGACATGATTTACATGGTGGTGGTGCTGGGTTAATGGTTAGACTTGATGATCTCAAAGGTCTTTTCCACCCTTAGCTATTCTATGATTCCTTGACCTCATATATTCCGAGGTGTTGTATCATAAAAACTTTATAACTCTCTAAGACATCATCCTTCTCTTTCTTACAGCAATTTTACACCCCTGTGGTAACATTGGTTTTCCCTGGGTGTTAGCTGAATTTTCCCAAATCCCGGGATAATAAAGAGATAAACACAAGGTTGTGGAAAACCCTATATGGAGGTTTTTAATATGAGTTCAAGACAAGGAGTAGCAATCAAAATAGCTACAAATCAACAAGTGCTCATTTTGAGCTGGGTTTCTTTTGCATTTTCTCTTATTTCTTCTTGTTTCAAATGGTGCTTCATTACCTCCTTATTTTTGAAATGAACTTTTGCATGCACTCAGCATGGAAAGAAGACAGAAAGACAAAAAATGTTCACAGCAAAAATTCAGCATAGATAAGACATCTTTCATTTATTAATACTATACACTGTAAATGCAATTTGGAGGAGGAAAGAGGAGCTGAAAAGTTCTTGTTTATATCCATCTCCCTCATTCTAGATGTAGTCCACAGGACTTAGCATGCCTATCTGCTGCTTTGCAGAAATGTGCAGGAAAAATGCATCTCTCAGTAAATGAGATCCCCATTAAAAAACAAAATGATGGTAGAGATGCAGATATGAGATGTGGGCAGTGAATTTTAATTTGAGCTCTTTCTGCCGCTGTGAATCCTCTGCATGAGTTACAAAGTGAAAAATATTTCCTACTGCTGAAGTAACACCTAAAGATGTGAACTCTATCTCCTAGTTACTTTTTTTTTTCCTCATTACATATTCTCAAGTTCTGTATCCTATAAAAAAAAAAAAAAGCCACTACTTAGTGCATGATATAAAATCCCAATATTTTGCTTTATTTCCATATTATGGTCCAATTTACTGATGTCATTTGGCAAAATGCAGCTTGTGTTGATTAGGATTAAGGAACAGGAAAAGCACAAGTCCAAGTGTGGTGCAACTGCTGTGCTATTAATGTGCTATTAAACAAATTAAATCTTTAAATCATGCAGATTCACTGGAATTCCCTTTGATCAATGTCAGCATTAGGAAGTTGCTTTTCTTATTGCTGCAGATTGGAACACCTTCCTGACATAAATACTCTGAGGACTGGAAATGGGCATTAAATCTGCTCTCAGATCCGGAATTTCAGATGAACCGTGGTTAAAGTAGGCCAGGATTAAATGAACTCCACATTTCCTTTTATTACTTCACCCATGCCACTTCCATTCTGTGGAAATCTTTTAATAAATTATTTCTAGTATATCAAAAGAGAGCTGCTCAAAAGTGCAGGATTCATTTCAGGAGAAACTGAGTGTGTACCTTTCCTGGAAATATCTTTTAGTGGGTAGAGAGCAGAAATGTCTTTCTGGAGTAAATCTGATTTTTCAAAGGCAGATAAAACACCTTTCTAACACTGGTTAAATTTGCTATTTAGAAAATAAAAACAAAGAAAGCCAAGAAACCTTTTGATTTTACTTCATAGCCAAAGTATTAAAGTACCTGTGCTCACATGCACTGAAATATTTATCAAACTGTCTGTCACAAGGCGTTCTTTTCTACCTGCAGTGTGCAGTCACTAAAGATAAACTATAATGTCCTATGATAAACTATAATGTCCTATTTATTAGTTCCAGGAGTTTATTTTGAAGTTTTCTTTTATTTCTGCTTCCTTTCCCACAGTGTAAACCATTTATTGTTGCTTGTAATCACGCTGAACTATGAAAATGTAGAACATTTTAAAATAAATGCATTAAAAAAAAAAAAAGGCCCACAAGCTAGATACCTCTAGCTTGATAATGAAAACCTGACATTCTAATTAGAAAATGTGTGTTTTCTATCAGGTGCCACTGCAATATCTGACTTTCTTTTCCTCCTTGACTCAATCTGCATTTTAAGATAAAATGAGCGGGCGACAACTGCACAAGAACGTTGATTTGTTTCCTGTTCTGATGCATCCAGACTGACATGGATGTGCTGCTGGATGACAGCCACGAGGAGGGATTCCAGGGATTTTCTGAAAATAGAGCTTAGTAAGTAAGACAAGGATATGTGTAGCTGGAATTAAAAAAAAAAACAAAAACAAAACAAAAAAAAACCCACCAAACAAAAAAACTCCAATGACCCCCAAGGCTTTAATTTGTGATCAAGTGTATAAAATCTAAAAAAAAAAAAAAAAAAAATAAAACTATTGAGCAGCAACATCAGTGTCAACTAAGCATTGTTATGTGAGGTCTTTTCATCCTTCCCACTGAAATCCAGATCAGGAAAAATTCTTTCCTCTCACAGCACAAACGATGTCTGAGAATGATGGTCCTACAAGATAGCATTGTAAAGGTCTGTAAAGATGCATAAAAAGTGCTTTAAGAGGTCTTTTTATTATCTGCCTCTTCTTCCAGGAAAGAGTTGCTATTTATCCCTGTGGCTTGATAAGGAATTCAGTTTGGGAACTGTATATTTGTATTATAGCTATGCCCTTTTTTTTTTCCAGCTGACAGAGAAACATTTAAAACATGAGCACTGAGGTGATTGCTCTTCCAGCTTTTTCAGCTTTAGAGTTTCCAGATTTTCTGGGCCAACTTAACTCCTTTCTGCTTGTTTGAGGGCATTGAGGAACTTTCTATCAGAGCCTGAACTGGAGAACTCTGGTACAATAATAAATCCTGGACTTCTTTCTGAAATTTCCTGAATGGATTAAACCTTTTTTTGCCAGTTTTGCATGGTCAGGCTCAGCATGACTCTGCAGAAGGCTCTGCAGTGGGAAAACCAGGCAGATCAGTGGTTTGAGTTCACAGAGCTGAACTGAGAGCTCTGGACATAACTCAGTGAGCTTTCCTTTCAGAAAATAGATATTGCACAGCACAAGAGCCTGATTGCACCTAAGTCAGTTCAGAATCCCAGTCTCATGCTGCAGGGACGCTCAGACTCCTGTCAGGAAGAAGCAGTGAGTTTTCTCAGAGGAAACGAGTCAGTGGAGACTGGGATTCTTAAAAATACATCACTGAGATAATTCTGCTTTCCACTGCGGAGTGGGATGATCCTTTTCTTCAGGACTGCTGCCTGTCATTTTGATCATTTTGATGTGTGCTTTCTGGAGACAGCTCGTTACAGGCATTGAAAACATCCAAAAAACCCCAGCAGCAGAGCCCATTCCTGAAATACTCTGTAAAAGCGTTCACTGCAACAGTAACCACAACAACAACAATGAAAGCTGTTCCATTTCTTAGATTGACTTTTTTGATTCTCTGCAATAAATGTCTCTTCTTGTCCAAAAATACAGTTTGGAGTCATACTGTGTAGAGATCATGGTTTTGTTGCCATGAATTAAAACAATATATTTGTGTCTTTCTATCAGGCTGCAGGAAGTGCTAATGCCACCTTTGCTTTGCAGGGCTGTAATTTCAGGGTTTAGCTCTGGTGCAGCTTGAATAAGGCCCATGATTAACTCTTATTGTTTAATGTATCCACTGTGCTAAAAGCTTTGCTTGCAGAAGTTCAGCAAATATTAGATTTTCTGGAGAGTAAACATTCAAGCTCTTGCATTAGTATGTACATCCATCAGATGCTTCTCTTTCCAATTAAAAGCACTTTAGAGCTTCTTTTATGGAAAAGGTACTCTGTGCAGTGCAAGGGAAGGGCCAAGAATAATTGACATTCACCCTGTGGAGAGCACATCAGCTGCTCCAAGGAACAGAAAGCTAAAAAAAGCATCACAGACAGGAGTGTTCCCTCCAGCTTGTGAGGAAAGAAAAGCCCTGGGGGAAGCTGACATTCAGCTCTGTGCTGGGAGCAGTGACTTTTCACAGCAGCTGGGTAAAGTGACTCCCATCAATGGCTTAAAACCATAAAACATCAGGCAGGAGCCCTTGCAGAGGTGGGCAGGACAGAATGGGGGTGATTTGGGTTGATTTGAGTTGATGGGGAGAAACTGAAGACAAAGTGGGATGCCAGTGATGGTCTGAGGAAAGTATCTGGCTTCCTGAGTGAACTTGGGAGGGTATTGCTTTGCCACAGCTCCATGGTTATTTAAAATTATTCCAAAACTTTGCTCCTCTGTCCGGCAGAGCCTGTTCTGATGTTTTGAATCCTTGAGCCGCACACACACACCCCTAGATAGAGGCCAAATATCGACACTGGCCTCTCAGGAGCATCCCCCAGCTGACAGGTGGCCAAACTGCATGAACACAGCAGAAAAATCTGACTACACATCAACCTCTTTGCTATATTAATATCTGCAGCCCTCAGGGCCCATCGAGGTCCAAAAGCAGCTGCCCCTGAGCAGGGACACCTCAGGAGGCCATGTGGATATTCTCAGGGAGAAAAAGAGGAAGATTTCTGTCAGGCTAAGCCTGGGAAAAAGTCCAGAAGGAATGTAAATAATCTATTATCTTGTTTGCTGTTCATATGGTTTATAGAGATGTTCTACCACTCTGACCTTAGTCCAGTGTGCCAATCAGGTGGAATGGTTTTACTTTAAGACCAGTGGAATTAATGCTCACTATATTCTCTATAAAAGACAGAAATGTTTTGAATAAAGATCATTCTTTGCCTTCTGAAGATGTAATCTCTTCATTCCCATCCCTGCCTCAACAGCAACAGAGGCCACCCCTCACAGCAGGCATGGATATCTTGGTGACATTTTGGCACACGTAATATTTAAGATACACAGGCCTCAGTGGCAATCTTTGTATCCCACACTAACTTCAGGTGTGTTAAATAGTTGAGTATTCACCACCAACCCATCTGTTTTTGATAACTAAATATTTTATATACCTAAACTTATGGGTAAGAGCTCTGTAATCTACCTGATCACATTTAAGCTTTGGAAAGCTTTTATTTACTCTTTTCTCCCCTAAGCTGAGCAGTTTAGTGGAGTGAGGTTACGTTAGCTGCCTACAGCTTTTTGCTTCAGCTTTCACAAGCCCAGCTGTAAATGCACCCTCCAAACATCCTGCTGGCACCTTGGACAACAAATGGATGTTGGAATGGTAACACATAGGAAAATAATGTCCTTTATACTTTGAAAAGCTTAAATAAAAGAAGGAGTGGCTGAAGGTGAGTTAGCAGGCCAATTAGTCCAGTTGCATAGCTCCAGCAGCCACAATTAATGTCCCTCTGTTATCAGCTGGAACATTTCAGTTAGTTTTTTCCTGATTCTCTTGCCTATTGGGATGAAAGTTTGGTTTCAGGAGGAGTGTGACACAAGCCTGTTGTTTAATGCCATTGAGATGACCCCTGTGCAGAAATCCACAGACAGGGACTATCACAGGCTTGAAGGATGAGGGAAAGAATCTGTGCCAGGAGGCTTGAAAAAGCTATTGAGGATTTAAAGTTCTACATAAACTTGGAAATCTGAAACTCTTAGCTACTTCCAATATTTTGAAGTCACTAAATTGGGTAGTCCTGTTGTTGGCATATTTATATTTTGAATAAAACCACATTTACTGATTAATCTTTTCACTGCAGACTTATCTGAAGGTGCAGTGGGGGTGGAACAAGATGGTCTTTAAGCTCCCTTCCCACCCAAGCCATTCTGGGATTCTGTGATTGTATCAATAGTCACAGATGGCTCTTTTTTGCAATGTAAAGTTGTTTTCCTCCAATTTCTAGTTAGGCTGTACCAAGAATGTTTTTAATAGTGTAGAATCATTTCAACATGTGAATACAAAAGGAAAAAAAAATTAAAAATTTAAAATGGTGAAGGGAATGGAAATATTTTCCAAGATAGAATACAAGAGACACGTAGGATAGCCAAAATCTCTTCCTATAAGCAGCAGAAGGTTATGGCATAATCAGAATAATGTTAAATCACTGAGGAGAGGTCTTGAAATAAAACAGATTAACAAAGATATTAAAAAAATAATCTACATTTTTTTTTGTGATTAGCTAATTTTAAACCATTTCAATGTTCTTTGCAAGCAATACACTATGGGATACTGCTCACTGATTTTGGCCTTCATGCTTCTTCCTGTGCTCTCTGTTGCATATGTGAATTATCAAAATAAATATTTTGCCTTATCTGCTGTCAGTACTCCATAAAAATTCAGCTGTGTTATCAGTGTAGTTATTAGAGACATGAATTGTGTCTCCCTGAATGAGCTGCACACATTATTTTCCTTTTCCTTGGATGTGTGACCAGGATTCCAGAGCCCTGGCAGCTTTGCAGGGCTGGACAACTTGCCTGTGGGAAGAGGGAGCAGAACCTCGTGCTAACAAGAGAGGAGATGCTGGGAGCTGATTACTGCAAGCCAGGTGAACTCTGTGAAAAACCCTCACTTCTCCTGGTTTCAGTGATTCTCTGGTTGTTTGTTTTTCTTACTAAGCATTACTGGCTTTCTCTCTCCTCTACAACTACAACAAACGGGGTTCTCTGCCCTGTTTATACTGCAGAGACATGACACCAGATGGGGCACCCAAGCCCAGAGCTGGGGGAAAGTCTGTTCCAGATGGCAAAGTGAAATATTGCTAAATATGCCTGCAAGGTATTTGAGCACAGCGTGACAGACAGCCAGAACAAACAGAGAGGGGGAAAAGCAGGATAAACAACAGCTGAGGAAAGGCTGCCTTTTTGTGGATGCTCCAGCCTGTGTCTAAGGAGACACATGGAGATGATGCTTGACGCTCTTGAACCAGGGATGGGCAAAATGATTTGTATGATTTTAGAATGATCTTTATTTAAAAGCACCTCTCTCTTTTATAGAGAACATCATAAACATTAATTTCGTTGGTCTTGAAGTAAAAATTTTTCACTTGATTGGTACATTGGACTTAGGTCAGTGTGGTAGAACATATTTATAAATAATATGAATGAAAAGTAAGATAATAGATTGTTTACATTCTTCTTGGACTTTTTCCCAGGCTTAGCCTGGCAGAAATCTTTCTCTATTTCTCTCTTACTGAACTGAGAATACCCACAGATGCTTAGAGCAGGGAACAAGCCAAAGAGGTTGTAAGGCAGCTCTGGAGATGGGCACTGCAGCTCAGTTCCAACTGGAACAGCCCCACAGTCAGGCTCTTTCTTTAAAGAACACGGAAATTTGGTTTTAACAGCTTTGGGGATTTTGGTTTTTAGGGAAGGCAGCACATTTCTAGAGAGAATGCCCTGGGCAAAAGCATTCTTTCATTGAATTACCTCTCTAAATCATTTTGGCTCTGGTTGTGCAAGGAGCACAGGTTATGAGGAAGGTCCAGAAAACACCAAGATCTGTCTCAGATGCATCCCCTTGGATTCAGATGGATGTTCCAGATGCATCCCCTTGGATTCAGATGGATCCCCTCTGCCCAGCTCTAGCAAATCTTGCTAATTTCCGGGAAGAGCTCTACCCATGGCAATTTTTAATTCTTTGTTTGAGCTTTTCTGGTTTTCTCTACTGACTTCTTTCCTAATGTGTTTACAGAAAGTGATAGAAAATCCCAGGTCTCTCACCTTTTGGAAGAGGATGAACTATGCTGTAGTCATTTTAAGCATGGAAAAGACCATAGAAATTGTGAAATTCCTAAACTCAGATTAGAAATCTGTTGTATCAACAAGTGGTAGACTGAAAAAAAATCAAGAAAATTTATAATAAAATGGAAAAAAAAGCCCAAAGGCTGAACTAAAAGATAATATTTTTTTTGTTCTTTTCATGGAGAAATAGTAAAATACAGAATCATAGAAACATGGAATAGTTTTTGGTTTTTTTTTTTGAAGGGACATCAAAGCCCATCCAGTGCCACCCCCTGCCATGGGCAGGGACACCTTCCATAGCCCAGGTTGCTCCAAGCCCTGTCCATCCTGGCCTTGGACACTTCCAGGGATCCAGGGGCAGCCACAGCTTCTCTGGGCACCCTGTGCCAGGGCCTGATATCTAGTTTTATGCCAGTATTTTATGAGTTATGGAAGCTTTTAAAGGTAATACTTTATTTATATAGGAAACTAATTTCTCATTACCCTTTGTCTAACTGCTTTTCTGTTATAAGTCTCTTTCTCCAAACTGAGGATTATTTTCTTGTCTTCAAGGTAAAGTCCAGCACCTTCAGTGAGTGGACTGGAGGAAGGATTGGGGAAATGTGGTGGTGTATCAAGTACTGTGTGATTCAGGACAGCTCTGATAGCAGAGCCAAGGGAAAGGGGGACCATATCACAGCCTTAGATATTGCCTTGTTTTTACAAAAATCTCTCTGAGGTTGTCAAAAAAATGTACAAGAACTTTGGTTGCTTTGGGAGATAAATTTTCCCATCTACCAGAGGGAATGAATGCCACCATCCACACCTTGAGTACCTAAAGTCATGGGCATTAAATGTTTTGGAGAGCAGCATTGCTGTCAGCAGTGCTGCTGCTGTGTAGTGAAAGATAAATGTGATCCATGAGCAAAAGACAAGGAATATAACACAACCAGAGGCAAGAGTGCTTGTGATGCTCTGCTGGTCTTCACTCTGAGACTGTTTCTCTAGTTTTTATTAAACTTTGATTAGCTGTCAGTGCATTCTAAAGACCACACCAAGCTGCTCAGCTGTCTGGAGGGCACAGTGTTTCCAAACTCTCTGGAAGCAGAGATCTGGGCTCACTGGGGATGCTCAAAAACAAACTGGGAAGCAGTTGGAGCTGGTTATTGCCTAACCTTGGGGTTAGTTAGGAGACACTGCAGGATTCTGCTCCAGACCTCAGCAAAGCAGAATTTATGAAGTAATATTGGGTGCTACAGAGCAGTGCAGAGTGTTGGAGGTAAAATGGAAGCAATAACAGGACTTGGGGGGTGGAAAAACAAAGGCAGGTATTATTCAGGATTGAAGGATTGTGGCATAATGCTGCTCTGGAAATTACAGCTTGGACTGTCCAAATTCCCCACCAATACTTGGATGCAAATATTAAAAAGAGCCCTTGAGGTAAAATCCAGATGAAAAACTATGTGAGCTACAGTGATGAAACTCCCATGATAAAACTAGAATTTCCAAGTTTCCATAAAGTCCTTTAGGTTTAATCCAGAAATTATTATTAGGTCTTTCACAGTGACAGGAACTTCTACAATTCCACAATTTTCTTTTCTTTTTTTCACCCCTGTCACCTGCTCCTCCAGGTCCTGAGGTCAGTGGGAGTAGCTTCCAGAGGATAAGGGAGAGGTGGGGATGCAGGGAGCACTCAGCCTCCCAAGGCTTTCCCAAGCCCAGCACGCTGATATTTGGGATTTCCTCCTGTTCCTGCTGAATCCTCTTGAGGTCACTCCTGTGGGAATGCCAAGCTGTGCTGCCTGCTTTGTAGAGCTGCAAACTAAAACCTAATTCCCCAAATTGACTACCTATTTTATGCATGCAGTTATTAGTGATCTATCTCTACAACCCTTGGACCATGGCATCATGCTGTGCTCCCACTTTAAGTCATCAGCTTGTCCCTTGTGTTTGCATTTTTGGGAGCCTTTGTAGCATTCCTGTTTGGTTTGGCTGTTGGTTTAATCAAGGTGGGTTTTAATACTGACCTTTGCAGTTGCAGGATTTTGCTGATCACCTAAATTACGTTTTGTTTACGCAGTCTAATCATGTAGCTGTCCTTCTTCTAGGATTGTTAACACCTCATTCTGGAGAAATAATGACCTCTTAGGAGGCACACAGGACACGGTGCTTTGGGAATTAATTGCCATTCCCATCACACCAGTCAAATCTGGGGTACAGACACAATTATTTCACATCACTGTCATGGTGCTTAGATTTTCTGCTCACTAAAAAATACATGGAGTACAAATTTGTCCAAGTTTTGGTAAGATTTACCCTAAACATTTCCAAGAGGAAATATCAATATATCAAATATAACAACTAAATTAGATAAAATGAAAACTGTGTCTATAGTTTAGTTCCTTGCAAATATTTGTCAATAACATGATGCCAGATCAGAGCTATTTAAACTTTTTTTTCCAAATTATCCAATATGATAAAACCCATGGTGAATTACAGAAAAAATAGCACAGAGCACTTCAGATCTTTCTTTGATTATAAATGTATTTTTTAATGAAGCCTGTTAAATTAATTGATATTAAATATAAGAATGATTTATGCAAAGACAACAGCTGAAAGAGCACAGCTCTGTTACTCTGAGATGGCTGCCTAAGCATTACAGTGTAGATAAATTCTGTTTTGGTTCATTCCATACCGTTTGCACAGTACATTTCAAATGGGAAGAAGGCAAGCCACAGTATTCCTTACTCTCCTGTTCCCTGCTCTTTCACTCTAGCCAGCACAATGTATTTGGAAGTGCACAGGAATTTTCTACGTCCCAACACAAAGGAGTAGTCATAGGAACTTCTCACACTAAACCTTTCATAATGGGAAATACAGATGTGTACTTGACTTTATGGAGAAATGTCTGCTCCTTTCTCAAATATAAAGTTCTAGGAGCAATGCTCTGGATCTGACTTACAGGAAGGCTGGAGATACAAGGCCACTGTTTAAAAGATGGGGACATCCTCATGGTTTTGAGGTTTTTCTTGTATTCTGAAGATGAGCAGAAATTCTTGAAAAAATCCAGAATTAATAGGAGCAGATCAGAGGTTATCTCATTACCTTGGGGCCAGGAAGGGAGGATTTGAAACAGCAGTGTAGATGCTGATTAATGTAAGAGGTTAATAAAGGGCAGGATACACAGAATTATCTCATAATAAGGGCATTCAACTTAAGGAATTAAAAGCCTCAATAAGAAAATTATTCACAATTATTAACATTCACTGATCCTGGTGAATATACAGCTGTGTTTCAAAGTGCCTGGAAAAACAAGAAACTCTTATTTCAAGGCAAAATTAATCAGACTCAATAAAATAAAAGGCTGAGGATGCATAGTCAGCCACCTGCTACTATTTGCTTTGTTCATAAAAATTATTTTTTTAAAACTATGCTCTATTTTTACTGTTTGTTTTTTTTAATTATTATTATCATTTTCCCTTATTTGTCACCTTGACCATACAGGTCTTCTGCTTTCTAAAATGAATTTAAATCCATGTGTTAAAGAAAACCAATACCAAGAAAGGTTTTGACAAGATTGAAAAGATGTTCATAAAGAAGCAAATTATTAAAATTACACATAACTACCACATTTTAATTCACTAAACCCATTCCAGCCTTGGAGGCCTTTTAATCTTCTCATTGATCCAAAGATCCAAAGATGCAGTAAATCCCCTCATTTCTTCCACCTGGATCATTTCACTGCTTTGACCACTTAACAAGTGATAGGAAGAGAGGGAATGGCCTCAACTTGTGCCAAAGAGGTTGGATATTAGGAAAAATTTCTTCACTGATGGTCAAGCACTGGAAGAGGGTGCCCAGGGCTGTGGTGGAGTCACCATCCATGAAGTTCAAAAAACAAACGGGTGTGGCAATTTGGGACATGGTTTAGTTACAGGGTGGGTTTTAGTCAAAGGTTTGATGGTCCTGGAGGTCTTTTCCAGCTCTGATGATTCCAAGATTCCACGATTCAGAGACCTGACCACAAGCAGTGGTCCAGCACACACTTCTGCTGGACATGCCTGGGCGTGGATGGTAACTTCCAGGAAAGCTGCTTCTCCAGAAGGGAAGGAACAGGCACACATTGGAGTGAGGAAATTACCTCAATCTGACTTTTGCCCCAGAATTTTGCATCTTTATGAAAATAGACAAATGAAAAAAATTCCCATAAATTGCAATGTCATCTGCCCTCTGAAGGGAACCAATTGATTTTCTAGGTCATGGTGTTCACATGAGACTAAATTCTTAGCTCTTGTGAAATTCAAACTACAGTTCTGAAGTCCAACCAGTTATGTGCCCAACATGCAGATCTGAAGACATTTAAAATTAATAATGGCATCTGATCTTTGTTTTTAGTATTCCTGGTAATAATCACTTCTAATGAAATCATCTGTTTGATATCCATAACTTTAATTTTTGAAGAAAATCCTATGGGCTACACGTGGAAGTGCTCAAAGTGTGTAGAAGTGGTGCTTAGAATATTGTCCTGCTACCATTAGGTTATTTGTTGGATCAATCTTAGAGGTCCTTTCCGGTTTAAATGTTTCTATCATTATATAATACCTTCAAATAAACCTCTAGAATTATTCTTTTGTAATATCCCAAGTTATGATTTATTTCTTGAGCAGCTTGTCTAGTGTCACTGCATCCTTTCCGTCATCCTTGTATCTTGAATTTTGAATCTGAGTATGAGAAATAGATGGGTTCTTAGAGGAGAGGAATTGTGGTGGATGAGACAGCTCTGAAGCCAATTACACCTGTAATTTAAAGGAGGAATTTCTAACTTGTGCTCATTGAAGGCAATCATCAGGTAGGACTGCATCCTGCTGAAGCAGCTTCTCACTGATTTCAGTGTAACCAGCTTCTCTTTAATTAGTTTTTATTTATTTCAGGATAATAAAAACTAACATATGCAACAATTTAAAAGCATTCTTCTCCTTTTAATGCATTAAAGTGGAAGCAGAGTTCCTTTGCATAAGTGCATTAGTAAACAGATTAATTTACATTTTAATTTACATTAGCAGTGTAATTTGGATTCCAAAGTGTGATATACAGGAAGGAATGAAAGCAGGAACAAAGTCCCACAGCTACTAAAGGATGGAGATGCCAGACTCCAATTAAGACATTCTTTTGTCAAGCCTTATCTCTGAGGTTTGCAAGATTAACTTGAAACAAAATGGCTGGCTTTTATCTCCCCTGGTACTGGTTCTAATTCCACAACTTAAAAGGATTCCTTTGGAGATTTATGTGAGGAATGCAATTTCTTCCACTCTGTCTTTCCAGTACCACTGGCCTTATTTTGGGATAAATGGTGTAGCTAAGAGGAATATTAACTCTGCCTCGTTGTCCCTTGCTCTTGCCTCAGAGAGGTTTCATTTATAAAGCTTTATTTTTGAGTGCAGATTGTTTACTCTGAGGCCACACATGGAGCAGCACATCCCACAGGGGGGGTTATGTTCTGTGACAACTATATCCTGCAACAGCACAACTATTTGTGCAAAAAGAATGAGTGGCCAGCCCCCATTTTGGGAAGATTAGAGTGCCATTTGTACAGAAATGTGACATTTGAGCCAGCAGCATGCCCTGGAGCCAGTGGGGTCCTGGGGACAGCATTCCCAGCAGGTCAAGGAGAGACTTTGCCACTCTGCCCAGCCCTGGAGACACACTCTGATTTCTCTTGGTTAGTAGCACTTATTTTTAAAATAGACATATTTAAGTATTCCAGCTTAGTGTAGCTCACACTGAAATGAGGGAGAGTGAGCTTTGCCATATCCATGTCAGGATACACTGTGGGCCAGGAGCCAGGGAATCTGTGCCTGAGCAGGGTGTTTCCAGCCACACCAAAATTAGTTCTGTTCCATGTGCACAGACAGGAACATCCTGGGAATTTACATATTTTCCTTTGGCTGCGGTGTAAGGATGCATACACATACATTTGACAAAACACTCAGCCACACACCTGGTGTATCCCTTGCCTTGTCTCTCATCCTGTTGTGATTCTTCAGCGACATAAGAAGACTTTTGCCTGTGAGCCATGTGACTTCAGCTGAATTTTACCAACTACACATCCACTGCACATCACATACTGCTCATGCATTAAAATTGCACTAAAGAATTCCTTTGCAGTAGAATTTTTGGGTTAATTTAGCAAATCCAATGTGCTATAAAGTGATTGGATTGGGTGCAGGTCATGACGTGATTTAATCAGCCAGTGAACATTGGGGTTATTTTACATCATCATGGGCACATTCAGCCTGACAGTAATTAATGAAGTAAAAATGAGCCACTGAGTGTGATACAGACAGGACCTGTTGCCACAGTAACCCGATGTGACATTGCTGAGATAAACTCCAAGCTCAATTCACCTGGAGTAAGCATTTCTTCCCTGGATATGCCAGCTTACTTAGAGGTTCAAGGTTTATTAGAGAGCCTAGTCCACTTTTAGTGGTGCTTTATATCATGTTGTGTTTAGCTATAAATGAAATAAGTTCAAGAAAGGAGTCTCAGTTCCTCAACCCTCTGCACTGTTTAGTACCTGTACAAAGAATCCTAATATATATTTAAAAAACAAGTCACTGAACAAATCCTACTTGACATGATTCAAAATAACAATAATTCAGGATTTAAGAGATTTGCAGGATGTCATTTTTTTTTTAAAATAAAGAACAGGTTTGCTGCAGCAGCAGTCTGGCTGCTCTATAACCTCTCTTCCACTCTGTGGACAGTCAAAAAATAAACCCTCAAGTTTTTGTGTCAGGTGATGATTTCATTAATGCTTTTAAAGAGCTGCCAGTAGCTGCGTGTTCAGGATGCTTGCAGGAGCTTCTTTTGAAAAGTCATCTGTTGACAACTGATGTCTCCTCCTCGTCCCCAAGGATGTGACCCTTTCCTTGAGCTTGCCTTGGACACAACATGATTATTTCATGTCTTGCAGCTCCCTTTCCTGTGGTAAGAGAGTGGCTGATCGTGTCACACCTGAGCTGTCAGCCTGCTGCAGTGCACTGCTGCCTGGGGGACTCAAAGGGATGATTCTCATTAACTCTCCAAGGAAGTCAAAACCTTCCATGATGTATCTCCAAACCCTGTGCTGGAGCTTTGCTGTTCCTGTTTGGAGCATTCCTGTGGACACATACTGCTGGCACTTTCCCCTTTCCCAGTGCTGCTACCTCAGCTCTGCTTTGACTTTTGATCTGCTGTGAGATTCTGCTGAGCAAATGTTTATTAAACCCTCTTACAACGAGGAAAAAAATAACTATAAGGTAATTCAAAATGAGCTGATGCTGATGTTTTCCATCTTGAGTAGCCTTTGAGTGAAGTGTTGCAGTTATAGGTACTTAAAGGCTTTTAAATCTGTGAACATCAAAGACCAGCTACATTCCTGATTTCTAAAGGAAGAACCAGGAAAAGGTTCACAAAGCAGATATTTCCTCCAAATACCCATCCCAGGCAATCTTCTTTAGCAGTATCAAAACTATCCTTCACAGTTAGCCCCAGATGGGACAAATACTGTGAGGACTGCCCAGAGAAGCTGTGGCTACTTCTGGATCCCTGGAAGTGGCCAAGGCCAGGTTGGACAGGGCTTGGAGAAACCTGGGATAGTGGAAGTTGTCCCTGCCCGTGAAAAGGGGATGGCACTGGATGGATTTTAAGGTTCTTTCCAAACCCAAACCACCCCATTTTTTATGATGCTGTGAAATCCTTAAATACTAATGATAGAAAGATTTGTTCTCTTAGAGCCAGAAAATTGACCTTTTTTTGGTTGTCACCCACTATTGCCTCTGCTGTTTGTGACCAGAATTCAGTTTTCACTGAATGCAATGTAAAATGTAAATATGATATAGAACTCTCAATAAACCCCCCAAACAACTCTCATTTAAAGTAAATTTGTTATTATTTGGAAATGTTTGAAATGTTTTAAATGCTTTATTAAACATCCAGAAAACCTATAAACGAAATATTTGATCTCATCAACAAACAGGGCTTCACTAGGGGGAAGACTTGCCTGACCATCCTGGTGGCCTTAGATAGTGATACTCCTTTAAAATAGATATTTTATTTGGGGGCAAGGGTTTGAGGGTAGTGCCAGGGTTTAAATAAGCAGCCATGGCCTCCTACAGTTATTACAAAGCTGGAGCCCCTGTTGTGCACATGGAATAAGTCTGGTGGCACAGAGTACTCCATGAGTTTGACATTGTGACTCTAATTGCATTTAAGAGCCCATTTAATATTTGCAACCTAATGCATTCCACAAAGTGGTCATACTGATTTTATATATATATTTTTTTAATGTTACATTTTCTTCCATATATTAAAATATTGGCTGGGAAACCTTTATGTGTGCTTCTGAGAAAATTATCAGTTACAAAACTTGCAGCCAGACCAGTTCAGTGGAAGGTTCACAGGTTCACATTTTTGCCACCCATGCACACTTTTAACTCAAACAGAAACACACTTTATAACTTTAGCACTCTGTTAGCTAACAAACTAAAATTCTCTAGGTGATCTCATCTGCCCAAGAATGTGACCCACCTCTCTGTCTTTTGCCTTCTTTTCTGCCGAAATCCAGGTTCTTACCTCTTCCTTTTTAATTTAGTGAGTCATGTAGCTCCAAATACTCAAATTGTCACTGCACTATAATTTAATTCATATACATTCCACAGCTCATTTGATATCATTAATGTCAAGTTTGAATGGCCTCTTACAAGCAATGATTCATTAGCACAGCACATTCATTATTATGTTTGTCTTTCACCAGATTTTCCTCCATTTATCTATCAGCACTGGAGGTTTCTCATGAAATTCCACAGTTTATTGGTGCAATAATTGATCTGTGAACATCTGCTTTTTTATTTGTTGCTTGTTTCAGGAGCCGTCCTGAGGCAGGTTCAGGTTTTGTCAGCACAAGAGGGGAGCTGTTTGCTGATGTTCCATTTATGTGTGTGCTCTGCTTTTTTTGGGGTATTGCTTTTACCCTGCCTTTGATTAAAACTGAATTTACAGCCTCAAAATTAACTGTTCTGCCTAACTGAGCAGTAGGATCAGCTTTAAGTAAGGCAACAGCTGTATTGGGAGGAATTTACCTCTCTAAAATGTAGATGCTGAAGGTTTTTTCAGGGAATGAGTAAAACCTGAGAAAAATCCTGAGAATCCTAAGAAAAACCTGAGATGGGACCAAGTTCTTCTGCTTTTCCCAAAATTTTGCTAAATATATTCACTAATTATAATTAAATATGTATTTTCCTATTTTAAAGAATTTTAATTTCACAAGCAAAGATTTAGCACTTTCCGCCTGAAAATTTGTGTCTTCATCATGCAAGGGGATTATTTGTATAATAATTTGTGTTGGCAACCTGTGCCAGAGCCTCACTGCCCTCTCAGAACAATTTCTTCTGGTGTCTTTCCCATGGATTTTATTCTTGGATTATTTAATACAATTACTACAATTAGCTCAGAGATTAGGCCACAGCTGGAGTAATCTGACATTAACAACTTGCCTGTAGAATAATCTTTAAATGCTTAATATTGTCTCTATTCATACTAATTTATTTATATGTATATTAACTGCTATCTTAGCCACAGGTTCCTTATATATCACTGAAACCTTCTGTGTTTTCAGTGTCTTCCCCAGCTACCCCTGAAGACAATTTGAGATCAGTTCTGAATATAAAACATCTTTACCCAGTAGCAGTTACAGAGGAGGAATCAAAGGCAAAATTAGTGATTAATCTTCTTTTTCTTTTTGTTTCCTTTCTTTTTATCAGAGAGTGTCTTAGACAGAAGCAATGTAATTTGATAGATATTATAGGAAAAAAAAATAATTTGAACTGTGTTTTATCAATTTGTACATGAAGGGTTTTTACCAACAATGATTTTATTGAACTGAATGAATGCAACAAAGGAATAAAACAATCAGTTCTATTCAAAACACTCAAGTAGTCACAGTTCTTCCCTGAAACTGAGAAAACTGGGCAAATCCCCCAGCTATGTCAGGGTATGTGGAAGAAGTTTGATAATCTGCTTTCTGGTCAAGAACATTTTCAATGCAAAAAAAAAAAAAAAAAGAAATCAAAGGAAGAAGATTTAAACAAGAGCATTCAGGAAAAAAAGCCTGTGAGCAGAAGTTCTGTGAGCAGAACAAACCTGGTCTGAGGAGATGTGGACTGGAGCCAGCTTGTTTTGCAGTAAGCGTATCTAGGGATGAACCTTGCCAAACTGGGATTACAAGGGGAAAAAAAAAAAGAGGCAAACACACAGAGACAAAAATCACGACCTGATTTGGGTGCTCAGTGTCAAACTCAGCCTCTGCCTTGGAGAAATCCTTGCCTGCACCCGTAACTGGACACTGTGCTGGGGCTGCTCCTATTTTATGCATCCTTTTCAGCACAAGACAATGAGATCTCAGAGTTTAAGAGCCTCAGCTCTCGGCCAAGGGTGAGTGTCCCTTGCTTGGAGTGCCAGAGGTGTCCAGGATCACATTCCCTCTGGTAGGGTGGTCTTTCACCTGGCTAAAGTTATCCTTTATGCATTCCAGGAGCCTCCTGGGCTCCCTACAGCTGCTTCCCAGCAGATGTTGGAGGGGTTGTGTGCAGCAGGATGAGAGTCTGGGAGCAGAACACTCCTCCAGCTGGAAAAAGAAATCCTCATTTATCAGCTGCCCTTACTGGGGGATGAGCCAACAGAAGGAATTTTAGTGTTTGTATGACTGTATTGATGCGTTTGCAGTGTGTGGAACGAATTCTATGGTGTCAAGAAGAGGGAGCTGTGTAAGACATGCTGGAGGTGTAGGAGAAGGGCTGTTAGTAGGGAAAAGAGGGATTAGGGTGGAATTGGTAAAAAACAGCCATGGACAACAGAGGGAAAAGGAGGTAAAAGAGAAGGTAATGTTGCTCAAAACAGTGAGAGGGATCTCCTCCATCCCCAAATCCACCAGAACCAGATATCTCTAACACTTTCCTGGTTGTCTTTTAGCTGCTCAGAACAGACAATTGGAAAATATTTTTAGCTTTTGGTCCCAGAGATGAAGCCACAGATAATTAAAGGTGAAAATACATCCTGGCATAACTTAAGAAAAGGCTCAGTACTGCTTCCTCAATGCTGCCTTGCAGGATTTTTCTGGGTCCCATTTCCAGACATAACTGTGGGAAGTGCCAGAGCTGTCAGCTCAGAGCTTTCTTTTCCCAGCCTGGTTGTTTAAGGGCACTATCAGCATTCCCAATGCCATTTAAAAACCCTCGCTGCACTGGGAATTTTGGAACCTAATTTCTGCTGTCCAAAATATTGCCTGAGGGAGGTGCTTTAAAATCAATGTGGGAAAATCAGTTTCACCTTAAAATGTGAGGTCAAGGAATAAACAATGCTGTGCTACTGAATAATTAAGGCAGGGCATGACTTTCATCATGAAGTTGAAGAATCCAGCCACCTGATTTGTGAGTAAAGAATAGGTAAATGCAATCTGAGAAACACTTTTAAAATCTTTAACATGTTCTGGTATAACCAAGGATGGTGTTTGGGGCTTTTTTAAAGTATTAGATCTTGAGGAAAAAGGAGGAAGGATTCTGGCTGCAATCCTTCTTCAGAGTGGTTGAGTGAGCAAGCAAAAAGTATTCAAATATTTTTTAAAACTTTTAAAAAGCTGTTTTCCCTCAGGGAAATAAAAAAGTTCAAGAGGACTGATTTTGATCACTGATTTAAAATGGCAGCTGCAAATTAGGGAAGGGGAAGGGGAAGGGGAAGGGGAAGGGGAAGGGGAAGGGGAAGGGGAAGGGGAAGGGGAAGGGGAAGGGGAAGGGGAAGGGGATGGGGAAGGGGAAGGGGAAGGGGAAGGGGAAGGGGAAGGGGAAGGGGAAGGGGAAGGGGAAGGGGAAGAAAGGAAAGGAAAGGAAAGGAAAGGAAAGGAAAGGAAAGGAAAGGAAAGGAAAGGAAAGGAAAGGAAAGGAAAGGAAAGGAAAGGAAAGGAAAGGAAAGGAAAGGAAAGGAAAGGAAAGGAAAGGAAAGGAAAGGAAAGGAAAGGAAAGGAAAGGAAAGGAAAGGAAAGGAAAGGAAAGGGAAGGGAAGGGAAGGGAAGGGAAGGGAAGGGAAGGGAAGGGAAGGGAAGGGAAGGGAAGGGAAGGGAAGGGAAGGGAAGGGAAGGGAAGGGAAGGGAAGGGAAGGGAAGGGAAGGGAAGGGAAGGGAAGGGAAGGGAAGGGAAGGGAAGGGAAGGGAAGGGAAGGGAAGGGAAGGGAAGGGAAGGGAAGGGAAGGGAAGGGAAGGGAAGGGAAGGGAAGGGAAGGGAAGGGAAGGGAAGGGAAGGGAAGGGAAGGGAAGGGAAGGGAAGGGAAGGGAAGGGAAGGGAAGGGAAGGGAAGGGAAGGGAAGGGAAGGGAAGGGAAGGGAAGGGAAGGGAAGGGAAGGGAAGGGAAGGGAAGGGAAGGGAAGGGAAGGGAAGGGAAGGGAAGGGAAGGGAAGGGAAGGGAAGGGAAGGGAAGGGAAGGGAAGGGAAGGGAAGGGAAGGGAAGGGAAGGGAAGGGAAGGGAAGGGAAGGGAAGGGAAGGGAAGGGAAGGGAAGGGAAGGGAAGGGAAGGGAAGGGAAGGGAAGGGAAGGGAAGGGAAGGGAAGGGAAGGGAAGGGAAGGGAAGGGAAGGGAAGGGAAGGGAAGGGAAGGGAAGGGAAGGGAAGGGAAGGGAAGGGAAGGGAAGGGAAGGGAAGGGAAGGGAAGGGAAGGGAAGGGAAGGGAAGGGAAGGGAAGGGAAGGGAAGGGAAGGGAAGGGAAGGGAAGGGAAGGGAAGGAAAGGAAAGGAAAGGAAAGGAAAGGAAAGGAAAGGAAAGGAAAGGAAAGGAAAGGAAAGGAAAGGAAAGGAAAGGTATTTAGATACACACATATATGTTTATCTATTACCTTCTCTCAGTCATAGATTTTTTTTATCTTTATTTTATTTCACAACAAAAGACATCTTCTCTTAGGAGGAATAACAATTCAAATATTTCAATATAAGATATACTTGAAAATTTTAATGTTTTGGTAAAGACACATCTGGATTAAAGGAAGTTACATTCTTGGGTTTCAGGTTTGGTCTGCATTTCTTTCTTGATGTTACTTTCAATTTCAGATTTATATTTCACTGCATTTGAACAGAAAGGAAAATTAACTGCAGTGAGCAAGCCTTGGACTATTGGGAAGAGAAGGAAATGACATTTGGCACTTTAAATTTGCTGCTCCATTAAATCAAATATTTACCCTGTGGACCACGAAAATTGTATCAGGATAGTGATACTCAGATGCACTTGGACAGAATCATTTTCTGAGGGTGTGAAGTTGCTGTGGGGGAATCTCCTGAGTCTACTCCACTAGGGAGCTGTGCATGGGAAGGACTCCCTCCTTTTCTTATCTGATTTCTTTCTCTATCCTGCACTGAGCAGAAGGAATAATATGAAAGTAAGTAGAGCTGATAATTAAGTATCTAGATAAAAAGGTGAATGAAAATGGGATTCATTCCTCTGGGCCAGTCACAATAGAACGTTTCTTCCACTCATTTCCAGTCAGGCTCACCTCAGCTTCCACTAAAGTCAAATCCTGCAATCCCCCTGTCACAGCAGCAATAGAAACAGATTCTGCCCCCACATGTCTTGATGAGATTAATGTGCCCTGCTCACTAGTGTCAACCAAAGCTTTATATTCTTGTGGTTCAGATGTGCCAGGCCAGTGAATCCACACAGTCCAAAACCTACAGCTTTCCCTGGCCTCTACCTGGCTCTCCCCCTGCCTACTTGGTATATAAACCTCCTCTGAGAAAAGCAGAGAAAAATCTGTTTATTAAACAAGCAAAGTACTCACAAAGATGAAAAAATGAATAGTATTAACCAATGGCAGCACTCGCTGTTCTGAAGAGATGGCAAATTCAGAGACTCCTTTTGTAGCTCAGAGTCCCTTTCATGGGTGTGTCCTCAGCTTTCTCTCAGCCTCTCTGGGGCTCAGGGCTGGTGTCAACCAAACTGTGTGCTTCTTCTCCCTCTCCTTCACTCCCAGAACCAGTCTTACAGGTGCAGAACTTAGTATCCAGCCTAAACAGAACAGATGATTTGGGATACCAGCATTACAAAGTCACCCCAGGACACCAGGTTATCTGTATCGCTCAGAAACAGGGTGGAAATGGTGATTTGGGAGTAAAACTCCCTGAAGGGAGATTAGAGTTGGCCTCTTCTCCCAGGCAGCTAAAGATAGGAACAGGGGAAACAGCCCCAAGGTTTGCCAGCAGGAGTTCAGGTTGGAATTTAGGACAAAAATCTTCACCTAGAGCATGGTCAAGCCCTGGAGAAGTGGTGGAATCCCCATCCCTGGAAGTGTCCAAAAAACAAGCAGATGTGGCACATCATGGTGATGTTTAGTGGGCAGGTGGTCAAAGGTTGGACTTGATAATCTTGAAGACCTTTTTCAACCTTCCATGACTCCATGGGATAAAATACAAAGCTAATTTGGTTATAAAGCAAAGCTGTCTGGCATCTGTAGCAGAACAGAGGGCAGGAGCCAGTGTCCCATAAACAAACATTGAAACTCAGACTGTAAAAAAGGAATCCTGTCAGTGCTGTTGTTTGCAAAACATTAAAAAGGTACTGTCCCATCAGAAAAAGTAATCAGAAAACTCATTTTTTGAGTTATTAGTGAATCTATTTACTTCAGCAGTTCTGGAGGGTAGCAGAAAGGTGATGGGGAGTCTGGAGTCTTATCATCCTCTTGCTTCTTGAAACACATCTGGTACCACACCAATCCAATCTCCACAAAGCCAAAATGTGGATGAGGAAGGAAGTGATTTGATTGTGTATCTTAGTTTATCATCTCTGCTCTGCAGTGAAAATCACTCTGTGAATGGTCAGCACCTTTAAAAAGAAAACCCTGAGATGTTAAATTTTTTTTGAGGAGAAATTAGGAATTCATGTTTGGGAATTAATGCCATTGTTTGACAAGGACATGGCACAGCCCTGGGTGGGGATTTTCAGTCTAATGATTTGACAAGGAGAAACGGTGCAAGTGCAAACGTCTGATGAGGGTTTAAAGTGCTGACTGGCTTTGCTTTTCTGAAAAGCACACTTCTAGGGAATAAATTAAAGGAAAAATTATATTTTCTACTCAAAGTGAGGTAGTATTCCCCTTAATGGCCTGTATATGTATAACTTGAGAAAAATGGACATTGAACTGCGCAGCTAAATCAGGGTGGCTTATAAATATCTTATGGATACCTCACTGAAGTCTGTTTTACAAGTGTTTGTTAACAATACCTCTCAACAAAACTCAAGTAGCTACAGAGGCTCATTTTAATTGCAGACAAAATGAAAAAAATAAAAGAAGAGGGCAAGGTGGTGAGCTCCACAATTAATTTGATGGAATAAATGGAAGCAAGAAGCAAGTCCAATGGTTTACAACCCTTTCCATAATCAAACTACTCATAATATCCAATCAAAACCTCACCTGGAGCAACTTGAGGTCATTTCATTTCAGATCTTGTGTGTATATATCCATGTTTTTCTTTAAAAAAAACCTTTGAATTCTAAATATTTCAAATGACCTTTTGTCAAGCTTCTAAGTTATGTGCCAAATACAAATTCTTCCTTTTTTTTTTTTTTAAAAATCAAATCTCAGCTCTCAGATGACTTTCTCTTCCTTCACAGAGGTCAGAAAGGAAGAAATAACTTCTGTAAAATCTATAACAGTTATGCAACATAGGCAATCATATTTTTTCTCCTTTATTTCTGCCATAAAACAGTGAGATTAATGACTTTAAGCGTCCAATGCATTAAAAACTGCAAGAATAATAGACTTTCAGGTTGATGAAGAAGTTCAGATCATTAAAATGAAATTTCCCATATCAGACTCTTTCAGACTTTCCAATTTTGCACAGGGGAAAGAAGAGGTGACTTCGGCAAGGGCAGAGAAGTGAGTGACCCCAATTCTGTTCTATATCACTGGCATTAGAATATAAATATAAATATATCCTAGAGTGAATGGTTAAACAGGAAAAACAACTTTCATTTTGAAGAAAAGCACAATTTGGAGTGTTAGCATAATTCATAGATGAGAAAATAACCACTGAATTTCTCTGTACAAAATATTTCTTATTCTAACAGGAAATATTTTCTCCCTTTTGAGAGATAGCAAACTTCTCCAAGTTTGCCAGTTTTTGTCTCATCAGTAAAAAAATTGACATAATTTTTATGGATTTCAGTGACATCAATCATAAAAATATTCTGTCATCTGACAAGACTCTACAAAATTTTCTCTTAAGCAATATAAAAGGGAAAATTCTCATATTCTTCAATGATTTGAAGTCTTTCTCAAGCCAGTGTTGATGTTAATATTGAGCCGGGACGAGACTCCATGAATTTATATCATTAAAGCTTATTGGTATTATTCTGACCTAGTAATTTATTAAAAATGGGATATCAGAATTCCTTGAGTCAATGAAGTGTTAGGTTAATATAGGCTGTACATGCTTTCATTTCTTGACTTGACCCAGGGCTTGAAGCCTCTTTTCAGCTGAGCACATTTTCCTTCGACAAAATCAGTTGGGAGCAGGAGCAAGAAAATTTATTGTACAAATAAACCCAAATTCAGGTCAGTGTCTCCTTCACTGCTGGCAGTTTTCCAGGATGGGATCCAAAGCCATAATTCAGTTTGGGACAGATTTTTTCACTGGTCTTATGAACTAAGACTCTCTGAAATTTTCCCTGGAATGATACATTTCACCTTCTGCCTTGCCCCTTGTTCTTTACCCTTGCACAGTTGACTGCCTTTAAAATCTATGCCTCTTTAATTAATTTTAGAAACTTTGTCCCAGGGACACTGTCTTATAAAATCACTTTTTCACAAGGTGAAAGAGAAAACCATGATATCCAGTGAAAGTTTTGTGGGTAGGGATTGTTAATGGGGTCACTTTGGAAACTAAGATTCATCAAAATACCTCACAGTCTTCATGGCCATTAATTTATTGGTTTAAAGACCAAATTTTTGTATCTTTATCAGTATAATAAAATATAATTTAATAATATGAATGTCTTTAGATGTGTGCCAGCTGCTCTCCTCAGCCTTTTCTTCACCTTGCAATAAGTCTAAAATACACAGACTGAATCCAGATGTCTTTTGAGAAGGTTTTTTCCTCCACCTTCCCCTCAGCCAGATAATAAATCCAAAGTGTAAACACCAATCTATTAAATTATTGATCAAGGTTTAGGGAAAAAAAAAGGAAAAGTACATAGAAAAAGATGCATATTTTCTTTCAAATGAAGTACTGTCTCCTGAAATAATTTTCTCTTTTAGTGTGTGGATATACCCATGTCTATGGATGTGTGTAAGCAGATGCATGTGTGTGTGTGTGTTCAGGCATTATTGTATGAATATGCATAAGCAGAGTAGAGGTCTGGAGTTCAAAAAAAACCCTCTGGCTGCAAGAGATATCATTCCTGCTGCACAAGAAATGTCAGGCATGAAAAATTAAAACTTGAGCTTAAAATGACATTGCCACTGATGGTTTTAAAATATAAAACAAATAATTTTTTTTAATGGCACTGAAATGTGCCCTTATGAATGACTAAGGTATTGAATTAAGCTGGAAGTCTTATCTATATAGAAAATGAAATCAAGTAATAAATTTAGACACAATGGACAGAAGGATTTGTACATTTGGATAATTTTTTCTTGTAAGTTTTTAAACAATGATGGGACTCAGGAGAGTTGATCCTATGAGGAGCAGCTGAGGGAGCTGGGGAAGGGGCTGGAGCAGCAGGAGGGGCTGAGGGAGCTGGGAAGGGGCTCAGCCTGGAGAAAAGGAGGCTCAGGGGGGACCTTGTGGCTCTGCACAGCTCCTGACAGGAGGGGACAGCCGGGGGGTCGGGCTCTGCTCCCAGGAACAGGGACAGAAGGAGAGGGAATGGCCTCAGGCTGGGTCAGGGCAGGCTCAGGGTGGACAGCAGCAAGAATTTCTCCATGGAAAGGCTGCTCAGGCCTTGGCACAGCTGCCCAGGGAGGTTTGGAGTGCCCATCCCTGGAGGTGTCCCAGGAAGGGCTGGAGGTGGCACTCAGAGCTCTGGGCTGGGCACACGGTGGGGATCAGGCACAGCTTGGGCTCGGCGATCCAGGAGGGCTTTTCCAACCTCAGTGAATCCATGATTCCGTGATTCAATAAGTAGAACATTTCCAAAACCATGAGCCATAATAGCCATAGAGATATTATAAATTTTTTCTTATTTCAAGATGATTTAACAGCCTTAATGAGTTTGTTACAGGCACTGATCCCAGTGGAATGTGCTTGGATGATTTCCTTTCCTAAGGGTGTTTGTTGGGAAAACTCCAGTGGTTCCCACTGGCGCAGCTCTGAATGTGTATCTGAAAGTTTTCTTCTTGTAGTTATTTCTAAGTCTACTACTTCAGGGTTGGCTTCCTAAGAACTAGAACTGGGATTTGTAAAAGCCCCACATCAGAATGATCTCTTGTGCTGGACTTTTGAGGAGCCAGCTGTGCTGTCAGATACCAGTCATGGTGGGGATGGGAAAGAGAAAACAAAAATAGGTAAAATTTCTTTTCCTGATTTGATTGCAAGCAGCTTTAGATTTTTATCAGCAGCACCTGGCATCTTTTGTATGGCCCACAACTTTCTGAGAATAATTTTTAAAATTTGTGAGATGTTAGTTCCCTTGAAAGAGAAAAAGAAATCAAGTTATGTGAGATGTTGACAGTAGTTCTTATCCATTAAGTTCCAGTCTGGCATTCTTTCCTATTTTTCATAATGGGTATCTGTAAAAAGTTCATTATAAGGCATATTCCAAACCACAACCTTCTTGGTATCATTTTTCTTACGGTAGAATTGGCAAGAGACAACTTTTGGTTTGTCATGCTTTATATACACAGGTAAGAACTATTCTTTTTTCTGTAACACAGTCCATTCTTTTAATAGAAAAGAATTCTAATATTTATATTCTCTAGTATATGGCACAGGGTGGGATCATGATGATCTTTACTGACCCTTCCAACCCAAACCATTCTGGAATTCTCTGATGATTCCATGATAGATGCACTGGCCTTTCCCGAATTCTACAACTTCATGAAATTGCTCTATCTCTTTTAAATTAAGAGTTTCAGGACTCCTAGTGTGGAGTAGTGAGTGAAGGAAAGGCTGTGTTTTGTGAAATATTGAAATATAACTGCTTTTTTGTGTCCATCTGAGAGATTCTTTCCTAGATCCAGTGAGCACTCCTAGGTTTTGTTTCTAATTGTCTTTACACTATTATGTGTGTATATATATATATATATATATGCATGATATGTATATATATATATGTATAATATGCATATAAGATATATATGTATGTATGTATGTATTTTGATGCTTATCACCAGAGATAAAGAGATAGGATTAGCCATTTACCATCCATGGAGAAGCTGATGTAGATGAGCAGTTCCACACTTCATCCTTATTAACTCAGGTTACTTTATATGGTTTTGACAAGTTTTTTTTTTTTTTTGCCAGATTAATGCACATACATCCCTGAATGTATTGTGATTAGAGTTCCTAAAATTAATATTTTGTCTTTTTGTCAGGAGGGAAGGAAGGAAGGAAGGAAGGAAGGAAGGAAGGAAGGAAGGAAGGAAGGAAGGAAGGAAGGAAGGAAGGAAGGAAGGAAGGAAGGAAGGAAGGAAGGAAGGAAGGAAGGAAGGAAGGAAGGAAGGAAGGAAGGAAGGAAGGAAGGAAGGAAGGAAGGAAGGAAGGAAGGAAGGAAGGAAGGAAGGAAGGAAGGAAGGAAGGAAGGAAGGAAAAGTTTTCACGTCTTGCTCTCAGAATAAGGAGCCCAGACCTGTGAGAAGGCACATGTAAGTTTGAATATATAAGTTTGTTTCATTTTAGAAGAACCTACACCCAGAGTGATTCTCAGGTTTCCTCTTGATCTGGGTATGATTTATGAATTCCCATTTATTTATCAATTATCACTGCTAATTCTCTTAGAGGTCTAAAAACAAAAAAAGACACTGTCTCTGTTCTTGGTGTTTTTAAGGAAAAGTGATCAGTTCACAGAACACTTCTTAAGGAAACTCAGAGGAAGTCAAAACGGAATGTTTTGAAAGTAAAATATAAAGTGCTATTATTGCTATGTCAAAGCTGCCATTTCAGTCTTATGAGCAAAGGAGATAATTTGCTTAAAAACAGAGAATTAAAGTGCAAATGTGACTAAATGAGCTAGGAAAGAACAAAGAGGGAATAATACAATATACTAAAGTGAAAAGACAGGGATAAGAAAATGAGAAAAAAAAAAAAAAAGGCTGCCACATATTTCACGCTGGAAATAATGGAGCCAAGAAGTTTAAGAGAAAAAGAACTAGCAATACTTGCCAAATTTTTCTATTGCAAGGAATATATACTTGAGAAACCTTCAGTGTGCAAGTGAGCTTGTGATTTGCATTCCTGAAACACCAGCACAAATAAAAGAATGTTGAAAACAGTCAAGGTGATGAACAAAGAATGCAAGGGACCATTGTAGTTATTTCAGCATTTAGGCCTCCTGTCTCTCTTCCCATCTCTGGCACTGGCCACAGTGTTCCATTTATTCAGAAGTGTCCAACTCCTTGTGACAAAATCCTACACTCTTGGTTTCCCAGGGATTTTTAATGTTTTGCTCACCTTGACTGGCTGACTTTTGTTCCAGCTGTAGTTCCTTTTGTGGGCTGTGAGAATCAGAAGCCCTTTCCCCCATTGTTCACAAAGTATTGCAAGTTTGGCAGCTCCACTTGCTCCTCCTTGTCCCTGCTCCTGCCTTCCCAACACTAATTGTTGTGGAAAGTGACTGGCACCATTGATTTTTTTTCTCTGTGTGCATGTCCTAATTGCTTATTTCCTGCAAAAGTTGACATAATTAATTAGAAATAATTTTCTTTTATCTTCAGGCAGAGCACACTCTGCTTTGACATTAGAGAAAAGCTGATAGGGCAGGCAGGTTCTACAAAAATAATGAGGTCTTTTCAGGTGGAATTTGAGTCTCCATTGGCTTCATCCCAAAGCAAAAGGAATCTAACAGCCTCGTGAAGTGTCCAGGATTGAAGAGTTCCTTTAAACTGGATATGGAAATTGACTCCTTGGAAGTGTTCAACCTCAGCTGGGCAGGATCCTCCTATAAACGTTCCTGTAGAACAAAGTGGTGGGAAATTTCTGCTGCTGCCAGCCCTGGAAGGCATCACCATCTTTGTATGGATCTCTGAGCTGGGAGAGGGGAAGAGCTCAGAGCCCCTTCCAGAGCCTGCAGGGGCTCCAGGAGAGCTGGAGAGGGACCTGGGACAAGGGAGGGAGGGACAGGACACAGGGAATGGCATCCCAAAGGGCAGGGTTGGATGGGATATTGGGCAGGAATTCTTCCCTGGGAGGGTGGGCAGGATGTCCAGAGAAGCTGTGGCTGCCCCTGGATCCCTGGCAGTGTCCAAGGCCAGGATGGACGGGGCTTGCAGTGTTAGAATACATGAACTAAAGCCTCTCTGAGTTCCTCAGAGAGAGAAAAGAATGCAGAGATCGAGTCAAAACCTTTAGAAAAACTGAAATATATTAAACCACACAAACATAAAAGTATAAGCTTTAATTTTAAGTAAGTAAAACTATATCTTTAGTACCTTAGACTGTATTAGCTAGTAAAGGCCCTAAAACCTAAAGTTCAGTAAGTGTTGCTTTACACAAAGTAACTTAACTCCAGACATAAAAATCTATAACAGGATATTATTTATGTTTTCAAATAGAACAAATAAAACTATTATAAATAGAAAATTAAATAAAATTAATAAACAATTAAATAGGTAGAATTCAGTAAATATAATTATTTGCATAAATAAATAAAATTATATACATCAATTTTAAGCAAAAAACCAGATAATACCATCTATGCAAAAAAATAAAATTATGTCAATTTTATACAAAAACTGACATTACTTTCAGACATTAAACTTAAATTAGTTTAGAATGAATATTTTTAAATCGTACTTTTAACTAGTTAAAAAATTTATGAATACAATGCCCTGTATTAAAGTAAAAAAAAAAGGAAGAGAAAAAAAAAAAGAGTATGAGGCTGATGTTGCTGCTACTACTTTTACTCAAAACATCAAAACTCTATACCAGAAAACTTTTAACACAGACTTTAATACTTTAAAGTCTTTGCCTTCAAGGCTAATATATTCATGCAATAAACAATTTTACTACAACCAACAGCTACTCCTGTCTCTGTAAAGACACAAGACCCATGACAGTCTCAACATTGGAGCTCCCTGGGACAGTGGAAGGTGTCCCTGCCCATGGCAGGGGTGGCACTGGATTTAAAGTCCCTTGCAGCATATCTCAGAGCCATGAAAATGAAAACTTTCTATTATTCTCTGTTCATATTTGAAAACCTCAGAGGAATTTACCAAAAAAGAACAAAAGTGTCCAGAAGTTTGGGGTGGGTTTTTGTTGGTTGCTTTTAATTGTTTGGGTTTTGTTTCTTTGAATGAAATGCAAAGGGATTCTCAAATGAACTATTAAGAGTTCATTTGAGTTTGGGTTTAGTTATTTAAATTTTCTAATTTACATTAAATAATAACTTTCATTGTACTCTAATAATAGCAAACTATTCTTATTTAAATAAAATGGGAATCTACAGGAGGTGCACTTTGAAACAGTGATCCAGCCATGTTGGAAATGCAAATGGAAGTGTCAGGCTTTAACAATCCTCACACTTCTCTCCACAGAATTTACTCCTTGGAAGTTCACTCCAGAATCCTGCCCTATGTAATTCCCATGTCCCTAATCTCCAGAAGAACTGAAGGAATGGGACAGTCTAGATCCCAGGGAAAACAAGTGATATATAAGGTGCTTAATTCTTTTAGTACAGTGCAAACACACAATTACAGGACAAGCAAAGGGTACGAGGTAATAAAACCACTTTTTGACTTTTCTGTGATCCATAGTTTGACTTCTGACTTCACCTATGGCTTAATTGTAATATTTTTGGCCATAGCTTCACATTTGCAATTTAAGTATTTTAAAATTGGAAGCAGTTATTGCACTGGGTCACAACACCATGAAGAACAAAGAGGCCAAGTTTTTGTTCTTGAATTTCTTGCAAATTATCAGAGTGTCCAGCCCCTTCAATTTCTTAACTTTCCAAACTCTTTGAAAGATCTTCTTAGCTTCACACACCTCTGAATTGAACTTTAACACCATTAGGAATAGCTGAAGTTCACAGCTTTAAGGATTGTTCTTAAAAGCCTGGGATTAAGGGGCCAAAATAATTTAATTTGCTATTTGCACAAGGCTGAGCCCCAGTAGAGCAATTACCACAGAGCCAGGATCAGAGAGATCGGGGAAGTCAGAGCTGCTATAAACCATTTATACAGGAACCCCAGTGCTTGTGAGAAATGGGACTGGGGGGCAATGTCCTTTACTCATAAATTAAAATCATTTTTCTGCATCTACAACACACAGAGCACAATGCAATCCATGTATCCATGAGACAGAATAGTCATGGTAATGAACTCAATAACCATTTCACACCAAAAAATGCAGAAATAATGCAAAATCCACGCTCATACAAATGAGCCAGGACTTGATCCTAAATATGTGCTTAGGGTTTGCTTTCTTTGGAAGCCTCAAGGAACTTCATCCCTGAGTTTCCTCCACATCAAATTTGGTTTCATTTCATCACTTGTTAAAACCAACAAGGTGAAAGGGACCTGAAGCAATAAGGCTTTATAAAGTGTCAGCACAGGCTCTCGTTTTTATGTTGAAACATTTGAAGTTCATATTTTTTAACAGGAAACCAGTATCAAATATTCTGTTTCACATCAGCATTGAAACAGAAGGGCAGGAGACTTTCTGGACTAAGAATTTTTATAGTTTGAATAGGAAATCTCGACAAGATCAACTATTCTCTTTCACACCTGTATTAAAACAGAATTGATAGCATTTAAAATCATTACACACACACTAGAATATTACTATTCATTAAAAAAATGACACAAACTTGCAGTGTTAGAAACATTAAATCAGGACTTCTTGCCCACTTACAATTAATTTCTATCTGCAGGAAAACCAGCTGTGGAATGGAATGTTAGTCACCAAAACAACTTCCCAGCAGCCATTGATTTCAGCTCAGGAGCTCCCTAAGTATTCCCTGTCTTCAAATATGTATTAACCCTCTTCTCCTTTTTAAATTCGTTCCAAATTAGGATTTAATCCCACAATTTCTTCACACTGTCAATGACAAAACAATTCATATGATTTATTTTTGAGTTTTTGTGTACTCCTTTCTATTTACTTTTCTGCAAGTCAAGAATTAATGTGAAAACTTTTCTCTATTGAATCATCTTAATGATTCTTAGCCCTTCTTCTCCTTTACTGAAAAGCTCAAGTTTAGTCACTTTATCCTAGAAGACATCCCATAACTATAATTTTCATTGCTAATAAAAACCTTATTAAAAGCAATTCAGAATTTTCAGAATATTGTAAAACCTTCTGTATATTTGTACCAAAACCCCCACCATGTGTAAAAATTGTTTTATTTATGTGTGATTTTAGGAACATGCCCTGCAAGTGTGACCTAAGCAAAATGTTCACTCTTTGTTTTTCCTACACTGCAAGTGTTCTTCTTATTTTTATTTAATTTTTTTTTTTTTTTTTTTTGTAATTCACACTGCATGCCTAATGAACATATTGAATCTTGCAAGGATTCAGTTGGACTAATTACATTTTAACATGGGAATCATCAAAAGAGCAATCTGGGGGAAAAAATGCCACCCCACCTCTGCTGCAAACATTGTTTCCACCACTTGGCAAGCCTGAGACCTTCAGCAGTTTTTCTTTTCCACCTCCCTGTTAACTCATCTTTTTAAAAATACCATGGAAGATAGGAAATGGAGCTGATCCCACATTATTACAATAATGGAAGCCTTCTGTTCACAACCTTTCATTTTGATTGTATCTCTTTCATAATGTACAGAAAAAAACCCGGAGTCTGAACATTTGGCATGTCCAAATTGCTTTTATCTTGCAATGATTTTACACTTGAAAGGCCAAACAGCACTACTCAATATTTGCTGCAGATTCAACCCTAATTTATTTCTTCTTCCAAACATTTGTTTTTTATTTGACAGCTGGGAAAACACACCACCCACAAGTTTCAATGGGAACTGGGCTGGAATAATGTTGTGTATTATCTACAAGACACAGTTCTTTGAGACTTTTAATGAAATATATTACCAAAATGCTTTTGCTTTCTATGGGTAATTCTTGAAATAATACAGAGACTGAAAAATCTGATGATTTGCCACATTAAATAGATATAAACTTGTGTATATAACAGTCATTAAACTGAATGTTATACACTCACATGCAATGTGCATATGCTCATATATTCAATTTAACAATGTAAATGTTCTATTCCATTTATATATCTACAAATACACTTTGGTTTGCAACCCACCATTCCTTCTGCTCTCCTTAAAGTTTATTTTCTGTGGATTTACAGGTTCAAATCCCAGGTGGCAGCCTGTGGTTGTTGTAAAGGGTAGTAAAAAAGCAAGTTGGGAAAGAATGAGCCTGAAAATCTGTGAGTTAAAAGGGCAGAGAACTGGGATTATCTGGGAATAAAAGTTGTGCAGTGACGTTTGTCCTCCAAAAGAACTCAGGTTAGGAAAGCCAAGAATGTAGCCTGGGAATGTGAGGTTTTTAGAGCTATGAGAAGAGACTGTACAAAAACTGAGATGGTAGAAAAGAAACTAATTTAGATACAAACAATTAGTGGCTGAATTAGAATAAAGAAAAGTTTGAAGGTGGTGGGAAAAGGCAGTTGTGTCTCTACTCAGCACAGCTCAAACTGTCCAGAAAGTCAAATAGAATTACCAAAGTAATTCCATTTTCCTTCAATTGCAGCAGACAACAATATTTATTGCTGAAACCTCTGTCTCCCAGAATCCACTTGCTTTCATTTCATCTCCTTGATTTCTTTGGACAGTTCTGAAGCTGCCATGAACTATTTCCTAGGATTTTGACATGTCTCCTACCTTGCCAAGACACAAATATAAAATGAGTTTTGCTTCTGTATTTCACACTCCAGTCAGGTTGGATAACCACGAGAAAAAATGAGCTCTCAGTTGATATGGTGCAGGTCAGCCAAGGAGTAGCCAATAGGTGAGAACACTTCCGGCCCTATTTCCATTTTTTATATATATTTAGAAAATTCTAGGTATTTTCAATCTAATATCATCTTTACTGCTGGAAAATCCTGTATGGAGTCACTGAGTGAAAAATAAACTCAGGAAAATTAAACTGCATTTAGTTCTTAGACTTCTGGAAGCAGAGAAATTGTCAATTCATCTGCACTTCAGACTGTTTTCTTTGATATTTCTTGGAAAAAATACCAACCATAAGTGCATATTTTTGTCTTCTTTTCACTTTGGAGTGGATTGAGGGCAATTCTAAGGACTTCTGATTTCCCAGAATAAATGAGTTTTGTGAGTGTCTGAGGATAAAATGCCTTTCTCCAGTAAATAAGAGGAACTTTTTAAGTTAATTCAGCCTTTCTGGCATAGTTGTACCTTCAGAATTAGGGAGTAACCTGAAGAAACTTAATATCTCCTTGCAAGTGGATTTATTGTTTGGAAAAAAATGTTGGATTTCTTTAAAACAGCTCTGCAAATCTAAGACCTCTCCTATCTTCAGAGTGAACAACTCAAGTAGTTATAGTTATAACAGAACTTGTTGGAAAAAGGAAATAAGTTCTGTTTCCATGACAGAAATAAAATGAAACATTAATAAAGTTAATGAAAATTAACTTGGGTTTTAAGTGCAGGTGGAAAAAACCCATTCACAGAAAACTAAGGCCATCTCTCAGTCCTAAAATCTTTGAAATATTGGAAGAATTTAGGCCACCACCATCCTGCAGGAGATTCAAAGCAATACAGTGTTCAATATTTACAGTTCCTTTAAAATATGGTTTTTCTGATTTTGGGAAGCAGCTTCCAGCCATGTGTGCACACAGAGAAAACCATTAATTAAAAACGCTCACGCAGAGAATCCCTTTAAACCTGGGCAATAAGAGCTGCAAAAGAGTTGAAAGCAAACATCTGCAGCTACTGGATTCCAGGTTATTGGTAATTATTCCCTTTGGAATTTATTAGGCTTGTGTAGGCAAAATAAACCCTCCAGTTTAGAGCAGGCAATAGAAGTCCCTCCCCTGGCACCCGTAAATCTCCACAGCTCCTATTTAAGCGCTTTAGGAAAGGTTGGGTTGAATTCCCCAAAGCCAAATCACAGCACAATGCAGGGCTCTTGTTCCACTTTCCAGGCATTTAAGCATCTTTTCCAACCTCCACAAGATAAATCTATCTGCAGCCAGAATCTTTCCAGCTCCAGAAAAGCCCCAGGTGCTGAATAATTCCAAATCTTTGCCTAAAAATGAACTGAAATGAAACATAGGACCGATACACTCACAAACTATGCACAACCACTTTTTTTTTTTTTTTTGAGTCTCCTTAATCTGTCCATTCTAATTCCTCTTATTGCTCCTCTGCAAGATTTTTATTGGATTATTGATCCTTCAGAAAGTGCTACAACAAGTTCTCCTGTCATTATTTTAATAAAGGCAAATAACTTTTTTAACAGAAAAGGCTACAAAGCATTTCTATTATGTAGCAAAAACATGGCTTAATTTCAAGATTTTCCTTTTCTTTTTTTTCCAAGACACTTGAGTCACAGTATTTTTCAGTTTTTACACAAGTGTTTGGAAATCAATTTAGTCTTCTTTAAGAGCTGAGATCAAAAAATGCAGTAAATATAATCTAAACTTTAAGCAGAGTTTACTTCCATTCCCAGTATGTACCTGAAACCCTCCTAGGGAGATCTTCAGATTTATATGTATTTTTTCAATTTTCAAGACCTTGGAAAAAAATATCTGGTGCATAAGTATGATAAAATGCAGAACTTGAACGCTCAAAAAGCATTTATCATAATTTCCTGTGTAATTGTTTATTGATTGATTTGTAACTCAAACAATGTTTGAGTTTTATAATGTCATCCATATTTTATTTGCTATTAAAGCAACACCTTCACAATCTTTTAAAATGCCTTATAAAATACAAACTAGTAAATATTACTTATCTAGAGCCGTATGTGCACCATTAATTAATTAATTGGTTAATTTAGGGTGAAAATGCCCTCTGATTCCATAGAGCCCCAACTCCTTTCCAAAGGAGGTCGAACCAGAACTGTTTTTCTGAGACCTGAGCAGTCACGTTTTGAAAACCTTTAGGGGTGGAGATTTCTGGGCAAACTGTTCCAATATTTAATAATCTTCAAAACAGAAAAACCCCAAACAACCAACAAACCCCCCCACCCCACCCCAAGATCCAAACTAGATTTAATTAATTAATTGCATAATTCAAACAATGAAGTTAGATTTCATTGTGCTCCTACTGTCTCTGTTGTCTCTCTCCCATCACTCTCCACCACTAAGCATCTGAATTTCCCTTGTCTGCACTTTCCTGTGTTATTTATTCCTAAAACACTCCATGATTTTTAATTAATAATGTAATAATTAATTTCCTTGTCAGTACCATATGGACACAGGCCAAATTAATAATTGAGGCACTATTAAAAATCAATAAATAAACAAAGACACATAGTATTTTCCAAAGTTTAAGACCCACGGATCACCAAGAGAATGAATAAGTCGTTAGAACAGTATTGCCAACTTTTTAAATTATGGCAGTTCTTTGGGAATTTGTGTAGGGAAGAGAACATCCTTCTGCCCTATTCTGGAGTGAACAAATTCAGCCCTTCTGGATGATCCTGGGAAATTTTCAAAGCTGGACGTGTGCCAAGCCCAGCAACACAATAAATGTTATTCCATTTATGTTTGTCTGCAAGGCTGACCAGGGCATCACTGCACATGGAATTCAGGGTTGATGGGGTGCTTTATGTTTCTACCCTAAACTGCCAATTTTCCTGCTCTGTCTTCCTTCTTCCTGGAGCAGAAATGGTTATTATTCTTATTAATACCCTATTATCCTTATTTATACCCTTCCTATTAAACCCTTCTTAGGAAGGCTTCCACCCTTCTTCAGCAGGAAAGATCCTCTGCACTACAGAGACTCCCTGGTTATGGTTGGTGTGTGCCAAAATTCCAAGCACAAAACAAGAAATCACTGTTGCCACTTAATCTCCAGGAGGTGAATGTGGATTTGCACATTTGCACATGATTCTGGAATACAGAACCACAGGATCGTGGAATCACAGAAGGGTTTGGACTCACCCTGGCAGTCAAGAGCTTCTTGCTAAGATAAATCATTAATTCAATTTTCCTGTTATCAAATAATGAAAAGAGGGTAATGAATAAGGAGTTTATTCAATAAATGTGGAACATAGAAAATGCTGGGTTGCTCTGATGCTGCTGGCAGCCCACAGATTGAACTTGGAAGCAATTTTCTCCTTCCTGGTAAGCAAAGAGGTGGCACCCAAAGTTTACTTTGTGTGTTTATCTTGGAATACCAATTAAAATCTGAAAACTCTTTAACTTTCTGTGTTGCAGTTAATTGTGATCCATTCATTCATTTCAGAGGACAGCTGGAGCCCATGTAGTATTTAAGGTACAGTCCACAAAATATCCCCGAAAGGTTCCAGATGCAGCAATATTGTCATGGTTAGATTTGGTAAATTAATATGAAACCAGATACTTCAGCCACCAAAAGCTGAACGGAATGCAGAATTCTCAAGTAAAGGCAGAAAATTTCTGTCAATGAAGTTTTGATGATATCATGTACCTTACAACTTGCACGATTAGAAAGTGAAATTGGAGTTCTTCCTTCTCAAGATCTGTAAGAATTATTCAAACAACACAAGTGAGTTTACCCAAGGACACAGTTATTGTGAATTGAATGCAACAGGAATAGGGCAGAGTTTAATCTCAAGGAGAAGATCAGAATGGCATTTTATATAAAACCTGATTTGCAGCTCATTACCAGGACAAAAATCTTGCATATGGCCATCCTGAAATTTGTTTAGCACAGGAGGCAGGAAAAACACACTGATGTCTTTTGTGTCAAAGACAAGGATGATTTGCTTCCACACATTTCTTCCCTTTGTGCCACCTCCTTTCCTTTGCCAAGTTCTTCTGTGCATGCTGGGAAACTCCTCTGTTTGATTACCATGTCCTGCTGACAAAATGCTGAGTCCATTCTGATTATTGATGATAATGAGAAATTAAGAAATCAGATGAGAAGGTCCATAAATCCTTGGGGGAGAAGGCTCAGGCTAAATGTTTGCGTTGTTGTGGTGATTATCAGAGCTAATACATCCTCCCATCTCTAATAGCAACATGAGGCCAGGTTCTCAGGGGGGATAAATCATTCTGGTTCTTGTACTATAAAGGATTTTGCTTGGCTGGCAGGTTGGCTTTGTTTTATTTCAGTATTTTTGTTCTACACAATGAATTAAGGCCTCTCTCCTCCCACAGCACAGCTCCCCCATAACGGGAGCTCTGACTTGTATAATTGAATATATCTTTTCTCCAAAACCCAACCATTGCATTAATACCCCATTTTTCAAGTATTTTCACAGAATAATTAGATTTAAAATAATTTTTTTTTTCTATATTAATTTGGCCATCTGTGGCAATGCCAAACGATGACCTGAAAATTTTGATTTTTAAAAAAGACAAACAAAACTCAAAGATTGACCTGAAAATGACAGCTCTTTTACCTGCTGTTAAATCAAGAACCTACCCCAGTAAATGTTGGAGACAGTAATATTTCTTTTGTTAGAGCAGCAGCTCTGTCTCGTTGAGAGCACAGACCAAGGTGTCCTGTAACTTGTCCAGTCAAGCATTGAAGAAAAATGACTCAATCCATTTTCCAAATCTGTGTGCTTTCTCTCCAATTATTTCTTAATGTGCTTTTTGACAAATTGTCAGGAAGGGAAGTTAGCAGGCTTGGCTTCTCTGGTCAGACATGCCAAGCAACAAGGAGCCAAGAGCTCAGCCTGGAAAGGTGGTGGCTGAGCAGACTTGGGGTCTGGGATATCAGGAGAAAGCAAATGGAGGTGGTGATGACAGTGCTGTCCTGGCTGTTTGTCTGGGAAAATACATCAAAGAGGATGAAATTATCAGAAAAGATATTCTTACTATGTTTTTAATAAAGCAAATGCACAGGGACTTTGTTTTTGTTTTATGGTAAACGATCCAGTCCATAACATGGGTCTGTGTATGCATTCTGAAGTGTTTGTTTTCATAATTTCAATAAAAATAATGTCTACGCCAAGTGATCAGAAAGCACATGGAATTTGCACTGATTCCAAGTATTAAAGGAGTATATGTTCTGTTTAAATTAATGTGTTGTACCCCAAATGCTTACTGGGAAAGCAGACCAGAAGGGAAATGGCACAAAGAATGTTTCCATCTGGAAAAAAGTACATCCAACTTGATACTTTTCCACATTTATTTAACAATATCACCCTCTGTAAGACCTGATCTCTCAGAACTGAAATATTTGATTGCATGTTGCAAAGTCAAAGTTTGAGATATTGACATCCATTTCAAGCTAGGGTGTGTTTGGAGGGAAGGGAATTGTGGTGCCATGCCACAAGGCAGGGGATCCTTCAAAAGGGATGGGAACTCTGGTTTAGGAAGGACTGATGAAAAACCACTTGGAATTCACTTGTAAGTATTTGCTGAAAAAGAAGCAACACTGCAGGGAGAGTCTGAATTAATGAGGGGAAATAAAGAGAAGTTCTGGCTACCCCTGAATCCCTGGCAGTGTCCAAGGCCAGGCAAGATGGGGCTCGGAGCCACCTGGAATAGAGGAAGGTGTCCCTGCCCATGGCAGAGGTGAGATGGGATGGGCTTTGAGGTCCCTCCAACTCAAACCAGTCCAGGATTCTGAGATTCTGTGCACCTGCATTACAGCAATGAGCATGTGAACCACCTCCTTACCTGTGAGACACATTCATGCAAATCCAGCTACAGGGAATTTACATGAGTTTTCCATTGTATGCTGCATTTTTACTGAAATTCCCCCTGGTCCCCAGCAGCCTGTGCTTTTTTTGGACACTGAGAGCCTATGCAGTCATTCTAACACACTAAGAAGTAAGCTGCCTATTTCAAACCAGATGACACTTCAGTGACAGTTAAAATTATTTCATTTAATGCCTATGCTTGTCTTTAGACTTCTAAACTGCTTTTAGGCACTTCCAGCTCTGTATAAATGTGAGATAATTTCTCTTATTGAAATGTTTCAATTATCTATCACACCATAGGATTCAAAGAATCATAAAATCACAGACTGGTTTGTGTTGGAAGGGATCTCAAAGCCCATCCAGTGCCACCCCCTGCCATGGGCAGGGACACTTTCCACTATCCCAGGGTGCTCCAAGCCCCATCCAGCCTGACCTTGGACACTGCCAGGGATTCAGGGGCAGCCACAGCTTCTCTGGGCACCCTGTGCCAGGGCAGGCACAGCATAACAGCAAGTTATAATTCTTTTTTTGGGTGTAGTTAGAAACTCTGTGTGATGCCCTTTGCTGGTGGTGGCAATGGAGAGCTGCAGATAGTCAGAATTCTTTGGAAGGTCCAAAAAGTTCCACTCCCCACCACCAGTGGTACCAGTGCAAAGCTCTCCTGCATTGCCATGGACTGGCCCAAAGCCTTAGCCTAAAGAATTTAAAGTTTAAACATGAACCAACTGTCTGTAGTTTCCAAACAAATCAATGGAAATATGTGCTTGGACATTTAATTATGGAGGTTGGGTTTTGCAAGGCATTCAGTTCTAAATAAAACATTCTAAAAAGAAGTAAAAATTCTAAAAACACAAACCCTTTGATCAGAGGTGCAGGAGTGAGGCAGAAAGAGAAACATGTCTCACACTCTTTCCTGCAAGAAGGAGGATCTGGAAAATGGATAAAATGGATGGGTGATGTTTATATTCCATATGGGATATAAGGAAATGAGGCTTAGAAAAGTTCTCTCTCACCACTCCCAGAATGATGCCTTCATCTATCACATTTATATAACATGAAAAAAAAAAAAAAGCAAGGAAAATATAAAAAATAGGTTTTTGGACAATATAGGTGTCCAATATTTAGTACAGAGTTTTAAAACTTAATATAGAGTTATTAAATTCTTAGAGCATCCATGAAAACTGGGAAGATTAGAGACAAGAATCTTTGACTGATTGCAAAGGGGAAGCAGAGCCCTGGTCAGAAACTGGTGTGAGCTCAGAAATTCCCAAGTGACTGAGCAAGGCACAGTGGGAATGGGCAGCCAGCCATAGGAGGGTGGAAGCAAAGCTGCAGCAGCAAAGATTAAATGGATCATGCTGCACACACAAGTTGTGTTTTGGGATTTCAGGTAATTCCCCCCTGTTCCTTCCTTAAAATAAACACATTATTCTCCCACAGACTGTATCCTGCCCTCACAATTACCAGAAACCTCAGTGTCTTGGTACTTTTCTGAGAAAAACCTTCAGACCTCTTTCCAAAACATTTACAGGGACATTTTTAGTGCATTATTCCAGTTTATCAATAGCTTTCACTTCAGAAACATTCACTGTGGAATGGCATTGGAAAAGGCAGGTCAGATACCTCTAAAAAAGGGCAGCTCGATGGTTTCTGCTGGGCCAGGAGCTGGACTTGATGATCCTTGTGTGCCCCTTCCCACTCAGTATATTCTGTGATTCTGTGAAAAAAACCAAACAAAAACAAAAACAAAAGCAAAAAAAATCAAAACAAAGCTTAAAAAAAGGGAGACATTTTTGCTTTACTTAGAAAGGAATTTCGTTATATTAATATATATGGAAATATTATTTATATATTAATACTTAATTAATTAAGAATATAAGAAATATATAATATTGCATTATATATTAATGTTATATAACAAATATAATTTAAATATAATGAATATTGTATCCTGTCTAATTATATAAAATATATCATATAATTACATACATTATGTATAATATATAATATATAATAACATATAAAATTAATGTTATATATTATACATAAGGAGATATATAGTTGAAAGATATATATAATTATATAGAAAGAATATATACATTTATATTTAATATATAAAATATATATGATATAGATTTCTATACATTATATATATATATATATATATAATTTTATAAAAAGAAATATATATATAAAATCTAGAGAGAAAAGTAGAAAAAGTGAAAGAAATTTCTGGTTTAGTGGCTGAAGTTATGTGCAGGAAATGTCCCCTCAGGTGACCTTTCACTTCCAGGTGAGCTGGAGCTTCCATGTATTTTCTCAATGTCCTGAGTATTCAATATATTTTTTGTAATCTGCTTTGTGAGGTACCTGCTGCTCCTAACTCCTGGTCAGAGACATTGATAAACGATGAACCGAAAGAGAAATGTCAGGGGCAAGGCACAGGGACACGTGTGTGCTTTAACCTGTGTGCTTTTTCTTATCTCCTTCCTTTTCTGTAAGGAAAAAGGAAAAGCAAAGATTGGTGGGGAACAATTTTTTTTGTTTTTTTAACAGATTAATGTATAGCAACACTCATGGATAAGGGAACAGGATTTTTGGATGCACATTTGCTGCTGGATTCTCTGATTATTTTTCCCAGTTTCATTCTGCTACAAAGTAAAACATTGTTTTTAACAAAGACCTTTCAGCTTTGCAGGAATTAATTTATTCCTAGACATTATAGCATGATCGAAAGAATAACTGGAAAGCTAAAACTCTCTAATATTCTCAAATTCGTGCCTACTCAGGGCCTAAGTTTATGCTCTCTTGTACTCCACCTTGAAAATATTAGGTACCAGGTGGTGGAATATTCCAATTAACATCCCAAAATTATGTTTTAAATTTACTGCAAATAAAACAGTTTTGTTGTGCTGTAACAGCAGCCTCTGGAGCAAATAACTTCTGATGTCTTCCTCCAGCCTAGGAGAGATGTTCCAGGTTATCATGTCTCTTTCACCAACTGGATTTCCCAACATTTTAGCTGAGACTGGAGAAAAAGCTGATTACTGAAAGCAGTGACTATTCCATTAACTGGAAAAGCAAAGGAACAAGCAGCAGCAAAATAACAGACAAAACCTAAGGCAACACACTCTAAATGGTTTGGGGTATTTAATTTCAGCTGCTCAAACTGAGACACTGAAGGGTTTGATTTCAAGAAAATTCAGGACTCAGGCTGATATCAACAGACTCATTGGAAGCAAAGCATTCTGAGCAAACACAATTTAGGTGCCTAAAATAATTTTCTGTTCTGTCTTGTTTATAGAAAAAAAGAATTTTGAACAGATTTATGGAGACAGGAGTTGTGCTGAGTGATTTTCACTCCATCAGGTCAGGGCAGCACACTCTGTAATACAAGAAAACAAATATTTGTTACTCTCTCTTTATCTAATAGATTTTGGCTTTCAGTGTGGTTGTTTTTCCTCGCAACATAAAGGATCCAGAGGTTATAGACAGACATTTTTATAGCTTAATGTGAATCACTTTAAGTAGAAATAATACTCCTTTCCAGCTGTATTATAATTTCTATTCCACGGGCCAGCATTGTTATTTGACCTTTACAAACAAATATCAAATTGTTCCAACAACAAATGGCAATAACCTTTGGCTCTTCCAGTGGGGAGAAATGACCACTTGTGACACTGTCCTCGTTAGCATTCCTGGCTTGTGGGATGTTCTGTCAGTCACTGCTATTTATCTCCTATGAATAACAAATTAACTTCAGGTCTGGCTTTGCAGGGAGAAGTTAAGGCACACCAGAGGTACCAGTGTGGCTGTGCCCAAGCACTCTCTTTGTGCTCCATGTTTAGGTAATAAATGCACTTTTTCCTCCAGAGGCGTAAACCAAGCCTGTGATGGATGGCCTTGGCTTGGACTCAAAGCATCAACACCACTTCAGATTGTTTTAGTGCAGAGAGAAAACTGCTTTTGTTCAGATCAGAGCTGCTCTCTGATGAGTCTTGTGGGTCCCTTCCCATTCAGTGTTCTATGATATCACAACTGGACTCATTACATTTATTGTCTATTTGATATGATGTGGTTTAACTTGAGTTACTTGGTGAGGAAAATCCCACCAGCAGACCTTTAAAAATGTGGTTTGTATTTTTCTTTCACTGTTCACAGCTCATTTGGGTCTCCATTCAGCAGCTTCTCTTTGTAGCCCCAAGGATACAGCAAAATGAAGCAGAGCCTTCACAGAGAAAATTACCTATTTTTCCTTTTACACAGTAATTGCTTTTCCAGACAAAATCAAGCAATAATAGTCTTCTGAAAAACAAAGGACAAACAAACTTCAGCAACAAGCACAGCAATGGCACAACGTTCCAGGCAGTTTTAAATCCATGGATCTCTGCTGGAGATGTATTAAGTCATTCCACTGGCTCAGTCAGAAAAAAGAAGTCCAAAAAGCATCTTATTAGTCTTCCTGAAGTAAAAAAAAAAAAAAAAAAAAAAAAAAAAAAAAAAACCACCAAAATTATTGCTAGGATAAAAAAAACTATTGCTCTCAGTATTCCTGGCACATGGCACATATTTGCTTCACAATCTGAAGCAGAGATGGGAAATGTGTGTTAAAATTGAATTCTGGGTCCATGAGCCCTGTGGCTGTAATCCCTTGGATTGTGGGGCCATCCCATAACTGGAGGATGTAGAAGGAACACCACACTACAAAAACACCTCTTGCATCCTTTAGTCCCAGTGCTGCTCACACTTAGGGCCTGAAGAATTTAATTTTTGTAGCAAGATCCTTTAGTTGGTTGCTCCAGTGACATAAAAATCTTATGGAAAATATAGGGAATATATTTTGTGATGTTTATATCCTCCCACTGACTTACAGCAATAGCCAACACAGTCAGGCAGTTTTCCTTCATCCTGCTTTTTCCTCTTCCAGACAAAACAAAACAAAACAAAACAACAAAAAATTATATATATATATATATATATATATGATGACCTGAAAGCAGAATACATGGTTTAGGGACCACAATAGAAGCAGGGTGGTCCAAAGTCAAAAAATAGGAATAATGACAGCCTTGAAAGGCTTGGAAGAGGAACTGGAAAAGCTCCAGCACTAATTCCTTCCTCAGGTACTCTAACAGAAATTTCTTCTGAGGAATCTCTATCATCTTCTATCATCAATTCTTCCTTGGAAAAACAAGGCACTGCTTCGTTATGGAGAGTTGCAGAGCTGGGGGTTGTGGCTCTAGGACCAGAGCAGAGGAAGAAAAAGATAAATGAAAGAGATTAAAATAATTCTATAACAAAATCATTAGAGAGCAATAAATTTCAAACAATTAAAGCAGGTTATTTGCAAATAATCAGTAACTTATTTTATTATGTAAATATCCTTCTGCACATATGGAATCCATAGCAGTAAAAAGAATAGAGTTTGCCAGCACATCTAACTTAAAAATTTAGTCTTATATCTGGGAATAAATCAAGGATTATGCCTAGGAATAGAAAGGCTTTGGTGTCATTGTAGGTTTGCTCTTGCATTTTTGTTGACACCTGAGAAATCCTGAGCTAAACCAACTTCTCCCCTAGCATGTTATGGCAAGCCTGTTGCTCCTAGGCCAATAAAAGTAAAAAATAGGATGGATTTAGTGACCTGGCCTGCAGCTGAGGTTCCTGGGCTCAGTGATAGGAAGACCCCACAAAAACACAGCCCTCACAATGCCCTTTGCACCACTGCCTCCAAAAGCAGCACTGATTTTTATGCACAAACCCAAAATGATTCTTTAGAATTAATTGTTCCTGATTGGAATGCTGCTGTCTAATGGCCACACAACTATAAACTGTCAATCAATATTTAACCCCACAAGGAAAATACCAAATTCCGATGCACTCATTTTTACATCATGTCATTGAAAATTGACTTTCCTGCAAGAAGAGTTGTTTTATGTTTTATGCATTCTGTTATTATTCTATAGCAGTTGTTCCTGACCTTGGAAAAGGAGGGGTTTGTAAAGATGTGCAATTGAGGAGGGATTCTGCCCCAAAAGTCCCATTATAACATCTCTGAGGGTCTTTCTGTCCAAAAAACCTCACTGAGATGCCTGATGAGTTATTCACTTCTTATGCTTCCCCACTTGTGCATATATCGAACTCATTTATGCACATATATTACTTTTTTTTTTTTTTTTTTTCCCAGCACTTGAAAATATTTCTCTCATGCAGGATTTTTGGCTGCCTTTGGGATCTTCATTTGTTCAGACATCTGCTTGGGAATATCCTGTGCTGGAGTGGATTTGGGAAAGGCAAATCTCAGCCCATTCCTGTGTTGTTTAATGTCTTTATTAACAAGGAGGGTGAAATGAAGTGGAATGTTCCAACCACAAGCGGAGCGACTGACAAGTTCTGGGGTGGGGTGGTTGGACAGGGGGCCTGGACAGGAGCAGAGGGCTGGACACAATCTCAGGAGGTGCAGCTGCAGCCCCTGCACTGCTGGGCTGGACTGCTGGGACAGCTGGAGAGGTGGGAACAGCTGGGGAGGAGGAACAGCTGGAGAGGCAGAAAAACTGGAGAGGCAGAACAGCTGCGGAGGTGGGAACAGCTGGAGAAGCAGGAACAGCTGGGGAGGTGGGAACAGCTGGAGAGGAGCAATAGCTGGAGAGGTGGGAACAGCTGGAGAGGCAGAAAAGCTGGAGAGGCAGAACAGCTGGGGAGGAGGAACAGCTGGAGAAGTGAGAACAGCTGGAGAGGTGGGAACAGCTGGAGAGGAGAAATAGCTGGAGAGGCAGAACATCTGGAGGGGCAGAAAGAGCTGGATAGGCAGGGGCAGCTGGAGGGACAGGAATGGGGGTCCTGCTGGAGAATGTGTTGAGCCATATGCCACTCACACCCCTGGCTGAATTTCCAAGAGATGAGGCCACACCCAGAGTGCTGGCTCCACTCTGGAGTTCCCCAGCTCCTGAGAATCATGGAAATACTGGAGAGAGCCCAGTGGAGGCACAGGAGAGACAAGAAAAGGTCAGGAGAAGCTGGTTTGCTGGATCTTTCAAGGCTTGGCTAAATAGATTAAGGCTATCTTCAGCCATAAAATTCCAAATAAATTTGGCTGATGGTGCAGGAGCAAAGTGGGTATAAAAAAAATCCTTCCTGTTTCAGTTCATGGTATAAACTCAGTGATCTTAACTACCACAGTTATGCATCAAACCATAAAATCATCCAGCCATTTTAGAAATTCAGCTGCACCGTTTGACTCCCTGACCTCCTGCTGCAGAGGATTTCACAGATCCACCAAAAGATGTTGGAAGAATTTCTTCAATTACCATTTTTCTTCATCACTGGTGTTTTTCTTTAGATTATAATTCAACAAATGGAACACCCACCCTGGGCTCCTGGATGTTAAATCCCACACTTTTGTTCTCCTGCAACGTTTAACCAAGTGAATTTCTGTCACTGACACTGACAACCAGGGCAGGGGAGGCAGCAGGATAAAGGCAAAGGGCCACAATTTTACCCACAAGGATTAAACAACTGGGACAACCATAGACAAGAACATTGAGAATATTGATATGAATCATAAAATCATGGAATATTCTGAGCTGGAAGGGACTCACAAGGATCATCAATTCCAACTGCACAGACCCCCCCAGCAGTTCCACCCTGTGCTGAGAGCATTGTCCAAGAACTCCTTGGACTGGGGCTTTGACCATTCCTTGAAGAGCCTGTTCCACTGCTTTTCTGGAAGTTTCCTACCTGCTCCAGTGCTTTTCTGGAAGTTTTTTACTTGCTTTTGTGGGAATTTCTTCCTTTTTTTTTTCTTTTTTTTTTTTTTTTCCCATGTCATCTGTATTTCTTTACATCTCAACAACACCTGTCAGGAATCAAGTGAAGACCAAGTAGATAAAATTCTGCTTCCCCTGACAATCTAAAAATCTTCAAAATCACTGAAATCATGTTTATTATTTGATATCACCCAGCTGTGAATTGAACTCAAATTGCTGTTGGGAATTTTATACTAATATCTGGCTTACTTTGGGGCAGAACAAGGAATTATTCCTAAAATAAAGAACAAATCCCCATTATCTCTTGGGGTTGAATGTTTATTCTTTCACCCTCCTTTTCAAGCCAAATAAATTAATTTGTGAAACAAAACCAAGTCACCACAGACACCTTCTCTCCTGACAGCCTGGAAATTGACCCATTGACAGGCTGGAATTTTTAAGGACGTCTAAAGCTGGGTAATACCATGGATTATGGCAAAGAGGAGAGTTAAGCAGGAGCAGACATTAGACCTGGGGTAGCTGCTGTAAAGAAGAAAGTCTGCAATGGACAACTGGGGAAATAATAACAAGATGCCTTAAATTAAAATATGTGGGCTAAATGGAGCCATTTGGTATTAATTCATTGTCACAAAAGAGTGGTTTCTGCTCTTGCCATCAAAGATATTGGCAAAAAGCAGATTTTAATGGAGTTCAATGGCAAGGTTCACTCTATTACTGACTAGATCAAGGAAGTGTGTATAGGAAAATGGGATTGGAGTCAATTTTGAGTGATTTACACAGTGACTGGAAGTGGAAAAAGGTCAGGGGGCAAAGGATACAGATACAAAAGAGTGCAAGAGGATTTAGCAGTACTTAATCATCCACATTTAACATTAAAAAAGAGTGATGCACCATCACACTGACTTTATTTTTAAAAGGATTAAATAAAGAATAAGTAAAAAATAAAATTAAGAATTTATATAGCTTTTAACGTTGACGATATTTTTATATTAGTTAACATCTGATGAATTTTTCTTCAAAATGAAGGTTTTAGCACACTTTAATGTTCATTTATATACATATTTCCAAAGCATAAATGGCAGGGGGTTAGAGTGCAATGATCTGAAAAATTCTTTTGAAGCCAAACCATTCCATGTTTTTGACTAACAGGCATTTGCAGATTTTCAAACACTAATCCAAAAATTGGATGAAGGTACAGATGGTGAAAGACAACAATGAATGTGAGATAAGTAGCACTGGGTGCTATTTTCTTCTTTAGAAAATGCTACTGATCTTTTCTAGATCATGGAATGAAATAAAGGAATTATCAAATACACCAGTTTTGTAATTTTTTCCTAGTTAATATTTAGGATTTTTCGTGGGACATAGGGAGGGGGAAATTCAAGACCGTCTTTTCAAGAGATCTGGAGTAAAAATTCTTATTAAGCATGAATGCTTATTAAGCATTAAACATGAGAGAGGTTTAGTTCTGTATTTTCATGAAAAATATCTGATTCTGGGTTCAGAGGGTGAAAATTAACTTCCTGGTACCCAAATGGAATGTTACCCGGACCTCTCATTTTTCCAATGACCTTTGTTGGTGAGAAGGTGAAGGATTTCCTGGGATGCTGCACAACCTGCTCAGGCCAAGGAGTGATTTTTGTGGTTCTTGCCAAATGGAGCCTGCTGGAAGTTTCACAATGAACCACTATTGGTTCATACTCTTTGTTTTCCTGTAATTGAGAATGAATTAGGGTTTAATCCTTCCTTGTCAATACAGCCAAAACCAGCCATGGAATCCTCACGGGAAGGCTCTTTGGAAAACAATCTGCAATTAAAGAGAAGTGGAAAGAAGGCAAGTGGTTAAAATGAAAAATAACAAAAAAAAAGTGTAATGACCCTAAAAAGATGAGACTGCGCAAGAAAAAATTAATTGCAACGATGATATCTAACTTTGGGGATTTTTTTTTTTTGGTATATTTATTTAATTTTTAATAAAAAGGGCAAACTTTCAGTCACCGAAAGGCTTCATTGACTTCAGTATCAGTTAATATAGAAAAAACTACTCAACAACATCTCTGGCATTAATCCAGCCAAGAAACTCCTCAGGTAAAGGACATTTTCTGGCTATTTAGGAGGAATTTCACAAGGAACTTCATCATTCTGACATTCAGGTTCATTAACAGGCAGCATTTTTATCAGAGCTTGGCAAGTTTTGTCCAGGAGTGAATGCTCTCTTGTGGTACAAAAGATCTGGTTTGAGATCTGGGTAAGTTTCTACTTTTACTGCCAAGTTTGCCCATATTAGAACATAACTGGCCAAACCATGTTTCCTTGAATTCAGATGGAAAGCCAAGAACTAAATGTCCTGTCAGGCTATGGCTGGACAATCCTGGTGAAGGAATATTGAAAGGAACCCAGAAATCTCCACACATTTGAAGACAGGGTACAAAAATATTAAAAATTGGGAGTTCTGAGATGTTTTTCACTCTGAGACAAATGTCTACTTCCATTTGGATCTTAGTGGTCCAGACTCAACTCTTACTGATATTAAAACAGCAACAAACATGTTTGACAAGAATTTTAAAGGTTTGGAGCTATGAGTTTGATGAGAAAACATCCACTGTGGGCTGAAATGTGTCACTGAGATCACCCAGAAAAGCAGAATTTTACTTAAAAGTGCATTCAGCAAACACAGAGAGCAGCTTGGGGAGCTGGAGCAGATGTGTTGCTTCCAGCTGGGAAATGTGGCATCACACATTCAGTGTCCACAGAAAGTGAGGGCTCTGAACCACCGTGGCCCCAGGTGCATCAGACAAAGGGAGAAAGAGAACACTGGAATGGGAATGCCATGGGATTTCTGGGTGTGGGATTTCTGGGCACCCTGTATCTGCAGCAGAAATGCACAGTCAGGGTCTGTGTGCACAAAGAAATCGAGGAAGGGTATCAATCCTGCAGAACTGAACCCATCCAGACCCTTGTCCGTAGGAATTCGTATCCCATGAAAATAAGGCAGAATGAACAAAGTGCTTTGAACAGGGATTCAGTAGGAGAGAAGTTTCTGGGAAGTTGGTTTTCCTTCAGATTTTGCCAGGGACTGACAGAACCTTCCACATTCAGAAACTGAGATGGAAACAAGAAAAGTAATTTGTTCCAAGGAAAATGAACACAACCAGGTGAATTCCAGCTTTTGGCAGCAAATTTTTGAATCACTGTACTGACACTTTAAGAATTCACCTGTCAATTTATGAGCACAGCCTAATGGCTGAATATTAAAATGCCTGATTGGATCTTTCTTAATCTCTTTGAGGCTCACCCAATTAATGATGAAAAATATGTAGGTGTAAGCACAGCAAAACTTGTCCCACTTGCAGTGATTTTGTAGATAGGCTGTGAGGATGGTGCAGGCACCAGTTTGAACAAATGGGTTTGTTCAGGTTTAACAACATTTTTGCAGTAAAAACATAAGCAGAAAAGCTCCTTCAGTATCTGTCTAGAAAATGCTGAAGAGGAAAAGACAACTTCAGTCTAAATGGGATTTCTAAAATGTCTCACTCACCAGTGAAACGTTCTGTAGATCATAACTTTATTAATAATGAGATGAATATGTCATGTATGGGCTATTGAACTCACTCTGACAAATAAAGAAACATTAAGTAGTGACCTTTAAATGCTAATTACTGATGTGTTAGAGCTTGTAAACCGCTTAAATGGAGTCCATGCACACAAATCTTAGAGCAACAAAGGATGTGCTCATTTGGAATATTAGAGAAACGATTTACTGTAATAGTTTGAGAAAGTACATTTAACATTAGAAGTGTAGCAAAATAAAAAACCAACATTATTAGATATCCAAAGGTCAAATGTCTGAAGCCAAAGGACCACCACATGTAAAAAGCCAAGTTTTTTGAAAGGAATGGAAGATGTTTAAAACACCTTCCTACGGCCAAATGTAAGCTGTAGAGAAGGAATGGAAATGAGACAGGCAAGAAAGGTCAATAATGGATTTATAAGGTGGTTTCCTATGTTGGTTTTGCACAGCCTGGATTCTATGATTCTTACCAGGATCCAGACCAAACCCTTGCGCTACTGCAGTACCTTAACTAGAAATATTTAACTTTTCTCTTGATACAGTTAATTGCATTATTTCAGAGGCTTTTCTTTTTCAGATAATTTCTGAAATTGAAATACTTAAGTCTTCCTTTGAAGTTATTTTAAATTGTGCTCTAGAAACAGTTCTGTGAAGTCTTGAATTCAAACATTTCCCTTTGTTTTGTCTTCACTAATATATGTAAACAACAGATTCGGAAGTTTGTGATAAAATCTTATCTGTTCAGGTGAGAACAGGAAATATTTTAAAATTTTTTAAGTCCTGAAATTAAAATATTGATCTACTTTTGACAGTTTTGTTGGAAACTATTATTTTTACAGAAGTTGCTTATGGTGACTCTTTTATTCCAAAGCACAGAGATGGTTTTTTTCCCTATAACCATAATTATAAACCTAATGAGCCTATGACAGGTTTCTTCTCCCTCAATTTATCAAGGACATTGACAGCAAGAAGAAAGGGCATGAATCTGTAACTCTCTTTGCAGTGAAAACCATGGAGTTCACCACTGGGCTGGTGATTGACCTGTGTCAATCCAGGCAATGGCACTTCCCTGGTGCTCCAGAAGGAATATCAGTCTTTCCAAGCACACAATAAACCTTTCCCAGGTTGGATTTCTTGCACAACCCTTGCAGACATCCCTGAATTTGGCACTTCGGTTTTTTTGTTTGTTTGTTTTTGGTTTTTTGGGGGGTTTTTTTGGGTTTTTTGGGTTTTTTGGGGGTTTTTTGTTTTTGTTTTTTTTTTCTTTTTGTCTGCAGTGCATTCATGGAGTTTTGTAAATGATGCTTGGATTTCAATCTGTTCAGCACAGGATTGGGGAGCTGTGGTACCAGGAGCCTTATGAGTACAAATCACATCCATTTGATGCAGGCATTTCTCATCAAATTCATAAAGATCCATTAAACAAGCAGAAATTCCAAAACCCCCTGTATTTCATTGCAATCTGCATGTCTAAAATACATGGAGATAATTAAAACAGAACAGTTGAAAGCAGAAGCATTGGAGAGTCTATTCGGAAAATACAGAATATTCTGTTAGAAGAGGAAAAATTCTCTTTGAATTTCTTTAGGTAGATGGAAGATGTAAGATACAGGTCTCCTACACCCTGGGAAAATCCTATTCCACTCACCCTGTAGAAATTAGCAGTGATGAATGCTTTTCTGGTAGATTTTATGAGCACAGTCTCTCTTTCTCCTATTTATTTCTCCCTGAAATTCAGGGAATTTTGTATAAAATCACAGTGTGTGGGGAGGGAAAGAGCTGATGGATGGACTTATTTTGCTGCAAGAATTAAAGTAACTTAGCCCAGGGCCTAAGCGTGTACTCTATACTTGCAGTCAAACCTCCTTGGGGGCTAAAGGAGAGCTCAAGTTTTAATACATTTTTTTCCTCATTTTTTAGTAGTTTTCGATTGTTTGCCTTATCGTTCTCCTCCACATAGACATTTGGAAGGAAAACCACCAAATCCATGTGTTTATGGACACTGTTTTCTGCTTCTTGCCAACAGTCCCATGCTGCATAACAAGATTTATGCTGTTAGAAAGCCCCAAAATGCACTCAGCAGCTCTTCTGTGCCTGTTCCTTTAGCTCTCCTGGTATCAAGCACAGCCATTTGTTTTCTTGAATTCTAACCCAATTGTAGAAATGTACCTCAGGGTTCAGCAAGAATACGATTATTTTTGTCCTATTTACAATGTCTCCCGTCACTTTTGGGTTGCAAAACTGCAAACAAGGAAACCACAGTTGTTTAACCCACTGCTAAAACCCCTTTTTTACAGTTTTGAACAAAAAGCAGAGACTGGCATTAAATAATATCTTAATGCTACGTTCACTTTGCAGCCTTTTGCACCTTGTGGAGGTGTAGGGGGAGCAGATGTGCTGCAAAAGCATTCATCTTGTTCCTTCTCATTTTGCATTCTAAGGGATATAATCCCTGGGAGTATAACCCCAACCCTGGAAGTGTCCAAGGCCAGGTTGGAAAGGGCTTGGAGAAACCTGGGATACTGGAAGGTGTCCCTGCCCATGGCAGGGGTGGCACTGGATGGGCTTTAAGGTTCCTTCCAACTCAAACCACTCTGGGATTCTGTGATTCTGTGAAAATTCTTATTCATTTAAAACTCTTTCACTTGCACTTTGCTCTCTGTTCTTATTCTAAAAGAACTTCAAGTCAGAAGGAAATATATTTATGTTTTCTCAAGTTGATCAAGTTCAAGGAAAGATGTTGCTAGTTTGGAAGATACATTGGTATAAAAAATGCATATTTATGGCCCCCTCTTTATAAAGTTCTAAGAAATCCTAGTATTTACATAGGATTGTCCCATTTTATTTATCTAAATATCAACGCAACAGAAGGACAGAATAGATAATTGGAAGAAAATAATGAGGACAAAAATGGAGAGGAAGAGATTATAGTGATTGTTGTTAATTTTCTTTCATCCTTCCCAAAGTTATGCAGCCATGCTAAAAGATTTAGCCCTGCATTAATGGCAAACAATACAGAAATATGTCACCCACATGCCTTGTTTCCCTAATAACAAAACCCAACAACTGCTGGAACAAAATGCTCTGCTGTCAGTGAAGAACAATAGAGCAAAAGCAACAAATCAAAGTATTTTCTCAGTTTTATCCTCCAGAAGGAAAGAGAAGGCAGAGCTTTCCTCTAACCCAGTGGCACATCTGTGGTTCCACTCCTACTTTTGATGCTCCTTGAGGTCACTGCAGCATCTCCCCATCCTTTAAAGGGAAGCGAAACACTTACACCCCCTAATAACTATTTTGATCATTATCCATACACTTGAGGAATCAGGAGAAAAGATCTGATGGTTTCTTTTGCTCCTGGAAAAGGAAACAGGAAGCCCCCCACTAATGAGATGGCTGATGCCACTCCAGTGTTGATTGCTGCACATCAGCCAGCTCAGGGCATGCTGCTGGATTCCGTGGCACAGGCAGCTCGCTGGGAAAGATTCAAATATGGCTGGGAGGCTCCTCAGATTTGGGAAATTCAAAGCAGGATCTATACTTTTTGAAGCAGAGGGGAAGAGGGTGAGGGAGAAGTGTCACTTGCCAAGCTCAGCTGCTCCAGCTGAACAGACAAATCCTCTGTTTGGCACATCTTCCCAGGGAAACATCAGGCTCAGGCACTGGTCCACCTTTTGCCCTGCACCAAAACTTAAAATAAGCTTTTTTTTCCTGAAGAAGTATCTGCAGGCAGGTGTAAACTCTGCGTTTCATGCGTGTCATTAATCTTAGAGGAAGATATGATTTTTACTTCCTTTTCTCTGGATTTAGACAGAAGCTGTTACTTTGATATTCAGGATCTGAATCCCGGTATAGTTGTTTTTCACAAATCATTTAATAGTTTTTCATAACAGTGATGGCATAACTGCTGCAATAACTGTTTGCTGTCTCAGTTTACCACTATTATTTGAAGTTCTAAACCTTTCCTTGATTAAATAACATGCTTTAACAGAACCCAGTTTTCTCAAGCTTTATAAGAAGTGTCAAAGCCTGGAATATCAACATTACCATGCCTTTGCTCTCAATTTGTTTGCATTTGAAAGCAGATATTACTGCAGAGATGTTTTTAGGAGCTCATTTCACCATTGTCCATGAAAAACCATTAAGTAAATTGTGTTTCAGCAGTGACATTTAATAAAAGCCTGTAGTTTTGCCTTCCTGAGTGCTACAAGCATGAGCAGAGCTGTGTCTTCTGTTGGCCAGAGCAGGGGAGGTGGTTTGGCAGGGGAGGAAAACATGCCTGCACATCCTCGGTGCAGAACACAGCTCACAAACACAAGAAATGGAATAATTAATCCTAAAATGAGCACAAAGGAAGACTGAAAGGTCAGCTGAGCTGATGGGCATGTTTTGCAGTGTAACAATTTCAGAAATGATGTTGAACTTCTGCAGGGTACGTGGTGCTGGAAATGCCACCCATCTGCTTGTGCTGAGCTGCAGCTCTGGGTTTTAGAGTTACACAGATGAGGATCAGCCAGGCATGGAAAGGAACAGCGAAGATAATTTTCTAGAGGGGGAAAGCTGAAGGTTTAAGTTGTCCCTGTTGCAGAGGTCTTAATCATTCATGCTGCTGATAATAATAAATTAAGTCTTTAAATGTCAGACCATTGTTGTGCATCTCTTCTGCATCAGAACCAAAGAAAATCTTTTGTTACTGACATCCAAACTCTAGCAAAGGAGTCACCAAGAGCAGTTTTCCCTGTTGCTGGTCTGGAAAAGATGAAAAACTGTGCCCTTGCCAGCCTCATTCCTCTGGGATGAATGCTGCATTCTACCCTACTTGGATATAAATTAATAAATAATTAATTTGTATTTTGGTCATAACCAGTATCCAAAACTGATTTGACCACAAAGCTTGAGCCACTGGCACCGGAGATGGAATTTTCCCGGGTTAGAAATTAAGTGCATATACAAGGCAGAGGAGAAAAATCTGAAAATAAATACAATGGCTTTAACCTGAAGGAGGGGAGATTTAGATGGGATATTGGGAAGGAATTGTTTCCCTGTGAGGGTGGGCAGGCCCTGGCACAGGGTGCCCAGAGAAGCTGTGGCGGCCCCTGGATCTCTGGCAGTGTCCAAGGCCAGGTTGGACAGGGCTTGGAGCAAATCTGGGCTAGTGGAAGGTGTCCCTGCCATGGCAGGGGTGGCTCTGGATGGGCTTTGAGGTTCTTTCCACCCCAAACCACTCCATGATTCCGTGATTTTACCAACAACAAATTCCCCGGCAACAAAAACCCCCGAGAATCAGCAGTCCTTATAATGACTACAACTGTCACTTAAAAATACATACCCTATAAAATATTTACACCTTAAAATGAGATGTGAGACTAAACACAAAAACCAGGCAGAAGGAAACATTAATTTTAAATATGTGCTGTGTATAATTGTAGATTAAAATATTACAGCGAGTCATTTTTTCTTGATGGGAGACACTGTTCTCCAAGCAGCCTCGTGAGGAAATATGACAGTTTTGACAGAACACGTTTTGCAAACACAGGTAGCAATTTTGATAAAAATACACAGAAGTCTAGTTTTACTCTTATCAAATAATGGTATGTTAAATTGTAATTTAAAAATTAGAAAGTGTTGGTATAATTAACTTCCTGTTAAATAAGTAAAATCAACACCAGAGATAAAATATATAAATTTTATTAAAATAGAATGTCATTTCTATATAATGTATTTTAGCTGATTAAAATACATATTTATTTAGAGATTTTGTTGGTTTTAGAGGTTTTGTAGGTTTTATTTAGAGATTTTTGTAGGTTTTCCTAGATTTTCTTTGGACAGAAGCTATTGATCTATCAGTATTGCACCACTTATGTCCTGAATTCAATCTGTTCAAATATCAGTGCTGAAGCTGAAGCCAAAGATTTCATTCTTGAAACACTTAATGATGTCACAGTCCAGCTTTAGAAGCCCCATCCTTACAAACTCTCCTTAGATCAAACAAAGCAATAAAACATTAATGAGATTAGTTCATCCTTTTAGTCCAATTCACATATTTTTTCCACAAATTGTTAAACACTAAAATTTTACTCATTCTTCGGGCCAGCAAAAATTCTTCAGTGTGGCACACAGCTTATTTTTGCGCTTTGATGCAGCTCAAACAAAAATCCTTCAGAATAGTAATGTGATTTAATTGTATTCATCACCTAAATGAGTCAGTGTTTAATAAACCTAATCAGCTCCCCCTTCCTTCCTGCAATCAGGTGTGGCAGTCTGGTTTTCCTCCCACCACAGAGAGATGGATCCCAATTAATCCAGCTTCTCCTCACTCCATTTAAGACTTGTGCTGAGCCCTGCCTCTGCTGTGTCCTGGGATTTATTGCCACAAATAAATTCAGCAGCTCGTTCCCTTTGAGCTGGGACCTGTTTCCACGTTCAGGCATTCTGGGATCCTGTAATTCCATTGCAGCAGCAGCTCTTAATGACATTTTTGTCCCTGCCATTTGCCAAAGGAATGATTTCAGTTCTCAGCACATGAGGAGGGGTAAAGACACATTCTTGAATGTGTCAACAGTGGAGCTCTATCACTAAAATATCTACAGATATTTATCTATAAGCTGTAGCATAATGAATTGAATTGCATAAAACCTTATTGCATATAACTTCAACCTCTGGGAAGCAGGAAATGTCACATCAACACACCCACAAGCAGGAGGGGTAAGAGGGAGTTATTCCCAGTTAACCACATAAGAAGGATGGATTTTGTCCGAGGTGAAGAATGCTTCAGGAAGGGCTAAAGCTGAAAGGATTTGAAATTGTAAATTTGTAAAATCATTACTCTGCCTTCTCAGAAGAAATTGATATTAATGTTGTAGCACTGTGACTTATCTGACCACTTTTCAGGAGTAGCAGACATGTCCAGAGGGGATTTCTGTTAGTTTGTATATTTGTTTTGTTGGATTTTAGGGTAGACATGAGCTTACAAGCTGTTTAGGTTCTGTATACCATATTTAGAAGGTATAATCTGCTTTGTACCTATTGACTCTCCTTGCTTGAGATATCAAATTTCTTCTCTGGGACATAAAAATAAGCATGCATTCATTGTAAAGACAAGATGCAGATGTCCCTTTGTGTACTAGAGAAGCATCCTGATTTTATAATTTCTATATCCTTTGAAAAAATAGGTTTATATGCCTGTGGTGACATCAACAATTCCTGACTATTAACAGAAGATTTAGGGACTGACAAACTGCACATGTAGCAGCCCTTCTCTGAAATAAAGATGTTCTTTTCACAATTTCAATGAGAACAGGATGTATAATAACAGCAACAGCAATAACTGATGTACCATCCAATAATAATATCATTAAAGCAGCTAATCCTTGATAAGAGAAAGGAAATGAAGGAAAATTAATGGCAGTATTATCAACAGACTGAATCATGACCCACTGTTGCACAGACACCTGACTTTTACATGGCTATTCCAGGAAAATTTCAACTTTTATTTCCAAGCTGGCTTGTCTTGGACACCATCTTCATCTTGTAAGCAGCAGTGAAAAGTTTCAAAGAAATACTGTTCTACTCATGAGCACTTCATAATATAGCCTCAATATTTAATATTATTTACAGAAAACCACTCTCTTTGCCAAATTCAGGCAGGCATGGTTTTATAGATGGTTTCAAAGCACTAACTAGAAAAAAGAAATTAAAAGGCAAAGTAAATTGTAATTCTGTCTTGCCATATAGCCCTTTTATAAATAGGAAGAGGTTTCCTGCTCTATGTTTTTAATTAAAAATGAGCTACCCTTTGTAATACAGCAGCAACGACATCTTGAAGAAAATATGTGACCCTAAAATTCAGGTGGGTCACTGCTGCCTGGGACATCCATTAATAATTACCTTGGTCAGACAGTGATGATTAATGGACTTCAGGTGTTCCAACAGGACAAAGTGAAAACATTTGAGGCTTGGCTGACCCTCAGAAGGAGAGGAGGGGTTGCTCTGAAACTTAATTATACAAGGGTAAAGTTCCAGTGAAGAATATTCCTGTAAATTTGGGATAGGCTTCCACCTCCTCAGCAGCCAGCACAGCACACAGAGGGGCTGGATTTTGTCTGTGAACCTGTTCTGTTTCTGAAAGAGACATTTCCAGAGAATTTGGCAGCAATCTGGGCAGAGTCCTGTGCAGCTCAGCAGGATAGGTGGACTAGAGAAGGAATATCACTTCAGGAAATGCATTTGGGTGTAATATAAATCAATTTGTGGTCCTTGGACAACATGAGCTGTCCAGAAGAAGAAAAAAAAGAGAGAAGAAATAAAAGTCACATTTTTATTCTGTTCACAGTCTAGCAAAAGGTAAATGTGGTGTGACTCAGTGGGATTTGGAGACATGCAGGCACCTCTCCCATGCAGAAGTTCTCCAGAGCCAAAGGTTTTCAACAGGAGGGTGTTGGTGGTAGAAAACCTTGTTCCATGTGTTTTCCCCTTGGCATCTACATGAGGTCAGCCTGATATTCCCCAGCTGGAAGAGAACTCCCTCCCACTTTCTCCCCATGAAGAACAAAGGCATCTGGAGTTACTCTCCCAATGTTAAATACCCGTGTATTAATTCCATGAAAAACACATGGGAACAAGTTTTATCCTCCTGAGGGTCGATAACGTTTTTCCATGAGATTTCTCTCCTCAGAACAGAGCAGAGATTGCCCTTCTGTGTTCTTGGAAGTCTTCCCTTGGGGCTTTTTCCTTCAGCCTTCCTTGAAGCTCCCCTGTGCTGCACATGGACACTTCTGCCCAGCCTTTTCCCCCCAAAATCTCTTTTTTTTTCTGGGATTGAAGCCAACCACAGAGCCCAGCCCTCCTTTCCCTCGGCAGCTCAATGCCAGGTGCCTCAGGAGGGTTAATTGCAGGCCTGGGACGGTGCAAGCTCAGTACCTTGACTGAAGATTGTATTTATATATTTGGATTTGTACTACCTCCAAGGAAATGTCCAGAATACAAGAAATGCCTGCAATTGGGGCTGCAACACAAGAGCAAAATAATTAGTTCAATTTCCTGTTACAGATTTCTGTTTAAACCTGCCTGACTGAAAAGGAAAAACATTTAAATGAACAGCTTTCTGTTTGTGGAATTTGTGTAAAAACAAGTCCTTGAAAACAAAGATCAAGGATGTTTTTTCTTGTATTGTTAAGGTTTATTTTCCTCACACACCAACAGTCTTCTCTTTCATTTTCCCAACAAAATATTTGATTCTTGTTGAGTTTCTTGACTTGCATCTGTAAGTGGCCCTCAGGAGGTTCATCAAGTCCTATAATCTTTAAGAATAAAAATCAGTGGGTGTTGCCTTTATTTTCTTATAAAGTTGGGGTTTTTTTTGCATATAATTCCTGCAAAAATTAAGGAAATATTCCAGCAACACCCTTTTTTTCAAAGAATTCAGTCTGATTCTTATTTTCAATGCTCATAAAGGTATTTCCTCATATAACATTGCCTTGACATTTGCAGCTTAAGGAATCTTAGACTGAAAAAATCAATAACAAGATTATTCAATGAAATGAGTGATATTTCTAGGAAGAAAATTATAAAGTTCAGATTTATTTTTAAAAGTTTATTGAGTTAAAGGTTTTCTTCACCCCACTGTAAACTTGATACTCATGATAACGAAAAGTGGGGCTTCATAACAAGGGTTTAGTGGGTCAGTCTCATATTAACATTAGGACATTTGGTTTTGTGGGCTGACCAAGTCTTTTTTCTGTAGAAGACTGAAAATTTTTGTGTGTCTTCCACATAAAAATCTTTTTCTCCTCCTTTTGCCAGAAGTTTTCTGATGGGATCCAGAACAGCTTGAAAATGCATCTTTTTCTTTTTTGCTTTTTTTTGCATTGAGCTTGGTACACCTTGGAATTCTAATGCCAGGTTTTTATGAGTTCTTGGAAGTAGAAAAGGAAAATTGGCAAAGTTAATAAGTGTGAGGTTGATACAATAGTGAAAATATAAATAACAATCCAGTGCAAATATAAATCAAAGTTATAAGTGTGTTACTGCCAGGAGATAATTTTTATGAAACAATAAAGTTAAAGGCATCAGAAAAGGGCTTCATTCCTCATATGAAAGGTTTAGATCCCCAACAAAAATTGGGCAAGATATATCTCATAAGTAATAGCATCTTGGAAAAACAACTAATTTTAAAATAAATGCAAAATTACCAAAAAAAGTGGGAAAAAAAAAAAGAAACAACATCTTTGGTATGAGCAGAATTAAGATTTCTCCCTGCTCTTTTATTGATTTTCAGACTTGTTTTATCAGTACATGAAACATGGCGTTGGAGAAAAATCCATCCCAAGAAACACAAATGCCAAGTTTTTGTTCGGTGTGACACAGGCAGCAGGCTGGAATGTTAACTTTTGCCCTGGTCACCAATCAGCTGATAATGGGATTTCTATTTGGAGTATATCTATTGTTTTTTTATTTAATTTTGTATGGGAATGTGTTTGCTTTTCAGTGTCTAACATTGTGTCTCACAACAAAATAAATTGCCTTGTTTTCCTAGCATTGAGTGTTTCATAACATTGTGTAGCAGAGGATTCTCAGGAACACAGAGGTCATCTGGAAATACTCCCCTGGCTGTGGCTAGTTACAAATCTATGGGCTGAAGTGGAGGAAAATCCTCCTTTTTTGATCACAAGGCTCATTTCTTATGGTAAATAGCAAAATTGATGTTGATCATAAAGATTAAGTAAGGAGGACTTCCACTGCCAAGTCTCAGGGTTAAATCTTTCCTGGAGATGTGAATTGCTTATGGAGTCAGTGGGAAATCATAAATATTATGGTTTATGGAAGACTTGAGAGTGTTCCCTACACACCTAAAGCAGGATATGGAATGACATTGGGAAGATTGCTGTGAACTTATTTTATGCAAATGGTTGTGAGCGATAAGGATTTGGATTTATTACAAAATGGCAAATATAAGATTTTTCCTGTGACTCTTGGGGATGTTCTGTGCAGGGGTAAGATTTGGACTCAATGATCCTTGTGGGTCCCTCCCTACTCAGCAGATTCTGATTTCTTTATTCCCTCAGAGATTTTTATTCCTTCATCACTGGGAACAAGCCAGAAGCTGTTGGACAATAAACAGATGAAGTGAAATATCTGGGTGCTTCCTCAAGAGCCTGGCTGAAATTATGAAATTATCCATTTTGTAACTAAATGTGAATTTTCTCATAAAACACTGGAGTTTCCTGAGTTTATTGTCAGGAGAGTGACAGCCCCATCTATTATTTAGACCTCCACAGGCACTATCAATGCACAAAACCCTCACATTCCCCACTGCTGGCTCATTCTAGGTTAACTAAATACATATTAATGATTTTTAGTATGAACAAAGAAGTTGTTGAACAGTAGGAGAGAGAAGTTTATTTAGAGAAACCTGTAGAGAAGCGGAGGGGTGAGAAACTTCAAGAGAAACTAGAGATTGAACCTGGGTCAGCACTGACCTGCTCAAATTCTATCACCAAGATGACACCAAGCCCTGTGCTGGTGAAAAGGAAGGAAAAAAGTCTCTTTTTTCATATTCTGCAGATAAACTTCAGATAATTATGTGCATATTTAATGCAAGAATGCAGAGAAATGAAGTATTTCTGCCTCTGTTTTTGAAGGAATTTTCCCAAAGATGCTCTGAAGAATGATCTGTAATGGAATTGATGAAATAGCTACTTATTTCCATTTCTGTTTCCAAAATGATCAAATTAACAATTTGCAAATAAACATTTATTTTGAATTTGTGTCAGCAGAGCCAGTATTGAAGGGAGAAACCTCTGTATTTGTTCTAAATCCAGACTTTTACCAAAAAAGTAAACTCACAGGACCTGTTGAGCATATGTAACATTTGTGTAGGTTTAAAGCATAGAATCACACCTTGTGCCTGAGAGCATTGTCCAAGAATTCCATTGAGATTTTTAGCTCCTTGAATTTACCAGGCCTTGACATTTCCTGCTGAAAAATCCAGGTAAGAAATAACCAAAAGATGTTTAATGAAAAATAACCCAGAAAAAAAAAAAAAAAGGCTTTAAATATTAAATAGTTTTTTACTTGAAGTTTTTGGAAGTGAATTCCCTACAGGACAAGGGATTTGTGTCCTTGAGCTGTCTTTTTAACTCTTCATCCACCTTCTCCTAAAGCCTTTCTCTATACTCTGCTTTTAGTATATGCAATTGTTTCTTCATTTGCATGAATTCTGCTCTATGACAAGTGATTCCTGTACATTTGGCTATATTTAGATCTAGTAGAACTTCTCTTTCTGCAGGAAAAATCACAGGAACATAAAAATTAGATAGCCTGAAGTCTCCACAGATTTCTTATGTTTAATTTTTCCAAGTTGCTATAGTAACATATAACAAAAAAATAATGTTGTGTAAAAAAATTACCCTAGGTAAGACAAGAAAACTTGATAGAAAACCAAATTAAATTATGAGATAGGAGATTGAAAAACATTAAAATAAAATGGATACCACCATATTTTAGACCTATATAAAAGAAAGCATTTAAAAACCTGAAGATGGCAATCAGTCTTTAATCTGCAGCAACATAAGTAAACAACAAGAATTTAGTTTTAAATTTTCTTTTTCTGTCCCAAGGCGTTGGTTGGTGATGTTTATCTTCCTGCTCATTCCAACTTCTTCATATGAACTCAAGGAGTTATAGAGGAATTCAGCTGTGGAAGTAGAAAGGGATTTAAAAAACAAAACAAATCACACTCAAATCCACCCCTAAGAAAAGCTGTGGCTGCCCCTGGATCCCTGACAGTGTCCAAGGCCAGGTTGGACAAGGTTTGGAGCAACCTGGGATAGTGGAAGGTGTCCCTGCCCATGGCAGGGGTGGCACGGGAGGGGCTTTAAGGTCCCTTCCAGGCCAACCCAATCTGGAATTCCATTAAAGTCAACAGAAAAACACTTAACAAATGAGACCTCCCAAAATTCAGGATAATTTCATAGTGAACAAGTATGCCTTAATCTCTGCCCAGATTATCTATGTCCTTAAAAGCAACATGTTTCCCCAGCTCTTGGAAGGCTGATGATAATCTGCTTAAAGCAGAGGAATTAGCATCTCTTTATTAATACAAAACCACAAAAATTCCATTTGCACTTCCACCTCCTTGTAATAGAATCCCTTGCAATAAATGATATTCAAAGAATATTCCATTTCTCTGAAGATAAAGTTCAGTTGACTTAGTAGAAATCCACAGTCTACAAAGAGAAAGCACATCAAATATTCTCTGCATCCATTAATAGCTGATTAAACAGTGACACTGAAATACTGAATCAAATTGTTTCCCCTATAAAAACTTTGAAGAGGCTCCTTGAGGAGTCTATTCCTATGTGGAAGTCTGTGTGAAACATTCACAAAGACAAAATGAAGGGATAAATCCAGGCTTAGAGATGCCCTGTAGGTGACCTTTTGGTGGACTAAAAGCTGCCTGTTCCTTGTCATTTTACAGGCCCCTGTTACCAAGTCTCTCAGCCCATCTTCAAATATTATTGTCCTTTTTAGTTTACTTCTTTCCCTGATAAATTAGTAAAAATGTTATTGCTCATTTCATGATCTTAATCATGTTTAAGGTGCGCTGACTTATTATGGAAGGTTTGTAAAGATGAAAGAACAACCTGGGGTTGGTTTTGAGGCCCTCAGGACAAGACAGACCTGGAGGGGCTGGAGCGTGTCCAGGGCAGGGAACGGGGCTGGGGAAGGGGCTGGAGCACCAGGAGGGGCAGAGGGAGCTGGGAAGGGGCTCAGCCTGGAGAAAAGGAGGCTCAGGGGGGACCTTGTGGCTCTGCACAGCTCCTGACAGGAGGGGACAGCCGGGGGGTCGGGCTCTGCTCCCAGGAACAGGGACAGGAGGAGAGGGAACGGCCTCAGGCTGGGCCAGGGGAGGCTCAGGGTGGACAGCAGCAGGAATTTCTCCATGGAAAGGCTGCTCAGGCCTTGGCAGGGGCTGCCCAGGAAGGTTTGGAGTGCCCATCCCTGGAGCGATTTAAAGCCACGTCAATGTGGCACCTGGGGACATCGGTCAGTGGTGGCCTTGGGATGGTTGGACTCGATGGCCTCAGAGGGCTTTTCCAATGTGAACGATTCTAGGATTCTATTTTGGAGCAGTGAGGGAATGTTAACTCAGAAAAAGACCGAGAGGAACGTTTTGAGGCAGATAAGGAAGATGTGCTGACATGGCTTTGGCTGGGGGGAAGGATCCTGTGCTGTTTAAGATGAAAGCTGAAGAAAGCAGACATTTTCTGAAAAGAAATTGAACTTGGAGATGAGGGGGAATAGTTGCACATTAAACTCACTAATCAGAGACCAGCCAGGAGAAATTAGCATGACACAGAAAATCAGATTCTAACATTAAATTAATGTTGATTAAAAAGTGAGAAACTGATTGCAATGGAAATAGAAGCCCCTTCTTCATCCATGGGGCATAAGCATCACAAAAATTAATTATTAAAAAAAGTTCAGCTACTGAAGTATTTAAAATTCCATAACTGAGCTCCTGGCTCTGAGTGAAAGAGTGGCTTCCTTTATCAGTTCACGGCATGCTTTGCTTGTGGAATCACTAAGAACAATATTGATGGCACTGAGGAATGTGCAACTGGGCTCTTTTCACAATGCTGAGCCTATTTAGTCCTGACAAACGGGAACACAGAGCTCCAGGAAAAATGCAAACTATCAAACACTGGATTTTTGCTCCCAGTAGGGGAAATGCGGACAGTCTACTTAAATAGTGCAGCTACTACACTACAGCTAATTTATTAATCATAATTGAGGTGCAATACACTGCATTATTTAAGGCTTTCCTACATTTCCACTTGCACCGTTATTTCAGGGAGATTCATAACTGTTGGCATGTGGAGCAGTCATTATTCTAATTAGGAGGGAAAATACCGATGGCTCAGTTCATCCTCCAACAAATCAATATTTAATTAACAATATGTCACCACCCAAATGTCTGGAATTGAATTTTGTGTGGGTAAGATGACAATACTTTTCTTTACCCACATGGCCCTATACATTAAAATACTTGGACACATAAGTGAAAACGTGCAAAAAGGCTGTCACAAAACAGCCAGGGTTTCTTTCAACATAGCCTCAGTGTAATAATATATTTGGATTTTTTTTTTTTTAATCTAGATTTCTCCCTTAATTTAGAGCCTTCCGAGATGTATGAAAAACCAAAAGTCCTCCAAAAAATTGGTGTGCAACGAGGTCTGGCACTGAGAGTCAAGCATGTTCAGTATCTGGGCTCTGTAAAATTTGGAGGGGAAAACTTCCTTTCCATCACTATTTTCCTACTGGGGTCTTTCCAAAAGCTGGTACCTAAGTGTAACCATATTTTTATGTGTATGAAAATTAAGTGCAGAGGATAGCAGTGTTCCTAAAGGAGCTTTGAAAAATCTTCTGCAAATGCCTCATGTCTGTTGAAATTGTTTGCCAAAGTTTTACTGGACGAAATATGGAGTTAAAAATTGAAGTGGGGCAATATTTGGCTCTGGAATAATCCTGAATAATCTTGAATAATCCAACAATATTCCTCTGGTGTTTGTGGTAATGAAGGATAATGTTTAGGAATATTTTTTTTGTTAGGAATTTGGTTCTGCAATGTATGACAAGGCAAAAGGATATGGGTGGTGAGAGAGAAGACAGGATTGACACAGTTGGTCAAAACAATATTCTTAACATAGAAAATAGCTTACTATTTTTATGGTAAGAATGTCTAGAATGTTATTGAATATCAATCAATATTAGAAATACTAATTTTACAGAAGCCCTCTTCCCTGGGGACAAACTATAAACAGTATTTTCTTGAGCATTATTTCAGGGTAAATTAATTTTTTTAATAAAGGTAAATTGTTTTTATTCCAAAGCTAATAGCCACTCTTACATTAATTTAGAGATCATGGATTTGTTGTTCATTTATGGTTTCTTATGTTTAGTTATCTTAAAAGAGAAGAGACTATGGTACATTCTGAGTCTTTCCTAATCTAGATTGTCACAGCTTGGCTTTAACTCTTTTGAAATATTAAACTTGTAAGCCCTGAAGACTTTTAACTTTGCAGGTGGTAGCAAGTTAAGCCTCCTCTTAGGCCTCTGCTTTTCCCTGGTACAGGATCAGCGGGCAGGATATAATCGCTGTAATTCCTTCAAAGACAGGGAAGGAGATCAAACAGGGCCTGTTCCTGCAGGAGCTCGGCAAATCCCAGGTGTGAATGTTGGAGCTCTCCCAAGGCCATGGGAGCACCAGGGTCAAACCAGTGCCAAGGCACAGCTTTGGAGCAGGGATAACCCTTGGCAAAAAAAAAAAACCCAAAAAAACAGGGAAGGGGCAACTTTATTGCCACGGAGATTTTCCTTCCTTACTACAAGGAAATGAGATTTATTCTTTAAGAATATGCATTAGTATCTGTAGGAAAATATTGCACCAGTTGTTTTCCTGAGAAATAAAGCCATTTAGGGCTAATTGCTTCATGGAAGTGCTCTACCTATGGGTCTAGTTCTGAAGTTCAAATCAGTTCTCCAGCAGAGTTCTAGAATTCTAGAATTTTCCAGTCTGAACTGAAGTGGGAAAAGACCTGCAAGATTACCAAGACCAACCTTGAATGAACACAATCACACCCACTACAGCATGCCCATGTTATAATAATCTCTTTGTGGGATGGACATAGAGAAACCTGTTCCACAGACAGATTTTCTAGACTCTTTTACCCAGCTTTGCAAATTGCCTGCTTTGAAATTTTTAAGCCATTTAAATCAGTTGAAATTATTTTCTCAGCTTTCTTCACTTTTAACTCCCTAAGTCACGCTCAGATTTGGGTTTCACATGCAAATAAAGCCCCATGCCCCTGTGGAATGTGGAAACCCTGCCCAGGCCCACCATGCATCTGTCTGTTTTCAGAGAATTTCTACATTTTGATGCACTTCCAACTCTTCTTTTGACCCTGGAATACAGAAACTGGTAAAACATCCATTGCTCCAGGTAACCTTCAGCTTGGCTGTCCCGGAATCTGGATATGAACTTCTCATGTATGAGTTATTTGTGCCCTTCTGCTTGGCAACTTCTATTCCAGTTTTTTTTTTCTTTTCTCTTCAACTTTTAGCTTGATATTCAGGACTGCAGTCAGAAAGTCTGGGAAAAATGCAAGAATCAGAAAAACATGACCACATTTCAATCCATCATCATACATATGGGAAAAACAGCCTGTAAGAGGTTATTTTATCTTTTATTCACAACACATTGCTTGCAAATGAGCGAAGAGATTTTAACTTTCATTTGAGACACAAACCAGGATCAGAATCAGGTTCCAAACATGCTAATTGTTATCTCACAGACTGACTGGCAATTCAATCTGATTCCAGTTCCATTTTGCTCTACTAATTAGTGTACATAAAAGATACTTATTTATCTTTTCACGTTGGAAACAAAAGAGTGAAGCAACAAAATCAGGTATTTCATCACGTGGAAAAGAACCAGAAACAGAAAAATAGGCTCCAGAACCTGATCAGTTAATCTTTCAGGAGAGAAAAATATGATCAAAATCAGAAATTGTTCTCTATATTCCTGACCTGAAAAATCAACTGCATATGACAGTCTTCCTCCCTGTTGTCAAGGTGGAAGTTGTTACCACACCTTGCTGGGTGAAACTCAAGATATAAAGTAAAAAATGCACTGTGATTTAAGGATTTTAAAAATACTGGGCATTACTTAGACAAAGATATGCTTTGCATTCCTACTGTTCTCCCACACTTTCCACATGAAACCCCAAATTACCATTGACCTCAGGTATTAGGTTAGGTATTCAAGCTACCTGGATGTGACCATGGCATAGTCTCACATCCCAAAAAGAAAGGTCCTTTTTGATGTCTGCCCCCCTAAACCCATATAGAACAAAGCAAACACTGTCTTCAAATAAATTACATTTTTTTTAAGGTAAGATATGCTTTAATGTCATTGGAAACTGCACAAAGTGGGGAAATATTTAAGTGGAAATCCTGATAGATTTGTGGAGTCTCCCTGGGGTGAATTTCATTCTATCTGGCCTTCTGAAGATGTTAATTTTGCTGCCTGAAATGCAACTTCTGCCTGACCCCAGAGACGGGACTGGGACAAAGGTCTGACTGACCCCTGGTATGGATGGGTAGGAGAAACAATCACCTTTTTAAAAATTCTTCCAAATATCCCTTTTTTCTTAGGTAAGGATACACAATGAAGGTGCCTCTAAAGACCTAAAGAAGGACAGTGCTTGGCTCTGTCTGGAACCAAGCAGAAATGCTGACCTAGAAAGGGAGACCTTCCTTGGGCAGGAAGGTTTTGTTATTAATTCCACTGCAGCTGTGCTGGGACAGTGATGAAAATCTGCCTTGCTACAGGTAAATATGAGGGACAGCTGAACAGAAGTGATATCACCCTCAATTCCCTGTTTATTTCGGCACATGCAGAGTGGGATGCTGGTGGATCTGTGCCACCACACAGGAATTGGTTTCAGATTCCTCCCTCAGCAGTGGAGCTGAACTCCTGTGAAATCCTGGTGCCTGAGGCTGGAGCCAGGCTTTTCTCCATGCAGGATTTTTGTCAGTGAACCTCTGATATTCACTCTCTGGCCTTTAGGAAAGGGAATTGTTCTGTTACCATCTAGAGGAATTTTATTGCAAGTGGAATGATTAAAGCCTGTTCTTTTGGGAGTGTGGGACAGGCTTTTATTCATCCTGCACCAATTACTCTGTGATTTGTCCAGCTATTGTTCCAGTTGTCTATGGAATAGGACTCCACTCTTTATGGATTGGATTACTGGGAATGCTTGTGTTTGTGATCTCTTAATTAAAAAGACAGCTCAGTCTAATTTACAGATAAGTCTAAGCTATAAAACTCAGCTGTAGATTTCAACTCCTTCCTTTCCTTTAAAGAAAGAAAAACATTTATTAGGATTCAGGCTTTGGATTGCCCAGTTAAATAGAGAAGGGACAACTGTGAAATTCAAGTCTGACTTTACCCCAGAGAAATCTTTGCCTGGCAGACATGATTTTGTTTTGGATGAAGCACTGCAGATTTTGTATAAATAAACCCCACCTCCCCCTATTATTTAGATACTGTATTAGCAATAAATCCAGTCTTAATCATGGAATCACACAATGTTTCCTCCTCATGGAATAAGCCCCACTTCATGATTCATGATTTCAAGGGGTGTGATTATACCTTCCACATACTGGGAGTTAAATAATACAGTCATGGTGAAAATATTATTTTTCTACATAGATAATTGTCATAGATGGCTCAGATAGGATCTTTTTTATAAGATAATTAATAACCAGAGCTTAGGTGAATAACAAATATTCAATTTATGTGGAAAATAACCATCTTAGTATACTGAAGAGCAAAATGCTGCTGAATTGAATGCAAAAGGGTAAAAAACATTAGGATTTAATAAGATTCTATGGAAAAATATTTGGATATTTGGGTTTTCAGCTTTGAAGTTTTTATGACTTTTTAAATATATTTCTTATATATCTCACAGCTTATCAATACATAACTGTATTCCATTAATGTGACATACATTCAATATCATCCCTGAAATATGACTATAAAATCTCTGTAAATTCTAAACATGATTTCTGTATTAAATCAGACACCTTTTCTTCTTGTCTTGCTGTTTCTTTTTGCTCCAAGGATATTTCTTGACTGCTGTTGAACAATCCAGATTTATGTAAGTGAATGTCTTGCATTATTTAATACACTCTGTATTGCTGTGCTCTGGTACCTGGTATGGAACAACAGCTTTTAAAACTTTCTTTTCACCTCGTTATTTTGGTATTTGTAGAAACTTTACAAAACAAATGTGAAGTTCTGTATACCTGTTTCATGTCAGAAAATTATTCCAGGCTGTTGCAGGCAGCCTTTCTTCTTTCGAAAAATGGAAAGCTCTACAAGCTTTAGGAAAAAAAATATCCTAAGGCAAATCAAAATAAGATCTTTTCAAAAGGGAGTTTGGAAGATGACTGAATTAATTTTTTTTTTTTTTTTTTTTTTAGCTATTAACCTTTCTGCCACTTCCTATCTTCCTCCTCATATATACATGATAAACCTACATTTCCAACATGATCAGGAGAGTCCCCACCAATTAATTTTCTGTTAGGAAACATAGCTCTATAATTTCTCTACTTCCATAATGATTTCTAGAGTTAATACTCTGATCTCCACAGCCAATATAATCTGCATGAAAGTGGCAATGTTCAAGACCACTGAAAATCACTGAAAAGTGAGATAAATGAGAAAACAAAGTGGTCTGCCTCTTAATTTTACCTGGTTTATCCACAACTGGGAGCAGTCACACATCCATGTCATTGATCACAGAATCATGGAATGGTTTGGGATGGAAGGGACCTTAAATCTCATCCAGTGTCACCCCATGCCATGGGCAGGGACACCTTCCACTTGCCCAGGTTGCTCCAAGCCCTGTCCAGCCTGGCCTTGGACATTTCCAGGGATCCAGGGGCAGCCCCAGCTTCTCTGGGCTGAAAATCCTTAATGGGCAAAGTCCAAAGTGATTTCAAACATTTTCAGTTAAAGCCAAGATCACCAATTGTGCCATGAAATATGCTGAAAGTAGAAATTGCTTGACATCCATTGAATCTGGGCTTCACTGAAAAGTGTCAATACATGCACACCTGGGATTTTCATGAGGAATTTTTTGTTTATTATTGAATGACCAAGACTTTTCCAAGTATGCCTCATAGCCAGGATTTAGTGGGATCAGTAGTTGTTGAATTAACCAAATCCTGCCTTTAAAAAGGTAAAACTTGTAAAATACAGAGAAAAATTAATTAAATAAAAAGGGTTCTGGCTTTTGACATTTCTTAGTTTCTTTCTTTACTCAAAACTGAAGCAGAATATTTATTTTTTGATTTTTGTGGCTCTTTATAATAGAATCAGTACATACACATTGTATGTATAATTGTTCTGTATTGTACTATAGATGTGAAAATAACATTTAATATATTATAATATTATATACTTAAATCTTACACATTAATTTTTCCACTATACAGTAGAGAGTGCTGGGAAGAGATTTTGGGGTTATTCATGGCATTCCCAGCATGGTTCCAGACATGGAGCTGGATTCAGTCTCATCGTTCTAATTTAGGTGAAAACAGAAAAAGTTTGTAGATACATGTAAGATTTAAAAAATGTTGAATGTTTTAGGAGATAACATATTCTACTGCTTAGTGGGGTTGAGTTTGTTTTATATATTATAAAATTTCACATTTTTCATGCTATTTTTTATTTCTAATAGTGAGTACTTTAAGAATCATGAGAATCATGCCCAAAAAATGTGATGTCTGTCAAGAAAACATAATCAGGAATTTTATTTGTATTTTCACTGACCTTTCTACTTTGAAACTATATATATATATATATATATATATATATATATATATATATATATACTCTATGTAAATCTACAATGACTGAAATATAACAGCCCTATATACCAGGCTAGGATATGTTTCATGTGCAATTGTGACAAATTAATTCATTATAGTTCTGTGTCAGGCTCTTCATCCTCTACATATAAGGTATTTCCTTCTACAGGATTTTACAGAACTTTTAGAGAAATTCTTTTAGGCTTATAATTTATTTTCCTTTTAACATGTGCTGCAGATTCCTTCCAAAATGGTCTTTCTCCAGAACAAACACATAATATGAAAATGAGGAAAATTTCTTAGTAAGTCTTTACCCCTAGCTCTACAAAGCTGTGTTTTTCCAGAGAATTGTTAACAGTGAGATATAAAAAGCTCTTAAAAGTAACTTAAGAGCTCCTGGGCCATGCAGCCAAACCTGATCCTACTCTGCAGTTCCTTCCTATTATATAAAAGAAAATTGTTTTTCTCCCACAATTTTTCTCTTCAGATATTTCACTAGCAGCAATATTTCCCTGCTGGAGCCTGGAGCTCTTTTGAAAATGTATTTATTATTGCTGTGTTTATTGTTTATTTATTATCCTAATAAACATTTCTTTATGATTCATTTTTGCTCCTCTTTTGCTTTACCCACAAGACTTGCTGTAGCATCTCACAGTAGGAATTGACTTGAAATTCTTCACTTCCAAAATAAAATTCACCATCTTTCACATAGGAAGAAGGAAAATAAAATATTTCTTAATTACAGTAGCAAAACATTTCTTCATGTAAAATATTTTCCTTTTCTTTTTTTTTCATTCTTCTTTTCCTGGAAACATTTAAGAATAAATTTGCCCGACAATTAACAACAATCTGGGGGTAGTTTGTATGTTAATGAACACAACCCTATGAAGCTGTAGGAACTCCCACTTTGCCTGTTCTCTCCATGAATTTTAACAGCTATAAAAACTGCACCTTGGAAGATATCCAAGCCTTGCTAAGAACAACATCGGCAAGAAGTATTTTTCCCTGTTCAAAATTAATTAGTTTTGTTTGGTTTTCATTTACCTATCAAGGAGAAGTTGTCTCTTTTTTTTTTTTTTTTTTTTTAAACAAAGTTTCCCTGATATGTCCCTAGTTTCTAATGGGGTGTTTTAGCAAAGTAATCCTCAAGAGATTTTTAAAATACTTTTTACCCCCCAGGGAGAGATCCTATTGGAGTTTTCTCACTTTGTATTCAAGAAATTTCTTGATGATGCAGTATTTATTGTCTGGATTGAGCCACCCTTTATGCACGCACTCCATATTTCAGCACACAGGCTGTAAATTTAGGAGTGCATAATTCATCTCAAACCAGAGGCTGACAGCATTTTATGGATGTTACATTGTGTGCCGCATCTGCCAGGCTCTTTCCCATCCTCCCTATCCCACTGTGCTTCCCTGCAACAGTTTATGAGAGGAAATAAAGAAATTTTAGGGGTGGGAAAGCTTCTTGGAGTAGGGGAGTGTAATTATCTCCCTGGGGATTTAGCAAAACACTCCTGTCGAGGTGCCATATTATCTTTAACAACTACATGTGGCCAGATTCACAACATATTTTTTCTAAGGATGAATAGTTTGTTGGAATGTCTGACCCAAGTGAACTGGCAGAACACCACTGGATTGCTCCTGGTGATTTCCCAGCACACAGCTCAATACAAACAGTGCAGAGCCCTTGGATTTTGTCTGCAGGTTACATCCCTGTATTGCTGTAGGATAAAAATAATTCCACAGCAGGAAACAGACCCAAAGAAGGTCAGATGGGCATTTAATTCCATCTAATTCCTTTGGGATTCTTCCCCACAGACAGCAGGAACACATGGAAGTGGGGGCAGCAGGTGGAAGAATGGAATTCTCTCCCTCTACACAGTTGAGAGCCCAATTGATGCATCCAGGTCATCAGCACAGGAAGGACATGGAGCTGCTGAAACAAGTCCAGAGGAGACCAGGAGGATGTTCCAAGGGCTGGAGCACCTTTGCTGTAGAGACAAGCTGGAAAAATTAGAATTGCAAAGTCAGGAGAAAAGAAGGCTCTGGAGAGACCTGAAAGCCCCTTTGAGTGCCTGAAGGAGCTACAAAAAAGATGAAGAGAGACAATTACACAGGATGGAGAGACAGAACAAGGGAGAATGACCTCAAAATGTCAGAGTAGGGTTAAATAGGACACAGAGAAGTAATTCCTGAGGGTAGTGAGGCCCTGGCCCAGGGTGCCCAGAGAAGCTGTGGCTGTCCCTGGATCCCTGGAAGTTTCCAAGTTGGATGGGGCTTGGAGCAGCCTGGGACAGTGGGAAGTGTCCCTGCCCATGGCAGGGGTGGCACTAGTTGGGCTTTTTAAGGTTCTTTCCACCCCAAACCACTCTGGGACTCTGGGATTCCATGACTCAGCTCCTTAGCACGGAATTGGTGCTGGAGGAGCTCAGCACCAGCCTCAGCGGGCTGCAGGTCCCTTTGGCTGAGTTCAGGAGGATTTTCCCTTTTCCCTTTGAACAGCCCGGCAAACACGGAGCCTTTCAGCCCACTCCATCCCCTCTGTGCCAGCACCAAGACATTCCCAGCCTGGCAAGGCTGGGCTGCCACCCCGTGTGCTGCAGCTGTGCCAGGCTGGGCAGGGAGCCTGGGCAGCTCTCACACATCTCCTGGCCATGGCTCCTTTGGGAGCGAGCAGAGCCCCAGAGTGCAAAGCCAAAGCCAGCAGCTGCTTTGCTGGGAGCCCCAGGGACAGGCAGTGCCCAGGCTCTGGGGTCCTGCAGCTCCCAGCTGCTGTGCCAAGACCTGTCCTCCAGGCTCGGGGTCTCTGTAGATTTTCACTGAGGCAGCAAAGCTGCATTTGCAAATGCATTTTAGTGCTGCAACACCTCTGGGGGTACCAGACACAGTGAGTGGGATCCAACCTCCTGCAGGAAAATCACTGTGTGCCTCACAATGAGTCCCACAAAACAGCGTGGGAGCTGCTCCCCTGCAGAACAGGGAGGTCTGCAAAATCTCCTTGGCATGGCTGAGAGCTCTCCTTCCTGCAGAGATCCTACAGAATGATCCCTGCACCGGGGCAGCTCTCTGGGAAGAGAACTGGACACAAATAAAGGGGCTTTTTCATCAAACAACCACCTTGTGCCACAAGTCACAAGGCCTTGGTGTCCCCACACCCCCCCCAGCCCAGGCAGCGCCTTTCTCCTCTGCCCCACGCAGCTCACACTGCACCCCACAGCATCCAAAGGGCTTCAGCCTTCAGGATTTCCCCCCAAGTCAATGACCACAGTGCAATGAAAACAACAAGCCCTTCTGATCTATCAATTCTGTCTTTATTTCAATAAAATTGTTTTATCTAACCTGTTCTAATTAGCAAAATCTACAATTCAATTACCTAAGGAACACATTCCAGCGGAACATATTCTGGACCAAGTGCTGAATAAGATCATCTATCAGAAACAAAAAGAGTTTCCTACTACTTTTCTTTGCAAACTAATGTCTAGTTTAAGCCTTCAGAACCCCTTTCCCTAAACACTTGGCTTTCTTATGTCACTGCCAAGGCTGAGTCCCAGCTTGTAATTTATTAATTAAACAGGAATAAAAGCCATGACATTGCTTTTATCCTGCTATCTTGTACTTAAAGAGGGAGCTCTACTATCACCTACTGTAGTCTCTTAATTCTCCTAGTTTTACTCTTCAGTTTCTCGAGGCAGCAGCTACAATGGCACCTCAGTCACGAGCCTTCTGGCCCTCCAGCAAATTGACATCACCACCAAACTTGGTGTCATCTGCAAATGACTGAGTGTACCCTCAGTCCCCTGTCCTGTCCTGATTATTGTAGAAAACATCAATGCCGTAGTCAGGGTTTTGGTTTCTTTGGTTACTTTGGTTACTTGCTTTGGCACTTGCTGTGCCATGTCTTGTTTCCTGGTCGTGTCCATGTCCCAGAGAAGAGGAGCAGGTTCTTTGGTAGGGGCCTTGCCAGAGTGGTGAAGGGGCCTTTAAACCCGGTTGGTTTGGCAAGGGCACCTCTCCATCCCAAGGCTGCCAGTTGGATGCCAACAGCTCCGATGGGGGCTTGGGACAATGCAAAGGCACTCAGATACTGCAGCCAAGGCAGGGCTTTCTGCAGGGCCTGGCTCAGGGGCTGTGCACAAACTCACAGCGTGGGGAGCACAGCAAAGGAAGGAGAGAGTGTTCCATGCTCAGTGCAGCACTCCTAATGGGTGTCAGACCATTGACATTACCAGGAGCTATGGTGGGATGACTCCTTGTGCTATTTGAAAGAAAACCAGCGAGAGAATCCAAGTCAGAACTATAATTTAATAGGAAAATGAAAATCAATGCAATAGTACAGAGACACTGACAGAGTCAGGATCCAACCTGACACCCTGTAGGTCAGGTGCCGGTAGCAGTCTCAGTAAATGGTGCCTGCAATCCTGTTGAAATGGTGACCCTGTAGAAGAGTCTGGTCTTCCTCTGAAGGTCCAGTGCTGGTTACGTACCTCTTATCCCCTGGGAAACCTTTCACATCAGTGTGGAGAGGTCAAGTCCATCCTGCTTACAGATCCAAAGGATAATATCGATGTATTTATGTATATCTGAATCTTTTCATGGCTTTGGAAAAGAAGGAGATTCCTCTAAAATTAAATATTGGCATCTAAAAATCTTTAAATACAAAGATTTAATGTGTGGCATCTACAAATGACTCATACAAATGAATTCACTGACATATCACACTCTTCACTGTTAATTTAACAAATCATATTTAAATCAGAATGAATTTACCTCACAGACTCTGACACTGAAATTTCTTGAAAGTCAGAATGGAAATGAGTAGTATTTAACTCTCAAAAAGACAACATGTAATTATATTTCATAATTTTCAAATTATAAACATATAAAAGTAGAAGACCCTGCTGAACAAAATCAGAAAGAACATGGCAATATCACCTAAAATTAAGACATAAAGCAAAGGTCCATTGAAACTGTTTGGTATTTTCTCTAGTGAGTCACAGAGATCAGCTGCAGGTCATGTTTTTAATTCGTCAGGCACAGTGTGCTGAATGTTCGTGATTACATTTTCGGGGTTTCATGGCTTCCTGTATTTTGAATGTCAGAAATAACCATTCTAATGGGGATGCCCAGAGCCTCTCCTCAGCAGCCAGGTCGCCAGCCATGGTGATAAAAAAAGATGCAGCCTTCCTCATGGGGAGCCACAGAGTTGTAACAGTATCCGGGTTAATTGTCTGAATTATTGGGACACCTTTTCATGAACTTAAGTTATTAAAACAGGATGCTTTGTGCACTGAACTTTAGATGCTGACTTTGGGCTAAAAATGCAAGCTGAGCATGGGCTAGAAAACCAATTTTTAAGATGTCTCAGATCATGGAGTTCTATAAGAGAAAAAGCATGAAAGATTAAACCTGAGAGTCTTTCAGAATTTTCCTCTGGATCTCAAACCTTCCAGCAGGCAACAATCCTCCAAGTGATGGGTCTGAGATTTCCCAGTTCTGGTTTATTTGATTATTTTTCTCCCCTACTCTCAGTGTATTTGGGGGGAACCAAGGGAGTTGGAGGAGGAAAAAAAGGAGAGGGAAGAGAGGCAAACATTTTTGTTTCATTCAAACCTTCTCCACCCCACACCCAAAATACTTCTAAATGAACACCAGGTTTAGGCTAGATAATTTGGGCTTGGCACAAAATCATGGAATTTTAGGATTATTTCTCAATAATAATGGAAAAGATGTGATATGCCTTCAGCATAAAAGGAAGGCATTGAACTGGAAAGGGATTTCTCTTCCTCTGTTCCCAGATGATCTGGGAAAAAGAGGTGTCCTCACAGGCAAGCAAGCAAGAACTGAAGTTTACTTTTAATTATATCAAAAGAAAACAGGGAGAAGCAGCTGAATTCCTAAAGGAACCATGTGAGGAAGCACTGCCTAGAAGGAAAAAAAGCTACCCTGAAAACAAACCTCGAGTTCTCCAGAGAATCCATGTGGTGTCTGCACAGCTGTAGACAGTTTTCATCTATGAGCTTGGAAGAGATCTCTGTTTCTTACACAAAATTAGGAGATTTGGGTTTTAGTATTTAGAGTCAGCTAATGTGTTAAATTACTTTTCCTCTCAGTTCTTCACTTTAAGGCCTTTCCAAAACGATCAGGAAAAATGGCCCTGCTTTAGGGAACAATTAAAAGGCTTTCCAAGAGAAAGAGGGATGGTGGTAAGAAGGAAAAAGAACACAGTCAGCAATTACTCAGCCAGACACCCACTGTGGGACACTGGGGGACACCCACGGAGGGACATTCCAGCTGGGAAGTCAGGCTCTTTAATGGCAGGGAAGGCTGGAGCTAAGGCTAAATGGGATTCAAGCAGGAAAGGTAAAATCCTGTTCAGGTGTGACAACACATTCCTGCTTCTCCCACTTCACAAACACCTACTGCAATCTTCCCAGCTGGAAGTGTCATCTCCAGCCACATAAAACACCTATTTGGACTTTTTTTTTTTTTTTTTTGCTTACTCTCAGTCAAGTTTCTTGCTTTTCAAGAGTTCTGGCAGAGTCCAAACTGAGCAGTCCCACCATTTCTCACCAGTTCTCTTTACTGTCACTCCTTTCCTACTCAAGCTCAGCCTCTTGGCTAGGCTGTCCCAAAAAAGGTGTTTAAGAAAAATTCCATTTCTTCTTGACACCAAGCAAAGCACACTCACACTTCCAGCCACCTGAGCTTGGCAGATGAAGGCTGAGAACCTTCACCAGCACAGCTGAGCCCAGAGGACCAAAGGGACGTCCCAAGCTATGTGACACAAGTAAAAGCCTGGGGAAAGGAGGATCAAAAGGGATCTCCAGGGTTAAGTAAAGTCTATGGATGCTGAAGTTTTGCTCTTTAGAAAGAGGTTCCATATTTGCTTGCTGAGCAAAAGTAGAGAATTAATTCCTTTTTCTTCTTTGCATTCCCAGCTATAGGTTTTCCTGTTAAACTGTCATTGTGTTACTAGTCTTAACCCTAGAATTCCTGAACAGTTTGGATTGGAGGGGATCTCAAAAAGAATCCAGTTCCACCCCCTGGCATGGGCAGGGACACCTTCCACTATCCCAGCGTGTTCCAAGCCCCATCCAACCTGGCCTTGGACACTGCCAGGCATGCAGGGGTGACCACAGCTTCTCATGGGGAAGAATTTCTTCCTAATATCCAGTCCAAATCTACCTTCTTTCATTTTAAATCCATTCCCCCTTGTCCTGTCACTCCAGGCCCTTGTCCAAAGTCCCTCTCCAGCACCCCTGGAGATCCTTTAGGTACTGCAAGAGGTTCTGAGGTCTCCCCACATCCTTCTCCAGGTGAACACCCCCAGCTCTCCCAGCACAGCTCCAGAGGAGAAGAGTCCATCAAGAAGTGTCTCTCTCCTTTCCTTCCTTTCCTTCCTTTCCTTCCTTTCCTTCCTTTCCTTCCTTTCCTTCCTTTCCTTCCTTTCCTTCCTTCCTTCCTGCTGATAACTCACAATTTTCAATCCTTCTTGTCTTTGCACTTTTGTTTACTCTCTATTTTTTCCTTGTATACTGAAACATATAAACCCAGGTGGGCAGGGAGTGAATAGAAAAACAATATGAGAAAAGAGTTTGTGAGAATCTTTTGAAAGAAATGGCACCGGTGTAAGAGGAGGGGAGGTTCCCTTTCTTCTTGCTGAAAGAACAAAACTGGAGTGAAGAACAGCCCGATTTCATAGCAAAAAATCCCCATGTACAGTTCTTGTGCAGAGACTGTAAATCCTGGCCCTGGGCAGCTGCTGCAGGAATGACAGTGAGGAGGAAGACAGCCTAGCCCAGAGTCTCAGCTCATCCAAAGCTCATCCAGGAGCAGCACAGGGAAGAGGAGGAGCAGCAAGACCATGGCCCTGGGCTGGCTGAAAGGGGACTCCTGGGCCCCTGGGCAGAGTGGGGGTACATGAAAACCATCAGGCTCACAAATTCCTGCCTCAGGACTCATTAGGAATTGAATGTCTGGATATATCCCTGGGATTGGTGCCTCCAGGCTGAGCACCACCCCCTCTGTGCTACCCAGTTTTTGAAGCCTATAACGTGGTTAGAGCAAGCAGAGAGAGCATTTCCTAGGAGACAAAAAGAAAAAAGAAAAAGTACATTGATATTTTGTTCTTAGTGTATCTACTTCATAATAATAGACATGTTAACAGCAGCACTTGAAAGCAAACTAACCAAAGCTATTTTGTATTTTATAAGAAACAGACATTTAAGAGGGAACAACAGTATTTGCTTCTCTGAACATTCAATAGGTTACAGAGTCACATGGTGGGATTTTTTTTTTTTTTCCCTCCAGAATTTAACAGTCACAAACCACATCTATGGTATCATTGACTGCAGTGTGAGTTTTAGTTGGAAATATTTTGAAGGCTCTGGGAGTACTCAGCAGGTTTTCATAAGAGATCTCATGCAGACAATTTTAGGGCAAACATTAGGAGAAACCCTTTTCCTTTTTATGCCCACGCAGCCCATGGCATTGCTGGTGATTTACAGCTGTTCTAAAGAGGAAAAGTCCTGTTCCAAGGCACCCATTTAGCACAAGTGTCTTCTACATGGGACACTGGTTGATGTGTGTCTTGGAGGAAGAGCTTTTGGAGTTGTCCTGGGTCGCTGTAAGACTCCAATTGGTTTGGGCTGAGGGTGCAGCAGGAGCTTTGTGGGGCCTGGAAAAGGGGTTGATGGTGTTCATGCTGACATCCTCATTCTCCTTCAGCCACCACTCTTGAGCCTTGCTGTCTTCCTCGTGGGACACCGATTGATCTGTGTCTTGGAGAAACAGGTTTAGGAGCTGTCCTGGGCCGCTGTAAGACTGCAGTTTTTTAGGTCATTGGAACTGGACTCTTGAGGGGCTCTCTTGCCCACCACTCCTGCTACAGTGCGCTCAGGCTATGCTTTCCCCATTCCCAGTTACCCCTGTGACTGGAATCCGATAAGTGTGGTCCTCTCCTTCCTGCTCTAATGGGGTTGGTGGAGAGCCAGAAAGCCCTCCCTGTCCAGAGCCTAGATAAGGCCATGTCCCTTCCTGTTCGCTCTCTCTTTTCCCCCTCATCTCATGGATTAACCAAGCTTGGAGAACCACATTGAGGAATTGGAGCCTCTTTTGTATCTTTGCCCATCTCCTGATTCGCCTTCCCTCAAGGCCTCGTAGATCTGGGCTAGCCTAGTAGTTTGTGGAGCTGAGAGGGGAGGCGCATCACACTCCCGTCTTGGCAATCATCGGGCCAGTGCTGCTCCTTGTTGCCCAGCTCTCCAAGGAATTCCACCGCTGCTGGCTCTGCCCAGCTCTTCCAGCTGGCGGAGCGAGGGCTGGGATGCAGCAGTGCTCTGAGGGGTGCGGGCCTGAGGGCTCTGTCCCTTGGGGATGGGACCTGCGGGGCTCAGCCAGGCCCTGCTCTGCGCACCGGGGAAGCTCCCGGTGCTCTTCCCGTGCTCCGCGTGTCAGGGGCTGGGGCGCCTCTCTGCCTCCTGCTCTGACTTTCCTGCCTGCCCTTCTCCTCTGCCGGTCTCTGGAGTAGCAGCCAGCCTTTCTCCAGCTTGGAGAAGGGCTGTTCCTCAGGCTGTGCTGCTGGCAGGACAGCCCCCAGCTCTGCCCCTGCCCCCCGACAGCAGCCAGGGCTGTTCCAAGTGAAGCTCCTGGAGTTAGGAAAACACCTCCTCTCTACCAGCTCCCAGGGTTCCAGCTGTGTCCTGTGTGCCCCAAATCAATAGTTATGATCGCCAATTAGACGCAATGTGAAAACAAGGCATCAGAAAGATCAGAAACGGTGTTGTGCCTCTCTGTGGCACTGTGGGATTTGTCATCTGTCACTCAGGATGCAGGGTTTGGGGAGCTGCGACCATCTGGATGCATTTTCACATCTGTTTTATTTCATTTGTTGGTCGGTGAAGGTCTGTCCAAACAAACAAAACAAAGACCTTTAGCAACATTTTGACAATTTTAATGATGATAATTTTGAGGTACTGATATCTAAGAACATCTTGCATGGAGTCCATTAATTTTTTATTGATTTCATTGCACAAAGGGATTAGGCAGACAAAAAAAGAGTGTTAATTAAATACATTAAATGTGACATTTTTCACAGGGTTTTTTTTTAAAGTTCAAAGTTACCCCAGTACTTATCTGGATTACTAATGGCTGAAACTTTTGTAGGGAAAAATGAAAGCACTTAGTTTTTAAATGACTAATAATGTCTCATTTTGGTATTTTATTATTACAAGTTTAACATATGAAGGAAATTATAATTTCATCCAGATAGGTTGAAATGAGATATAACAACTACTCTCTGTTTGCTACATAATGTTCTATCAACATCTATTATTTACAAGTTGAATTTTGTAGTCTTTTTAAATCCCATTAAAGAATGATCTTTTAATCATAAATTTAATTAAATGCCTTATATCTAAATGTCTTTATAACTGCATTTTGAGAATATTATTTTTTAGCTGCAAATATCCCTTGCTATTTATAATAGAATTTTACCTTGACTGTGGTCAAATGGAAATAATTTTTATACCATTCTTAGTTGAAAGTAAATGATGCAGAAAACAAAAATATCAACAACTGGTGGTTTATTTGCTTCACTTTTGTTGTGTTTTATACATCTCCTGTTGAGGTCTGAAACATACAATTTCAGAAGCTTGGAAACCAAGTTCAGGGAGACAGACAAACACCATAGTGTTATAGTGTAATTTCAGTCCAACTTTTTGATAAAAATATTTTTAAGTTCACTTTTTTGGTTTAATTTTTTTGGTTGCTTTGCTTAATTTTAGTCAAAATTTAATTATTTCACACTAATCCATGATGTCTGAGTTAAGCAAATGCTATTTTCAGTATTTTTAATAATTATTGGGTGTTTTCCACTGAATTCCCAGGCAGGGCCAAAAAATAAAGTGACTGGTCCAGGTGAAACAAAGTCTCCTGAGTTTGTGTGAGTGCTTTTACAGCAAAATCTGCTGGACATGGCCATGAATTTCTGCACTTTTCTGGGATCCTGTGTCTTGGGTTGCTTTTCATCCTGAATTTTGGTCTTACTGTCAGGATTCTGCTAAAAATAGTGGCCTTTGTGATGGCTGCAGTTGAAGTTCATTTGTCTGTCACAGGGGGAAAGGTTCACCATCATGCAGGAGGTTTGTGAAGAGTTCCTTGTAGCATCATTACCCCGAGTGTTGTTGGCTCTTCCCTGTGAGTTGTGAGGACGCATTTCCCTTGACGCTGGCACTTGGATCATCCCACACTTTGGACCCTCTGCTCGTTTTTATGCCCTCTCTATAAGGGGGACATTGAGTGTGAGAATCCAGGGCTTCCCTCTGGCTGCCCTGGCAGGTCTGGGACCCTGGCAGGGGGTCAGGAACCCCCCTGGACAGAGCCCCCAGAGACACTGTCTGTGATCTCTGTTCATGGAAAAGAGTTTTCAATCTTACAGGATGAATTACAAGCTCTGAGTGTTTGATATAAGTAATAATTAAATGTGGCATGGGTGCAAAAGTAAAATTTTAGGATTCTAGATTAGGGGTCCAAAGGGGACAAGATGGAGGAATTGGGAGTGTCTTGTCCTTTTCCTCCTTCTTCATGCCCTCCATGTTTCACTGTAGTGTTGGCATTTTTCTGTTGGTTTAGGCTGGGGACACACTGTCCAACGTAGGTGACAGATATTGGCACATTATTGTAAATACAGCACAGGTAGTTTCTGGTATTTAATGTATGTAACATCCCACTGGGGGCAGAGCCCCACACGCTGCCCTGCAGGACAGAGCTGCGGCAGGGCAGCAGAACATGTTAGAGATAAACAGAATAAACAACCTTGAAACCAGCACAGACGAATTATGGCTTCTTCTTTGGCAGCGGGGCTGAAAGACAGAGACTTTCTACAATCTCGGAATCAATACCACAGATTCTGACAACTGAGGAGCTGGGGAAGGGGCTGGAGCACCAGGAGGGGCTGAGGGAGCTGGGAAGGGGCTCAGCCTGGAGAAAAGGAGGCTCGGGGGGACCTTGTGGCTCTGCACAGCTCCTGACAAGAGGGGACAGTCGGGGGGTCGGGCTCTGCCCCCAGGATCAGGAGAAGAGGGAGCAGCCTCGTGCCAGGGGAGAGTCAAGTTGGATTTTAGGGAAAATCTCTTCCTAGAAGGAAGAGAAACACTGGCACAGGCTGCTCAGAATGGAAGGTTAGACTAGATGATCCTGGAGATCCTTTCCAATCCTGATGGTTCCATGATCTCAGTATCCCACAAGGATTCATCCACGAAGAAGCACCTCTGGTGTCCAAGTCATCCCGGGCAAGGATGAATCCCCCTTTGCAGCCCTTCCTGTGGAAAACCCCCCACGTGTTTGGAAGACTGAACCCACCTATTGTAAATGTAGGCGAATTTAAAGGGAAGAAATGATGATGTTTGACTTAATTTAAAAGGCTGAATTATTTCTTTATTATAACTATGTTAAAATATATTAATATATTATATAAAAGGAGGATGTTAAAACTATATACTACTTTTTCTGACTCTATTTCTGACTTTAATACAACTCATGACTCTCTCTTGAGAGTCTAGCTATAGGTGGATTGAATTGGCGATCAGGCTCAAACAATCCTCACTAGAATCTAATTAAGCACTCACTCTAGGTAAACAATTCTCTAAACACATTTTACATAGGAAAAACAAGGAGCAGAAATAGAAATTGTTTCCTCTTTCATTTCTCTCTGTGCACCTCTATGAAAATCCTGAGAGGGAGAGCAATGTGCTTGCCACACCCACCCTTGATGAACGAAGAGCCATTGGAATGACATCAGAATGGTGGATTTCCTGGATTTCAGAGGGAGTGGGACCTCAATTATTTATCATCTGGAGCAATATTGCTTATAGCAAGCAAAATGATATTGTGGAAAAAAAAATTAATTCCACATTTCCACATTAATTTTCTTCATTACCTTCGATTTATATTAACTAATTTCCAAGTGCTCCTTTCTCACCTTAGTTGGTTGCAGTCTTCAATTACCTTAATTTAACCAGAAATCTCCAGATAGGTCACAGCTCTCATGTTTAATGAAAAATGAGTGAAAAAGGCTTAATAGAAATTCATAAGTTCCTGATGTTCTTTGGAGTAACACATACATTATTTAGTTCTGAGTGATGCTCTACACATTTAACCATATTTAGGCTGCTAATTGTACTGGATTTAATGTCCCTGTGGGAGTATCCTTCACAACACAAGACAGCTTCTCACTGAACTCCCTGCATTGCTCACCAAAGCAAAAACCACTCCTGGATATTGATTACTCCTAATATTCAGAGTCTTAATGACAGAAGAATGCTTTGTAGAATAAACCAGAAAATCCTTAATTACTTTTAATGTTCCCTGAACTGCTCTAAGTCAAGGTAAAGAGATAAGGAGACAATTTCTATAATGTTTTAAAGCATGGTGAAATACCTTTTTTTTTTTCTTTTTTAATTTTTTTTAGTCATTGCGGGTATTCTGTCTCTGTGGGTATTCTGACTTGGGGTCACTAATTCCAGTAGGAACTGAAGGTGCTTCCACACTGAAAAAAAGATCCTCTCCATTCTCTTGGTGTTTTCTGACTTATTTTACACTGTGAAGGCTCTAATAACAAACACTCTGCAAGCTCACTGGTGAATAAAATTAGTCAAAGAAATGTTATTTATTCCAGAGTGCCCTATGCAAATTGGCTTCAAAGAGAAGTTCTTCCTTTGGAATTTTGCTTCCTTTCTCCCCAAATACATGATTGCATTTGACTTTGTTCAGGGAATTGAACTGGAGAGGGGAAATACTGGTATTCCAAGGGAAGAAAAAAGAGCCAACAAGAAAAAATTGAAAGGTGAAAAAAAGAGAAAGGTTGAATTTTCCATTTAGTCATTAAATTACATTAAAAATATTGAAACACAAAATGTGGCTTGGCTATGAATAATATTTTTTGAAAGAAAAGTATCTGTGAAATATTGAATTCATTCTACAAAATCCATATAGTAGCAAACATTCTTTTAGCAAAAATGATGGAAGAGGTTTTTTGAAACCATTTCCAAAAGTAAAAAAATGTTCAGCAACTTGACTTTTTGTAAAATCTTGGTGAATCTATATATAAAAATAAACATAGAGGTCTCTTTTAGGTAACAAATTCAGCATTCAGAACATCAATTTTGATGATTTTCAAAGTTTTGCACCACTGAAATAATGAGTATTATACAACTTAACTACTATAGATTTCTAAGCTAATTGATGAAAATGTCTTGGCATAAAAATGTTCCTTTTATTATACCCTAATTCCATCTTAAAGGAATTTACTTTCTACATAAAAAATACTCAAAATTCAAGTGCTTGCTATCAACTTGTGGAGAAGCTAAGAATTCATGTAATTTAAAATTGGATATTCCAAAACCTCAAAACACTAAAAAGATAACTAAAAATCTACATAAGTATTCTTCCTGCTGCTTATGATAATATTAAAATATTACTTTAGATCTTTACCATTTATTTTCTACTCTTCATAAAATTTTCCTGTTCTGAGAACACTAAAAGAATAAATCACTAAAAACATCTTTTTAGATGTCAAAGTTGAAAGTGAAGCTCTAACCTGAAGCTTCACCTGTGCAGATTCCTCCTCTTCATTCAGATTAAAATATTTTTTCCCAAAAAAATATGATGTTTCTGTGAATATTGAGGCTGATATATGTGGAAACCCAGTGCAGGGGGAATATTTCTCTGTCTGCCCTGAGGGGTTCTGACTCCCAAGGAAGCACTGACTTTGACCCTCATTCATGGAGAAAGCCTCCAAAACCTCAAGTTAAATTAGAAATCACAAAAGTGTGAAATAGTTTGTAGAGAGTAGTTTAGTATGTCACATGGGCGAGAAATTTAGGTTGTAGAATTTTTAGTATGTTGGGAACATACTAAAAATGGGAACAAGATGGAGGATGTAGGGTGTTGTCTCTGTTCCTTTTTCTTCCTTCTTCTTCCTTCTTCTTCATGGGTTTGGGTGGTATCTTCTACTGGGTAGAAAAATCTGCATTGTGGTTCTTTAGGGGTCAGTTATTGGGTTAGAAAGGAAAATAATTTAGGTGTCACTTCTTAGTTTTTGATTAGACTTAAAAGACCTTGTAACAAGAGATTGTTAGCCATTTTTGTGCTGTTTTTCCTGCATGCAAGGTCTGGTGCAGACAGTGTGCTGAAGTTTTGATAAGATAACAATAAAACAAGGAACTCAAAATCAAAAAAGTCCTGTGCATCTCCTTTTCCTGACACAGAACTGCTCCAGGAGGGTTTCCCCCATCAGGGGAGCCCTCAGGGAGTGGCCCAGTTTGGAGACTTGGAGACAACAAAGCCATATATATATATATATATATATATATATATATATATATATATATATATACACTTGAATCAAAGGGATTCATGGATCTGTGTCCTGAAAAGCACAACAGCAGCTGAGGAGATTTGGCACATCATCACATAAATCACTCAGTCAGCAGCAGACAGGATTATTTTTTCACTGTAAACCTCTGACACATTTCTTTATGGAATCTCTATCCTACACTGGATCATCCCTGGATATTTATATCACTATAAAGCCTGGGAAAATGATGCCTTGTTCTGATAATGTCGTTTTAGTTCTGACAAAGAAGTCTAGATAGGCTGGGGAAGCAATACAATACTTCTCGGGTGGTTCTAAGTTTGATGCAAAACCTCTGCCATTAATAAGGGTAATATTTCATGTAACAACAGAAGTTTTTAATAGGGATGCCTGAATGTGCATAATGTGCATAGAGATATTGACAAACGAAATAGCAAGGAAACTATTTACAAATATTTATTAGATCTAATGGTTCCTACATTACTCTAAATTTCTGTAGGGCAATTAATTAAATACAATCCAGTCCCATCATTCAATCCCTTCACAGACTGGCTAAGTTTGCTCTTGGAACAAGCCTGCTTCCCTCCCTTTTTGTTAAATACTCACAATTTGCTAACTAAACTTATTATTAGAATCCTTCTGGGTTTTTACAGAACTAATAAATAATCATGGTTAATTTAAATTTCTTGTTCTTGTGCCATTGTTGTCATTCCACAGGAGATTGTACTCCTTCTCCAGTGACCATCCTTTAATTATGGCATCCATGGAAAACAACTGCATCTCCTCTCAGACTTTGGTTTGCCTGGGTGGAAAAAAAAAAGCCCAAACCATCTGTCACCTACATTTCACAAGGGAAGGGACTCCAATTCCTAACATTCCTGTGACTTCTCTCTGCATCCCATCCACCTGGAATTAATCCTGAAAGCAAGAATGTAAGAAATGCTCAATACAAGGTTTAAATAGTGTCTGGCATAACATTAATAATTCTCAGTAAACAGAGAAAATGCTCTTCCTGATATATCCTGACATCTGCATTTTCCAAGGCTTCACCACAGTGGTGGATTGTCACAAAATCATCAAAACAGGAGTTAGGAAAAGTCCTATCAATCCTTCAAAAAAGTCCTTCAATCCTGCTCTTCAAACATACAAAACCATTCTGTTTATTTCTTTATTAATTTTCAAGTGAATAATACAATATTTATTAAATTAAAGGTGAGAGAAGTAGAAAGGTTAATATTCCTGGAGGTTCTGCAGGACATGGCAAAATGAGTTGAGAATGTCCAGAACCAGGACTGAGCAAATCTTTGGAATTGGGGTTCTGCAGGTCAGAGCAAACCCAAAAACTGAAGAAAAACCCTGGAAGAATCTGAATAATACTCAGGAATAACAAGTAAAACTTTTTTAATGTAAAAAAAGGATTACTTTTGATTGACAAGGAAATGCATTCTGCTTTTTGCCACTTGCAAAGAGCTAAGTTTATTCTTTTATTTGCACTTCAGATTTTTTTTTCAGCCAAAATGGTGCTACCAGTTCTGTGAGTAAACAAAGAAAACAGAGAAAGAGGGAAAAAGAAAAGAAGAAAATTAAGACAACTTGTATAAACCATATTTTCCCAGGGAAAATTACTGCTGGACAGAACTGTATGGAGGGTCAAAAAAAGCATCCTTAAAATTCAGATACCTTCCCTTAATCCATAAGCACCAACCAAAGGAAGGATTTGAACATTTAAAATGACCCTACTTGTTAAAATAAGAAATTCAGCTGAACAGCATTAGCAGAGTTAAGTTTGCTTTATATTGAAATTAAATATCTATACTGGTGTTCCAAGTAGTGAAACTGGAAAACATCCCAAAATACTCAGTTTGGGTTGGGGATTTTTAAAAATCATGTGTTAGGAGCATCAATATTTTAATAATTTACTTCTCTTTTCAAAATTTGGCCATGACACCAAAAAATCCCCTCCTCTGGAGGTTATGTTAGAGGACAACTCAGGCTGATACTGATCTGCACAAGTTATTTATATTTTTCAGACTTTCTGGAAAGGCTGACTGCTTTTTAGCAGAGCACAGAAGCGAGGAAAAATCCCAAATTGTTTGTATTTGTAGCAATAAGAATGATCACTGGAGCAATATCAAACACTTACAATCCCCTTCCTGTCTAGTCTTTTATCAAGTGATTTAAAAATGACTCATGTAATTTAAATTCTCCATTAAAAAAGCGACTTGTGTTGTTCTCTGAAGCTTCCAGCTGCAAGATATGATTGCAACATGATTTGTTACATGCAGGAAAATAATTGATCAAACCCCAAGTTCCACAGAGCCATCAGTCACACCAGCACCTGAGTGGGAAAAAAACACCATAAATTCACAGGTTCTGAGTTATGGCTGTGCCTTGGTGTGGGATGAACAAGCTGCTGATAAAAAAAAGCTGCAAACAAAACTGTATCTCAAGAAATAAAGGATATTTATTCCTGACAATATCTGGAGGGTGCAGAGAAGACAATTAACGTAAGGGATACTGTTGAAATCAGGCAAACCTATACAAATTATGCAGAATCATCACTTATCAATTGAACATTAATTTCTGACAACCAGCAGAAAACACAGCCCAGTAATTCAGTGTGCTTGTGACAGCTGCAGTTTTCAGTGGTTGCTTGCATAGAATGTCCTAAATTCTTGTTATCTGCTGCAGTGGCTCCCATCTTTTCCCACAGATTTGAGAGACTTGTCAGGAAATGTGTAGCTGCCCCTGGGTCTCTGGATTGTGTCCAAGGCCAGGCTGGATGGGGCTTGGAGCAGCCTGGGACAGTGGAAGGTGTCCCTGCCCATGGCAGGGGTGGCACTGGATGGGCTTTAATCGCCCTGCAGAAGAATTGTCCCTTTCCACCCTTCCTGGAGTCCCTGCAGACGCTGGAAGTTGCTGTGAGGTCTCCACAGAACCTTCTCATCTCCAGGCTGACCATTCCCAGCTCTGCCAGCCTGGCTCCATAAGGGAGGTGTTCCAGCCCCCTCCTCTTCACTCTCTAGGACAGCTCCTGTACCTGTTGGATGGCCTTGTCCTTTCCCTTTTCCCAGGAGAAGTGCTGTGTTCTGCTGATGCCACCAAGAGGTGGGAAGCTACATGGTTAAGGCCCAAATTTCTCTCTATTTTAACCACATTTCCTGTAGTGCCAGGATTCCTCCCAGCCTTGACTCTGCGTGCCCTCTAACACTGTCAAGGTCTCCTTAAATCCACAGCCTTGCAACCTCGGCAAAGTTCTCTTCCCACATGCCCTAGCCTTCATTTTCATAATTGGTAGTGCAGAGGAGACTAAATACAAAGTCAAGGAATTAATTTAGGTGTTCTGCCCTCATCTGCATGTCCCTAATTCAGGCTGTGCACTGCACTCAATTATGGGGCACTTCCAGGGAGATTGGACCAGAAGTGGGGAACGATGGGGCCAAGAGCTGAATCTCAGGAAGAAATCAATTGACCTGCTAAAACAGCAGAATTTATCCTGAAGAATTTATATTCAGTCACAGAAAGCACAGAATATATATATTTATATCAGTGTAACTATATTAATATATGGACATAGATACCTCCTAATTTCAAGCTAGGAAATGAAATAGACACAAGTTTTTGATGTGTAATTCAAAAAGTGTGTAACAAAGGCTTAGTGCTAAATGGAAGATAAAAATCTCAGCTGAATTTGAGCCTTAAATGGGATGAAAAAGTTGATTTTACCTTTAATACCACATGGCCTGGGAAAACAAATAGTCCTTGTCCTGTTCTAAAATATGCTCAGGGACAGAGAAGTTTCAGAATATGGGGAAGATTCCAGAAGAGATGTTTCCATAGTCCTTCCTCTTCCTGTGCTGGGATGCTTTGAGCCTGGAGCTTCACCTCATCCCCAAAAGAAGAAGGGTGGACCTGCCTGTCTCAACACACTTCACCTAATTGGGCTTATCAGAGGACTTGGAGCCAAAGCAAATGAATATTAATATGCCTTCCTTAATCTCTTTTTCCTTTGTGGGTGCAGCTGCATACAAAGTTCTACTGTCAGAGTTCATTGATTTTTACTTTTGATGTGCTCTCTTTATCATTTTCTCTTTTAGTTTTTAAAAAATGTATTTATTTTTAGAGTTTTTAAGACAGCAAAGTGGTCCAGAACACTGCATTAAACAATTATTTATGTGCATATTGGATGCATTCCAACTTCCTTTCTTAAATATATGTATTTTAGAGCAACAATAAAATAGATCTGGTGAACAAGACATATTTTTCACCAATGATTATGCCAACAACAGAGGAAAAAAAATAGATGAACCTGTGAATAATTTATAAATTGGATAGGAAAAAGGCAGATTGATCTGTGAATTTATTAAATATTAATAACCTTACAAGCCTGACATGATAACATAATTCAGGATAATGGTGAAGTTAAACCAAGCAGTCTGTGCTGGGTGTTTAGAGCAGAAGCGCAGAATGGAGACCACCAGGTTCCCCTGGGTGAAGATTAGACATCATCAGATCTTCAGGTATCTTCTAAAATGATGAAATATCCTTGGGCTTGTGCCCTCTTTTACATCTGCTAAAGTGATTATTAAAAAAAGTTAAAGGAGCTCTTAAGATCCATCAGTTCTCTTATCCTGATGCTCTTAAAGCACCTTTCACAAGGGCTCATTAGCCGGTACCTGAGGGTAGGAGCAGGGAGAACTGAAAGGGTTTGAGAATAGGATTAGCTCCCAAATATCAAAAATCCCACAGTGGGCAGTGAAATATCTGAGCTGAGACCAGAGTTACCAGTTTAATGAAAAGAGAACAGAAAAAAGGAAAAACAAAAGTGAAGGGAAGGGAAAGAAGGGGAAGGGGAAGAAAAAAAGGAAAAGGAAAAGGAAAAGGAAAAGGAAAAGGAAAAGGAAAAGGAAAAGGAAAAGGAAAAGGAAAAGGAAAAGGAAAAGGAAAAGGAAAAGGAAAAGGAAAAGGAAAAGGAAAAGGAAAAGGAAAAGGAAAAGGAAAAGGAAAAGGAAAAGGAAAAGGAAAAGGAAAAGGAAAAGGAAAAGGAAAAGGAAAAGGAAAAGGAAGGGAGAGAGGGAAGGAGAAAGAGAGAGAAAGAGAAAGAGAGAAAGAGAGAGAAAGAGAGAGAGAAATAGAGAAAGAGAAAGAAAAGAAAGAAAGAAAGAAAGAAAGAAAGAAAGAAAGAAAGAAAGAAAGAAAGAAAGAAATAAAGAAAGAAAGAAAGAGAGAAAGAAAGAAAGAGAGAAAGAAAGAAGGAAAGGAAGAAAGAAAAGAAAGAAAAGAAAGAAAAGAAAGAAAAGAAAGAAAGAAAGAAAGAAAGAAAGAAAGAAAGAAAGAAAGAAAGAAAGAAAGAAAGAAAGAAAGAAGAAGCCCCCCCCCCCAAAAAAAAAAAAAAGTCTGTTATTGCTGCAGGTCATGCAAACACATTAATAGGATGAAATTCTGTCCTTATCCCATGGTGTCCCCAGAGCTCATTTCCAGAGCCTGGATGTGAGGCAGACAAGCACTAATTTCTGAGCATTGCTCATATGGCAACTGCTAAAGTGGCAGCTCCCTGACTCGGGTGTTCTGCTAATAACATTTAGTGGGGTTGGCAATCCCATTGATTTCCCATATGTAATAAGGAGAGTGCATTGCTACCTTCCTACTTAAGGTTTATTAAGCAGGCAGGATATTAGAAGTCAGAACTGATTAATTCAAGGCATAAACAATCAATTTGGGTTTTTTAGTTTTCTTTTTCTTTTTTTTACCCCCTCAGTCTTTTCCCCAGACACATCCCTGTTAGTGCTCTCATTTCTGGTGACGCTTGCTTTTTACTTTCCTTTGTGAGTTTTCACCTCTATGTTAAATAATATATTTATACTCATGGCTTTGTCTTGGTTTGTGTCATAATGAGCTCGAGGGTTTGGTGATAGACCCTGAAAGGGCTAGAACAGATAAACCTTGTCATATCCAGTTCACACCAATAGTGAAAGTCTTCAAATTATAATATAATAATAATAATAAAATAGGTGCGTGTTCTATAGACTCAAATTAGGGCTTTTTACAGCAGACATAAAGGAACACTTATTCTCTTTTCTTTGCATCAATTTTAAGGTCAAGAGCAGCCAGGGAGTAGCCTGTAATTTAGGTAAGCCCATTTCAGAGTCCTTGGGGGGAAATTTGTATCCAAGTAGGAAGCACCTTTTAAACTCTCCTAATTTAAAATGGAAGTATCTCCTAATGTCCTCCTTGCTCAATAAACCTCTACTGGAATTGCAGCATTCTCTTCTCCTTATTACTTATGGGAAATCAAGGGAATTGCCACTGGATATGGCATTGCCACAGCCACAGGAGCCAGGATGTGCCAGGGAAGCAGTTGCCATAGGAGCACTCTTTAGAATCATTAATTTGTCACAGGGTTGGAGTGGGAATGAGCACCTGGAGTGTGCCTTGATAATGATGGAGCTCTGTTCCAGTAATGAGCCTGCTGCCTGAGTGGAGCTCATTTTTATGACTTCAGGTAACTTCTAAAGAATCCACTCACTGACAATGTTGAAAACATAAATAGAGATGTCTACATTTATTTCAGTTTTTAGTGAGTACACATATACTGCATATATAAAAAAGATATTTTACTACCTCAAGACAGCAGTAAAACTACAGAAAGATCACAAGAAGGGTAAAAAAAAGGCAAATCTGCCCAATAGCAATTTTTTTTGCCATGTTCATAAGAGAAAAACTAAATTAAAGGCATGATCATACTAAAGGTGATTAACTATAAACACAAAGCAAAAGTGCAAAACATTTTGACATGAGAGTCCAGAGCCAGTTTGGGGTGCAATGGGACACGGTGGTCATGTCACAGGTCACCAGGTGTCCTCTCCTGTGCCCATGTCTCAAACCCCAGGTTAAACACCCCAGGCACTGTGACAGCCCCATCAGCTCCTGAGTGAGTCATGATTCTTAATTTCTGCTTTCCTTCAACAGCTCCTGAAATATCTTCTTGCCTTGGACCAACTGGCAGGTTGTTTGGCTCCAGCTGATAGCTACTCTTGAAATCCCAGATTTTACAGCTCAAGATGCCTCTCTGTCCACTTGTACAACCTTTTCCTTCAGACTGTGTAGATCCTTCTTTCCCTGCATGCTTCACTACAACAAGACGCCTCTCTCTTGGTGTTTTTACATTTTCTGTCACTGTTTCTCTGGGAGGATCCTTTGTTGCCAACTATTACAGAAATCCCATTCCTGTTCTCCTCCTAGGGGATTCCTTGCACTCATTTCAGACAACTGGATTTGTCCATGGCACTCAGTAAAAGGATTATGTCAGGCTGCTTCTCCAGTAACATAGGGCTTAGTCTCCTCTGACTCAAACAATCAAGGACTGCATCTTCTTTTTCTAAAAATGAACTTAGAATTTCAATGGAACAAATAGTGGAGGTGATGTGGCAAAGGAATTGAACAGGGGGAAAGAAATATGATTAACACAACAACCACAACAAAAGGCTGAAACATTTAATTACATACTTCAAAAGATGTCACAGTCAGGTGGGACTGGTGGGATGATATAATAAAGAAATAAAGAGTGAGTATTTATTATATGGCTTATCGACCTGGGAGCATCCTGAGCTGCTTTCTGGCAGAACTAAAACAGTGCTTTAGGTTTACACTTAAATCCCTGGGTGATATTTGTGACATTTTCTATCATCTTCACAAGCCTCCTTCCAATTACAACTTGTGATTCTCTGTGTTCAGTATATATCTCCATCCTTTACACCATCCAACTCCCCAAAGGCTTCATTCTGTTCAGATATTGTTTTAAACCATTAACTTCTTCAAGGCATCCCAAAATCACAGGATCATTTTTTCTTCCTATGTGCTCTGCCTAAGTGGAAGGAGATCATTCCTGTATCGTGATGTTCTTCACATCAAGGTTCAGAAGTTAAACCTGTGAGGCGTGGGTTTGTTTGTGTTTTTGGGGTAGAAGGGGGAGGAAGGTCCTGTCTCCTCCTCACATCAGAGTTTCTATCTCTTTTTGTGGTATTTAACTTCATTAAATGAACTGAGTCTATGGTTCTGCTGAGATAAAACCAACTCTCTGATGCGGCAACAAAAAAATCATTGTGGCCTTTAGGGGAAAGGAGACACAAGGACTTGTGGCTCCCTGATCTGGACACTCCCTCTCCTTATTCTTCAGTTCTTTTAAACCATCCTCAGGAAGTCAGTAAACATTCCTGTGTACTTCTGATGGAACTTATCGTGAATTCATAACCCCAAAGCATTCTTCCAGCCCTAGAGTAAACCTTTAAGGTCCTTAAAATGATCCCTTCTTTAGCAAAGGGAAAAAAAAAAAAAGAAAAAAGGAACTTGCACATTTAGAATCAGAAATAAACTGTAAAATCCTATTTTTCCACAGTCCTAATAAATCAAAATCACTTAATTGGAGCAGATGTCAACATCAATCATACTAATTTGGGTGCTATAGGAATAAGTGAATCAATAAAGGCCTAAGAACTGTTGGATGAACACAGATAATGAACTCTTTCCTGTTTTCCAGTAAGAGAAAAGCTCAAAAACTCACAAATTGCATAAATATCTGTTGGATTTTTATGCATTGATTGTATTCCAAAAGCAACAACCCAGTAAGAGGCCTTTAGAGCTTTTCCTGGGGAACTATCCTGCACTGATCAGACTTTGATATAAATGAGCTTTCATGAGATAAAGAGTGCATTTAAGTGTCTAAAGTGGAGGTTCTGAGTTGCTTTCTCTCACTTGAAAATATTATCACAGCTCTTGCTGGTGGCACCGTGGTGGACTGCCCCTGGTGCTTCCTTATCACTCCTCCATCACCAGGCAAGGCAGGAAATATGGTGTAAATCTCTCCTGGAGCAAGATGAGGACAGGGAGATCTCTCACCTATTAAAGTCACAAGCAGAAGCCTTGACTTGGGGAAAGTACTTTAATTTATTGCCAAGTACTTGTAGCAGAGGAGAAAATTATGAAATACAACAAAAGTAAAATCCTCTTCCTTCCACCCTCCCTTATTCCCAGGCTCTGCTTCACTCCTGACTCCACTGCCTCCTCTGCCCAAGTGGTCTCTTCTTTGTCATCCATACATTTCATCAGTGTCCTCCTACTGTTTATGGCAGTGTCCTTGATGGAATTGTAAATCATTGCCCTTCTAAGATATAATCAATAGAATCAGCAGCTCATGTTCCCTTAAGGCATGACTTAAATGGATAAATGCATTACACAACTTTACCAGAGATCTGTACAGGTCATTTCCATATTGCTGTGTGATCATGTATGTCTTTTTCATAAATATACTTTTTTTTCTACAGTTCAGAAGTAAATACACAAAATAATGATAGCTAGATCTTGTCTTAGGCAGTGTCACCATGTCTGAATTCTCCAGCAGACTCACCCTGGCTACTCAAAACTTTTATCATCTGGAAGACATAAATGGGATTTTCGTTTTTCTTTCCCTTGGGTTTTTATTTCAGTTCAGCCCATGAGTATTTAAAACATTTTTTAAAGATTACTCTTACATTTTTTTCCCCTTTAAAGATTTTCCTTCAGCTTTAATGAACAGTCTGGATACTGCTTCCTTTCACCAGGAAGGAAAGATGAAGCACCATATTGGCCCTGTCTCCTGCTTTGATTTGCCCTTCTTGATCCCCTGTGCCTTAATTTCCCCAAATATAAACAGCAAATGATGTTCATATACATATTTGTTCCTGGAGACTCTTTCTACTGAATTTTTGGCTGTGAAACTCAGCAATCCCTAAACACTCTGCCTTTTTAGAGCAGTGCAGTGTAACAGCTTCAAAATTCCCCTGCAGTTAGGGGAAAGCCATAACAGAAATGAAGCCTAGTACATAATAGGCAATACTAAAACAGCTCACAATTACTGTAATTTTACATTTAACTCACTCTAAGCTTATAGAAAAAAAACATCAAGCAGTCGCTCCTTATGCTGTATACCTTTGTACAGATTCCATTAGAAAATGTACAAACAGCCTTGTTATGTGAGACACAAAACCCTTCCCAAAATGTCATCTCAAGCTCATTACTGGGAGAATGAGAAAGCTCTCTAACGTGATTGCTCTTTCTTCATAACAAAAGCAAAAATCACCTGTTCCTTGGAGTCTGAAACGAGCTGTGATTGCAGTTGGATGAAGTGCTGCTGCTGAATATTCACTTGCACTGGCTGCGTGTGTGTAAGGCTGTGTTAAAATGTGTAAATTTAATCTGCGCTGATCATTTGTATTCATCGGGTGCAGAAAATCATAAAATTATAAAACCACATAATGGTTTGGGATAGAAGGGACCTTAAAGCCCATCCAGTGCCACCCCTGCTATGGGCAGGGACACCTTCCACTGTCCCAGGTTGCTCCAAGCCCTGTCCTGCCCAGCCTTGGACACTGCCAGGGATCCAGGGGCAGCCACAGCTTCTCTGGGCACCCTGTGCCAGGGCCTGCCCACCCTCACAGGGAACAATTCCTTCCCAATATCCAATCCATCCCTGCTCTCTTTCAGTCTGAAGCCATTGCCCATTGTCCTGTCCCTCCAGACCCCTGTAAAAATTCCCTCTCCAGCTTTCTTGTAGGCTCCCTTCCCTTCCACACTTAAAAGAGTCATCTGAAGTCAATGTCAAAGTTACACAAAGCTGTAACCCACCGTTTGTGACCATTTCAATAGAAAAAACATTTTGTCACTGACAGCAATATTGGTTTTTATTAGTTTTGCTTGAGTCAATTGAACTGTGCCTTAAATGGATCATTCCTCAACTATAATTTGAGAGTTTCCTCCAGTTTCCAGAAGGATTAGATCAGACTCACTGGGTTTGTCTCATGTGTGCACCTGCTGTGGATGCACACACTGGGCCACGTTAGGAATTCTGTATTTGGGAGGGATTCCAGATGGACCTTCCTGATTGTTGCCCATGTGTCTGTGAGATGTCACTTCCATAGGTCCTAGAGAAAGTGTAGGGGTGGCCAAGTCCCACATAAACCTGGGGAAAACAGTCTGGTGTAAAAATCAGGCTGAAAACTGAAAGCCCTCAATGACTGTGAGCTTGCTGACCTCATTGCGGTTTTCAGTGCTGAAAGGGAACTCGTGTAAAGGAGATGAAGGGAAGCTTTTTACCGGAGAGGACAGAAGGGAAGAGTTTTAAACTAAAAGAGGGGATATTTCAATGAGAAGTCAGGAGAAAATTGTTCCCTGAGAGGGTGGGCAGGCCCTGGCACAGGGTGCCCAGAGAAGCTGTGGCTGCCCCTGGATCCCTGGCAGTGTCCAAGGCCAGGATGGATGGGGCTTGGAGCACCCTGGGACAGTAGAAGGTGTCCCTGCCCATGGCAGGGGTGGCACTGGATGAGCTTTAAGGTCCCTTCCATCCCAAACCATTCCATTATCCTATAAACACCATTAGGTGCCTTATTTATCTTTCATCACTCCTTTGTTCACTTTTGTCCAGTCCTCTTTTTGATGCTGTGCTTGGAGTGGAACCAGACCTGTTATTCAGAGCAAATATTTAATGACTGCCAAGCACCTAGGTCAGGCCTGCAGTTACATGAATATGCTTTATTTTAAGCAGGATTCTTCCTTTTTCTGATGTTTGCCTTGTCATGAGCAGATAAACCCACATTTATAAAAGTATAAAAATACAAGAAAATTAAACAAGCTGAACAATTTAGCAAATAGAGCTGTACAAATTGCAGACAATTCTAAAGTTTTCAGGCAAAACACAAAATCTTTGGAAATCCTTGCTTAGTTGAATTTTGCATGTTTTTCACGTAATGCTCAGATGCTCCAAAAATACCTTCACAATATGGGACCTTCTAATTCAAAGCATAAGAAATTCATCTGTGACAATCAAAAATCCAGGGAAGAACAAACCCCACTCATGGAGTCTGGTTCTAGAATCATCTATCACTTCAAGCTGCTGTGACTTCTCTTATTCATGACATAGTTTATAATAAGCTGAAAATAATAAGTATCAAGCAGAGTCAGATGAAAATGCAGGCTAGGACAGAACTAGGGATCCCTGTATCCAATGTAATTAGGGCTGCAATGTGCTAACCATGGAAATGAAACTGGTAATAAACCAGGAATGTTATTTTCCATGACACAATGAGCAGCCTGCATACTTTAATAACCACTAACTTAATGAGTTTGGAAGCAATGAAATTCTTTACCAGTATTAGGAATATAGCAGAATTATATTTACCTCAGGTGTATTTCTCCTCCAATGTTAATTAGAAAAATAAAAGGAAAACTATAGGAAAAAAAAAAAAACTTAGGCTAATTTATCTATCTCAGAAACGAAAGTCATGGCATGTTTATTGTTGAGAAAATGCTAAAAAAACCTTATTAAACAAATGAGACAAATGCCGTACATTAAAATTTTGTGTTGTTTGTATTCTGAATGAAAGCAAGAGATTAATGAGATATAATATAATTAGTGAGATGTGGTATTACCACGCAGGGCAGGTCCCTCTGCACAACACAGCCTGGCCAGGATTCAGCAGTATTTTTACACTAAAAATCAATGCATCTCTACACTCATTTCTCTTCATCAGAGCACTGCTGAAGTATCCTATTCAAAACCATGTTTTTAGAAGGTACCACTCTTTTTAGTTTGTTTCTTCCATGAAATTGGAGAATACCCTGCTCTCACAGTCCATCCCACAGGCAAGCAACATGGGGGAGGATCTGCCAGAGCCAAGTGTTTTGAACTCCCTACATTTTGCAAATTGTTAAAATTCCCTTTTCTTACCTAACAAAAGGAAAAAAGAGAAATGTGACTAATTCTCAACCCACGGGAATAAGGAATCTAGAGGTAATATAGATGTTTAAGTACTGCAAGAGAAAAAAACTTTCTTTTCTTGTGATTTTTTTTTTTTGCCAGTGTCCAAATCCTGGCCTGCTGTATGTCAGCATAACACTCCACATCAGGGGAAGTTCTAACCCGAAATATTTCAGTTTTCCAATTTTATCTTTTAATAAGACTTTTCACAATGATTAGCAACATTGGTGTTAGATGTTTAAAATATTTAGGAGTAAACAAGTTGCCATACAAATACAATTGAGCACTATATTCCCCTTTTCCCAGATTGATACCTAATGATTTTTCAGAGAACTCTTTCACTTTTTCTGTTCAATTTGTTCAGAGTAAGATTAGTGCACAGTGATGTTCAGGCATGCTTTGACTTGCTTTGACTTCTCTGATCCTGTTGAGCCTGGTGGTTGTACAAAAACGAGTTGCATTCCCACTTTACCTTAAAATGAAGTAGAAAACCCTCCTTCTCTAGGGAGAGGAAAATTAGATTCTAAAACTGACCCTTGTTCAACAAAACTCGTGCAGACAGAGGAGTATCAGCCATGCCATCTGCATCTGGATTGTGTTTTTTCCTTCTCTCCATAATAAGGTGTCAAACACGTTAACCTTGAAGTTTGACCCATTTTTCTCTCACACTTGCACGCCCCCAAAAAGTACACAGGTATTTGACCTTCTCTGGCTCAGGTGCTCCATTATTCCACACGTAGCCTCTGACAATCAGAGTTTTCCATGAGATGGCGTGTGCTGTGACTCCTGTTACAGGAATCAGTTTTCAGGCTAAAATATTTCTCCAGAGAAGTGTCATGATACAATCTTGGCAGCTCATTTATTCTCTGGCGACTCCTCTTTCCAAGAGCATCTATGAATGTATTCATAGACAATATTTCACACTGAAACTGCTTGAAAAGGATGCAGAACAGAGTGCACTGTTTTCATGCTGAAAAATATGCAGCTAGAAGAGGCTGCCTCCCTTTGTTCAGCACCTCCAGCAGTTGTACACCCTGTTCTGCAATGAGACTCTTATCTATGCTCTTGTCACTGAGTGCATCAGAGAAAAATAACTTTATTCATTAATTATGCTTTCATTTGCACCCATCCCAATGTGGTTGCACTGCACTAAGCAATAATCATAAATTAGCTCTTGTATCACATATTGCAAAGAATGAAGATTTTTTTCAGCGGGGAAGAGAGATATTGATGCTTTTAATTTAGCAAAAAGAAAACACACATACAAGTCTGTTCTTTGGTTGTTCTCTAAAGTGTGTGGCTGAGAGAAATTGATTTTTCCAGGAGCTTTTTCCTCATTTGTCCCTCTTTCAGAACTCCTATTGTATTAACTGTACAGGGCTTGCTTACTCAAGGGTCATACACTGTGAACACAACTGAATGAATTCTGAGTAATAAAAGATGAGAGCTCCTCTGGACTTCATTTAAAGTTTGCTGCTCAAGAGGCTGGAAACTCGCTGTGGCTTTGCTTCTTCCTCAAGTATTCCCAAAAGCTCCAGTCTCAATAGATCACTTGGGAGCCTGAAATGATATGTCTGTTGCCTACCAGCCTTGGAGCTGAGAGGAGGGAAATTGAGGTCTCGACCTGAACATCCAAGTCTGCATGGAAAAGGCTACTCACCAAATGCCATCTATATTAGGATCTCTCCTGCTTATTTCAGCTTGTTGGGAAATTACATGTACAGTGAGTGTTGTCCTTGAAGAGTCTCCAAGACTTGCTGAACCTCGGCGTTAACCTTTCACCAGCCTGAAAATCGACCGCTTATTTCTGCTCTTTGTTTCCCACTTCTTTCAGCTGGTTTCTGATCCAGGCAGACCTTCACCTCCCACCTCAGCACTGCTTTCTTCTCACAATCTCCTTATGGGGAGGAATTTGCTGCAGAGTTTTTGAAAGTCCAGATAAATCACATCAATTTTTTCCTTCATCCTCTCCTTCCCAGACACTCCAGGGATTGTTGTGCGTTGGCAGTGAGGTGGGATGTGCAGTGTTGAGCTCCCATTCAGCACAGCCAAACCATCAGCAATCTTTCAGGGGCTCAAACTGGAAAAATGTAGAATCATAGAATCATTAAGATTAAAGAAAAAAATATCCAAAAAATACCAAGTTCAACCTTCAACAAATCCCACCAAACCCATTACATTGTTTCATAAAGTGTCACATCTACTCGATTTTTGGACACCTCCAGGGATGGTGACTCCACCACTGTCCTGGGTAGTCCCTTCCAATGCTCAACCACTCCATCAGTGAAAAAATGTTCCCTAACATCCAACCAGAACCTCCCCTGGTGCAAGTTGAGAACCTTTCTCCAGGAGGAAGCAGAAGTGTAATTTGGTACCTGATGAATGACCTTTCCTCCTGGCAAAATAAAACCTGATTGTTTGGATCAAAGAGATTATTCTCACTAAAAAAAATAAGAAGTTGGAGTGTTTTTTGTGAATCCAGATATGCTTAAATGTTTCTTCTGCATCGAGCCCAGTGAAGACACAAGATAGCAACAGAAAACATGAGGAGTTCTCTTGGAGTGAGAATGGAATGGATTCATGGATAAGGAATGGGATAGTTAGGCAGATTTGTTAAAAAAAAAAGAAAAAGTTTTAACTTCTTTCATTTTTCCAGTGAAGAATAAAAAAATAATTGCAAATATTCAGCACCAAACAAGTGCTGTAGAGGAAAAGAAAAAGACCCCAAACAAATTAAATAACCACCATTAAAAAAAAAAAAAAAAAAGGCGCAACAAAAACAAACAAACAAATAAATAAAACCAAAAAAAACCAGCAGCAGCAACAACAAAAGCAGAATAGAAAACTCAAAAAGAATGAAAAAAAGGCATTTCTGTCCCTTCTTCTGTTTTTGATTCTCAGTAAGCAGTCAAAATATTTCCCAGCATATTATGAAAATCTCTTGGGACAAGGTGATGGAAATCCCCTAATTTCATGTTTTCTCTGCTTCCCATTTTGCCATGTCTGTACAGAAATTTGGCATTTCCACTACTAATGCCAAAGTAATCATGACCTCAAGGGGTGTTACTGTTGTGGCCCTCAGGGTGCTGCTGGCCCTGTAAAACTTCACTGGCCAAAATATTCTTTCAGTTACCTCTGAAGATTGCAGCTGTCCCTTAGGTGGCCATGAAGACCCAAACACCTTCCACAGTTCTGCTTGACATTTTTGTGTCCTCTTTTGTAACTTCTTTTCCACATTCAGCAGCTTCCCATGCCCTACCCAGTGGTTTCCTACCTCCAGCCTCAGCAGCTCAGCTGAGGGCAGGACCTGCTCAGCACTTACTTCTACCTGGCAATTGTATTCAGGAGCTATTTGGTGAAAAATTTGTAGGACTGCCTCAAGAACCTAGTCCTATTAAAGGCTGAGAAGAAAACCCTCCTGGTTTCTCCACTGGGATAAACTATGTTCTCAATGTGGTTTAGTTTGGGGGAAAAAAGTTCTTATTTTCACTGGGAATGCAGCTAAAACGAGTAGATGGGGAGAAAGGTCTCAGTGGTGGATGTTCAGTCACATATTCTTGATCCAACATATGCATTTTTGCCAGGAACAGAAATAGTTCAGTGTTATTTAGCCTCTAAGCCAGACAGATTTTGTCTTGGTGAATGGTTCTCTTACAGCTCCTCCCGAGGGGCAGCTCCAGTTTCTGCTCCCTGGGACAAGGACAGAACCCAGGGAAGGGCTGGAGCTGTGCCAGGGCAGGGTCAGGCTGGAGCTCAGGGAAAGGCTCTTCCCCAGAGGGTGCTGGGCACTGCCCAGGGAATGGGCACGGCCCCAAGGCTGCCAGAGCTCCAGGAGGGTTTGGACAACGCTCTCAGGGATGGACAGGGTGGGATTATTGGGGTGTCTGGGCAGGGACAGGAGCTGGACTGGATGATCCTTGGGGTCCCTTCCCACTCTGGATATTCTGTGATTCCATGATTCAGGTATCACCTGCTGAATACATAATACCCACTCCTCTGCTGGGTTACCAGCTTGGGCACAGTTAGCAGGGAACAGAAACGCTGCCAGCAGGACGTGCAGGGCCTCAAAATAAACCCATTATTTATTGTCTAACACACAAAAGACAGGCCAAGGACTCTGAGGCTCTTCACTCCCCAGGTCCTGGTGTTGCCATCCTCCAGCAAAATCCTGGGCAGCCTCAAGAGCCTGAACTGAGCATCCAGCAGCTCCTGGTTTTTCCCCAATAACCACTTAATCCCTCTTCATGTAGGTGATTTCCCTTTAGAATCCTCCAGCTACCACCATTCCCCACCTCACCATGCCACATCTCCCTGCAATTTCACCTTTCTCTTCTTCCTGCAGGTTCCACAGCTCGAGCTCTCAGCTCAGCAATTTTCTCAGCGGCCTGAGCCAAGGTGAAGCACCAGAGCAGGGCTCTGTGTCCTTGTCCTTGTGTGTCCCTCCTGCAGGGGGGAAGTTCTGGCAGAACTCACCCAGTGAGTCACAGTTTTACGTCAGCAAGAGGTAGAGTAAGAAACTCCACAGGGAAAGGTGGACAAGAGCCATATTGTTGGAGATGTTGGAATATAAATCAAAATTATTGCACCTAAATAGCCCAAGGAAATATACTTTAACTGTAAAGGCAAATGGCTGAGAAAGTCAAATGAGATGCTAAATGCATGCAAATGTTTACTTGAACATTAACCAGAAAAATCTTCCCCCGGGTGACATTTTGAAAAAGCAACTTAGTCCTAAAATACCATTCACAGACCCAAGGCTTTGCTCATATTATGATCATGTTGGTTCTGAAGATACTTAGTAAAAAAATTTAAAATTTAATATTTTTAATATGTACTGTTATTCTGAATAAGTAAAATTAGATTACTGACATGAACTTCTTAGAAGGCTTGAGATGCCAGTCTCAAAATTTTGGAAGTGAGAAATAAATCCTGGTATTTGGACTACAAGGTCAGAGCTTTCTCATTTCTTTAGGGAAGTTAAATCTCTGCCATGTCTTTGGATACAAATCTTATCCCTTAAAGCCAATAAGTTCTAGTGACAGTAAACAAAACACTACCTCGGTTTCATAACTGTTTTTCAAATCTTTCTTAAGACTTTGGTTTTAATTGATAAAAGTATGTTTCCACTTGGTTTGTTTTCACTGTATTTTGTATTTGTTTTCACTGATCAACAGGGAAATTTGGAAATTTTGCAGCAGAAAAAAATCCAGACTCTTAAAGATGCCCTGTAACCAAGCTGAGGACACAAGATTACAAGATAAATGACAATTTAACAGTAGCCTGCAAAAGAATAATGAATATTTATTTTATCTGCACAGATTAATCTGACTGAGATGGTTGGAGTGGCTAACGTGCAGTGACTGGTCTGCACCCCAGGTTCAGAGAGCTAGGCAAGGAAATTATTTACCTAAAAAAGGAGCAGGATTCATAAGGATGGTTATTAAGGGTGGCTGAAGTTATCCATCCTGATTTCCAACCTCACCCATGCATGTGAACTCCTTATTTGCAGGGATGGATCACTCCTGATCTTGCAGGAAGTGATCCTTGAATATCAACTGGCTTTCTTGGGCCCTTCTTCCTTCCAGGGCCTTATCCCACTTTTGAACACATCCAAGTCTGCTCTCCTGAAGCTCAGGAGAGTTCTAATCCTTCTTTGCTCTTTTGTCCCTCTCCTCAAGATCCTGAACTCCTTCCAGAACTCCAGACAGGTTGTTTGAAACCAGGAGAGAGAATAAAGAACAAGCATAACATATTCAACCTGGAAAAAACCCTCCATAATTTCTCCATCACAAATTATTTAAAAGGCCATTCACCAGTAGCAGTTATGGCAGGTTAACCTGTTGACCAGGTTGGTAAAATCTTTCTTCCAAGTAGGTTCATTTTCACTTCCTTTTTCCCTGATCACTGAACTCCTGCTTTGGTATCAAGAGGTGTTTGAGTCATGGAATCATTAAGGTTGGAAAAGCTTTCTAAAATCACCAAGGCAAATAATTCCCAGCACTGCCAAGTCCACTACTACCCAAGTGTCACATCCACATGCTTTTTTTAACTCTTCCAGGGACAGTGATTCCATCTCCTGAGCCCCAGTGATAGCAAAAATATTTTAAAATCATGGGGATTTAGGGTTAAAAGGAAAATTAAGCTTAGTAGGCCCTGAAAAAAAAGAAAATAAATACCCTAGGTCCATGAAGGCATTGTACCTTGCTAGAACTGCACCTGTGTACCTAGTACATGATAAATGAGATAATTGTTAGATGTGATGATTGTTTAGTAATTAAATATAATTACTGTTTAATCGTAAGAATAATCATGAGAAACTGTGGTCAGGGCCCTAAGAAAGATCACAAGAAACTCGTGCTTAATAAAGTCAATGTATACAATAGAACAATGTAAGTTTAATAATTATTACGTAAATTATATAACGATAGAATATAAAATAACGCTCAGCTCGAAAGCCATGTCGGGGTCAGATTTAGGTCTGTACCCCTGATTCCCAGAGCTCTCAATAAAAGCACCTGCATAGAATCATATCCTGTGATTATGTGTGTTCCTGAACGCCAACACCAGTGCTGTGTTGACTCGTCCTTTCTTCCTGCTGCTGTTGGATTTTTGAGCTTTACCTAGAGAGGGAGTGGAGTGACTCCAACCTGTTCCCACAAAGCCTCCTCACACTTGTACCTCCTCAGTGAGTTTCCTCAGCTCCACCTCAAGCCCTGTGTGAAAAACATCTCCTTTTCCTGCCTATTCCCTTTGTTTGAGGAGAAGAGGGAGGAGAAAACTAAAGCCAGTGAAATTGTAGCCTTAAATGAATTTACAAGGTGGACACGGAAGCAGCTTATTTTTCAATCAGAAATTTGAAGCCATCATTGCGCTTGCCTCACTAGGGAGGAAAAAAAAAAGCTATTGTTGGTGCTCTGAAATTCTGCCTGAATTCACCCTGGCTTTGTTTTTATGGCCCTCTGAAAAATGACTGCGAGAGAGCAGAGAGAGAGGGGGTTACTTTTATGGTTTTCGATATATCCAAAGTGACACGGATGGGATGTGGCAGGACTGTGATTAGAATGAAGAGTTCGGGAGACAGGGTCATCATAAAGTATTTATAACAGCAAGTTGTAGATTTTCCCTGTCAGGGAACAATGGATGGGGAAGCAGTAAAGCTGAATTAAGTTAAAAATATGAAATGCCAGTTGGTGTTGAGAGTCCTTGATGCTGCTTGAATAAACAAAAGGAAGGACAAAAGTGTTTGAGAAGAAAATATCATAGTCCCGGTGACTGGTGGATTTATTCTGAATTTAAAATTGCACATTTTAACCTCTATTTTTCTGGTGGTTCAGATAATCACCCTCTGAGCCTTAGTTCCCACAGGCTAAAGTATTTTACTGAAAAAACCCAGATGCTGGGAGGGAGAAAAGTGAACACAAACTTTAAATGCTCCACGAAATATTCTTGTGCATAAAAAATTAGGAAAAGTCAATGAAAAATCATGATGGAAATGACTTAAGCATTGGAGCAAATAGCCCTGCAAGATCTTAAAATATTTTACTGTTTCAAGGCTAGGCAGCTACACAGTAATTAAAAGTAAATATAGTGCATTAAATAATAATTCTGCAGTGCATTCCAGCACTCTTTAGATTGTAATTACTGGAACTGCAACATATGCTGTAGTATCTCAAATAATTGGGATAATGGCCTTAGTTACTCTCTTACACATTTTTAAAGCTGCCCCTATGAGACATGGAGACTTTTTTTTTTTTCATTTTTAACATGCACTGTCCATTTTCTTTGGAATATTTCTTTAGGAAAATATTTTTATGTTTTTTGGAAAAGAGTAGTTTTTAAAACACAAGTATAACTAAACTTTGTTTGCTGAAGGGCATAAAGATCCTTTTTCATAAGAGTTTCCCTGATTTCACTCTCTAACCTTTCTCTCTGAAATTGCAGAGGGCATGGGCACATCAATAGGTTAAAACCATGATAACACATGGATCTGGGAGAATACAGAGATTATCAATTTAATTACCTCAAAATATCTATTTTAACAGCTCCACTCCCATGGAAAATTGTTGCTCATTTCTTGCTACGGTTTGGAATAAAAGCTTTAAAGTCTACATTAATTGGACATTTCAAACTTCCCAGAACAATTCTGGATAAAAATACTATAATCATACAATGCTGAAACAATTCAGTTATCCCAGGATTTTACCAAATTATTTTTTAATTAAATATTTTGATAATAAATAATTACATGCTCATGTTGATCACACCTAAGTGCATGATTCTGCATACACTTTTAATGAATACATAACATTTTCTGAATGTATTTTTAATACTCCATATTCAGGAAATATTTAATAAGTTGAAGATATTTGCAGGCTCACAAGAGAAATGACTCACACTCTGTAATAAAATTTTGAATGAGAAATGAGGTAAAAGTGTTTGGTGATTTCTAATGAATAATCAGATTTCTTTCAAAATATGTAAATCAGCAACTACAAAGCAGAAATATTGTATTATATTACAAATCCACAGCCAGATATAATTGTACTGACACCCCAGGTGTCACTTCTTACAGGCTAAAAATGCCAGTTTTGATTAAAAGCTCTTATCTAATACAGTTCAGTGGAAACACAGATAGAAATTCCCTCTAACCTTTGAGCATTGTGTTTGAGGGAGTCAGAAATAAGTGACACAGCTTCCTCCAAAGTGATTAGTGGAGGATCTGGAATTATACTGTGAATATACTCCAGGCTTAATTGCTATTATTTTATTATACTACCAGGTATTAGATAATCTGCTTAGTTGAGAAATGTGTGTGCTTTGGACAAACCGAGGATTTTAACAGCAGTAAATTCATTAATAAGGGCAAAACTGCAGTGAAATTAATTACACCCTGAACTTGTCAGGGATCTCTGCTCATATTCCCTAAAATGCTTTGTCTTCTGACTTAATTTTCATGGAGAAAATTGAGTCATTGGAGAGAGAAACTGTTGTGGCCAAGCAGAGAAAATGCTGAAAGAGAGCACATAAGAGAAAGGTTTTATTCTTTATACTGTCACCAAGCAAGTAATTTCATCCTTAATTTTATCTTCCTGTCCTTTTTGCCTCTTAGATCTGTCCACTCCTCTCCTGCCTACTTAGACTCTTTGGAGCTGGGAGTACCTCTTTGAACTCAGAAATTCACCCAAGACCTGCCCTTGCTACAGAATTTTGTCTTGGCTGGACACCCAAAACTGTGAAAATGTGTCCTTAAGAATGCTCTGAATCCTGTTTCATCATATTTCCTTTGCCAGAACTCTCTTTTCCAAGAGAGTTAACCAAAAATATACATAAATTTATATCTATTTCCTTTACTTTATTGGTTTCCCTGCCAGTGCTGCTTCTGGAGCTCATTGCTTCCTCTTGAACTCCCAAAAGGGTGATTCTTTTCCTTTTGGGAGCACAGATCTGTGCTTCTCCAGCAGTCCTGGGGCCAGATCTCCCAGGTGCCTCCCAGTGTCCATGGGAAATGCAGGATTCCTGTGCTGTCATGCAGGAGCTGCTCTGTGTGTTTGGTGCAGGCTCCTGCTGCTTCTTTCACTCTGTTCTACAAAACATCCTGAAATGTTCTTGGGGCTTCCTCTGAACTCTGTGCAGCCAGGATCCTTGGCAGCCAGGATTTCCCAAAGGAGTTTGGTACAAGCCCTCCTCATACCCTTTACAGCTGTTTGTAGGGATGACTGGCCGAGTTCTGGCTGGTGACACCATCTTCCTGGAACACTCTTGTGCTGGAACTGAACTTTGCTGTTCATTGCTGGAGGGCTGAGTTACAGGCTTTGAGCAAATTTATGGGTGACAAGTTATTTAATTCACTGATCACAGCAGCACCTGAGACAGGAAAAATTTCCCATGGAATCGAAGATCTTATTTTGGAGCCCACAGAATCCTTATGGTCGGAAAAAGACATCCTGGATCATCAAGTCCAAGCTGTGCCTGATCCCCACCGTGTGCCCAGCCCAGAGCTCTGAGTGCCACCTCCAGCCCTTCCTGGGACACCTCCAGGGATGGGCACTCCAAACCTCCCTGGGCAGCCCCTGCCAAGGCCTGAGCAGCCTTTCCATGGAGAAATTCCTGCTGCTGTCCACCCTGAGCCTGCCCTGGCCCAGCCTGAGGCCGTTCCCTCTCCTCCTGTCGCTGTGCCTGGGAGCAGAGCCCGACCCCCCGGCTGTCCCCTCCTGTCAGGAGCTGTGCAGAGCCACAAGGTCCCCCCTGAGCCTCCTTTTCTCCAGGCTGAGCCCCTTCCCAGCTCCCTCAGCCCCTCCTGGGGCTCCAGCCCCTTCCCCAGCCCTGTTCCCTTCCTGGGATTAACTCCATCACACCAAATGTTAAACCTCATGTCTTGTTTGTTTGGTGCCCAAAAATTAATAATATCGAATAAAATAAATTCAGGCTACATTTGGATTAAACTCAAGATCAGTGCTAATATGGTTTGAATTTGTATATTTTGTTTGCTTTATTTATTCAGCACTAAAATGAAAGCCTAATGAAATTTGCCCTTCAGAAGGGCAAATGCAGAAAACATTTAATGATAGTGCAGAATTTGGATTCAAAGATGTTTCAATTTTTTCTTGTTTATTACTACTTAGCTTTTAATGAAATATAATTGTATGATTTTTAGTACAGAAACTATTCACTGTCACTTATAGCAACAATTTTCATTCTTTGTAACTGGCAGCACATTGTGCTGAAAGAAAATAACCTATTGATAGTGTTTTACTTCTGACTAATATTTTGTAATTAAAGAGATTTCTTTCTTAAAAAATAAAACTCATTAAAAGACAAGAATTCAGGGATATTTTGGAATAGAAACATGAATTTGTCTTTAAATTAAGTTAAAGTTCATTACATATTTGAAAAGACAATATATACTTAAAATACCTATAAATCACAAGCCCATAATGTACTAACAAATACTGTTATATTCAGCCAAGAGGTGCAAATGTATTTTATATATAAAGCATAGGAATCATTATAAATTTTCTGTAATTTGAATTAATTCCATTTGCTCTGTAATGAGCTTAGTTTCATCATGTTAATGAAATATTGGAACCAGCAAACCTTCTGTAAACCCCGAAATGCTGAGTAAACAACCAAGAGTAGTTACTTTCAGCAATAGCTTTCAGAAGAGCTTTGTCTTATGCAAAAATTATTATTTTTTATAGATCCCCAAGAACTTCCATGTCAGATGAAGAATAAGGAATGTCTGACCCAAAAGTGGGTGACAGGATCAGTCTGCAGGCACAACTTGGTCACTGTGTGTGAGGGTGTAGGGAAAAAAAAAAAAAAGCAGCATTAATAACATCAATAAAAATTAACATCAAAGATATTAGCAATTTTTAATAAAATTAATAAAAATATGTAACATTAGCACCTCAATAGAATATATTGCTTCATAGTCTGAGCGCTGCAGATAATTTGTGTTGGAACAATATACCATGGAATTGCCCTCACTGAAAAGTTATGTTGGTTTTTTTCCCTATAGCTCTTCTCTACCATAAGCAAAAAAAAACCCAAGAAATTGTATTTTTGGGAGTTCAAGAGCAAGAGAAAAGCAAGAAAAATCCTAGTTTTTATTTCTTATTTAACTGAGGTATATAATTGATTTTATATACTTGAAAATAGTTCCACAATTTCTCCTCTCTTTACAGAATCCCAGGAAGGTTTGAGTTGTGAGGGACCTCAAAGATCATCAGTTCCAACCTCCCTGTTTCGAAATGTGTTTTTAGCTTCTACTAAACTTGGTCAAAGAATAACCTATATGATTTTTTCTTTCATGCAACTTTTTCTTTTATATTTGCCTTTCTTGTGCTATTTTACTTTGGGAGTAAGAGATATGCCCAGTTTTTTTAAGACTATTAATGGACTGTGAATATTTGAAGAAATTATGGTGACAGACAAAATTTTATTAAAGCCTTTTCTCTGTGCAAACACCCTGGCCAAGAAAAGAAAAGTCCTTATTGGTATAGTATTATAGTATTATAGAAACTTGAGTCCTTCAGAATATGGTTTAGTGGGAATGGTGGGATTTAATCAAATGTTGGACTTGATGATCTTAGAGGTTCTTCCCAGCATTAATGATTCTGTGATTTAATTATTGACATTTCAGGTGGTGATGGGGTACATCAAGATGTGAGATGTTAATGACTCTAAACCTTTTGATAGAAAGAAGAAAATTAAAACATGGAACCATCACCTTTTGCAGGATATTTTAAAAGAGCAATGAGAAATAAAAACATCAAAGACATGGAAATGTTATGTAAGGTAAATGATTTATTTCTTCATTTGTTTCTTTCACTGGGTGCATTTGAGACATGAAACTCAGCTCTAAATGTCCAAATATCTACAGATTCCTGTAGTCAGTTACTCAGCCAAACTTCCTTTTGCTTTGTATAATTATCCTTTATATTTTTTTCCCCAGTGGATAAAACTTCAGAGAAAAGCATTTAAAACCCTTATAAAAACTCCCATCCCTGAAAATAAGATTGCCCTCACCTCTGGAGTGGCATCTCCAATCCAGGGCTGTGGTTTGAGCTTTTTTTTTGTGAGGTTATCCCTGATAAAGAGTGAGGGCTGGAAGAAAATTTAACTCCTACTGGAAATATTTGTTTGCTGCTGCATTCTGATACATGGTCTGGTTTCCAAATGCTCTTATTACAGCACTTCATTTGCATTAATTACATACTCAAATTAGAAAGTATATTTGGGCTTGTAGCAATTTGTAGAGGAAATGATGTGTTTTAATTATTGTTTGCAGCTTACTGTGTGATATTTCTTTGAAGATTAATTGACCTGGCAAAAGAAGGGAAGGATCCTCTTTTTGGTGTTCCATGAGCTGCTTAAAGTCAAGGGGAAAGCACTGGAGGGAGCAGAGGAGCTTCTCCTTTCCTGCTCTTGCCCAAAACTGGCACGGCTGGGCAGCCAAAATGATATTCTGCAGCAGCTCATGGGAAGGCAGGGAACATCACCCGGAGACTCCAAATTAAATTTAACACAACACCGAAAGCGTGGGAAGAACCCTGGGCTGGGAGTGTGCCTGGGAATCAGAACCTCCCTGCAGAGATGCATCAAGCAAATGGGAGACAGTGATAAACCTTATTTTTCACTCTTTCTTTCATAAGAATATCTGGGTTTTCTCTGGTTTATAACCAAAATTATTCTTCTTCTCTGTCGCTGTTGAGGCAGGACGGGAATGAGAAGACTGACTCAGAAGGCTGCTGAGAGTAAAACTCCGGTTTATTTAAAATACACCGCTCTTTTATACAGAGCTTCGTGAGGAACAATTCCATTGGTCCTGAAGTGAAAACAGCCCACACCATTGGTGCAGAGTGCTTGATGCACAGTGATAGAACTTAACTATAAACAATGTGAACAACAAGAGAGATAAAGAATTATTTACATTCTTCTCCAACTTTCCCAGGCTTCTGCCTGGCTAGAAACTCTCCGTTTCTCTCTTTGACTGAATCTGAGACCCACACTTCTTGTTCTGCTAGAGTATGATTTTTTAAATTCTAGATTTTTCTGAGTCTTGGAGGGAATTAAACTTAAAGGAAGATACAGACACCTTGATGGTCTAGCAAAAATGTGGGTCCTGTATTTACTAAATATAGTGGTTGCATGGGAAAAGTAACAAAACAAGTAAATAAAATCCTAATTTACTTGTCTGGTTATAAACCTAGACAGAATCATGGAATATGCAGAGTGGGAAGAGACCCGGAGGGTTCATGGAGTCTGACCCCTGGCCCTGCCCAGACACCCCAACAATCCCACCATTCCAGCAAGCAAAGCCTCCTTTGGGTAATTCAGCAGCCAGCCAAGCTCCTTTACAAGCACATCCTTAATAAATATTTTTATTGTGGAAGCTCCACTTCCCATATTCCCTCCAGAGGGAATGAGTCACCTTATCCTCAAAGGCACCACTGGGCAACATAAAAACTCCTAATGGATCCAGTGGATCCAGGATATTTGGGTATTGATATTGCTCACAGCAGGAGACACTCAGGAAAATAATTCCATTCATGACCTTCCTGTAAAAAAAAAAAAAGATAATTGTCTTTGGTTTTGCTGAGAATAAATACTAATAAATCTCAGTTACGGGATCCTCCTGACCCATTTCTTTGCCATTAATTTATTCTGCACATGTGAGGGGTTTTTTTTAATAGTATTTATCACCTAATCTCTATTACCAGCTTCATGGCAAAAATCATTACATTCCAATTTCTTGGTAAGATACCTTTTCTATTGCATCAACACTCACATTTGGATTTCTTAATTGTATAACCTACTTTCTTGGTAATTTAGTTTTCCTCATGCATTGACGATTATGTTTGGATTTTTAAATATTATATAACACAGTGCATGAGTACCCTCAACAGCCAAACTTCTAAGGAGCAGCTGGAGCTCAGGGAAAGGTTCTTCCCCAGAGGGTGCTGGGCACTGCCCAGGCTCCCCAGGGAATGGGCACGGCCCCAAGGCTGCCAGAGCTCCAGGAGCGTTTGGACAACACTCCCAGCGATGCACAGGGTGGGGTTGCTGGGGTGTTTGTGCAGCACGATTCTGTAGCTCCCTTCCCACTCTGGATATTCCATGATTCTGTGATTCTACACTCATGCGAGTCAGTCACCACATGCTACTTCCCCAAAATAGTTTTTTTTAATCCCTGGATTCACTGGAAATTCTGTCTAGAGGATATTAATTAGAAATGTGAGGCTGTCCCCAGAATTAACTTGTGCCTTTTGGCATTACTGTTTTCCTCTTGTAAACTTCTGTAGCCAGATAATTAATTCTTTTCTCTGGCATACAGAATATGTTGCCAAAGATACTTAACTGTGATATCAGAAGAACAGATCTCTCTGTTTTTTGTTTTCAATTCAAAAAAAATTCATACATTATTGTGCAGAACACAGATCAGGACACACACACAGACCTCATCCCAGTAAGGAATTGCTGAGACTACACTGAAAAATATAAGGCAACATACCTAAAAGATTCTGAGGTAATGATGTTTTTGTTTTATTCAGCAGATACCAAAGCAAAGTTCTATATTGAGCACAGTAAATACTGATTAAGACATCTTATTTAAATTTTAAATGAAATTAGGTGTAATGTTTGATACTGGAATTTGGTGTGAGGGAATCAGAAAGTGCACAGGTGAGTCTTTGGAATAATGAGTTTATCTAGAAAAATGAGTACTAATAAGCACAAGAGGAATATTTTTGTCTGCAGCATGAAGTATTCTGAGAAATAAATGTAGAATATTTTCATGATAAGGTCACAGTGAGTAGCTCCAATAAACTACTTTATTTTTTGTCTGGCACCCTATGATGTAATACTCTGAATGAAATATTAAAAACCATTCATTTATATGGTGGTATCTTTAGACTCTTAGACTATTTCTCAAGATAGTCTTCAAAGGATTGAAAAAATGAATTATGGAAATTAAAAAAAGAAAAAAGAAAAGAGTATTTTTAGTTTGGGCTGCCACTGCTAAGAGCATGTGGTAAGTTGAGTCACTAAATCATTTTATCTCAGGATTAAACCCAACCTTCTAGACTGTCGGCAAGAACTTCCCTGCTTTCAAACTTCTGCTGTAACACAATCTTTTGGTGTGATCATTTTTGCTTTAACCAATTAGATAAGTCTGCAACAGAATACTTAATGCATTTATTCCTGTGGGATTTTTTCTTCCTTATTGCAGAAGTATTATGACGGTCACAGAAATGAAACAAATAACGCTGTCAGTGGTTGTTCATGAGATTTGGTGCCGTGGTCTCCCCCCAGACAGGACCTCACATCTCCTCACTCCCACACTGGTGGGACTGGGGAGAGAACTGTGAGGGTAAAAACTGCAGTGGGCTGAGATAGAGGCAGCTGAACAGTGGAAGCAGAAGCCACCAGCACAAGCAAAGCAAAAAAGTAATTCCCTCAGCCCTTTGCAGGGCTGGGCAGGTGTTCAGCACCTCCAGGAGAGCATCCCATGGACCAGTGACTTGGGAAGACAACAAGAACCCCTGAAACACCTCCATTCCTCCTTCTTTCCCCCCTGCATATCCTGAGTGTGAAGTGACCTGGTCTGGGACATCCCTGGGGTCACCAAGGCAGGGGCAGGAGAGGCCTGGGGTTCTGGGTGAGCTCAGCAATAACAAAAACATCTCTGTGGTGTCACCCCTGTGCTCAGCACAAACCCAAACACAGCCCTAAGGAAGGGTAGAAATTAACCCCAGATGACCCCCAGCAAACCCAGCACAAGTGGGAATTGTCAGGAACACCAGAGGTGGATGGAAGCAGACCCTGGGATCAAGGAGGATGGGACATTCCGAGAGCCAAGGCTGAGGTGTGGCTGAGTGTGCCAGGATCTCTCCAGAGCACAGAGCATCCACTGCTGCTCTTCCCCAAAGGTCACCACAGGCCAGAACCTGGGGCTGAAAGTGGAAATTCCTGCTGACCAAGTTGCCCTTTCACCAGTTAAACAAAAGTGTGTGACCAGAAATGGAACCCAAATCAGCTCCTGGCTTCATGGATGGGGCTGTTGGGACAGTTGTGACAACAGGACATCCCTTGGTGTTTATAACCCATGGGATTCACACATCAGGAGTAGAGAAGGGCAGATTTGGCAGCCCAAATCTTCTCTTGGAGGGTGGCAGAGCACTGGACAGGCTGCCCAGAGGGGCTGTGGGTTCTCCTTCTCTGCAGACACTCCAAACCTCCCTGGCTGTGATGCTGTGCCCCTGCTCTGGTGGCTCTGCTTTAGCAGGGCTTGGGCTGGGTGATCTCCAGAGGCCCTTCCAGCCCCAGCCAGTCTGGGATCCTGTGATCAGAACTCTTGTATTCATCATTCACTTATTAAAGGTAAAAAGAAGGTCAGTCATGTTTATATCACCTGAAATTAAGTTCCTCAAGTGTCTGAGGGAGAAATTAATGCAGATGCAAATTGTTCTCGCAGATGCACTGGAATAAGGGAAGTATACTTAAAATTTTAATTTATGGTTTTCAGTAACTTCACCTAGGCAAGGAAACATATGCAAAAGATGTGCCTGTGGTAACAGTAAGTTACATCTTGCAGAAAATTACATAAAATCTCATAATTGTTTTTGTTGTTCACACTAGTCTTTTCATAGAGAGGAAAAGAAGTAGGAATATTAGATAGAAATACTCAAATTGTCTATGGAATAGCAATAAGGATGAAGGCAGAGACAGCAATCTGGAGCTTTCTCATATTTTTTAATTCAAGAAGATTTTAGAAGTTCCTAACTTTTATTTATTTATTATTATATTTTACATTTTTTTGCCCCACACCTGGAACACCCCTTGTTTTTCACCCCAGGCTTGTACCTTACAGTGTAATCCTTGCAGTAGATTTGGTGTTGGAATGCAGAATACGGGATGGATTGTGAGAGAGATGTCTTTAAACATCCTAGATGCAAACACAAAAGATAACAAAGAGATAAACTTCTATACAGTTGTGTCTCATTGGTGAAGCTATTACAGTTCAGGGAGATTGAAAATAAGTAAATAGTTCAGTCAGGGAATTGAGTATTTAATGCTGATTTTCCTGGCAGAAACTCATAACTTGTTACCAGAAAAAAAAACCCCAAAAACCCAAACCCAAATCCAAACAAACAAATCCAAAAATAACCTACAAAAAAACAAAACAAAACAAAACAAAACAAAAACAACAACAACAAAAAAAAAACCCACAACACACAACACAGAAAAATCATTCCAGCACATTTCTAATCAGATAATGTTTAAACCTGTACTCATTATTAAAGCACAGGATTAGTTGTGTTAATTCTTCATATGGAAAGTGTTGTTTTAATCCTCTTACAGTCTCGGGCTAAAACAAAGGTTTTGAATGTTAGTCCTGTAGGTTTTGTCAGGCCTGTATATCTCACTGCAACACAAGTGGGATCAAGCAAGAGTGCAGAATTTTTAATTCTCTAGTGCATCCCAGTCTAGGGAATAGGTTTTATTCCCTAAATAAATGCAATAAATAAATAAACAAACAAAAAACGCTTTTAAACATTAATTAATTAATTATTATTCTTTGCTGTTCATATGCTACAGAGGCTTTCCCTCATGGATTTTCTGTCTGGAAGCACTGGGACCTCCCTGAGGAACCTGCTGCCATTGCTAATGCAGGACCTTGAGGTCTAAAGATGCCCAAAATCCAAATTTGTTTACAGTTACAGGGAAAAGGCCATTTGGCACAACAAGCCTGCACTCTAAGGTTTATTAATCCCAGCCTCCTCCCTACTTCTTCTCTTCATCCTTCAATTAATTCCCTGTACAAATAACTGGTAGTCTTGAACTCATTTTTTATATTCTCTTTAATGGCTTTATGGAAGCACTTTGCATGTATTAAGGGGAGAGAGGAAGTGTGAATGCTTTGGGAATGGCGTGTGGGTTTGGCCACAGAAAGCTGTTATTTTAATGGAATTCTTGTGGTTTCAGTCACAGGAATCACTGTCAGTACACAGGGGTTCAAATGATACCTCTGAAACAAACAGATGGGTCTTAATCTCCTGGCTGCAGGGAAGATTTAGCTTTTTATTATTATTTTTTAATACAAAGATTGCACTTCATCCCAGTTGAAATCATCTCCATCTACAATATGAGAGCCCTTAGTTAGAAGCTTATTAATTGATTATCTCACTAATTAGACCCTGATTGCTGTTGTACGGCTTCAAATTAATTTTAAAGTGCTTAAATTAAAAAAAATACACACAGATTGCATCTATTGCATTTTTGAATACAAATATAATAGCAAGAGATATGAATGATGATTACCAGTTTAATTAGCCTTTCAGCACAGAAAGAAATGTAGATACAACAAATTTGGCATCAAAATGGTTCTGTTTGGTGTTTTGGTGGTGGCATCAGTCACTGGGGATAATTTGGAATATATAGGACGATGGCTGTGGTGAATTTCGTTTGTCTCAATATCAGATGTTCCCTTGTTTGCTTCATTTCCTAAAAGCCCATTTGTGCAGAATCCTAACACACTCTTAGTCATTACTTTTTGACTTGGCCTAGGAGCTAACTGCATCTTTCTTATTAAAATGCTTTCTCTAAAGGAAATATTCACAGTAGTCTGATTGCAGCAGGGCTGTTCCCAAAAGAAATTTAAGAAAGCAATTTATAGACTATGAAATACATTTTTATTTAAATTTTGGAAGAGCCTTTTTCTCTGTCATGAGCAAACATAGGCCCTTTGGGAAGAGCTGTGATGTCACAGGATCTCAGATGTTGCAGTTTGCCTGTACATGTGTCTTCAGCTACATATCAAGAATTAGATAAACAGAAGAATTCCTGAACTGGAAAATTTTCTCAAAGAATCATGCAGGACATTGGAGGAGGAGGGATTGGCTATTACATCCCAGAGTGTACAAACACAATCCCAGAATGGTTTGGGTGGGAAGGGACCTTAAAGCTCATCCAGTGCCACCCCTGTCATGGGCAGGGACAACTTCCACTGTCCCAGGGTGCTCCAAGCCCCATCCAACCTGGCCTTGGACACTGCCAGGGATCCAGGGGCAGCCACAGCTGCTCTGGGCAGCATAAAGCCTTAAGGTTTGCTTAAAAAAAGTTGCTTAAATCTGGCACTGATTTTGATCTTCAGAAATACAGGGTGCTTTATGGAATTGGAATTTTTCTGATGTTTCTGCTGATGACTCCCACTCTGGGTTCTGGGACTCCTGTGGGAATGTTTCACTGGTAGCTTCTCCAGATGTGCCTGTGAGGAGAGGCACAGATATTAATGGTTGAAAAATCCACCATACAGCATGATTGGAATTTGGGTGCAGAACATTTACATCACTTTTTTTTTTTTTATTTTTTTAAAGTGTGATGGAACAGCTCTGCTGGGAGGAAGGGCTGGGAGAACTGGGATCATTCAGCCTGAGAGATGAGAAGCTTTGGGGTGACCTCATTGTGGCCTTCCAATGCCTGAAGGGGCAACAAGAAAAATGGGGAGAGACTGTTTACAAGGGCAGGACACAGGGAACAGCTTCCCAATGCCACAAGGCAGGGATAGATGGGATATGGGGAAGAAATTGTTCCCTGTGAGGGTGGGCAGGCCCTGGCACAGGGTGCCCAGAGAAGCTGTGGCTGCCCCTGGATCCCTGGAAGTGTCCAAGGCCAGGTTGGACAGGGCTTGGAGCAACCTGGGCTAGTGGAAGTTGTCCCTGCCCATGGAAGGGGGTGACACTGGATGGGCTTTAGATCCCTTCCAATCCAAACTATTCCCTGATTCCATGTGAAGCTCTGATGCCCATGTCAGGGGTGTAATACAGAAAGCAAATATTTCTAATGTTGCAACTTTCAGTTCTTGAAAATTTAGAAATAGATGAGAACCGTTAAAAACCTTGAAAAATATACATCCAATTCTAGCATACCTCTATTCAGTTTTGGGAATATTTTAACTTACAATTTCTGGAAGATATTCCTTAGGTTATCAGTGACAGTTTAGGATTTGCTGCTCCAAGGCTCTCAGTTTAGTTTTTTTTTCACATCAAACCTGCCTAAATTCAAATGGCAGTGCTGGGAACTCGGTGAAACATCTTTCTGAGCATCTTCAGGAAAGAAAGTGGGTCAATGTTCAGACAGTCATTAATCTAAGGAAGGCTATGATAATTGCAAACAGTCAGAGTGTGAGTCTATAGTTATTCCCTTTAATACTAAAATCCCTGGATACTGAACCATCAGATACAGGGTTCTATAACAGAATGCTTATGTAAGTTCAATAGCCTGGTTTGTAAATCTTCCAGTCTCAGAAGGATACAGATTGATGATATTTGGTACTAAGTTCTCAGATCAGCACTTACAAGGCATTGCTTAAATCTTTCCTGCCACTTTCTGTCTAGTCAATTGGAAAAGTCTGTCCAGAGAGTAATTGAAAATTGCCCCGGATTGTCATTGAGTGATTTGCAGAAATACCCTTTGATTATAGTCCCAGTCAGTTTATATTATACTGGCAGTCATACTGCACCGAGAAAAATAAAAAAATTCCTCAGCTTTGGACAACCAGATAATTGGTGAAGTTTATTCAAAAAAATTATGTCTATTTCTGTAGGTGATCTTCAGCAAGGTTAGAAAGAAATCAATACCATAAACCATGTTTCAATGGAAATATGATGGACTTACAAGGTCTGCTAGGTTGTATCTAAATGTTTATTTTGCTTCAGTAGGATAACTTTTCTGCAGGAGGTAAAAACAACACCATTTATACTGCTCTACTTCCTGCAAGTGTTGCAGGCCAGGCTGGGTGGGGCTTGGAGCAGCCTGGGACAGTGGAAGGTGTCCCTGCCTATGGCAGGTGTGGCACAGGATGAGCTTTCAGGTCCCTTCCAACCCAAACCAGTCTGGGATTTGATGCTCTCCCACTCCTCACTCTGGTTATTTTTTTATGTATTTCAACTTCCACTCTGAGAATAAACTCATTGCTTTGTTGTTCCTAAAGACAAATATACACCAAAGAAACTTGTTGGTTTGGAAACCCATCAAAACCAGGATCTCCCAGTTCCCCAGAATCCAAATCTCCTGCTTCTAAATATATTTCAAATGCATAGCAACACAAACCTCAGTGGTTTTATCCTTGAGTACTAGATTTGCTCAATGTCTGATATTTATGAAATAATTTTCTAGACTTTCTTTAACTCTGCAACATAAAAATGTAGTTAAAAAATAAATTAAAACAAAAATGAGAGGAGAGGAGAGGAGAGGAGAGGAGAGGAGAGGAGAGGAGAGGAGAGGAGAGGAGAGGAGAGGAGAGGAGAGGAGAGGAGAGGAGAGGAGAGGAGAGGAGAGGAGAGGAGAGGAGAGGAGAGGAGAGGAGAGGAGAGGAGAGGAGAGGAGAGGAGAGGAGAGGAGAGGAGAGGAGAGGAGAGGAGAGGAGAGGAGAGGAGAGGAGAGGAGAGGAGAGGAGAGGAGAGGAGAGGAGAGGAGAGGAGAGGAGAGGAGAGGAGAGGAGAGGAGAGGAGAGGAGAGGAGAGGAGAGGAGAGGAGAGGAGAGGAGAGGAGAGGAGAGGAGAGGAGAGGAGAGGAGAGGAGAGGAGAGGAGAGGAGAGGAGAGGAGAGGAGAGGAGAGGAGAGGAGAGGAGAGGAGAGGAGAGGAGAGGAGAGGAGAGGAGAGGAGAGGAGAGGAGAGGAGAGGAGAGGAGAGGAGAGGAGAGGAGAGGAGAGGAGAGGAGAGGAGAGGAGAGGAGAGGAGAGGAGAGGAGAGGAGAGGAGAGGAGAGGAGAGGAGAGGAGAGGAGAGGAGAGGAGAGGAGAGGAGAGGAGAGGAGAGGAGAGGAGAGGAGAGGAGAGGAGAGGAGAGGAGAGGAGAGGAGAGGAGAGGAGAGGAGAGGAGAGGAGAGGAGAGGAGAGGAGAGGAGAGGAGAGGAGAGGAGAGGAGAGGAGAGGAGAGGAGAGGAGAGGAGAGGAGAGGAGAGGAGAGGAGAGGAGAGGAGAGGAGAGGAGAGGAGAGGAGAGGAGAGGAGAGGAGAGGAGAGGAGAGGAGAGGAGAGGAGAGGAGAGGAGAGGAGAGGAGAGGAGAGGAGAGGAGAGGAGAGGAGAGGAGAGGAGAGGAGAGGAGAGGAGAGGAGAGGAGAGGAGAGGAGAGGAGAGGAGAGGAGAGGAGAGGAGAGGAGAGGAGAGGAGAGGAGAGGAGAGGAGAGGAGAGGAGAGGAGAGGAGAGGAGAGGAGAGGAGAGGAGAGGAGAGGAGAGAGTTTCAAGTGAAGCCAGGAAACATTATTGTTTCTCTTTGGCCAACTTCCAGTATTCCAGAAGGAAACTTTAAAGTGAAAATTGGAATATAAAATAATGACAGAAAGACAGTGCACTCTGAAAAAATAATCCCTATGTCCCTTCAGTCTCTTATTTTATAATCCAGCATTCAGCAAATGCTGGAACCGAAAATCTGCTCTGACATTTGGGAGCCTCATGTTTGGTTTATTTTGACATCATCACAGGACCATATGCAGGCAGCCTGCTCTTGGCTGCAGAAATCACTGTTTCTGGGATTTACAAGATATTTTTAAAAGCTGGATTGCCCCAACATATAAAAAGAGGCAAGCCACCAGGTAAAAATGCACACCTTCAGAAAAATTCTGGTCTAAATACAAATTTATTATAAAAGAATGATTTAGCAGAAAGGTTCATTCTGTTCGAATGATATGAATTGGACTTCTTGCTTTATTAAGTATCATAACTGATGGGACTGGATGACAATAAGAGAACTGTCCTGAAAGTTTTCCCTTCTCAGGCGCTAAAAATGTCATTAAATAAATATAAACAACAACTGCAAAACAAATGAACATTTGTTATTTGATAACACTGGCAAGTAATAATAGGCAATAACCATGGCAATTAATAATAAACAAATTGAACTCTAAGGATTCAATAACACTCAACAAACCCACCATTTGATATTATGTAAAATTTGGATGTTATTATTAAAAAAGAGAAAAAAAGGATAAATTAACTGTAGCTGAAGGAATCACAAGTGAGTGAATAAATGAGATAAAACTGGCTAAATCATCCTTTTTAATATGGGTTAAAATACTTAAGGAACTACAGACTGGAGAAGAAATTTAAGAAGAGGAAAACCAGCAAATGTTGACCTTCCATTCTAGAACACTCTGTGTTTGATCCTGAGAAAGTTATTGAAGGTGTTGCCACCCGCTTCTCAAACTTCAAATACCCACTTTAGACATGTGAGGCTGTTTGTTACTTTTCATCATTTTCCTCAAAGACAGAGACAGTAAATACAGAATTTGCACGAAATTCAAACATCATTTTCCATGCAGGAAAAAGAGAATAGTCCTCAGGTCTTCTATTCCAGCTCTTTAATGATCTGTATTCTGGTGGGGGTGATTTGCAATTAGCACAGTTACAGTGCAATAACTGTCCCTGAAGATACATCTTGTTTCACCCCTGTGAAATTTAATTAGTAGGTCACCAGTAATCGTGCTGTGAGATGGCTCTCAATTATGTTTCACTCCAAAATCACAGAATCATGGAATGGTTTGGCTTGGAAGGGAACTTAGAGATCATCCAGTGCCACCCCCTGCCATGGGCAGGGACACCTTCCACTGTCCCAGGCTGCTCCAAGCCCTGTCCAGCCTGGCCTTGGACCCTTCCAGGGATCCAGGAACAGCCACAGCTGCTCTGGGCACCCTGTGCCAGGGCCTGCCCACCCTCACAGGGAAACAGTTCTCCCCAGTTTCTAATCTAAATCTCTTCTCCTTAATTTTCAAAGCATTCTCCCTTGTCCTGTCCCTCCATCCTTTCTCTAGAGTTCCTCTCCAGCTCTCTTGGAGCCCTTTTAGGTGCTGAAAGACCTCTGTGGAACCTTCTCCTCTCCAGGATGAACATTCCCAGCTCTCCCAGCTTTGCTCCAAAGCAGAAGGACTCCAGCCCTCAGGAAATCTCTTCTGTTTCCTGCCTGGACCTTTCCACAGCCATCCTCCAGTGCTCATATCTCGACAACAAGAAAATTAGAAGTTTTTCATGAGATTTTGACTTTCTTTTTTCTATCTGAGAACAGCAAGAAGCTGCCCATAGAGAAAAAATCCCAGTATAAGAAAAGCTATGTGGATTTTGATGAAAATGGTGGATAGGATAAAAAATGGATGTTGATTTAGGTTTTGAGGTGGGCAATTCAGACTTCTCCAGGAATATGTGACAGGTCTTTAACCCCTTATGGCTGTTAAGGAAAAGCTGTCATGGTAGCTAGAATGTTGGAAGACGGAGGAGGAAAAGAGTTAAGAGATGAGTTTTGTTTGGTCCTTAGAGATGAGTTTTGCTGACAGCCTCTTTGAGCACAGTAAGTTGCCTCCGAGGAACTGCATGAATCCACATTTCTGGAAAACTGGCAGGGATGGAACTGTCAGAGTAAATGATGCTGCAGCATCTGAGAAGAAACCTGAACTAATGTGACAAAACCCTGCCTAGGTTTGAAAAGACAGGTGTCTGCTAAGGGAGGCAGGAGCCTTTCTTGAAATGGAAAATGTAAACCCTCCCTCTGAATTATTATAATTTTGAAATCAAGGGGCTCTCAGAAAAAGATATGGGAGCAGGAATAACAGTTCTGTATGAAGAAAATTAAAAATACAAATGCAATAGTAGAAAAAAAAAAAAAACAAAAAAAGCCCAAACCACTGACAGAGTCAGAGCAGGACCTGTCACCCTGTGGGTCAGGGAGGTGGCAGCAGTCCCATCCCATGGTGGCTCAGCCCTCCTGCAGTGCCAGCTGGGCTTCTGCTGGAGCAGGATCCTGGACAAGGGGGGAGTTTTCCTCTGGAGCTCCAGGGCTGGTGGGGGTGGGCCTGGGCTCCCTCTGGGAATGCAGTGGGGAAGAAAGCTGCTCCTCTGGGAATGCAGTGGGGAAGAAAGCTGCTCCTCTGGGAATGCAGTGGGCAAAGGCTGCAGTGCTGTTCCCAGGTCAGATTGTATCCAGGTAGGAATGCTTGGCTCCTCCCCTGGGCAGAGCATCTCCCCATGGATGATGGAATTTTCTCAGCCCTGCAGGGACACTCACTGGCCATGAACAGCAGAGATCTCCTGCAGGGAGGATTAGGTGTGGAAGAGAATGAACAGAATGCCCAATGAACAGAAGAGAACTGCCCCAGCTCTAGCAGATGGGAATAGAATACACACCCCCATTTCTAACCTAAGACAACCCCCAAATCTGAAGAAGCTTTGCTTAAACTTTGATAAAAATCTGATATTGAAGGAAGGAGAGAGTTGCCTATTTTTGAACAGACAAATTCAGGTAGCAATATGTGTTACTAGGATACAAAATTTCCTTAAAAACCTTTAAAAACTCATGCCTTGACTTCTCATTGCATCGGTGAAGAAATAGCCAAAGACATTTGCCTGTCATCTTCTGGCTTTGAAGTGCAATGTAATTTTAAATAGGACATGTTTCCAATCATTAGTTAATTAAAATGAAAATTGAATGCCAGACTGAGTAAATAATAAAAACAGGGGGAAATGGTAAAAATGGTTAGAAGGGAAAAAGTTTAGTTGTAATTTTTAGTTGAATTTTTAGTTATCTAATTGTATTTGTTTTATCTGACCTATTTCTCAGCAAAAGACTCACTCTCAGACAGTTCTGCTGAACTGCAAGAGCTGCTTTTCAACCAAACCCCATTAAACACATATTAATCTGAGCCAAACCCAGAAGCTCAAACAGTGGGTTCATTTCTCTGTGTTAGAACACCTCAATAATTGTGAATCATATTCTAAGCTGACAAGGTAAGTAAACAAAATGAGAATTTAATCTATAAAGTCTAAACAAAAGCTGTCTAAAACAGTCTAAACATTCCCAGCTGCTGGAGCACAATAGCCTCCACTGCTTTTTTCTTTTCTCTCACAGTAGCTGCTATTATTTTTTGGCAAGGGCTGAGGGAGGTACATGGCAGCCAACATCTTCCCTGGAGTCACCGAGCATTTACCTGAGTGCTGCACATCCCTTCTGCCAGCCTGAGGCCTGGAGCAGTCCAAGCTCTCCTCCTGGCTGTCTGCATGGAAGGGGAATGTGCTCCCAGCTGTCCCACGAGGCTGCTTCCCTGCAGCTGGGGCCAGGAACCACAGCTGGGGGAAGTGACACAGATCGTAAACAATTAAGCAAAGGAATTGTGGTTGTTGAAGCCTTCATCCCCTCAGATGCAAAGAGACATCAGGCAGAAGTGCCATCCTTCCTCCCCAAGGTGTCTGGGAATGTGATGGAGCAGGTGAGTTGGTGCAGGAACAGGTTGCAGTGATGTTCACACCCCTGGCACCAGTACCTGGTACCCAAATCACAGCCCACTGAACATAAGGCATGGTGTGACCCCAATGCCACTGAGAAAAAACCCATGCCCAAACCTCAGTGGGACAAAGAAGCAAAGGAGAGGCTGAGCTGTTCTCTTGGCCTTGGGTTAAGCTAAATCATAGAACAGCATAGTAAATTTTGGAAAAGTTCATCAAAATCAACCATCAACCCACATTCACCACTAAGCCATGTCTGCAAGTGCCACATCCACAATGTTTTTTCAACAATTCCAGGGATGGTGACTCCACCACTGTCCTCGGCGGTGCATTCTTCCCCTGTATTCAGCACAGGTGAGGCTGTATCTTGAGTGCTGTGTCCAGGTCTGGCCCCTCCGTTGGGAAGGACATTGAGATGCTTGAGCATGTCCAGAGGAGGCAACAAGGCTGATGAGGGGCTTGGAACACAAATCCTGTGAGGAACAGCTGAAGGACCTGGGGGTGCTCAGCCTGGAGAAAAGGAGACTCAGAGGTGACCTTGTCACTCTCTACAACTCCTTGAAAGGTGGCTGGGGTCTGGTGGGGTTGGTCTCTTTCTCCAGGCAGCACTGACAGAACCAGAGGACACAGTCTCAAGCCGCATCAAGGTTGGATATTAGGAAAATGTTTTGCATGGAAAGAGTCATAAAGTTCTGGAATGGTCTGCCTGGGGAGATGGTGGAGTCACCATCCCTGGGTGTGTTTAACAAAGCCTGGATGTGGCACTTGGTGCCAGGGTTTAGCTGAGGTGCTGGGGCTGGGTTGGACTTGATGACCTTGAAGATATCTTCCAACCCAGTGATTCTGTGAATTCTGTAAATTCCAGTGTTGAACAACCCCTTCTGCAAATTTTTTTTCCTAATATCTAACCTTAACTAATTAATTCTAAATGGGAATAGTGAGAAAATATCTTCATAGATCCTAGTCTGTACATCATGAACAGTGGATATTTATTTAAAAAAAAATATTGTGGACAACTTTTGATTACTGCTATTAATTTTGAAACCTTTTTTACCTGGGTGACCAGGTCAGCAGCTTCACAGATGATTTGTTTAAATAGAGAGGGGGATTCACGTGGTTGAGTGGATTTCACTGCAAATATTCCATACAGGAATTTCACAAAATAATCAGATATAGATCTAGGAAGTTCCATGCTGGAGTTCAGGTCCTTGGGGGAAGGGCTGGAGTGAAGGCTCCTCCTGGTGAGGTGCCCTAAGGTGGAACTGAGACATGGAGGCTCAGAACAGTGGCAGGAAGCTAAAATATACATGGAAATATCAGTGTTTTTTACTCTAGACATGTGAATTCTGAGCAACCTGGTCTAGTGAAGGTGTCCCTGCCCATGGCAGGGGATGGAATGGGATGGGCTTTAAGACCCTTCCAACACAAACCATTCCAGGATTCTGTTTGTTTCAAGGATTTGATTTGTACAATTGTATTCCAATAAATACATAAATAAAGGAAAGGAACCTTCCATTCAGAAATCTCGAGTTTTTATACTGGTATTTCTCTTTACCATAACAATACTGACAGCAAGGCATGAAATTCACTAGTGACAGCTGATTTATACATTTCAGCACAACCACACATTACAAATGGCAACTGTTAATATAGGGGGGGAGAGTGAGGAGGGAAGAAAAAAGAAGAAAACTTGTTGTAAGCAACTTTTGTTTGTGTCTTGTATTGTGTTTAACTTGACACCAATCCCACATGGAATTAAGTACATGCTGAACATAAAGCACAGGATTAGTCCTGCTGCAGAAAAAGAATACCCAGCTGAAAGCTGCACGTAGCTGAAAACACTTTATAACTATAGAAATGTCCAAGTGCTTTCAGACATGAGTTGTTTTGTAAATTAAATTAAGTGTTGCCATTTCCACTTAGAGGTACACAAGGGTTATTACAAATTATTAGGAGAAGGATGTAAATAATGATGAATTTTGAAAACTTGCATGTACAAGGTGAAACTGTAGACTCAGGAAAGTAAATGTGAGGATCTTTGGTGGAACAAGAATCTTAACTTCCTTTCCCCTTCCCCTTTGCTTTCCCCTTTCCCTTGCCCTTCTTCTACCCCTTCCTCTTCCTCCTCCCTTCCCTAGCATTACATTCCAATATCTGACAAAAATAATCTGAGGAATCAGAGCTTGATTATGATTTTTCCTGTAAACCCAGCATTTCCATGTATTTATTTAAACACCCTGCATGTTTAACAAAATCAATTGGAAATATCTGGAAATGCAGCCTTGCTTATAATATACAGGATGTTTTGAACAGGAATCTAAAATTGATCTTTTCCAGCTCTGTTCTATCTTTTCCTTGGGATTTTTTTTCCATTCTGTGCTGTGCATCATCTCATGGTCTCACTGACAATCTGCTGTCTCGCCTCTGGCATTGCAAAATCAAAGAAGAACAAATTTATTCCTGTTTATTTTAGTAACAACAAAACTTTCCACTCCAAGCTCTACATTTTTTACTCTTGAAGGTGATGTATGAAGCAGAAAAAACAGCTCGACTTTCAGATACTCAACAGAGGTTATGCTGGCAGTAAACAAAATCCTTTCAGACCTCTGCAAGAAGAGAGCTTGATGCAGAATTCACTGGGGAAAAGGTACCTGGAATAGAGGTTGTTATCAACAAAACTGTAGTTCCAGGTACCTTAAGGAATGAAAGATGATATGGAAGTATTTGGAATTGCAAATCATTGTTCCAAAGTGTTTTCCTACTCTGCTGTTTGCAGTATTCCTATCACAGGGCTGTAAATATTTACTCACCTGTTACAAATGCAGTAATTATCATGTTTCCAGTTTCACATGGCAGCTGGAGTTTGCTTTCTGCAGACTAAATATATATTGGCATGTTATTTACGTGAAGAGAGGTTTTTTTAAACGTTGAAGATTTCTCTAGAATATTACTCGACAGGGTTCTTCTGTCTGAATTTAGAAGAAAAATATAAAATATTGAGCATGGATGTTCCTTGGACCCGAGTGAATGGCTGGAACTGTGTCAGGGGATGGTTAGGCTGGATACTGGGAAAAGGGTCTTCAACCTCTGGGGGAAGCACTGCCCAGGCTCCCCAGGGAATGGGCACGGCCCCAGAGCTGCCAGAGCTCCAGGAGGGTTTGGACACCGCTCCCAGGGATGCACAGGGTGGGATTTTTGGGTGTCTGGGCAGGGACAGGGGCTGAATCCATGATCCTGTGGGTCCCTTCCACCTCAGAATATTCCCTCATTCTATTATATCCTCAGTGTGTGAATTGAGAAAAAAATTATCAGGTAAATACTCAAATCTGATGGAAATTGCATTTGTACCTGTAAAAGGATTTGCTGTTGGAACCATTTCCTAAGAAGAAGAAACACTTTGCCTGAAGCTACTGTGACACGGAGCAAGGTCACCCAGGAGAGTGGTTTTGGTTTAAGGGATACATTTTCAGTAGGATATCTTAGATGGGGCAGCAAAACTGCTGCAAATTCGTCTTCCCCCATTTCTAGAGCTTCAAAATATCTTAGAGGTATTCTGCATGTTTTTTCCCCCACAGGGAGCAGCCCTTGAGGATTTTTACTGGAATTAAAGGAGAGCCCTTGTTTTTTCTGTGTGTTCTTGTGCATGTAGAGGTTTTTCATACATAGCTTAAAGAATACAATGCTGTTAATTTAGAAATTGAATAATAGAAATCCCCTCTTTTTCCCTGACTCTTCAACCAGAGCTTCACAGCCTCCCTACAGGCTGTTATGTGTATAAATATGTATGTATGGACCAAAACCACTGGACTATTTTTGATCTTCTGTGTCTCACTCCATGAGAAATAATTGATTTTTGCTATTTTAATACTTCTACATGAGTTTACAAGTGAATTTGTCTTTTCCAAAATGAAACCTAGCAACAGGATCACTGCTTTATCCAGGATATATGAATAGGCAGGAAAGTTATTTCCTTCTAATACTTTCTTTGGATGTAGGTGGTGAAAGAACACAAAATCCAAACTCCAGAAATTAAAGAAAAGGCAAAATCAACACATGGGCTTACAAAAATATTGGTGTAGGCACATAAAATACTGTGGAAGACAATGTGAAATGAAAAACAAGACAAACTGTTGTAAATCTAAAAACTAGATTTCAAAAGGGTGTTTTAAGCTCTTGAGTAGAAAAAAAAGGTTAATTGGATGAAAAATTAGTTGAAGAGTCATCAATTAGTAAAGAATCATCCACTAGTTCAGGAACTGGGGGGACAGGTGGGGTCAGTTCAGACCCAGGATCTGAGCTCCAGGTCCCCAAATGCATCACAACCACAGACTCTGATTCAGGGTCTCCATTGGGCCCAGGGAATGCTTTATACTGACAGCTTTATTGCACTTCTTTTAAAAAATGTTTAATTTAAGAGCATTTTAAGGACTTTTTGTTTAAAATCTCAATCAGCTCTAATTTTGACCTGAAGCCACTCTGTTCTCTTCTGCAGCAGGGCTGCATGAAATAAATGAGCTTATTTTTGCCATTCTTCAGGCTAAGCCTGTCTTCAAAGTGTCCTCATAGCCAGGCACAAGAAATGTTTCATCTCAGAATCTCTGCTTTGACAACTCTGATCCTTTTTTCCTGCTTTTCCCAAATTGGGATTGCTGTGCCAGCACAGGCTGGCCTTTTCCACTGCATTCCTCTACCTGGCTGAGCAGAGCAAAGGGCAAGCAGCTCTTGAACTCACTGCATCATTCTAAAATGCTGCTCTTATCAGCTTAATGCTGCCATAATTGTTCGTTTTGCCTGTTTGTGCCATGCTGTGTCTCTGACTGCAGGACAATCCCCTGATTTTTCATTCCAATTCTCTGGAAATGTCGCTGTTACAATGTGAGTTATCTGCACTTTATAGCGTCTATCACTCAGAATGAAGTTCAGTATCTGAACCCTGCAGCCTCCAGCACGTTATCAGCTGCCATCCAGGTAGGTCAATCATTTATAACACATTTAACTCCAATCCTTTCTTTTCCTTCATAAGTTGCAAGGTCACCTTAAACCCTGGGAAAGGCCTGAAGAGTGATGGGGAGATGAATGAGCATTCGCTGTTGCCATAGGCTGCCTGTTTCCAAGCAGAGTGATACCTAAAATGCTAATAAATGGGATCAAAAGGCAACGAGGTTCAGCAAAATGCTGCACTGGTCACTCAGATCCTTCTGTGCCAGGAGTGTGGGCCAAGGAAATGCCACTGCAGCTGAGCACCACTTTGCCCTGGGCTCACAGCTCAGGGAGCAGCTCTCCACAGCTTCCCTGGCTCCTCCCAGGACTCAGGGTAAAGCCAACAGCTTATTATGTTTAATTTAGTGAGAAGCCAAATGTTAACCCCTTGTCAGTGTGCTGAGAAAGCTGTGTGCTTCAGGAGCGAATAATAAAGTTATGTTGACAGTGAAATATTATATTTGTGTTATTTTCTGCACTGGAAATTGCAGGGTTTGGTGGTTTGGGGGGTTTTAGTGTGGTTTTTTTTTTGTGGTGTTTTTTTTGTTGGTGGTTTTGTTTTCATTTGGTTTGGTTTTTTGGGGTTTTTTTGTTGGCTTTTTTGGGTTTTTTTTTGTTTTTTGGGTTTTTTTTGGTTTTTTGGGGTTTTTTGGGGGGGTTTTGTTTGGTTTTTTGTTTTATTTTGTTTTTGTTTTGGTTTTTGTTTTGGTTTTTGTGGGGTTTTTTGTCTATTTGGTTTTTTTTGTGTTTTGGTTTTTTTTTTTTTGTGGGGGTTTTGTTTTTGTTTTGTTTTGTTTTGTTTTGTTTTGTTTTGTTTTGTTTTGTTTTGTTTTGTTTTGTTTGATAAAGAATTTGTACCTGAGCTGGAAAGATGAGAGCTGCAAACTGGCCAAATTTCCACGAAACTATTTTCTCAAAACTATCGAGAGTCGGTTAATCTACCAGAGGACAAGAGATCTTAACAAAGCCTGGTATCTCAGCAGCACAATAGGGCTGAAAGTCACTGTGACAGCAGCAAGGTAAGGCTGGAAGGAACAATTGATACATTGATGGGATCTAAATTAACTGTAAGTACTCGGGGGAAAACGTCCCAGCTGTCATTGTGAACAGCCCGGTGGAAATCTCTGCCCGGTGCTCTGCGATGATTAAAACCCAAACAAGATGTTACAAAGTGCTAAGCAGAGAATAGAGCACAGCGCTGAAAGTGCTGTAAGGCCATTCTGTAAATCAGTGTGGGAGCTCACCTTGAACCACACGCTCAGTTTTATCACCCCATCTCGAAAAGGATGTATCAGAAATAAAGAATAGGAGCTCTGAAAGTCTATCTTTTCAGAGAGATGGTTGGGTCAAACTCAGCCTTTGATTTATAACCTGTGCTGTCCCTTTGAAATCAAGTGATTCTCTGGGTTATAAATCACAAGGCAATATGACCTATTTAATTTAGTGAAGGGATGCATGAAAATGCTTATGATGAAGATACACAAACTAACTACTGCTCTGTGTGCAGGTAACAGAGCTTTTCTTTTCACTGCCAAGCAGCCTTTGCTCTGAGATGACCAGCAATGCATAAAAACAAATACAAGCGTATCGCTTTTAAACAGAAATAATCAGGTGATACTTCCTCCAGATGAAATATGTCATCTTTCCCCAGTTTCTGACACTTTAAAAAATAATTTGGGGGTACAGGAGTAGAAGAGGAAGAGGACTTAAGTTAGCTAAGCAGATGTGAGGATTGAAAAGTCATGATAAATTGATTTTGGAAAAATAGAGAACCATTGAACATCCTGAGTTGGAAGGGAACTGCAGGGATCATGAAGTCCAGCTCCTGAGCCTGCACAGGACATCCCAACAATCCCAGCCTGTGTCTCAAAATGAAATTCCAATGAATGTGCAGAGCCTGGGGAAGAAGGATATCACATCACTGATTCAGAATGCACAGATAAGGTCAGGGAGCAATGAAAAAACCTCAACCACGAGGTGATAACCAGGGTGACCTGGAATGGAGAACAATGTTCAGCAACTCCATAGAGTCTTAGGCAACATCCTGTGCCCAAAGAGGACAAAGCCTCGAATTCCTGCCCCAGCTGAGTTGTGGCAGCAGAGACATGGAGCAGAGCAGTGTCTGGCTAGGCTTTGAGCAGCCTCTGCAGCCTCTGTTTGCACTGCTTTGGAGCCAGTGCAAGGCAGAATATTTCAGCACTAATTACAAGTCTGTGTGCTCCTGTGCTTGAAATGTCTGAACAGAGTCAGAAGCTCTCTGTAGTAAGGCAGAACGAGCTGGTTATTAGTAATGAAAGCTGATCACAGGGGGAGATACTCAGCCTGTGAATCTAATTCACAACGGGCAGGAGAGCAGGATTTCAGCAGGGGAGAAAAGGAACATTTCATTCTCTTGTCACATGTCCTGGCAGGGGGGGAAGCCCAAATGGAGCATGTCATGGAGACTCTGCAGCTCTCTTCTGCATGATGTGACTTACCAGAGACAAGAGGTACTTGGGGAGAGAAACAAAGGCAAGAACTCCAAAGGCTGATCTCTCCAGATTTGGTTAACAGATGCTCTGACCCATTTATAATGATGGTTCTTGTTCATGTCTCCAGTGAGCTAGGGCTGAAAGGGATACACCATGGCACAAACTTTGCCATTCCACACCACCCCTGCTATTTCCTTTGCCCCATCTGGGAGGGGTCATTGTTCTGATTGCCTTGACATGGGTTCTTACAGAAAAAGAAAATGTTTCCCATCCATGCTAAAGGATAAAGCACGCTGGGCTCCATTTTCACATTCAGTTTAGTGTCAGGTAACTTCAAGTAGAATTTAATAAGGCTGTACATTTTATTTTTCTCCTTGGTTTACTGCTTGGCTAAGCTGTTGGATAAAAAGAGCAAATATTCCAGTGGGGGTTTGGAATCAAGACCGTGCATTTCTGTCACGTTTTCCTATTAGGTCTTGGCTCAGCCACTTATTATTCTGACAGGTATATTCATCACCTGAGTGTGTGAACAAGGCTGGAGCTGTGGGCTGTGCAGGACACTTGGGGTGGTCACTGGAGTCACCAGTGTGGCTCACTCCTGCAATGACACCCCCTCTGTAGCTGCAAAGAGGGACAGAACAATTCCCAGTGACTTCACTTTGCCCAGGGCTCTGCAGGGAGCAAAAGGCAGGAGAAGAGAAGCAGGCTTCCAGATTTAATTAGGGATATAGGAAAGAGTTTCTCTTTCCATTGCAGGACTGTGATGTTCTGTCTGTGCAAATGGCCTTGGCTGTCAGGTGAGGATTTGCATGGACTTTATAAACTTTTAATGATGCATTCCCTCGAGGAATTCCTCCAACCATGCTGCTCCAGAGGTGAAGTAGCCCTTGTGGTGTCCTGAAACACTCTTCCTGGCCAGAGACAATTACACAAGTGCATATACTGTGTGTGCAGAAAACTGTACTTAGCTGTTGCTTGATATCTCTTGGAAAATGGACAATAATGAACATTTCTCATAGTAATTGGTATCTCCCTCGGTAGGGTCACGGAAGGTTTTGCAAGCTGTCTATTAACGGTGCATCTCAGCTGTTCTCACTCAGTGGGGAGCACATTCCACACAGACTTTTTCAGTGTTCGGGAAATATTTTAACTTTTCAGCAATGGCTTTGTGAAGCCAAGCACAGAAGTTTGCATGACAATAATTGCTTCAGTTCCTAAAACCAGAAGCAAGCCTGCCAAAATATTATTAGCATCAACACCTCAAAACAACTCCTGTTTTCTCTCTTCCCTTCTCCTTTCTTTGGAACATTTATAAAGAAACCATGCTATCTTGCATAAAGAAATTATTTTCTTAAGGAAAGTTTTAGTGTCTTCAGCACAAGTAATTAGGATAAGAACAGAAAGTATTTATCAATGTAATTACAGTGAACACAGCACTCAGACTGTGACAACTGAGCTCTTGTAGTGAAGTGCAGAGAGAACAAACTGGAGCAGGTGCAAACAATAAACCTGCCTGAGTCCACCTCACAATGCTTAAAATCCTTTATAGAACTGCTTTGTGAGTAAGATTTCAGGAGAAACAAGCAAAAGGTGAAAAATCTCCATTATAAAAGTTTCAACACAATTTCTAGAGAGGGCAAGCATAAAAGTTTACAGTTCCCATAATGGCTTTCTGTGAACCAGACAAACCCTGGAGATTACGGGAAGGCAGGCATGCCAGGGTTATAAATATATTTATAGGAAGCAGTGGTGCAGTGAGTAAATGGGCTGTTGCTCCCAGCAGGCTCCCAGGAGTGATCACACAGAGGCTGCACGGCTCCTCCAAGGGCAGAAATCCTGCCTGGCGTGTCCCACCCTGCAAGGAGCACTGAACTTTCTGCAGTCTCCGAGAGTGCCCTGCAGCACAAGTGTCACGCTGGCTCTTTCTTCTCGCAGTAAACAACTTCTCTTCCCAGCCAGAGACTCTCTCCCTGTGAATACACAAGCTACACATGTTCCTTTTGAGGTCCTTGGGTGCATCTGAGAAGCAGCAAAGCAAGTGGGATGAGATGAGGAACTTTTAACTGTTTTTGTGACTGTTTTATGAGGATATCACATGGAAAACTCAGCTAAGTAGGCTAATAATTCTGAGTACTTTTTTTTGTTTTCCCCTGATATCTTTATAGTATCTTTCCTGCATAGAAGTGTCCACATAGTTATAAATTTATTTCGGACTAACCATTCTAATTTAAAGCTGGAGTATTTACCTGGTAAGACTCCAGATTTAGGCTCCCTCTGAACTGCCTTCATTGTCAAATTGATGTGAAACAGCGTGCAGAGTCTGAATACTGTCCACATCCCACTCTGGACCTGTGGCTGTGCCCTACAGCACTTCAGCTTTGGTTAGAAAGAAAATAAAACTCACACTGCTACAGCTACAGCCCCAAAAGAAATCTGTTTATACTGCAAGCCTAGATAGAAGAGTTACCAGCAGTGTTGGTTACTCCTGGGGTGAACAGTTTGGTGTGCTTGTACAGACAAAGAGAAGCCTCCACATGGCAAAAATCTTCTGGGAGCTGATGGACAACAGGAATTTACTCTCACCAAGGATAAGATTTTGCCTGCTGTCAGTGAGTGCTGTCTTGGTTCAGACTGTGTTCAGCTCCTTGGCTATCTACTCCACTCAGGTAATCTCTCAATATCCAGATTTCCAGAGAGCTGCCTTGTTATCCTGCTGTCCAGCGCCAGAGTATCCTGGGCTCATCCAAAAAAGTATGGGCAGCAGGGGAGGGAGGGGAGGGAGTGGATTCTTCCCCTCCATTCTGCTCTGCTGAGACCCCACCTGCACTGCTGTGTCCAGTCCTGGCGTCCCCAATATGAGGAGGACAATGGAATTGTTGGAGCAAGTCCCAAGGAGGCCACCAAGTTGCTGAGGGAACTGGAGCACCTCCCTTAAGGAGCCAGGCTGGGAGAGCTGGGAATGTTCAGCATGGAAATAAGAAGGATACAGGGTGACTTTTGGTCCTGAAGAAGCTGACAGGAAATATGGAGAGAATATTTACAAGGGATAGAGGGACAGGACACAGGGAATGTCTTCCCACTGCCAGAGGCAGGGTTAGATGGGATTTTGGGAAGGAATTTTTCCCTGTGAGGGTTGGGAGGCATTGACACAGGGTGCCCAGAGAAGCTGTGGCTGCCCCTGGATCCCTGGCAGTGTCCCAGGCCAGGCTGGATGGGGCTTGGAGAACCCTGGGATAGTGGAATGTGTCCCTGCCCATGGCAGGAGGTGGGACTGAATGGACTTTAATGATCCTTCCATCCCAAACAATCCCATTATTCCATGATTATGATAAGTTTTTTTGTGGTCTTGGACAACGTTTTGTGTCTATTTATTTTCCATCTATAAGGAGACACAAGGAACAGCTTTGTTATTAAAATAAATATGGAATTATCGTGGAAAAATTATTTTTGGATCCATTTCTGGTAATGGAGACCTTACAATCATGGTAAGGTCTGCATTGCCGTATGAGCGTCTCATAATCTCAGAATTATTTATCCTCGCCATAAACCTTTGAAGTGCATTGAGATCCCACATATTTTACAAATAAGGAAAAGGCAAAATTAAGTACTTTGAGTTAAAAACCAAAATAAAATTAGATGCCATTAAGTCTTTGAAAATCAAGAAGTAATGTTGCTTCAGATAAAAATTAATGGGTCTCATTTAACAAGACAGTGATACTTATATGTCACATGTAGAATTTTCCTAGGAGTTTACTGCTGATAAAGAAGTCATTTCCACAGCTTTAAGGATATTAATGAGCTACTTTGAAGTGCTTCAGAACTCTCTGTGTTAAAATAAAACTCAGCAAATGGGTGCAATATCATGGAAAACTACTGGAGCATAGTAGTTTGTTTTTAAATATTTTTTTAAACCAAAATTGACAATAATGTCAAAATTGTTCTCAAAACATGTAGTGTATGTGATAAAGTAGAAAAACTGTTTTGTCCATTATCTTTCCATATTTTGAACGGGGTTGTTTATGATCAGCCCCATAAATCACAGGCTGCTGCTGTTGGTTTGATAGTTTGGGGTGAGGTACATGGGTTAAAGGTGGCAGCTGCTGTGGTTTAATTTTAGCAGCTTAAAATGTAGGAGGTGTGAATAACTTTGCTCACACAACCCCACCTAACTGGGTAAAACACCTTGAAGACAGAGTTCTAGGAAGAACTCAGAAACAAGTAGAAGACAAAAAGAAAAATAACATATGGAGAAACTTGTTTGCCAAATTAGAGCTGTAGGAAAGGAAAACAGGACAGAGATAGAGAGATTACATATAGAAAACCCTTTGCAGTTTACAGATCCTCCAAATATCAATAAATCTTTCAGAGTCTGGTTTAAAAAGCACTGTGATTGTGTGTAATCCTACCTCAGCAAAGCATTCTGGGACAGCATTAAGCCACTTCTCATCCATTCATTTAATTTTTTCCTCAGTCTCTCTCAGTGGACCTCTTTTTGTTCCTTCCTTTTCTGCAGTGGTTGAAGAGATCTGTTCTTAATTAGTATATCAGTAGAGATTTTGCAGGTGAAACTTCTGCAATTCACACATTTGTCTTCTTCAGGAAGGTTATTAAACTCGAGCACAGATCATTTGTCTCCTTTTGCAGGCTCCTGACAAACCATTCTTTGTTCCCGATGGGACTCTGGGAATTGTAATATAGGCAGAAAATTGACCCTGCGTGAGCAAGTTGGGGAAGGGAGGAATACATTTGCAAACTGTCTTAAAAACAAGGCAAACTCCAATTTGCAACATTTAATAAATCCTGAGAAACTGCCAAGGAAAAAGAGAAAAGGAACTTCACTTTCTAGGTCATTAAAACCCAAAAATTATGGCTTAATCTTGAAATTATTTACCTTTGGTGTTGACATTGCTTCATCTCTTCTGAGATCTGAGGATTTGGGTCTTTTCTGCTCTAGAGCTTTCAAAGGGAGACAATAGTTTCTTTTCTTTGGGCTGGTCTTACTGCTGGATAAACGTGGTCACTTTATGCAGAGGATGCTGCTCATGGATACATTTTGCTTAGGAAAAAACTCTCTAAAGCAATGAGACCTGGTTCCTTTGGGAATTCAGCTTCTAGGTTCTTTTTTTTTTTTTCTGTTCTCAGTTTCCTGAGCCTTGTCCTTGATATCTCAGGCATGAGCAGCACCTGCTGTTGCTAAAGCTTCAGTAACTTGAGTAAAAGTTGTTGCTGCCAGAGTTTAGGTAATTTATTGCATAAATAATGATCACAAAACTGGAGGCGAGATCTCTTCACAGACCTGCTTTTGAATCATTCAACACCTGGGAATTTGGACAGGCTAGATTGGTGGGACAAGGCCAGGTCCTGCCCTGGAGTCACTCCAACCTCCTCCAGGCTGGGGCAGAGGGGTTGGAAAGCTGGAAAAGGCTTGGGATGCTGGGGACAGAGGCTGGACAGGAGCCCAGGTGTGCCCAGGTGGGCAGGAGGCCAATTGTCAGAGTCCAGGACATCCCTCTGGCTGCCCTGGATGGCTCAAGCCCCTGGCAGGGGGCTTGGAGACCTTGGCATGAAGTCAAAAACAGCTGTGGCTTCAATTTTAGCCCATGGAAAAAACTGCCAACTCTGGATGAGGAATTACAAGTCACAAGGGTTTTAGTAGTGTGATATTTGAACTAACACAGGGTGGAAAAATAGAATTTTAAGTTTCTTAAAATAAGGGGTTCAGGGAACAAGATGGAGGGATTTGGGCGTGTCCTGGCCTTCTTGTTCTTCTTGTCTTCCATGTCTTGGTGGGATGGTGACACTTTTCTATTGGTTCGGGCTAGAGATTCACTATCTAGCATAGGTGATGGGAATTGTTGAAGAAATTGTAAACATACACACATAGTTTTGGGTATATAATGTGGGAGCGGTCCAGGACTCGAGGCCAGACTGCCATGGCTTCTGTACTAGGCAGACCACAGAAGTTCAGAGAAAGACTATAGAGATAAGAAGAAATAAACAACCTTGAAAAAGCAACTGAAAGCATCCAAAGACTCCTCATTTAACTGCGTTTGGGCTAGGGAAGCAAAGACTCTTTTAAGATCTCTCTCCTGGGGTCACCCTGACCTCAGGAACACCGAGAGAGAGAAGAAACCAACAGCCAATGGCCCCTGGGCTGTGCCAGCCCTGGTGTGGCACAGGCCCAGGGCAGTGGCTGTGCCCTGTGCTGGCCCTGCTGAGGGACCTCGAGTGCTGCTCCAGTTCTGGGCCCTCATGGCCAGAGAGACCTGGAGGGGCTGGAGCGTGTCCAGGGCAGGGAACGGGGCTGGGGAAGGGGCTGGAGCACCAGGAGGGGCTGAGGGAGCTGGGAAGGGGCTCAGCCTGGAGAAAAGGAGGCTCAGGGGGGACCTTGTGGCTCTGCACAGCTCCTGACAGGAGGGGACAGCCGGGGGGTCGGGCTCTGCTCCAGGAACAGGGACAGGAGGAGAGGGAACGGCCTCAGGCTGGGCCAGGGCAGGCTCAGGGTGGACAGCAGCAGGAATTTCTCCATGGAAAGGCTGCTCAGGCCTCGGCATAGGCTGTCCAGGGAGGTTTGGAGTGCCCATCCCTGGAGGTGTCCCAGGAAGGGCTGGAGATGGCACTCAGAGCTCTGGGCTGGGCACACGGTGGGGATCAGGCACAGCTTGGACTTGGTGGGCTTGGACATCTTTTTCCAACTTTAATAATTCTGATGTTCTGGGATTCTAACATTCTTACATATTCACTCAGCTCCCTAATTCCTACAGAGGAATTGTCTCACTCTTGATGACATATGCACATTTTAGATGAAGCCTAAGCTGGGGGTTGTGAATGACCCTGCACATCCAACACCTGGAATTGTTACCTATCTCCGTGAAGGGAAATTACAGGGTTGTGGTTGTCCTGCAGAAGCAGAGTAATAGCACTCAGACCTGAATAGCTTTCGATGATCTTTTGCCTTCAGAAATCTGATTTTGCCCCAAAGTTGCTCAATTTTAAGTCAAGTTAAAATTGTTTTCAGTAGTGGCAATATTAATGACTGATACAGCTTTATTTTCACCACTTATGCTTCAACTTCATTAGCGATCTCTCATAAATGTGTTTTCTTTCTGCCTCTTCATGTTGGCATCCACATGGCAGGGTTATATTTTTTCAGAACACCTTTTCTCCTTTCTCCATCTCTTGTGTTTCTTGCAGGGTATTCACTGAGGGCAATATCACAGCAAAAGGGTATAAAAACAAGAGGGATTGTGGGGTGAAGTAGCAAACAAATCCTTTTTAGGTGACTTCATTTTTCTCTCCCTCAGACATTTGTCTGTACCTGATATAATAATCAACAAGCAGCAGGTCTTCAAAGCAGTTTTGTGCTGGTTGAACACCTTGAAGCAGCATCCCTTTGTTCCTTAAATTATTCTGGAGGAACTCTTGGAGGAGCAGAAAGTTCCTTGATGCTTTCTGACCTGCTCCAAGGGGGCCTTTTATTTATTGCAGGTTGCCAGGTTACCTCCGGCCTGGTCATTGAAGTCACTTGACATGAAGCTTTTATCTGCCACCAAAAGGTTGTTGACCAGGCCATTTATTTCAGTAAAGTGTTCTTCTGTCACTCTTAGTCATAGCTGCATAAATGCTGCAATGATAATAGCGAGAAAATTTATCTCTTAAAGTGGCAACTGTTATTTTATCCCCTGGAGCAAACTGTCAAGATTCCTAAAGGTCTTGTATTAAATTGCAAATCCAGCACCATTGTGTCTGAATTCTAATTTTAGATGTTCTTGTTACAAAATCTGAGCAAATGTGCATTCAATTAAGGTAAGGGTTTGGAGCTTTGCATCTAAGGAAATAGGCTTTTACAATTAGTTCAAAATTAAAACAGAACATTTCCAATCCACTTGTTCTGAAATATAGTCATAATAATTAAAAAATCATTAATGTGCTTTGCACTCTAGGGACCTTTCCTTTAATATTGGATTTTCTGTACACAGAAAGTTGAGGGTTGTTTGTCTGCTAAGGAAAAAAAAAGCAGTTGATAACCCAAGAACTTAAATATCCCATTTTTTTCATTAAAAGCTGATCAGAACATCAGGATTCCTTAATATCAAACCCTAAAGCTATAATTTAACTGGAACAAGCTCAAAATGGCTTTCATCAACCCCTAAATTAACACTTTGTGGACGAGTCCAGCAGAAATGCTTCCTTCATAACATACATTTAACTCCCTTTTCCCCTTGATGTGCAGAAGTATGGCAAGCAGTTTGACACTTGAGCAAGCAAGGGAGTCACTTGAGTTGCTCAGTCCTGAATTTTCCAGGTAGCTCTCTAGTGTGTTGGCCAGGATTGCAGGTACCACAGGAGCACAAGATAATCCTTCATTCTAAGACAAAACTCAGTTCAGTAAAATCCTAAGTGCCAGGAAAAGGGTGAACAGGACTCAGCTGTTCTCCACCAGTGCAAAACGTGGGGGAGGGGTGTCAGTTGAAGCCAGGAGATCAGAGAAATGTTCAGAAAGCTCTTTCCTCCATTGCAAAGGTCTCAATTGAGAGGGAAATCCCAAAATGTGTGTTGGGGCATTTATCCCTTGTATTGTATTTTTCCTTTGTATTGTATTGTATTCTTCTTCTGTTTAGTATACATCATTATATTGTATTGTATTATATTGTATACTAAACAGAAGGAGAAAATATAATAGTAAATCTGCTAATTGGAAGAGGGTTTTTTAAATGTAACACTAACTAAATAGAGACAGAGAGTCATAGAAAGAATTGGGATGTTAAAGGTCACCTACTTCCAACCCTTGGTTCTATTTCTGCAGCACTACTTAAAACAAATTCAACACCGTGTTCTAATCCCATTATATACACATATATAATATGTGTATATAATGGGATTATATACACATCTATATATATACTCTCCCACTTTCAATCCCACTGCCAAAGATAGCTCTCAGGATATATTTTCTTGATGGGCCAGACACCATTTCTGGTGTCTAAACAGGGAGATGTCCACACAGCTGTCCCAGCCCCGAGGCCATTCCTGTGGCAGTGTGGGGTGGGAGGGAGCCAGCAGCCTGTCCTTGCCTCTTCCCAGCAGTGCTCTGCTTCCACAAACCCTCCTTTAGTTACAGAAAAAGCCATAAAAATACATTACGCTGAACTCAGGTAAGTTTTACAGTCGAATATTAAGCTGCAGAAACAACAAAATTGGGTGACTTATATATGTGGCAATAAATCCTTTCACAGGACTTTGAGTGAACTATTACATTCTGCATCTCCTTCAGCAGCCTAAATTGGCTCTATTTGGCTCATAAAGTCAGGATGGATCCTCATTTATACACATAACAAATGGAATAAATACACTTCTTTGAAAAATAGCAATCTGACAGTTTAATATATGTTGGGGTTTCTTTCCATGATATTTTAACTTCTTCAATAAAATTTCACATCTACATATAGGTACATCCACATGTACAGACAAAAAAGATTAAATTAAGATTCCTGTTGGTTTATTTGCACCAGTTTCAACACAAGTTTATTCTCAGAATGATAATTCCTGCACACAGTTGGAAGAATGAGCTAAGCTCTCCTGCTCACATGTTTTTGTAACTTAAATGTCATAAAGAAGAGGTGAAATTCCAGAATAAAGCTCAGCTCTAATTAGTGCACTGATTTGAACACTGAGTTCATTTTCTGCTAGGTTACAACTTTCTAAATGTTCCAAAGCAGATGCACCTCATGATTCCTCTGCCACTTACTCTAATGCACAAAACACTTTACCCCTCTGAATTGGCACTTTAAATCACTCTCCTCGCTGCTCCTCATTACATGCACACACACCCCACACTCTGGAGCTGATCCAACCAGGAAAATCAGAATCAATCCCTTCTTCCCCCTGCCAAATGCCCTCTACTGCTGCAGAGCTCTGTTTCCATGTTCTTGATTACCTGTGTCTCACAGAACAGCAGCACACAGTGCAAAACACAGGGATGTGCTCCAAGAAAAGATCAAAACAATCTTAAAAAAGACCAACTTTTACTAAAACGACAAGTTTTCTTTGCATGATGTTTGATAATGTTACAGTAGATGAAAACTAAGACATATTTTTACTCCCTCAAGGCTTGGAGTTTTGGTTTCTGTTGGGAAAATCTTTAGTTATGAGCTGCAGATACAGAATTAGAGTTACAGAATGTCTTGGGTTTGCAGGGAGCTTAGAGATCATCCAGTGCCACCCCTGCCATGGGCAGGGACACCTTCCACTGTCCCAGGTTGCTCCAAGCCCCATCCAGCCTGGCCTTGGATGCTTCCAGGGATCCAGGGGCAGCCACAGCCTCTCTGGGTGCCCTGTGCCAGGGCCTGCCCACCCTCACAGGGAACAATTCCTTCCCAATATCCCATCTAAACCTACTCTTTTTCAGAGAGATGTAAACTTATGAATTGTTAGGTTGATATCCATTATAAACTTGCTGAATGGGGGGAAGAAATTAATGTGCCTCAAGAAATTGTTTATTAAAAATGGTTTTATGAGGGTCTCATAGCACCTACCTCTAAATACTCTGCAGCTGCCGCTCTCTTTTTTTTTTTTCCAAAATAAATCTGAACTGCAGCAGCTCCTGTATTTCTAATCAGCATGGAAATTCAACATCCTACCCATTTCCCCTGGGACTAATTAAGAAAAACATCAAAAAGTGGAGTGACTTTAATTAGCAATTTATGCAGTGTGGTGTTACCATTAGCCTGCCCTGTAAGCACCACCCTCATCACAGCCATAATGATGGGGTAAATGGAGCTGTCCACATTGACCCTATGGAATAAGCAGCTCCAAAGCCATTGGGATTTCACAGGAATGCAGTGGGTCAGTGGCTGTGACTGCAGATATCCCAACAGCCTCACAGAACTCTGAGCCCACCTGCTTTGAGAGCACAGATATGAATATGTGTCAGCCTCTGTGAATTGGAGTGCTGCAATGAACACTCAGGGAGGCAGTTTAAAAAAATCACAGTTGATTAAGAAATCCTATTATTAAATGTTTCTAGTTTTAGTAAAAGGATTTACTAAATCAACTGTGAATTGGAAGGAAGATTGAAAAAATTCTCTCAATGGAATAGAAATATATGATTCTTCCAGGGGTGGGGCAGCCACAGCTTCTCTGGGCACCCTGTTCCAGGGCTTCACCACCCTCACAGGGGAGAATTTATTCCTAATATCTAATCTAAACTCAGTGTGAAGCCATTTCTCCTTGTCCTGTCACTACAGTTCCTGATGAATTGTCCCACTCCAGCTCTCCTGGAGCCCCTTCAGGCCCTGCAAGGGGTTCTAAGATGTCTCCAGAGCCTTCTCTTCTCCAGGTGGACATCTCCTGCTCTCCCAGCCTGGCTGCAGAGCAGTGGGGCTCCAGCCCTGGGAGCATCTCTGTGACCTCCCCTGGGCTCTCTCCAGCAGCTCCAGCTCCTGCCTGTGCTGGGGCAGCTCTGCAGGTGGGGTCTCACCTGAGCACAGGGCACAGGGGCAGAATCCCCCTCCCCTGCTGCCCACGCTGGGGCTCAGCCCAGGGCAGGGGGAGTTCTGGTTCCAGCTCACATCTTCAGCACCTTGAAGGTCCTACACCTTTGATCATGTCCTTCCAAAGACTTCTTTCTCTCACAAAGTTGTAGCTCCTCTTATTCCAGGAGACCTGCGTGAATTTGGAAAAGGAATTTCGTCTCAAGCCCCGCAAACATTCACATTTGTATGTGCCTGAGCTGTTCTAATCAGCCAGGGGTAATTTAGATTCACCAACAATACTCACAAATATTGCACAATGTCACAAAGGATCAAATGCAAATGCACATTTCTTTTCAGCCACTGAGAAGCATTTAAAAAGAAATTAAACAGCAGATCTCATCTTCTCCCAAATATAAATATGCAAACTGATGCAAATTGCTTGCTCCTGACCCGGGAACATGATGGCCAATTGCCTGACCTGTGTTCACAAAACAATATTTCATTTCATTGCCTGTTCACAGGGAGTCCATTTGAAATTTTTGTGGCATCAGGATAAAAATCAGAATGAACATATGCTTCTCAGAGCACTTCAATCACTTCTGATTTCCTAGTCAGTGTCTGTGCCTAGCAAAGCGTGAAGCTTGGAATATATTAGCAAAGTATTAATTATGGCTGAAATCCTCAAACAGATTTCAATACTTAGCTGTCACCAAAGTGCTGGCAAGAGTCATCCTCTAGCAAAAACCATTGTGTAGCAGCAAATGTGGTAAGGCCTCCACTATTTCTTAAAGAAACTCATAAAAATATTTAAATATATACATATAAATCATGTTTTAAGCTAAATAGAAGAAAATATAATAATAAATCTGCTAATTGGAAGAGGGTTTTGTAAATGTAACACTAACTAAATAGAGACAGAGAGTCACAGAAAGAATTGGAATGTTAAAGATCATCTACTTCCAAACCTTGGTTTTATTTCTGCACCTCTACTTAAAACAAATCCAACACCATGTTCTAATCCCATTTTATACATGTATATAATATTAATCCACAAACTTATCTTTACTGCAAATAAAATCCAAACAATCAAATCATAATTTTCTCATGTACAATGCAAAATTCCCTCCTGCTCCCTGTTCTCTGTTGCTTCCTGGTCATGCTAAGGGTCTCAAAACTGAATAATAAATACAATAAAAAGCTGCTACCTTTTCAATATGATGGAAGCTACCACAAATTCTAAGATCTGTCCAGTTTAAATATTAATGAAATCAAGAAAAATAATAATATCAATACTGATAGCAACATTTGTGATTTAAATACACTACAATCACTTACCAAAATATCACTGTTATTATTATTATTATTATTATTATTATTATTATTACTTCTACTACTGCTGGTCTAGTGGAAGGTGTCCCTGCCCATGGCAAGGGGTTGAACTATATCATTCATTAAAACAAATAAATGGATTATAAAGGGTGTTTTCCTAATGTTCTCCATGAATCCTGGAAGAGATTTCCCAATAACCAGCCAAAAAGCTTTATTTCAGAACTATGAAATGCTTTCCTTTCTTTAACAATCTAATTTTTCTATAAATTCATCTAAACTGGATATAAACTCTGAATTATTAGTAATGGTTTATTGGGAAATGATCATGGAACTGTGAGAAACGCATTCTATTAAGCTGATATGAACTTCAGGCCTTCCTTTCCAGCAAAGAACTGCTAAAAATATTTTATTAAGCATGTTTGAATGTTGTAACAATCTCCCACAGCCACTGTCATTATCCTCTTGATTCCCCATTGCCTTCAACCAGCAATTAGAAGTTGATGAGAAACGTCCAGGAACAATAATAGTTAAGGATCAATTAGGGATCCGTGAGGCTGAGGAGATTAAATATTTATTAAAATAACAACAACCTTTCAAATAATAGTTCAAACTTCATTACTTTAATCCATTCTGGAGCTGCTATTTTCTGCCTCACTTCCCTGTAATTGCAAACTGCACCAGTGACAGGGAATGTCTCGCACCAAAGTACATAAAAACATAAAATGTTTATGTTGCAGTGACAGTGCTGAGATTTTGTAAACAGATTGGAACAGGTTTATTTTTTATTTGCCTGCACATTTCTGAAGTGCTTTTCTTGTGTAAAGTGACAAAAATTTCCCACTTAGGTCAATTGAACTGGAATTTCCAGCATGGATCCATAGCCCTCCCTTTGCAGGCAGATGGACAAATGACCACAGGCCTGCTGTTGTCTCAGACCTGGAGAAGGGAAATTGGGAAGCTGGGAGTAAGGCAAGAAAGGTTTTTGCAGAAGGAACAGAGCTTCTCTCTGGAATTCAGTGTGAAAAATGACAGCTTGTGGAATGTTTCTGTGGAAGTGCTGGGTGGTAACAGGAGCGGCAGCTCTGCCTTCAGTCCCTGCCTCGGTGACAACAAAAAGTGTGCAACCCACTCTTTCTCAAACACATAACACAAAAATGTCTCTAATTCATTTGAAATCGTGATTTAAACCAAACCCTGACAGAATGTGGGGCCAACAGATACAAGTTTTGGCATCTAAAAAGGCAAAAGACTAAACAAGAAATCATTAGCATGGCAAAAGGGAAAGAAAAGGAGCATCTTTAAAGTAGAGCACACAGTTCCTGAGAGTGAATTTGGATTTGATCCTTGTGGATTCCTCCCAGCTCAGGACATCCTCGGATGTAAAATTCAATGAAAACATTCTTCACTGGGGCAAAAGTGAGCACACAGCCTGTGGTGGCTGGGGAAGCCCTCAGGGCACAAGGGGGTTCTAGACTGTGGCAGCAAGGTGTGAAGATGCCACAAATCCATCACTCCATTTGGCCATGACATGAGGACATGGATGCACCCAGAGGCATTTTTTTTCCTGACACAGTTTTCTATATAACTTTTTAAAAATGTTTTATGTACTGGGCTTATTGTTTTGTACAGTGGGTTTAGTATTTTGTATTACATTTATTCTCATATATATTTATTTTATATACTGTTTCTAGTGTTTTATATACCGTTTGATATAAAGTTTTCAAGTATTTTGTTAAATTTGGTCTTACTCCTCAGCACACCAGGGCCAGGGGCTCCTGGAGCTGAGCAAGGGCCTGGAGCAGCTCCGTGCCCAGGAAAGGCTGAGGGAGCTGGGGCTGCTCAGTCTGGAGAGGAGCCCCAGTGAGAGGGGCCTCAGCCCTGGCTGTCCTGGCTGTCCCAGTCTGTCCCAGTCTGCCCCAGTCTGTCTGTCCCAGTGTGTCCCAGTCTGTCCCAGTCTGTCCCTGTGCAGGACTCAGAGCAGCCCCAGGCTCTGCTCCAGGCCCAGCGATGGCCCCAGAGCCCCGGGCAGGGCTGAGCCCAGCAATTCCCTGCCCAGGAGGCAGAACTCCTGCCCTGGGCAGGGCCAGCCCTGACAGAGCCCAGAGAGGCTCTGGGGTCTCCTCCTGGGGATGTTCCAGAGCCTCTGGACACTCTGCTGTGCCCTGAGCTCGGGGATGGCCCTGCTGGAGCAGGGAGGACACACTGGGGTCCCTTTCAACCTTACTCATCCTTTGATTTTGTCTTGATTTTTTTAATGAGCATATATCCATATGTTTTATGATAAACTGTGGGGAAAGAGGGGCTTGACTTTTGTTGTATTTATCCTAAGCCCTTTATTCATTTCCTTTGGGGAAGGAAAAAAATATATGGAAGAACTTAACACTGAAGAAATTACTATGTCATCAAAACAAGGGTAATTTTCTTCTATAAAACCCCCACGATTAACCACTGCTTAAGCTGATCATTGAAAGAAGCAGGAGTGATTTCAAATGCTTTTAACATTTGACAAAACATTATCCTCAAGTTGTTCTAACACTCCTCTCTAAAGGTTTCTTATCAACTGCTAAGAATGGCAGCACCTCCAGAACTCTGATCACTTAGAGAGGTATACTTAAAAAATGTGAAACTATTTATGCCAATATAAGTATGCCTAATGGATTTGGTTTAAACAAGTTTCACACTGCAAATCTTTTTTTCCTTTTCATGCCCAGCAATTCTATCCCTGATCTTTAAACTGCACTGTGTTTCTCTTGCTGGGTCCATACCTCAGGGAAAACATGCTAATCATCCTGCTTATGCTTCCTCATGTTCTGAACTTCTTTCCCTCTGTCTCTTCCATGCATGATTATAATTTGATGATAAGAGAAACAATTTAAAACTGCAATTATGAAAGCATTTCTTTGTTAATTCCCTCCTGGCTAAATGACTTCCTCTCATGCTAGCAAGTTAAACATCTGACAGCACGACTGAGCTCCAGGAGCTTCAATTTCCATTCACAAAAGCCTCTTTTTTAGCTGCCTCTTATATTCCAGTTGGAATTTATAGTGATTTGCTCCCTCTTTTCTTATGGATTCATGGATCCCAGAGAGACTCAACCTGGAGCAAATATTTGCAACTCTGCTGGACCTCTGACTCTTTGCTTTAGTTGACATTACGAGGTGTGTGTTTTATGAACTGGGTAGAAGAGGAAATGAACCCTGTTGGGGCTGCTCCTCTGGGCACCATCTCGCCAGCACAGAGACAGATCAGCACAGTGCTACCAGAAGGATTAGGCAATAACAGCAGATTACATTTGGTGGAATAAAATATTACAGAGCAGCTCAGAAATTGTCCTATCAATACTGCAATATTGCAATGAGGTAGAACACGGGCTGGAATGAAAAATCCTGTAATTGTTGCCTTCGTGTAGGTAAAATGATGAGCTGTGGTGCTGGTTCTGCAGTTCAAACACAGGTTAAAGGGTGCAGAGAGTTGACTAGGTTACTTTTTTCTTTTCCTTTTCCTCTAAAATCATACTCACACCAGCCATAAAGGAGAACAGAGAATAACAGCAGTGTTAACACAGCAGGAAATAAAAATTATCCTCATTAATCTACTCATCTTTATTTCACAGTTGTGAGCAGATACTAGTGGATGAATTGCAACAAATACAAAATTATTGTGCTTTATGCTAAAAATATGTAACTTTGATTTAAAATAATTTGTTTAAAAGCCTAATGAGGTTGACATTTGAAGCAGGTTCCTGCCATTTCTGTTCCTTCTGGCTTCATAGAGATAAAATAAAATTGTGGCAGGTGACTCATAAAATGAGCTGACCTGCCAGGGCAGAACAGACCCTCTGAAATGTTCGTGTGGAATGATGGGATTTTTGATCTTTATTGGATACATTGGGAAGTTTTTCAGTACTGCTTGAGTTGGGCCAAGGACACGACACCCTGGAAGGACACATTCAGGGTCCCATAAGGGGAGATGGGGTACAGGTGGGGAGGAGGGACAGGAGAGACACTGTAGGTGGGACAGAGAGGGGAGCAGTGATGGGAGCTGGGCATGGCTCAGGTCTCTGCAGGCGCAGGGCAGACCTGGAGTCAGGAGCTGACACTGGAAAAGGATCAGGCAAAAAATACTGGGAATGAGTTGGGGACAGCTTGGCTTTCTGCAGCTGAGCAAACCACACCAGAGAAGAGCACCTACAACATGAGCTGAGGTGGTGGGAACAATGGGCTCAGACAGAAATGGGAACATGAGCTTAGGGAGAGGGGAAAATCCAATTACTTTTGCATGAGTTGAGGAAACACCTTTAGCTGTGGTTGCCCCACCCCTGGAAGTGTCCAAGGCCAGGTTGGACAGGGCTTGGAGCAACCTGGACTAGTGGAAGGTGTCCCTGCCCGTGGCAGGGGGTGGCACTGGATGGGCTTTAGTGTCCTTTCAACCCAAGCCATTCTGGGATTCCATGAAAATTGTCCAGCCTACAAGAGACTATAGTGGCCCTTATGCATCACTTCTCTAAAAAAACAGGATGCCTTGCTTCAGTAAATGGGATAAGGATGTGTGAACACCCAGCACTTCAGAGCTGGATTGTCAAAATCTATCCTCAGAAGAAGGAAATAAAGAAGAAGAGATAAAAATTCATCCATAAATCTGAAGTTGTAAGGACAGTCGTTAACAAAGAGAGGGGAGATGGCATCAAGCAGTGACATACAAATAATAACTGAAGAAGATCAATGGGAGCATGTGAACAAACATTTCTTATGCTCTAGAAGAATCTTCAATTTGAAATAATTTTTTAAAAAAATATTATTTCATTTGTGGCTGAAGTATTTTGCTTAAAATTTTTATTTCATTTATTTAAAAGGTCTTTTGAATTATATGGTATGGTTGTGTTATTTAACATGCTGTGAAAGGTAAACTGCTGATGTAGAAGTGTCTCTGGACAAAGTCTGTGCCAGGAGGAAATGGTGGAAGGTTGATGCCTGGAGAAGGCTGACCTAGAACAGAGACTAGACAGAGTTAAAGAATAAAGCAGGGATTTATTAAAAGGCCCCAGTGGATCCACCTTGGGCAGCACGAGAGCCCAGCCAGGGCTGCACCCAAGATGGACCAAAATGGTCACAAAATGCACGACCAGTCATTGGGTCTCTCACTTTGATCAGTTCTGCTCCATTTGCACATTGGAGTTCATTGTCCAATTCCAGCTTTAGCCCAGGCAGTCCCATCCTCCTTGTTTTTCTCTCTTCAGCCCACGTTGTTTGTGCTCTTGGGCTGAGATTTGGATCATTTGTCCTTGGTCCCCAGCTGGAGAAGGAATTGTTTTGTCTCTCTGCTCTGTGCAGAGAGCTCACCATCCCCTTAGATGAAGCTCAGACCCACACACTAAAGCAGTGCAGAATCTGAAAAACATAAAAGCTAAAACTAAAGGCATCAAGATGGCTGAGAAAGAGCTGACAGGGATTAAATCAAGTAGTTCCAGGAGGATGTGGAGGAACAGGATAGGAGCAGGGAAGTAGGAAATGCCTGACATTTCTCTGGGAAACAGAGGCATGCTGTGTGTTCTGCACTGGCCCTGCATGAAGCTCAGTGCTGCCATGAAGAACCATCACACACAGTGTAATATCTTATGTCTCTTTCTCTTGACCTGACCCATGACTGTGAGCCTTAAAGATAATGAGATCTGAGATAAGGAGGTCTTTTTGGTTCATATCTGTCTCTTCTCATCTCACAGAGTCCTGCTCAAAAGGTCACAACACAGATAACAGCCTCTGCAGGAAGACCTGAACTGCTCATTTGGGCTCCTCTTATTTCTCATCCCGCTGACATCTTCATCAATCCATAATGTCCTCTGCACATAATGCCCTCCTTAAATCAGCATATTCAAGTAAGAATTGCTTTTTCTTTGACTATGATGCTGTATTTTGATTTAATATGATTTTAGTTCCAATTCATGTTCACCCTATTTTTTGTTTTGGATTGTTTTTACATGACCAGTGTCTGGGTCACCAGTCTGCTGCACAAAATCATGCTGTCAAACAGCAGAGGATGGATAAATATAAGTCCAGAATAATTTTTGTAATGAAAAATAATCAGGGAAAAAAACATATCTTAAACCATCTAAATTTTAAGTGTTTTTCTATCAGTATTAAAGTGAATTAAATTAATTACAGGAATGATTTCACTTGACTGAGGTGTGTTGGGAAGGTTTTGGTCATGGAAGTACCTTGATCCATCTGAGGAAGATGAATGCCTGGAACAGAGGTGTGCTGAAAACAAACCAAACTGCCAAACCAAGGAATTCTTTGCCAGCCTTTCCAAGCTGGGAGCCCCTGGAACTGTCACACACTTTGAGCCATCACCTGCGCAATGCCACCAGAGCCCAGTTCCCAGACATGAAGATGAGGGTGTTCCCATTGATTTTGTCACACGGCTGTGAGGTGACAGCTGAGAAATTGCAGGGATAAACTCCCTCAGCTCTGTGTCTCTCTCTTGCAAGTAGCCTTCTTAATCTTCTCCCTTTTTATCACCTCACTCAATTTCTCTCGAGAGCACAGGTGTCTGCCTTGTCCTTTAATGATGTGTCCAAATGGGGAAATCAATGGCATTAAATACTCATGGAATGGGATGTAAATAAGCAGCTATAAACTTACCTATGGAGCTTTTAAAGGGCTTTTCAGCCCAAGATGCACCATAGGAAGTGAGATTTTTTTATATTGATGATCATTCTTTCAATTTACAGAGCACTTGGAAAATCTTATTGCTTTCTTCAGTAATCCAGGAATGTATTTAATTGCAATTTGCTTGCAGAGAAGAAAAGCAAATAACAAACAGGAAAGAACAATTTACATTTAAGGAAGTTAAATTACAATTCTGCTTTTAGAGAATCTTATAGTATAGTTTGGGTTGGAAAGGATCTTAAAGTTGCTTCAGTCCCACCCCTGCCAAGGGCAGGACACCTTGCACTGTCCCAGGTTGCTCCAAGCCCCATCCAGCCTGGACTTGGACACTGCCAGGGATCCAGGGGCAGCCACAACTTCTCTGGGCACCCTGTGCCAGGGCCTGCCCACCCTCACAGGAAGGAATTTCTTCCCAATATCCCATCTGACCCTGCCCTCCTTCAGCCTAAAGCCATTCCCCCTTGTGCTGTCACACTCAATTATATTTTGTTAGAACAGTTGGAACCAAACTTTAAAACAAAACTAGACTGTAAGATGACAAATTAATAATCTAAGTCATTGGCAATATTACTGTATTTTGCCAGGTCTTGACTGTCTACTGGCAAAAAATTCCAAGCAGAGGCACCTGGTGATGAAAGAGACCCGTGTCACATTCTATTTGCGGTTTATGTGGTTTTGCTCTTTTAAACACATGCATTTAATTCCTTCAAACAGTGGGACTCTAACATTATTCTGGTGCCTACTGAACAGTTAAATTGATCAGAGCACTTAGAATTTGTATATGTTTTTAAATCAACCTCCTGGCAAATTTCCTTTGCCTTAATGCCTCCCCATTACCCTTAATTAAATCCTTTTCTTATCCATTGCTTCCCAAATTACATCACTAACCCCTCTCCTTCTCATGTTGGTAGTGCTTCCAAAATTCACAAAAATTAATCGCTCCTCAAGCTTTTAACCACTTTGGGCAAAATTCAGCCCACATAATTTCATGGGGAACAGATGGAGCTGCACCAGGAATGAGTTTGGTTGTAACAGGAATTACTGAGCAACCTGAGGACTAAACTGATTCTTCATTCTGTTTTGCAAATCTGATTTCTCCAGCGGCGCTGAGGAAGTTAAAGCAGCAAACCCCAAATGCTGAAGATGTTGTGATGTCTGTGAGGCAGAGCCTGCCCTCAGCTCACACCCACAGCTCCCAGGGACAAGGATGGGAAATCTGCCATGGACCAGGAATAGTCACAAACCTCTGTGTGTTGGGTTGAAGCATCTATTTATCGAAATATATTTGAAACTCTTCCCCTACAGACGTTTTTACTACCTGGGATGTGTGTTGGAATTGAATTACTACTGCCTTATTTTAGCTTTATTCTTTTGTAATGACATTAAAAGCAACACTTACTCCACATAAACCCAGAAAAAATTATGGTGAATCAGGCCAGATTCACTTCTGGTTAATTGTGACTGAAGCAAATTGCAAAAATTAGGCTTCCCCTAAAAATTACATTTTCTCTCATTTTTTTTTTCTTCTTCTATTTTTTTTTTTTTTTTTCCCTCCATAGCGTTTTGAAAAATATTGGCTTGGAAACATAAAACTAATCTTACTGAAAGCTTTACTTGGACACTGAAATACGTGTAGAACACAGTAGCTGGGAAAGCAAAATGCCCAGGAAGCAACACGCCCAATTAATTTTGAAACATTTCAAGCAATCAATTAAAAACCTTTTAAGGCAACACCTTTGAATGCAGCAGAGCACTTCAAACATCAAAATTGCCTGTAGATAGATTTTTCTGAAGCGGGAACCTGGAAATGTTCTTGCTAAACTACAGATTGCTGGAGGTTCTGATAACCCAGAATGACACTGGGATGGGAGGGACTGTGTGACACGGTCCAAGAGCAGGGCAGGAAATGTGACAGCAGGATCTGGGGGCACTTGGGCACAACTGCCTCCAGAAGGCTGTCAGGAAAACCAGCCTCCTTGTTGGAATTAAATTACATGAAGTCCATTGTAAAAGAGTTGTCTTCATTGGTTCTTAAATATAATGAACTGTTTTGAGGGTCCAAAATGCTGTTGTTTTAGGAAATTCTACATTTTCCACTTTGGAATTTGCTGTTATTTGAAAAATTATTCCTTGGGAGGATTCCAACTTCACTGTGTCACACACAAAAACCCATAATTGAAGCAAATGGCTTGCTGGGATTGATTTATAGATACTATATAATATAACATAATGACATGTAACAAAATTTCATTACACAGCGAGGTTAATTTGAATTATGATTTGTTCTCCCTGCCAGGCAAAGGGAGATGCTGGTGTTCAGTAAGTGCAGCAGTATGTTACCCCAGATTTCAATGGACTGCAGCATCCTGAAAAAGCAGCAATTGACTCTCCTGAAGAGAGAAAACTGAAGTGATCTCCAAGGTTTTATGGGCATGGGTTGTTTAAAGGTAATTGCTGCAGTATAAGCTGGCAATCTGCTACATCAGAGCAGTTAAAGAGGCAGCAGTGCATAGAGGAAATTGAAGCAGTTCATGAATTGAAGGTACACCCCTGGATCCCTGGAAGTGTCCAAGGCCAGGCTGGATGGGGCTTGGAGCAACCTGGGATAGGGGAACGTGTCCCGGCCCATGGTGGGGGTGGCACTGGATGGGCTTTAAGGTCCCTTCTTGTCGGAACCCCAGCCTGGTTCAGGGGTTCCTTGTGGTGGAAAAGTCTCTCCTCCAAGCCGTGCTTCCAAAGAAAGGCTCAGCAGTCTCTGTTGTTCGGTCTCAAGGCAGTTTATTGCAAGTTATCTAAAAGATTTTCTTCTCAGGCTGCTGTGGTTTGCTCAGCAGCTCAGGCAGAGGCACACACACACCCTGACATCCTCTCTGACTCCTGACTGCTTCTTCTCTCCCCGCCCAGGGCTGCTGCTGTCTTTTATATCATAGATTACATGATACGTGTTTATAGTTTTCCCCAATACCTACTACCTATATTAAATAGTGCTTTTCTATTCTAAACCAATCTGTGAGTGCCAACATCACCAAGAACATGGAGGTAAGGAAGGAGAAAGAGGAGAAACAGGACCGGCCCACTTTCCTCCATCTTAAAACCTCTGACCCCCATGTACAAAGTAAAAACCCCCCTGCACAGGTGTTAAAATCCCCTTGTACAATACTAAAAAAATTCTTCCCTCTACTTTGTAACTACTTCTACTATAACATCTAAACTTTTGTGACTTCTTGTTCTTCCTGCAAGGTTGGTAAATTGTTCCATGGTTCAAATGCAAAATCACAGCTGTTTCCAGCTGCCTGCCAGGGTCTCAAATGCTTCTGACCTGGACCTGGAACATCCAAAAATATCTGAGGGACATTTTGAGTTCCAACACCTTCCAACCCAAATCATTCCAGGTTGGTGATTCTAAGAATAGCAGAGTGGAACAGGGATCATGTTTGGTATTTGGTGACTTATTTCACTGTGGGGAAAGAAAGTGGTTGAAAGATAAGAGCCCCAAGACAGGAGGGCAAAATCTCACGGGAGACCCCGGTGGCTTCCTGTGCACAAGACCCTGTGTCCCTCCAAGGACAAGAGTGCCCTGCTGTCCTGTTGGAACTTAAATCATGGAATCATGGAATACCAGGCTGGAAAGAAGAATGTCAAGGGTCATCTGGTCCAGCTGCTCTTGGTCCGGACAGGATGGCCCAGCACTCCAGATAGACAAAATTTGGAGTGTCCAGTGTTGGAGAATCCACTGCTTGCATGTGGAGATCATTCCAATTGCTGACTGTTCTCACTGTGAAACATTTCCCTTTGGTTTCCAGTCAAAATATTCCCAGCAGCAACTTGTACTCATTTCATCTTTTCTTCTGAAGAGGGAGTCTCTATCCAGCATTTTAATTCTCGGATTGAATTATTTGTCAGCTTTTTTAATTCCCACAATATCTGTGACTCAGCAGATTGTGGGTTAAAGTATTTAATGAAAATACACAGCCACAAGCAGTTGGGGTGGATCTGATTACTAAAGAAATAGATTTTGAGTAGAACATAGAAAAAGGCATGAAATCTATTTTGGAAAAGTAATTAAATAGTCCTTTGGAGAAAGGAAGAAAAGGGGGTAGGGGAAGGGGAAGGGGGGAAGGGAAGAGGAAGCGGAAAAGGAAAGAGAAAAATGGAATGGGAAGAGGGAAGGGGAAAGGGAAGAGGGACGGGGAAGACGAGAGGGGAAGGGGAACTGAAAGCCAGTAGTTCCTATTGAAATGGGAAGCTTTTTTAGGATTCCTCTAAATAAAATCAAAAGAGTAATTTTCATTCTTTACAGGCAAATGATATTGCAGAAAGGAATGCTTCAACAGCAAAACTATCTGGAAATCAAAATGGATTCAAATTTTTAAAAAATCTACAGTTAATTCTGAATTGATCATTTGCTTTGGGGATTTCCCAGCTCTGTGAAATCCCCTCAAAGGTAGATTGTGAGTCCTTGTGTTCCTATATTTCCATTATCCTTTGACAAACACACCTTTTACCAATGTCAGAATGTCTCTAAGAGATGTCCAGCCTCTTTAAGGAATCATTTCAGCAGGCCTGATATGACAGGATAGCCCACATGTCTTTTATCTTTTTGAATTATCCAACTCAAGACTTCAAAACCCCACAGAAGCAAGTTCAGATAGAGTTAAAATGGCAAAAGCAGCAGGGATGAGAAGGGGAGGATTCCCCAAGAGAGAAGGGAAGCTGGAATGGACATCCCCATGAATTTCTTTTTCTTTCCAGAACCTCTGCTGTTCAGGATTTGCAGGTCTTTCTTCACATGAATTCCAGTTCCAATGTGAAAGCCAAGAAGGAATGACTTCAGTCAGGTGCCAGAGAACAACAAAACAAATTCTCAAAACCGGGGGAAGTGGGAGGTAAAAATGACAGCGAGAGATTTGGTGCAAAGAGGTCCTAGTTCTTGCTAGGACAGGATTAAAACCTGGGAATAACTAAGAGATGTGTAAAACACTGAATCTCATTCCCATGGAATGCTGAACCACTGGGAGCTGGGGAACAGTGAGAGGGTCTTTGCCACCACGATCTGCACAGATTATTTCAAGAAATTATGAATAAGCTTCTCTGCTTATTAAAATCAGATGTAAGAAACATCTGCCTGCTGGAACTCAGACTCCCATGATCACAAAATTGGTGCTACCACCAGATGCAGACCCTGAGAACCTTTACAGGAAAGCAATAAAAGTGACAAGAAGAGCTTTGAGAGCTGAGAACAAAATTGAACTCTTATCTGCTTTGATATTCCATTTTCCCTGCAACAGTTTACAAAATAATCTGAACTTTACATTTCATTGTCACTTGCATTTAAAGATATGGCACGATGAGGTGAAACCCCTGCCTGCGTTAAAGGAGATTTTTCTGAAAGCACTGCAAGACATCACAGGGGGAGGTGAAATCCAAGACAAAAAGTGGGGGGTGAAAAACAACCTCAGCCACTGCCAAGTTTTCTGGGGTCGGGTTTTTCCTTCTTAAGAAAATACCAATCTTCCTAAACATGAAATATTTGAGGACTTGGTGCTCTTACCAAATAAATGAGTGTGAGAGAGAGAAATGAAAAGCAGGCCTAGGGGAAAGTATGATCCCTGGTTGTAAATGGATACACAGAATGCAGGGCCGGGATAATCAGAGGGAGTCTGTTGGAGAAGAGGGATGTGTGGCACACCAATTACCGACAGCACGGAAAATTGAAAGGAATTACATTCAGGGGACTGTGAAATGTGAAAGTCAAGGAAATAAATTAGATGTTGCATGACCTCTAGTGTAATATGTGGAGAACTAATACATTTAACCTAGTTGTAATCATGTCATAGCCAGACTGCATTAGGAACTTTTTCATTTACATTTTCCTTTCTATGGCTCCACACTCAACTTTTGGAAATGGGGAATAACACAGAAACACAGAGAGGTGGTTCTGGAAAGGGTAAAAACCAGCCAAGCTCAGAAATTACTAATGGTGCACTACTCCAATCTGATAACTTTAAATATCAGGGTCACCAGAGGTTTCCTCAAAGAAATAAAAGAAGACAATATATGAGCTGCAAACTCTGGTCTGTCATAATAGGCTAAAATACCTACAGAATAAAAATGATCTCTGTGGAAGTAGCTTTGCTAGGTTCAGTTCAGGGGAGGAGTAGCTTAAATTGCTTGAAGATGTGATTGGGGAACCTGAAATATAATGAGATTTCTTTCAGGAAAGCATGGATTTGAGCAGTCATCTGTCTTCAAGAAGGCTGTAAAAATGGTAAAAAAAGTCTGACTAGAGGAAGTAAAAAACTTTGGGAAGCATCTGTTGATGTAATCATACAGGAGTTCTGAAAGTCTCAAAGTCTGCCTGGTTCCTGCTTTGAGTATTTCAGGCAGTTTATGTCCATAACTTTTTGTCCTAAGCATCACAGGCTCAGAAAACTCTGTCCCTCTTTGCAAAAGCCTCTTCTCATGTCCTGTCTTCAGTAAAAATAACTGACATTCTTTCTTTATTTTCTCCTCATGATTTCTGCAAATCATTGTGTCTGTGCCCCACTTGATCCCTGCTCCTAAAATGATTAATGTGATGATAAAATAACTTCTAGTAGATATGAAATTTCTTGTTTCCATCATGAGTTCAGTTCAAGCAGAAATGGGATTAATCTTCTTGTCAGGCAAAAAAACCCAAACAACAAAACATCCCATCCTATGAAGATTAATCTGTCAAGGTACCTGTTGGAGGTGGTTATACATTTTGGGGAAGAAGAGGAAGATTTAATAGATGAAATCCTGTCCTTTGGTGCTGTTACAATGCAGAAAATGTGTCTTTAGTGCCTAGGGATCTCCATCCAAAACAAACACAGGATTTTCTCCCTTTGGACACCTAGAAGGTGGGAGGGACAAGCCAAATGTCTCAGAACTTACTTGTGTGTGACTATGTAGCTCAGTTACAGATTTGATGCAATCACTAAAGGTTTTACTCTCTTACTGGTAGCTGGTAATTGTTATGGATATGTCTGGCTCAAAAAAGAAATCTTGAGGCTGTGTTCCTTTCAGAAGGGCTGGCACAAATAACTGCTATGCACCTTAGTCCTGATTAAATAAAGCTCCAGCACTGCTAAACTAGACCTCACTTAAATGCTTTTTTGGCCCTGAATAATTTCTGAGCAGCCTGGCTACAGTGACCTCTTGTATTTAACTAAACCTTGCCAGATCCTTCTTAAAACAAGAGGAAAACCCAGTGTTTCCTGTCTTCACAATTGCAAAGAACCCCAGAATGCCAGAAGTGTTTGGATTAGAAGGGATTTTGGGGATCATCCAGTCCCACCCCTGCCATGGACAAGGACACCTTCCACTGTCCCAGATTGCTTCAAGCCTTGGACACTTCCAGGGATCCAGGGGCAGCCACAGCTTCTCTGGGCACCCTGTGCCAGGGCCTGCCCACCCTCACAGAGAACAATTCCTTCCCAATAGCCCATCTGACCCTGCCTTTGGCAGTGGGAAGCCATTCCTTGTGTCCTCTCCCTCTATCCCTTGTAAATATTCTCTCTCCGTCTTTGCTGTCAGCTCTTTCAAGCATTGGAAGTCCACACTCAGGTCACCCAGAACCTTCTCATCTCCAGGCAGTTCTTGCATCAGAGCAATATCTGATTGGAATATTAGGAACAACAGGAAATATAGTCGTACTAAGCACTTTCTACATACTTTTGAAATAAATTTTATCTAAAATATACCACAAACCACATGCAGTATTCAAAGGATTTCCAATTACTTTTGTCTGAAAGTCTTCTTCTATTTGGATGAGGCCTGAATACCAAATTAATCCATCTTTGCCAGCCGTGTCTCCAGAGATAAGAAAGTCATTTTGGTCTTTAATTTGGAATTTATGCAGGTTGCCTATTTCTGTCCCTTTCCCTGGATCATGCTGCTTTTTCCCAAACTACAAATGAACTTTCACAATTGAAAACTAGACCAGTTTGCTCAGAAAATCAATCCACTCTATGATCTCTCAAAGTGCATTTTTCACACCAAACCATTCCTCCACTCACACATCTCCAGGTTCTCATGTCCTGGGTTTGACAATGAGGTGTTCAAGTGCTCTTCCCAAATTACAGAATGCCAGGATGGGTCAGGCTGGAAGGGCCACAGTGGCTCCTGTGGTGCCACCTCCCTGCTCCAGCAGGGCCATCCCCGAGCTCAGGGCACAGCAGAGTGTCCAGAGGCTCTGGAACATCCCCAGGAGGAGACCCCAGAGCCTCTCTGGGCTCTGTCAGGGCTGGCCCTGCCCAGGGCAGGAGTTCTGCCTCCTGGGCAGGGAATTGCTGGGCTCAGCCCTGCCCGGGGCTCTGGGGCCATCGCTGGGCCTGGAGCAGAGCCTGGGGCTGCTCTGAGTCCTGCACAGGGACAGACTGGGACACACTGGGACACACTGGGAGAGACAGACTGACTGGGACAGACAGACAGGGACAGACTGGGACAGACTGGGACACACTGGGATACTCAGGGACACCCAGGGACACCCATGGACAGGCAGGGCTGAGGCCCCTCTCACTGGGGCTCCTCTCCAGGCTGAGCAGCCCCAGCTCCCTCAGCCTTTCCTGAGCACGGGGATGCTCCAGGCCCTTGCTCAGCTCCAGGAGCTCCTGGCCCTGCTGTGCTGAGGAGCCAGAGCTGGGCACAGCACCCAGAGGTGCCCCAGAGCTGGGCACAGCACCCAGAGGTACCCCAGGGCTGGGCACAGCACCCAGAGGTGCCCCAGGGCTGGGCACAGCACCCAGAGGTGCCCCAGGGCTGGGCACAGCACCCAGAGGTGCCCCAGAGCTGGGCATAGCACCCAGAGGTGCCCCAGGGCTGGGCACAGGGGCAGGGTCATTCCCTGACCTGCTGGGAATGCTCTTCCTGATGCCCCCAGGGTCCCACTGTCCCCAGCACACATTGTCCCCCAGCTGAGGGACAGCTCACTGTCCTCCAGTGTCCCCAGGTCCCATTGCCATCCCCCGCTGACCAAAAGGACATGGGACAGCCACATTATTCCCTTGCCCTGCATGTGCCATCAGCTGTACTCTGTCCTGCCCAGCACTCTGGGTCCTTCTCAACATCCTGGGCAGAAGCACAGGAGTCTTGAATTCTAAAAACATGGGAAAATTCGTATGACATGCTAAGCCTTTCTCACTGAAATGATATAAAATGGTATATTACCCATTCTCAGATCTAATTATTTTTATATTTTTATTTTCCTGACAAATACTGAGGGAACTTTGTTTCCTCTATGTACCATTTTTTAAAAACTTATCTTGGTTTGCTGGTAAAGCACAATTTAACAACAGGAAAATTTGGAAATTAATGTGTCTGTGCTTTTGTGTGACTGCCAACTCCATTTGGAGAAATTGGCCCTGTCTCTAATCTTGAATAGTGATGTACAAACTTCACCCACTCAACTGCTAAATCCTTTTCTTCAGCTTTCAATAGACCTATGGATTCAAAAATAAGATTTTCCTAAGGAAGATGATAACAATGTGTCCAATAAGGCAGAGGCGGCGTCCCAGGAATGTAAATCCACCAGAGAAAATGTGACAAATGGGCATAAAAGGAATGAATAGAAAGAGGGCAAGTAAAAGAACAAAATTACATTGGAAAAAGGCTGAAATGTAAAATATGGCCAGGATATGGAGAAAGCTGAGGTACAATTTGTGACAAGCAGAGTGGGATGGAGGGCAGCCTCAGCAGATTTAGGGATGACACAGGGCTGGGTGGAGGGGCCACACCAACAGTGGAGGGGGGGATGGGGCATCCAGAGGGACCTGGACAGGCTGGAGAGGTCTGGACCTCCTGAAGTGCAGCAGGGCCAAGTGCTGGTCCTGCACTGGGGTTGTGGCAATCCCAGACATGAGCACAGATGAGAGGGCCTTGAGAAGGAGAAGGATTTGGAGGTTGTCATGGATGGAAAGCTGGATACGAGCCAGAACCAAACACTCGGGGCCAAAAACTCAACTGTGCCCCTGAGCCCCAGCGTAGGCAGCAGGACAGGGATTGGGATTCTGCCCCTGTGCCCTGTGCTCAGCTGAGACCCCACCTGCAGAGCTGCCCCAGCACAGGCAGGAGCTGGAGCTGCTGGAGAGAGCCCAGGGGAGGCACCAGCATGGTCAGAGGGAGGGAGCAGCTCTGATGGGAGGAGAGGATGGGAGAGCTGGGATTGTTTAGTCTTGGGAAAAGAGGAGGCTCCAGGGAGACCTTAAAGCAGCCAACCGGGGCCTAAAGGGGACACAGGAGAGCTGGAGAGGGACTTGGGACAAGGGCCTGGAGGGACAGGACACAGGGAATGGCTTCCACTGCCACAGGGCAGGGTTAGATGGGATATTGGGAAGGAATTGTTCCCTGTGAGGGTGGGCAGGCCCTGGCACAGGGTGCCCAGAGCAGCTGTGGCTGCCCCTGGATCCCTGGAAATTCCCAAGGCCAGACTGGACAGGGCTTGGAGCAACCTGGGCTGGTGAAAGGTGTCCCTGCCATGGCAGGGGTGGGATAGAATGGGCTTTAAGGTCCCTTCCAACCCGAACCATTACATAATTCTATGTATCTATTAATCTGTGACTCAAGGATTCTGGGGAAAGAGTAGCATAAAACCTGAATTTTAAGATACGGCTGCTGACTTTTCACTTCTGCAGGAGCCGAGACTTGAGGCATTCTATGAGATCCAGGTCATTCCTGGATACAATATTGTTTTCACAAGTAAACTTGCTTATTAAAATATTTACATTGTTATTGTCCATGCTACCATTCTAAAAAAGGCAGTTTCTAATTAGTGCTATGCAGTTTGGGGAATCTGCTTTTTAACACATTTAAACAGAATAACGAGTAAATGTTTTTTTTCAACCTCTGCGAAAGGAAGGGTATGTTTAGAAGTTTTCTCTATGATTCTCAAAATGTTTGTTGTAAACCTCCCATGCTGCATGGGGAGTGTTGTAGGGACTGTAGAAGGAGGGACTGGAAGAGCAATAGACTTGTGAGGGAATGATAATTAATCTAACCAGGCACTTGGTGTCCTGGGGTGAAACCAAACTCCCCCAATTAATCAGTGTGACATCCAGAGGTCACTACCAACTCTCCAGACATCTTTGCATTTCTGGACATGAAGGTGAGGAGACACACGATGAAATTGGATCTCGTGGCTTCCTCCTCCTTGCTGACCTTTGCTGGAACCTGTTCTTAGGAGGCTGCTAGCTGCTGTTCCAGGGATTTGGGGCTGGAGAACACACAGGGGCTCTCTGTGTTGGCTGCAAATTCTATTTCCTGCCAGGGGCAGCACTGCTCTCAGCAGATCAGCACCTTATCATCACAGTTTTCAGGGAGGAACGGAGCTCAGAGTCTGAGCAATAACAGGGGAGCAGCCCAGAGGAGGTGTCAAAGCCTCAGACATGTTTGCATGGGCATTTGGAACTCTTATCCCCTTCCTGCACAAACCCAAACAATGCACAAAAACCTTCCTCTCTCCCACAACTCCTCTGCTGGGTCCTTCCTGCCAGCCTCCCCATCCTGTCAGCAGCTGGGACAGCCATCCACCACTATCAGCCAGCTGGCCTGCCCTGCCTCCTTCCCCATCCTCCAAATGCTCTTCACCCTCCTTGGAGCTCTAGAAAACCAAATACTCAACTTAAAAACACTGGTCTTGTAAATCAAAGAGTGAGGACTATACCTCTTCTGGAATTCCATGGAACATCTCAGGAAAAAGGACTTAAAGCTCAATCTTCAACACCCAATGCTGGCATTTTTACATTGATAACCCCCCCCCCACAGTTCCAAAACAACAAGTGGAGTTTGTAACAGCTTCAAACGCCAACCAAGAAATTCCCTGTAACACAAATGGGAAAAAAAAAAAAAAAAGAAAAAAAAAAGAAAGTAAAAAAAGAAAGGAAATAATGTTTGGGACATGTCTAATTTCTTCCACAGTAAGCTGCAGGGCGTTAAACAGCTTTACTTCCAAAGGAATAAAAAAGATAAGGAAAGGACTCGACCCAGGGAGTAGGAAAGAGAAAAAACATTCTACAGAGAGCCCTGAGGGTTTAGGATCTTCAATTAAAAGAGGGTGGGAAAGATAATTTGAAGGAAATCAGTCATTCCAAGTTTAAAGAAAGGATGTAGAAAACCTTCAAGTGAAAGAGCTCCCAGGCAGACACTTGTTCCTGGAGAGCTCCCTCCCCACAGATGTTGGGGAATGTGAAACAGCTCTAAGGGAGAAACAGCTCTAAGGGAACTATTGGAGTATTTGGGGAGCTACTTCTTCCATCAATGTATGGGCATCCTAGAGATCCTTATTTAGCTCTTTTTTTTCCCCTCCAGGAGCCTAAATATTGGTGAGCAGTAATTGTAGGGGTTTTTTTTATCATATGAGTGATAATAACCATAACAAATTCACAAAAAGTTTCTTTGTTTCTTATAGTGCTGCCATAGCTACGGCCAATGTGGTGTAATAACAGATTTCTGTGACTTCCATGTGGTCATTTTAAACTTTGATTTGATATTCTGTGATAAACACAAAAAGAAGCTTCTGGAAGGGATGTTATTTTACTCCCTCAGTACTGCCCCTGATGAAATGCAGTAGGACTGGATACAGCTAAAATGTCAGTGTGAACTGGGACTACTTTATTAAACATGTGATTTTCTGGAATTCTATTACCCAGTCAATTTTCTGTAAGCCAGACAGAGATGTTTCCCAGTCTTCATAAAACAATTATGACCTTTACAGTCCTCTTTAGCTATGATTGTCTTCTGAATCTTTCAGGACTTCTCATTTGCTGTTTTACCCAGCTTGTTTGGCTATTTGCTGAGATACATTAGCAGAGGTTTTATCCTCTCTATCTATATATTTTTATACACTTTTTATTAATTTAAATGTCTTTGTGGGAGGGCTTTAACTAATGAGAAGGGTCTGGAGAGGCCATATAAGGAGCACTTGGCTTGTTCAGCTGGAGAAGAGGAGGCTGAGCAAGAAGGAGGAGACCTCACTGAAGGTTGCAGCTCCTCCTGAGGAGCTGCTCCAATATCTGCTCTGTGTGACCAGGGATGGGATGCGGGGGAGGTTTAGGTTGAATATCAGGAAAAAGTTCTTTTCCCATGAGGGTGCTCAGGCCCTGCCCAGGCTCCCCAGGGAATGGCCATGGCCCCAAGGCTGCCAGAGCTCCAGGAGCATTTGGACAATGCACAGGGTGGGATGGTTGGGGTGTCTGTGCAGGGACAGGGGTTGGACTCCATGACCCCTGTGGGTCCCTTCCAGCTCAGGATATTCCTTGGTTCTGATTTTGTAAAATGCACAAACAGAAACTCAGGAAATTCCACTGGAACAGAGAAGTTCCCCACTCTGAAGATGATCAAATCCTGGAACTGGTTGGCCAGAGGGATTATGGTGTCTCCATCCTTAGAAATACCCAACTGGCCAGCTTGCTATCTCTGGCTCTGAGGAGGACAATCCTCAGAGCACAGGGTGACCTTCGGAGGTGTCTTCCAACCTCAGTTACTCAGGTATTTTATTCGAGATGTCAGATCTCAAGGTATGTCACTTCTGGATGTTTCTTCCATGAAATCCCAAGGTGCGCGTTCATCCCACATAACTTCAGGCCATTCAGTTAAAATCCTGGATGTTTCTGCAGCTCTGACTGAAGAAGAAGAAAACTGAAATCTCCTTTAGCACTAAAGCAAGGGCAGGTACGTCAAAATCAGCAAAGTTATGTAACAATTTTGGAAGAGCTGTTGCTTTTTAAAGAATACCTGGAGCAGTTACAGAAGAGACTGAGTTTTTGATCTCCTATTCCCAGTTTGAAGCAAGGCAGATCAGTCTTCTCTCTTTACATTTCCACCGCTGGAACTCCTTTCCTGTAAAGGATGTAGAGCTGTGTAGTTAATCGGTAAGGAGTGCTATCAAGTCATCATCATGAGCAATACTGATCCTTTCCAAAAACTTCTCTGCATTTCAAATTGTGCCACTTACTTGATAATCTTTATAAAAATATTCTGGTCACATCAAAAACAGAATTCCTGGCTTGCTCAAGTCCATTTGCAGATTTTGATATGCTTAAGTCATGTAAGGGTGATTGTTGGCTTATGCCAACTTGTGTCTTGACAAAAGCTTAAAATGCAGCTTTCTGAAATATTTTTTCATAAAGTCTTTATGGAGAGAGTTTTAGAACTGACAGAGGAGATGTATCTCAACTCTTTTAAGCCATTGGGTTACCACCAGGCTTTATATAAGACAGGTGTGAGTGATAAAATTAGTCAATTACTGAAAAATAATGAGTGATTCAAAGAGGACTTCTCTGGGTTATAGCCCCCAGCTGCTGCTGCACATTCTGGAAAATAACTATCTCAATTATCAACTTGGCAACAAGAGTGATGTTTGTGAGTCACAATTAAAGCCAGTTCTTTGAACTGGCCTTGATGTGCTTTATGACCAGGAACCTGCAGGTGAACACTGAGCTTCACTTTTAAGACCTGCTCCATAATTTAAGACAGAGGAACACCTAGCATTCACTTTTGTGCATTTAGCAAAAACCTGACTGCCTTGTTCCAGGAAAAATGCAAAAAAAAAAAAAAGAGAGAAACTTTCAATTTAAAGGGGATATTTTTAGAGATGCCTCATTCTGTCATATTTTTCATAATACTTTATTACTGCATTAACAACTTAAAAAGTCTTTTGAGCTACTTCACTCTATTTGTCTAATTACCTGCCTTTCTTTTCTGGAACTAGTACTATAAAACACACTCCAAGCACTGGAATGAAGTCATTAATCAAATTGCAAATTTAACTGTCACAGGGAGCAACAAAAATTGGCAGGAATAGATGGTGGGTGGTAGGAAAGTGTTTCTGGCAAAGCACGACTTGACTTGTGATGTTTTGCAAACAAAGCACTGCTTCCTGCAAATTATTCTTCATCTCAGGTGTCTGGGTAGGAACAGAGCTCTGCAAAAGTGGAGATACAAAGTCTAAAAGCTTTTTGGACTTAGGACATCATTAATTTTGGATGTACTGGGACCAAAATGTAAAAGCAGATGATTCCTGAGCCACAGAGTCACCCAGATCTTCCTTGGGCATTGAACAGATCATATCCTGCTCCTCATGGAATGAGACAGTGAAGCAGGGCTTTACTGAGATACGTTAGCAGAGGTTTTATCCTCTCTATCGATATATTTTTTATACAATTTTTATTAATTTAAATGTCTTTGTCGTGTTTTTCATTTTGCTAAATTTGAGTAAAAATGGCCAGTAAGTTTAAGAGTTTAAGGAAATGGGAAGCAAACACATGTAAGCATTCCATTTTCTTGGAAAATCAGGTTGAAAATGACAAATTTGTTCCCGTTTTGCACAGCATCCACCACCACAAATATTACTGATTTTTATTGTGTTCTCAGTTCTGAGACATTCTCATTCTTCCACCCTTGTTGTCTACAACATCTCCTTCTACATCTAAATCCTGTGAACTGGAAGTCTGCATATAGCATGTCTGGTGACAACTTATCAGTAAGAAGAAAGAAATATTTTTTTTAATAATACCAAGGAAATTAATCCTTAATATTCAGTGACTTTCCAGTCCACTTTTCACTACCTTAGCTATCCACTCAGATAAAACATGCCCTGCAATTTAAAAGGAAATCTATTCCAAGGGAATTTCATTAATACACACTCTTCTCAGTTAATGCAGTACTCTGAAAGCAATATATTGAGCAATATCTGAGTGATTCGGTGCTGGAGTGTTAATCCTTTGGGAATGGCACGTTAATAGTCTTGTTTGGATTGAACATCATTCATCCAGAGCATGGCATTCACAATTCATTGCAGATATCTGATATCAGCAATTAATGGGGATGAATTGCTTAAAGCAAGCCCTGGGTGTATCATAGATCATTTTCCATCTTCGCAGGCAATGGAAGCTGTATGATACCACGACCGACTCCTCTAATTCTTAACCTAGTTACAGAATTTAGCCAAATTTGTAGAAGATAATGGTCTAGAAGAATTCTGGATTCACTCTGCTACAACTCAGAAAGCAGGCTAGTGGAAGTTCCAAGTTTTGCTTTTTTTTTTGCTCAGCAAAACAAAAACTGGTAAAGAGAGATTTCCCAAAATGAGCCCTGGGTCTCCAGCAAGAATGAATCACTCAGAAATTGAGGTGCCTGAAGGAGGGAGAGAGAGGAGGAATGCATGAAAGAGACCTTTCAACTTGGAAAGCATCCCTCTAAAACATCCACATTTATTGTCCAAATGATTGACTATCAGGCTATTCCCCAGTAGAGTTGTAACATTTTTATGCACCAGCATTATGAAAGATTCAAGTTACATTTCCTGTCATCTTTCCTTGGTAGCTTTGATGCTGGCATGCTTTAAAGTGAAATCAAAAGCATCAGAGGGGCAGTCAAAGGCCTGTTGTCTGTGTAAAGTCCTGTTTCCCAGCTGAAAGAGCTCTGGGAGAGGCCTGGCGTGATCCTTGCTTTGAAGGGAGGGAAGCAGGAGTTCAGTTCTGAAGGGATCTCGAGTGCTGCTGTCCCCAGCACAGCAGGGTCCTTCTGGTCAGGGAATGACCTCAGCCACATTGTTTGAGTCAGCTGGGAAGTGGTGCCAGGTTAATTCAAGGATGGTGGGATGATAGGGAAAGCCCAGATCAAGGGGGGATTCACACAGGGACTGGTGGTGAGAAAAAGGTGGAAAAGATCTGCAAAAGGGGATGGCAAAGAGGTAGGATGAAGTGGCTCCTGGTCTTGTCTATATCACAGAGCAGTAGGACTTCATTATGTTTTAGAGCTGGGAGCCAGATTTCAGTTTTGCATAAGAAGGATGTGGATCTTTTGGACCAGGTCCAGAGGGGACCACACAGATCCTCTGAAGGCTGCAGCCCCTCTGCTCTGGAGACTGGGAGAGCTGGGGGTGTTCACCTGGAGAAGGGAAAGCTGTGGGGAGAATTCAGAGCCCCTTCCAGTGCCTAAAGGGGGTTTATAAAGAACAGTAAAAGGGATTTTTGTGTGAGCAGACAGTGATAGGGCAAGGGGGAATGGTTTTAAACTAGAGGAGGGATTTATGTGAGATGTCAGGAAGGAATTTTTCCCCATGAGGATGGGCAGGCCCTGGCACAAGGTGCCCAGAAAAGCTGTGGCTGGATCCCTGGAAGCGTCCAGAGCCAGGTGGGATGCAGTTTGGAGCACCCTGGGCTAGTGGAAGATGTCCTTGCCCATGGCAGGGGGTGGCACTGGATGGGCTTTGAGGTCCCTTCCAACCCAAACCATTCTGGGATTCTGTGAACCCCTGTGATATAAAGAAATTCTGAGGACTTCATGGTTGTTGGTGTCCCCATTGCATCCTGCAGACATTTGTGGTGTTTGTCCTTAGGAATGTGTTAGTGCTCCTGCCTTTGTGCTCACTGCACAGGAGAGGAAAGGCAGGATGAAAGAAAATTGAGATCTGCACATGCAGAGAGTAAGAATGACACCAGAAAGGACAGAGCTCCAGCTCACTGGACTTGTTAAAGGATACATGAGGTGGGTAAGGTGTGCCCACAGTGTCCAGTCTAGCACAAATTCTGCCAAAATGCTGCAGCTTCAAATTCATGTTGGGATATCACTGGTTTTGGGTCATTTGAAAAAAGTTTAACAGAATTATCTAAATATAGAATGGTTTGGAAGGGACAGAAAGGCCCATCCCATTCCATCCCCTGCCATGGATAGGGGCACCTTCTACTATCCCAGGTTGTTCCAAGACCTTTCCAACTTTCCCTTTCCAATTCCTTAAGCACGTCAGAGCATTTTCACAGTGGAATATTGCATTTGCTGTTCCATTGTTGTAGGTTTAGGTCAACATCAGGCAGCCAGAAACTGGATTTACTGTCATGAGGAATGATGTGCTATGGATACTCTGAAGAGAGCATAGAAATGTGAATTGGCAACTAAACTGTAGACAGGTCTCTTTACAGAAAGTGTCCAAAATATTGGATTAAAGCAATAGCTAAAACCATTCCCAACAGAAACCTGTATATTTTTTATAATAGAAATGCTAATAACAAGTTTATAACACATTACTGGGTAAGTTACATGTGCAAGAGGATATTTTAGTCTAGCCAATGTCCTCAAATATTCAACTTCTACAGAAAATAAGTTGAATTACTTATTTGATGAGCAATTGTCTTGATTTTCAATTGAGAAACAAAAATGATGATTCTGAACAAAGCAGAACAACTTTCTTTTTATTTCAGCCCCTGTAATATCACCTTGCTCCCATTTTGTTCTGAGGAAATCACACCATTTCAATCAGATCTATGTATTCAAAATAAGAAAATATTTTATATGATTTGCAGACTCAAAAGTTCACTGGTATATTTGTGTTCTCATTGAAGAAATCTGAAGATCTTTGTTTTTGCTTTATTTTCTCTCTGAAAGGACCATATTTGCTGCCTTTCCAGGCAGACTGGGCCAGTGTATAACCAGTGGGACTCTTGTGCTGGTCTGCTCAGTGTAATTTTGCTGCTGCCCAGGAGCAAGGAGGAGAACTGCAATTGCAAGATGGATTTGTGCTAAATCCAGTCATGCAGATTAATTATTACAGCTTGCTTCAGGATGTGTCTTAAACCTCACTCAAGTCCATTATATTACAGTTGGAAATAAAAAGTGGGATTTAGGATCAAGGCCATAATTCCTTTTTTTAATTATTATTTTTTAACCAAAGCCAGTTTGTCACATGTTGAATTTCATACCTATAAAGAATATTTGGGATAGAAGACTCTAGGCTGTGTAAACAGAAGAAACAAAATGGCTCCCAACACAGATAATAGGTGAATATTTATTGGAATTAAACCCTTAAATGTGGCTAATTAACTTATTAACCTTTACATTAATGATTATATTTCACACTGTGCACTATACTGCTGAGGTTCACGGGTTTCTTAATTAAATCTAAGTCCACTGGTCTTTCAAAGATTTCCCATTAATTCCACTATTATCATCCTGGGCTAGTGGAAGGTGTCCCTGCCCATGGCAGGGTTGGAAGGAAATGAGCTTTAAGATCCATTTCAGCCCAGGGATTGGTTTTGTCACCAATCCTTGGGTTGGGATTCTGTAACTGTAAGTTCCACAAACTGATGGGAAATGTTCCACAAAATATTCTTCAAGATCCTCATGGCTGCTCCTGTCTCTGGCAGAGCAGGGCTCGCCTTTAGTCATTCCTTCAGAAACTGTGATCCTGCTGCATTTAATTAAAAGAGTCCATTTAAAGCATTTAGGAAGCAAATTTGGGAAGAGCTTGTGACAACGACTGAGCTCCAGGTGCTCACCTGCCCATGGCTCTGTGCTCTCCCATCTCTTTATGCCTCTCCTGGGTCCTGTGCAGAGCTCTGCAGTGATCAACCCCAATCAAAATTCCTGCCTGAACCCCTCACTTCTATGTGGTTTTCTGCCTTTCCTTCCCCAGTTTACTTCTAGATGGAGATCAATACAATATTCACATTTTGTGGGAATGGTGGGATTTGCTCTGAGTTTGAAGATCTTGGAGGCCTTTTCCAGCCCTAATGTTTGTGTGAATATTTGGGAATCTCACTCTGGCAATCTCTTTTGTTTGACAGAAGCAAACACAAACCAACAAGAAAAAAAAAAAATGAAGTGCAATTATTTGAGCTGCAAAATGTCCAATACTCTGTGTATGATAATTGTGTAATATTTTGTCCTCATGTAATTAAATATTGCTGTTAGTATATTAAATACCTGCTCTGGCTGAAATACTATAAACACCAGAGAACTCAATTATTAACTCTACAGCACTGGTGTAATCCTGATCAGCTTCTTCTGGGGGACAAACCACCCCAAGCGAGGTCTGCAGCACAGCAAAACCCAAATTTTTCCCTTGGAATATAAACCAGATTTGTAATCCTAATGCATCACTCTGTTCCTCAGACACGAACATTGTCAGACAGAGTCTGGAAGAGACAAAACCTCTTAAATCATCTTTTCCTGGAATCATAAAAAAGAAAGAAAAAGTTAATTACTGACGCTCAAGATGTATGAGAGGTTTTTAAGTGTAACTATTAAATGACAGAAACAATTCCAGAAGTTATTGCAAAAATGGTGACAGGAGATTTATGTCTCCTCAGGTTTTGCTCTTTTTCTCCTGGCTTCCCTCCAGTTCACCAGGTAGAGTTTGCTGCCAGGCTATGAGGCTGTTTCATTAATATAGCTTTTATATCTCTTTTTATAATCCATTTTTTTCAGTGTAAAGGATGAACTGCAACATTTTGAGATTTTCTATTTGTTGATCTTATTGAAAATATGAGTCAGTGCTCCATAAAGCATCACAAACTTCCTGTTTCTGCCATTAATATCCTCGCATTTCCAACAGTCATCCACTGCTGCTTATTCTACCAGTTTATGAAGCTTCCAAGTGCACTGCAAACAGGATCTGAATGGGAGAGAGAGAGGAGCATCAACAGTTTTACCTTGCTTTTCATCACCAGTAGCTGAAAAGAAAAGCTTTTTAGTGTTCCTCTATTTTGAGATTCTAACCCAGAATTGCAAGTAAAGAGATCTATTTTTCAGGTAGAGAGGTCTGCAATAATGTGGAAATAAACCAGTAAGAAAAACATAGGCATAGGTTCAGTTTCATACTCCATAAGAAAACTGAGAAGCCCCTTTAATGCCATGCTAAGATACTGGCTTGGAGCAGACTCTAGAGAAAAAAATATTCCCTAGGGACAGCACTGATTATTCAGGAATTTCAGGCTCCAGCTGCTAATGTTCCCTCACCTCACTTGACTTCCCCAAGCAGAGTTACAGGACATAAACAGTGAGAAGCAGTTTGTGTTGGCAGGACAGTTTAAACCAGCCTTTCCAAAGGGAATTCCTGCTTTTCGAAAAGGTCATTTGTTGTCCATCACAATAATCTTGTGGAATTTGAATTTCACATCCAGCTGCTCACAGGATAAATGAAATTTCTCTCCTGGAGGCCCTTCACACCTGGATATTTCCCCTTGGTGTGCCATCAGGCAGAGTGGAGCAGAATGACAGAGCGGTCACAGCCTGATTTCCCACGCTTCCATGAGTGACCCCCTGGCAGTTCTGCTGATGGACACATCCCCGAGTTACCCACCTCATCCTACAGACATTTACAGCCAAAAATTGTGCATCCTGGGCACTTGCTGCAGAGTTCCTGGGCAGTCCATCACATCTCCTTGACAAAATAATGAACTGGTGCCAGGCACAGACACCGGTGTTTATTTATCTGGGATTGTCCCTCCTAAGGATCCTGTTCACTCCATGGGACAGTGATGGATGGCTCTGCAGACAGATCTGCTGCCACAAGTTTATCTTTATATGGATTTTGTTATTTCTAGACCAGTCTTGGGGAAAGGTCGTCTGGCTTTTTTTTTTAACTGAGGTTCCATATTTATTTTTTACATCCTGCTTGAATTTAGGCACTGAGTACAGGCACAGAATCATGGAATTTCCTGAGTGGGAAGGGACACAAAGGTATCATGGAGTCTGACCCCTGGTCCTGCCCAGACACCCCAACAATCCCACCCTGTGCATCCCTGGGAGTGTTGTCCAAACGCTCCTGGAGCTCTGGCAGCCTTGGGGCCGTGCCCATTCCCTGGGGAGCCTGGGCAGTGCCAACACCCTCTGGGGAAGAACCTTTCCCTGAGCTCCAGCCTGACCCTGCCCTGGCACAGCTCCAGCCCTTCCCTGGGTCTCGTCCCTGTCACAGGGAGAAGAGATTGGAGCTGTCCCTCGAGAGGAACATCAGGCTCCTCTTCTTCAGCTGAACAAACCAAGTGCCAAAGGTCCCTCCAAACCCTACAACCTTCTTGCACGTACAACCCTACACCATGGCCCCAAATCTCCTTTCCTTCCTGAGGTGTCAAGAGTTTGGCCCAAGTTGCAACACTATTGAGGTATTTCACCAGCCAAAGGCCAGAAAGTTAAGTAAATTGCAAAGAAACATCTCTAGAAGATTGCAAACCCAGACTTGTCTGTGATTTAATTAGGCAAAGGTGTAATCCAAACATTTCTTTCATTTTATTGGGGAAAAATATCTATAATTAGGTATTATCAGTTGTTCTGCCTGCTGAGGGTCTGAAAATGCATTTAAACATGTCCTGCTGCTGTTATGACCTGAACCCAAATGCCAGAACTGTCTCAGATTTTTCTTCTGCTTCTGGGTAGAGATGCAAGGTAGAAATATATTAGGAAAATAGAAAAATTCAGGGGTTTTGTTACTCTTTGTAGACTCCAAGAGGCTTCCACTTCTGCCTTGGACTCTAACCTAAGCTCTGCTCATGAGCAGTTTTTCTACTGAAGAAATTCTCCTCTCTAATATCCATATTTGTTATATGTCCAGATGACTTGTTGCTGAATAAATGAATGGAAATATTTTGTCTAATCTATTTCGGTTATAATTAGCAAGGGAAGAATTTTTTTTAAAGCCACCGAAAAGCTCTATGAAAGTCAGGAACACAAAAAAACATGAGAAACTGTATGTCTAATTTCAAACTCAGGATGGTTTTAGAATTCAAACAAACAAAAGGAACATTTTTTTGTTTCACAGGGATTTATTTTCAACAAAAAGCCACCGTCTATTAGCTAAAGCAGAAACAATGCTGTGCCCAGATGAATCTCAAACAGTATCATTAAAAGTAACTTTTCCTGTGCATGGGCATGTAAATCTTCTGCCTGTATTGAGCTTTTTAGAAACCAGATAGAGAAGAATCTTCTTTAGCAAGTTCTGCAAATCCTCTAGACTGTGGGATCAGGATATTTACAGCTTCAACCAGGCCCCAAGTAAGTTTCCATCAGCATTTGACAGCCTCCCCTCTTGTCCCTCCAGGTGATTTTCCAGTTGAAGCTTTGATTTGTAAATATGCCCATCTCATTAGCACATGTTCTCTCTGCACTTTAACATGCCTCATTTTTCTAGTGACTTTTAACAGCCCTATGAGTCAAAGTTATTTATTTGTGCCATAACCAAGCTGAATCTTCCCTAAAACTGTTTAGGGGGGGTTGATGAGAATTTTGGGTTTGTTTTTTTGTTTGCTTTTTTTTTCTTTCTTCCCATTTATTGGTGTTTTGGGTTTAGTGGGGTTGTTTGGTTTTTTTTTACCATAAAGGGATGGGAGAGTGTCCAGGGAAAGGAACAGAGTTGGGGAAGGGGCTCAGCCTGGAGAAAAGGAGGCTCAGGGGGGACCTTGTGGCTCTGCACAGCTCCTGACAGGAGGGGACAGCCGGGGGGTCGGGCTCTGCTCCCAGGAACAGGGACAGGAGGAGAGGGAACGGCCTCAGGCTGGGCCAGGGGAGGCTCAGGGTGGATATTGAGGAAAATTTCTTTACTGAAAGGGCTGTAATGCATTGGAATGGGCTGCTGAAGGCAGGGGTGGAATCACCACCCCTGGAGGTGTTCAAAAAAACAAGGAGATTTGGAGACAGAGTTTAGTGAGCTAAACTAATGGGGGTGCTTGGTTAAAGGTTGGGCTTGGAGTTCTTTTCCACCCTAAATGGTTTTCTGATTCTTTCCTTTTATTCCTGTCCACACTCTTTTCCCTTTCAAATTCCCCAGCAGAAAACTTTCCTTGCTTCATTCACACCTCTCACACAATAGAGGCAGCTTTGTCCACAAGACTATGAACAGAAATTTTCCTGGCATTCACACAAACCTGTGCAGGAGCAGACAAAAGAAACGAAGCAAACCAGACTGAAACAAAGAAGTAATGTGTGATACAGCTAAACCTGCACTAACCCCGTGTCTAGAGAACACTCAGCCCCTTTTTGGAGAGTGCTCTGCTCAGTCTCTCTGGCTGATGGCAAAACCTCACATCCCCAGGCAGGTGCTGTTCCCTTTCTCTTTGTGCCTCCAAGCCCTGACTTCCCGTTCAGGGGAGTGTCACCTGCTGCTTTTCACTCCCCTCCCTTAGGGGAAGAGCCACACAGCTGCACCTATTGAGGAGGAGAAGGATTCTCCCAAGAAACAGGCAGGCTTTCCAGTTCTTGTAAGGATTGTAATGACCTGGGTGTACAGCTGAAGATTTATTTTTATTCCCTGTATTCCCTCCACATTCTGTTTTCAAATCAGCATCACTTTGATAGCAAAAGGGTTTAAAATCATGGGGATTTAGGGTTAAAAGGAAAATTAGGCTTAGTAGGCCCTGAAAAGAAAATAAATACCCTAAGTACAGGAAGACTTTGTACCATACTAGAACTGCACCTGTGTAGCTAGTACATGATAAATGATATAATGGTTAGATGTGATGATTGTTTAGTAATTAAATATAATTACTGTTTAATTGTAAGAATAATCATGAGAAACAGTGGTCAGGAGCCTAAGAAAGATCACAAGAAACTCATGTCAATGTTTACAATAGAACAATATAAGTAGAATAATTAATATGTAAGTTATATAACGATAGAATATAAAATAATGCTCAGCTCAAAAGCCATGTAGGAGTCAGATTTGGGTCAATACCCCTGATTCCCAGAGCTCTCAATAAAAGCACCTGCATAAAATCATATCCTGTGATTATGTGTGCTCCTGAACGCTAACAACTTCATTTGAGAGCCCTTTCCACCTTGTTCTAAGCTAAAGGCTGGCACAGCATTGTTTCTGCTTTGGCTAATGAACAGTGGCTTTTTTGTTGAAAATAAATCCCAGTGAAAACCAACCATCTCAGCCTCCCTTACTGTCTTAAAAAAGGCAGGAACTCCTTCCAGACTGCATTTCTGCTCTAAAACAGAGAAGATTTAATAGATTTTTTTAAGGTGACCCATCATTTGTCCTCCCTGAATATGAAACGCAGCATATTTACAAGTTAAACAGCTCAGAAAGTCTTCCCTTGTCCCAAAATTATCTCTTCTTGAAGCACCTATTCAAACAAACAAGCTTTTTGGAAATCTTATGGCCATCTCCTCTTCGTGCAAATATCTTAAAGTTAGTTTGCTGTTTTCTACTTTTCATCTTCTCAGGGCTGAGGATGGTGTATTACAGAGGCACCTGGCAGAAAGGGGGAATTTCTGAAATATATTGGGCTGCTCCAAAATCTATCATTTATTAATCACTGTTCCTGGTGCTGTTCCCGCCTGAGCCTCTTCAGAAGCAGATTTTCCTTTTTTTTTTTTTTTTGTATATATTTTGTATTCTGCAACAGAAGTGAGTCAATCACCTTCAAGCAATGCTGACACTACCGAACCAAAAGCACTACATCAAAACGGGGAGATTTGAGGGCAACATTTCTCTGAATACACGAATAATAAACTCCAGCTGTGTCCTGCCAGTGGCTAAATCAGCTACACAATCTGTTTTATTGCTTTGTTTGTTAGTTCAAACCTTTGCTGTGTCTGAGTGGATCTAAAATCAGCCTTACATGGCTAAATTGAAGGGCGTGCCTGTGGAAAGAGCTCCATCTTCAAGATGGAAGATCTACAAACATAGAGGACTTGATTTCAATGGCTAAGTGAGTAAAAGATATCTCTGTCTTTGGGAAAGCTTCACAAACCATTCTGTACAAACCTCCTTTGAGCACATTTCAAAAGATGAAAGGATCTGCTGCTTCTAGACAGATCTGAATATCCATCAGCTTCTTCCCTTTCAGCCCTTTCTCTAGAACAAGGATACTGCCCAGAATCCCAGATTGTTTTGGGTTAGAAAATAATTTTAAGATCATCTCATCCCAGCCCTGCCATGGGCAGGGACACGTTCCACTGTCCCAGGTTGCTCCAAACCTCATCCAGCCTGGCCTTGGACACTTCCAGGGATCCAGGGGCAGCCACAGCTTCTCCGGGCACCCTATGCCAGGGCCTGCCCACCCTCACAGGGAAGAATTCCTTCCCAAAATCCCATCTAACCCTGCCCCCTGGCAGTGAGTAACCATTCCCCCTTTTTTTAATCTAGAGCTGGGTTTGTTTCCCAGGAATGATCATGTGTTATTCCAAGTGCCCACTGAAAAGTTCTTGGAAGGTGGAATTGCTGACCCCTGCTCGTGGTATCTGTGAGATGTAATGATAGAATAGCGCTGAAAATTCAGGATGAGCAAAGCAGCCATTAATCCACGGATAGTAATGGTTTGTTTGGATTGAAGATAGATTATTCACATAGTGTAGTACAGATTAAAGAACAAGAGACTGGACAGAAGAGAGAAAATCCCATTAAACTCTCATGTCAATATATTAACTTTGAAAGCAGCTTCATGAAGTTTTGTTTTGCCTGGGTTTCTCTAAAGAGCTTTTTCTTAAACAGGTGGGAAAATCAAGCACCTCGAATATTCCATCTACACCCCAGGGATGGGATTGTACCTCCTTACTAATCAGCTATTTCTGTTTCTCACAGTTCCTATTTCCTGCTGTCCTTCAGAGGTTTTCCCTGTGCTAGTGAATGTTGGATTAGCTGTCACAGCCTTTGCCTCTGATAATTCAGGACTCACTGGAAAAAAATGAAGTGAAGGAAGCAAAAAGCCCCTCATCCATTCTTATTTTGACCCATTAAAATCACTTCCTTATCAGGAGTTATTTTCATACCCTGGAAGTTTACAGGCCCTAGAAAGATGAGCATTGTGTTATTTCTTGCCACATGTAAATTTTCTGTACCATATTTCATCTTAGGGACTATTTTTAAACTTTTCAGGGAAATGACTGATTGTGAAAAGTTTTCAATGCCAGGCTCAGCTTAAAACAGAATGAACAATTATTGCCAGAGTTAACTTCACACTCATGGCAGAATTGTGCTGGAGATTTCATGACTGCTGGGAAGGAGCAAGACAAACACTGAGGATGCTGGGCTTTAACAGCACCCTCGCAATGATTTACTGCTATACACTGAATTTCTCCACTTGTTTTGCTCATTTAAACTAAGCAATGACCTGTCTGAAAATTAATTTTAATCCTTTAATTTTAACAAAAAGCAGTTAGCAGAAGTGTTTGAGAAAAAAAAAATCTCTTTGGAAATATCTTCTTGGAATATTTTGAATATATACTGAATAGTAATTCATAACTTTTTACAGTGAATCACCTTGTCTTGTGTTACTGTTTATTCATTGCTTTGTTCCCACGCTGGGAATTTTTTCTAGCTGCATCATCATACGTTTTTATGTTATAAAAGCCATTTATTGTCACCAGGAAACACTTCCTCAGCTGGGAACAGGACCCAACTAGTTGCTATGTTTCCCAGGCTGGAGGTGTAATTACTGGGCATTTCTTTCTTGAACATTTTATGAGCTGTGAAATCCTCACTGTGATTAACAATAATGAAAGACCTTTCCTGCTCCAGCAGGCAAGAGGATCCATCAGAAATTATAAAATACAATGTGTGAAAATGAAGAAAAAAATCTAAATAAGAGTTAAAGTTAATTTGAATTAATTCTTGATTAGTTTCCTCTCCATAAACTCCTGAAAATAATTATCCACATGCTCCTATAAAACTCCAATTTACTTAAATTTTTAAAAAGTAAATGTAGAAAATACATTTGGCTGGGTGAGAATCTGCATTCATTGTGAACAACTGAATGCAGTTTCTGAGCACAGGAAAGGGACAAAACCCACTCAGCAAGTCAAATCAGATGTAAATTAACTGATGAAATTTATAATATTTTATTCGAAGAGAACGTTTATAAATGGGGTTATCCAAGGTCTGTGTATTTGGAGCCTATGAACACAAATGGAAGGGGAAAGAGTTGAATGAAAACTTATGTTTTTTTCCTTGAAATATCTCTGAACTAAATTTTCAAGCTTGTACAAAATTATGCAAAAAATGTAATCTTACACCTAAAAGTCTTGGACAGAAAATGTGTGCAGTGAGTTCTGCACAGAAACAGGAAGAATTGGAATAAAAGTAGCATTGAATTATTTAAAATTATAGAATTTAGAGCTTTATCTGTATGTTTATTCCTTGGAACAAACAGAATCTTCCCAAATTCTGGTGGATAAGATTTGTTAAGCAGGAATTTTCTTTAATGAGAGTAATATTTAAATCTAATTAATTAGGAAACAACATCAGATAAATAAATTTTTGTGAGGCATGCAAAAATTTCAAGGCTCAGATGCTCTGTGTGGTAAGATTCCATCCTGAATCCTGAATCCAGGACATGAGGCACAAATTGGTTGACAGGAAAATGTTGGATTTGAGACCTTAGAACTCTGGATATTGGAAGACCTCAATACCACTGATCTAAATGGGACATGGTTTTGTTGACTTAGTGTCTATTGCTGGAAGAGATTTTTTGGAGATGTTTTGGGTGTATTTTCATGGGGGTTATTTGGTTTGTTGCCTGATTTGGGGTTTTTTTGTCACGGGGAAGAGGGAAATAAGATTCTGAAGTAAAGTGCCACAAGATTTCAGAGCCTGAAATCTAAAACACTTTTAAGTTTCACCTCTTGATTCATGATGAAAGATGTTCAGACTTCATTAGACAACAGGAATTTTAATTTCTAAGTAGCCACACCCCCTCTGAACACCCTAAAAGACCTTTTGGAAGCTGTGACTGTTCCTTGGGAATGTTGGAAATCTCAAGAGCTGAACACAATGCAAACACTTCAGCAAAGCATCTGGCGACAGAAAATCTTACGATTTTCCAGTACGAGCAATAAAATTGTGAGCAATAACTTTCCATAAAACATAATTGATTTTATACAATAGTAGCTGTATAATAGTAGTGGTAGTATTTTAAAGCCTACTACAAATGCTCCTATCTGCAGGCAGGGAGAAAGGCCTAATTAAACTGAACTGTAATGGGGTTGGAGCAGCATGGGATTTGACATGTTATAAATTCATTCCCAGATTAATTGAGAATACCCTTTCTGTGGTCTCCAGATTAATAATAAGAAAGGAGGGGGGAAGACATGAAGGTAATTTATTTGCTCTTTCTGCAGTACTGACATTTTTCACCTTAATGAGCACTTAAAATGTAAATTATACAGTCAACTTAAAAAATAGAACAAAGAGGTGTGCAAGGCTTTTTCTTATTTTTACATCAAAATTAGCTGCAATTACCATTAAAAATTCCAGAGTTTCACTCCAGACTTTGTCCAAAAGTACTGCGTATTATCAAGTACCTTCAAACACTCTGGGAGTTTCACTTCAAGGTTGGGTGGGAAAGAAAAGTCTGGAAAAGTTTCCACTGTGTTACAAGATGCACTTATTGAACTTTCCAGCAGGTACAGTGCTAAACACTAATGACATAAAAATCTGAAGTTTCCAAGTGGATGAATTTAGAAGATGGGAATGAGATTGGAATTACCTTAAAATGTCGAGCAGTCCTGCTGACGCTTTCTTGGATTGCGACCTGAAAGGTATGAAGAAAGTTGATTTTTCACTTTAGCTGAAGACACAAAACTGCATCAAGAACGGTTTTAGGGGTTTCCCTCTGCGTTTTAAGGTTTAGGTTTGGGTTTGAACATCACTGAGCTTACGTTTGGCATCTCCTACTACAATTTTGAAGAGCCCAGACCTCTGTGAAGCTGCTTGACCTCCCCACTCACCTGCCCAGATGCTCTTATTGACACCCAGTATGGAATTACCTCGTGGTTTATAAAGTCCTTTGAGGTGGTGAAGTGAAAAAGTGCTTTAGAAACCAGGTGCTATTGATAATTATGATTATGCTTTTATTTCATAAACCTCAGGAAGGGAAGATTTGTTTCCAGCTTCAGCAATTTGCACTGATCCACAGTTTGAAATAAACCTCAGGGGTTCCACTCACTGCTTTTTGTTACTCACTGCTGATTGATGCTCTTCTCCTGCTTGGGTCATGAAGACAAAATGATGCCACCAAAGAAAACACACCTTGAAAGCAATTACTTCCCATTAGAAATGCTTCATTTATTCCTGAACATCCTGGAGAGCTGCCTCCAAAGGAAGATGATAAACATCTCTGAATTCTGTATATTTTGTACTCATATTGATGAGTAATTTTATGTATTTTGTTATATAAATATATGTTTTTATGTAACATATATTTAAATATTATATATAAATAAAACTAAAAATATAATATATATTATTATATATCATATATCATATATCATATATCATATATCATATATCATATATCATATATCATATATTATATATTATATATTATATATTATATATTATATATTATATATTATATATTATATATTATATATTATATATTATATATTATATATTATATATTATATATTGTATATTGTATATTATATATTATATATTATATATTTATTATATAGTATATAGTATATAGTATATAGTATATAGTATATATTACATAGTATATATTATATCATATGTAATATATAATATATAATATATACAATAATTATATAAAATAGAAAAATAAATCTAAATATAAAGATATATTATATATGTTTATATTATATACGTATTATAAATATATGTTTATGTATTTATATACTTTTATATACTTTGATATATTTTGCACTATTATTCCCAGCAATATGAAGGCTCTTGATGTGTTTCTGCTTTGGAAGAAGTAATTCTCTAGAAATTACCTGGAAAGCTGCATAAAAAAAGTTTTAATAAGTCTACAAAACTGAAAGAGATGGATACCTGTGAAGGAAAATGTATTAAGGAAAAAAAAGGAACTGAAAAAATCATCTGAAGAATTTGAGTCCAGGATCTGGTTTGTTCTTTGTTTTCAAGATTTATGATCCTCTCTGAGAAAGCCCACAGAGTCTATGAATAATAATTAGGAAAATAACTATTGTCAAATTAAAAAAAAGCAAGAAATAATTTCGTTGATAACAGATTTTATTACTATTTTTACAAGCTTTTAGTGTTATGGATACAACGCCATAATTATAATCTTCCTCCCATCTTCTAAATTCATCTCCTGGGAAATTTCAGGTTTTTATAGCAGCAGTATTTAGCACTGTACCTGTTAGAAAGTTCAATAAGAACATCTTGTGACACACTGAAAACTTTTCCAGACTTTTCTTTCCCACTTAATCTGAAGGCACATTCCCAAAAAGAGAGCTTGACTCAGGGATCAAAGCTAATCCAAGCTGCTTTATTATTCTAAGATCTTTTTTTTGTTTGGTTTTTTTTCACGAATTCCCCACGATTTTGATAAATGGCATTTCTTCTCCGTGTGCATTTTCTTCCTACCACTGAAATTCCTGTAATATCATTACTTTCCATCTTTTCCCTTGTCTGTTTATCTTGGAGGCAATGGATGTCTCTTATTATGTGGTTATAAACTTAAACAGATCCTTACCAGCAGCTCAAGCATAAATCAAGTGGAAATCACAACAAACATAAGCACATCGATAAGAATAATAAAAATGGGTTCTGTAAGAAAACTGCAGCATTTCCAAGCCACTTAGATCCCATCAAGTGATTTTTTGTTTTCCTTTTTCCATGTCAGACATGATCCATCACATCTAACACATCCCTTCAATGCACAGTGCTTGTAGGACTCTGCCAAGGAAATAAAATACTGATTTAAACAGAGCTAAAAAATGCACTTCAGGGTACATTGCTCTGAGGTTCAACTCTAAACTTTAACTGGAAATAAATGGGAAATTCTTTCCTCTCATAATCCAGGTCTTATAAAACCTGAAGTACTACATAAACCAATAAAATATTAATTGGATGCATGTTTTAAAAAAATGATTAAGCAAAAATGAAAATTTATTTTTACTATAAATCCTAATGTTATTTTAATATCCAAATGTGTAAAACTGACCTGTATTTTTCTTATAAATATGTATTTATTGTTTAATTGCTCTTTCAAACTAAACAATAATTGAAATATTTTCAATTGCAATTCCATTTAATTTTTATAACATTGGGTTTTTTTCCCTGAATGAAGTTCTGGAGAAGTTCTGTATTTGTCTGTATTGCCTGGACTAGGATAAAATTAGCATTTTTGGGTTATCAAGACACAATTGTTGTTTTTTAGCCAACTTAAAAATAAATATTGTCTTTATGATGTTGTTTCTCTCCAATCCCCCTCAAATCCCACTTCAAATTAAGTTATTGGCCTGCTACACAAATTACTCTATAAATGACGAATGCAGATGAGAAATTCTGGAGAAAAATTTGGACTTTTGCTTACCAAATGTCTCTTTGTTCCTTTGGTGCCTTTGCAGCCATGGTTTTCCATGGATGAGCTGATGTTTGGTGCATTTTAGGTGCAATTAATTTTTTTGTGGCCCATCAGCACTTTCAGGGCAATCTGCAGCTCTGGGGTTCCCTAATTGCCTGTCAGCTTTTGTTGGTGTCTGTCTTGGGTCAGGACTTTATTCCTGGTTTATGGCAAGCACAGGAAAGGGAAAATGAGTCATGTTTTGTTTTCACAGCAGCTTTCATCAAATATAACTAAAGTTCTTTTTTCCCCCTTGTTGGTTTATTGCAATTCTATTTTAAAAAATTCTGTAAACTGCCACCTCCCTGAGCACATATATGTTTGTATATATGATTACACAGACCCAGCCTGGTGTTTCCTGGTGTATCTGCCCCGGGCTTGGCAGATACCACTGGAAAAACCTGAATTACTATAGAAAAAGCCCTTGCTCCCCTCAGAATTCAGGAATCCCTGCAGCAAGTGTTTGCAGGAAGGAGAAAACCGATAGAAGCTCTCAGGCTGTGATCAATGTGCTAATTTCCAGCATGAATGAACTCTCCAGAGTTCTTCCCATGGATGCATATTTATCTCCTGACTAAATCAATATTTGTCCTACAGAAAACTATTGATAGTCTCGAGGTTTTCTTATAATACAATTGTACAGCTTTCAATTGCTCTTTCTCTTCTTGATTTCTTGTCAAACTCAGAATTTCTTTTCATTATTGTTGAATTCATCTGCAAAACTCTCACAATTCAAAAATTATAGGGATATTAAAAGCCCCCAGAATATTTTGCAATCCTCTGCCAAGCATTAGCTACTGAGCCTCCTGAGTTAGTGCATTTCCCACAACACCCCCACCCCCATTGTTTACAAATCGTTTTTCATTATCACTTTTGTGCCTCCATCCATTCTACTGGGAATTGAAACATGCTGTTTATTTGGGGAGATATTGATACGTTTGGACACGTAATTCATGGGTGGCCAGCTCTGCTGCTGCTGCTTTTTGATCAGAACACAAGTGCTCAGCAAATTGCTCTCTTGTCTTCTCGGGCTGGCTGGGAAGAAGAAACCAAACTCAGAGTTCGATCTGCTCTCTCTCAGGAGGCTGCAGCAATAAACCCTGTTGTACCTGGATGCTCCAAAAAAATCATCAATCAGAATAGCTCGGTTCAGCATCATGAATTCCACTTCAAAATGAAAACAAATGGAAATTTGGATGGCAGGTTGTTCCTGGCTTTCTCAGTCCTTCTCAGGCTGTTGGTATGAAGTGTGCAGGGGGAATTGTTTGTGTTCAAACTCATTGGGTCTGAGCTCCAATTGTGCCACAAACTGGCACAGGACAAGGCTCTGGAAATTTAGGAATGTCTGTGATGGGTCAAAGTAAGGACAACTTCATCATCACAACATGCACAGTGAGAAAAGGGAAAAGGGAAAAGGGAAAAGGGAAAAGGGAAAAGGGAAAAGGAAAAAATGGGGACGGAAGGGGAAGGAAAAGGAAAAGGAAAAGGAAAAGGAAAAGGAAAAGGAAAAGGAAAAGGAAAAGGAAAAGGAAAAGGAAAAGGAAAAGGAAAAGGAAAAGGAAAAGGAAAAGGAAAAGGAAAAGGAAAAGGAAAATAGAAATAAAAGGAAAAGGAAAAGGGAAAAGAGGAAGAATGGAATGGAATGGAATGGAATGGAATGGAATGGAATAGAATAGAATAGAATAGAATAGAATAGAATAGAATAGAATAGAATAGAATAGAATAGAATAGAATAGAATAGAATAGAATAGAATAGAATAGAATAGAATCTTCCAATTTAATTGGAAGGGACTGCAACCATGTCTTCTATTTGACTGAGAATTCTGGGCTGCCCCAAAGTCAGAGCACGTCATTGCAAAGCTGTGTCCAAATATCTCTGAGCACTGTCAGGCTTGAGGCATCCACCTCCTCTCTGGGAAACCTCTTCCAGGATTTGGCCACCTCTCAATAAAAAAAAAAAAAATGTTTCCTAACATCAAGCCTCAGCCTGAATTGTCTCCAAAATTCACAAGATGACAAGTTCAAAGAGGAGCATCCCTTCAGAACCCTGCTCTGAATTTAATCCACACCTAAAGAATATCCAATTGCTCTCCTAAAAGATTATGTGAAAGGGCATTCCAGAAATTAAGGGATGACAAAACTGAGCCTGGCTCTGGACTCTGGGCTTTCCCTGGGTGCCAGGGAGCCCTATGAGCTGTTTGATAACTGTGTCTGTCTGTCCTCCCCAACTGAGCACCCTCCTGCAGGGGTCTGTGAGCAGGGGAGACCCAGCACCACAGAACTTCAGTTTTCCAGTCCCAGAGAGGCTCTGAGGGAGGCCTCAGCAGAAATTTTGGGTAGAAATTTGAGGCACTTTTAGCAATTGGTAGGGGAAGACAAATAAAAACAAAACCAGCAAAATTTATCTTCTCAGAGGTAACTCAGAGCACCAGGACAGGCTGTAAAGGCTGAGAACTGCCTTCCCCAATGGGGAACAGCCTCTGTGGGCAGCACTAGAGAACAGGGGCTGATAAATCTTTTAAGGAAGCCAGGAAACAGGGCAAAGCCATGCTAGCAGGAACACACAGCTTGTGAGAGCTGCCCTGCCTTTGCATTCCCACATCCACTGATTCCATTTCTGACCGTGGCAACCTGAGCCCCAACACCCCCTTGAATCAGCACCCTTGAATAAAACTTTTGGTATTTTCTTTGCTTTTGTCCCTGCTTGGTCACTTCCATGGCATTCTTTATCCTGGAAGATGCTGCTTTGGCATTTCATTTTAGATTGCTTTTGTCCCCTGTCTAGAGAGCATCTCACAGTCAACAAGACACAAAGTAGAACAGTGGCTCTCTATTTCTTGGCAGGCTTAGCTGCTGGTTTTATCCTCAATGTCACAGCTGTGGCCTTGCCAAATTAAATGTCATGCATACATCAATATACATGGCATATGAACATGCACATACATGTGGGATTTGTTCAGCTGGAATGGAGTTTTTTTCTTATGAACCACAGAACATGTTTGTGAACACTGATGCACATTTTTTCTGTTGATTCACAGACTCATGGGCTGGTTTGAGTTGGAAGGCATGTTGAAGATTATCCTGTGCCACCTCCTGCCATGGGCAGGGACACCTCCCACTGTCCCAGGTTGCTCCAAGCCTGGCCTTGGACACTGCCAGGGATGCAGGGGCAGCCACAGCTTCTCTGGGCACCCTGTGCCAGGGCCTGCCCACCCTCACAGAGAACAATCATGTGCATACAATTTAAATATAAACATGTGCATACAATTTAAATATAAAATCCTGAATTAGGTAGTCTGGTATGTACAAATTTCTTTTTCCTTTCCTTGTATAAATAACCACAGTAGAGGACAGGACAAATCAGGTGTTTTATATTAGGTAGCAAGAAAACCTGCCAAAGGTTGGTTTTTTCCTTGCTGTTAAACCTTATTAAATAATGTTCTAAATTTCCTGTTATTTTTGGATGTGAATGACCAGTGTGGTTGCCCTTGTACAGATATTTGTAACAGATATCAGGGTTCATGTGACTGGAGAAGGAATGGGAGAGTCTGGGTGTGCAAGTGTCTGAACTGAGAGATATTAAACCTCAGATTAAAACAAAGGACAGATAAGAGTCATCATGAAGTCCTGAATCACGAAAAAAGTTGCATCCGAATCCCCACTTGGAGTTACCAGTTCAAGGAGAGCAGAAGGGATGGGATGGTGACTCTGCAATCAGCAGCACTTCTCTTCTGTGCTCCTGCATTTACTCCAAATCACTCAGCCCCTAATTCTTTGGTGCTTGTGGGTTGCTTTGCTGAGTGAAATCAGCTCTTGTTTAAAATCAAAATGCCTTTTCCTTCTGAGTTCCCACTGAGCCTCCTGACCTGGCTGTTGTGATGCCACATCATGAGAAGTGTGCTCTGTAAAAACAAAAATTCAGAAGCATTGCTCTTAGCCAAGCACACAATTATAACAGGATACTTTATGTCTTTTAGTCAGTGTAATTTGAGCTTTCAGGCCTTTTAGGCTTGTGGGCATTGATGGTCTCTCTGAGAATAAGGCTACAGGTCCTTGGAGGCACCTGGGAGTTGTATTAAATTGGTATCGTTCTAATAGTTTGGTCTAGGTGAGAAATAAATTGAGTTCAAAATGTTCCCTTGTCAGGACACTGCTTCAGAAATAACCTAATCTTGCAATCTCAGCTCTGTTCCAGCTTCTAAAACTTGCTGTAACAGTGGAGTTCACCCAGTTCTGTCATTTAAATGTTGTCATTAGGCTCTGATTGATGAGGAAAGATTCTCAATATGCATTGCTCTTTTTTTCCCTGTTTATTTAAGCTCCATCCAGATCAAAATATCTCTCACTTCACCTCATTTCTCATCACACTTGAAAGGTTTTTGTGTATAATTATTGGCTAGTGAAGATAAGTGGGGTTTTTTGGGGTGTTTTTGGTTTTGTTTTTTGTCCTGCAATTTGTTAGGCTGTTTATCTCTCAGTCAAAAGAAAGCAAGGCCAGAAAATGTAATGAAGTGTTCATCTATCATCCATGGGCTTTGCTTCCTGATAAAGGAGGTTTCATTTGGGTGTTATTTCATTAACATGCACTTCTCTGACAAAGCCAAAGCACCAAGAAAAAGAAAGAGAATCCCTAATCGAGGTTTTCTTGGAGATAATTAACTGAAGGGCTTGTAAGATATGAGCAAGGTTTTGTTATTGGGATAGGAGCTAAAACTCATATTTCCTTCAGCTCAGGATCATTCCACAACAACTGCTCCTGGAGGAAAAGTAATTAAGAACTGCAGTTTTACAATGAACCTTGTCTAATGAACAGAGTTAACATTCCTTTTTTTACTTTTTATAAAATTCTAAATATTATTAGTGTGGTCTACTTGCTAAAATAGTGTTTAGGTGTGATGCTAAAGAATAGAAACCAGATTTTCATTAAGCGAGAAGCAGGAGTGACTTTTTTGACAACACTTGCTTTAACCACTTTCCTTACTTTTAACCACTTTCTTTAAATGATAGAGGAACCTCATCAGTTCCAAACAAGGATTTCTTTTGACAGACCAATCTCTCTTGGAGTATATGGAGACAAGTGGCAGTGCTCCCTCAGCAATGAATTTATTTGTTCAGGGAACAATTCCTTTTCACAACTTGTCCCCACCTGGGAAATCTGTCCTCCAGGGAAGACAGCAGCATACGTTTCCCCAGGATTGCAATCCTTCTCCAGTCAGCCCTCATTCCTCCTAAGAAAAATGCCAATGTTCCCTTTTACCAAGGATAAGTGTTTCAATTCTCTAGCTCTCACTTCATATGAGTTTTTCATTTCAACTTTTGCTTCAATTCATTGCAAAGTTTTGAGGTTTTGAGTGGAGACAAGGAAGAAACTTTTTGGGTTGTTTTGCCAGTTAGAGTCATTTTGATTGAAATGAAGAAATACCAGCAATTTTAGCAATAAAGACTAAAAACAGGAAGGAATCATGTTTTGGACAAGAAAGAGTCCATGTAAAATAGTGTAAAATATGTGGGTCCTAGAAAAATGTGTGCAGTTTTCTCATTGCTATTACTAGCTGTGGTGTCAAAATCTGGGGTTATCTGAGTCAGTCTTTGTTTTTAGGAGAATCAAAAACTGACCCCAAACACTGAGCAGAAATCGTACATACCATGGTGTGCTACCTGCCACAGCACTGGTGGGAGAAGGTCTTCATCAAAGGAAGCATAATCATCTCAAAAATCCCAAATTATCGTAACTGGAACAAACATTGCAATTAACAATTAGAAATGATCCATACAGCAAGGCTGGAATTAGCTTATGTGAAAGATGGAGAATTTTTATCTGGAATTTTTATCTGGAATTAGCTTATGTGAAAGATGAGGAATCCCAGAATCATGGGATGGTTTCAGTTAGAAGGGACATGAAAGCTCATCCTGTTGCCTGTCTCCATGCCTGAAGAAGGTTCTGGGGAGACCTCAGAGCCCCTTCCAATGCCTAAAGGGACTCCAGGAGAGCTGGAGATGACTTGGGACAAGGGATGGAGTTAGAGGACAAGGGGGAATGGCTTCAAACTAAAAGAGAAACTGAGATGGCATTTGAGGAAGAAACTCTTCCCTTTGAGTATGGCCCAGAGAAGCTGTGGCTGCCCCTGGATCCCTGGAAGTGTCCAAGGCCAGGCTGGATGGGGCTTGGAGCCACCTGGCCTTGGAAGAAACAGAGAATCCTAGAAGTCGACACAACTGTGGTATGTAATTTTCACAGAAGCCTTCCCAAAGGTTGAGTGGCTGCTGAAGGTACCCAGATGGGGCTCAGAAAGATGAGTGGCTTCTCAAAAAACTGGCCAATGCATGAGGTTTCCCTTCAAAACCTGATTCTCAGGCTCCTGCTTCCAATCCCTTGCCACATCAGGAGCAAGAGGGTGGTTCATAACTGTTGAAATGCAAATCTTGTTGAAAAGAGCAATAGGAAAGGAGTTTTCAAGGGTGTTGCTGGTGTATTTCCACACCTCTCCTGTCCCACACTATGAAAAGAGGATGCTGCTGCTTCCAGCACCTCAAAGAAACATCCCTAACTACAAAGCACAGGAATTCAAGCCTAGAGGCAAAAGGGTAGAAGTATGCTAAGGATACTATCCTAAAAGCAAGGAGCATAGCTGAGGGGGGAAAAAAAAGATAAAAAGTTGTCGAATTTCTTCTAATGTCTATAGATCCTTTGTTTTTTTACTGCTGTTACCAACTTTCATCTGACTGTGGAGTTTTTCAAGCCTTTGGAGAGCTCCCCCAATCAATCTCTTTGAAATGTGTGTATTTGTGAAATGGCTGCTCTTCCCCACAAGTGATCTGTCAGTGTCTCAGCTGAGCCTTCACTTAACAGAGCCTCAAATAAACTTCCTGCGTGCTGAGAGTCTTTCAAGTTTCAGAGCTCAGGAAGCCTTCATCCCTCCTCATTAGTGCTGCTGGACTCCCTGCTCCTCATGTCCCTCCCTTCCATTAAATTCTCCAGCTGAGCCTTGGATCGCCCTCCTCGCCATGGCTTTTAAAGTGGACAGATTTATTCTATTGATGAATTTATCCTCAAGGCAAATCTGATTTAATTACACCACTGATCATGTGTGAGCAGAGAATATTTTTCTACCTGTTATCCTGAAGTTATCACTTGGACGAGCTTTAATTTCCTTCCAAGTTTTCGTTCCAAGTTTTTCAGGAATTCTCCTCTCTTTAATTCCAACAAATGTAACTCATAAGGAAGAATAAATCTCAAGGAAATAGAGAAAGGTCATTTCTCTGGGATTTTCCAAAGCAGTTTTCTTCCAAGGATGTACAGTTACTGGAAAAAATCTCTAATTTGTCATCAAAGTCATGGTGCAAAAGTTAAAATTAATTAAGCTCTGCTCTGACTTGTTTAAAACCAAGGAAACCTTACTAGTCAAGACAATAGTTTGGAAATTAGAAGGGGATAGTTGAGCTCTCAGAAAGAGGAACCCAGATCTTCAAGAAAGTTCATCTCTCATTTATAGCATCAGGATACAATTAATTAATTCCTAAACAAATCTTTTTCATGTTAAAAAGGTATTTTTTATTCATTGAGCCCTGAACAGATTCTTGTGAAAGTTTGTTTTACAGGTCCTGAGTCTTTCATTGGTGTGTGGGACATTTCTTACCTCAGTGCATGTAAAATAAGCCAGAACATCTACAAACTGAAGAGGTGGTAATGTAAAACAAATTCATTTTCAGTGAAATTTGTTCTTTCAAGGTAGAGAAGTTTTTTATCAGAAAAATAGAACTGACCCATTGGTGGGTCAATGAGATAGAGAAGTTTCAACAAACACTGTTCACTTCTAACATATTCTTAAAAAAACCTTCATATTATTGAATTTCATTTCAAGGCAGTACCATTTGCATTTTTCCATATATTTCATATTGCTGGAATTTTTTCCTGTCATGGCATACTATGCAACCCTGAGCCCCTCAAATTCTTCTTAATGATCTGAAAACTTCAATAAAATGGATCAGTGTGGATGGAGTAAAATGCTGAGGACCTGAATCTGGATAATAGAATTCCAAGTCGTGGGGGTGAAAGAAGTGGAATTGCACTTTATGTTGCAGAAGGCAGAGGTGCATGAGTAGAGCAAAGAGAAACTAGCTGTAATTGATGGAAAAAATTCAAGTGTCAAAAAAAAGTTCTTACTTCCCTCAGACTACAAAAATCTGAATTTTCCACAATTTTTCTATCAATGTAGTCCAGCCTATGGGGCAATATTTGTTTTTTAAACCCCATTATTTACAAATTATTACAGTTCTAAAAATGTTGTTCTTCAAAGTTCATCACACTCCAAGAAAACTCATCTCCACTCTGTTATTACTAAATTAAAGGGATTGAGTCATGTAGAACTTTGTGTGAAAAGATACCTTTAGAAATTAAATTCTTGTTTTCCTAATAATTATTCAAGCATGACATTTTTGTTAAACTCAATCAGTATTTATCAGTTCATGTCATTTTAATGGTGGACAAGATGACAGGAGCTGAATGTTTCATTGTAAAATTATATCATGCTAATTCCTATTTTTATTTAAAGGCATTTTCATACTCAATAATTCTCTCCATTCTTTGTGATTTTGTTTTGTACAAAGGATGGTTGGGGAGGTTTAATTTGTGGGGTTTTTTTTGGGGTTTTTTGGGGGGGGGGTGTTGTTTCATTTGTTTGTTTTTTGGACTGGAAATACAGGAATGCATTGAAGAACTTTTGAAGCAGTGATGATTTCCTGAGATTAAAGAAGGAGTAAAGCTATATTTTCTGACTGGTTTACACTGCACTTCAACAGGGAGCTCTTCTTTTTTAGGACCCTGGTTGTTAGAGGTGAGTCAGCAGCATTGTCTTAATCAGGAAAATTCAATTTGCTCTATAATGGAACTGCTGAATTTTGAGTCCCAAAGATTCAGTTTTTTTCAGATTTGTTATCAGCTGTCTGAAATAGGAGACAAATTAATCTTTCAGTTTATCTCTTCTCTCAAATTTTTAGAGGTGGAAAGGGGAAAGAGAACAGTTGGAAGTGACTTGGGTACCCATCATTGATAAAATAACTGACTAGCTTATTTTTTTCTTTTTCTTTATTTTTCTTATTATAAAAAAAAACCCCGCACAATCACCAAAAGAATTGAAAACATAATTATTAATTTTTGCATTGCAATCTCGTATTTTTTTTTTAATTTTAATGTGACTCTTTGATGTTGATGAAGAGACTCCTATCCTTCAGTGAGATTTTGTCCTTTTTTACCAAGACAAAAGGCTGGTAAAAAGCTTAGTTGCTACATTATCTTACAAAGTCAATTAACAGGATTTAATATATATTCAAGTGATACACTGTGTGTTGTATTTTATTTTTTTATAAATGAAGACATATAGGTAAGATTAAATATATACAATTTATGAACTCAAAGAATGCCAGATTTCATGTGGACTAAAGAAGTTTTCTTATACTTCTTGTGTAGCATGTTGTAGAAATTCAGTCAGGGCTTAGTTTTTAATAATAGTCAAGGTGCCCAAGTTATTTTTTTAAATGGGAAATATTATTAGTTTTACATAGTTTAATGTCAGTTAAAACATAGTTTTACATTAGGGGTTTTTTTTCCTACCTTTTTCCTTGAAAAATTTTCTTACAGTTTCTTTTTTTCTACTTTTTTTCTACTTTTTTCCTTGAAAAATTGTCTTACAGTTGCTTTTCCTGAGGAGCTGACAGAAGATCAGCAAATTGTCCAGGTTGGAGAAATGGACCCAGGCCCAGCTCTCTCCCCTCTCTCCCATTACAGTGGAGTCAACAGCAAGACTAAAACTGGAGCACTTCCAGAGACATTGTCTGATAACCTGTGAACTTCTGGCCATCAAAAATTCCTCGGGGAGACAAGTCCTGAAATGCAGCACTGAATTTCCTGCCAGTTGAAGGCTGATTCACACTCCCTGTCTCCTCTTCTCCTGAGCTTTCTGTCACAGAGGTCAGCCTCTCTACCCTCATTTTTCTGCTGGAAAATAATGAGGCACAGAAGGAGAGACCTGGCTTGTCCAAACGCCCCAGCAGGTGCAGGTGGCTTTGGAGCCTCAGTTCAGAAGGTCCATCACTAACAATTTGTTGCATCCAAGTTACAGAATTTGTGCCACAAGTTTTTTATTTTTATAATCCATCTAACAACAAAAGGAACATGCCTGGAATACAAAGCCAATGATTAATTGCATCCCCCAGTGTGGGCAGCAAAAAAAGGAAGGGATTCTGCCCCTGTGCTCAGGTGAGACCCCACCTGCAGAGCTGCCCCAGCACAGGCAGGAGCTGGAGCTGCTGGAGAGAGCCCAGGGGAGGCACCAGCATGGTCAGAGGGAGGGAGGAAAGGTTGGGAGGGTTGGGATTTTGCAGCCTGGAGCAGCTTTGGGGTGACCTCACTGTGGTCTTGCAGTGCCTGAAGGAATTGAAAAGAAACATGGAGAGAGACTGCTTATTAGGGATAGAGTGACAGGACACAGGGAATGGCTTCCCACTTCCAGAGAGTGGGTTTTGGCGGAATATTGGGAAGGAATTGTTCCCTGTGAGGGTGGGCAGGCCCTGGCACAGGGTGCCCAGAGAAGCTGTGGCTGCCCCTGGATCCCTGGCAGTGTCCAAGGTCAGGCTGGATGGAGCTTGGAGCACCCTGGGCTGGTGGAAGGTGTCCCTGTCCGTGGCAGGGAGTGGCATTGGATGGGCTTTAAGGTCCCTCCAACCCAAACCATTGTATGATTCCTTGATTTTATGAGTTGCTTGTCAAAAGTCTTAGAAGCCTAATCAGAGCATTACTATGAGGAAAGTTACAGCAATGCTAAAAGTGCATTTTAAATGCTATGTGCATACACAGACTTCCTCAAAATCTTCTGATGATGTCCTATCTTTCCACTGCTCATAGGGGACTTGCTCTCAGTGGCTTCAGACTTTAGTGCTTGTGCCACCCTGAGGCCCTTGCCAGGGGAAGCCTGTTGTTCACAGCTTCTTGCCCTTTGTTATAATATTCTTTGCAGTCATTTTGATGTTGTTGCTAACCTGCTGTTACACTTGTCAACATTATTTTATCTTTTTTGTCCTATGTCTAAGTCTGTCTTGCATTTGGATTGTATCTACAGAGTGAGTTTCATCCCAAAATTGAATTGCTCATTTCTGCCCTCAGCTATCATCCTTTGTCTGGAGTTTCCAGGCCCCTCACACACATTATCTTTTATGCTAAATGTTTCTATAAATGCATAAATAAAGGAGGGCCAAGAGGAGTCTCAATCTCTTCCTGGATGTGGGGAGGACACTGACACAAAAGGTGAGGAAAAGGCCGAAGTGTTTTATGCCTTCTTTGCCTCAGTGTTCAACAGCAAGGTCAGGCTGGAGTCCCACTCCTGAAGGGATTTAAGAGCCACGTGAATGTGGCACTGGGGGCACGGGTTAGTGCTGGCCTTGATCAGTGATGAGTTAACAGCTGGACTTGATGGTCTTGAAGGTCTTTTCCTGTGGGAATCCAGGGCATCCCTCTGGCTGCCCTGGCAGGCCTGGGACCCTGGCAGGGGGTCAGGAACCCCCCTGGACAGAGCCCCCAGAGACACTGTCTGTGATCTCTGTCCATGGAAAAGAGTTTTCAATCTTACAGGATGAATTAAAACCTCTGAGTGTTTGATATAAGTAATAATTAAGTGTGGCACGGGTTGTGAAAAAGTAAAATTTTAGGATTCTAGATAAGGGGTTCAAAGGGGACAAGATGGAGGAAATTGGGTGTGTCTTGTCCTTTTTCTCCTTCTTCATGCCCTCCATGTTTCACTGTAGTGTTGGCATTTTTCTGTTGGTTTAGGCTGGGGACACACTGTTCAACGTAGGTGACAGATATTGGCACATTATTGTAAATCCAGCACAGGTAGTTTCTGGTATATAATGTTTGTAACATCCCACTGGGGGCAGAGCCCCACACGCTGCCCTGCAGGACAGAGCTGCGGCAGGGCAGCAGAACATGTTAGAGATAAACAGAATAAACAACCTTGAAACCAGCACAGACGAATTATGGCTTCTGCTTTGGCAGTGGGGCAGAAAGACAGAGACTTTCTACAATCTCGGAATCATCAATACCACAGATTCCGACATTTTCCCACCCGAATGATTCCATGATTCTACTCTGGGTCACAGGTGACACAGCCCATGCAGAATAAATTCTTGTTTTTGGTAACTGAAGTTGCACTAACACAGCAAATGTCACAGCAGCCAGTGAATCCAGATAATGGCAATGCAGGCAGTGCTCACCTGGTGGTTACAGGATTGCTGTCACAGCCAAACAAGCCCAAACAAATCTGCAGGAAGCTCCCTCAGGACAGGCTGCAAGGACCTGCAAGAACACATTTACTGCTGTGCACCACTGCCACCACGCCCTGCTCCGTGCAGCTCACCTGGCATGGGGAAAAGGAGGCTTCCCTTGTCACCTGGGGCAGAGCCAGGGACACAGGTGCCCAGCACAGGCTGCCAGTGCAGCGAGGGAGGAAAGGGATCAGCAGGGACAGCAGGCAGTGGTGCTGGCGGTGCCATCACTTGATGACAGCCCTCAGCACTGGGAACACGTGTGGCACTAATGGGAGCCACAGTGGCAGCTGAAGTAGTTCAGTGTCACTCTCATCTTGGACAGCCAGCTCTTAAATGACAAGGGTACAATTACAACATTGCCAGCGCGGTCCCAGGTCAGTGTGGTCCCCATTTTGACCTCTGCAGCATTCACAGAACTCACTCAGTTATACTCCTTTATCTCTAAAAATATTACATTTCCTCCAGATAATTTTTAAAGATCTGACTTCTGTGGTGTTTATTTCAGAACTTATATCTGACTGCAGGTTATGAGTAAAAAGGCTTATTTAATCATGATGTAGTTTTGTGCAGTCTCATACCAATATAAGGTGATGTCATTCACATAGCTCATAAATAAAAGGTTTCTGATATTTGCCTGAATAATTCATAGCCAAAGAAAATATTTTTCTGGTGTTTTAGATCACTGGATTATTAATTTTGAGAAAAGATGTCTCAATTCTGAAAAGATTTCTAATTCAGTTTGGGTTACACATATATCAATATTTCACATATATCTATATTATATATATATGCAATGACATGAAGCTGTCAGGAGAGGTTTTGCTGGACATCAGGAAAAGGTTCTTCCCCTAAAGGGTGGTTGGGCATTGAACAGGCTCCCCAGGGAATAGTCATTGCTTTGAAAACCCCAAAGATATTTGCTTTGCTTCTCCCCATCTAACTGTCTTCATGGCCAGGGGGAATCTGCTGAGTAGCTCTGAATCAACACTTCATAATGAAAAAGGAGGTTTGGATTGAACATGTTGCTAAATATTCAGCCATAAAAGAGTATCCTTAAGGCAAGAATGAAATTTCTGAAATTTCTGATTTAAAACCTGACAGACATGTCCTGGTTTCCCACACCACACCATGCAAGGCAGCAGTAGTCCAGGACCTGCCCCTTTAAAGTATTTTTCCATCTTTTTTCTGCCAACCAGATTTCCTGCCCCCCTTCCTGATCAGTGAACTATCAGTTTATTGGGGTAGGGAAGAAGGGCTCTGTTGAAAGATGTTTTTTTCTGAAAGGTTTTCAGATTCAGCATGAAAAAGGTCTTCAAATACCAAAATGTTGCTGAGGAGAGAATGTTTTCTTTCCCAGCTTTCTCTCCTTTTTCATCTTGTTCTTCACTCTACATGCGAGTTTTATTTGCCTTCAGTTCAATTTTCTCTAAGCCTCACTCTCCATTTGGTGCCCTAAATACAATTAAATTGCAATATCCTAAGTGTGAAAAGGAATAAAGTGATAGAAATGAGATAAAATACACACCTTCAGAACTTTCTCTTCTCTGACTGACTCTGCTTTTCCTTCCCCAGTGATAGTAAGACACTTTCAAATTTATTTTCCAAGTTTTGAAAGCACTGTATATCAGGCTCACTGAACTGCTGACTCCTCTAGTTTCTTTAATAGAAAAGGAAACTTTCAAAGACACCCAGCCATCCACAGAGGGTGGGGAAAGAAAGCAGAGGTTAGAAAAGCAGTTTAAATAAATCTAAAATAATAAAACAAGTAAGATAATATTAAGGAAAGAGGAAAGAGTGGGAGAAGAATTATTCCAGCTCTTCTCCCTGGAGGAAGCTGGTAGCAGAGTAGAAATAATCTATGATAGTGCTTTCACATTTTTAATGAAATGTAAAAGTAGAAAAATAAGTCATAAAAAATAATTAGACGTGTAGAAAACACAACCTGCCAGGAGAAATTAAGAGACAAGGTAGCCTAGAGAAGAGAAAACTAAAGGAAGATGTGGGGACAGACAGCAAACACGCAGCAAGCTGCAGAAATCAGGAAAAAAAATGTATTTTCTGAGGTGAATTAGCCAAGAGTAATGGGCTTAATCTGCAGCCAGGGATAACTATGTCAGGACAAGGAAACATTGGTGAAGACATTATGAAGACAGCATCCTTGGTGTTTATTTCTCTTAAAGTACTGAATTTCAGCCTAGTGAAGTCTCTGTCAGCCTTATTTTCTGTGATGCTCTCAACAAGGACGTTAAATGTGTTTATAACACAAAATGTTCCAGCTGAATCAGATTTGAGGGACCTTCTTTTCTTAAATATTTCTTTCCAAACCTGGTTTGCCTAAGACTACATTTTTCTTCCTAAAACCTCTGAAACCAGCCTCTGTCTAGTTTTGCTCTGGAGTGAGCTTGGATGCTGCCCAAAGCTGTTTAAATATCTCCAGTGGACACTCAAAGCCCTGTCAGCTAATTTGAGTTTCTCTCTTTCCATATTGATGCACTCCAGAATAATCAGTGCTGCTGGGGTGGCATTACACCAGGAGAGAGAAGGGAAATTTCCTCACCCCAGGTTTTAGCAAAAAGCTTTTTGTTTTTTGAACAGTTTAGTGAGCATGTTAACAGCTGCTCAAGAAATATAAAATGTGTTTTTGTTCAAAAATCCCACCTAGGGCAAGGCTGAGAGGATGGTGTTATTCCACAGGACCACGGTTAATAATGTGATATTTCTCTGGTGTAGGTTTAGCTTTGGCTTTTGCATAATGTTGTGTGCTGCATAAATGAAAGTTGTGGCCCAAATGCACAATTTTATGTCTATTTCAGAACAAGTAGAAGTTTTTTAATCACTGTGCAATAACCCATTTAAAGCATGACAGGATATACCCACAGCTGACACATGGAAATATGAGACCTTATTTGAGGATATCAGTTTTTTAATACTTCTGAATTTAATTCTGAAAAACATCTTGGGCTTGGCTGAGGAAGTGAAAAAAAAGAACTTTCTGTAAATAAAGAAATGTCAGGAAAAATATGTATCTGTAAGGAGACTTAACAATTTATAAATTTTCCATGGAATATTTTACTTCCCTTATCATCAGTCTCACAGTGGAAGCTGCACTAACAGTGAATATCAAATAATTTTTTTTTTTCACCAATGTCTTCCTGTTGGGCATAATTCTCAGCTTGAATAAAAACAAAACAAGAAAGAAAACCTTATAGTTCAAAAAGAGTCCCAGAGATTCATTAGGATCACATTCATTGTACTGCCACCTTTCCAAGTTTGCTGGTTGAGCTCTGGAGAACGTCTCCAACCCTGCATGGCTTCCTGAGCATTCCAAAGGCTCAGTGAACTTCCTTCATGGAATCACAGAGCATCCCCAGCTGGGAGGGACCCACCAGGATCATCCAGTCCAGCCCTGGCCCTGCCCACACACCCCAACAATCCCACCCTGTGCATCCCTGGGAGCATTATCCAAACCCTCCTGGAGCTCTGGCAGCCTTGGGGCCGTGCCCGTTCCCTGAACCTTTCAATGTGAAATCACACAGAATATTTGGGTGGTGCCCAGAAATCAGCCTGATTTTTGTATCTCAACCATAACTTGGTTTCCTGGGGGTTCGTTGGGGTTTACCTTCCATTTATTTCCTATTTGACCTGCTGGAAGTGCAGCATCTCCCTGATGTGTTCTGAGGCACCTGCAATGTTTTGCTGCCAAATGCTTAAAGTGCCGCTTGCTCAGAGCAGAAGCCTACAGTGAATTATAGCTTTATAGAGGGCTGGGATCCACTTTATCAATACTCCATTTCTCCCCACAGAAGAGAGCTGTTTAATGCTAATTCAATATTTAACCAGATGATCCTTTCATTTTATTTTAAAAGGGACATTTGCCCTGATAACAAAGTTCATTCCTGTTGCTTCCCCAGGCTGAGCTAAGTGTGCTTTACCCAGAGTCATTCCAAAACACTTGAGTTAAATTTAGCCTTGTAAATTAAATATGGCCATCTCCTGAATTAAAGCCACAGAATCCTTTGTGTCGGTGCTAAATCTGTGCCCCACTCTCCAAATCCAGCTGAAGAGCCAGTGGGTCATGGTCTCAGTGCTGATTGCAAGGCTGGGGACAGTCCTTGAGGACATCGGACAGATCCATCCCAGGGCCAGAGGACTGAACACTGCAGACAGCCCCATTCAGTCAGGATCAGCATTTCCTCTCTCCTTTTTTTTGTGGATTAAATAGTAATGAATGCCACCTAATGTATTTATTAATGCTTTAAAGTCTTTAAAATTCTCTCCTTTATTTCATGGCTAAACTCATTTATTCTTGGTCATCCTTCATGCAGCAGGAGCAAGGCTTTCTGTCTCTGTTAGGATTAGCTCTTAGGGAAGTGCTGGAGGTGGCAGAAATTTTGGACTCTCATTATATCTGAACAAATCCTTGAAAGTTAACAGGGAAAGGTACATGGCTTCCTCTCTACCTGTCTCTCTACCATAAAAAAAAATTAAATTCCAATTGCATTTTCAACCACTCTCAGAGATAAATAAAATACTATTTTTTGTCTTCACATGATGGCTCTTTTTTTGAGATACATGTTAGGTGCAGCTACAATTCCTGGCAGAAACAGAGGGATTCAAACAAAACCCTTTTTTCCATTTGTTGTATTTGCTGCAAACACGGACTGCTGTGGTGCTAATTAGTATTTACATCAATGAAAATCAAATTGGATTCTAAGATCATATCAGTCAATGAAGATTTATTTAACTTGAGGAGTTCTGGCTTGGTATCAGAAGGCATTAATCATTTATGATTCCTCATGGGTTGAAGGATGTGCCTCCCACTGCTGCATTGCAGCATGGACAGCCAGAACTGATTCACACTCAGAATAAATACACATAGTTGGCTTTATTTAGCAAACTGATTCTGATTTCTGACCCTTTTTTACAACAGACCAACACAGTTTTCTCTGTTAATGGATAGTAAAGTGACATCCTCAGGTGTTACAGAGTGACACTGACAATATTTCATAGCTTTCAATGCCCCCTTAGAACCAGAATATTTTCCAGAGGGCACTAATAGGTAGCTGATGGAATTTTTTACCTGTCAAAATGTTCTTTTCCTCTTCTCCTCCATGTTGTGTTTTGTTTTTTTTTTTTTTTTTCCTTGGGAATTAATTTATGAGTAATGCTCTATGACACGGAACTTTCCACTAACCACACCAAGGCAGGAAAAGGAATTGTCTTGGTGTCTCCACCAGACTTTGCAGCTGAGGAAATGGAAACTCATTTCCTGCTGAATGTTCATAGCAGAGGGAAAATGATGCAGAGAGAAAACATGAAGTGAAGGCAGAGCAACACCTGAGCAATAGCTCCTCTGTGTAATTGTCCATTTTACATTCATAAGAAAGTTGTATTTTTTCCCTCTCTCTCCTGCTGCCTTTTAAGAGTTTTCTGATGCTAATGCTAAAATCTTTCTCATCTTTTATTGATCATCTCACAGCCATAGCTTTTCTCATTAGGCACCCAAAATCCTGCTATAAACCCAGCACATTCCAGTAAAAATGCACATATATTTCATGGCTTTCCCTGGCACACACTCCGCCGATCCCTCAGTGAACATTGTGCAAGAGTTTTTCTTTCAGAACTCTTTGACCCCTTAAAGACCTGAAATAACATCAATAACTTCAAAATTAAACAAGATTTCATATAATTATAAAATAAATCATAGGATGGTTTGGGTTGGAAGGGACCTTAAAGCCCATCCACTTCCACCCCTGCCATGGGCAGGGATAACTTCCACCAGCCCAGGGTGTTCTAAGCCCCATCCAGCCTGGCCTTGGACACTTCCAGGGATGCAGGGGCAGCCACAGCTTCTCTGGGCACCTCTGCCAGGGCCTGCCCATCCTCACAGGGAACAATTCCTTCCCAAAATCCCACCTAACCCTGCCCTCTGGCAGTGGGAAGCCATTCCCTGTGTCCTGTCACTCCATCCCTTGGAAATTGTCTCTCTCCCCATTTCCTGTCAGCTCCTTCCACGCCACAATGAGATCACCCCAAAGCTCCTCCTCTCCAGGTGAACAATCCCAACTCTCCCATCCTCTCCTCCCAGCAGAGCTGCTCCCTCCCTCTGACCATGCTGGTGCCTCCCCTGGGCTCTCTCCAGCAGCTCCAGCTCCTGCCTGTGCTGGGGCAGCTCTGCAGGTGGGGTCTCACCTGAGCACAGGGGCAGAATCCCATCCCAAATCCCATCTTCTCTCTTTCCTTACTGACCCTTGTGGTGAATGTTGGTGTTTCACACCCAATAGTCCCATCCACACATCCTCCAAATAGCACTTGGAGCATTGTCTGAAATAAATTAGTGGAAAAATCTGCCTGGAATTGCACAGCCACAGAGAAACCTCCCTCTAAACAGGGGGGTGAATTCAGTCACCACTGCTGGTCCTATCCAGCTGTTTCCCTGCCCTTCCACGTGAAATCCTTCCTCCTCTAACTGCCAGCTTGGATGATGTTGCAATCATTGTGGCAAATAAAGAATGAAAACCCCAATTTTGAGCTGTCTGCACCAAAACAGACAGAGGCAGGAGTTAGAGAAGGCCTCTGGTCGCATGGCTCTGAATAAGGCACAGCCTGGCACCCACTGGCACCCAAACCTTGGATGGCAGGACACACAATCCTTCTGGGAAATCTTATGGCAACAAGCTCATCTTGTGTATGCTGGTGTTACTCCACTCCATCCACTTGGCTTGTGACACTCACAGTGCTCAAAAAGAAAATGCCAGGTTAAAATTTGGTAAAAAACACAATTGAAATAAAATCTTCTTTCTATTTCTCACTGCAAACTTCTGCTTTTTATAAGAATCATTCCTGAATGCTCTGTTTCAAATCTTGTAACTCCACAGTTCGGATTTGTGCCACTCACAGCTCTTTACACCTTCTCCCAGTTTTTCTCTACCTGTTTGGAATTTTAATAGGAAGTTCTATTAGAAGATCATAACTTAATGAACCTGGAGGTTAAAGGATATTGGTGTGCTGCCTCAAAAGCAGTATTTTAATGAAATTATGTTGCACCATTGGGATTGGCATCCTCTGCAGACTTGCTATTTAAATTAGCAGGAGTATTTTGAAGGTTCACTGAAAAGGTTTAATTGACAGGGCCTATGAATACACAATTTTCCAAAGGCTTAGCATTCCTTAATTTGTGCTTATCAAGGCTTTAGATTAAGGAAGGTTGGTAATTGTATTTGCTGGAGTTCCTGTTAATGCTTCCACCTGAAGTAAGGGGTGTAGAGGAAATGCCATATGGATGAAATCCACTTTCTCCTTATTATTAGAGCCTTTGGCTGGTTATGATGCAAACAGCTTAATAAATACACATCATGGGAATGGTCTGGCTGAGTCTCTTGGCCGGGCACAAGGACTGTGTTGGTTTGAGAGCTGTCACAGCTGTTGCTATACAAACTGGAAAAATCCTGATGTTTCCCCTCCAGCAGCCAGTCACACCAAATCCCAGCAACATGCATTCACTTGGCCTGTGAAAAAAGCCATGCAGGAGACCTCAAATACCTGCTGGAATTCCTGCTGGGATGTCTGGCTGCACAATACACAGCTGAATAAGTATATTTGATGTCAAGTTTTGTAGCTCAAATTTTTGGAACTTTGGAAATTTTTGGCCTGTTGGAACAAGTCCAGATGAAGCCACAGAGTTTATCCAAGGGCTGGAGCTCCTCTGCTCTGGAGCCAGGCTGGGAGAGCTGGGGGAGCTCACCTGGAGAAGAGGAGGCTCCAGAGAGACCTCAGAGCCCCTTCCAGTGCCTAAAGGGGCTCCAGGAGAGCTGGAGAGGGACTTGGGACAAGGGATGGAGGGACAGGACACAGGGAATGGCTTCCCATTGGCAGAGGGCAGGGTTAGATGGCATACTGGGGAGAAATCCTTCCCTGTGAGGGTGGGCAGGTCCTGGCACAGGGTGCCCAGAGAAGCTGTGGCTGCCCCTGGATCCCTGGAAGTGCCCAAGGCCAGGTTGGACAGGGTTTGGAACACCCTGGGCTGGTGGAAGGTGTCCCTGCCCGTGGCAGGGGTGGCACCAAATGGGCTTTAAGGTCCCTTCCAACCCAGACCATTCCATGATTCTGTCTCTCCAAAGAAAAGCTCACCCCAGAAGGAGCTGCTCCTCCCTACCCTCAACCATAGAAAGCAGAGATACCAAACCATGAGGGTATTTTTCTTCCCCCAGACATTGTGAGAAATTTTTTGAAGCCCACTGAGTTCTGTAAGAGAAATAATTTTAAGAAGAGAGGAGAGTTTGAATAGCTCATTCATCAACACTCTAATGAAGCCTCTACCCTTATTTTATGTAGAAGAGCCTCTGTCCATAGCAATTATAACTGAGGTGTCTGCCTTTGGTAAGTGATTGTTCTGGATATCAGCTGGCAGGTAGGAGGAAGTGGAGGAATATGAGTGGGACATAATACCTGTGTCCAAAAAGGCTTTGAGATTTAAAAATATTCCTTTGGACTGGTGCTTGGGTGATTTTTGTGTTGGTTTTTTGTTTGTTTGTTTGTTTGTTTTTTTGGATTTTCTTTTTTTTTTTTTTTTTTTTTTACATACAAAATAACACCCTGTTGACTGTCCACTTGAACATAAAGGGACCATAAAGGCAAGGGAAAGCTTTATGTCTACCTGGGCACAGGGCAGCTGAGAATTCCCTGTCTGGACAAGTATCCCATATCTCAGACTGCACCTGAGGATTTCTCTCTCATGTATTTCTATCCTTGCACAGTGCTGCTCTTACTCATGCAGAAGTAAATCTTCCTTTCCTTTTCTTCCCAGACTGCCTCTCCTCAGCAGTACATTCCTTACTCTTGTGGGGAATCTGAGGGATTTACCTGGGTGTTTGAGCCTTTTAGGGTTTGAACACTGCTTGAAAAAAACTGAAGGGACAGGTTTGTTGTGTATTAACCCCCTGCTTTGTCTCCAGGATGGCCTCAATCTGTGCAGGACTGAGATTAAATAGATGCAGCCTTGAAGGGCATTTTGTGTACGCAAGAATAATCTCCCAGTGTGGTTTTTGTGGGCCCAAAATTCCCATGAGCAGCTGACTTCCCACTCTAATCTGGGAGCAAGGACTGAACCAAGGCAAGGTTTGGTTGAGGAAGCAGTGAAGAATCATAATCCACACAATATCCTAAAGGATGATTTTTTTTTTTTTTTGTGGGGTTTTGCTCATATTTGCAGTGTCAGAGGTTACTGCAAATGGTGAGAGCCCAGGGCATGTGGCTTTTATACAGAAGGAATATTGCAGGTCCAAGTCAAGGCTTTGAAAGAATGAAGAATTAGTAAGTTTAAGAGAAAACAACTCAGTTTTGAAGATGTTGCTGAGAATGGTGTCAGCTTTCCTCTATAATAATACAGCATTTTGTTAAAGAGCCCTTGTAATGTGTTTAAAATGCTTCTCCTGTTGGGCAACAAAGTATTGAACTGGAAAATCTATAAGTGTCCAAGCCAGTCATGCTTGGGTATGATCTATTGATACTGTCTCAAATCTTCAGCCTATTTGCATCATTTGTAGATATAAAATATTTCTTTTTGAATATTGAGTGCCTGTTGGTGTGTACAGCCCTCATTTCATGAACTACAGCAAAATTGGGTCTCGGTTCATCTATTTCAGATATTCCTGTCTAGACAAATGAACTCTCTGCCTAAATTTATCACTCAGGGGTAATGAACCATGGAAGTTTTCATTATAGTGGCAATGAATGCAAGCTCAAGGAAAAAAAAATAAACAAATAAAAAAACCTGGAAACAGCTGAACTTCCAGATGCACTTATGGAGCAAAACACTTATGAGGAGATAGCAGAAAGTTTTTACAGGAGTTTCTGACACAACATGTTCTGGGATACAAGTAGTTTATTATGGAATGTCAGGGGGCTCCTGCCTCCTGCTTGTTCTGCAGATGGCTGAGGAAAAGCACATAGATAAATGAGGAAGTCAACTGATCAAGGGTTCTTTGTCTTGTGGGAAAAAACTGGCACCTTCTGGTCTCTAAAATGTCAGGATTTTCATAGGGAAAAGTGGCCCTTCACAAACTGTCATCAGTGAGGCCAGGTCTTCTTCTTCCTTAATTAATTAATCTTGGATGCAAGGAGTCTTCAGCCAGTATTTCACCAAGCATTCTCCTAAGCTTATGGATTCACTGACTAAAAACACAACTTTAGAAATGTGAATCTCCTATATTTGGAATATAAAATAATGGCAGTGAAAGCCCCAGCTTTAAATATAGTGTGTAAAATTCATTCTAATTTCAGATTAGGCTGAAGTCGTAGCCTCACCCCCTTGAGGGGACCTAGCTGGACAACCTAATGATGAAAGGGGTGCACAGAAAAGATGCAAATATAAATCATTAATGTTCAGATTAATATGTTGACAATGTGATTTCTGTGATCTCTGAGGCTCACCTCAGAAAATCATTCATTCCATGATGATGATTAGCTACTACTTGTGGTTTGTAGTACAGATTTCACCTCTCCCAAGAGAAGGAGCTCAGGTTGAATGACTTGGGATTTCTGTCATTTCAGTGCACTATGAAAGCTCTCTTCAAATTCACAATTCCAATCCCTTCCCAGTCATGTCCATTGGCTTTCCCACACTGCTTGTACAAGGAAAATTGCTGCACATTCCTTGTCTGTTTAATCTTTGTTACAAGAGCTTTTTCCAGCCTCATGCTGATGCCTCACCCCTCTAATCTAGAATGACTTTCCACCATTTCCCAAATAAAACTGAGGTAGAGAATGAAGCCAAAGTGCCTTGGGAGTCCCAGAGGCTGATTCTTCAGGGACCTCATTGGATTTAATTAACTTGTACAACTGACAATACCTTGAGATCATCTTATATAAGAATTTGGCTGTGCTCTTCCACATGAGTACTAAACACCAATGGAGTGGGTCTGGAATTCTCACTTACCAGCTATTAACAGGCAGACAAAGGAAAGGGACAATTAATTTGCATTTTCTCCAGGTCTTGGTTGTTCTCTCTTGTCTCCCAGGAAGGGCAATTTTCTAATCGCTTCCCTACAGCTGCCTTGACATTTTTATTTTTATATTTAGAAAGAAAAGGTCAAACCTTCCAACCACCAGTTGGTTTAACACCGTGGAGGGCAAGGTGAATGCCTTCCTAAATTAGCTCAGCACAAAGGAAGCTGCTGTTCAGCACTTATTTCCCACTGGCAGGTATTAGTATTCCTGAGGGAAATATGTACAACGTGAAGGAGCGTGTGTGTGGATTAAAAACATTTAATCCACCCAAACTGAAAAAATAAGACTCAAACTTAAAAAGACAAGCTGTTTAAAAAAAAATTGTATAAATGAACAAACAAAACAGTGTAAATTAAGACCTTGGAAATTTATTTTTGTCTTGGAGTAAAGCAAGCTTATTCACACAATAATTATTATTCTTGTTGCATCCACCAGAGAAGTCTCCATTAAAATCTAAATTCAAGTTCTCATCAGTGGAAGAACACTGAATATGACACTTCTCAAAGGAGTTACTCTAAAAAAAGGAAGAAACTGATGTGGTGGAGAAGTGGATATAAGAGGAGAGTCTTCCAAGATTTTGAAGATGAAGAAATTACAGAAAATTATAATGATTTCCTATGGGGACTGCAGAATGCACAACGCTCTATCCATGCTGTTTTGAAGATATTAAATAAATATAGTACATCTGCTCCAGAGCATCGGGATAATCTGTCACAGTGGGAAGTTCCAGGATGATTATGTACATTTAGCTCTTCTTCTGCACATTCCAATTCCTCCCCTTCATTATTTTGCACACCAGAAAATCTGCCATTAGGAAATGAGCAAAATCAATACTTTACTCAATCCACTAAAGAATCCTAGAAATGCAGAGTAATATCCCAGGACTGCTGGGGTTGGGAAAGTCCTTCCAGACCATTGAGTCAAATCCCCACCTTGTCCCCTGCCCAGAGCACTGAGTGCCACATCCAGGTGCTCCTTGGACACCTCCAGGGGTGGGGATTCCAACACCTCCCTGGGCAGCCCCTGACAATATTTAACAACCCTTTCCATCATGAAATTCTTCCTGGTGTCCAGCCTGAGCCTCCTCTGGTGTAACTTGAGGTCATTTCTTCTTGTCCTGTTGAGAGAAATGGGAAGAATTCTTTGACTGTTTCCCATGGCCTATTGCAAGGCGACTGAAAATTTGAGGGGTTTAAGATTTGTGTTTGTTCCCAAACAATTCAGCTATGTATGAGTTCATCCAAGTCTGAGGGAGGAAATTCCTTCTCACCTTTTCCAGTGCTGGAATCATTCACTAGCAGTGTATGAGGGAGGAGTTGTACCAGGCATGCTTAGCGAATATAAACTAAAAGGCAAATGATTACCAGGTTTTATGGAAATCTGCTGTGGTTCCGTGCTGTCATATTGTTTATGATGCTTTCATCTGACACAGATCCCTATTGTCCATATGGGAATCATTAGAAAGAATTGCTGCTCCTCCATTTGGTTCAGAGGAGTCATGTATTGCCTGTGCACATAAGGAATCAGCTCATGCAGGAGAAGGAGAGAGAGGGAGAGAGAAACATCTCCCAAGAAACAAACTCCTGTCTCTTTTTTTGGTGCACTAAGTGAAATAAAAGAAGAAAAGGAAAAGGGGGGGGGGGGAAGGCCTATAAATATTTCCCTCACTTACATGGCACACTAAAATCAAGGATTTCAAAACTTCCATTATCACAGGCAGAAGCTTATTATTAATGTGTTTTTCTTTTTCAGAGCTTCTTCCCTGAAATAGAATTCCAAGCCCATGCTGCGACTGTGCAATATTGTTCACTGCAAGCAACTATTTTGTTCTGCCTCAGAGGCAATACATTTTTACATTTAATTTTGCTGTGGGTATATACAACACTTGTTTATGTCCTTAAAATGTCTTTAAAAGAGATTTATTTCAATGCTTCTCTGGCAAATCCAGCTATGAAGGTTTAATTCTCTCCCTCACTCAGTGAGGCAGCACTGATATTTCATTTTGGTGGCTCATATGTCTGTGAGGTAACACTGGACATATGTAATCATATACGTGAAGACAGATGCATAGATTTGTTTCATGTTCTCAGTGGAGCTTTAATTACAGAATTTTACTCCAAGTTTTATTACCAGCTTCACGTCTCTGTTTAGCCTCAAGTGCTGCTACTGAATCTCCATCTACAGTAAATTATGTTCATGTAAATAAATGCTGTTTCTCTGAGAAAAACACCAGTAAATGGCACATGAAAGATTTTCATTTGACCTGGTGCTGCTCCTTTGGGAATGAGCATAACCTGAAATTTAACATGGGTGTGTGGGTGTGATTGCTGTCTGTCTGTGCTCCTGTACTCCCATTTAATATGGATGGGAAGGAAGCAGGAGCAGGGTTTATTCCAATGTTCACTATGAACAATAGAAGAAGACAAGCCTGCATTAGTTTATCAGTTTACAGCATGAGTTATTTTATTCTATTTATGTTTATTATAACATTTTAAAAAAATTCAGGAGAAAAAATGCCAATGTCGTTAGTATTTCTCAGTATTGTTCTGCTTGTTGCTCCAGCCTTTCAAACCTTGGTCCATTGATTTCACATATTGGAATTTTAGACATGTGACAAGGGAAATTTTCTTCTCACCTTCTCAGGAAATCATTGTCCTTTCCAAAAGCTCAATCACACTTTATTCCAAACACACTGTGACTGAAACCAAGGCATCACCTTCAAGCAGAAAGTTGTGTGTTAATGGCCCTGTTTGTTTAAGCATAGGAAAATGTTTGCTTTAATCAGCAGTCTAATTAAACCTGATTGTTTTAACCTATGTATAATCTGTGCCGTTGCTTAATAGTCAGGCAAAGAGCATGAAAAAATTGGTATAAAATATTGTCAAGCACTTATGTAAATGTCTGCTGGATATTCTTTGTCTTTCAGGGTGAATGGATAAGAAACAGGACTTCCAGAAATTTAATGAGACTTGAAGGTGGGACACAAAAAATAGAAAACTTTTGTGCTGATTAACAGCAAAAAATGTTCTTCCTTCAGTGGGTTTCCATTTCGGACAGAGACCATCTGCTAGTGAAACTCTCAATAAAGGCAAGTTTTGCTTGGATAGTTCCATTATCAAAGATAAACCCCTGTAGCTGAAACTGCACATTTTAATTTTCCATTACTAGATTGCATCTCCAGATACTGTCAGACCCAAGCGACTGCCATTTAATAAAACAAATAAATACAATTCCAATGAAAATTGAGATAATCGTCATTTCAGCCTTAAACCTACATTTATGCTGATATGGCCATGCACTTGTTTTCTTTGTCTTTTTCTAAGCAAGCACATTTCTCTAATTCTAGAGATATTGCAACCTGCAAACTGGAATTACTTTTCTATCAAAACTGTTCCCCATCAGTGGATAGAATATATTTGTCTCAGAGAAGTGCAGCCTTCAGCCTACACCAAACCTCGAGTTGAATTGTGCCATTAGAAACTGATTTGAAATGGTTCTCCATGAGTAATTGTTATTTTAGGAGCTGTCAATACAACTTGTTTTCAAATTCAATTTTTTTACACTCTCCTAAATGCTTGTTAATTCATAAAACTGCTATGAAAGATTGCTGTTCTCCTTGTTGAAGGAACAAATTATTACTAAACTTTTCATAAGTGCATTATGTCCAAATTTTAAATAAAATTTCTCTTTTCTTGGAGGAAACTATGAAAGCAGGAAAAAATCTGTATCTATGTAGAATTGCTCTCTGAAACCTGAGTCAAACTGGCCCCTTCATATTTCACCTGTTAAATTTCTGATATCTGTTTATGCAATTGGGACATGTGGCAATATGTTTGAGCACAACAAAATTTACAGATTACATGAAATAAGTGAGGAGTAAAAAGCTGGGGTAAGGATTGCAGCAGGGATTGCTGAGAGGGAATGACAGGATCATTCAGCTGCAAGTGACATTCATCATAAGAAAAATTAAAATAAAACACACTGAGAGGAGGAGTTTAACTTGATTAGTCCAAATGAAGGGCTGAAATCTTACTGTCAGTACTCTGGGATGGGTTTTTAGGTTATACTGGATAATTACAAGAAAAGTATCAGATCAGTGCTTAGTCACTGTCAGAAAAAAAAATAGCTGAAATATTGAGAATAATTTGTAAAGCAGTGAGGATAAAAACATCATTAGGCTACTTAAAAACATCCAAGAGGAACTCAGCTCCTTGGGAATGCTGTGCCTGGATTTCTGATCTCTTCTCCAAGACATCCCAGGGAGTTCCCTGAACACAGAGAGGTGTTCACAGAACCACAGGATGGTTTGGACTGGAAGGAACCTGGACTGGGGTCCCCAAGGAGCTCCAGGAGGGGATGGCAGGAGGAGAAGCCCAAATCCCAGCCTAAGGCCTGGCCCAGGGGCCATCAAAACATCCAGCACAGCTCAGGATGCACAGTGGAGTTGGGTCCCCAAAACCAGGGCTCCCAAGGAGCAATCACCTTGTCTGGGTCCCTGCCAGGGCTGTCCTGGCGGATCCATCACTCCCAGGGTCTGGGATCCATTGGGAGCAGCCCTCCAGGTCACCTCTCACCACATCTAGGGGACTTCAAAGGAAGCTGGAAAACAGCAGCTTTGAAATTAGGCAAAAGAAGTGGCTCTTCATCCAGGATTTAATGAAGTTATATGCCGGATGGGTCCGTGTCTCACAAACGGGATGGGACCCTGACTGGCTGCAGACTTAGGATTTATTATCTGTCTGTATCATACAAGCAAAAAGCAAGAGACACAGAGAAACAAACATCCATGCAAATCCAGATCTAAGACAAGATGGCAGCCCATGCAAAGCCTTTTTCTGCATATTCTTTCAACCAACATCATAAAAGGTGCAAAGTCATTATACTCTAACCAATAAGAGAAAGACCCATGTGGGTTTAACATTAACAAAAGGACTTCTATGAACCTCAAACAATACACAATAATTCATTATATGAGATGGAAACTTTTTCTGTCTTTGCAAAGCATATATCCAGGACTTTTCACATCTCGAACTATCAATAAGTTCTTGTTCTTTCTTGTTCCTTATGATAAATAAAAATGTATTCACTTGGTTCTTATTTTCCTAGCTTCCCATGAGAAGGTTTTGAAATTTCCCAGCCTTTCTCAGCTTTATGTCTACTTTCTGGGGCCTTTTTGCACTTTCTAAAATCTTTTACCTTTTTATATTCCGACAATCTCTTCACACAGGATTTAATGAAGTTATAGATTCTGAAAGAGAAACAGGACAAAGTGACAGATTTAAAACACAGAAAAGCAGAGCAGATGCAGGAAGTCCTAAGCCTACAATGAGTGAAACATTGCATGTAAGGTAATGAAGCTATCAGAGGGAAGAATCACTATCCACTTCATTTGTTCTGACATTCCAGCCTATCCACCAGTGGTTTTTGGCAGAGACTAAGCCAGATCTATCTGTGGGTTTAGTTCAGCTGCACTTTCCAGGCAGAGTCTTGCAGTGTGAGGCTGCATTATGCATTATATGTTTATTTAACACAGCTTTAATCTGGTGTGTGGAGCTGTTTCACTTCTTTCAGTCACTTCAAGCAGGCTCCTCTTCAGCTGCCTTGCAAAGCAGTTGGAGTTTTACTTCCCTGCTTTTCTAGCAATCTTCTTGGAATTCAGGCTTTCTGGAAAGGCCTTGATACAAAGGGGGTTTTATTATACTGAATATAGATTATCAGCTTTTGCAGCTGAATTTTCTTATTTGTTTTACCTCTGATAGCCTTGGAAATTTTGATGCAAATCATGTGTGAAATAGTTGAGTAAGAAAGAAAAATAAATCAGAAAATGTCCATGTCCCACTCTCTACTCATTACCCTCTTGAAATCTGGTAAAGGTGCTTCTCAGTCAACACATTTACAGCAACAGAAATTGGTAATACTAATCCCTGATATGCAGGTTTCAATATTTGCTGATAAACATAAGAAATTAAGCATTTTTGTCTTTCTCTCACATGAAAAATGTCTTTACATTTGCTGACTTCCTATGGTAATGAGGTTGATAAAACAGGAAAAAATATTCATTTGGGAATAGAGAGCCTTAAGTTTTCCTATAGTCAGGTGTTCTATTAGCTCTGGGAATGCAATAACGTGTGAATACACATAAAATAAGATCTTGTAACATCTCACTGTCCCAGGTTCACTGAAGTCCAGTGGAAAACTTTTCAGTCTCTGCTTTCATCTTTCTGAATTTCTCCAGATTCAGACTTAGGCTTTGACATTAACATGGGCCAAACTCATAATCCCAACTCAGAAAGAGCTGAGTAGGTGATTTGTCCTTTCAGGGGCTTGATCCATGGAATCGCAGGTCAAATCCCAAGGTCCTTCATTATCTCAGGTCCACTGTTAGCCTGGCCTAACACCCCTGACTTTAGGTAAGACTGGAATTAATATAAATATTTCAAATTTGAATGGAAATTAACGAAACTGAAAAGCCATTGGAATATCATCATTCAGCACAGAACATGTGCATCTGCTGATTGAAGCCTTGTCTCCTGGGATTTTATTTTTGTTGCCACCCAGCCCATAGAACAGATGATGGACACATTCCTGAAATATTTCTGTTGAAATAAGAAATTAGATTCTCACCTTTGAAGTGCTTAAGCTGAGTTTTTCCCAAGGAGCTTGCAGTGAGTCACATCTTCATTAACCTTTGCCTAATAAGAGACTTCATAAACAAAGCAACATCCCAAAAATCTGTGGATTATAATAATTAACAACAAATGTCCACATCACACTTTAGATTCACAAGGCTGAGACAATTCCTCCCACAGAAAAGGATCTTGGTGGCATAATTTAAACTTCTTATTGAAGATTTCCACAACTGTATCCATTTCCTTCCTGATTTAGTCAGCTTTGAGTGCAACAGGCTCAGTTTATGATGTTTAATTGGAGCTGGATGCTTGGAGATAAAAAAACACATTGTTTACTTTCTAATTCCACATTGTATTCAAATTCACAGTAAAGTGAAAAATTTGATGTGGAAGATTTTAAAAATGTCTTTGAGATTTTTAATTCATTTCAGACAGCTTTGAAGAAGAAAACTTGGGAAAACAAGTTCTTTGTGGAGCATAGGCAACATCATCTTATATAATGATTCAAATGGTCTACCTTTTTGTAGATGAGAAGTACATGTCATGCATAAAAACACACACTTGGGGAGGACTTGAACAGCACTCTGGCAAATAAACTCAGAATGCTCCTTTTCAGCTAGGATATATTAAAAATTATTACCCTCAATTAAATAAGCAAGTAGAATTTATTGCTGTAATTGTCCTTGAAAAGGAGTGTCCTGGTGTAGGATATTAAAAAGTGTAGAAGCACTGGCATTAAAATCAAGCATTCCATGGAGCTGGTGATCCCTGGAGGTCCCTTGCAGATCAGAATCTTCTGTGACCCACCACAACTCTCTCTGAAAGGAAGAAATGGCTGTTAGGGACTCAAAGATGGCAATTTCACTGAGAATTAAGACTTTAGTTTCAAAAGATAACAGACTTCCTGAAATTTGAGCATTGTATTTGTCAAGGCAATTTTAGATTAAGGTTTGGAGAGGAAATCTGGAAAGCTGTGCCATTTGGGGACAAATACCACCAGAAGAGAAGTGTTGCATAGGTAAGTGAAGCACAATATAACCATGGGAACTGATGATTTTGTTCTGTTCAAGAGTCTTGTTAATTTTTTTAAGCCAGGAATTAATGAACTTTTAAAATGTGGCCTTTTTTGGCTTTTGCAGGGAGTTGAGAAGTACATGAGGCCAGATGAAGAGTGGGGAGAACACTGGCAAACCACCCAGATGCCCAAGTCGTGTGGACATAAACCCCATATCCATCAGCCTAGAAATTCCTTCCTTCTCAAGGCTATTAATGACTTCAGCTAGTGAGAGACGTAGAATCCTATTTATAGCAGTGCTGCACCCTCAATTCTTCCTTTAGAGCACTAATGAGGCATTTCACAGCTGCTGAAGGGAAGAGATTTTAATTCTTCACATTAAGCCCATGGCTGGACTCTGGAGATGCAGATCCAAGTGTCTGGTGCATCATTTGCTAGCTGTCAGTAGCAGAGTGTCTATTTCCTGGATCAAACCAGCAGACAATCGCAGCCCTTTAATTGGGGCGCTGAAAAAAAGAAAAAAAAGCTTGGAGGGTCATAAACTTTTATAGTTACGCAGCAAAATAGGGCAAATGATATGCATGTCTGCCCAAAACTGGGACAGGCTCTAATCCTTTCCTTCACCACATAAAAGGTTCATTTTCTGCTGCAGATTTAAGGCATTAGTCTAGGAAACCCCAGGAGCTGTTGTGAGCCTTGGAAAATACTGAGTTTACAGCTGTAAAAGTACTGGCAGGGAACTGAACATCTGAACATGCTGTAAAAACCATGGAATCACAGAATCATGGAATGGTTTGGGTTGGAAGAGACCTCAAAGCCCATCCAGTGCCACCCCTGCCATGGGCAGGGACACCTTCCACCAGCCCAGGTTGCTCCAAGCCCTGTCTAGCCTGGCCTTGGACACTTCCAGGGATCCAGGGGCAGCCACAGCTTCTCTGGGCACCCTGTGCCAGGGCTTCATGACCACCTTCAAAAATATTTGAGTGCTTACAATTCCAAACGTATTCTGGTGGAGACCTACAGCAAAATAATTTTCCTCTTCACTTTTGTCATGTTGGGCTTTCTCCTATTCTGTTTTCCACCTACTAGAGATCCAGCTGGGATGGATCCTCATCAGAAATGTGGAAAGGAAAGGAGAGCTGGGATGTCTTGAGCAGAGTAGACAAACTGACACTGAATAGCTGAAAATTTCATTTTGAAATGTTGCCTTGTCAAAACTGAAAGCAAGATTTTTTTTTTTTTTCCAGTTTCTTCGGGAGGTTTCAGTACTTGCTGGAATTGATCCTTTGGAGGCCATGGTTTGTGACATCCAAGGGGTGGAGGATTTTCCACCTTCCCCAGGCAAATTCCTCATGTCTCTGCTTTCAAGCTGAGATTCTGGGCAGAAATCAGCCTCTGCCATGACCTGGGGAAAGTCTCCTCTGAAATCCAGCAGATTCTGTCTCAGAATTCAAATGCAAAATTTCATAGGGTTCTTTTGGTTAGTTGGTTGGTTGGTTTTGTTTTGGTTTTGTTTTAGGTTTTTTTTTTTTTTTTTCTTTTTGTGTTGGGGGTGGTGGTGGTTGGGTTTTTTGTTAATTTGGCTGGATTTTATTTGTTTTCTTTGGAAAATTCCATGTAAAGTCTAATATGACCTTTCCACAGAATCATGGAATCATTAAGGTTGGAAAAGACTTCCAAGACCATCAAGTCCAACCTGTCACTAAACCACATCATGGAGTTCCACACCCAGTCATTTTTTGGACACTTCCAGGGTTGGGGATTCCACCACTGCCTGTATCAGGGCATGATCATCCTTTCCATGAATAAATATTCCTAAAAGCTTTAAATCCTGTCCCTTAGTAATATCACATCCTAATGCCAAACAAACTAATTTCCCCATGTGAACATTTAACATAGACTTTTATACTTCATTCCTACCTGGTTTTTCTTTTGAATTTAACCTTTCATTATTTTGAAGGTGAAGGAATGATCTGCCACTAAAAAAACATCAGGACACTTTCCCTAGGGAAATAAACTGACCTATGCAAAGACAATCTTTTTCTATTAAATAAGATTCTAATGGTTTTGTTTACAACTATTTTAGAATAATTAGTAGGGTTATCATGTTTGACAGTAAAGGTAGGAAACTGTAATGGTTTCCAAGTATTTCCTTCTAAATTTTTTAGGCTAAACAGTTACTTTATTGTTAAAACCAATCATGTTTCACTAATTTTTTCTAGTATGTTGTTATTATTTGACTAGTATTTTATTTTTATTTAATATATAATTTTTTTACTAATGACAGCATATATTAGGCCATTGTTACCTCAGAACATTACGGTGTTCAATAATTACCACCAGAATCTTTAGATATTCTTCTGTTTAATCACATTTTTTAATTCAGATATGTATTCAGTTAAAGTTATCTCCACAGCTGGAGAAAGGTATTTCACACTTCTCCAAGCAGTTTATCAAATATTTCACTTGCCAAATTGCCTATTAATTTAGTCATCACCACTTGTCACCAGATTTGGATAAATGAGCATTTTCAATAAACTTAAGGCAGCTCTGAAAGCAGATGTTAATTTTGTATTCATGCTGCTTTGAAAATATGAGTCAAAATACTCAGATAATAAAACCATCAAAACAAGAAAAAAATGCATTCAGCTGTTCTCTTTTAAAAAAGACATCATCATCATTATTATTATTACTATTATTATTATTGTTGTTGTTGTTGTTGTTGTTATCATTATTATTATTATTATTTAGCTTTCTTTCAGGGGTTTATTGATACTTCATATATAACCTTGCACTCTAAAAGTGCCAAAGCTATGGTTGGTCCTGATTTCCCAGCAAGGCATACCTTCTGACAGTTAAGAGGTAATTAAACAATTAGACAGAAGTTAATAATGAAGAACTAGGCATATCTTTTGAAATGACAGAATTTAAATTTCTAGTTGTGGTTTATTGTTTATAACAGACAGTTTTGTCTATCAGTGCTCCTCTTTCCACTGTGTTCCTTTCACTTGGGAGTCCCCTGTACCTGTCCCATCAGGGTGTGCTCACAGTCTCCTGGTTTGTGCAGGAAGCTTCTGTCTCCTCATCTGTTCTGTTGCCTCATTCCAACTTTGTGCCACAACCGGTCTTTTATCAAAAACACTCCTGTAATTTTTGGCTTTGAACCAGCTCTGCTCACCTTGCACTCCTGGAGCAGCCCACATGTGCTAATCCTCCTGATTTTCTGTCTCATTATCATCAGTTGAGGTTATTTTTTTCAGCACGGGTGCATACACATGACAGATGAGTGTGTCAGTCTGAACTGATCCTTCCAGTCTGGAGACTGGGATGTGGCAGAGACAAATGACTCTTCCATTTCCACTGTCTAGTGGGCATTTTTTGTGCTTACTTTTGCTTTGCCTGGGAAAATTCTGGCTGCCTCATCCCTGGAAGTGTCCAAGGCCAGGTTGGACAGTGTTTGGAGCAACCTGGAATAGTGGAAGGTGTCCCTGCCCATGGCATGGGATGAAATGAAATTACTTTTAAGGTCCCTTCCAACCCAAACCATTCTAGGATTCCACCCAACCCTTGGCAAAATAAGCTCCCCTGCCACGCTTGTAAAGCCTCTGGTTTATCTCTGATTTAATAAATAATGCATGGAAACCACAAATAACAAGATATTAATTATGAGTGTCTCAGCAAAGAGAGATTAAAGAAGAGTCAGCATCCAGGCTTACGTTGGAGGGCACTGCCAGAAAGGAAAGCTCCTTCCATCCATGCCGTGTGATGAATAATTGTAGACAATCCATTGAAACTTATTCCCAAGGAGCTCATCCCACCAGTCTGGTCTAAATGTGCTGAAAGGAGGAACTAATTAGTGAATAAGTTGCTTCCACCAAGTTGAGTGGGCATCAATCACATCCTGCAACTGGGGCAACCCAGCACTGGGCAGCGCTGCACGGCTGCTGTTGTTTGGGAATGGGATCCCAGTGAGCTTGGCCCAGCTGCTGTTGTTTGGGAATGGGATCCCAGTGAGCCCGGCCCAGCTGCTGTTGTTTGGGAATGTGCTGCTGAGGTGCCTGAGGAGCTGCCAGCCAGCACCAGGTAGAGGCAGCGTGTCATTTGTCTTGTAGAACATGAGAGGGCTTGATTTAGTCCCTTTGCTGGGTGTTTTGGTGATGTTTTTTGGGTTTTTTTTAATGCAGGAAGACAAGCTGGAGTTCCATGATTAATATGGAATCTGTTCCACATCCAAGTCACCCTGGGTACAAATATGGATTCGGATCAAAGTGCCTTTGTGTTAAATGAGCCATATCACCCAAGAGAGAGTTTGTGTCAGGTTTATGCTCTCAAGTGGCTTTGTCTCTGCACAGAGCTGGTGGGATTTGATCTGTCATGGAATCTGCTGGCTAATAGTTAATCCATCAGCAGTTTTGAACAAATCAGATTCATAGAATCATTGCTATTGGAAAAGACCTTCAAGACCACCCCTGGAATTATTCAAGGCCTGGTTGGACGGGGCTTGGAGCAACTTGGACTAGTGGAAGGTGTCCCTGCCCGTGGCAGGGGGTGGGACGAGGTGACCTCCAAGATCCTTTCCAATCCAACCCATCCTGTGATATTAAAGCTGTCCTGCTTTGCTTTCCAGCCTCAAAAGATGATATAAGCAGGTTAGAGAGAGCCATGATGAGCCATAAAGTGGGACAGACTGAAGAAATGTGTCTCAGCAAGCACAGCAAAGTCTGTGTGTGGGCAGGTAGTGGTTTTGGAGGGAGCACTTATTTCTCTGCTGTTGAGAGGTTTCTTGCTCTCCATTGTCATGCAAATTCCAGCTTGAGGAGGTGAAATGTTGGAACTGACACTGGAATACATTTTGTGCAGTCTCTCCTTTATTTCCCGACCACTGACAGTGCCTGCTCACTCCACCACTGCTTTGCAGTTGCAAAAGAATTAAATCCTGTCAGCAGCTCCTCCAGGCAGCAGAGCCAGCATTTGCAACTGCATAAAACATCTGCATTTTCTTCCAATTACCCATTTCGGGGTTGTATTTCCTGCAGTCCTACTCGTTTATAGATGGCTTAAGGGCAGAACGTTTTTACCCACCCATAATAAACTCTTCACCTAAAGAAAAAACTCCACGCCTGTCCCTGCAAAAGACCCTTGGTTTCATGTGAAGTGTGGACCAAAGTGAGCTCCTGGGAATGTGCTCACAATGTGAGTCTCATCCTGAACATTGAGCTCCCTTTGTTTCACACTGAAGTGCTTCCATGGGTTTCAGGCTATTTTCTTTTAAGCATTTAAATAAATAGCTTATCATGGAGTGACACAAGACAGCATCCTTCTTTACAGCCTTTTAAAGATATTCAGTGGCTTTGTTTTATTCAACTTAGGCAAAAGCATAAAGCTTTAAAGGCATTTTAAACTGTTACATTATAAATGTTCTTTGTAGCAAAAGAAAAAACCTCAAAACTTAGGGATTTCTAAAGATTTATAGGGTCTTTTGTTTTTCTGTTTTTCCTCACTCTTTCAAGCTGCTAAACAAACATCAAAGCATTAAATGGGGAGGGATCATCCGAGTGAATTTTTCTGATACTGGGTGGGAGGTCTATGAAAGGAAATGGAAATGAATTTCAAAGGAAAGGAAATGAATTTCCAGCTATGGTACAGAAAAGGTATGGACCAGATATTATTGATATGGATAACTCCTGCTTGTAGCACCACTGTGCTCCTCTCCTGTGGAAACCCAGGGCAGGGGGAACATTTCTCTGCCTGCACTGAGGGGTTCTGATTCTCAGGGAAGCACTGGCTTTGACCCTCATTTATAAAGAAAGCCTCCAAAGCCTCAAGATAAACTAGAGACCACAAAGGTGTGAAATAGAATATTGAGAGTAGTATTGTATGTCACTTAAGTAAAAAATTTAAGTTTTAGGATTTTTAGTATGTTGTAAATGAGGACAAGATAGAAAGTACAGAGTTTTCCTTTTTCTTCCTTCTTCTTCATAAGTTTAAGTAGTATCTTGTAATTGGGTAGAAAAATCCACATTGCGGGTCTTTAGGGGTCAGTTATTGGGTTAGAAGGGAAAATAATTTAGGTGTCACTTCTTTACTGGGCAACTTAGTTTTTGATGAGGCTTAAAAGGCCTTGTGACACAAGATAGTTAGCCATTTTTGTGCTGTTTTCATACATACAAAGTCTCGTACAGACAGTGTGCGGAAGTTTTGATAAGATAACAATAAAATAAGAAACTGAAGACCGAAAAAGTCCTGTGCATCTCCTTTTCCTGACACAGAACTGCTCCAGGAGGGTTTCCCCCATCAGGGGACCCGCCAAGGGGAGGCCCAACAAAACCATATTCTCCAGAGATGGAAAACTTTGCAAAGCCTTTTTGTCTCTTCAGCCATTCTGCTGAGACTGTGGATGGAGTTACCTGTGCCTTTGGTGGGGATGTCCCCACTCAGGGTGCAAATTACCTCGTTCCAGTGTGGCCAGGAAATTCAACCAGATAATACAATTACTATGAAGTCAAGCAAACTTCAGGTTATAGTCTACCAATGGAAAAAGTTGGGACTCAAAGGACACAAAAGGTTGTTTGACATGTGCGCTTCAAATTTTTGTGAAGCTCAGTGTGCTTAATTTGACCCAGCTGGAGTCTCTGGGAACATTTTAGGGACACACATGATGGGAAAGGTTGAAAAACTGCTGCCCAGTCTCCATGAAAGATAATTGTCTGCACTGGAGGTGACTCATAACTGCCTCTTTCTCCTTTAAAATAAGAAACCTTTCATAAAATATAAGCAATTTTCTGTCTCACCTGTCTTCCATACATGACAGATGAATTGCTGTGAAAAGTCTTTCAAAGAAGCATCTGATCAAAGTTTCCTCTCCACCTTCCATGAAAAACTGCTAAGTGTACAAAAAATCCCAGGAAACAAAACAAAAAAAAATCAGGAGTGACTCTGAAGCTAAAAAATCAGTGTAAGAACATTCACAATTCCCTTATTGTTTGAAATGGAAGGACAAAAGTCTTTAGATGGGAGATTTTTAAGTCTATAAATCAACATTTTCTTTCACTTTTATAGATCTCTACCATGGCAGGAGAGTGTTGGTGAATGACTGCCTGTGACTGCACTCCCAGGAGGAATTTCTCCTTAAAATCCTGAGCGTATCTTACAGAGATTTCCTCTTGTGAGCTCTGCCTAACGAGGGAAACCCAGCTCAGACAATTCTGTTTGCCAAGGGATCAGTGGGATGGAGATGGGGATCACTCTGGGGCTGAAGGATGCTGAGAGCAGCCTGACTCATCCATCCCAAAGTGAAACACTGAGGAGAAGCATTCCTGAGATCCTGACAGAGGAACCAACAGGTGACAGCGCTGACACCTGATCTAACCCAGCCTGGGGACATCTGCCATCAGTCACTTTGTGCCAATAAAAGCCCAGCCCCACTTTTTAATGGGAGGATCTTCTAACATCCCATCCTGGGAGTGTGTGGAGATCCCTCCCTGGAGTGGGGACACCCTCAAGGTCACTCCTTGAGAGTGAGGAAGGAGATTTGGTCACTTGGATGGGTGAGTGACATCAATATTTACTTAATAACTGTTTTTCTAGCTTTAATATCATTTCTCCAATAAATAGTGCACCACATTAGTTATAGCTGACTGTACTATGTATTAAATAATTCTGATTAAGATCTTTCAGTTCAAGCATTCTCATTATCACTATCATGCTAATTGCAGGGATACAACTCAGGAAGAGCTAGGAAAGGGGAAGAGGATGGGTTTTTTATCCTCTTATTTGAGACTTTCAGCCTATGCTTCTAAGATAGGATTTATTTTACACTCTTCACCTAATAAACATTTATTGGAGAAATAATTTTCCCTTTGTGGGTCCTTTTGGAAAAATGTGCCTTCTGAACATTGAAATAATTGGAAATATTGGTTGTTTGGTAGTCTCCAAGGCCTTGTGTTTTGCTGACACAGAAATGTCTCTCTGGCTCCTGGGACAAATAAAAACTGTGCCACAATTCAAGGGGTTGCCTTTTCCTAATCTTAAAACTCTGGAGAAATGGACACCACTAAGTGTGAGTTTTCTCAACCAGCTGAGGGCTGGTTAACAATAACCAGTTTGCACAGGCTAACAATAACTCAGCATTCCCTTTTCACCCTGAATTTCCTGAAGGAACTGAAAATGTAGTTCAGGCAAAATGCTTGATATGTGTATTCCTGATTGCCTGTATAGGAAAGGCTGGTCAGACATGGGAAAGGGCTGCCCAGGGAAGTGGTGGAGTCGCCATCCCTGGAAGTGTTCAAAAAGTGTGGATGTGCTACTTGTGGCCATGGTTTAGTGCTGGGCTAATGGTGGGACTCCATGATCTTGGAGGCCTTTTCCAACCTTAATGGCTCCCTGATTCTATATGTGTGCTGTAGTTTTAATTAGACATTTAAAATAGACTGCTATGATGGGATTTTTATTCATTTATTATTCCTTAATTACTTAGCTAGTCTATTATAATTGAAATATGTGTTCTGTGGTCTCGTATGAAAAGAGATTGAAAGCTAAACATAGGAGCTTCTCAGTGGATGCATTAATTGGGAAGTCAGATAATCAATAAAAGAGAAAACTAAATTAAGGACAATTTAAAATACTCATGGCAAAGATACTCAATCAAGGAAATTGAGGGATTTCTCCAGCAGAAACTGGGCCTTGTCCCCTCCCATCTCTGGGGAGGAGTGGGCTGATGTCCATCCCTGCCCTGGTGGCTGGGGATGTGCCGGAGCAAACCTCTAGGTCAGGGGTGGCTCCGTGTGGTGGAAAAGTCTCTCCTCCAACCCGTGCTTCCAAAGAAAGGCTCAGCAGTCTCTGTTGTTCGGTGTCATGGTTGTTTGTTGCAAGTTATCTAAAAGATTTTCTTCTCGGGCTGCTGTGGTTTGCTCAGCAGCTCAGGCAGAGGCACACACACACCCTGACATCCTCTCTGACTCCCAACTGCTTCTTCTCTCCCCGCCCAGGGCTGCTGCTGTCTTTTATATGGTACATTACATGTTAGATGTTTATAGTTTTTCCCCAATGCCTATTACATATATTAAATGGTGCTTTTCTACTCTAAACCAATCTGTGAGTGCCAAGATCACCAAGAACATGGAGGTAAGGAAGAAGAAAGAGGGAGGACAGGACAGGCCCAAATCCCTCCATCTTAAACCCTCTGACCCCCATGTACAAGACCTAAACCCCCCTGTACAGCACTCAAAAATTCTTCCCTTTGCTTTTGTGACTACTTCTACTATAATATCTAAACTTTTGTGACTTCTTGTTCTTCCTGCAAGGTTGGTAAATTGTTCCATGGTTCAAATGCAAAATCACAGCTGTTTCCAGCTGCCTGCCAGGGTCTCAAATGCTTCTGACCTGGGCCCGGAACATCCAAAAATATCTGAGGGACATTCTGAGTTCCGACAGGGATACACAACCTCCCTCACAAAATCCAGGGCTGGGTGACCTCCACCCCTGGAAGCCAGGCAGAAAATGGTGGGCTCCATATTCCTGAGGCACGGTGCTAAATCGGGGGCACAGAGGGGCTGTTCTGGATGCCTGACATGGCTTTTAAAAGGTGGCCTACAAGTGCAATATTTTAGATTAAAACCTGCAACCATGACTCTGTAACAGAGGACTGATGACCTGAAGCAAAGCTTTTTTGTGTTTCCTGCATTGTTAGAAAGCAGCAGAGTTCTAAGTACACAGGTTTTCCTGCCCTGCAAATGAGTGAAGGGGTAGGAAAGTCCAACTAAATATCAATAATATTAAATAATCATCCTGTTACAATTATGGAATCGTTTAGATTGGAAAAGACCTCCAAGACCAACAAGTCTGACCTCTTGCTTCCCTCAGGCCCCATGGAGTCAGGACACAAAAGGTTGAGACTGTCAGAAATATTTTGTTACAACAGGGTGACCAACAGTGCCAGCTTGGCTGGAGTGAACCCAGACTCATATTTAGGCAGTGACATTAAAGGCAGCTCTGCACAGCTTCTCTGGGCACCCTGTGCCAGGGCCCACCACCCTCACAGAAGGAATTCCTTCCTGACATCCCATCCTCATGAGCTTTAATGTCCCTTCCAAACCAAACCATTCTGGAACTCTAGAATTCTTATGGAAGGAAGTCAGAAGGATTTTTATCAGAGGGAGAAGAAACCAAACTAATATATTTTAACATGAAACAAGAGTATTTGTTGCCAACTTCTATTTTATTTTCATTGGAATCTGGAGTTCCAAAATGCAGCTGTTTTAACCTCCTCCATCCCTCCCCTCCTTTAATTCACTGCTGCCACATAATTTGGAATAGGAATTTCAAACTGCAAGTTTGTAGATGCGCACACATATGCCAACAATTAAATATCCCTGTTAGTGGCCTTGGACTTAATGTAGAAACATGGGCAGAAGAAAGGTTTTAAATTCATAGATTACATGGGATGTTGAATAACTTTAAATAACCTTCTCTTCCAAGGCTTTCTCTCTGGTCAGTGCAGAGATTAACCCAGAAAAGAAACTAAGTTCCAGCAATCAAGAGAGTGATGAGCCTGATTAATCCTCTCCATTACTGCAGAGGGAAAAAAGGAAGATAAGACTCATCAGACAAATGTTGGCCTTCAGGAACTCTTCCTTTGCATATTTGCATGCATAAATTAAATTAACTCAGGCAGCTGCATGAGCCCCAAAGTTTCAATTATTAAAATGATGACTGTGTAAAAAAAGGTACAAGATATTGCAAGGATTGCTGTACAAAATATTAATTTTTTTGGTTAAATGCAGGTTAGGGGGCTCACCTCTGGTTTTGCCATGTGTTTGGCCATAGAAGAACTGCCACTAATCATTACAAACTATTATAATGGAGGTTTCTACTCATAATTATAAAATTAGAATTTTATTTTAATATAGAAGAAAGTAGGTGAACACTGCCATGGTCCTGTACAAATCACTGAAGTGACTGAATCTGACCCTAATTAATCATTCTTGATTATTCTTATACTTTAATTTTTGTACATTTCTGCACAACTGAAACATATCAATAAACAGATACATAAAATAGTTTAGATGCTGTTGAAATCCCAGCACTAAAAATTGATCCCAAGAGAAAAGAAAGTGCCAGGGTTCTTTCAAAATAATAAATAAATTGTTCTTTTTTACAGCTTAATCTTTGCTGTCTGATTGGATCCTCTTGACATTATTTCTATATAAAAGAACAAAATGCACCCTCTTTGGTAGCAAGAAAGTTCCATGGAGGCGCACAGAGTGTTTTACAGTTTAGTTATAATAAAGTTTGTGGCATTTAATAGTACTGGTGGACATTCTCTTGGCAGAATTTAAAATTCATGTGGGCAAACAACATCAGTATATTTTCTAATAGATTAGAAAAGACTCTAAAGTGAATACCCTAAACCTGATGAACAGAAACTATTTGTGCAGAGGCACATTCACAGCATTTCTGTAGAGAAAAGTGGAAGAAGAGAAAGAAAAGCCATCAGGAGCCTGGATTAATGCACGTGCAGCAGCACAGCTTCTTAAATCCTGTGTGACGGCTCGAACATGACAACATGGAACAGCTTCACAGGACATGGCCAAGGAGATAAATCTGGAAGCAGCAGGTGTTCATTTCCCCCAGGACACTCCTAAAAGTGCTTAAAGCCAGTGGGTTATCTACTTAACCTTGTTCTCAAGGACAGAGCAGAGAGGGAAATCGGCTCTTGCCGTGGAATTCTTGGGAAATGTTACATAAAAAAGTAAAGACACTGCTCATTATAACTCAGTGCTCCTTTCAAAACTGCCAGAGATCAGCGAGGCCAAGAGCTCTGCAGGATTTAAAAATCAATTGGATAATTACAGTGATCCATGAGTCCTCGTAGCAAAGACTAAACAAAGCCTGGTTTCCTCTTTCTCAATAAATAAACAAAGCACATGTCTTGGAAGGGAAAGTAAAAGTTCAACCTTCAGGGTATAACCCCTCTAACTAATGGGGTTTGAGAAGGAATGATCAGGGAGAAATTCTGTTCCTAAGCCAGGCTTAATGGTTTGGGGCTTAATGTAGGCATCCCACATCCCTCAGGCACTGGGAAATCAGAGTTTGAAGAGCTGCCTTGTGGTGTGGTCAGCATCTCCAAAGGCTCCCTGCTTACTGAGTGCCTTGCATGGAAAAACTCCCTTGAGGAGGGGCTGAGGGAGCTGGGAAGGGGCTCAGCCTGGAGAAAAGGAGGCTCAGGGGGGACCTTGTGGCTCTGCACAGCTCCTGACAGGAGGGGACAGCCGGGGGATCGGGCTCTGCCCCCAGAAACAGGGACAAGAGGAGAGGGAACGGCCTCAGGCTGGGCCAGGGCAGGCTCAGGGTGGATATTGGGGAAATTTCTTCAGTGGAACAGTGGTCAGGCACTGGCACAGCTGCCCAGGGCAGTGGTGAAGTCCCCATCCCTGGAAGTGTTCAAGGAATGAGTGGATGTGGCTCTTGGTGATCTGGTTAAGTTGGAAACTCTGGGATTCTGTTGAAGGTTGGATTCTGCGACTTCAGAAGTCATTTCCAACCTCAATGATTCTGTGGTTCTTCCCCTTCTTGGCAAAGGGATAATTTCACCCCATTTCTGACCTACCTAGGGCCCATTTCAAGAGAAGTTTGTTCCCTCCTGCTTGGAGGAGCTGGAGGAATCTGCCTCAGCATTCTGGGGAGGGACAGAAGTCAGGGCATTAAATAAAGCATTTCAATTCTCTGTGCAAGTGGGATTCCCCCTGACTGCAGTAATTCTGGAGGGCAGAGCTGTCTGGTGGGGATGGCACTTGTCACACACAGCACAGGGACAGCAGCTCAGACCCTGAGCGGTAACTGGCACAGGGTAACAGAGTTAGGATTAGTGAAAAGGTGATGTAAAAAAGGAAAAATAAAACTGAGAAGGCCTTAATTTACAACATTTCACAAGATTATTTATAAATTCCATCGAACCCCAAGTTAACACTAATCTCAGACTCCCTCAGAGAATTTTGGTGCTGCAGCACCCAGGTTTCACACACCCTCCACTGAGAGAGGTCTGTCAGGCTGGCAGCACCTTCTGACAGCTAAAAATGTCCTATTTAGCCTTTTTTTTTTTTTTTTTTTTTTTTATCAGCAATCTAGTCCCTTCAACTCATAAGAAACAGTCAAATTTATTCCTCCATGAACTCCTCTTGGAATCATGTGTGCATGGACGTGTGTGTCTGTGTGTGTTTGTGTGTGTGTGTGCAGAAGTAAAAATACAGGACAGGCACAACCTTTTTGCTTCCCATTTGTGACTACTCCCCCAAAGACCCCTCAAGTGTAGCCAGGAAATCCACAGGATATATTATTCCTAATAATCTCCTGGCAGCCTCTGCTCCTGAGGCATCCTTTCTCTTCCTGCAGTGAAATCTGAAAAAAAAAAAATAAAGGCCAAATTCCCCCTTTTGCAAGGTGGACTTGCCATTAAAATTAATTACCTGAGAACCAGTCCATAATGTCCACAGGTATGGAAATAATAAAAATTAATTGACTGAAAGTATTCATAAAATATTTGGAGCAAAGGTCATTAATTTGTGCTCGCTGAAACAGAGACTTGCATGCTTGAATTACCCAAATACTTCAGCAATAAAATAAATAGGAGGTGCTCAAAATATAAGTGACTACAGCAAGGCTCTGCAGTTTTGGGAGTTTGGATCCCAGTTCTAGGAGGGCAGTGGGGGGCAGTGCAGGAGGCTGTGGAACTTGACCCTCTCCTTGAAAGCCATTCCAAGGGAATGTACTTGGGCCTTCCTTCTCTTTCATGCAGACAAATCCATACTAAAGGATTTTCCATACTAAAGCAAAGGAAAGGAAAGAAGAAAAGGAAAGAAGAAAAGGGAAAAGAAAAAAAAAGCTTTGTTTGAAGGTGGGATTTTCTGAAGATAATTTCTTGTCACTAAATAAGACACAGCAAAGGAACCATTGGAGCTGTCACTTCTTGAGGAAGCAGATCCTATCCCCATGTGATTCCTCAGGGGTAATGGAGGCAGGTATCAACCAAATTGATGGAAAAGGATTATTTTTAAAAAAAACAGTTTCCACTTCATAGTTGAAATCCAGTTTTTATGAACTAAGGAGACTGGGATCTAATTTTAGGTGCTGAAACCAGAACCATTTCTGGGTGTTGCTGCTGGGGTTTCTTTCTGTTGTAATCAGCAGAACGCACATATTTCTATATCTATGTATATTTTGTTATATGTCTGCTATGATTGCTCATAAATAATGATAATTGTATAATTTCTGCCACATTATCAGGGTGCCCAGAGAAGCTGTGGCTGTCCCTGGATCCCTGGAAGTGTCCCAGGCCAGCTTAAACGGAGCTTGGAGCAACCTGGGATAGTGGAAGGTGAAATTTCATCACCTTGATGAAATTTCAGGTCCCTTTCAACCCAAATCAGTCTGGGATTCCGTGATTCTAATTTCCCTCCTGTTCTCCAGCAGTATCCCTGTCCATCTCCCAGAACCCAAAACCAGTTTTGGAGAGGTTAATTATTCCCAATTTCAAATCCAAAGTAGTTAAGTACAACACTCTGTACTGAATAAATTGAATAAGAACCTTTGCTTTTTAACAGCACTGATGTTTTTGTATAGTGAATATTCCCTTAAAGCACTGGAATGGTCGGGATTTACACAGGCAGCTCCTGAAGTTTATAGGTAACAATTTATACAATCAATTTTAGGACTGAAATTGCAGCACCTGTGTGGCAAATTATTTAATTGTGGCCACTTGAATAAGTGTGTGCATCTTAATAAATATAATTAAATTAGTACTTAAAGGGGAAGGCAAGTATTTGTCCTCAATGGCATTGAAAGTGGCATTGAAATAAATCCTATAATTTGATTATAGATCATTTTCTGAAGATTAATTATTTCTGTGGTTGAGGTCCTAGCCGGGTACCAGTACAACCTGTGGGGTGACTGGAGAAATATTACCCTTTTTTTTGAGTTTGCTTTTGATAGAATACTCACTTTATTCTTTAATTTCTAAGGAATTTTGTCCAGGAATTATGCACTGTTATTCTTTTAATTCTGTTATTTATCAGTAATGCACAAAAATTGCTTTAGACTTCAAAACTGACAATACAAAAGAGGATAATTTGGAGATTATTTCTTTTGCATGCAGTGTAATAATTGCATGTAATTAGGACCAAAACTGCTGCAAAAGTCTAAATGGGTTGTTATAACTCCTGATGTTTAGATTTATTGTTAACAAAAATTGTATTTCTTGCCTTTAATTTCCTTCTCTCTAATTTTTCTTCTACTGTTTTTTCCAAGTAAGTAAATATATATAATTTTTCAATAATTATGCTGTTGTGAGGAGTCTATTTGGTAAACAGGACTTTAAGTAATCACTTCCTTAAAGGCAATCACATACTGTTAAAATAAATGCATTTAACTTTTTCACATTGTAGTTCACCATTATGCATCATCACAACTGGAATTATGGCTTGGGAGAAGTCCCTCCCTTGCTATTTCTCTCTTTCTTCTGTACACTCCTTCTCTCCAAAGACCCTCCTCAGTCTTTTACTTTCTCCTCTTTGTTCCTCTCACTAACAGAAGGGATAACCCCTTTCCTTCCAGCTGTAACCAGGGTTTGAGTGATTTTTGACTTGTCCAAGTGACATCCTTTACCTTGCACCATCCAGCAGCTGGAAAACAGGGTTCCTTTATTTATCCTCCTTCAGCTCAGATTTCCCTCATGAATACTAAGAAGTGCAAAACTCATTTAATTTTCCCACTTTATCCTGTTCACTTTATATTAAGTTTCTCCCTAATCCCTTAGTGGGCTAATTATTTCACTTTTCAGCCCTTTATCTCTTTCCTTTTATATATTTAAAGAATCTTACATTGTTTTTAGTCACTCCCAAGATAATAATTCCCTTTTTATTGTATTTTTCCATGGCAGCATTTTTGAGACCCTGACATCCATCCTCCTCTACTTCCTTTATTAATTTTCAGGAACATTCATTTACACAGCTCTGATACATTTTCTCCATTATCCCTCTCTCTCTCCAGTGCCTCCTCCCTCTGGGGCAGCCTCTTTTTTAAAGTTGGCTCAGAGCTATTACAACACAATTAGAGGGGAACCAACTACAGGAAAATGTTAATTTACCCAAAATATTACCTGCCTGCCTTCCAAATCTGTGCCAGAGGTGTTTTGTGGGGGGTTTTTTTTGGTGTTTTTTTTTTTTTGTTTGTTTTTTTTTTTTTTTCCCCTCTTCTCGAAGTCAGAAGCCAGGTCAGAATATTGGATTGCAGGAATTCCAGAATGTGGAGTCCCAGGAAGGGACACGTGTCAGGCAGGTCCTGCTGGTTTTCTGCCCAGTGCCACTCCTGGGATCACCCTATTCCCTGAAAAATCCACTTTTCATGGATTATCTTCCATCTGCTACACTTTAGGTTTCTCATGATCACAGGTGCAACATCCTCTGAGCTCTACTCCTGCCTGTGATACCAAATGTGGCCCAATAAAATACAAACTACAGGAACTGAGTGCTCTGAACTCGCTGGTTTACTTAGATGAGGAAAATTAGGAATTTCATCCAAAGCATGTTTCCAGAGAGATAAAACTATTACAGTTAAGCCTCTGTGTCTCTCTGAATATATTTCTTCACACATGTTTGTAATCCTACAAGCATATAATTATATAACAGGCACGGATATTTTAGAGTTTTGTGGGGGCTTTCACTGATATGAAACCCTATATTCCAGAAATCTGAACAAATAATACATTCCTAATGTCTTCTTTTCCCTTCTTGTATTTTAGCATTTCAAACACAAGGTGGTATATTTATATTTTATTTCATTTCATTTTGTATTCTAGGTAGCTGTAGCTAGTCTTGATAACTTGGCTCTCCTGTTAATCACCAATTCATCATGTTCCACCTAAAAAAATTACAGATTAAACAAGTAAACTGTGTTTGGGAATTTTGTTTGGTTTTGGTTTTAGCGAGGAAATCATTCCTCAGGTTTTCAACTTCTGTTGGCTTTGTGGTTTGAGTGTGAAAGAATTTAAAAGGAATTAGAGCCAGCAGTTTTAAGACAGACTAAAGCCTTTGAATGATTTTGTATATTATCATTAATTAGTCTGGGAGGAATCCAATCATTTCCTTAATCTCAAAATAAGGAAGTGTTGTTTGAAACACTACAGGCATAGTCTATCTGCAGATATTATCAGTATTATACTACTCTTTAGTTCAGCCAAATTGGAACAAAAATAACCTTACCCTCTATTAAATAAGACTAATAAATATTCCTCAAAATACAGATTGATTTCTCCAGTTTATTCAGTGGAGAGCCCTGAAAATTTTAAGTATTTATCCCTGTTGAAGGCAGGTAATTGGCAGAGAAAAGGAAAAGATGCCTGCAGGCTTTCTGTGTTTAATACCTGTGTAGTTCAGGGCTTAGGCTCCACATCCAGAACCTGGCAAAGGAAAAAATGGGAAAAGAGGTGAGGTGAAAGCATTCTCACTTCTACTTTCCTTCATTTTGATGCAAGAATGGCCCATTCCCTGAAGAGTTGGACTTGGTGATTGTTGTGGCCCCCTCCCAACTCAGAATATTCCATGATTCTGAGATTAATTTGCTGTTTGTTACTCTCTATTCATGCCAGGAGCAAAACAAGTCACTGTTCTACACAACAATATTTCTTCCTTTTGCTAGAGCTGTTTCCACCCAAAGAAAATAACTTCTGGGAATTTACTTTTATTGTTCCTGGGTAGTTTTATGGATATTTGGAATTACAGAAGACCCCCATTGGACAGCAAACAAGGAAATTTCAAGCTGGAAGTAGAGAAATGTGGCTGAGGCAGAGCCCAGAAGAGGAGTCCTTAAAACACCAGTGCCTGATGAACACAACTTCCCTGGGATACATCTCCCAGAGAAGATGGGAGATGTATTTTATTTATTTCCTCTTTGGGAATTTCTAACAGCTGATTTTGGAAGTGATTGATGGTAGAATGGTTTGAGTAATGTGATCTTTAGGAAATGTCACAGTGAAAGTTCAGAAATCTGGAGTGTAAAGAGATAAAGACATAATACCTTTTAAGTGGGAAATTTGACCTACCTTAGAGCTACAGAGAAGCCTGTCATGTGCAACTGTGATTTTATGGGTTCCAAAGCCACCTTCCTTTATGTGAGAAGCATAGAAACTGGTTCATTTTCTGGAGAAGAAAAAAAAAAACATTAATTTCTAAATTAATTGGTGAGAGAAGATTGGTAAATAACAGAATCCTACCTGTTCAAATTACTCAGCTGGCCAAAAAAAAAAAAAAAAAAAAAAAAAAGGAAAGAAAAGAAAAAAGAAAGAAAAAGAAGCCTTCCCATATGATTTTAAAGGAACAAACCCTCTGTAAGTCTCTGTTTACAGAGCATCCTGCTGGATGGAACAGGAAATTTGCCCCAGGTCAATCTGTAATTTGGAAACACCAGAAGGCTGTGCATTTTAATTAACTTTCAGCTCTTTCTCTGGTGCCTTTCCCTCTGTTTCCTTTCTGTTCACAATGATTAAAAGACAAAATCCTGCCCCAGTTCCATGCTCAGGAACGCTTCCTGATTTGCTTTCATTAACTTCCACTATGCAAACACGTTTAATTATTTATCTGCTGATTTCCACAGGAAATCCTACAGAGATGTGAGCCTGGTTTGTAGGGATGCCATGTCAGCAGGAGCTGGAAAATCCAACCATCCATCGTTGAGGGAAGAGAAAGGACTCCAATCTGTTTATAATAAAGGAAAAACACTTCAGTTTAGGTTAAAATTTGGGGACCAAAGACATCCTGGATCAGATGGAACTTCTCTTGAAAGCTTCCCACTTTGTTATTTGGACTTAAATATTGTGAGACAGGAATGTTGCCATAGTACATGGGATTAAGCTGGAAATTCACTACAGTCCCTAGAAATAACCTGTTCCATGATCCTGGACTAGAACATGCCATAGGTAGGAACTGGGTTGATTCTTTGGGAGTAAATATATTGAAAGAAAATAAATAAATAAATAAAAGACAGACTCAGAGTACCAAACTGATGGCCATCTATCCTGAAATCCTGAAATGTACTTAAAATTATTTCCAAATTTGAGAAAAGAGAGGTGGAAGCAACAGCAGAGAGATTTAAACCCTCTGCAGTGATCAGCATGGAATTTTTGTGTGTGTGTGCTGTGAACCTTTATGAAAGCAACATCTGCTCCCATTTGTATGTTAATTTTTTTTTTTTTTTGGCATTTAAAATTTGGCTTTTAAAACTCATCCTCTCTCTTTTCCCTGAGAGTGAGGAGCTGAGTTATAAAGCAGGTGCTGCACAGAATGAGGGCAGCATTTGAGTGAAATCATAAATAAAATTAGCACAAAGAATAAGTTCAGTTATGGAGTGTCAAATGCCAGGCTAGGGTATGCTAATAAGGTTTGAACATGTATTGCCTGATTAATATTTTATTTTGGGGATTAGTCTCTGTTTTCTATTCTCCCTGTCCTGTTCTCTGTTCCTTCCCCAGGCATCTGATTCCTCCATCCTTACTGTTGATACCCCCAGCACATGAGAAACAGAGATGAAATCTTCAGCTAGAAAATTAATTAGATTTTTCTCTCCTTGTGCTTTAACTTTGGTGAAAAGAAATGTCTGTGGTGCCTTTACAGGACTGGTTTTCATGAGTTCATAAAGATAATTAAGACCAAGAAAGTAACTTTGGAGGGAGCTCCAGGGGCTGTCTGGCCTTGTCCAGTTGACTTTGGGTATCTCCACAGAACCTCTGGGCACCTGGAGTTTGGTGATGATTTTTCCCCATATGATTGGGGAAATTTCCAATTTCCAGTTTGGCCTGTTGCCTCTTTTTATTGACCCGCTGCTCTGAAATGACTCTGCCTCTCTTGGTGGGGCAGAAGGTCTTTGCTTTTCAGTGCCAATCACCTTGACTAAAGCCCAGGACACAGGAAAAGCCTTCAAAACAAATTATTATTTCTTAATTTCAGTTATTATACCAAAAAAAAGGAAGGCCCCACCTGTTTGATTTGAGCCCAGTTCCCTCTCTGGGATCCTGGAGAGGACCAGCTGGAATGCAAGAGCAGCAGCAATTCCATGAATTTCCTGTTCAGTTGGTCTGTATTTATTACACCTGAGGTAGAACATCACTCTGTGATGAATTGCAATAATTTCCTAAGTTCTCCTTTCCATGGATTATTTTTTTTTAAATTTAAGGTGCTCTTCCTGTCTTTTACACCACTTTAAATAGACTTTTGAAAGGTGAGAAAATATGAATAAACCCCACATTGTTCTTTAAGGAAAGTGAGCCATATACTCTGACCATCTCAGTCCCTCAATGCACAAAAATTTCATGGAACAGAACAGGAACAAAGAGAGGCCTCAATCACATCCAGATTTGACAACCCTGGGGTAAGAGGTAATTATTCAAAATTAATTCACCTCCCAAAAAATGCCTCCCGGAGTTCACAGCCAAATCAACCTCTGATCAGTCTCCCTTTCCTAGGAATAAAAATGCCATGCAACCAGCAGGGGATAAAACACAACTTGGGAATCTTAAGGCCCTCAGAAATATTGCAGCCTCAATTTTCTCCTTTCCTGAGTGTGAATCCAAAGATAATTGGCTTAAACTTATAAAACACAAAATTGGAGCCATCAACTGGAATTGCTGTTATAACATAATGTTCACAGTTGCAATTACACAAAAACAAGCTTATCCAGTTTCACAATACCTGGGGTTTTAACAGATCCCAAAGTTCTGCAGAATGAGGATTTCCCTCAAGAAACAAAGGATTTTACATAGTGCAAAATGGCAGAGATGCACAATTAGACTCATTACTGAATCACTAAACCTTTCAGCAAGTGCATTTTGGATGTATTAATTTTTTTAAAAGATAATTGTTATCCATTTTGTTATCCAAACAGTATGGTTTGGGTGGGAGGAGATATTAAAGAGCATCCAGTTCCACCCCCTGCCATGGGCAAGGACACCTTCCACTAGCCCAAGGTGCTCCAAGCAGACACCAAGTATTCCCTTTATAATTAAATAGCTGTAAGACTCTTTTGACATCTTCCCAACAGTTTATCCATAAATTCTGGTTACTTCACTCCACATTTCTGCCCTGGAATTCACAGCCTGTGAGCATATCCCAGCTTCTCCCATCCCGCAGATGTCCATCAATCCTGGCTGGTTTGTACATGAGCACACGTGAAGCCACCCAGCTTTTGGGGGTTTGCCATCCTCCAAAGATAAAGCACACTGTTATCCCTGACAGATTTAAAGTGCACACTGCTGTAAAACCCATTAGAAGCAGCTTTTCTCTCTGCAGCAGAGTGTTTTGGGGAAGGGCTGTGGCTACACAGCCCTTCAGCCATTAATCAGAGGTTTCAACTACTCTCTCTTGTGATGTTGTAATGATAGTGCTTCACATATTCACATATCTCTGAAATTACAGGGATCATCTGGGTTTATAGTACTTATCATCTTTTTTGCCTCAAAGAGAAATTGTACAGTCATGGGAATAAAAGAAACAACAGAAAGGAGAGAAAAAGAAGAAAGGGGAAGGGGAAAGGGGAAAGGGGAAGGGAAGAAGGGAAAAAAAAGAAAAAAGGAAAAGGAAAAGGAAAAAAAAAAGGAAAAGGAAAAGGAAAAGGAAAAGAAAAAAAAGAAAAAGAAAAAGAAAAAGAAAAAGAAAAAGAAAAAGAAAAAGAAAAAGAAAAAGAAAAAGAAAAAGAAAAAGAAAAAGAAAAAGAAAAAGAAAAAGAAAAAGAAAAAGAAAAAGAAAAAGAAAAAGAAAAAGAAAAAGAAAAAGAAAAAGAAAAAGAAAAAGAAAAAGAAAAAGAAAAAGAAAAAGAACCTTTTTAATTCAGTCTGCATGGTCAGAAGTTGTTGCCCAGAGAAGCTGTGGTTGCCCCACCCCTGGAATTGCTCACGGTCAGGTTGGACCAAGGATCATCTCATTCCACTCCCTGCCGTGGGCAGGGACGCCTTCCACTAGACCAGGTTGCTCCAACCCGACCTTTAACACATCCAGGGGCTGGGATTCCATACTGAGATGCTTTAAATTCTTATTTTCAGGCCCTGTTATGGTTGCTGTTAACTGTGTTATGCTCCTCAAGAGAGTCAGTGTGGGCATTTTTCATGTGGCACTGCACAGAAAATAGAGCTGGGTGGCAACTGAGGCAGACACAATGTACTGAAATTGTCTCAGTGCTTTGCTTCTGTCTTTGTTTAGCCCTGCAAAGTCTGATCTAAAGATTCAAATGCAATCTGTAAGAGTTAACAGGACATAATAACCCCCAAAATTCCTGATTGCTTGCTGCTGATGAATTCAGGATCAAATACAATGTAATAGACCTCGGGGGAGTGTTTTTGGAGTTTGGGAGTTTATCAGAGTTGTTTTCCATCAGTCCTTCCCTGCTCCTGAAATAAAATCATAATGCTGTCCAGAAATACTTAATGAGTGTGAAACTGCTGAAGGATGTCATGGACATAACACTGTGGGGTTTTATCTTGACTATTGGGGTGCTTTAGGGCTAATGGAAAACAGCCATTAGTTGTGAGATTTGCTTTATGGCCATGTGCTTGGAAAGCAGCAACTTATTGCATTTTAATTTACTTCTGCTGTTTGATCTGTTAAGATTCACATTTTCCAACTTTCATCTGCTGCCCTGGGGGACAGAAGTGCATTTTAAACCAAAATGATGTCTGGATTCTTTTACAGAGACAACAAGGCAAGGTTTTAATTTAAAAATGTGAAGTCTCTTGGGACTTCACCATAAATTCACAAGGGCTGATGGCACAAGCTGTGACACTTTCTTGGGATGGTGTGGCAAAGTTTGGGCAGCTGGGGGTTGCAGGGGTGAAGCTGTGAGAGGAGATCAGGGGCGGCCTGGGATGGACAAGGACAAGGACCTGCCTCCCGCCAAAGGCAAGCTGGGGACACTGGGGACATCTCTGGGATGACTTCCCTGAGGTGTAAATAAGGAAATGGGAAAGAGGGAGCTCTGCAGACACCCAAGGCAAGGCAGGAGAGGGGGCAGGAGCTGCTCCAGGTGCCAGAGCTGAGATTCCCGTGAGATTCCAAGGGACAGCCCCTAGGGAGGCAGCTCAGCCCCTGGAGATCCCCAGGGGTGCAGAGATCCACCTGCAGCCCCTGGAGGTCCCCAGGGGTGCAGAGATCCACCTGCAGCCCCTGGAGGAGCCCATCCTGGAGCAGAGGGATGTGTCCTGAGGAAGCTGCAGCCTGTGTAGAACCCTGACAGGAGCAGGTCCTGGCAGGACCAGTGTCCCACAGAGGAGCCCACGCAGGAGCAGGTGTTCTGGAAGGACCTCTGGCTGGGAGAAGTCTGTTCCTGAAGGAGTGTATCCCATGGGAAAGACTTAGAACTGGTACAGGGGACCAGGTAAGGACGAAGAACCAGCAGAGATGAAGAGTTGTAGACCGACCACCACCCTCGTTTCCCATATGGGAGGAGATAAAACAGATGGGAGTAAATCCCAGAATCCCAGGATGGGTCAGTCTCATCTAGTGCCACCTCCCTGCTCCAGCAGGGCCATCCCAGAGCACAGGTTTGTGTCCAGATGGCTCTGGAACATCCCCAGTGAGGAGACTCCACACCCACTGTGGTCTCTGTTCCAGGGCTCAGTAACTGCCCAGGGAAGAAGTTCTTAATCCTGGAAAGAAAGGAGAGAGAGAGGGGGGAAGATTTTTTTAGATGTATCTTAATTCATCACTATCCTACCATGTTAATGCTTGGCAATAAATGAAATTGTTTACCCAAGTCCAGTCTGGTTTGCCCATGACATTAATGGGTGAGTGATCTCCCTGTCGTCATCTTCAGCTTTCCCATGAAATTCTCTTCCCCACCCTGCTGAGAAGGGGCAGAGGGAAAGCAGCTGGGTGGGTGTCTGGCATCAACCTTCCCTCTTCTCTCCATCACAGTCTTTCATCTGCTATTTCTTAGCAGTGACAGAATGTAATATCACTAAACCATGAACATCTGGTTGGTTTAATCCACGTGAGTGTGGCAGAGTTTTCCTTCTGATTTTCCATTCCTGCTGCCTTTCCTGCACTGGAATCTCCTCTTGCAGACACGATGTGATCATTAATGCTGGATCACCTGGGAAAAGAGGTTTGTTCATAGCTTAGGGGGATTTATGATTTCTTGTCTGCTGATTTGTATCACCCACTGATGATTTCCTGAGGAATTTGTCTGGAAAGGCCTCACCACCAGCAGAATGTGGGAGATTTGGCCTGTGTGATCTTCAATTTCCTGCTATTCTCAAAATGCATTTACTCAGCTGTTTGAAAATAGAGAAAATCGTGCCAAGATATAAAGGTCACCTATACTTTTGATAATGCACATTTCAAATATAGGAAGTAATACATCAAAGGGTGAGAAGTGGAGGATACAGCAAGATGCAAATCCTGTTTTGTCTGACGCCATCTCACAGAACTTGTGCCATAACCCTTGAGCTGGTTTTGGTGCTGAATTTTCTCAATTTTCCCCCCATTTTACAGTGTTTCTATTTATATAAATTACCTCACCTTGCTCGTTGTGGTTAAATTGACCACTAAGAAGAAAGATTTGACCTCCCAAATACGCCTTTTCCTATGAGCTGTTGTACAATTTTACTTTTATTGCTATTTTTTCTACCAAGTGGTTTAAATTCAATGTATTTATGACATAAATTAATGTTTTCCAAACTTGTTTGTTGCCCAAATACCATTTTTTCCCAAGCAGCAGCAGGGATGTTTTACCTGCTGTCTGTCCATTCTCAAAGCTCAGAATGAGACAGTGTTTTTCCTGCAGTATTGAACAGTGTTTAAATTGAAGGAGGTTGCTGAGAAATCAATCTCTGTGCTGGCTGATGCTTTTTGCCAGCTATCACTTATCAGGTGATGCTTCCAAATCTCCTCTAATGTCAGTAAATGACACTGTGTACTCTCCTTAACAAGTGATCTATACCTTCATCTCAACATGCTGGAATTTATTACTTTTAATTACTTTAACTGCTCCCTCAAAAAGCTTCTTTCTTTCCAAGCTTTTTTTTTTTTTTTTCTCCTCTAGCAAAACAAAAAAATGAAATAGGAGAACAAATGATGCATTTTAATTATGTCAATAACATGCAATTTTCTGGTCTTTTCTTCTTCCCTGAAGTTTAATTAATTTGGAGCAAGTAATAAATTGTCATAGCTTTCAGCTCAGCTCCTCGATTCAGAATGAATTCACTCCATTTGACGAAATTAGATTTGAGCTCTGTTCTCATCTCCGTGAGCTCCAGTTCCTGGCTAGAAATCAAAATGTGGACATTTTACAAGGAAAACAGTTCAATATTTTGTGCTGCTGGTGACGCTGGGCTGGTTCTACTCATCCCATGATCCACATCCCATCCTCCCAACACTGTCACCACCACAAAATTGTCCCCAGTCCTGCTCTCAGCCATTCCTGCAGGGAACATTCCCCATGGAACATTCCAGGGATATTCCAGGGAATATTCCAGTGCTTCTGGTGTTGTTCCTGAGATCAAACTGGCAGAATTCACCCCAAAGAAGCCTTTGTCCTCCAGAGCAGCTCCATGGACTGAAGTGGTGACCAGTCCAGAAGGTCTGGGGTGGGGTGTGACGCCAGGAGGTGCCAACATCCACCCTTCGTTCATTGTTTCCTCTTGACATCCACCCTTGTGTGCAGCTCCCATTGGAAAGGGACACTGGGATTTTTTCCATGGAGGGATGGAAAACAAACCATAAAAGAACTCGTGAGAGGATATTTCCCACAGCCTCCCAGATTGTCTCAGGACAATGTCTCAAGGACCTTTTTTGCTCCAAAAGCCACTTCTGCAAGCGTTGCCAGCCACAAGCTGAAAGAAGCTTCATGGTTTTGTGGGGTTTTTTTGTTAGTTTGGTAGTTTTTTAGCTATTGTAGAAGTAAAAAAAAAAAAAGTTATTTGAAGGGATAAATTTACAGGAAATGCATGTTTGTCTGATTTGTAGAGAAAATTTCCCCTCTTCCACCTCCCCTCTTTTGTAATTGTCCAGTTTCAGGGCTGTGTTTCACACACACAGAAATCTGTTCATTCCAGAGAAGATGCTTTCTCAAGTTTGGTGTTTAGCTTTGCTAACTATGAGAAGAATTCATGTTTTTGAACCTGAAATATTTTTGAAGATTTACTGGCAGAGACTTCCTCTGCCATTCACTATTCCCAGCAAGAGAAGCTGATCATGTCTTATATAAATTAATAAGGAACCTTATTATTTTTAATTAAGCGTGAACTCCCAGAACTCTGGACTTTGGGAAAGTCTTAAGCTCTATTTCTGATAATCCAAGAGATAGTTTTATAAGATGAGAGCCAAGGAAGATGGAGCTACATCCAGAAAGAAGTGTCAGTAGGTTGGAGGTGTGAATCTTTGACATCCCGTGAAAATTTCCAGTCTCTTCGTAAACTTTCTCAGAAGAATGGATTAATATTGACTCATGTTGTGTGCTGGGGGAAAGAGTAATAATTGCTTATCCAAAATGAGCATTGTCACATTGTGAACTATTATTTTGATCTTTTCATTAGTCTGAATTGTTTTTTGAGTGATCACACCTTTGCTGAAAAAAAATTTGCCAGGTCGATAGGAGTCCTGGTATGGAATATCAGGGGTTTATTTACCGAGAAATATTAAATATTTTATGAATAATGAAAACTGAGCTATATTGCCATAAAACCTGGGTTCAGATGTCACTCATGGATTCTGATGCCTTAATTCTGACCTTGTTTTTAGAGCCTGACCCCGCCAAGGTCTGACCATTCTGCTACAGTGCAAAAAGAGTCTTGGGCAGACTCATGAGTCTAATCAGACATGCACAGCTAGACCTGCCCTTGGCAACCCCGGCTTCTGATGGTGGCCTGCTTCAGAAATTAATTCAAATAAAAGAGATAAGGGACAAATCTCTTCAACTGTGTTGCCTTGGTAGGTTGGAGACCCTCAGAGTCTGGGGTATAAAAATGTACCACACTAACGAGCTGAGATGTAAGAAATAATGAATCCTAATTACAATGACTGCAAGGCTACTGAATTTAAAATCAGAATATTTTATTCCACTGAGCAGCACCTTCCAGTCTGCACCATGCTCAAGACACAGGAATAACTACACTTTGCAAGGGAATTAGGTGTATTTGGCATTATTATCACTCTATCAGCATTAATTTATTAGAATAAATGTTATCATGTTGCTATATGCACCATCCAATGCCACAAATAGAGAAAGGAGAAGGGATGGGAAGTGAGAAGCTTGGAACAAGATTGAATTTTAAGGTGACTTTCACCTTGCACTGCTGAAACCACTGAGTCATTTTGGGACAAAAAATGTGTTTCCTGGGTCAGTCTCACAAAATATTGCACTTTCTGAGGCCAAATAACTCTTTTCATCAGGGCCCTGATACCGCAGCTCTGAATTTTGCCATGCAGCTGGCAATGAGACAATTTGTAGCAGCCCAATAAATAACACTGCAGCCTGTCCAGGTTCTGACACTGGAATAAAAGCTATTTACTGAGTATTTGTGCTTCTATGCTAAGGAAAACCCGCTCTATTCTGGACATCTCACAGAGGTGTTTCGGTCATGTTTTTGTTCTTTCACGATGAAATTGCAGGCAAACCCCATTTTCTTGCAAATGGAGTTACATGGCAGGTTTCGTTTTCTCCCCTCTTGTTTCTGTCATTCCTCATTTGCACCAGAACTCTTATTTCCATTTCTCCTCATCCAGCAGGACAGTGTTATTTATTATTTTGTTTCCTGCCAATTATTGATTCCCCTCTGCAGAACAGATTACAGTTGCTGGTTGAGGGAGCTTTTTTCCTCTGGGAACTGAGAAAATCTTTATAGAAAGCAAGTGTTTAGTAGGCTGATATGCTGGTCCTTTCAGTGCTGAGGTTCAAGCAGGGCCTGGCTGGAAATTCCAGGCTTTATTTCCAGGGAAAGTACTGACAAATGAGTCAGGAGTGCATTTCATCAATTACTTGCAGCTGAGGTAATGTATATCTTTATGTAGCTCTCTGAAAGAAATTCAGAGTATTTTATCCTCAGTCACGGAAGTTTTGGAGAGTTTAGCACCTTCTAATTATTTTTTTAACAAATATGTTCTTCTTGCACTTTTAGGGGGGATGGGAAAGCACAGTTAACTAAATTTTTAAATTTTTTTAATTTTCATATTATGTCACAGGAGATAAAAGGCTGAACTGTTAAAAGGTTTTGGGAAGTGTAAGTGGGGAGCCAGCTGGGTGTGGAGGGGGTGTTTTGGGAGCAGTTGTGCAAAGGAGCTGGAATTCTTGAGGTTAATGCAGGACTCAGTGTGCACAGCCAGGAAGCAAGCAGCTGCTCTTAAAGATTTCTATCAAATATCCCGTTTTGTTGGAGCTATCAGCTCCCTGGTGTAATTCAAGGCTGGGTCATGACTCTGCTTAGGGTTAAGATTGGAGAGAAGGGGATGTGAAGAAGACATTTTCTATTAGAATCCCCTTATCTAACACCAAGAGATAAGAGGTTATCACGGGGAGCCACTGCCTTAAGTTGCATTTTGCTGTTGGTGCTGCCTCCCTAGCTGTAATTACAGCTTTGATTTCATGCCCTGACCATGGCTGGATGCTCTGGAACCAGGAAAGGACTCCTGGGGCCCAAACCTTGCCACGTCTGCCAGAGCATAATCTCAGGCTGAAATGAAGGGCATTGCTGGCTGGTGGTGCAGGGTGTCCATTGCTGGGTGCCTGTGGGCTCAGCACTCTGGAAATTGTCTTACCTCTGCTGCCTGTTGCCCTGATTTTTTAAAGGGTTTAGTTTTCTTGTATAGTTCTTTTGAAAGTTTTAAAGTTCTCATAGACCTTCTTTAACCTTCTGATAATGTTTACATATTTAAGAGTCAGAGTTCCCACACAATTTCATGTATAAATAAAATAGTTTACATTTTCCTCTGTAAGTAGAGAGGAAATTATTGATTAATCTTTAGACCAGTGTAGTTAGAGAGGAGTTAGAGAGGCAGTATTTCTATCCTCCAATCCACAGTCACCTTTGGAATTCTATAAATACCAGATGTTTAAATAAAACTAAATATTTTTCTCTTTCAAACTTACCAAGCTTCTGTGTACTCATTTTGCGTCCAATAACAACAGCTGATATCTCTGTCATCTCTTCCATCTGTCCTCTAGATTTACCATTTACCCCTCAGCACTCAGTTTTGATTTAAAGATGGATATTTACTGCTGCTCCAAATAACTTTGGCCTGCAATTTAAACAACTAAAAATACATTACTTAGGAAAGCAAAAAGAATTCCATTTTTTAATTGTCCAAAAGTGAATTAATAGGTACTCTTGATATGGCTCTGGTCAGATCAGAGCAGCCAAATGCAGAAGGATCAATTTACACCCTTGGATGCAGCACAACCATGAGAATTCTGAAGGAATGGGATGAATCAAAGCCTATTTTTAGTGTATTGATAGGGCTTTGGGCTCTACATTTTTGATGGCAAGGGTTTTAGAACTTAAAGATTAAGGATCCCACACTATATATTGGATTCTGAAAGCCTTCAGTATTGAGGTAAGTCCAAGCATGGATTTAGGGAAAAGTTCTTGTCCAGGTAGGCAGATCTGGGTTGTGACACCACATCAGAAATACAAAGGCTCTGTAGCCCAGTTTGTTTCTCTGTGCTTACAAACTCCTGAGGGTAGGGAGAGGATTAGTGGAGAGGTAATGATGCTTTAAAATTTGATCAGCATTAAGAGTAGATTAAAGAAAATTAAAGATTAAAGGTTTATTGCAGCCTTCTGCAAGGGCTTTGGTGATAAGGAATGACTTGGTGGATATTAGAGATCAAAACATGGGTTTTTTTCTACTGCAGCCAAGTGGCTAAAATCCCCAGTGGAGGGTTGTGGGACTGGATGGTATTGGTTTAGGAGAAAACTTTATCCTACATTTTATTTTGTTCATAATTTAAGGTTAGAAGTTATGTTTTGGAATCCAGATTTTGCAGCCAGCTGTGAAAAACTCCTCAGATGCAGAAAAAAGACTCTTGCTAAGTATCATTAGAGCTTTACAGCCCTACAACAACATGGCAGCCCAAGACATGATTATCCATATTCAGAAACAATTTTTTTTTACTTTTTTTTTTTTTTTTTTTTTTACTAGATGCTCTTGGATCCTGAAAGTGAGGAAATGGGCTGTGACCTTCCTTTTATCCCTAACTACACACCACACCTGGTGCTAATTGATATTTGGGAAAGAGGCACTGAGGGTGAATTACGATAATCTCATTTCTACACCCCCTGGGTTTTAAAGAAACATGAGAGATTCAAAGAGGATTTATTTAAAGATGTAGAGTTTTCATTTAACTCTAATGGCAGATGATGAAACTGATGGAAATGAACTCTTGGCTTTGGTTATAATGGGAATAAACTTATTCCATAATTTCTTGGGCAGTGGATAACAGAAAGTTAAATGTAAAGCATCAATCAATAAAAGCAAGTCTTTTCCCACACTGGTGATCCACATTAAAATGCTGCTAAAAAGGCTTTGGCACTAACCACAATTCCCAATTGCATCATAAAGAAGAGAAAATATCTGTAGGGAGGTCAAACACAAGTGACCTCATGTTGCAGCATCACCCCAGGAAAATATAACAGCATCCCTGGCTAAACCTCTTCCTAAATCTCAATTCCAGGTGCTTTGATTCAGGGCTCTGATCCTGCTGTAAGGCAAGTGAAACTGTTCTCTCTTGACAGAGCCCTGAGGGACTTGGAGAATCCAGCAGGAGAGTGATTGTGTGGTCTTTAAGCTCCCAGCCCTACTCCTGAGCACGCTGCTAACAGCAACCTTCATTCTGTTCCACAAACAGACCACAAAAAGGACGTGCTGTTATTGTCCCTCTTCTTTATTCCCGTGGCCCTGCAGAACAGCCACTTTCAGGTTTCCAAGCCCTAAACCTTAATTAAAATCATCACATTGGCTGTAACACAGAAAGGCACCATAAGGCTTTCCACCACTCCAAACCACCAGCTCTAATCAGCCTCTTCCTGTCTCTGGCAATGATACAAAATTGAATTGAACGAAATTGAACAATTTCACTTCTTTAAGCTTATTTCCCAAAGGCTTTGGTCCAACGTTCCCAGTGTAAGCTCTCCATCTAAGTCAGGGGGTGGGAGGTAGGAAATCAAGTAAAGAACTGAGTTCTTGGAGCTTTAATTTCCCAAACCCAGCTGTAACCTAATCTATGCTGCAACTGGAGAACAAGTAGAGAATATAAAGCCTCTGCAGAAACCAGCCCTCCTTCTGCCTCTGCAGCAGCCTGGGCTCCTGAGGTTTCACTTTTCCAGTTAAACTGCTAGAAACCCTTCCCTGTTACTGAAGGGTAACAAAAAAGATCATCTTTTTGGGGGGGCTCTGCTCACCTCCTTATTTTGCAGGCCTTGGAGGATTCAGCTGTTGGTCCTTGGGTGTGTTTTGTTCACAAGCAACCTGCTTAAAACTGGTCCCAGGGATGTCCCCAGTAGAAGGAAACCTTCCTTGAGCCCTGGTGTGAGAAATCCAAATTAAAGATGTGTGGTCAAAGAGCCCAGAGAGGCTCTGGGGTCTCCTCCTGGGGATGTTCCAGAGCCTCTGGACACTCTGCTGTGCCCTGAGCTCTGGGATGGCCCTGCTGGAGCAGGGAGGTGGCACCACAGGAGCCACTGTGGCCCTTCCAGCCTGACCCATCCTGGCATTGTGTGATTCTGAGATACTGAGCCAGGGAGATCTCTGCTCTGACCCAGAGGGTGTATGGAAGTTTTTATATGCTCCTACTTCTAGTAAAAAAATGTAGAGCTGCTCTCCAGCTGAGTTGAAGAGATTGGGGCAAAAAGGCGGCTGGCCCTGTGTAGGAAGGAAGAGTGTGATGAAAGACTAAGAATCAAAATTAATTTCCTCTACAATAAGATGATTATTCTTAGAGCTGGCAAATAGCGGCAACACTGCTACAACAATTTGCAATTAATTTCTATTCTCAACAGCTCATGCTTGGGGGTTTGTTTGGAGTATTTTTTGGTTGTTGCATGGAATGAATATCTGCAAAGTCTTTGCATTCTGCATGGGATGAGGATCACAATCTGCTCTGAGATTTCAAAAATAAAATGTTTTTACCCACTTCTTTCTCTCTCTATATACAGACACATCCTCTGTGTCTGCAGAGAAGTTTATTTCTCTGCCTGATCCTGTGAACTGAGGATCCTGAAGCACTTGCAGGATGCAGATAATGGGAGCAGGGATATAAGGAAGTCACAAAGCCCTGCCTCCTGTGACTGTCCTGCCACCTGTTTGAGTGGTTTCCTCACAAAGGTAGTTATTCCTTTGAAACACTGCTTTCTTTTCTGCCTCTGCTTCTTTAATTTATCTTCCCTGCAGTGCTGCAGCCTGAGGAACAACAGATAATCTTGAAACTCTCCAACACCCACCTTTAAATCTCCATTCAGCTCAGCGCTCGTAAAACCATGCACAACATTATTGTGGAATAATTGATCTTGGAATAAGGGATGGCAAGAGTAAATGAATTGGAAAGGTGTTTTAATGGGAAGCTTTTCCAAAATTATGTTTTAATTATTTGCAAATACACACTCATGCAGAGTCTTTTGCCACAGAGGTGTGCACTAAATCTACCACCTTGTACCATTTTGTCAAGTGAGCTGGAGGTGTTTGTGTTTTGCACTAAATTAAAGATTCAGCAGATCTACTATGCATTACAATGAGCACTGCCTATAGATTTTGTACAAAAACTCCAACTTGTTCCAACTTTTCCATGAGTCCAGACTCCAAACTCTCCCCAGATCAGCCCATTTGAATTTATATGCTCACTCTGTTACTTCTTTTAGCCATTTGACTTCTCGTTGTCTCAAAATACAACCTGCAAGTAGCTAGCATGACCAAGGGCACTGCAGGAGCACTTGGCTGAAGTTACACTTTTCTTTAAGCACATTTTGCCCTCAGGTTTGCATTCTGTGTTGAAATCTTGCAAGCTACATATCAAGAAGCTTTTGTTTTGCATGTGTTGCTCTTTTCAGCAGCAACGAAAATTCACCTGTTACTTTGGTGAACATTTGGCTTCTCACAGGTTCTCTGATGCGTTCAGGAACATTTTGGGGACTGGAGATGCTCAGGTGTGGGACACAGCTGGGGATCAGCCTGACCACACATACCTGGGGTATTTTTTGGGTTCTCAAACACCCACAGCTTTTACTGCCTGTCTGGAAACCTGATAGAGTTCTCGGGAAAAAAGACTAAAATTCCTAAACTCTGTTCTGCTGCCCCTTGCAATTCATTGCACCTGAAACTCTTTAAGGTCATTGTCTAAATGTATTATCAAGTATCTTTTCATTACTCATTATTTTGACCTTCTGGCTTAGAAAGAGCTGAGAGACCTCTGTTCACTCCATTTTCCAGTGCTACCCTGGAAATACATTTATATTGCAGACTACCAAAGCAATGCACCCAATCTTTTTATATTGTTTATTGTAGCCTAGTGAAAAATATTTGTCTATCCATGGTCTGAAGTAAAAGAAGAAAATAAAAACGTTTTACAGAAGGGAAACAAAAAGGAATATAACACATTCAAATGAAAAACAGCTAAGGTGTATTTTATCTTTTCCCAAGTAATAACAAACAAGTTTTATGTAATTTTTTAAAATGTGTTCTTTATCATCTCTTTTTATGTGATTCCAAGTGGAATTGAAAGCCTCAGGGAATAGCTGCCCCTGTACTTTTAAAATGTATTATAACACTTCTGCAATATCAGTAAGAAATAAAGGAACATGCATTTAATTTCACATTTTTCAAATTATTTAGTGCAACTTAAATCAGACTTGAAATTGCAGACCCTTGTGACCGTGCAGAAGGTATTGTCTGCAGAAGTGAGATAAAGGAATCAGATATCAGGATCCCTTCACTGATTGCCCTATGCTCAAAGTGATTGAAATTTGGGGGTGAGAATTGACAGTGTTTGATCACCCTCAAGGTAAAAGATTGTTCTTATGTCCAAACTTGTATTTTTTTTTTAATTTTGATTTGTGCCCTTTACCTCATACTCTGTCACTGGATACCTCTGGCAGCATCTTCTTCACTGCCCATCCCCATCAGATATTGATAATTATTGATAAGATCCCATGGGGCCTCCTCTCCTCAAAACTGAGCATTCCCACATCCCTCAGCCTTTCCTCATATGGGAATTCCTCCAGTAAAGAGAACATTTTTCACATACTAAATATAAATATTTTGTTACTGGTTTGGTCGGGTCTTGTTGTGCTTTATTTTTAATTTTATTTTTTAATTTTCCTATGCTTGAGCAATAATCTAAGATTAGTTGCCCTCAAAAGGCTATTCATTTCATAAGACTAAATCAAAGTATTTCCTGATCCACTGTTAGTTACAGCTCAAAAGCCAGAACCACCGAAGCACCAGAACTGATGAAGTAGAAGAAATTTTAAATTACTTATGTTTAGTCAGCATCCTCTGTGATATTCCTTATATGCATATTTAGAAAATGTATATCAATCCCCCAAAGCTTCAATACAAAACTGAGTTTAAATGTGTGCTTCACTTTTTAATCGCATGTTTGGCTGGAGATTGCTAAAATGAGCTGAAAATGTCACCTGAATTACTTGGCAAAGTAAATTTCTGCTCCCACTGGAAGTGATCTGCAAGAGAGTTTCCTTTCAGGTTGGTCCCTGAGCAGAGTGAAGTGTATTTAGTGGCTATGAAAATAACACAAGTGCTGGGGGAAATGTGAGGATGAAAGGCAGAGAGAGAGAAAGAGCAGCACAAGGCACAGCCAGGGGCACGGCCTTCAAGGGGGAAATTAAATTAGGCAAGTCTGGCTGCCTTTTCCTAAAATTACTGAAGAGACAGATCAAGGCACTGAGGCAGAGGCAGAGCTATGGGAGACGGAGGGAGGGGGTGAACAGGGAATTGTACTTGAAAATGGAGATTAAATAGTGTGGCTACAGCTTATCCATGGCACGTGAAGATCTCAAAAAAAAAAAAAAAAAAAACCTGAAAGAACCCTTGGATCTAATCATATCAAATAATGGGGTTTGGACCCATCTCTCTGAAACCTCGCTGATTAGGGGCTCAGCATTTGTCTGCAGGGTTTACTGAAAACCATTTATAATGACTTGAAATGACTCAAAAGATAAAAAAGGTTTCTCATTTTCAACGCATTCAACTTTTATTTGCTTTGTAAGAATTGCAGTGTGAAAGCACTGCTGGCGTATTACAATAAACTATTTAAAGGGTTTGTTTGTTCTTATCATTTTATCTCTATAATCATTTTAAGAATATATATCTGAATTAAAAGTTTTGTGTAGAAGTGAATATTTTCTCTCAATATCTATTAAGAAAGACCAAGTTTTCAAGTAAGCACTTCACAATTTAAAAGTTAAATTATATTTTAAAGCAATAAATTGAAAGCAACCAATTACTAAAGTACTTTAGTTTGTGTCTTTTGGTTTTTAATCAACAGCCTCATGTGCTAATTCATACTAACCAATGTTAGGTTTATTTTGGCAGTTTTAAAATAAATACCTGGAATATCTACGTATGAAGTAATATTTTAGCAGGTAGAGCTTAGCAAATCACTGAAAATCACAGTGCAGACATGAATTGATGATCATGAAATCAAATATCACTTTTGTATCATGTGGGACGTGCATTTATTGGATTAAATTACCCCTTTATTCCCTTTTAATATGTTTGCAAAGATGCTACAGCTTCTTTGGACCAAGTTAAACACATGATTCATAAGAAATCACATGAACTTACAGAATATTTCTGGTTTTATTTGTTTTATTCTTCTTTTATTTCTCTGCAAGACTGACCTGGGTCAGAACTGCAGTGTCCTTTTGAGGAGCCCTTCTCAGGAACACGAATTGCTGCAAGAGAAGGAACCAGGGCGGTGAAGAGAGATTTGTGGAGTTCACTTTTCCTAGAAGTTTCCCACTTCCCCTTTGAAACAGGCGGACTATTCCAGGGATGAGGGAATATGCATCAAAAAAAAAGGAAATATGCATTAAAAAAGGGAATATCCATCAAAAAAAGAGGAATATGCATCAAGAAAAAAGGGAATATGCATCAAAAAAGGGGAATAGCCATCAAAAAGAAGAGAATATGCATCAAAAAGGAGGAAACATGCATACAAAAAAAAAAAAAAGGGCAGTTTAGATAAGCAAGAAGAAACACTGCTGTGGCTTTGAGAGGTCTTTGTAAAGCACTCAGTGCTAGGTGAACCCCCCTCATCCATGGTTAATCTCTGAATATAGTGAGGAACACCAGGCTTCCTCAAAAATAATGGATGCTAATCTTAGTGCTTCTCACCAACACAATCAGAAATTCAAAGCCTTGCAATGAACAAGGAATTCTGCAGATTCTGCCAGCATAAAAATGTAAAACTGTAAAAAATCAAGTGTTTAACTTGGAGAAAATTGGCCTACAGCCACAGTTTGTATAAAATAGAGAAGACAGAGAATTTACATTTATTTTAAATAACATTGAAAATAATTACATTTAATTATTTAACATTGAAAATCATTACATTTAATTTAAATAACCTCATCACCTGCTCCTCCCTGTTTCTCTGTTGGATCCACCTGTGAGCTGTGACCCCACACTGTCACATCGTCCCTCTGCCATCACTCCCAGTTCCTCCAGGATCAGCCTGGAGTGCAATAAAAGCCTGGATCCATGGAATCCAGAGTTTGCAATCACTTTTGGAAGCTTGCTAGGCATCCATCCCTCAGCTAATTGCATTTAGGTTTTCTTATCACAGAACAAATTGTTTCCTTTGCCTTTGTGCAGGCGAGAACTGATTTTTTTGTACTTCCTCATCCTGGGAGTTCTTAAAAGCTCAAAAAATACAGAAGTTTGCATTTCCTTTTTCTGACAGCACTTCCCTGATGCAGGGAGTACATGAGGAAAGGCTGGGAGAACTGGCATTGTTCAGCCCAGAGGTGAAAAGGCTTTGACTCAATTTTGGCAATCCACTGCCTGAAGGAGATAGAGGAAAGATGGGGAGAGACAATTTCCATGGGATGGAGTGACAGGACAAGGGGAAACGGCCTCAAACTGACAGAGAAGAGGGTTTGATGGGATACAGAGAAGAAATTCCTGAGGGTGGGCAGGCCCTGGCACAGGGTGCCCAGAGAAGCTGTGGCTACCCCTGGATCCCTGGCAGTGTCCAAGGCCAGGCTGGATGGGGTTGGAAGACCCTGGAACAGTGGAAGGTGTCCCTGCCCATGGCAGGGCATGGGACTGGATGGGATTTAAGGTTCTTTCCAACCTAAACCATTCTGGGGTTCTGGAATTCCATTACTTGGCTCTTTAGTTTTTCATCCTCCTGACCAACAGAAATTTCCCCTCTTTGTTCTGTGAATATAGATAAATGGTTCCTGCATGGGAAAGTGCTGTTTACTAGAAAAATTAAAGTAAAACTGCAGCAGGGAGGTGTTGTGACAGTCACAGAAATTGTCAGGAAAGGATAACATTTCAGTCATCTCGAATTGCAATCCTGGTAAAATCCATTAGTGCCATCATATTTCCTTGGCTGCTGGCAGCTGGATGGCATTTTTTGAAAAGATTTAATATTAAACTTCAGTTTAGTATTAAACTTCAGTTCTGAAACAACTGAAAACTCTGCTACGAATAAATAAATAAATAAATAAATAAATAAATAAATAAATAAATATGGATTTTCTGTGTATTTTGGGGGTTCTTTGTGGTTTTTGTTTCCTCTGGAAGAGCCAAACAGGAGGGTATCCAATGTCTACCAGTTTACCAGTTGGAATACAATGTTTACCAGTTAAAACTAAACTTTATTATCACAGCCTTAAACTCCCTGGACTTCTTCTGTTGCCCCTTTGAAACAAATTCAAAATTTCACTTCATATGTTCACGAGCAAAACTCCTTGCTGGAGAATGACTGAAATCCCTGCCAGTTAAAAGGGAGAAGGAATGCAAAAGAAATTGAATTTAAAGCTGAACATGACAGAGTGGAAGAAGGTGGATCTGAAATTCTCATGAATGCGCAAAGTCATTTGCAAAGTTATTTAGCTCATAGGAAACATTACAGATGTGAGGTGCTGAGATATTTAATAGCTCTAACCTATAATATTATAGGCAAATCTGCACTGCTGCAGCCTCAGATACAATGGGAGAGACTTTTTTATCTAGGAAGTTGTCATTTGGAGTGAGATATGCATCTCATGTCCTGACTCAGAGAGAAAAAAAAAGAGGAAAAATGTGAATAAATACATCTCACACCTTTCATGGGTACTAAAAGGTTCTTCAAAAATAATTTTGAAAAATTCATTTGGAGAAAAAGATTAAAGATCAATTCAAGCACTTGCACAGAGATGAAGACACTTCACACTGGAACAATATTGCCTCACACAGGCAGACACTCAGCGAGGAAATGAAATACACTGGGATCAACAGAGCTCCAACAAGCTGACAGAACCACAAAATGATGTTGTTAAAATGACAGCTAAAGTGGGAACTGGTATTTCACCCGTTACAATCACGTTCATCTTCCACTCTTATTAGAACCTTCATTAAAAGCATGAAACATTAGCATTTTAATACCTATTTGAAAGACAACTTTTCATTTGCTTTCCTTTGGACTTTTTTTTTAATTACAAGATAATGACTGACTAGTCTAAATATTTTGTTAGGCATATCTTCTGCTAAGTATTTAATTTTTCTCTGCTTTCATTCCCTTTGATGTACATTTCACACATGTCCAGGGCAGGGAACGGGGCTGGGGAAGGGGCTGGAGCCCCAGGAGGGGCTGAGGGAGCTGGGAAGGGGCTCAGCCTGGAGAAAAGGAGGCTCAGGGGGGACCTTGTGGCTCTGCACAACTCCTGACAGGAGGGGACAGCCGGGGGGTCGGGCTCTGCTCCCAGGAACAGGGACAGGAGGAGAGGGAACGGCTTTAGGCTGGGCCAGGGCAGGCTCAGGGTGGACAGCAGCAGGAATTTCTCCATGGAAAGGCTGCTCAGGCCTTGGCAGGGGCTGCCCAGGGAGGTTTGGAGTGCCCATCCCTGGAGGTGTCCCAGGAAGGGCTGGAGGTGGCACTCAGAGCTCTGGGCTGGGCACACGGTGGGGATCAGGCACAGCTTGGGCTTGGTGATCCTGGAGGGCTTTTCCAACCTCACTGAGTTCATGTTTCTCTGAGTGATTGGGTCACATTGCCTCATTCCTCAGAGCACCCTTAGGACTTTATCCTAAGTAGTTTTATACTACCAAACACACACAGAGGGATTTAGCTCTGTATCTGTATGTTTGAGACCGTCTATATATTAAATATAACATAAGAGAAACCTGCCTTGTAAATAGGAATAAAAGCCACTGCACTGTCAGAAAATAAACTTGGCAGTAGCTAAAGCAGACCTGGACTCACACCACCCTAAATACCTGCACCTGAATTAAACCTGCCAACGCTTCCATGAAGGAGGAGCCAGCTTCAAAGTAAAAGGTCATTTTTATTTTCCCAATTACAGACAGAAGAGCAGTTTTCTGTGAAAATTAAATCTTGTGGAAAGTGTGGAAAGTGAATTTTGAGTTGAAACATTGCTTGGTTCTCAGGACTCGGAGTCAGGCTATGTGACTAATGGTAAATCTCATTAAACACAAGGAAAAGGCAACAGACAGCAACCAGGGAGAACTTAAAGCACCTGCTGGGACAACCGAGGAGCTGCCCTGTGCTCCTGATGTGAGATGAAGTCAAGGAAATAAATTTTGTCCCCAGAAAGGCATGAAAAATAAAGGGAATTACAGCCTACAGGAAGGTGTAATTCCATGGGGGTGCCATGGAAGGGCATTTGGAGACACCATAAAATTTATTATGGCATGATTTAAGAGCAGGGTGGAGATGTGTAAGATTCCATAAGGGATGCTTAGGGAAGGACCAAAGTCAGGGGAAATAAAATGGATTTGAGATAACAAAATGGATTGGGGAGAGTAAATATGGGAAAATAAAGGAAAAAGGGCAAGTTTTGTGCAAGCAGGTGCCACTTGGCTGAGCCATGTGCCCAATCTCTGCCCTGGGTCCCTCTGATCACATTACACCCTATTTCCAGCTGCCTTCCCATTGCTGTGCTTCATGTTCCTGACCTCTGTGTCCACCCAGCAGCAGCCCCAGGTGGGACCAGGGGACAGCCAGGACGTGTCAGGGTGTGCACATAAGATGTGACTGCACAAACAAAGGTTCCCCAGCTCTGGGTGGCAGCAGGGCCAGACCAGGGCCTGGGGACACAGATGGATGCCCAAGGCCCCTGGACAGACCTGGCTGTGTCCCTGGGTCTCCGTGGAGCACACACTTGGTCTTGATGAAGCCTGGAGCTTCCACTGCTCTGCCTGACCCCATGGAGACTGCCGGGTTAATTAAACACACTATTCCCTTCAAAAATTCCTGCTGACAGCTGGGTTTATCTTTCTTGTGCTGGGAAATGGTTCCAGGATTATTTGCTGTCACCTTCCCAGGGTTTTATATGGGGCAAACCAGCCTAAGTTTGCTCAAATCCTCCTACTTGTCCTTCAGGAAGATCTAATGATGTTTGTTTTTTCCAGCCATCCTTTCCCAATTGCCATGAACTTCCAGAGGTTCTGTGCTTATTAAACAAAAAATCCCACACTAGTTTGGGTTGGAAGAGACCTTAAAGCCCATCCAGTACCATCTCCTTCCATGAGCAGGGTCACCTTCCACTATCCCAGGTTGCTCCAAGCCCCATCCAAACCAGCCTTGGGCACATCCAAACACAGAAAACTGATAATAGCACCATGGAAGAACTGCACAAATAGAAATCTATTTCCTCTTCAAAGCCTAGAAATTGATATCCTTCCTAAAGCTCTTCACATCTGACACACTCACTAATTTAGGGGGAGCCTCATTAAGTTGTATCCCGCAGAGAAGGGTTAGACACCACATTCCTTCACTTAAGGATACAGACTCTCTTTCTCTTTGTGTTTTCTACCCTGTTCAAACACTGATGTTCTCACAATTATTTCATTCTCCTCTTCTATTTTGAGTAATGAACCCAGGCAAGAAGTAAGGACTTAGTTCAATTACTTGAGATGGCAGAGGATGAAGTTGAGGTAAAAATATCTTAATGGGAAGGGAGAGAAATCTCTTAAACAACTTTATAGTGATGCAGAAAGACTGGTTTGACAACAGCAGCTTGGGAAATGGAAGCAAAAAATAAACAGATTTGGGGCCAACCTTTCTAAAATAATCAAATGCATGAAACGTCTCAGCATCATAGCTAAATATTAAAAAAGCAGCCTGTACTGTGATGACGAGAGGAGGCACAGGTGTGTACACCAGATTCCCAGCTGTGGGAAGAACCTGTCAGTTACAATTAACAATTACACAGCCCCCTTTACAAAAGGTCATCTCAATGTGTAATTGTCTTTGAAAGGGGATTTGTTACATAGTTCCTCTTTTTAAATGGTCTAATCTCATCCTCAAGATCAGCAGTACTGTACAAGCACAGTGCTGCAGGTGACAGCCCTAAAGGACAGGGTGACAGGCACAGGGACCTGGAGAAGCTCCAGAAGTGGCCCATGGGTGCCCCAGGAGGTTTTTAAGGAGACCTGCTCAGGGCAACCCCTGGGCTCAATCCAGGCTGGGGAGCAGCAGAGGGAGCAGCCCTGGGAGAAGGAGCTGGGGGTGCTGGGGGTGAGAGCTGGAGCTGCCCCAGCCCTGAACCCCCTGCCCTGGGCTGAGCCCCAGCGTGGGCAGCAGGGGAGGGGGATTCTGCCCCTGTGCCCTGTGCTCAGCTGAGACCCCACCTGCAGAGCTGCCCCAGCACAGGCAGGAGCTGGAGCTGCTGGAGAGAGCCCAGGGGAGGCACCAGCATGGTCAGAGGGAGGGAGCAGCTCTGCTGGGAGGAGAGGATGGGAGAGCTGGGATTGTTCACCTGGAGAGGAGGAGCTTTGGGGTGACCTCATTGTGGCCTTGCAGTGCCTGAAGAGGCTGACAAAAAAATAGAGAGACAATTTCCAATGGATGGACTGACAGACAAGGGGGAATGGTTTCCCTGAGGCAGGATTGGAAGGGATATTTGGAAGAAATCCTTCCCTGTGAGGCTGGTGAGGCCCTGGCACAGGGTGCCCAGAGAAGCTGTGGCTGCCCTGGGATCTCTGGCAGTGTCCAAGGCCAGGTTGGATTGGGCTTGGATCTCCCTGGAACAGTGGAAGGTGTTCCTGCCCATGGCAGGGGGTGGGATGGGATGAGATCTAATGTTCCTTCCCCCCAGGCCTCTCCATGATCCATGATGCACATTAATATCCAAAAACACCCAGACACTCTGCCTGAGGCAGCTCCTGTCTCTCTGTGTGTCTCTGCTGCTGTGAATTGCTGTAACACTTTGTTCTCCCTTGCACCATTATTTGCAGTGTAAATTCTGCTGATGGCTTTCTGTTAGCAATATGCAAAGCAAAATCTGCACCATATTTCCTGATGAATGAGGAACAGCTGTCTGAGGTGGCTGGGAGAGCACAAAGACATTCAGTGAGGTACCCAAGGATGCCAGAAATGTCTCAGGCACTTGAGGCACAGACTTTTTCAGACAGACAGGACATAACTTATCCTTACATCTCCTAATGCAGTTGCCTCCAAGTGGGAGCAAAGCTATGGATTTTGCTCCTAGACCCATGCAGGTGTTCAGTTATCCCCATAATCTTTCTCCAGGAGCCCTGACTGATTTAGCAGGGAGTGTGGAGCAGTTATTTCACCCAGCTCCTGAGTCAGCTGTGCTTCCCACACTGCTGTGGCAGCTGGCTCCGGGCTGGGAAGCATCACTAACACCACAATGATGTGATTCTTCCTCTCCATCCTCTCCATTGGTGAGTGCAGCTTGATGCTTTCTAATCCCTGCCCTGCTCCATCCTCTCCTTGTCACTGGCCCTGCAATTAGAAGAGTTATTCATTCCATTATGCTGTTGCAGGAGATAAGGTCAGACTGCTGCACAGAGATATCCCACCCACATTGTGGCTGATGCAGGATGTTCTAATGCAAAGGGAAAATCAAAAACCTACAGAGAATTGAAAAAATCCAAACCAGTCATCCTGACTGTGGAAACACTGTAAAACACCACCAGGCTCTCACCAGTGTGTACCTACACTGGTTAAACAAGCATTTTATGGACATCATTTCACCTACTCAATTGCTTAATGGTATAGTTCTCTCATGGTCCTCCCACTCTCAACTGGGACAACTTAGAATTTATATGGTAATTAAATGTACCCCATTTTAATTTGCCTTTTTCTAAAATATATAAATATGGCACTGCTAATCAGGTGATTTCATTACCCTTTTTTTGGTCAGAACTCATCCACAAATATCAGCAGCTCTTTATTGCTCTAATATCACTGCTTCAGATAACAGGAGATCTCTGGAGCAAAAGCATTGGTCATAATCGTGATCCTGATTTAGAGACAGACTGATATTTTTCAATTCATGTTACTGCATTTGACAGCTTCCAGCTTCCCTGTGCCTTAGCAATAACAAAGCCTTTGGCAAAGGTGTTTAACAGCAAAAAAACCCACCCCAAAATAGGCAAAGGGAGCTGTAATCACCCTAAATCCTTATCTTCAGCTCAGGAATCTTTCCTAAGGACAAGCTGCTGTCAGCTCCTTAAGATGTGGAGCCAGGTGTGCGAGGGCACGGGTCAGCCCTTTGGAAAAGAGCTTTGTTAGAACCACCAGGGACCGAGGCAGGATGGGGCTGTGGAGCCTTTTCCAAAGGGCAATGGGACAGAGAGGGTCAGCGAGAAGGAGGATCTGGGAGGGAATGGCTGTTAAACACTGGGGTGCAGCAAGAGGAAACCTTAACGAGTCACAAATCGCTCCTGCCACACATCAGAACTCTGCTTTTCTCCTGGCAGAGTAGAAAGGTCTCTCCTGAGGTCCCCAAGAGATGAGAGGTGTGCTGGGGAAGCACTAAAGATCATTTTTTGACATGCAGACAGAGCAAGCCCTTCTTCAGGATTGCCTTTAGGTTTAGGTGTTTCAGATATGCTTGCTGGGATGCCATTAGTTACCCACCTGAGCTACAGCTCAGAGCAGGAGGGAGAAGTCTCTGAGTGTCTCTGAGTTGCTGTGTTCAGAGTTATTAAAGTTGAAAACAACCACTGTGGCAGCAGCTCTCTGCCCACAGAGAGCAGGCACAACTTTCCCAGGCATTTTCCTGGGGAAGGCTGTGAGAAGATCAGAGAAAAGAATTAGAAACAATTCTTATCTCCACTTGTTGCACCTGCTGTTGTGCACGTGTGGAATGTGCCATGGAGATTTGTTTACCAAAGGGTGATTTCTTAATTGGACACTGGATGGTGTTTGGATGGATTGACCAGTTATGTCAAAACTGCATCAGACTGGCTGAAAGGGTTACTGGGTTTCTTAATAACTATAGTATAAGATAGTATAAAATAATATAATAAAGCAATTGATCAACATTCTGCAGTCATGGAGTCAATGCTAATTATTCCCCAACTGGGGGCCTGCAGCGACAAATCCCTGCCTGGCAGATTCCAGAGCCACATTTGTATCCCTGGCAGCTGCCCTGGGTTCCCCACCATACTTCAGAGACAAAAGAGCAAATAACATCCCCAAAACCAGCAGAGGCTGGCACAAGGAATGAGGTTTTCTTGACAGTACAACTCGAGGGTGTGAGAGAAGAGAGCAGCAGTTTTGTCACTTCTGACACTGGCACTTTTTTGTTACATGTCCTGGGAAAGGAGGTTCATATCCCAAATAATCAAAATGAATGGGAGCACCACTCCTGAGCTCTGTTACTGTGTATATGGGCAGCAGGTTTCTCACCCATCCTTGGCTGGGGAACATGGGCTGCAGAAAGGACAGGGGGAGAAAATGAAGAATAATTTAACCATATGGCCCTTTAGTTTGTGATCTATCTCCGTGACAGGATGTCAGATACTTTATGTTGCACCTGGAGCAGAGACGCCAACCAAAAAATGGGGTTTTACTACAAACAAGGCTGGAATAAATACCAGAGACTGAAAAAATACCTTTGTTGCTTTGCATCCTAGAGTTGCCCTTTCTTTTCCAACTTCTGGCATTTTCCTGGGTGTATTATGGTGCAGATCAAGCAGGATTTAATCATGTTAAAGATTTAGTCAATAAACTGCTTTTGAAATGGTTTAGTCCTAGCACAGAATGCAAATACCTGATTAGAAGATTTTTAGCTATTTGTGTTAAACATAGAAAATTTAAACAGGATTATTAGAAATGGGAGACTATCAAAATTTTATATGTACAGAACAGATTTGTGAAAGCATTTACCTTTCCGTAAAAACATTTAAGTTGGAAAAACCACCAGTATCATCAAGTCTAACCTTTGACCAATATCCCCACACTAAGTGCCACATATACTTGGTTTTCAAATATTTGATGTATTTAAATCCTATTGGCTCTGAATTCTGAGCTAGGACAGATTACAGTGATTTATTCTTATGAGGTGCATACTCTTTCTGGTAGTTTTTGCAAAAGAAAATCCACATTTAGTAAGATGGCTGATCCAGAATAATAAGGACACACAGTAGGAAAAACACATCCTCTGCTTTCCTTTCTTTCTTTCTCCTCTCCTCCTACCCACAGCTCTTATTTAAGTTTGTTTGTAAGCAGAGGTTGTTTTTCATCCTATTTGAGTGATTTTGTGTAAACCAGCATTGAGAGAAAACAGGACTTGGGTAAACTCAGGGGGGTCAAATCCACAGCGACAATTCTTTGTGGATACAGTAAAACATTGCTTTTCCTTTAAAAGTTTTGTTTCAATTTCAATGACATCTCAGTGATCCTTTTACTTGCTATTTTACCTTAATTGATCCCCTAAGGTCTATAATTTCATGGGGTGATACTCTATTAAAAATGTTAACAAGATTCCAAACACCAAAAAAGGCACCATGCAGAGCTGGAAAGGCAAAGTCAAATTTATCAGGGAGAATTAAAGCAGCCATTATAGAATAAAAATTGCATATTATAGTAAATATTTTCCTCACTGTATAAAGAATGTATTTAAAACAAAGATGCACCAGAACAAGACTCATTACTCATGCACTCCTAAATATCTCCTACAGCAACCTTTTATCAATAAACTGGGAAATCTTTGATGGAGAGCTGGAAATTTATTTTTAGGTTATTAAAAAATGCCATTGAGAAGTGTTGCTGCTATTGTAGACCTTCAATCCTAAAAAATAATGTAGGTTCTTTGCTCTTCAAATGAGGTGATGCTCAAATTCTACAAATGTGCCCATCAATTTCAGTATGAACTGAGCTGAACTGGGCTGAACTCAGAAGAATTGTGTTCAAAAGCTGAAAACCAGGCCTTACTCATGTGGAGCTTGGTTTGTTTGGTCCATTGGCTTCTTTGTGCTCTAATAAGACTGCAACTTTTACTGCTGCATATTCAGTGCCCCTTCCAGAAATTCAGCTTTTATCTCCACATTATGATTTCTTCTGTTGTTCATCTCATGTGCTTCCTCAAAAATACCGTGTCTCTTCCCAGAGATCAATAGCAGAATCATTTTAATTCTTCAGGAAATAACAGATAACTTAAAAATGGGAAATAAAGCCCACCCTTCTGTGTGTGTGTAACTTTCCTTGTTAAAAGCATAGTTTGTTTAAAATCTTTAATTACTTTACCTCTCATGTATGCACAGTACACAAGGAGATGAAGCCATCCAGATAATAAGGACATAAAAGATGAAAGTCACAAAACAAAATGTGTGGTTTTGTTTTCTATCTTCCCTCTTCAAAAGAAATAATCTCAGGCAATACAGAGAGAAGATAAACACAGAATGCTGTGAAAAGTGAAATGAGAGATAAAGAAAATATTTACTTCCTGAGGTATTCCCACCTGATATAAAAGATAAAAAAGTTGGACTTTCTAGATGATACTGATGGAAATATTTCCCTGATTTGTTTTGCCATTCCTCAGCCTTAGTGTGTGTGTGCAGAATGTGGTGTCCATTAAAATAATCACATTTTCCGGTCTTCCAGACAGTGCTCACTAATCTTCCTTGAACTGTAGAAACAATAAGATTTTCTGGATGTCATAAAATAAGTATTTTGGTTTATCTTTCTCTTCTTTATGATGTTGTCATCATAAAAACCTTGCTGCCCTATGGGTTTGTTTGTTTGGTATTTTTTTACGTATTTGATGTTTTGTAGGTATCGAATTTGGTGGAATTAGCAGAGAATATATTTGGGAAAATCATCTCACACTCCCCAAATTGCAGCTACTGCTGAGGGAAAATGAGCCATCCACTATGATAACTGGAGTCAAGGAGGGTAAAGAAAGGAAGAATAAACACCCAGGAAAGTCAGGGCTAGGAAGAACCTGCTGGAACTGAATTACCAAAAGAAGAGAAAGTGAAATATTGTCTGCATCTCCAATGTTCATGTCATCTTTGATTTTTGGGTGGCTGCACTGAATTATCTGCCATTCTTTTGTCAATAACTCCCTTAGTTAAAAACTGAGAGCTAAATCATTCCAGATTTTTAAAAGATGCATATCAGATGGAAACTGAACCTCTCCTTGAACCGTGGTGCAAATTCACCAACAGTTCTTGTTAGAAATGTTCCAAATTTTATGGGAAACCTGGAGAATTGATCTAGACGTGCATCAGAAAGTGCATTACTTTGTGAAGAAAAAAAATTTAAGATTCTTTACTAAACTTGACCAAAGGACTTTACTGTCTCTGGGCACAGCTCTGAATGAGGAAAGGCTGGGAGAACTGGGATTGTTCACCTGGAGAAGAGGATGGTGTGACCTGGGTTCACCTAGGGTGACATCACTGTGACCTTCCAGGACCTGAAGGAGCCAACAAGAAAGATGGAAAGAGGTTATTTACAAGGGATGGAGGGACAGGACAAGGGGGAATAGTGGATTCCCACTGCCACAGAGCAGGGATGGAGATGGATGGGATATTGGGAGGGAATTGTTCCCTGTGAGGGTGGGCAGGCCCTGGCACAGGGATGCTGTGGCTGCCCCTGGATCCCTGGCAGTGCCCAAGGCCAGGTTGGACGGGGCTTGGAGCACCTGGGACAGTGGAAGGTGTCCCTGCCCATGGCAGGGGTGTCACTGGATGAGCTCTAAAGATCATTTCCTGCTCACACAACACCCATTTTTCACACCCTGCTCACTCCAATTCCTCACTTGTGCACCTCAATCCTTGTTCTCAGCATTCCTTGTATCCATACTCTCTCTATGTCAGCAAACACCAAATGCCTTCTCTAAACCATGAGAAATGTAAATACGGTGGGTGTTCACTTTATGTCTTTTTTTTTTTCACCCAAAAAATTTAAAGTTTGACACTGTTGTTTTCTCCTCCAACGAGAAAAGCTCAAAACAATTTGAGAAGGGCTGAGTTTCTGGAACATCCCTGGTCACCCCTGACTCATGGACGAGGTGGGAAGCATTTGTACGACTAAGGATAGAAATTCAATGGGAGCTGAGACCTCCTTCTTCCTGTCCCTGGAAAGACCAAACACTCTTTTCCTCACACTAGCCTTGCAAGAGTAAAATATTTCGAGCAGTGCAAAAAGCAGCCCCCAACCTCATTTATTTAAAGCTTGTCTCCCATTACTCTGCTAAAACCCCAGTTCAAGGCTGTTCATTTATGCAAGCACAGAGACCTTACCCCACAATGTGCTAATTCTCAACAGCCTATTAAGCTGCACCACAGGCTCTGCCGTGTGCTTAGACACAAATTGCTGAGAGAAAATGTTTAAGTGCTTTTCATTTCCCTGTGTTTCAGCCACAATGTGTTTACAATTGGGTGGGTTTTGAGGTAGATGTAAATAAGCTTCTCCCTGGTATACACTTTGTGCTAGATTTCCTTGCTGATTGAGAGGAAATGGATAGCAACATTACAGTGCTGTAAATCACAATTTGTGCCTGGCTCCTCGGATCATCAATTTGGAAATATATCAGAACATATTGTTATAGAATAAACAGCATGACTCAGTTGGAGCTTTCTGGCTCCTCCGAGTGCTGGAAGCTCTGCAAAGTGCTCCTGGATTCAGGCAGGTTCCTCCCTTCAGAGCAGCTAATAAACCCAGGCTCTCTCTCCCTGTCTCTGGGATTAGGCTAAATCCAATTGCATCTTTCAAAACAAATACAGCTGCTGGTTAAACATCCCTTCTGATCTAGGAAAAAAGTAAGAGTCAGGTTCTACATGTCTCCTCAAATCCAGTTAAAACACAGGTGCCTGCAGGGTCTCTAATCTTGTAACCTGACACATACAGAAAGTGCCCGTCTGAGCCACAAACCAATTCCTGACACACGGTGGGAGCCCTTCCCCTCACCTTTTAAATGGAATCAGTGCTGAGGGAAGTTCTTCTCCAGGTCATTTTAATCACTCAACCAAGAGCACCGAAAATCATAATCCAATTGATCTGCCTTTGTCATCTCCCAGTATTTGCCTTGCTGACTTTCTTCTCAGCTTAAGTTAAATCAAGATCATCCCTGGTCAATCTTGTTGACCTACACTTTTCTACTAATCATATTTAATGAAAATTGCAAGCATATCAAAATCATTTATAAGATGTAGGGCCCTTCTCGCCAAGGACAAAACATGACAAATCCAGGAGGTGTTGGCTATCCTGACTATAAAATCAACAAAATTTTAAAGCTTATTTCATCTCTGAAGGTCACATCATGAATGATCACAATTTGAAGCATGTCTGGTTCAGAGAAAGAGGTGGCCCAGCTCCTTATATGCATAATAAGTAATACATGATATATAGGAAATACTGAGATAATATTTGTTTCTAGCATAATTTTATGCATTGTTTCTCAAAGTGTATTTTTCCAGAGAACAGTCAGATATAAAGTCTTCTCAATAAACCAAATGGGTTCCTATGAAGACAGAGAAATCCGACAGCCAAGAAAGAGTGGTCCATCATATTTTAATTTCTCTTCTAGCTTTCTATCTATTTATCTATGTAGCTGATGAAGCAGCCAATCTGCTTCAAAGCCAGCTTTCTGCTTTCATTTGAGAACTTTCCTGCAGCAGCTCATGTTCCTCTGATATTTCCAGGTCAGCCCAGGACATTTCTAAAATGTTTCTTCTTATCACTAAGATAAAAGTGAGCTGTCCCGAACAAAAATGCTCTCCACCATCTCCACCACTTCTGAGGTGCCAGGAGATGCAGGAAACTGACAGGAGAAAGTCACATCCCACACTCCTGCTGGAAGGGCAAGGGAGATTGAAAAGCCAAAACCTCATTTCCTCAAGCTTCCTCATTTTGTTAAGGATCCAGGCCCATGCAGAACAGTTTGAGAGCAGGAAAATCCATCAAGGGTCTTCCAAGGGAAAACCAGACCTGACCCGATCCCTTTCCACAGTGAAACAAGGGGCCATGTAGACAAGAGAGGGACAGTGGGTGTTGTTTACCTTTTTAAAGTAAGATCATGGACAAACAGACAGACAGACTTCCATAAAAGTCTTCTGGCCTAAGTGGAGAGACGTGGGATTGATAAGGGCATGAGGTGGGCAGAAAATGGGCTGGGAAACTGGTCTGAAGGCGTGGTGATTGGTGCTACAAAGCCCAGCCAGTGGGCGGTCAGTCCTAGTGCTGGCGCCCAGGGATTGGTACTGATGCTGTGATGACAGGACAGGGAACGTCCCCAGCAGGTCTGCAGACAGTGTCGGACTGGGATACAACCTGGTACCCTGAAGGGGAGGGCTGGGATCCCAGAAGAAATGGCCAGAGCCCAGGGTAAACACCTCCAGGTGGTGAGAAACCAGAAAATATTGCTCTCCACAGTGGCCTAATGGGAGGGTGGAGAGGAGACAGAGCAGACTCTTCTCAGAGCAGTGGATAAAGATGCAACAAGAATAAGCCAAAACATCAAAAATTCTGATTAGATAGCGGGGAAAATGGTTGCCAGTGGTGTACAGATTTCCCAGGGACACTGAAATTTTCATACTTGGGGACAGCAAATCCTGGCTGGAAAAGGCCCTGAGTGACCTCCTGTAACTTTGCCTGTCCTGACTGACACTGGGCTTGGTGGCCTCTGGAGGTCCTTCCCAACCTGTGATGTTGTTCTCTGTCTCCAAGATATGGCAGCACATCCAGTGCTGCTGTCTGTCCTGCATGGAGTAGGAAAGCCAGGAGAAAGGGAAATTTGTTATAAGGCACATGTGTCTGGGTTAGCAGTTCTCTGACATTCCCTTTCAATCATTAGCCACAGGCCATTATTTCTGCTTGTCTGAGTACCCTTGACGTGTAGGAGGGAAAAAAAAAAAAAAAAAAAAAAGTAGAATAAAGTGCCTAAAATGTTTTGCCAATGAGAAAATTTGATGATAGAATGTCTCCTCAAACTGTCCTTGTCCTGTATTCTCCTGCATGGGAAGTTTTTAACTTCTCTTACTTTCTGATTTAAAATATCTCTGACTTTGTCCACTGTGCATCCCAATTAGACAGAAGAATAAGCTGTTGTTAAGCTGTATCTTGTCAGATTCCTGCAAGAGCAGGGAAAAAAAAAAGAGTCTGGTGCCTTTTCTCCTTTCTTACATGACTCAGAGCTCTTGCATAACAAGTAAAGCAAAGTCATGCCTTGATGAGAGAGGTCAGAGCCTTTGGAACAGAGAAGAAAAATTCAATCAAAAAATCAGTTCTATATTTGGAACAACAGCAACAACAACAAAAAGCCTTTTCAAAGGAAAGGTAAGTTCATAAATATTTTGTAAACTTTCTGTAAGCTTGATTAGGAACCTGAAAGTGCCAAACTTTATTTAATATCCTGACAACTTCAATCTGTCTTTTACTCTTCTAAGCAACTGTCTGCGCCAGGATCCTGTTCCCTGTCCTTGGAAAACACATGTTAACCCTATTAGCAGAACAGAAGGGAAAAGCTGAAGTGAAAAGCTCCTCTTCCTTGATCTGCACAAACACCTTGAAAGCTGTTGACATGTTTGGATTAGAGTCTAAGCTTACAGCATGTTGGAGCTACACATCTGGCATTTCTAATGACACTGTTTCAGGAGGCTCCATAAACTCTGAATCTTCACCTGATGGGGAGTCAGCAGTGAATTAGTCCCTTTAAACCTGACAGAAATTATCCAAACTCCAAATTAACAGGCATTTTTTCAACTGTTTTGCCATGTTGCATCAATGTGTGTGCAACAGTCTGTGATGGAACAGGCCTCGGTTTCTTTTATGTCAGTTAATTTCTTTAATTATTGATACTGATCCAGCCTGGGGATCCCAGCACAGGCAGGAGCTGAAGCTGCTGGAGGGAGTCCAGAGGAGGCACCAGGATGGTCAGAGGGAGGGAGCAGCTCTGCTGGGAGGAAAGGATGGGAGAGCTGGGATTGTTCAGCATGGACAAGAAAAGCCCAGGGGTGACAGAGAGCATCATTCTGATGGGAATTTGGGAAGGAATTGTTCCCTGTGAGGGTGGGCAGGCCCTGGCACAGGGTGCCCAGAGCAGCTGTGTCTGCCCCTGGATCCCTGGAAGTTTCCAAGGCCAGGTTGGACAGGGCTTGGAGCAACCTGGGCTAGTGGAAGGTGTCCTTGCCCATGGCAGGGGTGGCACTGGATGAGCTTCAAGGTCCCTCCCACCCCAACCATTCCATGATTCTGTGACTCCTCTCTGATTTTCTGGTGACTGTAAGTGTTGTAACAATTTTTTTCTACTCACAAAATGGCCATTCCCCATCCCAGGGATGGATGGGAGGCTTTCCCCAAAGGTTTCCCAAAGCTTTTGATCCCTTGTCTAAACACTGGTTTATCTCTAATGAAGCCCACAGTGGGCTGGGATGGCTCAGTGCATCCTTGCAGAGCTCTGGCATTCCCAGGGTGCAGGTTTTGAACCTGGGCTCACTCAGCCAGAGCCTTCCTGGCCAAAATTCCACTGTCACACCTCCAGGGTGAAGGGCACCTCCAGAAAAGCAGAACTTGCACCCAGTGGGCAGCTGAAGAAGTTTTCAGCCAGTTTTACACTTCCCTGAAGTATTTCCTGAGGCTTTTAGGAGTTGTCATTCTGATTCCCAGCATACAATCTTTCTTGGGGTGTGGAAGTACATGCTCAGGACACAGCCTTACAGTTGTCTGCTACAATACTACTACCCAAAGGATGATAAAATCATTTTATTTCACTTTTTTTTTTTTCTTTAAGGATTGATAAGACAGATCAGAGGGGAGGCCTTTCCCACATTTCCGAATTTTCCCTTTCTTGTATCTCCTAACTATTTTACTGACATACACAGGAGCTGTATAAATAAACTTCACCTGAAAGACTGGTGAGGAAAAAAACCCATGGGAAGTTGGGGAGTGAAAACTGAAAATCTGTTTCTTGGTGGTTTTCACAATAAAAACAGTATGGAAGGAATTGTCCAATTTATTTTGAGGCCAAGATTGATTCTGTTGTCCTGATATGGCAATAATAGGTACCTGCAGAAAGTAATACATTGATCACAGAGCAATGAGGCACCTGAATAAAAATTAATAATTCCAAAAGTGCTAAAGTTCAGGATTTTTTTGGACATATATAAAAGCATGGAAAAGAGGCCATCACCCTCTTTCCTTTAGTGTATTGTCAATTTCTTTTGTCTGGTCTTGTAGTTCTATATGCAAGCCCATGCTTGTAGGATAAGCACAAGCAGAATTAACACATCATCCATGACTTCATAAAACCATGTAAGCACTAAATTCCAGGTGTCTCATCCCTACCTAACTTGCCCATCAATCATATTTTTTCTCTGTGAAGGGCTTTCCTAGCAAGACAAATGCATGAGGAGGTGGATTGGACACACTACTCCTTAAATTATTCTCACATCTGTTCTTAAATAATCGGCACTTCCATCCTCTGGAGTACAAAAGTGAGGAAAAATCCCCCCTTTCCCTTAACTTGTCTTCCTTCTGTGCACAGCAAAGTCTCACAGACAAAATGGCTTTTATAGAGTGGAGAAAACAATTATTTTGTCCTTCATTTAAACAATATCAAGCCATCATTCATCTTAGAAGGAAGTACAGAGTGTCACTAAAGAGCGATACTAAAATGCAGTGCAATTTTGAGGAGAATAATAGTTAAAATAAATATTAAAGGGATGTGTTCCCTTTTGCTATTTTTGTGTCAGTAACTCTGAAATTTCAGCATCATTGGAAAAAAAAGAAAAAAAGAGCATTTTTGTATTTTTCAAAGCAATGGGAGCAAAGCTGTAGCAGTGAAGATTAAAATCAAGACCACAAATCTCACTCTTTTTGGTATTTTGAAGATGGACTGATTTTTATTTTAATTTTTTTCCTGAATTTATGTCAAAAAACTTTAATTGCCAAAATCTCTGCATTCTCTTATACCACATAAAAATAAAATTTTAGATTTAAAGCCTCCTGCTAAAAACACCCGCTGCAGATAACCCCATATGCTCCTATAGATCACGAGTGGATTTTCACCTTGTCTATGCCAGGTCTGATTTCCCTTGGAAGCAAAGCATTTCTGGATGCCATAAGGAGTGTGTGACAAAACTCTTTGGGAATTGAAGGGAGATGCCATTCCCACAAAGATTTTTGTGTGTCTCCAGCACAGAAGTGTTTGCAGGATGGGAGCAGAAATGTGTAAACACAACTGAGAGAGCTGGAAGGGATTTCAGAGGGTGCTTTTCTGTCTGCAGAAAAATCTGGGATGTGCTTGGCACACCTTGTGCTCTTCTCCACCTGTGCTCCCAAATTATCCAACACAATCCTGGGACAACTGCTCCTTTGCTGGGAACAAGTGGGAGATTGCCTGGAAATTGCCAAGAAGGCTGAAATATGGGAAGAGGAGAATTTCTATACAAAAACACTTGGCTAAAGTAAAGATTTTCCATGGCTTTGATATAAAATGCTGCTGGAGTACATAAATTGGCAAATACTTGTGCTGCTTTATTGGGACAAATGGCTATTGTCTGCTTTAATATACCCCTAAGTATTCCAATAAAGACAACAATAAGTCTGGAATACCTGCTCTCTTCTTAGATTGATATAAACAGCAAAAATGCACTCCTTTGTTCCTGCATGCTGGGATTAAATGGCTTATAAGGACTATTTTTGCATGTCTGCGTGGGAGCAAAATAACAAAAGAAAATTAAAGAAGACTTCCCACCCCCATCCCTTTCTTTCAGTTGAGCTAAGGGTGGAATATTGAATTTTCCCCAGAAATAGTCTCCTGAACATCAAAGAAAGTCTGGTTCTTAAGCAGCCTGTGGATTCCCTTTTAATAGAATCTAAAGTTATTATCCTATTTTTATTGGAGACATCCTGAGTGCACATGCACTCATATTTAGGGATGTGGAAAATGTGCCAGGAGAAAGTTCTCCATAAAAAAAAAACCTGTGTGCATAGGAGCCATGCACCATAGGGAGAAACATTTGACTTACTAGGAATTTGCTTATTCCCTCAGTCTGGTTCAATCACAGAATCATGGAAAACATCCTGAGCTGGAAGGGACCCACAGGATCATGGATCCAGCTCCTGTCCCTGCCCAGACACCCCAACAATCCCACCCTGTGCATCCCTGGGAGTGTTGTCCAAACCCTCCTGGAGCTCTGGCAGCCTTGGGGCTGTGCCCATTCCCTGGGGAGCCTGGGCAGTGCTTACCACTCTTTGAGGGAAGAACCTTTCCCTGAGCTCCGGCCTGATCCTGCCCTGGCACAGCTCCAGCTGAGAAATGGTGCTGCATTAACATTTATCCAGATTTTGATGTGACCCTTCCCTTGTATTTTCCAATTTTTAGCCATACCTTTCCTGTGGATGATGTTAAAAACCTCAGGAGTTCCTTCTTCCTGGACTACCACGGCAAATATTTTGTTGGGGTTGTCCTCCCATTTATAAAAGGATAATAAAATCAACCTATTATGCCTGAGTTTAAATTTGTTACTGCAACACATCTAGCTCAATGATGTTGTCTGATACATTTGGTTGTGGCTGGACTCCTCACTGGACAGATGCAAGCTGCTTGGAACACTCCCAATGGCATTTTATGGAATAAAAGCTTGGGAATATGGGGAATTCTTCAGGCAGGCAGGGACAAAAAACATCAGCATATTTCTCTATCCATCACTGAACATATGTTAGGGTTTTATATATATATATGTGTGTGTGTGTGTGTGTGTGTGTGTGTGTGTGTGTGTGTGTGCGTGCATGTATTTTTATATTTATATATTTATAGTTATATAAAACATCTAATATCTAATATATTATGGTTTATACATAATCAGTTACATTATCTTTCTATAATATTTATATATTTATTTATATTTATATTTTATATAATAGATCTTATATAATTACATGTATTTGAATGATATATATTGTAATTATTATTTTAATTTTGGTAATTATTATAATTATATATTATATATTATATATTATATATTATATATTATATATTATATATTATATATTATATATTATATATTATATATAGTTATATATATTTGGATATAATATAACATATATTATATATTTACTATATAATATATATAAATATAATTTTTTTAATATATATATGGTTAGGGTTTGGTTTAGGTTTAGGGTTAGGGTGTTAGGGTTATATATATATACTTATATATATACTATACATCTATATACTTATATATATACAATCTGTATGAACTGCAATACTTTATCTCTGCTGTCCCACCAGAACTTTCTCACATTCACCTTCCATTTTTCTGACACAGAGATCCTGGAGCATCTCAATAACCCCTGCAAGGGAGAGTTTGGTGCCTTTGGAAAATATTATGCCAGCTTCTCTCAGGATTAATAACATCCTCACTCTGAATATTCCAGAGCTTGAACAGGCTCATCCTGAATATTTAAATTTTATGAAAGAGGTCTGCTCAGCTGTGCCACTTCGGGCAGGACTGAGACCTTTTAAAAATAGGTCCAGGGTTTATTTTCTACCATGCAAACAGGGTGGAATAGCACAATTTTAGTTCCATACGTAAGCATGGAGATGTGTTCAGTAAACAACAATTCTTTGGTTCTCTGTCAAAGCCTGGAAACAAAGAAAAATCAGGTACTTGTGTAAACACACATCACATTAATTCCCTTTACAAATCTCTGGATAATGACTTATTTCACATGAATACATTTGCAGTTTTCCCTCCTTTCCAGCACAGCGCTGCAAGTTACTTGTTTTGTTACAAAACATGTCAGTCCTCATAAGAGCTCGGTGGTTTAGATATAAAAAGCAAATACAGAATCTCAAAAAGTCGAATAAAATCTGACAAGCTGTTAAAAGCATAGGAGTTCTGCTAAGTCTGGTTTTCCTGTGCTCATGGAGGCTTTGCCATTAAAGGGTTTTAACAGGACAGAACATTTAAGCTATTCCTGCAATCAGTTGTCCTGTAGTAGGTGATGACACTCATATCCAATTAGAAGAGCAGCAATTATACACTTTCTGGATTTTCAAGGGAATAATACTGATATTCATGTGTAGTGGTTTAAATTATGTCAGTGTGAAGTCCCTTTTTATACTGTGGAATATCAATTAAATATATCTATTGGGAATATGCTATTAAAAACTGGAATGTTTACTTCAGTGACTAAGCACTTGTAGAAATAAAATGTTAAGTTGTGAAAATGCTGTTGTAACAAGGCCAGTAAATCATGTTGGGGCTTTTAATGAATGAGCAATATTCAGTTTCTGGGTTTGTTTCTTTGCTATCACTGGTGTTTTGTGTGGGAGTATCCACCAGAACATTACCAAAAAAAAAAAAAAAAAATTCCACTGCACATAGAGCAAGAGAGTTTAACCAGAAGAGGTGAAATTATAAAACAAATCATTAGGTATTTTCACAGATTCTCAGCAATAAAGGGAGATTGCAAATACTGAGTCCTAAATTCTTTCACTTAGGAAGTGACTCAAGGTCAGGATATGGAATCTGAAGGACACTTCCAGCCCCAACAGTTTCATGAGATCTGTCTTTCCTTTCCCTGGAAAAAGAGGGAGACAATGGATATTCCTCTGGGAGGTGTAGTGCATGATTTACAATCATAGTCCTTGTTAGAGGGATTGACTGATAAAATAAATACATTTTAATTGGGCAACTTCAGTTTCTGCCTCCAGAAGCTGCTTAAAAATGATCATTTGTTATTAAATGAGACTCTTGGTTCCAGCCAAGAGAGAAAATTGCACTTTTCTATGGCCCAAGCTCACTTTTCTCATAAACCTTGACGATTTGCCTCACCTCAGAACTTCTGAAACTGAGCCAAAGAGTAAAAAACTTTTCTTTTTTCCAGAAAGCAGGAGAAATACAACACAATGACCTTGCAATTTCCACAGCCCCAGCCAGGCTAACCCTTGAAAAATGCAGCAGTGAAGTGAGTAGAACAGCTTGTGGAAAAGCCTGACACCCCCCTAGTTCCAGTTCCACTCCCCTGCTCAGAACAGCCATTGCAGCAGAAGGCTGGCCCAGATGACAGGAAAATAACAGCAAAAAAACAATCAAAACCCACATTTATTTCACTTTGAACCTAAGAGCTCTTCCAACAGCTGAACCTTGTCTCATTCACAGCACTCTATTTCTACATTATAACTTCCTCATTAGAACAGTAGTTTGCCAGACCTTAAATAAGCACTTTTACTGAGAATATAAAGATTAATCCTTTTTGCTATTACTTTCAATATTCCTCGTTAAAGAGCCACCCATATATGACATTTATTAATGTGTGTATACTGCATATTAATTCAAATTAAGTTCTACACTGAATAATGCTAAGGCCCTCAAATTAAGTGATGTAATTCCTTTCCTCATCTAATTGCTGAGACTATTATTTAATGTCTCTTGTTTTTTTCTCTATTAATCTGTTTGCTTTATTAAATTGCATTCTGTTGTTCCACTCAGAACTTGTACAATTAAAGAGGCAGAGAGAAGGTTTTAAACAAAGCAGCAAAGCATTTACAGGGAAGGAGAATTGAAAGCTGGTGGAAGGAACATCCAGGACATGGGGTACCTGACACAGGTGGTCCTCTGTAAGGGAGGGAAGAGCTGGAAAGGGTCAGAGAAGTGAAAGGATTGTTAATAATGGGCAGGAAGATAACTAGGAATAACTGGAATACACTGCTGGTCTTGGATCCCCCTGGGGCTGCACGGGAAAACAAGGATGGAATCCCTGAGTCCAGTCCAGCCTGGACTGAAGCTGACACAGATAAACTGCTAAAGCCAAAAAGACAAAACTCTGTGTTTAACATTTTAATTTTAGGCACAACTGTGTCACCAGGCTTTTCAGATGCTGCTGTAACTAATGGTTACAAGCCTGCACTGCTCTGAAAAGCTTCCCCCACTCAGTGTTCCCTGCCCAGGAATTGTGAACTTTTCCTTGCATTTAGAATTTGGGGGGGGGGGGGGGGGGAAGGGGGGTATTATTTCATTTTCCCCTTCTTTCCCCTCCTCCTGAAGGAAAGAAGCAGAGCATGAGGGTTATGTGGGATAAATGCAGGGATCCTGCTCATTTCTAAGACTTTCCCATGACTAGGATAGTTGCTGTGAATATAAAATCACAATTCTTTTTAAAACACAGTTTAGCTAAGGATGAAATAACTAAATAAATTAAGCCTTATTTCACTGTAAAACCTCTGGCTGTAATGCTGTCTGTAATTGCAGCATTCCTCTAGGTCTGTTCACAAGGAATGTGCACAGGTTTGAAGTTCACGTTGTTCCTGTTGTGAGTAAAACATTCTGTGCAATAAGGAGGTAAAATAATTGTATCATTTCTGCAAATGAGTCCTGTGTTCAGGGATGAGCTGTGCAGTGGCAGGGCGACCTGCACTCTTTTCTGCATTCACAGTCTCCCCTCACACTGGTAATTGGATGTAGAGCCATTTCCACACTATTTTTCCCATCATCTTGGAAAGCACCTTATGTTTTGCCCCTGACATTAGTCAGTGTGGACACACAGTGTGAAGGGCAGCATCAATAACATTGATCCCTGCTCAGAATTCCAAAAGAGGTGTGTGCTCTGGGGGTATCTGACTTCCTTGGGAGAACCCAGCAGTGCTGAGTCAAAATACTGCACAAAACAGCTCATTGTCCTTCAGTGTCCTGCCAATTACTGTCATTGCAGTAGGGGTGGGGGGGAAGTTACAAAAAAAGTCTTGGTTTCAGCTCCTTTCCACAGGTTATAAGCAAACAATGAGTACTTGATTGATTTGTGTCAATCTGCCATTTTAATACACGGGAAACAGTAGTGTGTGAATGGCAGGCAAGCTCTTTGCCACAGCTATTTTCTCTGCCATCCCATAAAATTTACCTGTGGACATTTTCTGAATATTGTACATGCAGAAATTCATACAATCATGGAATGGTTTGCATTGGAATGGACATTAAATCTCATCTTGTTCCAAACCCCTGCCAAATGCAGGGACATCCTCCACTAGGTCAGGATGCTCAGGGCCTAAATTAACTTTAGGGAGCAGAGAAAGGAAGGAAAACATAAACTCCTTGTTTCTTTCCACTTTTTTTCTCTTTGACCAGGAACAGGACCCAGGGAAAATTTGAAGCTGCTCTAGGGAGGTTTATGCTGGAGCTCAGGGAAAGGTTCTTCCCCAGAGGGTGCTGGCACTGCCCAGGCTCCCCAGGGAATGGGCACGGCCCCAAGGCTGCCAGAGCTCCAGGAGGGTTTGGACAACACTCCCAGGGGTGCACAGGGTGGGGTTGTTGGGGTGTCTGGGCAGGGATAGGGGTTGCACCCTGTGATCCCTGTGGGTCCCTTGTAGTCCAGGATATTCCATGATCCCGTGGTATTTACCCTGCCACAATCCTGTGGACACACCCTGTTGCCAGGGGTTGCTGTTGAATTCACATTTTTCCTGGCACAAAAAAGCCTCTCTGGGAATCAACAGTATGAGCATTTTGGTCACCTCCACCTGGTTGTGCCCTGATGTCACATCTCTGCTCCCACACAGAGCCAATATCACAGCGCACCCTCTCCAGCGGAGTGTGTCCTGTGGTGTCAGGGAAACACCCAAAGGCCACCCCCTGCCACGGGGTTCTCATCTCACCAACAAGATCTCAGGGATATTCAAAATCCAGCCCCTGGCCCTGCAAAGGGTGACCCAGTCATTCTTCTGCAGGCCCAAACTCCTCTCCTGAGCAGCTGGGTGCCACACTGACACTTGCTTTTTCTCCCTGAGCATCACCCAGTCCACCCTAAAACATCCAGGTGTGGGGCAGTCCTGCTTTTCAGTGGTGTTAAAAATAGAGGGAGTGTGAGTGTGGAGTGAGGACTGGGACACTGAAATCTGCTTTTCCTTGGCCTCTCTCCAAGCATCTATTTTTCCCAAAGAGTTCTGTTTGCACAAGCCTCTGTAGACCTCAGCTTTGCTCTAAGATGTGAACTGCTGGCCTCTTGTTTGAGCTATGATCCCCTCTATATTCTTCAGAGATTGTAGCTATGCACTGATCTTGGCACCAGAATCAATCTTTTGTTGCAAGCAGAAGAGTATTTTTACATGACAAAGCTTTTGTTTTATGATCTCAGAGTTTTGCTCACTGAGGTCTAAAGAGCAATTCCTACTTTTAATTTTTTTTTTAACACTTGCAATTCACCTCATGAATTTTCCTCTGGTGGATTCTCTGTTGTCCCTGATAAGATCCACAAAAGTAACTCTGATAGTCCTTAATCGGAAAGAATAATTGTTTCTTAGATTTTTGGTTTGCTTAGTTCTTTTTTTTTTTTCCCTCTCCTATAAATCTTTAGCTTGAATCAGTGTGATTATAGAACAGACAATTCTGGCCCACTGCAAACTAAACTGTGCTGTGTTTGCAAACCAAAAGACTTCTGAAATAAAGCTGGAAACTGGTGGAATGTCTGTGAAGTGGAGCTGCACCCATTTCTTTAAATTCAGCAATTCATTTCAGCCCCTGTCTGAGTTTATCTGAGTGACAGAAAAGAGCTTTATTACTGTTGTCTTCGGGTAAGAGAATGCACAATGAGATTCTTTAAATGACTTGGATGTGTTTGGACAGCTAATATCTCAAAAAGTCTATTATCTGTATTGACTACAACACTACAGAATGTTATAAAATTAATTATATTCTTCATAGCTTAACAATGATTGCCTCATTTAGAAATATAATTACCTATCACTGAGGTTTTCAGCCAGAAGGGTTTTTTTTTAACAGTGTATAATAGCTTGGTTTGTCAGACTTCATTGAAATCCTTTGCTGCTTTCTTCTCCTCCTTGTAAAAGTTTGATATTTTAGTTGACTTTTTCTTTTTTGATGTCAAAGTTTTATTCCAGGTATTTAGTGCTGTTATTCACAAAGGACAGACTGACACTAAAGGAGCGGTTTGGCCAATAAAGCAAGGAACCACCAAGTGACAGCATGTTATGGGATGCTCTGGGATATAAAAGGATAGTCTGAGAAGTGTCCTCCTCCTTAAGATTTCAAAGAAGGGAAAATTATTATTCAGGAACAAAAAGTATGATTCATCTCCTGAAAGGGTCACTCAACGAGACAAATAAAAAAATGAAAACCTGACAATCTCTGCCATGATTTTCCAAGAAAAATCTTTCCAGCATTTCTGTTCTGATTTAAAGTTATTTTTTTGAAGCACAGCCATAATCCCCACAGACACATCAAAGCCAAACCCACCTGATAGAACCCATAATTTCTATGTGCATTTAAAAAGCACAGGAGAGAGAAAATAAGCATTGAACATTGTCAAAGTTTATGTCAGGTTATGCAGATGATGGCTCCCCTGCCCTCCTGTTCCTAGATCCATCTCTCTCCAGCCAATGAGGCAAAAAGGAGTTGAGAAATAGTGAAGAAAGGCAGATAATGCACTTTGTTCCTATTATTTTTCCTGCAGACACAATTTTTCCCCCTCGATTGTATCAGAGCTCATCATTCTCCAGAGCCATTAATCTGGCATCTCTATCGACAGCGTGGGATTGTAAAAGATGTTATTTATTTCCTCCTGCCTTTCCAGCTCCAATAGGAAAGAAATACTGAGCTGCCCCCAGCCTTGGGAACCAAGTAATAAGAGGAAAATGACGGAGTGTGATAATTTAAGCACAAAGAGATCAGATCCTGGCATTCAATACATTGGTTTTGCTTAAAAACTGCAGCAGTTTTGTTGTTTTTTTTTTTTTCAGGTTTAGCTGAAAATTAGAATTTAGATGTTTGGATTGAAGCTGATTTAGCAGCTGAGATGCTGCTTTGTTTCAAAATCTCTCTTTAATAAAAGACACCACTAAAATTGGGTGGATCAGTAAAATAAATACAACAGCAACACTCCTGGGGCTTTTCATTCCCTGTGTCTGGTGGGTGTGATTATGGAAAATACATCTGTAAAACAAACACAGGCTGCATCTTATGTAGGCACAGTGTGTCAAAACAAACAGAACCAATCTTTGGCTCAAATTTGGGTTTTTTAGCACAACCCCTTAAATCCAGCATAAAATCCAGCCCTGCATATAGATGTAATATTATATATTGATGTCACAGCCTCATGAATTTACACTGAATGCTTTCTGACATGAACTGGATACCTCTAGAACCCTTTATCTGAACATTTAGGAAATTATATTTCTTTTATATGAACTGTGCCCCTCAGTTTGCTAAATGATGAGCAATATTCAGAAAACAAGGTCTCATTAATTATAGCCACACAGCAAAATACAGAATAATTTAGAAATGTGTTAATGCCTAATATTTTACAGATATTTTTACTGTGAGGGTGGTGAGGCCCTGGCACAGGCTGGCTGGAGAAGTTGTGGCTGCTCCTAAAACTGTTCCAGATCAGATTGGAGCAACCTGGGCTAGTAGAAGGTGTCCCTGGCCATGGCAGGGGGTGGCACTGGATGACCTCTAAAGGTCCTTTTCAGCTCACACACCACCCATCTTTCACATACCACCACCCTTCTCACACTCCTATTCCTCTCTTGTCCACCTCAATCCTTGTTTTCAGCATTTCCTTTTTTTCCCATACCCTCTCTATGTCAACAAACATAAAATGCCTTCTCTAAACCGTGAGAAATGTAAATACGGTGGGGTTTTGGTTTATTTCAATTTATTTCAAGAATTTGCGGAATCCCTCTGATCCCCATGGGGAGAGTTTGGCTTTTCTTGGCCTTTATTGTAGCTGTCTGTACAGTTCCTACAAAACCTCCAATGTCAGCTCTCCCCAGTGATTTTCTCTCTCTAGGATTGTCCCTACACAGAGCCAAGGAACGCTGGAATTGCTGCGAGGAATGTTCCAGAGGGACTGTGACACACCTGCAAAAGAAACACAGGCAAGGATTCATTCTGCCTACTGAGGGATTACAAACCCCTGAACAGGCATGAATGTCGAGTCTTAACTTCTTTTTATGCCAGGGCCAGGATTAAATGTGTGAGACTGTGTTTCTTGTGGGGACTCAGATGTTTTTTAGCTCTTATCTATGTCACAGTCTCACAAACCCTCAGTTCTGCAGCACTTCACTCTCACAAACCAAACATGGAGCCCCATCTCTCTCTCTGCAAGGCCTTTTAAGGATAAACTGTCCAATTAAGAAATTACACCTAAATTACTTTTACTTTTGACCCAATAACCACTCACCCAAGCCCTGAAATGTGCACTTTTTAATTCAATTGCACAAAACCCCCCAAACCCATGGAGAAGGTGAAGAAGAAGGAGCAGCCTCCAACCTAAAACCTCCATCTTGCTTTATATACATGACTATATTCTAAAACCTTAAACTCTAAATTTCCACCATGTGATATTATACACTTCTATTCGAACTGCACACCCACAATCTCAGTTCTATCATTAAATTTTGGAAGCCTTTTCCAGGGCCTCAGGTCAATGCAGTGTTCTCCTGGGGGTCAGTGCCTGCCAGCACAGAAAGTCTAAAATTCTCAGTAGTCAGGGTTCCAACACATAAAGACATTTAATTCTTATTTAATCATCATCTTTTTGCTTGCCAAAGTGGAGGGAACCTTGGGCACAGCATTTCTCTCTTACAAGAAATAGAATATCTGCATGATCAGCACCCAGGGCATGGTACAGGACATTTCCTCTGAGCTCAGTTGACTGGACCATTTTCAAACAGACTCTGAGCTTTGGAAGTCTTCATTTCAAGATTTTATGGTTTTATGCTCTCTCAAAATCACAAAACAGAGCAAACATCTTCTGAAGATCTCCACACAATGAAGGTGGAAAAGCAATTTAATCTTGGATCAATATTTGCAAGTGGTAAGTGGAAATTGCCACTCAGTAAGGATTTTGGCTCACACAATTCCATTTCATTCTGCTTTTGTGTGGTGCAAATCTGGGATAATGTTCCCAATGTTGGATTGTAGAGAGAGAAAAGAGGTACTTGCAGCTTTTATTCTCTGCTCTATATTAACATAGAACCTTTATACATCATATACCTTACATTACATGTGACACATCATCCATACCAATAAAATATCTGGTAAATTTTGAATATATTGAAGTGCCAGACCATGGATTCAGCTGGGCAATTGAATAGGTCACAAGTTCAGCTGGTGCCTCACTTGTCTTGCTATTTAGTGACTATGAATTTCAAACTCATTTATAAATACATACACATATATGAAAACATACATAAAACAATATTATCTGTTAAATAAGTAGAAATTTAAAAGAGTTGTGGGGTTGTTATTGGGGTTTTTGTGTGGGTTTTTTTTGGGTTTTTTGGGGGGTTTGTTTTGGGATTATTTGGGTTTTTTACTTCTTGTAGCTAGAAAAATTAGGTAAATAAAAAGCAGACTAATGGCTGGTTTAACTCACTTCACCCCTGCCTTTCTTTGTCCCTTTGTCCCAGTGGTTTGTACAAGATTCAGTGAGAACAGGAAAAAATTCCAAGGGTGAAAGTGTAGGAAACTCACCTTGCAAAAGCCACAACATGTGGAGGTGTCAGAGCTGTGCCAGCAGTGGAGGAATTTGCTTAATGAAAATTTTCCCCAGGCATCCCCTAATGTCACTGGTGGTTCCCAGTGCAGATTACCCATCAGTTAGCACAAATTTGCTTTTTAATTGGCCTGAATTGCACCTGCCACATCCTGGCTCCCCAGCCTCCAAGGCACTGGCAAAAGGAGGAAGGTGGATATCTGGGGGGATTTCATTTAATGCATTCCAGGAAGGGCCTGCACAGCAACAATTAATGTTTAAAAGACAAGAATAATGTGCACCAGCACCAAGTGATGAGGACAAGGGAAGGGGAGCTGGGGAGTAACTAATGAACAAGATTAATTAGCCACAGCAGAAAGATGTAAAGCTGCAATGACTTCAGGGGGGAGCTTTAATTCTGTTGACTTTTGTGTGTCCTGGGAACAGCACAGGAAGTCCAGGAGTAGGAAATTCATCAGCAAGGCTTCGTTTATCCAAGTTTATTTTAAAATGATGCCAAAATCAGTGTATTCTGGAGGTAAACTGTAAACATCCAGGCAAAGGAACTACAGGCAGTGGATGTGGGAGGCTGGCAAGACCCAGGAATGGGCGTGCAGTTCTTCTTCCCAGGTACAGGATGCTCCAGGTCCCCTTTTTCCATTTCCTAAGAGTAAGAAAATTGAGCTTCAGTTGTGGAAGTTGGTTAGAGACGTCTCAGTTTTGTTCAATTATTTATTTTTCTCCCTTTCTTCCAGAATGGCTGGGCTCTCCTTGCTGAGATTGCTATGGAAGTCTCGGGGAACGGATGTTTTTATATAGAGAATTATGTGTAAGTTCCTTGCAGTGAATTCCTGGTGAATTCCACTCCCAAACTATGCCGCTTCCTGGCAACACTGCCAGCAGAAGGAGCAATGTGACTCCACAGGTTCCAGATGTTGTGATTCCAGAGAAATATTATCCTGCAGAAAGCACAGGCAGCTGGGATGCTAATTCCCAGTGTTTGCATCTCATCGGGGGCTCTGGGAACTGCAGGAGTGGAAATGTAGAGAAGCTGCTCTGAATTGGGTTTGTAAGGACAGTCTCAATTCAATATCAATAAATAAATAAATAAATAAATAATCTGCTTGGAAATTAAAAAATAAAAATTGAAACATTAATTCTAGGAAACATAGGCAGTTGCTTTAAATGACTTAAATTGGCAAAACTTGAATTTCAAGTTTTAACTGGTTTTGTTGAAGATTTTTCTACAACTGATTGCATTTCCTTACTGTGAGTTTCATTCACAACCAGTTTCTGCTGAAGGATTTATCTCCCTCTTCCCCCACCCCCCACACCACTCCCTTGTCTCTGTCATTTATTTCCTTGGGATTGTTAAGAGAACCATGCCGATACATTCCATGAGTCAGCAAAAAAGGCATTTTTCCCTCCAGAGCTAAATTCCAATCAGGGCAATGAACTGATCTGCCTCACTGACCCAAGTGTGGGACAGCAGTGGGAAGAGATGGTGAAGGGAGAAGGGAGGCAGGATTGCCCTAATTTCATGTGGTTTTACATTGTTTTATGTGTCCATACTATTCCTTCCTTATTATTTTACCCCTGCCATCCCCTTTCTCCAGGTGCCTGCACTATCTGTCTATATTGGCTTCTTGAGTTCTTGCTTTATTTTCAGGAAAAACAAAGTTATTTAATAAAGATATCCAAAAATAAAGATGCTCAGATAGCAGCTGCATAAGTACATATTTGAAATTTTATCTTTGCAGTGCTGGTGTGTGTTGCAATATCTGTGATATATTGCTCTTCCCTTTGCCTTATAACAGACTCCCTATTATAGAGGCAAAATTTAATAAGGCCATGTACATTAACATTATGGCATAATTTCCTGCCTGCCAGACAGGAGAGATTTTGAATGTTAAACTGTGTTTGATATGTTAATATAGGATGTAAGTGCCAAATTGGGCTCTATTAACAACACTTGCTTAAAATATTTTCCAATTTCCCTGTTAAACTGGGACGCAGAGGAAAAGGCACTTGGTTGGAAGGGAAGGAACTGGGAGCTATTTGATATAATTTAACTGCAGCCCAGTTGGTGGGGTTGGGAGCTGTCTGTGGGAAAATCCAGCAAGCAGGAGAACACATCTTGCTAATGGCACGAGGATGAGCAGCGAGGAGCCCGTGAGCAGCAGATTTCTGCTTTCTGAGGAGAATGGGATATAATTGTCATCAGGCACTTCTCAGCTGTCAGAGATGTTTAGAAATAGATGGGCTCCACTAGGACACTATTCCTCCTCACCTCCTGAATTTCCAGATATATAACCTGACAGGAGTGTGGAGGCGAGCAGGTCAGGCTCTGTTCCCAGGAACAGGGACAGCAGGAGAGGGAACGGCCTCAGGCTGGGCCAGGGGAGGCTCAGGGTGGACAGCAGCAGGAATTTCTCCATGGAAAGGCTGCTCAGGCCTTGGCACAGCTGCCCAGGGAGGTTTGGAGTGCCCATCCCTGGAGGTGTCCCAGGAAGGGCTGGAGGTGGCACTCAGAGCTCTGGGCTGGGCACACGGTGGGGATCAGGCACAGCTTGGATTTGATGATCCTGGATATTTTTCCAATCTTAATGATTCTGGGATTCTGAATCTCCATATTTCCTTTTAATGCTTGGTGCCCAACAGGAACTGTAAAAGAGTGAGGAAAATTGAGGAGCCCTACAGGTGCATAGATCAACATCTCTAGAAACAAATTACACCTCTTCCAGGGACTTTCATTTTGACCCAGGGCAAATTGCTTCTCTTTTTCATCTCATAGCATCTACTTTGTTTCCACAGCAGTTTTAAACCCTTTTGGTTAGGTACCTCATATTGTGGGTTAGTAAAATCTACATGGCACCACCAGAGAAGTAATATTAGTACTAATTAAGTGTAAATGGAACTGCTTCTATAAGCACAGAAAATGTTTTTTTCTGGATGAGATTAAAGCAGTTCCTTAATTTTTTATAAGTCTAGAGGTTAAGCTGCTAAAGGGCAGTTGTATCTGTCTTCTAGCTCAAAGAGCAAATACCATAATGCCTGAAAATACACTGAGGGAGCCTTTAAATCAGTCTTTGTTCTACCTGAATTCTGTGGACATTAATCTCTATTTTCTATATTGCTGATTGTATGTGTCACAGAATCATGGAATCGTGAAACTCATCCAGTCCCATCCCCTGCCATGGGCAGGGACACCTTCCACTGTTCCAGGGAGATCCAAGCCCCATCCATCCTGACACTGCCAGAGATCCCAGGGCAGCCACAGCTTCTCTGGGCACCCTGTGCCAGGGCCTCACCAGTGTCACAGGGAAGGATTTCTTCCAAATATCCCTTCCAATCCTGCCTCAGGGAAACCATTCCCCCTTGTCTGTCAGTCCATCCATTGGAAATTGTCTCTCTATTTTTTGTCAGCCTCTTCAGGCACTGCAAGGCCACAGTGAGATCACCCCAAAGCTCCTCCTCTCCAGGTGAACAATCCCAGCTCTCCCATCCTCTCCTCCCAGCAGAGCTGCTCCCTCCCTCTGACCATGCTGGTGCCTCCCCTGGGCTCTCTCCAGCAGCTCCAGCTCCTGCCTGTGCTGGGGCAGTTCTGCAGGTGGGGTCTCAGCTGAGCACAGGGCACAGGGGCAGAATCCCCCTCCCCTGCTGCCCACGCTGGGGCTCAGCCCAGGGCAGGGGGTTCAGGGCTGGGGCAGCTCCAGCTCTCACCCCCAGCACCCCCAGCTCCTTCTCCCAGGGCTGCTCCCTCTGCTGCTCCCAGCCTGGATTGAGCCCAGGGGTTGCCCTGAGCAGGTCTTGTTAAAAACCTCCTGGGGCACCCATGGGCCACTTCTGGAGCTTCTCCAGGTGCCTCTGGCTGTCACCCTGTCCTTCAGGGCTGTCACTGCTCCCTCAGCTTGGTGTCACCTGCAAACCTGAGCGTGCCCTCCATCATCTGTGTCATTAATGCAGATATTAAACAACAATGAATTTATACATTGTACATTAGCATGTTTCAAGCTAAAATCTGCCTGTATGATAAAAGAATGGCACAATCCTGACACAGCCCATCCTCAGCAGGATTAGCATCCAGGATCTCAGCCTGTGCATGGGACTGACACCCATGGACCTACAGCCAGCTGGAGGTTTGGCTTTGTCATTCATATTTGACATTTAAAGCAATTTGTCACCGTCATAGGCTCCCATCTTTGATAATGTCAGAAGCAGAGCAAAGGACTCTGTCAAAAATCAAAAAGGCATCTGAATTTCCCTTCTCAGTGATTCCCTTTCTGCACTGGGAATAGTTCAGAGATAACCTGAAAACGAAGGAAAACTTTAAATCTGTTCCTGCCTTAGTTACAGTAACAACATAATGACACTCTAATGGTGTCAAAATTGGAGAACTAAAATCAGGGAGAAAACTTTATGAGTTGTTTTTTTTTTTCTCTAAAGGGTTTCCTAAGGATCTCTTCATGTTCTAGCTACAATTTGAGGAAACACTTTTCAATCACTAGTCCTTGCCAGAGATTTAAAGCCAATAGGAGCACCAACAATTGCAAAGGGCAGTCAAATCTGCGCTTTATTTTGGAAATACTTTGGGGATTTGCAGCTCCAGAGTCCTCAGCAATGGAACAACTCTCAGAGGATTTGGAATAATTCCTCCCTGAGGGTCACACATGGTTTCTGACTGTGTAACTCCCTAAATAACTATTAAAATAATGACTACTTTGTGAATTTTTGAATTTTCTTGGAGGCAGCCAGTGGATTGTCTTACAAATAATTTACTGTTGGGAGTTGCAGCAAAATCCTATCAATTCTTTTTTTATTGTTGAAACTCATCACACAGCATTAAATTAAAACCAGGCAGTGGCACAGAGTTTGAAAACTTTTAGGGTTTTCTTTTTCTTTCACCATCAAATTTCTAAAATTTTCAGTCTGGGATTTGACTAATTTAGAGTACACATCCCCAGGATGTTGAAGCAATGATCATTCCGGTTAGACTTCCAGCGATCATTGGAAGTCTAATTTTCATGCTCAGTTCTGGCCCATAGGAGCAGATATCATGGCAATGTCTGCAAACAGCCTTAAAACACTTCAGTCCTGACCTGAAATGCCTTGGTTATTTTTATCACTCCATCTGGAACTGCACATCTTGGTCAAAACACACACACACACACATACAGAAAAAATGGTCTAAGCTGTGAATCATGATGAGAGATAAAGAAAATGGGTAATTCCAAAAGAAAACTAGTCAGAGCAATGGACACGAAAGAAAATTACTAGACTTAAAGAGGACATGTATATTAAACCTCTCCCTATTTACTTACTATAAACTACTGGATATTGCACCTCTCTGATTTATTTCACCTCAGATTTAGGAAATGAAGTAAATTACCTTGACTTCAATAAAATATTGGGCATAATGTCACACCCAGATGATTGGTTAGGATGAAGATGGTTGGAAATGACACAGCAGCCCGGAGATAGGTATGGGAAGAGCTAAGCTTTGCCCTTAATGACAGAGTTTTTTCTTACTTTAAAATGAAAACTTTGCCAAGCAGAGCCTTAGGATTCCTAATGAGGTTTTCTGGGATAGCAGTGAGCCCTGTTGGTAAATCGGCGTCTGGGACCAAGAGGTATCCAAGAGTTCTTCTCCTGTCCCAGGCACTGGCTGGGGATCCCCCAAGTCAGACAATGTTGGGGTGAGGAGCCTGATGGGGACAGACGTGTCCAGGCCACGTCCTGGAGTCCCCTCTAGGCAGGTGGTGGTTGATAACCCACCAGGGGCCACTATCCCATGGAATCTGAAAGAAGGCCTCAAGAATTAATCCAGAGTTCATCAAGAAGGCCTCCAAGATCCCCAAGTCCTCAGGAATGGGTCTCACTTGGAATACTGAGGAATGTTTCCAAGTTTGTGGACATTACGGATGTGAGTTTGGGGACTTTCTTTGCTGGAAATTTTTTTGCCTTCTATTTTCTCCACCTGCAGGTGAGCATATCCAGCTCCATCCTCCTGGCTGTGATGGATGTGCTGCCCTCTTTCCTCAGCTCTGGTGTCAAGTCCAGGGAAAGCTCAGCCCCTGACCTGCCTCAGTGCTGCTCCCCAGCCCTGTCCCACATTTATCAGTGCAATAAAACAGCTGCGAGCTGCCTCCACTGAGATTTGCTTGGTTGTTTGTTTGCTTTATAAACACACCAGGTGATTTATTTTGGAGTTTCCCTATCAGGTTCACCTGACAGAACATTGCTGAGATAATTTACAATTTGTTTCCATTGATATGTACTTTATAGCGCTTCCTGACAACAGACGACCACTAATAAATAGCAGATGAATTATATTAACACTTTCTGTCACTTATAGAAATGTTTTCTTCCCCCTTCATATTTCAACTCAGTCATATCATTGTCTGCTGAGTTATTACAATGTAGGAAAACAAGGTTTTTTAGAAGTATTAGAGAGATCCTATTTTTCCCTCACAACCCCAAACACCTGCCTTCAAAGATAATGGCAAGTAACAATTATTTGCATCATAACCCGAGCTCACCTGATAGCTAGAAGCTGCTGTTCTTATCTCTGAGCCTCTCAACCTGTCCCCAGTGAGACAACCACATACAAAATTCTCTGTCATTTCTCTCTGTGAAACTGAACTTTGTGGAAAGTGTGGGACCTGACACGGAGGAAAATCAGCCGCGAGGTCGCCTTTTGTGTTTGTTTTAGGTATGCAAATAAAAACAAAGATGTAAATGTTGTTCCTCAAAAAAAATAAGTGTAAACTCATAATCAGCTCCCCTAAGAGACCATCAGCTGCTGCAGGCCTGCCAGCAGAGGGGAGCTGGTAGCTCAGAAGAGCAAAGGTAATAAGGAGTCAAGTTGTTCTCACACATTGCAGTGAGGGGGATCTGCTCGGGTGTGCTTCACCCAAATCACTTCTGCTGTGTTGATTAATGACTTCGAACATAATGAGAGGATTTAAATGGGATGCTGGGATGAAATCCTTCCCTGAGAGGGTGGGCAGGCCCTGGCACAGGGTGCCCAGGGAAGCTGTGGCTGCCCCATCCCTGCCCTGCCCTGCACTTTCTATGGAAAAGGGAGGCTGTCACACAGGTCACAAAGCATCAAAAGGTCTGATTTTTCAAACAGCAGTTTGAGGAGTGCATTTGTATAATATATTCATCAAGAAAAGATTATATAGGCAGGGAATAGAAGTTATAAGATACAGATGGGACAAACAACTATTTTTAGTATCGTGTCCTGACCTTTCCATTGCCTTCCTGAAAAACTTCAGTCCTGAATCAGCACTCTGTCAAACAGCTGGCAGAATGCAGACCAAATGTGATTTTTTTGAGTCCCACCATCCAAAAGCTGCTGCCATCCTTTCATGAGACTGATGCTGGATATCACTCCTTTAAATTCTGTTCCATCAGCAGGGCAATCCCATGCCCAGATTTGTGTCTGTGTGTGTACACTGTCTCCAAGTGGCATTTTTTAAACAAAAGTGTCTTGAACTGGCTGACATGGGTTTTTTTGCTGTGTAAAAGGAGTAATTTGGCATGGACAAAAGCTTCATTTCCCCGTGCTGTTATCAACAATAAATGGTTTTCACATTGTCAGCTGTTCTAACACCAGTGTACATATCCAGAGCAGGCTTTCTGTCAGGTTTTTATTATAAATCTCTATGCTCGGGTCTATCTCAGCTCCATCTCTCAGCACTCCCTGATTTCTGATATAGATTTATCTCCATCTCCTCGGCACTGCCGTGTGCTCCCTTTTATGGCTGTGAAATATTTGCAGGGCAATCCCTGAGTCACAAAGCACAGGGCAGGGAACAGCACCCTGTGTTCACAACAAGCAAATCCACTCCCCCCTTTCCCATCTTTCCTGGCTTGCTGGATTTACTGTGTCCTGTTTGCCTCTCTGCCTCCTTGTGCTGGGTGGTGTTTCTCAGATTTAGAGCTTGGCAGGCTGAGAAATGTAATCCTGGTTCTAGCAGGAGACTGGGGAGCTTTGGCAGGGCTGCCTACACAGATGCAAATAGACTGGAAGTGCTCATTATCTGAGGAACCCTCAGCTCAACCCAAAAGCAAACAAACCTCTTTTTTCCCCCTCCCTTTCTTCCCACTGTGCCACACTTCCATGTAAAAATAAGGCAAGAATATCACTTCAGAAATATCTTTACAAAAATACAGCAAGCTCCTAGCTTTTTTCATAAACATCCCATGAATCTTATGCAATCCCCAAATGCTCTTCCTCTGGGCAGAGACGTGAGGTGACCTGGGGAGAGGTGACTCGTGGCAGGAAGCGCCACCAGGATGGTCTCCCAGTATAGGACTTTGGGGCTCCCCCCATCCTTCTTTGCCCTGCCTTATGCCCCTGTACTCCACAGAATATTTGGAAACCAGACTTTTATCAGGGTTGAAAACAACACCCCGGTTTGGACAGGTATTTGGAGCACATTGTCCTAAAAATGTTAACGAAGGGATTTTGCACTCTTCATTCCAGACAAACGCAGAACCCAATTTGGAATAAGAGAGATGAAAAAGACTTTCATTCACCCAGCAGAATATAAATAATATCAAGGCTGACTGGGGGTGAAAGGCCTGACAGCATGAGCGATGGCTGCTGCTGTTTGCATGGCCCCATGCTCTGCTAAAGAGAGAAAAGTGCCCAGCCCTGAACCACAGAACAGGCAGAGCAGGAGCACACATCTGAGGAGGGCAAAACAGCACCTGGGTGGATCTCATTTTTACAGCATAATTCAGGAAGAAGACTGCAGTTAAAATGTTTCAAATATCAAAATCAAACGGTGTGATTCGAATCCTTGAATCCACTGGGATTGTGCAAGTGGAATTGGGTTCAAAGGATTCTACTCAGCTGAGGAGGAATGAAGCTCAAAACTGGACCGTGCTCAAAATGTGGTCTGCTCGCCACCACAGCTGATGACATGACCTATGTGTGTCCTAGTGACAACAGAGGCAATAAGACACACTTTGAATGTCCTTCTTGCCTTATTTTCTTATTTGGATCTCCATCCAAGATGATGAAAGAGGAAAAGGAAACACCTATTAGGAACTAAAAATAGCACTAGGAATGTCAGGTACATAGAGAAGCTGTGGCTGCCTCATCCCTGGAAGTGCCTAAGGACAGGGCTTGGAGAAAGCTGGGATAGTGGAAGGTGTCCCAGCCCATGGCAGAGAGTGGGACTGGATGGGTTTAACGTCACTCCAACACAAACCATTCTGTGACTCTGTGATTATCCTTTCTCTCATATGACGGATTCTTGGGAGCTGGACTTCAGGTATTTAGCTAGATATTTAATTTCAAAGTATCTGGCATATTAAATGAACTTAGGAAAAAAAAGTTCTTTGAGAAAAATGAGAACCAACACGGTAGCACTGTGGTGCATCCTGGTTGCCAAACAACTGGACTCCAGGGATGATTTCACCAGACTTTGGCAGGCGCAGAAATAAGTGTTTCTTTTAAGGTCAAAAGTTTTTATAATGAAACAGAAGACTCTTCTTAGAGCTTTCCAGGAGACCTCCCCGAGTTAACCAATTTTTCTCCTGGCTCGAGGGTAGATTTATAGGCACCAGATGCAGAAAAACAGTTCATGACCATTTTTTCCCTGCAGGAGTTCCTACAAAGCTGAACAGTCAAGACCAAACGGGGCCTCAGCACATGCAAACACAGAGCCAATGGAGCATGAGATAATATTTCTAATGAAAAGCATCCAGGCACATGAAGAGACTCATTCATGGAAATGGTGCCATCTGCAGAAGTGGATATTTAACTCACAAGCGCCCACGGGGGTGAGGTAACAGAGGCTGAGTTCTTTTCCTGGGTTTTTACCCACATCAAAACTCCTGAGGGAAGATTGAGGCCCTTAATGGAGTGGAGTCACAGATGGAAGAAGAGGTGGCTGAAAACAGTTCTTCTCTAAGTCCATGTTCCTTTAGACTTTCAAACCAAGTGGGAGGTTCCAGCAGTGAGCAGTGAGTGAGCAGAGTGAGAAAGAGGCCAAAGAAATCAGGAGGCTGTAACTGGAATTGTAATGATCATGGAATCACAGAACCATGGAATGGTTTGGGATGGAAGGACCTTAAACCCCATCTCATCCCGCCCCCTGCCATTGGCAGGGACACCTCCCACTCTCACAGATTGCTCCAAGCCCTGTCCAGCCTGGCCTTGGACACTTCCAGGGATCCAGGGGCAGCCACAGCTTCTCTGGGCACCCTGTGCCAGGGCCTGCCCACCCTCACAGGGAACAATTCCTTCCCAAAATCCCATCTAACCCTGCCTCTGGCAGTGGGAAGCCATTTCCCCTTCTCCTGGCACTCCAGACCCTTGTAGTGTCTCTTTTTCTTGTCAGGTTCTTCAGGTACTGAATGGATCCCTAGTAGGAAAGTAGGAATGATGAAAGTAGCAGGAATTTAATGGAAAGATCTGTGAATGACCTACAAAAAGCTGACAAATGCACCACAGAATACAATTAAGGAAAAGAGCTGAATCCCAGCCCACTTCTGATGGAGTTTTTGGGACCAAATCCTCCTCTCTGCTCAAGCTTGCTTGGTGATTCCAGTGTGAGGCCTACCTGCACAGCTCTGCTTGGTTTTCCTTGATGCTGTTTCCAACTCTCTTCCAATTTTTCATAGTTCTGAGGTATAATTTTTTTAATCATCAACCTGACAAAAAGGAAAATAATGTAATAAAAAATTAAAAAAAACCCCACCAAATCAACACAAACAAACAAAAAACCTAAACCCAAACCAAACAAAACCCCCAAAATTATTGGGGGTTGTCGAAATTCAACTGAATTCTCTGGAACAATGGAGAATAATTTAAGGGACTTTATCTGGAACTCCCATTTCCATCTGAACATTGGATGTGGCTTGGTGCAGCCTGGTCTAGTGAGTGGCATCCCTGTCCACATCAGCAGAGTGGAACTGGATGATCTTTGAAGTCTCTTCCAACCCAAACCATTCCATGATCCTGTGATTCCATGGTTTGCTTCCAAGAAGATCCATGAAGTGTGTTTAAAGAGTCCCTGCAGTGGGAGTCATTAGCATTCCCTGTCAAATTCTGAAAACTCTTTGTCAGATAGGATTAGAGGGATTTTTGTTTTTAAGAGATGAAATCCCTTTTGGAAATATCTGCATTTTGATAAGACTTACTGATCAAAGGGTAACTCTTCCAGAACAGTGAATTTCAGCAGGACTTGAACTCCTGTGCCAGTTTTGAAATGAGGGCAGCAGTTGCCAAGTTATTTGGGTGCTTTGGAGCTGTGACCAGAACCTTGGTTTATCCCTAAGCTAACAATCCTGAACACTCATTTAGCAGGTCAAAGTGGTCCATGCAATTGTGTTTTTGGTGTTTGATTTGTGTGCCTGTGCAGCTGTGCTCAGTCCCTGTCTCATCCCACATCTGTCATTGTTAAAAATTCAGGGCTTGTTTTTAGAGCTGGGCGGGTTCTCTAATTACTGCAGGTTTGGGGATCTGTGATTATTGTAGTGTTGGAATATCTGCAGTGCCAGGATCTCTGACTAACATCCTTCTTAACTGTGACATGAAAATGTTTATTTCAGCCAGAGAAATGCAGCTGGATTCAGTTTAACCCTCTGATAAATCATTCACTGGTAACATCAAATTAATGGAATCACAATTTTATCTTTTGAGAGCTTTGAGTCAGGGGGTGATCTGTGGTTTAAAAATCAAGTTATAGTTTCACAAAAGAATTACTATATTGTGATATGTATTATCTAGAGGAACATAAATAAAACTGTTTAGCAAAACATTTCTGGCTTTGTGTTTTCATTGCTTTTGTTGTTTTCTTCTAACAAAACCCTTGGAGGTTTTTCACTGCAAGCTGGATTTTAAGTGGGGCACCCAAGGGATCATTTTTCAGGGAAGTTCACTGTGACTCAGATATGGAGCCTGGAATTTGGAGAGGCAAATGCCCAAGGTAAAGTTCAGAACTACTACAGAGAGAAAAAAAAATAACCTTTCTCTAAATACGGAGTTGTACCTCTGGAATTTTAAGGAGAACCTGGCCAAGAGAGTAAAACCAAACCAGGGCAGGGGCATCAGCTTCTCTTGGGTCTCCCAGCAGCTTTACCCCTGCTGGTTCAGCAGCAATGTGAGGCCAGAGCCACCCCAGGGATTTCACTGCTGACATCTCCTCTGGAGGACTTTGCCACTGCACCCAGCCACCATTCCTGGCAAGGGATGAGCTGGGAAGAAAATCAGAGCATCCTTTGTAGGGCTTTTGCTTTCTTTGGGAAGAGGACAGGAGACCTCAAGGACAGAATTTCTTCAGAAAAGGATTTCTTTTTTTTTTACCCTGTTTACTACAAACAACTTCCAGCTCTGCACTGAACTTGGTGGACATCTGTGTGTCCACATTCTCCAGCCAGAGCTGTTCCTAAGGGGATGTTTTGTTTCTGACGGTTTTGGTCTTCCTTTTCCCCTATAGATTTGTTCCCATAGCTCAGAAGAACATGGAAATGCCTCTAAAGATCCACATCATTTTCTAAATGGGGACAATAGAATTTGTCTGGGAAAAAAAAAAAAGTGCTTAAAAGTTGTTCGTATGATTTGTGATGTTATCCATTCTGGAAATTTTTGGAATGCCTAATTCACAGAATCCTGGAATCATTAAACTTGGAAAAGGCCTTTAAAAGTCATGAGCTTCAGGCCCTCGACATGGTCAGGAAACACAGGAATTACCCTCTTCCACCTGTAATTCCCTCATGGACAACATCCTGAGCTGGAAGGGACCCACCAGGATCACATAGTCCAACCCTGGCCTGCCCAGACCCCCCAACAACCCCACCCTGTGCACCCCTGGGAGCGATGTCCAAACCTTCCTGGAGCTCTGGATTTTGGAGTTTTCTCCCTACAGACATCAGAAAATGAAAATTCTAGCTGGAATAATATACCATGGGTAAAAAAAAGCAGGGGAAAGGGAGGATGGCTTTTTGTCTTCCTGTCTCAATGGACACCTTCAGGTTGTGTAGGGTGACACGTCCCCTGCTCACCAGGGACTGGAGGAACAAATTCTTTCCCCTTATCTCTGTTTATTAAGCACTGTCCTATTTATCTTGCCTGGCTTGTACAGGGAGAATCCTCATCTGAGACAGCAATATTAATAACTTGCCACAATTTTTTTCATGTTGCTTTGCAATAGAAGGCAGGAACATCATCTTAATTAGTCCTAGAAAGAAAGGAAATGCAAATACAACAAGACTGAATTTTAGACCACTGGAAACTCTCATGTGTGATCTCTCACTGGCTTTCAAAACAGAAACCAACAGCATAAACTGCTTTTGTAGAAACTGTTTCCCTGCTTTATGATGTCTGGGAAAGCAGGGACACGCATATCTTTTATTAAATCTTTTCCTCCACAATTTTGAGAGGCTATTTCTTAATTCAGAAATACAAAATGACAGGCACTTATCAGCATTATACAGCAGAGAAAATCCTATTCCCAGGTGGATCTGACAGAGAAAGAGGGAGCAACAAGGGAGGATGGAAGACCAAATCCAAACACAAACCATATGAAAAGACATTTGATACTGTCAAATCTGGTTTTGTTAGAGTCCCAGAGTGGTTTGGAATGGATCTAAAAGCCTGTCCCCTGGCAGTCCCATCCCTGCCATGGGCAGGGACACCTTCCACTGTCCCAGGTTACTCCAAGCCCTGTCCAGCCCTTGGACACTGCCAGGGATCCAGGGGCAGCCACAGCTTCTCTGGGCACCCTGTGCCAGGGCCTGCCCACCCTCACAAGGAACAATTCCTTCCCAATATCCCATCTGACCCTGCCTCTGGCAGTGGGAAACCATTCCCCCTCATCCTCTTACTCCAGGCCCTTGTAAATAATATTTTATTACTTCTAAAATTAAGTTTCACTATTTGAAATTCCCCCAAAACAATTAGGAAGTGACAGAAGAACAGAGGTGAATTTTAAGCTGTTCAAGTTTTTTTCCCCACCGTTTTTTGGTCTTTGGTTTTCATCTTTGCATTTTTTGGAGAAATGCTTTATTTTTATTTTTTTTTTACTCCTCCAGTTTATTGGTAACTTTGGCCCTGATATCATTAAATAAAGGTTGTGTCACGTTGCAATGTATATTCAGGAATGAAAGAATTTTCAGTTCATACTTCCATACTCTATGAGCATCCCCTAGGAAATATTAAATCTGTCTGTATCATGTTTTAGGAGTCTTTTTCTGGATTATTTTTAATGCAGCCTATTCATTCCTTCCTTGTTGCTACATCCTCCTTATTACATACCATTTCCATCTGCCAGAAGGGCCCAGTGGTTTGATTTCAGATTGCACCCAGAGCCATGCCTAGGAGATAAATTAATTGTTTGCCCTTTCCAAATTCCCAAAGACTTTTCTCCCCAATCTGTGAGGGTTTTTTTCCTAGCACAGATGTAGGAACCCTTCCACAGCAAATTTCCCCTCCCTGGCTGGGGTGGAATACAAACGAGCAATTAAGCAAAGTTTAATTTTTAAAACTTTTAGCACTGGTTTTCTACCCCCTGAGTCCCTAATGGGCTTTGACTCGATGATTTATCTGTCTTTACCCTATCTGGAGCAGGATTTCAACCGAGTTGTAACAACTGGGAACACTATAAGAGTTTTCTCAGAGAGAAAATAGCAGGGAAAACTCCAAGCCATTGTCTGAAAGGCCATTAATGTCTGTCCGGGAGAGAAAGGTTATTTAATGCCAGTGGAATTGATACTGTAACTTAGGCCAGTCCAAATGCTCATCCCTCTGGTGAGATGATAACCTTCTGTTCTGAGAATTAATTTATGAATCCTCTTTGGAGCTGGAAAACTTCTCCAATTACTGCTTGAAGCAGGCAAACAGGCTTTCACTGGGGGAGGTGCCTAGGAAAATTTGGGTAATTTTGGATTACTGTTGGCTTTCATTTCTGTTTTTTCTTATATTTATAAATTATAGTACATTGGTATATACTCATACTTCATATAAACATATATTTTACTGTATTCTGGTGCTTCCTGAGGCATCACAGATAACATCTCCAGCAGACATTGCATGTCACACACTCAGATCCTGCTGAGAACATTCCCACACTGTCATTATCAAGGTGCTGAGAAGGGCACGCTGCAGAATTTTTGTCCTAACCATCACAGTGCTGAGCAGGATGCAAAATTGAAAACAAGCATGGCAATATCTGATTGGCAATATCTGAGTGTTTCAGAGCTGCTAATGCTCCTGTGGTGGACTCAGCAATAAAAAATAAAATTTCTCTGGCAAATTACCACGAGTTAAGTGCACACTGAGTAGTCAACACATAGAAGAGGAAAGGGGAAATGATGAATCTGTTGTAAACAGAAATTGTCCTGGTAAACCAGAAGGACCAGAAAAAAACCCTGTTTTTCAAAGACTACTGAAGACAACTGGAGTTTGCCCCCACTGAAGAATCCCAGAACCATTAAGGTTGGGAAAGATGTCCAGGATCAGAATTTCCACCTTGTCACTGAGTGCCATGTCCAGTCCTTGCTTGGACACCTCCAGGGATGGGGACTCCATCACCTCCCTGGGCAGCCTGACCACCCTTCCAGGAAGAAATTCCTCCTGAGAACCACCATAACCTGAGTGTAACCACACAAATCATCCTTGGCTGAAATTGCTTGTGTTTGTAGCAAGCTTTAATGCCTGTTAGTGGAAACCATTGGATCTATGCCTCCATCTTTTCCTTCCTTTATATGGCCACCTGGGAAATGTGGAGAGTGTAAAACTCTGCTCAGATCAACTTTCCTTGGCAGAAATATTTTTATTATCCTTCTATTTCTTAACAGTGAGCAGAAACGTGGAGGAAAACTAGGAAACCAATTTGCTTCCTCCTCATTATATTCACTGAGATTGCATTTCAGCAGTCAGGAAGATGGAAGGGAATATTAAAACCTTTAGATAACTGTCGACAATTATGTGAGGTTCAAAATACAGCCTATAAAGGGAGGGGGTCTCTCATGCTGCAGGGTTTGTGACTGTCCAAGTAGCATTATACAGGTATAATTCCAGTGCCTGGATTCCCTCTTCATCCAAATCCAGCAGAAACCCTCTGGACCATATAAGCTTCCACTCTTCTCAATTAAGGGCAATTAGTGCTGCTGTGCACAGGAGTGAGACAGATTGTTGTGGCACCAGAGACAAAACAGATTCCTAACAGGAAACAGAATATGGCTCTAACATCCTTAAGTGTTGTTTATGGCAAGTCATAAATGCTTTGCACTGTGTTTGTCTGAAATTTATGGTGTTCTCAAGCGAAAACTGAAACTTGCCAAAAAGAAAAAACAAAGTAGAGAGAGAGAAAGAGAATTATACCAGCAAATACAGCCAGTGATGCTTCTGCCTAATCAGGTTATTACAAAATCTACCTTTCCAGATGAGAGCTGATTGCAGCTATTAAAGCTAAAACACACCTGCTCTCCCCTGCTCACTCAGTACACAACAGAAAGCCGTGGAAAAGCACTTTGGGAGTGAATTCAAATATTAACCTATTTTAAAGTGTTTTCTTTTAGCATGGAGAACTTTAATATCAGTAATTTTACGGGTTGAGATGCAGGCTCAGATTAAGATCAGGACCAGAAAAATTAAGATTTCAGAGGAGAATTTCCTGTTGTGTATTTTAGGGGTTGCTAGATGGGAAGAGTGTTTTCTCTTGAGCACATTCAGTTCTCAGTCCTCAGTGCTAAGATTTCAGTGAAGGTCAAGGAAACTCAAGGTTCAAGTGCTGATTTTCTTCAGGTGTGTTGATAGTTGGAGGGCTGAGGAAAGGATTCAGTGTTACCTGGACCTGAGACAGAGTAGCTGATTGAAGAGCAGGAGCTGTCTCCCATGGCAACTATTTGGATTTAAAGGTACACATGTTGCTCAGGATAAAAAAGCAGCAGCTTCACAAAGGACCTGAGTGCTCCATGTCAAAAGACTTGGAAGAGAAGTGATGTTGGACAAGCACAAAAAAGCTCCTGGACAGAAAGACCCTGATGCTCCAAGTCAGACTCAGAGGAAAGGAAAGTTCCGAGTTCGGGAGGTAAAATTATTATTGTGTGCTCCTGGAGCTGAAGGAAACAAAAAACCCACTTGGTCCCCAGGGCAGTAACGATGTCAGTGGGAAACATGAGTCCCTAAAGTCACACTTAGTCCTGGGTTATGGAAGGGTTTAGGAAAAATGGTGAAGAGGAAGCAGTTTGGCTCAGCCTATGCAATAAACTGTTACAGCCCTTCCTCAGGCCACAGCCAGGGGAAGACTTAGATGACAAAAATTAGTTAATTTGGTGAGAAGTCATAGAAATATAATCTAGATGTACCTGGGGCTGATCTATGTCGTTTTAGGGGAAAAAAATAAAATAGCACCTGCCTAAAGTTTTAATTTTGAGTTTGTTTGCTGCTGGTTACTCCTGCCTGCATTTACAGGGTCATGAAGACAGCTGATGTCAGCTGTTCCCAGGAGACAGCAGCTTATTTGGGGGATGAAGCAGTGCTCTGAATCTTTTTATTATTTTTTTTCAATATTGCTTAAAAGATGACCTCTGTAATCAATAGACTTCTAAGGTACTGGAGCCACAATGAAGTGATTAGGATTAAATAACTTTTATTCCCCCATTACTAAGTGGGTCATAGCACTGCTGTGCTTAAGGGGAGATTAAAATGACCATTTGATGAGATATTCCTCATACTACTGTTATTCAAAAATCCTGAATTCATTATTCAGCCCAAACTCCCAGAGACTACATAATTTATTGCACTTATATTAACATGCCTTCTAGAAGTACAAAAGTAAAGAAGAGTATACTCAGGCATAGAATATATTTCCCCTAAACCACAAATTGAACACAGAAAACCTGATTTGAATTTCATAGAGGTGTGACTGAGAGAAACACGAATGAAAATAATGATCTTTTGTAAAAGTGTTTGCTTGCAAGCTGATCTGAAAGTTCCCAAAAAGGATTCACAGGGCAGAGCAGAACCTCTGTCTTATTGGTGGCTGTTTCCACAACTGCACCTTTTATTCTACTTTAATTGAATGTAAAGAGAGGGATGCCAAGTGGAGGCAACCCCAGGCTGTCATCCCTGCAATTAATGGAGGGGAGGCTTATGGAGAGGCTCTCCCTGGTGGAGAGGCTCGGGCAGGGATTAGAGAGCACAGCTTGTGTACCTGCCAAGGACAGGATTGCCTGTCACAGCTCTCTGCTGGCTCTGGGGACAAAGTTCTGTAATTATTGCTGCACCACGCTGCCTCCTGCCAGCTCACTGCTCCCGAGGCAGCTCCTCAGCTGCCAGCCTGCTGAGGCAGGGCTGGGCTCTGCACCTTCAGCCTGCCCTGCTCCTGCTGCTTTCCCTGCTGTGCCTTTGGGGAATGTGGGACTGACCCCAGCCCATCAGCTCTGCTCTTCCTCCAGTGATCCCAGCACAGCATTGAGACCTGTGAATCACAGGTGCCTGGAAGGGGTGAGTGGGTATTAATCAAACAGAGCTCTCCCAGTGAGGGATTTTGGCTGGATGTGCACCCACACACACACACAAACACCCACACATCTATAATGTGAGTCCAGCACAGCCTGGGCATTCCAAAGCCAGGGCTCTGCCTGCTGGGGAAATGCAGAAAACAGTGTCACTGTCATTCCCCTTTGGGTCACTTTGCACAGAGCTCTAAGACCTTTACCAACTCTTTTGCTCAGACAAAAAAAGCCAGATATGTTCACCTGCCTTTGCACAGTGGTGACCCTAAAATTGTCCTCATGGAGTCAAAATGAGTTAAAATAGCCAAAATCTTGGCTTTTATGTCCAGGGAAAAAGTGACTGGGTGAAGCTTGGCTGCATGAATTAACTATGGTACTCACCTGGGGAGCTGTTCAAACCCTTCTGGATCCATGGATTTCTTGTCCTTGCTTGATTCTATTAGATAGAGACCATGTCTCACCCAGAACCTACTATTTTAATCCTCTTTTTTTTCTTCTTTTTAAAAAAGAAAAAAACTCTCTAAAGCCAAAAAACCTGCCACAATAATAACATTTTCCTTGACACATACTTTTCTTCACATGTATTTGCAGTGTCAGCCTGGTGTCAGTAACGGTGCCACATTTCTTCAGCTCTCCCTAAAGATTACTGTAAATGAGTGAGGTCAGTTAAACATCCCGGCATGTCTCTTTAGGCCATTCTCATTTTATTCCATAGATAGTTCATGTCTGCTCTTCAGTTGAAGAGGGTGAAGATGTTCACAAGTCACCATTTCCCAGCTGGAGACCTCTCCCCATCAGATACACGAGCCTTCTTGGGAGGTTTCCCTCCATGTTTCTACAAGCCCAAATTAACTGCTGCAGTTAATTAGCAGCTGTGCTGCCTCAGAAGTGGAGAAAAGCAGTGGCTGAGACTTTTCTCAACTTTTCAGTTCTCTACAGGATGGAGAAAAGCTATTTACAAGGGATGGAGGGACAGGACAAGGGAGAATGGCTTTCCACTGCCAGAGGGCAGGGCTAGATGGGCTATTGGGATGGAATTGTTCCCTGTGAGGGTGGGCAGGCCCTGGCACAGGGTGCCCAGAGAAGCTGTGGCTGCCCCTGGATCCCTGGAAGTGTCCAAGACCAGGCTGGACAGGGCTTGGATCAACGTGGACTAGTGGAAGGCTGTAATTAGGTGATCTCAATGACTCTTCCACCCTGAACCATTCTGAGATTCTGTGATTTCCTCCCAGAAAGCTGGTATGCCCACACTTGATAAATGGGATGCTGAAGTGATGCACCTTCCATCCCATGCTCATCTCTTGTGCCTGGAGGGAAAATCCAGGGTCTTGTCCTGGTTCATGCCTCATTTACACTGAAACTTGAAGAGGAACGTCCAGCCTGACCTCTGGGTGGATGACAGGGCTCACTCTGTATCTGTCAGAGCCCAGAGACAGTGACAGTCACAGCCCCCATGAAAATGACTGTGGACAGGATCATCACCTCTGATGACAGTCAATCTTCCTGCATGTCCTCCAAACTGCCTCAGCCTCTTGTCCACAGCACTCAGGTGGCACTCCTGGTGTGACTTTGGCCCATGTGCCAGGCCCTGGGCAGGGTTTGGTTGGTGGCAGCAGTCTGGGGATGATCACTGTGGTCTGAGGGAGGAGGGGGAGGCCAGCCATGCTCAGCAGGGTTTATTCAGTTCCATGTGGGGTGGAAATACTTCCCAGAAGACACCAGATCCTGCCTTGACACAAGAGGACACCTGAAGATGCAGGACTAAAATTAGACTTTATGAACACCTCCACCAATATTTTGTCTGACTGATCTGTTCTTACAAGCCTGTTGTGATGATGCACTGCAGGTAGAAATTATTTCTCCAAAAACCCCTTTTCTTGCTGAGCTGTTTATGTGACAAGTGGCTGTTGCTGTGGCACTGCTGTGTTTGGTGGATGTATTAAGTGCCCCAACAAGATATTGCAGCACCATCATCCATTTGTCTTCCAGCTGTATCTTCATGAATTTGTCTTTCAGCTTGCCAGCAGCTTGTAGTATGTGACACAGAGGTTTTTATTGAGAGCCCTGTTATGTATTCCTTGAACTGCTGCTCCTGGGCACCAGCAAACAGCACTGACCATCTTCATTTTACACTGTATCTGTCTCCCTCTTCTCCCTCTGCTCACCCAGTTCTTTGTTCAGTTATTGCCATATACTTTGTCTCTGTCTCATTTTGCCTCATTGACTGCATGAATTCCCATTTTCTTATTGATTGCCAACATATCTGAGAAGCAAAATCTTCAGCAAATCCATCTCAGTCTCACATTAACCACAGAATCATTTTTTTATTATATTCATCAACCTCTCTTTGATGAATTGCTGCTTATGGAAAGGAAGCTGCCAAGGCCAATGGCCTTTGGGGTTGAAATCCCTCCTTCCTGGCCCTGAAATTTCTCTTCTAATCCCTCCTTCCTGCCCTGGAATTTCTCCTCCCCTACCCTGATAGACACAAATGTGCTGCTGGTTCCCATCCCCTCTCAACCCAGGCTGATTCTTCTTCAGCCTTGAGGACTGCATTTCTCCACCTAAACTGCCACTCTATAGATAAACATCCTGCTCCTCATTATCATTTGTCCATTAGCTCCTGTTTTGCAGAATCCACACCCAATTTTGGCATTTCTGATGGTATCACTGCAGTGACGTTGCCTCCCTTGGCTGTTCACATTGTGGGAGACAGTGTAGATGCAGCTCCTTCCATTCTAGGGAATGAGTCAGTTCACACCCCACACCAACTGAAAAATTAATCATAAAACCACAGAATCATTCATGTAGGAAAAGACATCTGGGATCATCCAGTCCCACCTTCAACCAAAGCTGAACTGTATCTCAAAGTGCCACATGCCCTCGTTTCTTGAACCCTTACAGGGATGGTGACTCCACCACTGCCCCAGGCAGCCCCTTCTAGTGCTTGGCCACTGTGTCAGTGATGAGATTGTCCCTGAGATCACCCATTAAAGTGCTGGCAAAGGATAAATCAGAGCTTTTATGTGGATTTCTCTCTCGGGGTTCCTGAGGTCAGGGTGACCCCAGAGAGATCCGAAAGAGTCTTTGCTTCCCTAGCCTGAGCGCAGTTAAATGAGGAGTCTTGGAGTGCTTCCAATTGTGTTTTCAAGGTTGTTTATTTCTTCTTATCTATAATATTTTCTCTCTGACATGCTGTGGTCCACCTAGTACAGAAGCCATGGCAGTCTGGCCCGAGTCCTGGGGGCTCCCATCTTATATACTCAAAACTACATGTGTATGTTTACAATTTCTTCATCAATTCCCATCACCTGTGTTAGACAGCGAATCTCTACCTTAAACCAATAGAAAAGTGTCACTATCACAGCAAGACATGGAGGACAAGACAAAGAAGAAGAAGGCTAGGACATGCCCAAATTCCTCCATCTTGTACCCCCTTGAACCCCATTCTAAAGATCCCAAAATTCTATTTTTTCCACCCTGTGTTAGTTCAAATATCACGCTACTAAAACCCTTGTGGCTTGTAATTCCTCATCCAGAGTTGACAGCTTTCCATGGGCTAAAATTGAAGCCACTGCTGTTTTTGACTTCATGCCAGGGTCACCAAGACCCCTGCCAGGGTCTCGAGACAGCCAGAGGGATGTCCTGGACTCCAAAACTTCTACACCTCACAGCAGCTTCAGGAGCATTGCCAAGCTGTGAGGTGGTGCCTCTGTCTCCCAGAGAGGATTAGTGGGTGCATCTGAACACATCACCCTTTGGGTGCTACCAGCTGCTCCTGGCAAGTCAGAAAAGCTGGAAATGTGATATAAAGGCACATTCTACCACCAAAATCATGCAGAAGCCCCCTCTGCACACAGCTTTGTCCATTGTCCAGGTAATTCTGGTCACATCCTGCTGGATTGCCCTAAAACAGCTCTATGTGGAGTATCTGAAAGCTAATATTTCACTGAGGGCAAAAGATCTGTATTAACCTACCCTTTATAATAGACTTCACAATTAGAGTTTCTACCATTTTCCTGATTGCTGATATCAGGGCTGAGAGTGTGACTGTGTTAATCCAGCTGTGTTATCTCATTGCTCATGACCAGATGTCTTATCACCCTCACTGTTCCTGTGTTGTTTCACCACAGCCTTCTCCTGAATTAGAAATAGATGTCCTTTAAGGAAAAAAAGGGCTAAATTTTTTTTATAACTTATTCAGTGCACAGAAGAAAATTCAGTGAATACATTTAAATCCACCCCAGACAGAAGCAGTTGTTGAAATCCTTGGATGGCAGAATTAGCTTCTAATTTTAGAAAAACAACAGTCATTATCTGGGCTCGAGAAACTCAGGTCCTACAGAAGTAAGACTGATAAATTGCCTCAGAATTTCTTTTCTTATTACTTGCAGCCAAATAAATGATTTATAACACTGCAGGAAAAATGTGTTTAAGTAATGCAAAGGTACATGCATATATACATATAAGTAGAAATATGGATATCAATAAAAATTTGCTCAAACGTATGTACAGATGTAGGCAAAACCAACCATGTTTATCATAACCTAATTCCACAGTACAATAGCTCCTTTCACATCCATGGGATGACTATAGTAATGGATCTGGTCCTGTAGCTTCCACTGGGTCAGTTAATTTTTATCAGGCAAGGAATGGTCTTTAAACATGAAATAAAATGAATTACAACATAGATTCCCAAGTCCACACACATGATATCTAGCTGTATATTTGCCCAGTAGAAGGAAAGAAGCCTTTACCATCTGAAACAAACACAAATCTATAAAATAGGGTGTGGAAGTGTGAGAAATTATTCAATATTTAAACAAAGGCTGAGATTTGTTGCAAGCTCTGACTCCAGGCCTCATAAATCCTGCATGATTATGGTGGGTTTGTGCTCTGAATGTGCCAGGGATCTGCTCTCCTTTTATCATCTCCACTATGAGGTGGTATTTTTTGCAGGCTTTGCCATGGACCAAAGTTCTGAATAAAGAAAAGAAGCCAACCATCAGGCATGTCTGTCTCTGCTTTCTGCCCCTGTCCTGCTGACCTCAGCTGGGCTTATCGTGCCTTGCTTTTGTCCTCTCCAAAGCTTTTCATCACCAGTCCTTCCTCCAGCACATCCAGCAGTTATTGTTCTGTTCATCCCTTCTGTCAGGAGTGTGTGACAAATTCCTTCCCCATCGCACTTTCTCCCCCTGCAGCCTGGGAGTCCTAAATAGCATTATTTGGCCTCTGAGCACTGCACTTTCCAAAATTTGCGCATATATTTGTATGCTTTCCCCTAATAAAAGTTACTGGACAACACTCATAAAAACAAGAGGAAAAAACAAAAGAATGCTGATGCTCAAGGTGAATATTGATTAATTCAACAGGGTATTAAATCTTCTGATGGTAATTATTAATAGTTAATAATTAGCTGAACAGACTGCATTTTTCAAAAATGTTCCAAAACTGACAGAATAGCTCTGACAGAGCTGGTGTCACCTAAAAAACTCTGCCACTGGGGGTTAAAGAAAAGGAATTTTGGAGCTCTAATTTTTCAGTAGATGAGTGCATTTTCTTGATGTGGGAACTTTGGGAGAAGAAATGTTTCTGTCGCAAGAATGTTAAAGCTGGGTTTGATCAGATGGTTCTGTCCATGTTCTGTGTGCCTGAACACAATGAGAAACCTTCAACCATGCAATCACTGCCTCAAGTTTTCTATTTTCATCCTTCTGAAACAGGGACAGCAACAGACATTTCTGTCAAAAACATCTCTAAAGAAATACAATCGTATTTAACACTTTTGTTTTAGGAAGTATGTTATTTGCAGAGCTTCTTCCCTCTCCATATTGACCTCTCAGGAGCATCACCTGAATTTTATCTCTTTTATAAATAATTGGTGGATGTTATTTTCTGAGATGAGTGTATTCCTAAAAATCCTTTGGACCTCTGTGTTGCACCTCATCTAAATAGCTGAGCCCTAAAGGGAGGGATATGCCCCAATGATGTGCCAGAGTGGTCATCCTTAAAACAGTAATTTAATATAAAAATGGACATTAACCTCTGTAGGTTTCACTTAATGTCTGAATCCACAGAATTATTTTGTGGTTTTTTATGAAAATTATTTCCAAGGCAAGTAAATCTGATTTTTATTTCCTCTCACAGCCTGACAACAACGTACTTTAATGTTTCTTGGTTGGTGCTTCCCTTCTTGAGTCACTATATATGGAATCATATACCATTATTGGGGAAAAAAAAACACTCCAAACTTCTGAAAGCCAATCCTCAAATGATGCAGCAATGTAATATGGGAAATGATATATGATTCCCAGGCAGTTTTAGCTGTGAAAACATCAAAAGCCTGGAAACAAGATCAGAGAGTATTTTTACAAAATACCTTTGACACAGGAATGGAAGCAGAGCCCTCAGGTAACCTCCAGCCAAATGGTTTAGACGTAAGACAGGTCAGAAATGGATCTTCAGCAAAGGAATGAGCAAAAACTGGGAAGAATTAAATCCTGAGTGTCCCACCAGTGAGACAGCTCCTGAGAGAGGAGAAAATGCAGCCACCACAATTCCATCCAGAATTCTCACACGTTGAAGGCAAAGTAGAGGAAGAGGCTTAAAATACTTGTCTCTGAGGAAAAGTGGTGCTGGAAATGCTGGGGTGTTGTGATGATGAGACTTTCACACATATTTATCAGACCTCTAAGAAAAGAGCCAGAAATAACACAGAGATTAATTAACAAAGCTGCCATAAAGCTCCATATGCCAGGGAAGGTGGTGTAATCACTGGGACGCTCTCCTGCTTTCAAGACATAAAGACATTCTAAAATTCTCCTGTTTCAGGAGGAAAGAATTGCTTAAATTTCAGCCCAGTCCAAGGGAAAAAAAAACATCCCATACAAAATAAAGCTCCCTTCTCTCAACAAATACTCAGAGAGGCGAATATTAAATATGTAACAGTCTCTGATAAGTGCAGCAATTAACTGAGATACAGAGGGGTGGGGGAGATACCACTGTGCTCTGGCAAAACTTGGTGGATACAACAAAAATCCAAAATGTGAGGGAATGGCTGGCTAAGGACATTTATTGTAAAGAAACAGAGTTTTACAAAGCAAAAAGTAAATTTGAACCTGAATACACACATAAGTCTCTGAAGAACATGGCTGAGATTTGAGAGCAAATGGAAAAAAAAATTTTGAAGGGGAAAAAAAAGGCACAAGAGAGGCAATTGCAAAAATCTCATTTAGCAGATGTCCATGAAACTTTCAGCCACAGGTCCTAGCAGAAAAGAGAGATCTACAAAAGCAAGCAGGCTAAACCCAAATCTGAAAGGAAGTGCGTGAGGATTTCTAAACATCAATGGAAAATGTACACAAGTGAGAGCCAAAGAAATTACACAAAACCACAGGAACAGCCTCCTCTCCTCACATACCACCATGGCCAGGGCCCCTGGAGCACTTCTCTCCATATTTTCATCCCATTTTCCAAATGGAGTAATTCATCCTGAGTTCTTACCAGCAGCTGTGGGGATGAGGAGCACGGCCAGGAGCCACTCACCATATGTAGCCTTATAATAATCAAAGAAATGAAAGAAGCAGAAATGTCTGCAGAAGGAAGCCTTCTGCAAGAAGTTGCTCACATAATTATTATTGGATTATTTGTTTTTCCCCTCAGTTAATTTGCTGCCAATGTCCATTTTATGTCTCCAATGTTATCTGACAGCTGAGGCTCTTCAATGGACAGCTCCTAGAAAGGAGCTGAATAAATAATAACAACAATAATAACAGTAATTGCAACAACACTAATTCTGTAATCTATTTGCCTTATTGTTTCTATTCTCAAATTCCCTGTGAAGTGAAAGCTCTTTTAACATGAGGCTGCTTCTAAGATATCAAACACCCCTGGTATGAAATTCCAAAAACATATTAACAGTGCAGGGGATCACATACAATTCTTGAGGATGAAGAATTTGTTTCCATGACTACTTTGATGCAGCCTGGAAAATTTTTCTACACCTAGAGGAAATTTCTAGAGATCCTTGGTCCTGCTGGAAGACTCGATAGCACTGGATCCTGAAAGAGGGGTACAACAGGCTGCAGGCAGTGAAGGGCATCCTTGGAGGGCATTGAGATAAGATCCTTATCCAGGGGGGAGACACCAATTGCTCACTAATATTGGACAGATCAAGACTGGTGGTGGCTCGGGCTCCAGTGGAATTCATGACCTCAAGGGACATAGGACAGGAAAAATGTTTAGTAAAATCCCTAAAACTTAGGAAAGTGAATATTCAATTGTTTAAGGAATATTTTTTTCCTTAAACACAAAACACAAGACCACACAAAACTGTTGACAGGGCAGCAGAACTTCCACTGTCAAAGTTCAATAGCAAAGAGCACACCAAAATGTCAGAGGAATTTTGGGTGGTGAGCTGAATTGGCGAATTGTAGATTAAATTTAAATAGAACTCTTTCGGTAGCCTCAAAGGCAAATAAACTAAAAAGTCATTACCATGATATCCAAGTGTATCCAGCATTCTGAGAAAAGAGTCTAGTGGTGATCAAAGCTGCAGATGAACCAAAGAAGAGGTTGGGAAGGTTGGGTCTTTTTCCTAGACTGGGAAATCGGTACAGAATTCATGTGCTTACAGCTGTTATTTATAATGTCAAGATTTACAACTTGGTTGCATTTGAAATACCAGCCAGTGATATCAGAATAAAGTAGAAACTGCCTTATCAGAGGTTTGCAGTGACACAGAACATATGGGAGCCTCCAGTGTCCTGCACACAGGGAAAGCTCTGACATCTGTTCAAAGGGATGGGAGCAACACCTGAATAAAGCAGTGCAGTTTCCCCTGCTGGAATGGGCTTTTCAGGGGAAGAAATGAGAACACTCCATGCCTCGATTCAAAGCAGCTTTTAAAAAACATGGTGAGAAGAAAAAAACAAGAAGGCTTATTTTACATCTTCTTTTAAATTAATGCCCTGGATTGCAACTAGCAATTCAAAGTACAGAGGTAGATCTGTGAAATAAAGGTGTGAGGATTCATTTTATCAGGGAAGAAATTGAAAAATTCAGTGCATACGTTGTTCAATTTGAAATACATTTGTGGAGTGGAAATTCCTGAACTGGCATGGCAGTGTTCCTGGAATGTCACATTATTCTGGAGTTACTCATCACATATAGACGGGTCTGGTAATTATTTTTGATAGGTTTGGTGTCATGCTGGCCCTCATCAGTTCATTAGACTCTTTCACATCAGATCATCATCATAGTTAAGTCATTTAAGAAGTAAATTGAAAACATATTATGCATAAAATGTCAATCTACCGCCATGCTCATTTACAATCATTAAAGATGTGCATATCTCCATACAGATATGCGTATTTATATAGCAGTAGTAGATTACAGGAGATTTTATAAAGCATAATGATCAGTATCTCTGTTTTATCAATGGAGAAATAGCAAATGGCAAATTATTTAACAGCAATATTCATACAAGATTCATTATCATCAAGTTGTGGAGAAAATCCATTTCAAATTAAACTGGTTCTTCTCTCTAGCCTGCTCACCTAATCCTGTCCTGACCATAGTGTTGTCCATGCACATTTATATATTTGAGATTTTTTCTTTTTCTCTCTTCATTTCCCTCCGGCATATCCAAGGTACCTCCAGAAACAGCCAGATAATTAAAATAATGTGGCCTAATTAAGGTACTGATTGTGGTTGTTCTCCAAAACAGTTCAATTACCACAAATACCTGTTGGAGAGTCCAGGGGAGGCACCAGGATGGTCAGAGGGATAGAGCAGCTCTGCTGGGAGGAAAGGCTGGGAGAGTTGGGACTGTTCACCTGGAGAGGAGAAGCTTCAAAGTGACCTCATTGTGACCTTCTAGTGCCTGAAGGAGCCAACAGGAACCATGGAGAGAGACAATCTCCAAGGGATGGAGTGACAGCACACAGGGAATGTCTTCCCACTGTCAGAGGGCAGGGTTAGATGGAATACTGGGAAGGAATTTCTCCCACCACAAACACAGACAGCTCCTTTATTAACAGATGAGGCTGACAGTATTTCAACAAGAGATCTTTAGCAAGCACTTTAAAGATTTGGGGACTACAGTGCAGCACTGTTACAAATTAGTGTTTCAGATCGCTTAAAAAAAATCATTGGCAAGTGTGTGAGCAAAAAACAGATTTAATATTAAATGAAAACAAGACAAGCTTGTTGGCAAGATTCACTTTGCTACTTACAGGACAGTTAAAGGCACAACAAGGAAAAACAAGCAACAACAAAACAAAAAAATCCCAAATCAAAACAGAAATGAACTGAGAACTCTGTGTGTATTTGTGTGACAAAAGACTATGAAGGCAAAGATAAAAAGGAACACAGCCCAAAAGCTTAAGAGCACTCAAACTCAGCAGTACTTTAACCTAAACCTGACAATTTAGCTAACTTAACTTATACCTGAAACTTAATTTATACCTGAAACTTAATTTATACCTGAAACTTAACAGAGGAATAACACTTAACAGCATTTGCCTAACTTATAATTTCGAAGTTATACTTAGCAGCTTAGCAAAGAACACTTAGCAGTGTTTAAGTAAGGTTAAGTCATAAGTCACAAGCTTCCTTATAGGTGTTACTTACTTAGATATCCACGATACATAAACATCTATTGACACCTCAGCTTTAGCTTTTTCAGAGTCTGTTCTGCTTTAGTGTGTAAGTCTAGGCTTCATATTAGGGGATGGTGAGCTCTCTTCACAGAATCGCTAGACAAAACAATTCCTTCTTTAGCTTGAAACCAAGGACAGCCCATCCAGATCTCAGGCCCAAGAGCAGAAACAATGGTGGACTGAAGAGAGAAAACAAGAAGGATGGGACTTCATGGGCTAGAGCTGTAATTGGACAATTAGCCCCAATATGCTAATGGAGCAAAACTTATAAAATAGTGAGGCCCCATGACCAGCCGTCCATTTTTGTGGCCATTTTGGGTTTTGCTGCCCAAGGTGAGTCTATTGAAGCCTCTTAATAAACCCCTACTTTACTCCTTAGGTCTGTCTAGTCCCTGTTCTAGGCCAGCCTTCACAAGGCATCACTAAGAAAGCAGCACGTCTCCCAGATCTGCTCTAGCCCATGCATACCTGTTGGAGAGTCCAGGGGAGGCACCAGGATGGTAAGAGGGAGGGAGCAGCTCTGCAGGGAGGAAAGGCATGCACACAGGCACAAAGAGGCAGTGCAAGCAGGGCACCTGTGAAGAATCCCCCTCAGAGCTCAGTGAACTGCTCACTTGGGATGCCTTTGCTCTCCAGCCAGGGGAAATCAGGCATTGAGAGATGAGGGATGTCAGCCCAGCACTTGTGTGGCAGGGACATTATTCTCTCTCTCAGGATTTTTCATAGAGGAGCACAGGGGAAAGAAAGAGAAAACAATTTATATTTCTGCTCCTTGGTTTTCTCATGTGGAATGTGTTTGGAGAATTGTTTACCTGGGGTGATTGCTTGATTGGATTCTGGTGAGGATTGTTTGAGCCTGATGGCCAATCCAACCCACCTGGGGCTGGACTCTCGAGAGAAGGGTCAGGAGTTTTGAGTTAGATATGGTAGTTATAACAAGTAGGTGTGTAGTTTTAGTATTTCCTTTAAATAGTATATTAATGTATTATAGTATACTTATAATAAAGAAATCATTCAGCCTTCTGAACTGGAGTCAGACATCATCGTTTCTTCCCACTGGCTTCACCTGCATTTACAATACCCTTGTCTCTGGCTGGGGATGCTCCAAGTACAGAAATGTGAGAGTTCTCTGCTCTGCCAGGTGTCCCCTCAGAGGGAGGTTCTGCTCACAGCCTGCTGAGGCCCAGGAGAGCTTTGAGGCCCCATTTTGGACCCTGGTTATGGGGCCCCAAGAGTGGGGCTTTGCTCACCACAATGTTTCATTCTGGCCACACTTCTCTGAAAGTATGAGAACAACAATGTTAGGCTGTTCAGGCAAAAAAAACAAAACAAAACACAAAACAAAAACAAAAACCAAAAACAAACAAACAAAAAAAACCCCAAAAAAACAAAAAAAAACAAGAGCTCATTAGACAGCTGCAGTTGCTGGGAGCAGAGAGCATTTCTGTCGCTGTTGAGACAGTCGTAACAAACAGAAGAACACCATGTATTTAAAAGGCTTTGTTTCTGTTTATTTTAGCAGCATGCTGTCTTTTATACCTTCTCACAAAGTTTATATCTATTCATTGGCTACAATAAATTAACATAGTGTTCATTGGTGCAAGGTGGTCTCCACCACTGTTTTCTGCCAAAATCCAACTGCAGGCCCCTCGGTTATCTCTTCTTCTGCCCCATTTCCACGCTGATGGCTTTGGTAGAACTCCTTCAGGGGCAAAGGCAGCTCTTATCAGCTTCTCTTCTTCAACTAACTCTTTCTGACTCACAGGCCAGCTGTGAGCCCTTTCCACATATTTGTGATGAGCTGAGGCAGAGCTGAGCCGAAGCCCCAGGAGCATTTCTCAGATCCAGAGCAGCCTGGGCAGGGCAAGGGGAATGCACCACCACAAACACACACACTAAACATATTCTAGGTGGTTTAGGTTTCATTTTGCTTGGAAGTGTCCCACCTTTCCCATCTGGAACACCTCAGCCTGAAGCCCCCTGACATCTCACTTCATGTGGCCTTTTTGGAGAGCAATTGGGTGAGCAATTAGTTGAGGTGTTAGGGAATGGGTTGGACTCTATAATCTTTAAGATCTCTTCCAACCTAGTCATTCTGTGAATTCTGTGAAATCTGTGAATTCTGTGAAGACCTCAAGGTGAGGAGCACCAAGTGGTTGTGAGAGAAGGGAGTTCATCCCTCACCAAGGTTAATTTGCTTTCTTCATTCTCTGGAAATATCTTTTGGTGCAACATCTGTAAGAGATTGATAATGTTTATATTCAGCAGAGATGTTCTCAGGAAGAGGAACCTGCCCAGGGAAGGGAGAGTGATCTTGGAAAGATAACCCCAGTCTCCATCAGGCCTTTAGGTAATTCTATGAAAGAGAGGATGGTGGTGTCCTTTTTCCCAGAGAAATAAATATGGAACGACAGAATCACAGAACTATTAACCTTGAAAAATACCTTTAATATCATCACCCAGCACCACTGGGCTCACCACTAACCCACGTGCCCAAGTGCCACATCCACGTGTTTTTTGAAGTCTTCCAGGTGTGCTGACTCCATCACTGCAGCTTGCTCTGGGGCTTTCCATGAAAAAAAGTGTCCCTAATGCCAAATGTAAACCTCTCCTGCATAACTTGAGGCTGTTTCCTCTTTTATTGTCCCTTATTCCCTGGGAGAAGAGCCCAACCCTGACCTGGTCCTCCCCTCCTGTGAGGGAACTCCTCCAGAAGCCAGGTGAGTGTGAGACTAGGAGAGAGAAAAAGCAGAAGTGAATTTGGCCATTCCAAACCATATCACCACCAAATAAAAACATAACAGCAAGAGCAGAAAAGTTTTTAAAAGTTCAAGGATCCCATTGCATAAATTACCCAAATTCTTTCTCTAATTTCTCTTCTCTGGGAGAGGGAGTGTTTCTAATTCCCATTTTTCACCAAAATTTCAGAGAATGAAGAAATAAAATAAAAAAGCATGTTCAGAATCAGTTTTTTTCCCAAAAGCAACTTCACATAAAATGTTCCAGGGACCTCCTCAAAATAAATCTGATTTTTGTGATAATAAAAAAGTATTTAATTTCTCAAGTCTCAGAGTGTTGTCTGGATGCAATTGAAAGGAAATTTGTGAACACTTCAAAAAGTGTGGTGGCACAGCCACATCTTTGCATCACTGCTGAATCAGCTCCAGTAGATTTAAAAAGATTCCCATTTGGGCTAAAGAAATGGGAAAATCTTTTTTTCCTGGAAAATTTGTTTAAATTTGGTGTGCAACGCTCTCAATTATCTCCAGCTCCGTATGAAGCTGAGCTCTGACAGCAATGCCTTTTTTATGGGCAGATGTTAATCCACAGAAAAGTAAATGCAGGAAAGGTTGAGCTGCCCTCGGGAATGATTGACTGCCATGACTGGGAAAGGTGTCCCAAGCCTGCAGACCCGTAATGGACATCACTTTAATTATGAGCTGGGAGTGTCAGCTCAGCAGCCACACAGTGCCTGCTCCCAGCTGGAAGTTAAACAGAAATGTTCCCAGAATTATTTCATGGAATTATATGAGACACACAAGGGAGAAATGTAGGAGGGATCAATTAACGTAGAGACAAACCAAAATTTCAACTCTCAACTCAGCATATTTTTTTTCATGTTCTCTTGAATGATCCTGAGGGTGCAAACCCATTTTTTTGTCAAATCTGGTTAAAATCCTCCATGGAAATGTTCCCTAAGTATCATATGAAAGGGAAACACGAAAGCAGGCTCCAGTGCTCAGAGTGTTAATATCATTCCCTTCCTCCTTCTTATCATATTATTTACTAAAAAATTTTCTGTGAAACAAATAAATTAAATCTTCAAGGACTGATAATGACATTGACCCCTAACCCCAAATTAAATAAGGAACAAATCCAAGTATCTCTGTCTGAGGGACATGGTAGCTATTTCTCGTCTTGTGAATCTGCAGCTTTTTGGACCAAAACCACTGAGCTGATCAAGTAGGGAGTTCCATTTTAATAATTTCCTCTCATTTTTATTGTATTTCTTGTTCTCTGCCTGTGCCATGTGTAAAAAACAGGTAGCTGTGCTAAAGCCTTTTCTCAAAATATGACAGCTCAAGTGACAGAATTCCAAAGATGTACCAGATCCATCAGCAGAAGATTTAGAACTGGAATTAGAGCTACTCGAATTATCTACTCTATAGATAAGTATGACAACTATCAGTGATAACCTTAGCTTGCTAAGATGGAGTTTATTTTGAAATTGGTTTGGTTTTTCCAATTGGGGATCTGATTTCCAGATGCCACTTACAAAGAACTTTTAAAATTATTTCCCCTTTTTATTTTTAATGGCAAACAGTAGGAAGGATGGATGAAATCCATCCATCACTCTCAAATAGTGGGATCTGAACTCTCCAAACTTCACAGGTAACATTCCAGCTGATTGTTGTTCATCTGGACTGGAGTGAGATCAAGATTTTAACTTGTTTAGGGGGAGACTCAGGAAAAATAATGCTGTAAAAAGCATGGGATTGTGCCATTAGAAACATGATCCAGTTTTGAGAAATTAGATTGTATAATCCAAAAGGAAAACATATTTTCCATTGCTTCTCCCACTCCTCAAATTTCCAGTAAAGTGTCTATTAAGACAGTTTTTTAATGCCCTTTTTATGCAGCTTTGGTAACATTTTCTGCACTTAACTTCATCACATCCCCTAATTTTACTGCAGCAACATCAAAGTCTAATCATCTTGTTGCTATAAACCAAAGTATTGTCATAAAAGCAACTCTTCCCAATTTGGAAATGTTTAAGGAGGGCAAGCAAGCCAAAAGAAAGTTTCCTTGGCACTCAGAGGCAAGGCTCAAATGTTAAGCCCACAAGAAATGCCAACAGTTTACACAGGAATAACATTTATAAAATGGTGAAAAAATCAAAATGCTAAATTTTATTTTACCCCTTTTCTCTACTGCCTCCTTCCCCATTTTCCTAGAGATGCAGGACACCTTTGTTTCCATAATAATGAGCTATAATTCACAATTTAGCCTTACAATTCACATTTCTTTTTCCCACAATGACACGTACCTCGCAGTATATACAAAATAAAACCCTAGGATGAAAATCTGAGTCTATTGAATATTTTGAGTATGAGACAGATTTAAAAAAAAAAAAAAAAACAGCCTTTTTAGCATTGTCATAATTAAAATAATAAAGAAGAAGAACATTAATCTTTTAAATTCCACTTGCAACTAGGAGAAACTGCTGTTAATATGAAAGAAAGAATCTTTCTTCCAACTGTGGCACCACACAAAGCATAACAAAGATATAGGAGAAACTGTGGCACATTCAGGGCTTTTTTTTTCTGCTTTTTAAGGAAAGAAAAATTAAGTCGGTAGATGTCAAGAGAAAACATAAAGGATAAGAAAGAACCCAGAATATATCCCAATTTAACTCCATCTTGCACTGTTTCAAAGGTTTAATAATAGACTAGAATTCAAATTATCTCATTATTGAGCCGTATAAAGGCAATTTTCTAATTCACTTGAATCAGGATTCCAGCCAGGATGGACAGGAAATTCCTCCTGTTCTGCTGGGCAAGGTGTGGATGGAGTGAGGGCACAGGGGAGGGCAGGAAATCTGCACCTGAGAGGGAGCTGCAGGGAATTCTGCATCTCAAGGACAGCTAAAGGGAGCTGATTCCCACCTGGAGCACAGGAGGAGCTGGAATTTAACTGGCTCTAACGACTTCCAAGGTGCCCCTGCAGAGAAGGGATTTGTTCCCTGGAAATTTGTGTATTAGTGATTTGTGGTGTTAAATGTTAACAATCTGTTACTGGTGCATCCCCTACCCGTTTGTTGCACCTAATTCCCAGAGCTCATTGTTCATTTTTCCATGGATTTATTGCACAACTGCCCCTGCAGCTGATGGGGAAGAAATACACCTGATATGCAAAGACACAAGGGTTTCTTTGGTTCTGTTCTGCAGTTTTTTCTTCCTTGCTGTCAGATTTTACCCCTTACTGACCTAGAGATGGAACCACTAAGAAGAGTTTTAAAAACTTTTATTCCATTTTCAGTCTCATGAGAAGAGTGAGGCAATACAGATTCAAGCCATCACAAGCAAAAAACAACTATATCTTCATTAAAATAAACGTTTCTTAACCTATCAACATTAACTATACCATGCTGTAAATACCTGAAACCTAACCATCTAAAATTAGCCTTCATAGCTTCTACTACAAAACATCTTTCATAATTCTATTTCTCCAAAGTATCTACAAATACAAAGTATCTATAAATCCATTTCCCACACATTGCCATCAGAGGAACAAAACCTAACTGTTTGCATTAAATCTGCCTCATGTTGTGGGGTTTTGGAGATAAGGGCTGTAAGCAGAAGTATTGTTTAAAGTTCTTAACCAAGAAGGTGAAAAATTCCATGTTCCTGTCCTGCCCTTTCCCTGCTGTGATTTGTCAGGCTGGGCAGGACTAGGGGTGTTCTGCATTCCCTTCCTTCCATCAGGAAATGTCTTTTACACTTCTTTTTACAAATTACAACACAGCTTCTTAAAGCTGGGGGAACTCCTTCCTTTCTCCTGCGGTATGGTCTTTTGCTGGTATTCTGAAAGGAAGGACACACCTCTTCCAAGGCTCTGTGTCACACTACAACCCTTTAAAAATCATTAAATTAATTAGCCTATTTAAGTGGCTCATTGACTTAATGGTTGACGTTATTTTAGATTTTATATTTTTTTTTTTTCTGAATTTCTCCAGATCCCCAAAATCACTGAATCATAGAATGGTTTGGAATGTGATGTCAGAGGGTGGGCAGGCCCTGGCACAGGGTGCCCAGAGCAGCTGTGGCTGCCCCTGGATCCCTGGAAGTGTCCAAGGCCAGGCTGGATGGGGCTTGGAGCAACCTGGGCTAATGGAAGGTGTTCCTGCCCATGGCAGGGGTGGGATGGATTGATCTTCAAGGTCCCTTCAAACCCAAACCATTCCCTGACACTGTTTTATTCTAATATTCTGCTAAAATTGTATCTGATTTCCAGTCCCAGCAGGAAAATGTGGAGCTGCCTTCAGAGGTACCATAAAAGAGGACTGTCCTGACTCCCTCCTGTGTTCAGTCTCCAAACACGTGCTCGGTGCTCTGAATTTCATATCAGAGGCATTTATCTCAGGGCAAAGAGCAGATGTAGGAGCTCCAAGTTACATTTTCCCTTTCCCAAGCTGTGGAAAGCACACCAAAGACGCTGGGGGGCTCAGACATGGATAAGGATCTTAATTAGCCAAGGAAGTCTGTAAGTGGCCGGGAAACACAAACAGTTTCCTATTGTCCGGCAGCAGGACCATTTGCTAGGAAGGAATTTCACCTCCTTTAAAGCTTAAGTGTCACTAATTGGTTCACTTGAGATGGGCACAGATATCCCGAGGACAATTACTGCTGTTATCCTCGGTGGAAACCTCTGGACAGGCAGCAGTGTTCCCCACCTGGCCTTCCTGAACTGCAGATCCAGCCGGGACAGAGATTATAGCCTGACTAACTCACAAAACCACCTTCTATTCTGACTTTAAAAATGAGGATTTGTTCCAAAAGGATCACTAAATCCTGGAATTGTCAGATTATTATTTCTGGACAAAGTCCAGCTGTATTAATTTCCACTACTCAGACTCTGTAAGAATGACTGAAATGATTATATTCACCTCTTTTAAAACATCGTTATTCTTATTAATAAGAGCAATAATAATAAAATTTTATGCTGATAGATGTCCAAGCAGTTTCTTGCCTAAATTCCTTCTCTTTCTGAACATTTCCAGGGATGGTGACTCCAACACTGACCTGAACAATCTGTTCCAATGCCTGACCACCCTTTCCATGAAGGAGTTTTCCTGAATATCCAAACTGAACTTCCCTTGGCACATCCTGAGACTGTTTCCTTTCATCTTGTCACTTGTTCCCTGGGAGAAGAGACCAGCCCTCACTTCAGTGCCACCTCACCCACCTGACTTCCTGCAATCCCCAATTATTAAATTCTTCCATAAGAAATCTGAAAATATAAAGATACATAAAAGTAGTGGTTGTTAGGGGAGTTATTGACAAACAATCCCTTACTGTGTATGTCAATAAACAAATCCTCCATTCCACCTTGCAGGAAAGCAGATTTTCCACACATTTGAAGATATATGGCCCAGCACTATTATTTGCAATTAAAGGTCCAAAATAAAATACACATAATCACATATTCACCACTTAACACAAACCAGCACATTAATACTGATTCCCGGCACTTAATTGTCCATTCCCACCACATCATGCATTTAGTTGTAAACTCTTTGAAGTGCACTGAAATCTCTTAGGAGCTTTATTGCAATTCAATTTTAATTTGCCTTTTTATGTAGCATCTTTGATACAATGGATCTTGGAATTGTGTGATAGGAAGGTAAAAGTAATGAGAACACTTTCCAGAGTTGCACATTTGTAGAAGAGAGGCAAAATGATGTATGGGCATGAGTGAGAGGTAAAAAGAAAATGAATGTCTATTTTAAACCAGAAAAAAAGCAGCATTCAGCTACTACTCCATTGGCTTTCATCCTGCCTTCATTAAAAGCTTTTGGAAAGGAATCTTATAAAGGAGTAACACTCAGAAATGCTTGTAAGGCTCGGAAAAGGGAAGACACTTCATATTTCATGCAGCTAATTATTTTTTCCTGGTTTCACTCCTTGCAGAAGTCAGCAAGGAAGGACTTGCTCACTTCACATCCTTCAGGCAGGGAGGGCAGAACACATTCCTTGAATGGGCTGCAAACTCCACGGCTTTGTGCTGGGATGGAGCTGCAATTATCCATGTCCATGGAAAAATAATTCTCCTTGTTGAATCAGCCCAGGTCAGGAGTCCAGCAGGTTAGGTGTTTCAAGCAGGAATGAAGCCCTTGAGAGCTGGCAGAAACTCCAGCAAGGAACTTCCACGGGAAGTGCAGGGAAAGGATCACTCCAAACGCTTCTTCTCCTTCCTCTTGGAAAGCACAAGGGAGGAAATCCAGGGAAGTTGTTCAAAGGAAACACTAAAACTTGTTTACGAACACAAAAGCTTGTATAAGAACAAATCCAGGGGGTGAAAATCACCCTTATGGTTGAAAACTTTCCTAAGTTTGTGACTCTGCTTGGTTTCGGTAGGATTAGAAACCAAGAGGATACCCAGGATCTCAAAAAGCATCGAAAAAAAAAAAAAATCTTTCCTTTTGCCACTCTGGCAAGTATGATTTTTTAAAAAAATTTTTTATTAGGAGTTGATCCACTTCCACCCTGGCCAATCCATTGCTGCTGGCACACAGGCCACCAAAATTCTGATACCTCTTCAAAACACAGAAGGAGGAGAAAAAGGACACAGAAAAACAGCAGAGTCCCAGTGCAGTCCTGAGCTACCAACAACGGGCTGTAAAGCTGCTTTTATACACTCTGGGAACTCCTGGAGGCCAGGAAGTGCAGGAGTTAATGGGAGTGAGTGAAAAAGAAGGAGTTAAAGCAGGTAAGCTTTTAATTGCAGCTTGTTAGTGAGGCTCAAAAGTAGCACCAGCCATACCCCACACATCAGCTGCTGGAGTTATAAATGAACTACAAATCCATGAGCAAACCAAATTAACAACAGCATCAAATAATCACCTTTCTGCCTCGGTAAATTATCAAATGCATGCACAATTCCCTGTAATTTCTGTATAATGTATCTTCCTCCTTATCTCCCCCAAAGCTGGGACTTGTTCATCAGTCAGTCCCCAAAAGTTGACTGGGGACGGGGAGTCACTGACAAATTATACATTTCACATGCACATAGAGAGATGGCAAGGGGAAGGTTGAGCATACTTCCCAAAATACAGATCAGTGGTTGCTAACCAGTCTTTGACACCACCTGCCAATTCCATGGGGCTTCCAGGAGACATTCTGGCATTACTGGTGTTTAAATAAACCAGCTTGGGCTCCTAGGCTGGAAAACATTCCTGTGCAGTCCTTGTTTGCCCCAGGGTTGATCCAAGGATTCCCTGCCCATGGCAGGGGTGGAATGGATAATCCCTAAAGTCCCTCCCAGCCCAAACCACTCTGGGATTCAGGGTCTCTGTAAGGACACTGTGCACTGCACCACCACCACCAGACTCAAATAAATCCCCTCTGCACACAGAATTTATTCTAAACTTCCTACCAACCATCTTCTGGTACTAAGGCTGAGTACAAGAAGAAGGAAACCCAAATCCACAGCAAACCAGCATAAAAATTAATGGTTATTTATAAGTATTTACAATTACTAATAAAATGAATTCTGACTCTGAACAATCCCATTAGTAATGATGACATTACTATTGCTTCCATGTTTTCAATCAGCTTCAGGAGGACAATACATTTCCAGAAATCTGTGATATGGATGGACTGAAGGGCTTCAGTTTTCCTGATGTGAAGTATCACATGAGTAAAATCTGATTGAAAATCCTGCTGCAGTGGGTAGCGGTGTAGAAACACAGACTTCTTAATCTATTATAGTAAGGTGCAATAAAATAATGTATTTCACCACAATATGGTGGTGAGTTAAAAAATATTTTTTATTATCTTTAAAGTTGTGGTTTAAAAAATTATAGAAAAATAAATAAAATATATGTATATATGTATATTTATGTATAAAGAATACTTTTTTTTTCCAGTAGTGGAGGTCAATTCCTTTTTCCTCAGTAAATCTTCAAATTTTTTTATGGACTTGGTAAAAAATCTTTAAAGTTTTCTTGCTTAGATATTGTTTTTTACACCCATAAGTGATGCAGACTATTGACTAAACTGGACTCTGATATGGCTTTTGAGATTGTGCCCTTCATTTCTGCCAGATCACAGCAGTTTTCCTCTCTTTATTCCTATTTTACCCCGAGCCAAGACATCCTTGCAGCAGATCCCCAGCTGGCTTGGGGCAGCAGTTCCACACCTCTTCTGGTTCCTTGCAGATGCTGTTCCTCGTGGAGGCCACGTGCAGCTTCCTGGGATGGATTCCTGAGCCACAATTTCTGACCAAAATGGAATCATGTGGTGCAATGAAAGCAAAATCCAGCTAAAGCCCAAGAAGAGAAAACCCCTTTGTCACCACCACACCAAGATCCTTCCCCAAAGCCACCTGCCCAATAAGAAGACATTTTCTCCCATACATTACATCAGGATTATAAAACTCTGGTTCATTTTGGCTCCCTCGCTGCTTGGGAATTCCCAGTGAGTGCAAATCCAGCAGAATTTCGCTGGGAATTTTGGGAATACACAGTGTCTGATTCCCTCTTTCACAATCTCTTTGATGGAGAGAGTGACACTGCTCCTGAGGCAGAGCCACTAATCCCATTACTCCCATCTCTAATCCCATGAACCCTCAGGCTTTCTGGGTGGTTTAGAATCCTGGTTTTGGTTTTGGGGGTTTATTTTTAAAAATATATAATGAGTTCCTCCAGCATTACTGGTTTGACCACAGTTATTGTTGTTGTTCTGAGCTGGGGTTCTTAGGAGCTTTGTGACCTTGGCTGTAGAGTGACTGCAAATACAGATCAAAAATTCTCCTGTTTTTCTGAATTAATCCTTAAAAATGGGCTTTACTCATCTCGTTGCACTTAGTTTCTTTAATTAGTGACTTTACTCCAGCTAAACAATATGTTTTTAATTGCCACAGCCCCACGCAATCACAGCCATGAAGATTCTCCCCATTAATTCAGCTCCAAGGGCTGCACAAAGCAGCACTTTGATCTCATTAGCATAAAAATAAATTAGAGAGCACAGCTACTGCCACTTATTTTCTGTTATGCCTGAGAAACTCCTCACAAGATTGATGATTATTGGTCACCTTCTCTGCCCCCTTTAGCCCTTTGGCACAGTCCTGTTTTGTGCACCACAGAGCCCTGAAAAGAGCCCTTGCATGAGGAAAACCAAGTGGAAGAACAGCAGAATAAAGTCAGATTGACCAAGCTGGGCTCACTCAGACAGAAGTGGTGATGAAATTAACACAGAACATGCCCTAGCAGAGAATTCTGATACTTCAAACCATTCTTGGGATGCTGCCCACCAATCCCTGTTCATTTTCCAGCTGATGGTAGATCTTGATGACAAAGCTTTGGATACATCACTTTGAAGCTGAGGTTTCTCTGATTAAATGCAGAATACAACACAGTAATATTTGTTCACAAAGCCAAACACACCTTTCTTGAATATTCCAATTAAACAGCATCATAACAAGCCAACCAACCAAACTGACAAGACTTCTTCCATCCCTGGAACTGAAGTACAATTTTTCTACTCCTGTGACCAACATTAGTGAAATGTTGAATTGCTGAATTGTTCATGGCTTGCTTTGGGCTGCTGTTTTCTTGTGACAAAGTGGGAGAAAGCACAGCAATTCCCAGCTCATCTGAGTTTCTGTTGGCAGTTTTCTTCTACATAATTTTCATTTCCATCATCATGGAATTGTTTTGGTGTGAAGAGGCCTTTAAGATCACTTTTTCCACCCCCTTCCACAGGCAAGGACACTTTCCACTATCCCAAGTTGCTCCAAGCCCCATCCAGCCTGGTCTTGGACACTTCCAGAGATCCAGGGGCAGCCACAGCTTCTCTGGGCACCCTGTGCCAGGGACATCCTCACAGGAAAAAAATTGCTTCCCAAAATCCCATCTAACCCTGTCCTATGGCAGTGGAAGCCATTCCCTGTGTGGTGGCACTCCATCCCTTTAAGATTGTCTCTCTCCATGGTTCCTGTTGGCTCCTTCAGGCACTGCAAGACCACAATGAGGTCACTCCAAAGCTCCTCTTCTCCAGGTGCACAATCCCAACTCTCCCAGCCTTTTCTCCCAGCAGAGCTGCTCCATCCCTCTGACCATCCTGGTGCCTCCTCTGGACTGGGATCAGGAGTGGGACTTTCTCTTGATAATGCATACAGCAGACAAAAAAATAAACAAACTGATAAATCAAAACCAAAAGAACTCAAAATTAACAATAAAACCCCCAACAACAACCACAAAACCACAAACCACCCCCAAAATCCATCACAGCTAGATAAGGAACAATTTGTAATCAGATTTTTTTCCTGGGCTGAATTTTTCCTATGTTACTGCAGGATGTAAAAAGTTTCCAGTTTGTTTAAGGTGGATATTAAAGAAATCTAGGAAAGCACACTATCAGAGAGACATCATAGATGATAATAACCCATAAAGCAAGTTAATTTCTTCCCTTTTTAATTCCACCCAGCCATGAGCCATCCACTGTTCAGTGCGAGATGAATGAATCCCACTCCAAATGCTTTTCACTTGTCAAACTCTACCCCAAGCCTTAAGTTTTCCAGAATCTAATGTCAAAACACTTTTTTTTCTGGGTAAATCACTGGGAGCTGAGTCTGTCAGAGGAGAGGATTCACTGGGAGTGATATTAATGACAGAGTTTGGGAGGATTTCAATCTGTGCTGAGGTTTAAGTAGTTTACAGTGCTGCCCCATCGGTTTGGGCCACAGGGATGGATCCAGCCCTGTATGAAACCAGTGTGAGCATCTTCTAATTAACACATCAGGCAGCTTTTTGCATTAACCACCTTTGTTTAGCAGACAGGCATTGCTCAGGCTCACTGTGTTGGGTCTCTGCATGCACAGGAACTCAGAGAGGTTTTTTTTTTAATGGGCTTGGATTAAATTTAACAACTTTGCTGTTGCTAATCCAAAAAAGTTATTTCTGTTCCTCCTCCATCCTGACAAGGAATATGGCAGGAAGGAGGACAGGCAGGAGATATCTTTATCACACTGATACCAACATGGGGGTTTGACACTTGGCAGATGACAGCAAATATTTTAAACCAAAGAAGCTTTTTAGATCCTTTTGCATCCTTGCTCTCTGCATTTCAGCCCAGAGAAGAGAAGGCTCTGAGGAGACCTTAGAGCACCTTCCAGTGCCTGAAAGAGCTCCAAGAGAACTGGAGAGGGACTTTGGACAAGGCTCTGAAGTGACAGGACAAGAGGCTTCCCACTGATAGAGGGCATGGTTAATTGGGATTTTGGGTAGGAATTGTTCCCTGTGGGGCTGGTCAAGCCCTAGCACAGGGTGCCAAGAGAAGCTGTGGCTGTCCCTTCCCTGGAAGTGTCCAAGGCCAGGTTGGAGAGGGCTTGGAGCAACCTGGGCTAGTGGAAACCAGGTCTAGTTTGAGAGGGTGGCACTGGATGGGCTTTAAATTCTCTCCCAAGCCATATAGTCTCTCCCAGCAGTCTGGAATTCTGTGAGTGTCAAAATGCAAGGCTGAGCTCTCTGCCACACCAGCACAAACTCTTCCCTGTTCCTCCTGCCCTTTGTATTCCTTATCTGTTCTGGCCACAAGCTTTGCAAATAGGAAATATGAAGCTAATAAGGAAGAGGAAGGTGATTTAAAATCCTCTTCCATTTCACCGATGTGCCCATGCAGTACAGCCACATCCTAATGGTTGCATTTTGTCTTATAGGTAAATGCTGTAGAAGTGACATAAATATGACAAAGGGGTTCCTGGTTTGTGGTGCATTGATTCCATTAATTTGACCACAAGGCTCTGGAGAGGGAATTGCACTGCCTACACATCAATATTTTGCTCTTTTTTTTTCTGGAGCCTAGAATCAGGCAAGACCCTTAAAGAGCTTGTTATAAATGCAGCTCTGGCCTCTGGAGACTCATTCCTGCCCAGGAGTTTGAAAAAAACTATCTTCAACTGAATTAAAAATTCCTCCAAATACATCATGACATTCCAAAATATTGAGCTAGTTCAGATATGCTTCTGGATTTACATGGCCCTGAATAGCTCTTTCTGTCTAGAGGGTTTTCTAAGTTTATTGCAGGCTAGCCTCAGAGTTGTTAAAGTATTAGAAGTATTTCTTTATATAAAAAAGGGAACACAGGCTGACTGAACACCCTAATGACATTTTTGCTGTGGGAAAATGGATCCATCAGCTCCAGGTGGAGCTGGCTGGGAAGGATGTGGTGTTGCCATAGGTCCAGCTCTGTCAGCACAGCACAGGCATGGATGAGACACAGCAGAGCCTGAGAGCAGTCCCCCAAAAATTGGGGTCTGTTGTCCCTGTCTGTGTTGTCCTCCTTGCAATCAAATGACTTCAGAAAGGAATGAAATTCAGGAAGATAACTCCACCACTTAAATCCAGGGCTTGTGATTTCTAGGATGCAGTGGAGGAAGAGGTAAGCTCCCTGTGAGGTGCTGGAAGTGCTGCACTTCACACAAGAAAACAGTGGTTGAGCTCAGAGGCCCAAATTTTCTTTTATATGGACTGTCTGGGACAATATTCCAAGTGAGAGAGTCAACCGCCAGGACATACAAAGCACAACTTTATCCACATGCAACCTCCCTGGCTTTCCCTTGGTCACAGTGGGCTGTCAGGAGGAAAATGAAATTTTAAAATAAACCCTTGAGTTTGGCAGAATTTTGGACTCCATTTCTTTCACAGGGTGGTGCCTTTTGGTTCAAAATGATGCTTCCAGGTGGAGCTCACCACAAACCAGTGTTACCTACATCCCTCTCCCATCCATGAGGCTGTCTCCAAAGACTTGGGATATATTGTAGCACAGAGATTTCCACGGGGCACATCTAGAAGCTGAAATCCAGGAGCTTTGAGGTCTTTTGGGGGCTGCAGGAATCCAATCACAACACCAGTGCTGAGGTCACGCTGGCCAAAAGGGACCAACACACCCTGCCAAAGGTGATTTATGGAGACAGGGAAACAAGTTCCCAGGTTGGAGAGCCTTGCTCCATGGAAATGTCCTTACCCCATTCTCACCACACCTTTCCAGTGCTGCCAGGGATGGGGTGGGAACTCATTTTGAGTTTTCTGCTGGGTGCTCCCTGGGGAAGGAAGCCCAGCTACTCATCATGTTTGTGTTCTGTTTTTCACACAGTTATGCTTAGTTGTTAAGATAACTTCTGTATTTATTATCAATAAATTGTAGTAAGAATAGGAGATTTATCTATACATATGTATATATGGAGCACTTTCAGATACTGAAATAATAAGTGTCTTCTGGATGCCACTCAGTGTCAGACACAGCAAGTCACTCTTGAGCCCACTTGAAAGCTATTAAAAACCATTTTGCTGGTTCACTAAATTCCTGTCTGGGAGTTCTCAGTCACCTTTGAAGCAAACAGCCTGGGATAAAGCTGGAGGTGCTGCAGGATTTTGGGCAGCACAGGCCTTCATCACAGCAGTGGCTGGGTTCGTCACAACACATCCTTTTTTGTACCATCCCACCAAAATTTAGGGGGGAAGCAAAAGGAACCACACCACACTTTCTGTCTGACACAGTTTTAAACTAAAAGGATTAGGATGTGGAAGGAATGACATAAATTTGGAGGAGGCAAAAGCTGGAAGGTTCTACAACCATTTAAAACATGAAACAAAATAAACAATCATTAAATCCATAAGGACAATATTAATGAATTTTCTTCTGTGGCCTTCAATGTCTGATTGCACAGAAGCAACAATGAATTTTATCCAGTGAGGAGCAACCAGAAATTTCTGGAATTCCTAGTGTGATACTTCTGGTGATAAAGACAGGCTACTTGCTTTCCTGTTATTAAATCAGCATTCATCAACAACACTTGGATAAAGTATATTATACTGCATATATATGACATGAGCCCAATAAATATATATAAAATATGTACATTTAATGTATGTGCCCTATTATTATGGATCTGATCACAATCTGAAAGCCAGTGGCCTGAAATATAAACATGCAAAGGCTGATACTGCCCAAGAAGCACAAGATTTAGGTTTCCAGCTCACACCATTATTTATTAGCAATTGCACAAATCATAATTAGGCCTTTTTTTTTAAGAGCCCACACTGGAGGTTTCATTGCCATTTCTTTACAGCAGCCCTTTATAAATCATTCATCTGGAGGTTTCTCTCCCATGTGTCGTGCAAACATTCCTGTAAAATCCTCTTAATGGAGTCTATGAATCAATGCACAGCGAAGTGTCACAGGTGGAATCGATGGCTCCAGAAGCAAGAGGACCTTTTTAGAGGCAGGTGTCGAAAACCCTGACTGAATTAGAAACTTTAATCTATGGCAGGCGCTGAAATTTATGCTCCAAAGAGATAGTTTGAAAGTCCTCCCTTTTTTTTTTCTACTGCTACAGGTATATATTCCAGTCAACAGCTAAAAGATGGAATGAGAATTCTTTAGGCTAGAACTAAGACTGAAGGAATATATAACAATAAAATTATACTGGTCCTCAAATACATGAAAGACAACTAAAAAAAAAATAAAAAAGGGACTCAGAGTGTTCTGAGGCTTAAAATGCAGAAAGGGATACAGAGGGTGGATCTTGGGGACATTTTTTGATAGTGAAGGCTGGAACCCTAACCCAAAAATCAGTTATTGAATAGAAGTGACCTCATCACCAGTTATTCCAGCATTGTGAGTCCCAGCCCCACTGGGAAGGACAAAGATTCAGTGACACAAAAGGGGCATCCTTTGGTTCTCCCAGACCCTCAGAGATGCTGCAACCCCCACAACCCCACATGCAAGCAGCCCCCAAACCTTCACTTCGGCTATTTCTTCCTGAAAATTCCTCCTTATGCCCAATAACTGGAGTTTGCATCCCATATGCCCTTCTTTGTGCTCTTCCTGTGGTCTTCACTAATTTTATCTTTTTGGGGTTTCAGTTAATAACAAAATATGGATTGGGGAAATATTCCATCACTTGTCTTGCCAAAAGTTTATCCTCACCTGCTTTTTCAGACAATGAAACAACAACGTTATATATGGAAAAATTTTTTTTTGAAGTGTAAACACACAAAACCTGGACTGTATTTTCATTTAGTTATTTCTATCAAATCAAAAATTCTAAAACAAATCCGCATAATTTCATAGGGTTCTTAGGAAGTTTATCGTCATGTAGTCTTAAATAAAACCCTATAATTAATCTGTCTGCTGCTTTATTTTTATTTTTAAAGAAACAAAACCTTTTGAAGTCTTGATCACACTAAACAGTCCACGATTTCCATATTCAGGACACTTGTTTGAGTCCAGGAAGTCCTGGAAAGAAATAAGTTTAGAGGTGAAGGGAATAAAAGAAAATCAGTAAAAAAACAGAAAAGTGTCTGTATTTGTACTTCAGCTTTTTAGAAAAAAAACATGGTGTTGTCTCTTTACTCTTTTCCACTCATTAATTAAAGCTGACACTTCCAAAAGCAGTATTAAATTATCTGGGATTTAAGAACTCATCTGCTCTGCTCATCTATTTTAAGTTAAGGTGACCAGACACCAAAGCAGCTGCTGCCTCTAAAGGATAATGGAGTTTAGGACCACGTATCCCTTGCAAAATGTCATCTTTATCCAGGAATGGAGAAACCTTTACCCCTTGAAAGAACACGTTTGAATCAAACAACAGGAAATCTTTCCAGCAGCCTTTTCAACATGTTTGAGGAGGGGTGGGGAGAGGAAAGGTTTTCAGGTTTCATTTCAGGGGTTTTGGTTATTTTTTAGATCACCTGGGAAGCAAATCCAAAAGAAACTGGAACTGTTTTCCAGGGTGGTAACACAGATAACCGATAACAGACTCCAGGAAAAGTCTGATGAGGAGGGGCTGAGGGAGCTGGGAAGGGGCTCAGCCTGGAGAAAAGGAGGCTCAGGGGGGACCTTGTGGCTCTGCACAGCTCCTGACAGGAGGGGACAGCCGGGGGGTCGGGCTCTGCTCCCAGGAACAGGGACAGGAGGAGAGGGAACGGCCTCAGGCTGGGCCAGGGGAGGCTCAGGGTGGATATCGGGAAAAATCCAACCACTGAAGGCTGGCAAGGTCTGCACAGGCTGCCCAGGGCAGGGCTGGGGTCCCCATCCCTGGGATGTGGCACCTGGGGGCAAGGGTGAGTGCTGAACACGGTGGTGGTGATGGGCTGGTGGCTGGACGTGGTGATCTTAAAAGTATTTCCCATCCTTAACAATTGTCTGATTCCATAAAGCTTCTTTATGGAAGATTTGGAAGTGATTCGTGTTGCAACACAGCTCTAATTTTAGCAGACTGGAGGAATTAAAAATAATCCACTTGTTTTGGAAGTCATTTAAGTTGAGGTTGTTATGTAAGTACTTTTATGGTGAAAAAATACATCAAACACAAGCCATGACAGAATCTATCACTGCCTAGAAACTGGCTAATTTTTTTAATCACCATATATATATAAATATATATATATATATATATATATATATATATATATATGCATGTCTGTGTGTATATATACATATATATATAGATGTGTGTGTATATATAAACATATATCTGTAGAGAGAGAAACATATATATATATAAACTGGGTACTTTTTAATCACCATATATACATATATATATGTATGCATGTATGTGAGTGTATATATACATATATATGTGTATATATATATAAACTTATATAGACAGAGAGACATATATATCTGAAAATTTCTTAATTACCATATATACATATATGTATATATGCATGTATGTATATATACATATATAGCTACATGTATATATATAAACTTATTAGAGAGAGAAACATATATATATATATATATATATATATAAACTGGCTAATTTTTAATCACCATATATACATATATATGTATGCATGTATGTGTGTATATACACATATATATGTATATATATAAAAACTTATATACATAGAGAGAAACATATATATAAAATCTGGCTAATTTTTTTAATCACCATATATATGTATGCATGTATGTGTGTGTATATATACATATATATATGTATATATATATATAAACATATATATATATACATATATATATGTGTATATATATATAAACATATATAGAGAGAGAAACACATATATACATATATATAAACTGGCAAATTTTTTAATCACCATATATATCTGTATACATGTCTATATATATATACATACATATACATATACATATACATATACATATACATATACATATACATATACATACATACATACATATATGTTTGGACACAAATGTGTCTGTTGTACAGGGAAGAACAAGAAAAAAACAGGAAAACCAGGGATGTGAAGGCCAGAGATAGCTATTTCTCCCTAATTAAGTTTTCTAGCAGCAGGGCAATCAGCACAGAGCTGCCAGCAGTGCTGCTCCGGGAGCATCCCGAGTCCTGGCGCAGGAGCTGGCTCCGGCCATTCCCGGCTGAGTGCCTTAGGATAACACTCTCCTACACCCCAGCGGTAACACAGGGACACGGCTCCCAGCAAACCCTTTCACTGGGGCCGGGTAAGCAAACAAACCGCTCTGCTGAGCGCATCCAGGCTCGGGGTTTTCCCCTGAACAGCCCATCAAACCAAAGGGCATGTTTGCAAATGCTCAGGTATTTATTTCCCAATAGCTGCCAATCAGATTGGAGGATTCCTCAAGGGAAAAGGATGGGAATGCCTTCATGACAAAGGCAATCTGAATGTGGAAAAGGCCAAGTGCCCTGTGCTAGGTGCTCTCCTAATTATTGAGAGAGCCGTGGCTAAATACCAGTGATGCCTCAGGTTTCAGTTTTTCTATTTTTCAGATTCTGCACTGCTTTAGTGTGTGGGTCTGAGCTTCATCTAGAGCCGTGGCTAAATACCAGTGATGCCTCAGGTTTCAGCTTTTCTATTTTTCAGGTTCTGTGCTGCTTTAGTGTGTGGGTCTGGGCTTCATCTAAGGGGATGGTGAGCTCTCTGCACAGAGCAGGGAGACAAAACAATTCCTTCTCCAGCTGGGGACCAAGGACAAATGATCCAAATCTCAGGCCCAAGAGCACAAACAACGTGGGCTGAAGAGAGAAAAACAAGAAGGATGGGACTTCATAACCTAAAGCTGGAATTGGACATTTAACTCCAATGTGCAAATGGAGCAGAACTGATCAAAGTGAGAGCCGCAGTGAGTGGTCGTTCATTTTGTGACCATTTTGTCACAATTTGTGCATTTGTGACCTTGGGTGTGGCCCTGGCTGGGCTCTTGTGCTGCCCAAGGCGCATCCATTGAGGCATTTTAACAAATCCCTACTTTACTATTTAAATCTGTCTAGTCTCTGTTCTAGGTCAGCCTTCACAAGGCATCCCCATCACACATTTGTGATGTCCTGGGGCCTCATTCAATTCCTACTGGGAGCAGGAGGGATCAGATTGTTCAATTAACTCTGGTGGCTTTGGACTGCACTGAAGTCTCCACTCGCAATGAGATGGAGTTCTCCATGGAGAAGCTGAGCACTTCCATCCCCTGTGGAGCCTGACACCTCCTCACGAAGGCTGGGCATCCAAAAAGAGTGCAGGGGAGCTTCTCTTTCCTGCACTTGAAATCAAACTGGGGGCTTTGAAAGGAGCCCAGGTGGTCCACTCACCTAAATGAAATAATTGCCTTTGTAATTCTTCATTAAATTGTGGGAGTGATAAAATAAATTCATTCTTTTATAGGATGCAAAAAAATTAAAGATTGTTATAATTGAATAGTTTGGATTGGAAGGAAATTTAAACATCATCTTATCCAACCCCTTCCATGGGCAGGGACATCTTTCACTAGAGACAAAACACAGTACACCCAGTTTTGATTTAAATTTTGCAATTTTTAATGTAGCATCTTAGGAAAAATTAACAGGGATATATTTTTTCCTGTGGTTACATTATACAGAACAATTATATGACAACTTAATTGCTGTAATCCACAAACTTTCTCAGCAGAATTGAGTTTGTCCCTACATTTAATGTTTGTTTATACTTGGGTAGTTAGTCCTGAAAAGGACACAATGACGCTGTCATATTCAGAGTATCAGAAAATACATATATTCTACAAATCTCCAAAATGCAGCAGCAGAGTAATTGACAGCCATGATTATTGTGCCCTCTAGAAACATTCTGGATGACAGATGATGGTAATTTCCTCATAAATCATGTCTAAACCATGAAAAATGCAATGGAACCTCATTTAAGGAATATGATCTTACCAAGAGTAATGGAGGGGGTAGAATTTGGGTCTGCAATGTTTATTTGAGCTTTTAAGGATAGAATCTTCCAGAACTTGCAAGCATGTGTGTATATAGAAAAAAAAAAAATATCCTATTTCAGATGAGCAGCACCATCTCTTCAGCCTCTCCTGTGTTGCTGTGGTACTTTTCCTGATCCTGGCTGATTGACAGGAGCGAAGAGTTGCAGCTCCTATTTCAGAAAAAGTTCCTAAGATAGCAGTGAAGGGGTTTTTATTCAGAACTAGAGGAATAAAAGGGAAAAAAAGAACGTTTTAGACTCTGAGAATCCAAGTGAACAATTCTACATTTTCTACATGCTTTCAAGCTGGAATGGTTTCATTATTTTTAATATAAAGGAATTTTATTTTCTATTTTTGACTAGATTGGTTGAGTGAGAATAAGGCTGTCCCCCTCCACACTACATTTATATTCCATGAAGAGCTCACAAATTGAAGTTCCAGTAACTTTTTTTTAAACATCATTATCTCCCCCATTCCACCTGTGTCTTTTAACATTTTCTTTTCATTATAAAATCTGGTGCCCAGTTGACTCTATGGTTCAGAAATGTTTGATTTACAGGGAGCAGTCTGGGGTATTATGGAATTTCAGAATTATGTGGGTTGGAAGGGTCCCCAGAGCCCATCCAGTGCCACCCCTGCCATGGACAGGGACACCTTCCACCAGCCCAGATCTGCTCCAAGCTCCATCCATCCTGGTCTTGGACACTGTCAGGGATCCAGAGGCAGCCACAGCTTCTCTGGGCACCCTGTGCCAGGGCCTGCCCACCCTCACAGCCAAGTATTGCTTCCAATATCCAATCTAAACCCACTATCTTTTAATTTGAGTCCATATCCCCTTGTCCTGTCCCTCCATCCCTTGTACTCAGCCTCTCTCCATCTTTCCTGTCAGCCCCTTCAGGCACTAGAAGGTCACAATGAGGTCACCCTGAAGTTTCTTTTCTCCAGATGAACAATCCCAACTGTCCCAGCCTTTCCTCCCAGCAGAGCTGCTCCAGCCCTCTGACCATCCTGGGAATAGGTGAGAAGTTTGAGCTTTGAGCAGATCCACTTTTGGTGGCACACAGGGGTTGTTCAGGGCCACATGACAAAGGAAAAGTGATCACTTCATGGGCACAATGTACTCAGGGAAAATCAAATCATATTCCAATAAGAACCAACTTAACTTATGAGACACAAAACCAAATTAAAACAAAACCTTTCCCACCCCTTCTCCCCAGGCTCCACATCACCCCTGAGTGTGCCAAGGTTGGGGAATGGGGGCTGTGACAGGTCCAGTGCAGTTCCTCTCTGCTCCTTTCTTCACACTCTTCCCTTGTTCTGCCAGGGTTCTTCTCCATGGGCCACAAATCCTTTGGAAAAAACCTCCCTCTCTTCTTCACTGGCAAAGTGAAAAAAAAAAAAAAAATAGAGAAAATGCTGTTTTAAAACTAAAAGCCTTTGAGGACAAACTGCTGATCACTTTACTTTCCTCATCCAAATTAAAAGCAAAAGGACCAAGGCCTTTAGGCAGGATGTGCCGCTTGCATTTTTGATGTCCCAAAAAGGCTCAGAGGGTTTATCATCAGTAAATCATTTCCACCCCTGGAGCACCTTCTCTCATCCCACATCCTCCTCTGTCAGCATCTTCCAGGCTGAGCACCCCCTTTGCCTACAAGTTACAGCACTGGAGAAAGGGAAGGGAAGAAAAGCTTTTAAGTAGGAATTGCAGCACTTCCCATTGTTCCTGCAAAAGCCAATTGTTTTCATCTTCAGATATGCTGCAAGGAAAACCTCTTTATAAGGACTTCTGCAAGGCTTGCAATGCCTTTTAGGAAGAAAACAGATTGTTTCTCTCAGATAACTTAACCAGCATGGCAGCTTCACACAGAACCTGGATTCAAAATAGGTTTAATGCCACTAGGAACCTCTAGAGCTCCATTAATATTCCCCATCCTGGAACTGCACCTTATACAGTGCAATGTTCCCTGCACAACTCAGAGAAGAGGCCTCAATAAATCACAGTTCAGCCAAAGTTTAAGCAGGTGAAAGCAGGTAAAACACCAGTCAAACCTATTATTTTTTCCAAATCTAATAGAATTACAGACATCATATAAGTATTATGAGACTAAAATTGCAATAATTGATAGCAGTGCACCTTCCCCCCAGCACACACAGTAAAATGTAAGAGTTTCTGTTTCAATGACTTTACCATTATGTTGTAAACACTTAATTTTGTATGTTATGACTACAGGAATTCCATTTCTAAATAATTTCTTTTCTGTAAGCACTTGCAAACCTAGCTTTGCGGGATGATAAAATAATAAAGCAACTGAAGGCATTCCAGAGTTCATAGAACCATAGAATCATGGAATGGCTTGAGCTGGAAGGGACATTAAAGCTCATCCATTTCCCATGGACAGGGACAAATCCCACTAAAACTCCCAATCTGAACTGAAGTTGCCTTTATTTGATGAACCAGTCTGAATCTCCACACTTCAGATACAACTTCTGTGTCTGTTCGCCAGAAAAAAGTTCAGCAGTGTCACCTTTCATCTTCCATTCACAGCCTGACCCTTAAAAGAGTTTTAAAAGAAAATCTCAGATTCACAGAATAGTTTGAGCTGAAGGGACCTTTCCCAGGTTGTCCAGTCCCAGCTCCCTGCAATGGGCAGGGACAGCTGGACCAGTGGCTCAAAGTGGCCTTTCCAAGGATCCAGGGGCAGCCACAGCTTCTCTGGGCACCCTGTGCCAGGTAGGGAACAATTCCTTCCCAATATGCCATCGGACCCTGCCCCCTGGCAGTGGAAGTCATTCCCTGTGTCCTGTCCCTCCATCCCTTGTCCCAAGTTCCTCTCCAGCTCTCCTGGAGCCCCTTTAGGCACTGCAAGGGGCTTTGAAGTCTCCCTGGAGCTTCCTTTTCTCCAGGTGAGCACCCCCAGCTCTCCCAGCCTGGCTCCAGAGCAGATCTTCCAGCCCTTGGAACATCTGGAAACCCAGTAGCAGGATGACAAGAGACTCAAAAAAAAAAAAAAAAAAAAGCTAAAAAAAAAAAAAGTGAAGAAAGTGAAGTTCACCTTTAATCACCTCCCCCTCAAAGATTTCCACTTAAAATACTGAGTTCCTCGAAGTGTGATACAGGAAATCCAAAGATTTCAGCATAAAGCCCAGTGAAATTAAGGTTCCTGCCATTTAAAGCCACCCCTGCTTTGGGATTAGAAGAGGTTTGGATTCTGAGCTAGAAACGTGCCTTCCACCTCAACACAGGAATGTGTAGGTGCAGCCAGCATATGCCAAGAAAAACCTTTGGAATTGTTTATTTATTTACTGCATAACACAGTTCAGTCTTGGGCTTCACATCAAACCCAGGGGAGAATTCCCTGCTGAGACAAACCAGTGAAGCAACTCTGAAGTGCACATTTCTTTCACATCAAAAGCGAACTGCTTTGAGGTTTTGAAAGAATTTAATATTTCAGGACATGTTATTAAAGCCATAACCCAAATAATTGTCCTCCACAAAGGGAATAAGGAGTATGATGGACAATATCCCTGTACTAAACATAGCTTAAGTAGTCACTTGGGATTTAGAAGGCAAAATATTTAGAGTTTGAAGGTCTAAATGCAAATGAACAGATGAGGATATGCTTCCCAGGAAAACTCCAAGGCTTTTAGCAGTGTTTGAAGTCCTCTCTTGCAGCCTGTGTATCAGCAATCATCACTGGAATATTTGAACACTAAGGGGAAGTGTCTGAGCACCAGAGATAACAGGAACTTCTCTTTCAGCCTGGAGAAAAGGGAGCACAACCACCTAAAGCAAGCACAGTGAGTGATGGGGCTTAAATTGCAATGCAATGGAAGAGCTTGGAATCTCAGCACTCTGAACCTAAAAAAACCCAGGAGAGCAGAACTGTTCATCTTCTAATTAGGGACGAGGCTAGGTCAATTCCAAAAATAACTCTGACACAATGTTTGCCAAGATATTGGCTCCTCTGAGGGTGAAAGGAATCTCCAGATCTCTGTGCCCACAGGGAAAAAAAACTGGAATAACCACTAGGAATCACTCTGCTGTTCAAAGAGATGACTTTATGTCCTTTTCTGGCACCTGCCAAAAAATTCTACCGTAACAAAACAATCCTCATGGAATTCAGCATGAAATTCAAGCTGCCGCTGCACATGATTTGGAGCAATCCCAGAGAGGAGCACAGGCTGGGAGAGGATGTAATTGAGAGCAGCCCAGTGGAGAAGCACCCAGGGGTTCAGGTGGGGGAAAAGTGTGGACAGCAGCTCCAGGGAGAGGATTGTGCCCCTCTAGTCTGCCCACCCAAGACCCCACCAGCTGCATCCAGCCCTGGGGTCCCAGCACGGGCAGGAGCTGCTGGAGAGAGTCCAGAGGAGGCCCTGGAGCTGCTCTGGAGCCAGCCCGGCACAGCTGGGGATGCTCACCTGGAGAGGAGAAGGTTATGGCGAGACTTGCAGCTCCTTGCAGTGCCTAAGGAAGCTCCAGGAGAGCTTCCTGGGACAAGGGATGGAGGGACAGGACACAGGGAATGGCTCCCACTGCCAGAGGGCAGGGTTGGATGGGATATTGGGATGGAATTGTTCCCTGTGAGGATGGGGAGCCCCGGCACACGGTGCCCAGAGAAGCTGTGGCTGCCCCTGGATCCCTGGAAGTGTTGTTGAAGGTTTTGGAGCACCTTGGGACAGTGGGAGGTGCCCCTGCCCATGGAAAAGGGTGGAACAAAGTGATCTTCAATTCCCTTCCAATCCAAACCATTCTGTAATTCCATAATTCTGTAAGAGGGATGTGCCAAATGCAGGATCATAAAATGTCATTTTTTTAGGGAGTGGCTCAGTGAGGGTTTGGCAGTGCTGGGTTAACGGTTTGGCCTGGTGATTCCAGAGGTCTTTTCTAACGTAAATGATTTTATGAAAATTCCAGTTATTGGTAAAATAATAGCAGAATTGACTTACTGCAAGTTACTGGGCTATATATCACTACAGAAAAACTTTAATCAACTTTAGCAAGAGAGCAATAAAATCACCTTTGAGAATCGGCCCTGAAGGAAAAATAAGCTTTGTGACCTTGGCTCCAACGAAATGTAATTTTACCCTTGACTTCCAAAGGACCTCAGTTCTGTCTGTGATGTACTTAGGTTCTATTTGGATTCAATGTGAATTATTCCTTTGGCTTTGAGAAATCCATTGGATTCTTAAAGATATTTAGTGACCTTATTTCAGCAGCTGTTTCATCAATATTTGTACAGCTTCAATGGCTTAAATTCTGTTCGCATCTCTTTCTAAATACTTCCTCCATTTTTATTCTCCTCCAGATTGAGCAAAAACATTTAAATTGTTTAAATTACTGCAAAAATTGCATATAAGAATAGAAAAATGCATAAAAGTCTAGAAAATCAAAGCCAGGCCTAAAATAAAACCTCATCATATTCCATGCAACAGTGTGTGACATATTTCTCTTTCTCTCTCCTCTTTGTAACATTTATGCAATATCTGCAATAAATATATGATCTATATATTTAATATATACAATAAATAGATGCAATAAATGCAGACTATAGTTTCAGCCAGGATTTCCACAGAAATATCTGAGACTATTATGCTCTCCATATGCCAATAAGAGCACAGAACTTTTCACATTGTTATTTAATGTCAAATTTTACTTTCAAAGAGAAATTAGAGTTGGAATTAATGCCATATTAAAAACAGTCTTTCTAACTGCACTTAGACACCTGAATATTAAACTACCAATTTCTTATCACAATGCAATTCTGTTGATCACTTTTGGGCTGGAAATGTCTTTTCTTCCCTTACAGCCACTAGCAAAATATTTAGAATAATCGCCAAAACTTCCATGAGACAAAAGCCAAGAAAAAACCCTTCTGTACACACTTCCTCTCATTTCCAAGTTGAAATCAGAGCCTTTAATGTTACTTTAACATGTGTTAATCATATCATTAATGTTATGACTGACAGACAGAAATTAGTTTAATGGAGAGTTCAGGGTTCTTAAATCAAGACAGGCTTTTGGGTTCTCATATTTAATAGAGCAATACCCCAGCCACATGTGCCTGAGCTGCAAAGAAAGATGGATAATGAGCTCCTCCATCCGCTGAAGGAATTTTAAAATCTATGGTGGACTACATTCCAATGGAGCACATCAGACAGGAATTAATGCAGGATCATTTGTCTGTCATAGCCAATGTTCAAAGGAAAAGTGCAGAGACTGAGCAGGGATATTCACAGCTCCAGCTGTGGGAGGGCTGATGAGATGTGGGATGAATGGGGGGAGAAAAGAGAAAGGACCACTTGATAGATAGAGAGATTTCCTTCCAGGCCCAAAGGGCTGTTTGGAGACATGAAAGACTTTCATGGCTGGTGCAGCATCCACCTAACAAATCCCAGCTAGGTCTCACTGGAAGGAGCATGTCTGCATAGTCCTGCTCAATTCTTAAAAGAAATTCCATATCAGAAAGACACTGAATCTCACTGAATCCAAACTGCCTTGGGTTGGAAAGGACCTCAAAGTTCATCCCATGCCACCCCCTGCCATGGACAGGGACACCTTCCACTATCCCAGATTGCTCCAACAACACTTCCAGGGAGCCAAGGGTAGCCACAGCCCCTCTGGGCACCCTGTGCCAGGGCCTGCCCACCCTCCCAGGAGGAACTGCTGTCCAATATCCCATCTAGCCCTGCCCTCTGGCAGTTGAAAAAATGCACTATTTTCCTTCTACCATATTTTCTCCAATCTCTCCTGTAATTTGCTTCATTCTTTGTCAAATTACACAGTCTTTACTGAATTTATGGTGTTGGTGATGGTGCAGTCCTCCAGAGAAACAGCAGGATCAGTAATCTTCACTTTCCAGAGAGAAAACATGGCCTGGGAATGGTTTTGAGCAGCTCTGTAGAGATGTACTACCGATGACCTGAGGGAATTACAGGTGTAATGTGGTCTGTATGATCTGAGCTGAGTTAAGAAACATTAATTACAGGCATTGAGGCAGTAAATTAGTTTATACACCTTGCTGGTTTTGTACAAAGAGTAATTGTTCTCTGTGTATGTTGCAAAGATAAAAGTCTGAAATGTACTTGATATTTTTGGCAATATGAATTGTGTATTTGTGCTAAACCAGATCAATATGTGAAGTGTTTATTTTCTAATGATAAAGTAATTTTCTTCTATTCCTCCTCATTTTCTTATTTTTCTTAGTGATCTTAAGATCCTCATATTGCTTCCTTTAGATGGAATTATGGGATTCATATCCTGTATACTTTTGCCTCATTCAGACAAAAAGCAGAGTTCTTTAATTATTTTTTTAAGTCATAAGCTTAAGATGAAATCTTTAGCTTGTAATATGTTACATAATTATTGTGAAGCCAGTAAAGAACAGAAATTATAGACTGTATTTCAGCAGATAAGCAAGTAGTGAAGTGAAATGAAATGAAATGAAATGAAATGAAATGAAATGAAATGAAATGAAATGAATAAATGAATAAAAAAAAATGGCTTGGTTCCCTTAAACTAACTTAAAATGTAATGTGACCCAAAAAATTCATGGTTTTGTGTAAAAAAGGAAATGCAGCCAAGTAGGTTTTTTTTTTTTTTTCAGATGCAACACCGATTGTGTAATGGAAAGTTACACAAAATGTGTCAAACTCAAAATAAAAATTTGGGATAAATCCTCCCTCAAAAGTAATTGTTGGTGATGGGTTTTGACTTGAAAAAGAGCATGAGAAGGGAAAGAAAACTTGAGGACAAGTTGGTTACTTCCTTTTTCTCCCAGAAAAGATATTATTGCTGGAATTACAATAACAACATGCAGGGAATGCTATCAACCCCAGATGCAATGAGTTTAGCTCCCAAATAATGAAATTTGGGTACAATCAATACAACATTTGGTGAGTTTTTCATGTTATATGAAAGATGTTGGTACATCCAGTGAAGCATTTGGCTGAGGCTCAGGTGAAACGCTGAGCAAACCTGGTGACAAAGTGACAGCGACACTACTCAGCTTGACTGATCTCTATTAGTTTTTGAAAGCCCCAAACCCTTCATCCTGTAAAGAATTTAGATAGAAAGAGGAAAAGTCCCTGACAACTGCAAAAAGACAATTACAGACTAACTCACCTCCAGGAAAAGTGTTTTTGCAACTTCTAATTGGAGATTTAGTTAAGATCTGAATCAAGAGGGTTTATATTCCTTCTGCATATTCTATTTTAATTGCTTTTTACAGGCTGGCTGGAAGTGTCATGAGGTACAGAGTTATAATTTGAAGATATTATAAATTTTCCTTTGGGAAGTGGAAAATGCCAGCAGCAGAGGGGAGCAGGGAGAAGGCAGTGCTCCAAAGGAATGCCTCCATTCGGGCAGGTGCCTCTGGGAATTCAGTGCATTGCTGCCTTTACCCATTTTAAACTCATCCCTTTGTTCAATTAGTGGAAGGTACATTTTCCTTTCTTTTCCCTCATTTTATGTGATCAGTCAAAAGAGAGCACCTAAAGAACTGTTAAGGGCAAAAATGTACCTTGGGCTTCATGCAAATGAGATCTGGGCTCTGCATTTTAATGAGTGAAGCCTGTAAACTTTGTTCTTGCTCATTAGCTGGAAGATGTGTCAAGACGTGGAAGTGCAATGGACACTGACAGTAAATGAAGTCCAGGGGCCTTGGGGCTGCGTCTCAATTTCCCAGAGTTTTCGTTGCTCTTTGCAGCCCCTGCTATGATACAGCAGTGATGATACCAGCCAGGCTTGGCAGAAATTACTGTAAAAGCTGTAACTTTTATAATGAATCCCAAGTTCTTACCAGAGGTTGTAATAATATCCTTAGTACTTCCACAGCCCCTCATAAAAAAACATTCTGCAGCGAGTTGTTCTCTATTAAATTGTTAGACAATCTTTTATTAAAACAGTCTGAAAGCTTCCTGGAAAGATTAAAATGAAACAGTGAGGTAGGTTTAATCCTGGGCTGTTGGGAAGGTCAGCATTTGGGAGGATAACCCGTTTTGCAGGCAGGTGCAGTGCTGAGGGAGGGAGCCCGTAACAGCGTTAGCGCCGTACGACCCGCAGCGCCTCGGAAGAGCGTTCGGTGTGCCTCAGCAAAAATTCATTCCAGAAGAATTCAATCACTTCTTGGGAGAACTTTCTGACGTGAGAAAATAATTGAGTGCTTGACATCCAGCTTCAGAGGTCAGCCACTGAAAAGGCAATATCTTGGCAATAAATTGGGATGAAATTGTCGAATTTGAGTTGCGAGGCGAGTTTGCGGTTTTATGGAGCAGATGGTTCAGGTGATGTGGGGTTCAGGGAGTGCTTTCCACTCAGACAATAGCACACCCAAAGCAAGGTGTTTGTGTGGGTTTTCCCATCCTGGTGGGTTTTAAATTAACCATTTCAGACTGAGTTGAGCACTGCAGAAGTAGGCTGAGCTGGAGCTTCACTCAAGACAGGGGAGACTGCTTTTTTTTAAGTCAATCCTGTTGGTCCACAGCTTTGTGTGCTTTTTCTGTAGGGGAAAAAATGGGTCAAATAAAAAATATTATCTCCTTTTCACAGTGTGGTCTATTATACACTTAGAAATTATTATGGCTATGGAATCATAGAATCATTAAAACTGGAAAAGACCTCCAAGATTGTCAAGTCCAACCTTCAACTGATTGCTACGTGCCCAGTAAGCCATGTTGTAAAGTCCCACATCTGCCCAGTTTTAGAGCACTTCTGTGTATGGCAAATCCACCCCTTCCCTGGGCAGTTTCTTCCAGTGCTTGGCCAGCTTTTCGGTGAGGAAATGTTCCCTAATATCCATCCTGAACCTCTTCTAGTGCGCGGGGCCTTTCCCCTTGTCCTACCACTGGTTACCTGGGAAAAGGGCCCTTCCCTTGCTGGAAGCTGGAAAAGCACCTGCACTAATTCAATTGCAGGTGTTATCTAGTCTAACTCTGGTGCTATCTTCATTGATGAGTTGGCAAAAAAAATCTTAGCAATCAGGTATTTTATAGGATTTCACTGGTGACTTTTAAAACAAATGACATTGCAGACCCTTGCAGACACAAATAGGAGCTTTAGCATCTTCCTTTGGTAAGTTTCCATATTTTATTTTACTTTGTTCCTTCTTTGGAAAGGGAGCAAATAAAAGGTGTAGAAATTTTTCTTAGCCAGCTTAAGTGAGATTTCTACCTATCTAGTTACAATCCTAGAGTAAAGCAACATTCTCCGGTCTGCCCAGTGCCCTATTGCCCAACCAAATTGTGGAACAGGTAATAGTCCTTTATGTCAGTGAAATATCACATCTCTCCTGTTCACAGGCAGTTTCAGTCCTACTCTGCAGTGGTCCAGAAGGGAGAAAGGCAGTTTTGTGTCTGCATCCTGTCATAGGGGAGGTATTCAGGTGCATTTGACGCTGCTATTAGGAAGCCAGAAAAAGCAACAGTATGTTCCTTTTCTGTATTCTAAATTCCCTTCAGGAATGAAGGGATTTGTTTTTGCAAAGTGATGTTTTACATCTGCCTGTCATGATGGAAAAGGGGGGAGCAGTTTTAAACTAAGAAAAGGAAGGTTTAAATGGGATATTTGTGAGGAATTGCTCTCTGTAAGGATGAGGAGGCCCTAGCACAGAGAAGCTGTGGCTGCCCCTGGATCCCTGGCAGTTCCAAGGCCAGGCTGGGAGTAACCTCAGCTAGTGAAGGTGTCCCTGCCCATGGCAGGGGTGGCACTGGATGGGATTTAATGTCCCTTCCATCCCAAACCATTCCATGATTCCATGATGTAACCAAACATCAGCGCAGATTCTGAATGATGAAAGACCATAATCCCATAGACCAGGGAATAGCCTTAAAAATTCCATATGAAGAATATTTAATTGATGGAAGTATTTTACATGTCAAGAAAGGTAATCCCTGTTCTTTTAGGAAAAAATACGTTTATGGCTCTTTTGAGTACAATTTTTCTGGTTTTTTTCAGACACTCAGAGGATAATCTGACATAGGAAATTTGAGCATTTGCTATTCTAACATTGCAGCTTTGATTTTCTGATGAATGTGAGATCATAATTTCACTTTTTTTTTTTTTTTCTTATATTACTGCTTTCTGGTGCTTATCATGAAGTCTTCATCAATCTTTACCCAGATTTAAATGTGGATTTGGACTGCATGGCTGCAATAATGCCACGTGTTCTTTGTTTTTCTAAATATATTCCACTACTTGAAGCAAATCCTTTGCTTCTGTTCTGGAAAAGATCATAAATTTCATTTTCTTAACCTTAACCAGAAGAGGTTGTTTCTTTTCCTTTGGGATTACAGTAACATTCAGTGTTGACATCTGTGACTTTTTTCTTGCAACTCCCACTGCGAAAACAGCCACGGAGAACAATGTGAAAAGCCCTTTTTTTGTAAGAACCCTCAATTATTTTCCATGGCATTTCAAGAATCCTGTTATTCAACTTTCAAAGCTTGTTGTAGAATCCAAACCCAGAAACTATCAGCGCAAATGCTACATCTAATTTTCCTATCACATTCACCTCACAGCACAGGAAATCAATCCATCAGGAAGGGGAAGATTTGAAAATAGATGGCAGTGGCAATCCAATAAAAACCATAAATAAACAGGGGGAAACACCCCGTGTCAAGTGCGGATTTTCAGAATTACTAAATATATATAAACAAACCTGCATTGTGATTTGGGTAGCACTGAGATCACAACTTCAGGGGTTTCACAGCATATAAATTCAAAACTGGGAAGAGGAAAGAAAAGAAAGTCGTAAAAAAGAATTACCCAAAATTCTTGGAATCACTGATAATAATAATAATCATCATCATCATCACTGTGATTTTATCAGGCTGGTAAATTCTAAAAACCTAATTAATAAAAATATCATGGTAACTACATTTTCAATGTTTTTCCCAAAGATTTTTTGAGCAGCAGAGTCGCTGGGGGCTTTCTTTGTTTGTCTGCTTTTTGCTCAAGAAATCCACAGTATCCAAAAGAGTCCTCCAAGGATTCAATAATGCAGACAGTTTCTGCTCCAAGTACTTCCAGCAATTGTTGGCATCTTTTAGGACTGTCTGGCTGGAATTTATTAACATATATAGCCAGAGCTCTCTCCTCTATTGAAAGGCAATATAACACACGTTCCCTGACAGATTAAAGCAAGCTGCACTATAAATTGTGCAGATTGAGCCCTCTTACACAGCTTATCCTAATCATAACTCTGCCATTTGCTTCTCATGACAGGATAAAAATAAAAGTACCATAAAACCAAAATAAAATAGACAGTCTGCCATTCCTCCTTTAGAAAACATTTGTCAGAATCTCTTCAAAAATAATTGGGAAGAAAATGTGCTGAATTCTGCAATTTATTGAGTCATTTTTAAAGCTTGTCCAGGCATGTTAAAAGGCTGCATTCTTTATACCAGCTAGCTAGGAAGAGGATGTATTTTACATTGTCAAAATCCTTTCAGAATTTGGTTTTTTTTTACCCTTAAGAATAACTTTCCCCTGACTTTAAACTTAAATATTTATCCAGTGAGCAAGAAACAGTGAAACATTTAGGTTCACTCACCATGCCAGCCTTCAGTGATCTAAACCCTGCTTTCCCCTGCAATTTTTCTATAGTCTCACAAATTACTCATCTTTTTCCCTTTCTGCAGTCTCTGCATTTGAACTGTTGCTGCTAAGGAAAGCACTGTGAAAGGCTTCTTTTGCTGGATATATATATATATTAAAAAGGAAGCTTATAACATATTCTTCAGCCTTTTTTAAGGAGAACTCTGAACTCTTCTGGCACCTTCAGCAAGGGCAGTTGCTTTTCCATCTTGGTGAGGAAATGGCCACTCTGCAAAGGATGAATTCTGGAAAGTCAATATTCAGCTGTAATCACAAAGATTGATATCTGGGAGGTGTTGTGACAGTCTAGTGAGAGGGGGAGACAGAAATATTTAAAACAAGGATTGGTTTAAATATCTCTTTGTAGAGCTGGGGTGATGGGGAAAGAAGCCAGCTTCAAAACTGTGCTGCACCAATGGAGAAGGCACAGGTCAGCTCTGAGCACACCATGTGAGATGAGTGGAGGTTGTCCCATCTGAGCTCAGGTCTGTGCAGCAAGGCCATGGAAAGGGGACAGAACGATTCCTGGGCTGTTGAAAGATTTCTGATCCCTCCTTTGTGTCTTTCCTCACCAAAATCAAACAAAGGTGTTTTGGCAAATGACAAAAAGCACAAGGTGTAAGATATAACCCCTGCAAAGGACAGATTGTGACATCAGCTTTGTGACATGGAGATTTAGATGGGATATTGGCAAGGAATTGTTCCCTGTGAGGGTGGGGGTGCCCAGAGAAGGCGTGGCTGCCCCTGGATCCCTGGCAGTGTCCAAGGCCAGGCTGGACAGGGCTTGGGGCACCCTGGGATAGAGGAAGGTGTCCCTGCCCATGGCACAGCATGAGCTTCAAGGTCTCTTCCTCCCCAAACCATTCCATGACTCCATGATAGCTACAGTACAGTTACTCTGTGTCTGATACAGAAAACAACAACAGCTTTGTTTTGCATACACTGGGACTTTTCAAGGGCCAAGAGTGGCTCAGTACTTGAGAGCTCATGGTCAGCTGTCCTTCACAACTGCAGACTACATCCATTCATCCTGTTGCTGGAAAAAACTTAAGCTCTGCCAGCACTTTTGTGAGGTTTTGTGATCAAAGAAGTGCAGTTTTGTCAGCCACACAAGATTTATCTGAAATAATAATTTTCATCTATCTAAACCACTTGAGCCACTTGTGTGGCACTTCAGATCCTTCTCTGTTCTGTCCCTGTGTTCAGGAATCTGCACTGGCAACCTTCCTTACACACTTACACCTTGCACACCAACTGCTCCAGAGAAACTGAGCAGCAAGGTTGGTGCCAGCCAGGGCCCAGCACAGTCAGAACCCGGCAATGACACCAAATCAGCAAAAGAATTGCAGCAGAGAGTAACAAAGGCAGCCTCACTGTGCTTGGCTTCACTACAGCTTGTCCCAGCTGAACGGTGAATGCCTCAGCAGGGCAGGCGGGTTAAAAGGAGGAGCAGCTGTGAGACTGAACAGCACTCTCTGCCTCATATGCAAAAACTCGGGGGACATGGAGGAGACTCAGATTATAAATACAGGAGCCCAAATTCAGTGCTGGAAATTGGTTGCACGGACCAGGCTGGGAAATGCACAGGAATGAAGGATTGGTGCTGGAGGAGCTCAGCACCAGCCTCAGCGGGCTGCAGGTCCCTTTGGCTGAGTTCAGGAGGATTTTCCCTTTTCCCTTTGAACAGCCCGGCAAACACGGAGCCTTTCAGCCCACTCCATCCCCTCTGTGCCAGCACCAAGACATTCCCAGCCTGGCAAGGCTGGGCTGCCACCCCGTGTGCTGCAGCTGTGCCAGGCTGGGCAGGGAGCCCGGGCAGCTCTCACACATCTCCTGGCCATGGCTCCTTTGGGAGCGAGCAGAGCCCCAGAGTGCAAAGCCAAAGCCAGCAGCTCCCAGAAAAGTAAACTACATCTTTGTAGTGGTGTTAAACATTCTTCATTCTTCTTTCTTTACATTTATGGGAATTCAAATGAAAACTTCCTAGCACAAACTTAATTGTGATTTAATAAAGAAACTGACTTCTGAGTCCTTCCTCCAGTGCATCATGTTACACGTTTTTTTTTCCACCATATGTGATTTCACCTAGGAGTCAGCCTCACTAATTATTAGCAAAGGATTTCTCAAGTTAATCATCTTCTTAGAAGACTTTTGGGACCTTAACCGGTGTTTACTGCAGGGCCTTTTGAAATGCAAATTACTTTTGCAAACTTCAGAAAGCCCCAAACTCTATTTGGATTCATTTGTAAGTTGTTAAAGATCAAAGTCACTCCAGCCCAGAAAGAAGATACAACATCTTTTTGTTCCAAAATGTTGATTTATTTTCTCCACAAACTTTCACAGCAGTGTTTGGTCTCATACTTTTTGGTACCTGAAAACAGCAGTCAAAACTCCTTCTGGCTGTTTCTCTAATGATTAATGAGTTGCAAGATGCATTTCTTTATTTCATAACCTTTACTATCACAAGAGGTCACTCAATCTGTGAAGGTGACAGCTTTGGATATAACTTTACAACATTAAAAATGTGTGACCCACAGTATATTACAGAACTTGTTCTTTTTGTGGGCAGTGCTGTCAGTGTTTTTCATCTGTGGCTTGTCTGCAGACCAGGAGAGCCCTTGCAGCCCCATTTGTCATGTAGAGAGAGCTCCATGGTGGAGCCCGTTAAAAAATTCTCATGGACTGCTTTGTCAGAAGTGAAGTGTCTGAACTTATCCATTACACAAACTCAGGAGGAACTGGACCTGCTTGAAAATACATCAAGCCATTTTTATCCAGACCCTTATTTGAAGCTATTCTGCTAGTTCCTAATATGCATTAGAGAAATTATTCCAGCCTGCACATTCTAGTGCCATCTGCATGAATTAATTTCAAACCACTACCCTGTTACAGTTTCAGACATAATAATTCAGTTGTTCATACATTGATATTCCAGCTTCTTTTTCACTCTTTATTGAAAAGAAATGGCAGCGAAGGTCTGTGTATACAGTATGGACTATTTAAAATACTGGACATATCTGAAGTTGTTATTTGTATCTGTTGTAACACACAAAGGTACCTCCTGCTGCACCTGTGAGAATGGTCTGGGTTGGAAGGGACCCCAAAGCCCATCCAGTGCCACCCCTGCCATGGGCAGGGACACCTCCCACTGTCCCAGGCTGCTCCAGGCCCCATCCAAGCTGGCTTTGGACACTGCCACAGTTCCTTTGGGCAATGTTGCAGGGTGGCTGAATCATTAAGGTTGGTAAACAGAGCATCGAGTCCAAGCTGTGCCTGATCCCCACCATGTGCCCAGCCCAGAGCTCTGAGTGCCACCTCCAGCCCTTCCTGGGACACCTCCAGGGATGGGCACTCCAAACCTCCCTGGGCAGCCCCTGCCAAGGCCTGAGAAGCCTTTCCATGGAGAAATTCCTGCTGCTGTCCACCCTGAGCCTGCCCTGGCCCAGCCTGAGGCCGTTCCCTCTCCTCCTGTCCCTGTTCCTGGGAGCAGAGCCCGACCCCCCGGCTGTCCCCTCCTGTCAGGAGCTGTGCAGAGCCACAAGGTCCCCCCTGAGCCTCCTTTTCTCCAGGCTGAGCCCCTTCCCAGCTCCCTCAGCCCCTCCTGGTGCTCCAGCCCCTTCCCCAGCTCCGTTCCCTGCCCTGGACACGCTCCAGCCCCTCCAGGTCTGTCTGGCCAGGAGGGCCCAGAACTGGAGCAGCACTCGAGGTCCCTCAGCAGGGCCAGCACAGAGGGACAGTCATGACAGGAGTGCAGCATTTCTACATATCAAAACAGCAGTGAAGTGGAAAAAAATGTTTTATCAAACCTCAGCATATGATGGTTTTCTTTTTTCTCTTTTCTTAGAGTTTAATTTAAAAAGTAAGTGGAAAATGTCAGTAATAATAATAATAATAATAGAAGGACACAAATTCATTTTTAAGCCCAATTTATCCTAACTAGAAATCGGTTATTCAAATACTGAGTAGAGAAAGGGGTGTTCTTTTAGTCCTGTCCAAGTCACAGATGCCAAACTCAGTAGATTAAGCCAGCAAGTATTTCAGGAGGCACTACAAAAGTCAGGTCAGAGATCAGAGGAGAAAAAAAAAGAGGATATAAACCCCAGGTCATTCCCATGCATGGATAGAAGCCTGAGGAACCAGCTATAATTAGCTGGGACTAGAAAGCATGGCTAACTTTCCTGCTGGAACAAATGGGCACAGAGCTGCCAAAGCCAGCACACCTATGACATTTACACTGGCAGAATACCTGACCCACATTCCCCCCAGTCCCTTCATTTTGCCCTGCTAACTCCATCATTTCCATCCATCCTGCTGCCATCCTTACTCCTGCCTCTCCATCCTCTCACCTCCCAGCTTTTGTCACAGTAACCCCATTTACAAACCATATTTACCTTCCTTTCTGGGGGATGGAGCACATGGATTAGCATGATTTCAAACAGATCATTTCAGGGACATATCTCCTTCAAAGAGAAGATGAAAAATGGCCCAGTAGAGCTGGAAAGATACTTCTAAAAAAGCCAGAAAAGACAGTTAGTGCTCAGCATGGGGGAAGGGAGGGTGGAAAGGTTAATACACTCCACAGAGCCATTGCTTAAATTAAACCTGGCCTTTGAATGCTGTCTCACTCCAAGATACACCGGATACTATCTCAAATTGCCTCGGCCTTGCTTTTTTCTTCTCGCTCTTTCATCCATTCAGTGAGTCCTGACTCCTGTCAAAGGCACCTGGCACAAAGATTGAACTCCAAAGCATTCCCAGAAAAGAGCTTAGATGAGCTTTCTCCCTCTCCACCCCTCTGTCTTCCCCTCTCCCACACATTTTTCTTTGCTGCAAGTTGCTAATTCCTGAGCAGGAATGCTCAGCCACAACTCTTCCTGGGGAAAGTAAAACACTGGCAGGCACCTGGAAAACTTAAGGAGCAGGGGAGGACCAAAGCAGGAAAAGAGGAAAAATGAGCAGAGCTTGCTCTGATTGCACAGGTAATAAATACCTGTTCAGCTGAGCCTTGGTGTTGAGGTGATGCCTTGAGAATGCTGACCTAGAACAGAGGCTAGACACAGTTAAATAATAAAGTCGTGTTTTATTAAAGGGCCTCAATGGATCCACCTTGGGCAGCACAAGAGCCCAGCCAGGGCTGCACCCAAGATGAACCAAAATGGTCACAAATCGCACAACTGCTCACAGGGTCTGACATTTTTAAAAGTTCTGCTTCGTTTGCATATTGGACTTAATTGCCCAATTCCAGCTTTAGGTTATGAAGTCCCATCCTTCTTGTTTTCTCTCTTCAGCCCACATTGTTTGTGCTCTTAGGCTGAGATTTGGATCATTTGTCCTTGGTCCCCAGCTGGAGAAGGAATTGTTTTGTTTCCCTGTTCTGTGCAGAGAGCTCACCATCCCCTTAGATGAAGCCCAGACCACACACCAAAGCAGCACAGAACCTGAAAAATATTACAGCTAAAACCTGTGGCATCAGAGGCACATAGAAAATCTAGGGAGCATAAAGAGTTTTCTTAATAGGGAAACGCTGCACAGCATCTGAATAGTTTTCTGGGGAGGGAATTACTCAATGCTCTCATTGTTTGCTGAAATTAGAGAGCTCAGCTTGGGCACCAGCAAATCCTCTGCATGTGTCTTCTTTTCTCCTTCTTCTCACTTCCCTTTCTCCCAGAGGCCACAGAATATCCTGAGTTGGAAGGGAACCACCTGGATCATCAAGTCCGACCCTTGTCCCTGCACAAACACCTCAACAATCCCACCCTGTGCTTCCCTGGGAGCGTTGTCCAAACCCTCCTGGAGCTCTGGCAGCCCTGAGACTGTGCCCATTCCCTGTTCAGTGCCTGACATCCTCTGGGGAAGAACCTTTCCCTGACCCACCTGACCCTCCCCTGGCACAACTCAAGGTGAGGAAATCAGGGCCTTGGAAGAAGTTTATAAATAAACTTCGTGGCCTCAGACTTCCCATGGGCATCCAGGAAGCCACATGAGCCACAAGAGGCTCCTGAAACTGTAGGATTTCCAAGGATTTCCAAACTTCCTAATACCCACAGCATAGCTAGTGATTCCGAGATAATTATGAACTGACAAACATCATAAAGTCCAATTGCTGGGATCTGAATGGAATAATCAATCTCTAATTCAAGAAAATTGCCATACTTACTCATGATAATTAAATATTATGTGCATGTATAATTAATAGATGTCTAAACCATCCAGAACAACAAATCCATCTTCATTTCAATTTAACAACAGAGGGCGTTTAAATGGAAGCTGATTGATGCAATGGAAACTGATGGATGCAATCACAGTGTTTACCTTTTTTTTACCCCCCATTTCTTGAAAGCAGTTCTTTACAAGCTCATGGCACTGAGAAACTCCACTTCCATGGAATTTAATGGAAAAAATTCCACATGGGATTACCATGACAATGGATACTGACAGCACATAGCCAGGGCTTTGAAAACTCCATCCTAATGTTTCTTCCAGGATGTGTACAGGCTCTCAAAGTGGGAATTTTCATATCCATTGCTTTGGTTATCTGGAATTTTATACTCAAGCTATTAGCAGCTTTACAATGGCTGCAAGCATTGGACAGAGAGAGATTCCTGGGAAATGCACCTGATCCAGGTTACAGCTCAAATTAATGCAGGAAGCAGGCTGGCTTCCATTCACACTGACTGCATTTCAAATGGGCCTTCAGTGCATAATGATTAATATTTTGCTATAATTATTTGTTCCAATTAAATGTAGCATGATTAAGTGACATTCTCCCCTGTGAAGCTAAACTGCATTTTTTTTTATTAAAAAAAAAAAAAAGCAATGATAAAATTAATTAAGGGAGGTTTGACTTGCTTATTTTGCCATTTAAATTGCTCATCTTTTTCCATTGCTAATTGAGAAATTTAATTTCTCCAGGAAAGTTCTATTGTACACAAAAGAGGCTGCAATCTGGTAATTAAAAGAAAAAGGAATATTGCTCCCCAGAAACATTAAAAATAGAGAAAAGCCATTCAGAATAATAAGACCAATAATAGCTCCTGTTGATTTGGTCACCAGCTTTAAAGTTGACAATAAATTCTGAATACTTGGTTTATGAAAGATATCAGATACAACAGCGGGAAAAAATAGACTCTTTATACCATTATTTGAAATTTCCCTGAAACAAAAGTTGAGTAACATGAAAGGTACTTAAAACCCCCCACATTTTTCTTAATATTTTTCTCAGACAGGAACGTTGGCTTCTGAAGAACTGTCAGAGTCGTGTTTTCTTCTGGAAGAACCTCAGTTGTGACTCCTGAGCACACAAAGCAGCAAAGTGGCTCTTTAGCAGAACTTTCACAGCAGAGAAGTTCCACCTTGCTCTGGAATTCCATCCCCTTGGATATTCATTATTTTCTGGCTGATATTTTTAAACCTTCCTATGGGATTTGGATGCCCAATTCCCATTAAAATTAAAATGGGAAATGAGTAACCAAATTAAGTAATTGAATTAAAATTAATGAGAGCTGGGCATCCATATCCTTAAGGCAAGTTTGAAAATTCCAGCCACTTGAGTTTTAGGACAATGCATACATTTCAGGAGAAATATCTGTGCTCTGGATGCGCACTGACCTACAGGAAACAGGGAGAGGTGTTTCTGCCAGACACTGGGAAACACTTCTGTCAGTGTAGGAAAATATCTCCAAACACTGACCAGTGCTACAAAATGACAGAATTAAACCCCATATATAGCTACATCCACATCGTAGGCAATGGCTGCTCGTAATTCAGATAATAAGGGCTATCAGAGCATGATTTAGAGCTGCAGTTTGATTTTTAAAGAGGGATTGTCATAATATATTTAAACATTAGTATATACTATTATTCAGAGCTTCCCACAGATTCTCCTGTCACTTCAAACATTATTATTTTATATTACTAGAAGAGATCTATCACTTCCATTTAATATATTTAAAATTACTGATTTCCCCCCCTCCACCCCCCCATACCCTGCATAGCTCTCCTGTCATAAAAAACAGTCCACAAAGTTTATGGGTCAGCAAGAAGCTGGCTAATAACACAAATCATAGATTTATATTAGCACTGGAAGTAGGATTTGTGTCTCCCAAAAGTATTTATATTTTTGCTGACAACTAAAATCATACAGCAATAGAAACAGCAATGTATCTGTGGCAGCCTAATGGACTTGGGCTTTCTTTGTTTTGAAGTTTTTAGAGTGAACTCTCATTTACCAGAAGACTTTAAACTGAATTTTTAACTACCCCACTCTCATTTTTGCTACGGTGAGAAATCTCATGGATGTTCAGGGATCTCCCTACCATTCAGCCATTTCTTAAAACAAACTCCCTTCATGTCACAACAAAGATGTCAAATTTCACAAACATAATTCTTCTGAGAGTTGAAGGTATGTTGAAATTGAAATCTGTGTTTTATCAAAGAACTTTCTATTAAATAATCCAAGCATTGATGGAAATAAAATAGTTGGCCAAGCAATTTGTAGTTAATATCTTAACACTGATGGTTGTCTCTCTAGAAAGAACTTCAGGTTTCCTTCTGTGCCTCTCAAAGAGTCTCCTCATCTTCTATAACTCAAAGTACACTTTGGCAAAGCAGCTCCAGGTGAATCACTGCATATCCCAAAATCCTGGATGTGCCCACATCTTGTGCTACCCCTGGAAGGGATGGCTGAGGCCAGCTTGGAGGGGGCTTGGAGCAATCTGGTCTGGGGCATAAAGGTCATCCAGTTCCACTCCCTGCCCTGGGCAGGGCCACCGTCCACTGCTCCAGGTTGCTCCAAGCCCCATCCAGCCTGGCTTTGAACACTTTCAGGTCACAGCTTATAGGTACTCTCCTCCCTAATCCATTCAGATTCAAAGAACTGCTGGTGGAAAAAAAAAAAAACTTAACAAATTTAATGGAATTTAGGAAAAATCCTGTAAAAACACAAAGGTTATTCACTATTCTGTGATGGCCTGTGATATATATCATTACTGGCCACATCTCTCTGTTCACTGCCCTAAAACTTCTCCAGCTTTCTCTCCTTTTGCTCCATGTTTTATTAGTTTCTTTCTAATTTATCACCACACGCATCCAAACAAGAAGCTGTGTCCTATTAAGCACTTTACAGGATTTACATTATACAGCCATTACTGGAAATGTTGAGTGTCATTAATAAAACTGCTGCTAATTTTAAATAAACTCCACTGTTTCACAGAGGAACATGAGCAGATATAAAACCTGGGTAAAAAATCAGATTTATAATGTCATAAAGGATAATTACCGAGAACATTATCAAGGCAAAATTTCTACTCTTCTCCCTGTAATTAGTATCCAAGGATCTATTTAGAACTTCTGCTTCCTCTAGGTAACATAACAGTGGTTTGGAGGATACATAGCACAACTCACTGATGTAGATCTGGAGGGGAATTTGTATGAGGAGTGGCTGAGGGCACTTGGCTCGTTCAGCCTGGAGAGGAGGAGACTGAGAGAGCCTCACTCAGGGCTGCAGGACACAGAGGAGTGGCTGGGGCTGTGCCAGGGCAGGGTCAGGCTGGAGATCAGGGAAAGGCTCTTCCCCAGAGGGTGCTGGCACTGCCCAGGCTCCCCAGGGAATGGGCACAGCCCCAAGGCTGCCAGAGCTCCAGGAGGGTTTGGACAATGCTCCCAGGGTGGGATTGTTGGGGTGTCTAGGCAGGGACAAGGGGTCAGGCTCCATGATAAAAAATAAACAGTAAATAAAATAAGAAATAAAAATAAATAGAAAACAGTCTCCCAAATAACTTCCACTTCATCTTTCAGCAGGTCGAAAGGCTATTTGGTTTTTTGTTTTATTTAAGAATCTCTGCACGGGAAATGTTGACACCCACCGACTGCAAACCCCAAACAAAGCCTGCCAGTTGTCAGATACGATAATCTAAGAAGAAAGCTGTGAACATTTCTCCTTTAGAATGTCTGCACTGTACTCCCGAGCGGCTCTAAGTAGTTGCAGGTGCTCTTTGCAGTGCCTGTGTTAATTCTTCACACTGCCTGGTCCGGGCACTGCCGTGTGTTTTATGTGTGATGGGAAGAAGAGGGGAAAATTACATTCTCAGCCAATTCACATCACCACTCCCCAAAATTCCTGGGGGACACTGGCAGGGTAGGATCTGCAGCAAGAACCTCTCCTGGGAGAGCAGCAGTTAAATGTCCATAGATGTTGTAGTGCTCCAATCCAAGCTGATCCTTAGGGATGGCACTGGCACTCGCTCAGCTGTTACAAGCCTGTGACAAACCTCCAGAGACCTTTATTTACTGCACAGTTATTCCTCCCGGAGCCCAGATAATTGGAGCAATCCAATTTACAGTCTGTCTGACAAGAGTCAGGCGTGTTGAGGTGTTAGAGGGGACCTTTGGCGTGACCTATCAGTGAACTGTATCTGTATTTGAGGAGAGGTTAAAGCCAAGTCCAATCTGCATCTTCCCTAGGGAACTTTATGGTACTTTCCAAACCACAGACTTGTCCCATATTTCACCCTTGCTCCAAACACCAGCTGATTTATTCACCATACATGCTGCTTAACTATTTCTTTCCAGCTGCTTCACACGTGGCTGTTGCTTTTCCACTAGCAAATCCCGAGGCACTGTCCTTAGGAAACCAGCACAAAATCATTGCAGTGCCGTGGAGGAAAGCCTTTCCTTCTTGCTTGCACGCTGGCTCTCTAGTCCTGAGGGCACTTTCAATTTAATCTGGGAATATTGGGCAGAATGGAAGCTTTGGACAAGGTTTATTAGGGTGAGCCTCCTGCTGAGTCACAAGGTGCAGCAAGGAGCCCCTGGCTCTCCTAAATCCTTCCCAGAGGGGACTCTGGATGTGGCTGGATCCAACCCCAGTCCCAGGCTTGGTTTGCCTCAAGGACTGTACAGGTGTTATTGAGCCTTTGTATGGAATAGAAACCCAAATGTAGTTACATGAACAATAAAATTACTTATTTAAATTGATGATGATAATAAATATCTTAATCAGAATTATTTACTACAAAGTGTAGACAGCTGTAACTATGAGCACAATGCACTATTTATTGAAGCAATGATATTAAAGCTAGAAAAACAGTTTTTAAGTAGGGATTGATGTCACTCACCCAGCCCAGTGACCAAATCCCTTTCCTCAGCCTCAAGGAGTGACCCTGAGGGTGTCCCCACTACAAGGAGGAATCTCCACACACTCCCAAGAGGAAGGTGTTACACCCTCCTGTTAAAAAGTGGAGCTAGGGTTTTATGGCCTAAAGTGACTGATGTCAGTATTTCCCATAAATTCATTTGACAGACAAATGCTGAATATTTAAAACTGCTAAGCAAACTATTCAATAACAGAAGGGCTCAGTCTGGATTTTGGCTTTACATCAGCAGAATTTTTTCCCAAGTGTGTGCACACAAGATCAACAAAACAGCCTCACATTGACTAATATTTATTAATCAGCAGTGCGTGAAACCAGTTAAAAGCTGAAAATCAGGCATCTGAAAGAGCTTCTCTCTGTCTCATGTCTCAATAAAAACATCTAATAAGTAATAATTTTTCCAACAGGGAGCCGGTGTTAAAAATCTTGCATGTTCTTCCATCAGCTCTGTGTCCTTCAGAGGTTTCTTTCCATGTTTGTCCCAGAGTTTTTACACAAAAAAGAAGAAGAAGGACAATCAGGTTCTGGTTACATTTGTTTTTGTAGGCCCAGAAAATGATAAGTCAGATGTAATCATGCCTGAACTGGTCTTACACACCTTGACCATGCCTTAGAAGATCACAGCATTCAGTACATCTTCATCTGAGGGGTGCTGACACAGGGTTCAACACATTCCAGCTGCACCTCAGAGGAATGTCTCTCAATTTTCCCACCGTGTCTCTGTGTTTTGGGCAAAATAGAAACAGATTTATGTAAAATTTATAGAGAATATGGAAAAATATAATAGAATCATTCAGCTGGAAGGAACTGGCAGTGATCATCTTGTCCAACTTCCTCACCAGTTCAGGGCTGATTGACAGATTTGTGAACCAGCAGAGGAAGTTTTATGGCAGATAAAGACCTTTGAACATCAGGGTAAGTCTTTCTTTGTCCAGATGTTCTTATGTCACAATAAGAAACTAAGTGTTCCAATGTCTTATTTCACTTATTTTGAGATCACAGAAATAGTTATTTTCTTTCAGCATTTTCTTTTTGTGGCCACAGGCTTATCCAGCAGTCAATCCCTTCCCTTTCACCTCCTTACACTGTCACCTAAATTTAGGGTGGCCCTAGACAAATTAGCCCCATACATCTATTTTTATTGTCAAAAAGCCTTGAAGGCTCAGGAAATATAGCACTTGCTGTGGAAATGCTGGAGCATTTCATACTGGCATAGTCACTGTTCCTAAAAACTTACCAACTTGACATAATGAAAATTGTAATTAAATACTCCATATAAAAGCAAAGCACTGAAACTGTGATTTTTATTAAAAATAGTACTTCAGGAAGCAGTCAAATTTGAAGTTACAGTTAATTAGATTATTCAAGTCAAATTGTTTGTTCTATAAAGCATGAGTAATGAAAACACTTTTGTAACATTTTAATTTTTATACAAGTCAAATATTTGTTCCAGAAATTTCCCAGATACAATAGAAAAGCATAAAGCCAGAAAGAAACTTTAATAGCAAAACTCAATTGTTGAGCTGAATCTATTTCTTCTCCAGATTTTTATTTGTTTGTTTTTCCTATTTTACCAACAATTCTCACCTCACTATTGCAAGATTTTTCACTCTAGCCAATGAACCAGAACAATCAATCAGCTTTACTGTCCTTCTAAAATTTTTGGAGTCTCAGAAAATTCCATCCATGGATATTGAGCAACTCGCTCAAGGTCACAGAAGGAACTAAGAAATTATTTGAGTCACAGTCCAATGGCTTGGACCTCCTCCCTCAATAGACCTCATTAATAAAAACTGGCTGAATTATATTAATAGGAATTAATTTTTTTCCAGGCTGGAGCTGTGTTTGATAGGAATAGGATACAACTGGCTCTCTGTGGCATTCCTAACCCTTAACTATAATGTGTGTGTGTAAGGCTGTGACAAATGAAAGGCCTCACGTGAGCATCATTCTGAGAGAAAAATTAAATACGTAGGTCAAGAGGCAAGCAAAGACAATCCAGGTTCATGAATTTGGACCACACAGTAGAAGCTTTATTTGTTTATTTTGTATTTTTTTTATTTGCTGTGCCATGACAGGGCTTTTATACAGGCTCTCCCTCGTGCCCAATAATTAATGAGTTTAAGATGACGATGGTGTAATAAATGAACATCACTCAGCATCCTTTGACATAGTATCTTTGGTTCCATTTTACAGTTTAAAGCTTCTATTCCAGTTTCCCTGCTCCTTTTTCTGCCAGCATTTTCTACTCAGCAATGTGCATTCTGTGCCAATTAATAAGCAAGTTAATGCCATGAGGAAAGCTCCTCTGCTTTAGTTTAGAGATTTCCTCTCTAGATTTCCTTTACCTTCCTCTCTGAGCTGATGACAACCCTTAGCAGATTTATTACCTTTGTCAATGAGTAGAATATGAGCATTCATGTGAGACAAGAGTTACTCACCAAAACAGACAGGAATTTGCATGCAAACAATCTGCTTAATTTCTCCAGTAAGAGCCTGGCTGGAAATGCCCATTAATTAAACTGGAGGTTACAGAACCGAGGCCTGTTTTCATCCAAAATATCAAAATTCTCCCCATTTCTCATCCTTCTCCCCACCATTAATGCAAAATCCCAGAGCACACAATGTGCTGGCAACAGATTTTGTCTACAAAAACTACACACTGAGTCTTCTTCCAAACTTCCTCCAAACTTAAACTGACTTCTTAAAGATTTTAATAAAACCAGCTTAAACCACCCCAAAAACTAAACAAGGTAAACCCAAAGATTGCCTAGACATGACTGAAGTAACAGGGCTACCAAAAGCGCCCAAAATTAAGTAAAATCAGATTCTTCCAAGGTTGCCACCATGTAGCCATTAAGTGAAAGCCAGCATTCCCAAAGATTCCTACTCCGATGGTGGGATCTCCATCATAACCACAACTCCATCCAAACATGTAGGCTGCAGGTAATCACTGCTAATCTCAAAGTTAAGCATCTGTCTTCCACTGTGGAGAACTGCAAGGAGTTATTTTAAAAGTAGATGGTCTAGGATGAAATTGAGTCAACTGGGACAGCCTTGTATCTGAGAATGATTATTGGTAACGAAAAAAATAACAAAATAAAACCAGGATCAGGGATGGATTGGAGGCAGGCAGGGTTGGACACAGGTGGTTCAGGCAGGGACAAACACAAGTGAGGGCAGAAGAGCCAAAAGGCAGGCTGAAGACAGGACAAAAAGGGCAAAAACAGGCCAAGGCCAGGGCAAGAAGAAGACCTCAGCAGGCTGGAGCCAAAGCGAAAACAGAAGACCCAAAAGGTGCCCAGAGTCAAAAAGCCCAAAAGACAAGCCATTAAAAACCCCCAGTGCCAAGCCCCCAGAGCTTCTGGTGCAGTCACTTTTATGCCCCCAGCTCCTCCCCACGTCCACCTGCTGACAGGAGACCATGGGCCCAGCCCAGCCTTCCACAGCAGTCCATTGGTGGGACCTTTTGCCATCTGATTGTGATGCCTTAAGTTTTAGCTTTTATATTTTTCAGGTTCTGTGCTGCTTTAGTGTGTACTTCTGAGCTTTATATTAAGTGTTAGTAAACACAGAGCAGGGAGACAAAACAATTCTTTCTCTAGCTTGAAACCAAGGACAAATGATCCAAATCTCAGGCCCAAGAGCACAAACAACGTGGGCTGAAGAGAGAAAAACAAGCAGGATGGGACTGCCTGGGCTAAAGCTGGAACTGGACAATGAACTCCAATGTGCAAATGGAGCAGAACTGACCAAAGTGAGAGACCCAATGACTGGTCGTGCATTTTGTGACCATTTTGGTCCATCTGGGGTGTAGCCCTGGCTGGATCCATTGAGGCCTCCTAATAAATCCCTGCTTTATTCTTTAACTCTTCCCAGCCTCTGTTCTAGGGCAGCCTTTCAAGGCACCAATTGGAGAAGCCTCTCTGGAGGGCTCAGTGCCCTTGGTGATCTCCTCAGTACTGCACACAAAGTGTAAATCTGTAACCACTGATACCTTTAGTGCCCTGGATAATTCCCAGACATTTAGCCTCTCTTACAGATGATAACATAAGGAAATACATGGCTTGTGATTTTTTTTTCCCATCTGATTTAACAACTGATTTATTCCCAAAACACCCAAAACTTTGAGAAAGTTATTGTTTGATCCTACCCATTTCAAATACTTGGGAATTTGAATACATTTGCCCATCTATATCTATAATCCTGTCTCTTTGCTCACTGCTGCACACTGCACTAATGGATAAATAATATCAGGAAAACCTGCTCCAGTTTTCTTTAAATGTATCCCAATGCCTTCCTCTGAAGGTCTTATTCAGCTGCATAAACAAGAAGGGAATTATTTGAAGTTTATCCACTCCAGAGCATGGGGTCTGCCCCCAGAGCAAGGTTTTCATGTCACTGTTTCTGTCCTAAAGTAATTCGTGTTCTAGAGTGACCAACAATTTCTCATTTCTATCTCTGCAAGATGAGTTTGTTCAATAAGAAGGGATATTTTGAGACAGATTTGATTGTACTGATGAGATAAACTCCTGCCTGTGTGGTCTCAGGTGTTAACCCAAAATTTTTAGCACATTGTCACTCATTTCATAATAAAATAAGCTATAAAATCAGCTATAATAAAATATTGGAAATAATAATAATAAAATACTAAAAGGTTGAAAAAGGCCTCCAGGATCATCAAGTCCAACCTTTGAAGTTACCTGAAGTCACTCCTGCCACTCCTGGCTATATTAGGACTCTTCAGGCATGGGAGAAGGCAGGGCAGAAATGTATGGGATTCAGCATGGCTTTCAAAATTACTTTGTTTTTAATTGAAAAGGGCTCTTCTGAAAGGAAAGGGTTTCATTAAAAAGAAAACCAAAACAACTCTTTATTCCTGTTGCTTCAACTCTACCTAACAATTTATTTCCAACACTTATTTCACCAGGAACTTCCTGTTTGGAATGACTTAGCTATTAAGAACAGGTAAAACTACATGTCCCTCTTTTCATATAAATACGCACCCAACGTGCAGGTAACATGGAAATAACTTTCTTAATAATTGCCATATTAATTTCTTCCTCTCCAAATACTTCATTATTGAAAGACCTTCCTTACCGTGTGCTACAACAGAGCAGGGCTTTGTTTCCTCTTGGAAATCACTGATTTGGTTAAGACTTTCAATCTTAAAAGCTGCTAAATTGTGATAACAATTAGGTTGATTTCCTTCCCTCCGCAAGTGCTATACAAAACCCCATCAATCAAGGTGTATCTAATTATGAAACTAAGTTAGGAGGTGTTTGAACAAGATGGCTCAGCTTCTCAAGGGATGCAAGAATTGAATTGGTACTCGAGACATATCAAATTAGTTAATGATTTGGGGACCTTTATTCTGCAAGAGCATGGAAATTAAAAAAGAATAATGAAATTCATTAGAGCTTGGGAACATGCAGAAAGGAGGACATTTGGGCCTCGCTGCATGTGGCATTTAGGACCTGCTTTATCTTGGTAGAATGACAAGGGGTGGTGAGGGGAGCACTCCTGGTTTCACAATTCACCTTACAGGTGACCACAGCGCTGAACACCCAAATAATTATCAAACACAACTCAGCCCTGGACTATTTCAAGCACTCACAAACAACCATGGCTTGGAGTGGGGGGGCTTTTCCCCCTTTTTTGAGGAGGAAGAAATGCAAATCCAGGAAAATTTGCTTTTGGAAACAGGGAGAGCCTGTCAGGGTACATGAGTAGTGCTGGTGCCTGCCCTGACAGAGCTGCAGGATTCCACACCTGAGGAGAAGCTGATTTCAGCCAGATGGTTCCAAGCAGTGCTTGTGCTAATCTTGCATTTCTCCTCGCTGCTGTATTGAGTTTTGGTTCATAAATCGAGCTCACTCTGTGTGTTCCTTTTCTGCTCCCAGTCTGCACCGCCCCTCAAAAATCAACACAGAGAAAGCAGAGACATTCCTGGCATTAAGGAGCAAAGAGCTTGACCAAAATACCTTTGAACAGGGGTGGAAATCTCTGCATTATTCAGCTTTAAGTGACAGCGAGTTTGGTGGAACATTTTACCTCACACTCTGCACTGCACATTTAAAACACAAAAATATCTCCTGATTCCTAATTAATTCCTTCAGCTGGGAATCTTTTATCTGATCAGCACTTCTTTTAGCAATACAGAATTGTGGAATCCCAGGAGACTTTAGGTTGGAAGGGACATCAAAGCCCACCCGGTGTTATCCCCTGCCATGGGCAGGGACACCTTCCACCAGCCCAGGTTGCTCCAAGCCCCATCCAACCTGGACTTGGGCACTGCCAGGGATCCAGGGGCAGCCACAGCTGCTCTGGGCACCCTGTGCCAGAGCCTACCCACCCTCACAGGGAACAATTCTTTCCCAATATCCCATCTAACCCTGCCCTCCTTCAGCTTAAAGCCATTCCCCCTTGTCCTGACACTCTGGTGCTATTCCAAAATTGTATTGCCTATGTTTGGGGTTTTTGCTGTGTTGTTTGTTGGGTTTTTTTTTTTAAGTAGAAAATACAACATACAAAGTTTAGCCAGAACTCAAAAGTTGCTTTTAGATGAGGAAAAAGTAATCAGGTAAAAAAATTCCTTGGACAGTCCTACCTGCTGTAATGGAGCGGTGCAGTAACACTGTTGGTATCAGTTGATACAGTTCCTCTAAGTAAAATGAAACAATTCCAAACCACAGGAATTTTAAAACTTGGTCTTTTTAAGGGCCTGTTGTGACTAAGTATTTTGGGCTTAAAATTTTACTTTTACTTCTTTTCCTTCAGCAGAATCCTGAAATGTTGAAAAAAAAAATCCCCATTTCAGAGACAGATTCCTCCAGCCTTGCAAACCAAAATCAGATTTCAAGCAGTAAGAACCACATTCCTCTTTCTCAGGTCCTTCAGAAGAGTTTTCATAATAATCATCTTGAAAAGTACTTCTTTACAATCTACTGAGCTAAAACTGAAGGTTCAGGAGTGTTTTCAGGAGGTGTTGGGGTTACCCTGAGAAGCCCAGACAGATTTGGCCAAATTGAATGACATGGTATAACACAAACTTGACTTCATGAGACACATTTGCAATATAGATTTGCCTAGGGTTACCAAAAACATCACAAAATTTATTTCCCAATAATTTTTCTTTGGTAAATTAAAAGCAATAATTTAAGTGCCTTTTAGGAAGACATTAAACCCAGATTTTTCATAAACAGGGATTTAGAGCATGGGCAAGGAGCTGCTCACACAACTAAACAGTCACTGCTTGAAAAATAAGGATTAGAGAACCAGCAAAAAATAACCAGGCTAATTAAATCTGCTAAAAACCAGGAGAACACAGGAGAAAATTCATGCAGCCAACAGAACTGACTTGCACACAGGGTTTTTAAGATTGATGAGGTATTTGTTGAGAGTGGCTTGAATGGTTTTAGGCAAAGGAAGGAGTCTGGGGGTTGTGGCAGCCTCAATTTTAAACATCTGCTATTTCCTTAATTAAATAGGTTTAAGAAAATTATTACAAAAGTCCATTTCTGGTAGCTTTGGAACTCATCCAAAAAGAGGCTGCTGAGTAAACATGCTGTTAATCTATAATAGCTGAAAAGTGCTTTTGAGTCCCCAAGCATGCTGCCATCCACCACCTTGCCTTACTGAGGAAAACTGACTTAGGTGCCTTGAAAATCCCCTTTCAACCTCAAACCTGCTGCAAGGGTGGTAGAGATGAACCTAATCCCATCGAGAGATCAGTAGCAAAATTAATTGAGATCATTCCCCAGGAGTTTGTGTCAGATTTCACTGTGTTATTTGCTCTTAATTTACCCAAATGCTTTAACTCCCTGCGTGCACAAGGATGGCTTGACCTGCTGTGTCCCCAGTGGTTCCCTCACAGAATCATTAAGGTTGGAGAGACCTCCAAGGTCATCAAACCCAGCCTTTAACTGAGTATTTAATAGTTCAAATAGAAGTTTGAGCAGTTCCATGGATGAAGACTCCACCACCTCTCCAGGCAGCCCTTCCCAATGCCTGACAGCCTTTCCACGAAGAAATTTTTTCCCAATATTCGACCTGAACCTCTCCTGGTGCAATCTGTGGCAGTACCACCTTCTCCTTTCCCTGTTTCCTGGGAACTGAGCCCAATCCCCACCTGGCTGCACCCTCTTGTCAGGGAATTGTGAAGAGGGATCCAAGACTCCCCTGAACCTCCTTTTCTCCAGACTGAGCTCCCTGAGTACCCCCAGCCACTACTCAGAGGATTTAGGTTCCAGCCCCTTCCCAGCTTTGTTTAATGCCATTTTTTAATTTTGTGGATTCTTTTTTCCTTTTTTAAAGGATGACCTTGCCAGAAGTATCCTGGTTAGGAGGGATGTTGGCATTACTAAGCAGCGTTGAGATGATAAATTGTAAAAATTCTGCCACCTTCCCTTCTCTAGACCTATTTCTGCTCAGTACTTGAAACAGGTGTTCGTTTTTTTCCTACAAAAAGCCCTAAACCCCAGCATTGTGTTCAAAAATCCTGTAAGGAAAAGAGGCTTGGGAAAGCACAGAATTTTGAAACAGAATCACCACAGGCACTGGGAGTTACTCCTTTTTGTTTGAGTAAAGATCTTGAGGACAGAGACATATTTTCCCTGGCATTAATTAGACCCCTCAAACAAAAATTTCAGTAAGAAGAAACTCTGTCTTTTACTCACTTTTTGATATTTTGTTATTTCTTTCTGTGGAGACAAATCATGCACAAGAAAAAAAGTTGAATTCCATTATAGTAACAGACTAAGGGGATAAAGATACCTCACATTTGTTTTTTATCTTTAATGTTCTCTTTAGCCTAAAGGGATATAATATTAGTATAATATTTGTAGTTTTGAGATAACTCATTCTGGGGCTTAGAGGAATTTTGAAGAGAATCTTTGTGTACACGAGTAGAAACTGACATTGTGCAGTTTTATTAAAAATCCTCTCATTTCATGGTTTTCTAAACTTCTGTATGAAATACATTCTGATAAAATGTTCTAATAATGCTGCACTGAATGTCTTTCTTTGTCCCAATTTATTCATATTTATTTGGAGGTCAAACAAATCATTGAGTTTTCTATTCCTGTGGAGATTTATTACACATTCAAGACCAGGTTGGACAGAGCTTGGACCACCCTGGAATAGTGGAAGGTGTCCCTTCCATGGCAGGAGTGGTACTGGATGGGCTTTAAGGTCCCTTCTCACCCAAACCATTCTGGGATTCTGTAATTCACTAACATTTAAAACAGTTTCATCAAAGGTATCTTTTCTGTAAGCGTAATTCCCTCTCATTCACTCACTGACAGCTATCAAGACCCAAAGTGAATTTGTGTGGTGAAAGTCCTATTAGCTGAAATATCCACAAAATTTCAGAAATTAAAATATGCCTAATAGGTAAAAGTACATCAATTATAACAAATGGCATAAAATACTGCGTGTCATAAAATAAGTACATGTTTTCACAGGGGTCCATGCCCTGGCCCTGGTGCTGCTGAGACTCAGCACTGTGAGTCAGGAAGGGAGTGCTGCCAAAGGACAGCCTTGCTGTGGAATTTGGGAGTGCAGCTTGTCCTGGGGTGCAGCTCCTGGCAAAGCTTGGCAATACCCTTCTAGCCAATATTTCACACTGACTAACAGAAAAACAAATAATGGATTTTTAAGCATTAGTGCCAAGGCTGGCAACATAATGTGGAGTGACAGAAAGGCTTAATTTTGTTAATTAATTCTATTTTATATGTTGCTATTGGACACAAAATGAGCACACAGAAGCTTGATGAATTCAAGAGAGGAAAAGAGTAAATTTTATATATGACCTCACAATATATAGAATTCTAAAAGTGACAGTGGATTGGAGGATGAAATTTCCACCTCTTCAACTACACTGGTTAAACCAACAGCCCATCAATTCTCTCCTCCCACAAAGAAGAATGCAAAACAATCATTTACATGAGCAATGCGTGAGAACTCCCGTAAAAATATGTAAGCATCAGAAGGTATGGAAAACTTTTAAAATAACTTTAAAACTTTCAAAAGAACTATAAAAGAAAACACTTTTAAAAATCAGGCAACATATACACTACTGTGCTAGGCATTGCTTTTTAGGATAAAGGCTTCCCTAAATTTCATGACTACTGGAAATGGATTCTATTATAATGGTGTTTGTCTTGGAAGAAAATATAGGAATATAATATAGTCATCTTTTATTATTATAAAATAAAGACAGAATTCAGCATCATTATTATTTGTAATAATAGTATTATTATTATTAAAAATAATAATATTATCTAGGCATGTTGCTGTTTGGAATTTGGAACTGAAAAGAACACAGACATAGTTTCTGTATTAGTGCTCCATGAAAACACTTCCATGAAGATATTGGAGGTGAAAAAGAATCTACTTTTTGAGCTAAATAAAAAGATAGGTTGATGAGTGGGCCTAAAATTGGCAGAAACTTTGAAAAGGGTCTGAGGAGGAAAACCCTTCTTCAGGTTCTTCTGAAAAGCACATTTTGTTTCATGGCCAATCTGCAAGGGGCAGAATGAGATGGGAAACTGCAATTCCAGAAAAAGAAATCAATTTTCATATGCAAATAAAAGATCCCATTTGGCTGCATTTCCTTGCATCCTCATCACTCAGAGGTTTTTCTTTCATTTCTCTCCATGCACGCTCAAAAAGCAGGAAGTTTTGTACTGGGACATCTGACAGATGTGAAGGATTTCGGGTGCCCTGTGCTGTTTATAAATATTATTGTATCAAAATTCGTTTTGCCAAGGGCAAACATTACCTCAGGAAAGAATTCAGCGTTCATGAAGAGGAAAGTAGTATTTCAGGAACTATCTGCAGAATTTCCATTATCCAGGGGCACATCCCATGGATCTCCAAGGTTACCTGCTCTCCAAGGCACATTGCTGAATATGTGCAAGGTTTCCATTTTCCTGACAGGAACAATTACAAATGCCATGCAAGAATAATTCCATACAAAGAAATGAAACAGGCACCAGGAACTCTCTGAGGTGGCACTTACAAATGCTAATGCTGCAAAACCAAGAGTGCGACGAGGAATAAACAGGTATTTATGGCTACCTTAAAACTGAACTGGAGCATTTTGTAACAGTGCATGAAATAGGTGCTATTTGACACAGGAACATGGAATTGTTTAGATTGGAAAAGTCCTGCAGGATTATGGAGTTGAACATTAACCCACCACTGTCAAGCCCACCACTGAGCTACACTGCTTAGCATCAGAACCACTGGTGCTAAGGCTTTTTGAACCACTGGTGCACTGGTTTTTGAACCACTGGGAAAGATATCTGTTGCCTTGGACAGCCCATTCCAAAGCCTGACAGACCTTTCTGTGAAGAAATTTTTCCAATATCCACCCTGAGCCTCCCCTGGCCCAGCTTGAGGCCGTTCCCTCTCCTCCTGTCCCTGTTCCTGGGAGCAGAGCCCGACCCCCCGGCTGTCCCCTCCTGTCAGGAGCTGTGCAGAGCCACAAGGTCCCCCCTGAGCCTCCTTTTATCCAGGCTGAGCCCCTTCCCAGCTCCCTCAGCTGCTCCTGGTGCTCCAGCCCCTTCCCCAGCCCCGTTCCCTGCCCTGGACACTCTCTAGTTCCCCTCCATGTCTTCTTGTCATCAGGGATCCAGAGCTGCCTCAGCAGTGCCCAGCACAGGAGAAATTAATAATTTTAGTAGCAATATTCACCTTTGGGTACAAACTGTCCATCCTGAGGCTCTTCCAGCAGCACCAGCAAGAGCTGCCCAGTGTCCCCTTCAGACTGGCACACGTCACACTAGCACTTCTTGCTGGAAAGGAAAAGCACCTGGGCAAGAGCAGCTCCCCTCCATCCCCTGGGATGTGCCCAGCTGAGCAGTCAGTGCTCCTTCGCTCTTTGGGACTGGATTCCTGCTGTTTCTGCTGAGTCAGTGTGTGCTTTATAATTCCTAACAGAGCAGTGGGATATGCAGAGCACTCAAGTGCTGTGTTAGGCTTCTGGAGGAATATTAAGAAGATATTTTAAAATATACTTTGAAATACAGCACTATGAATAAAACATGCTGTTTGTCACCAACCATTTTGTTTCAGCCAGAGGATATCCCCAGCACTATGGATTCATTTTGTAATTTTGCTCTGGACTGCTGCAGGATATTTTGGCACTTTTCCCCCTCAGTCTGTGTGTCTGTGGAGTGAGGGATAGGCAAGCAGAGCTCTCCTTTAATAAAGGACACAACTGGAGCATGGAAGATGGATAGGTCAGGGCTGACATACCTTACCTGAGCCAGCCTGGGCATGCTCTGGAGGTTACCAGCATTCCAGGATGGGTGGAAAAGGGCCACTGGGGGCTGCTAAAGGTGTTCCAGCATGTGGGCTAAGGACAAGGTTGATGGAACAGCCTCTCCCACCACACAGGACAAGGGGGAATGGCCTTAAGCTGAAGGAGGAAACATTTAGATGGGATATTGGGAAGGAATTGTTCCCTGTGAGGGTGGGCAGGCCCTGGCACAGGGTGCCCAGAGAAGCTGTGGCTGCCCCTGGATCCCGAAGTGTCCAAGACCAGGTTGGACAGGGCTTGGAGCAACCTGGAATGGTGGAAAATGTCCCTGCCCATGGCAGGGGTGGCACTGGATGGGCTATGATGTCCCTTCCCAATTCATTCCATGAATCCATAAATTTAGCTTCAGTCATGCTCTCCTGCAATTTGTATTCTTTAAAGTTCACCTATTTATATCGCCCCCACAAACTACTCGGTGCAACAGAATTTTCCCAGGGAAAATGCAATCTCAACAAGAAAGTGATGGCTTTTAGAAGCTGTACAAGTCCTCAGGAAGGCTCTGTGGGATCAGGGTGGTTTGGGATCCATAGGGAGGAGAGAAACTTAACTGCACTGTAACTGGACAATGAGAGATCCCATTCCAAGTCGATCTTCATCCTCACTCTGGAGAGGGCCACGAAGCTGCACATAGTGATGATTGCTGATTTCCTGTCAGAGGTGGAAGTAAACCCTTTTGTATTCAGGCTTTTTTCCCCTTTTTATGTGCCACTATCTCTTCTCTAGCAGCTCTCCTCCCTCATTCACTGCAAGCAAGGGGACAGGACATTCATATTCTCGGTATTCCTCAGTTTGTTTTTTTTTTCCTTTTTTTGGGAAGGAGCTTATGTGTGCAGCCTCCCACACATGAGCTACACAAGCTCCCCAAGCACAAAGCAGAATTTCTCAAACACTATATTAAAATCCCAGCTCTATTCAAAAGGACATAATAGTAACCCTGCCATCTCAGCATAACAAACCAATGCCAGTTTTATTTTGTTAAGAAATCTACATTCTGCAAGGAATGTAGATTTGGTGGGAGAGGGGGGTTGTGAGTCAGCCACTGGGAACTCAAAGCCAGTTTTGAGCTGCAGCATTTTTTAACAACTTAAAGCCTCTCCTGGAGCTTTAAAATTTTTAAACCTCAAAATCTTTTCTTCTTTTGTCATTTTCAACACCTGTATGTATTAATTTCCACATTTAAATGCAGCACCATATACTTTGTATACATTAGGAGGAAGCTGTCAGGTCAGCTGATTTTCCCTTGGGAAACTCAAAAACCTCAATTGTTTTTCATGAGCTTGGAAGTCCCTGAGGAGGATTTGTTCATCAACATTCCCACAAACTGAGGTGAGCTGACTGGGCCACATCCTGGTTTTGCCCATCTTATGAGGAATTAACAGGTGACTTAAAATTTAATAGAATCACAGAATCATTAAAATTTGAACAGTCATCAAGTCCAACCATCAGTCCAGCGGCAACACCGTGTTCACGACTAAAACCTGTCCCCAAGTGCCACATCCACATGATTTTTGAACACTTCCAGGGATGATGATTCCACCACTCCCTGGGCATCTCCTTCCAATTTTTTATAACTCATTTAGAGAGGAAAGAGAGGTCAGGGATAGGAGTAGAGAGTGAAACTTGATCCCTACACAGTATCTTTTCCCTCTAATTTACCATCTAAATAGAGTTTTGATTTTCTGTCCCTTCTCTAGCTCTCACAGGATTGAAAATACAAGATATTCTCCAGTCTCACAGTGCCACCCTAACACACCGCTCAGATAACAAGGACACCAAGCAGCTCCACCTTTAGCCAGACACAGCCTGAGCTTCACAGCCTTTCCCAATCCTTCTGGATGTACCCCTTGGATGGGGCTCCACCTCTCCCCACTGGGATGGGATCATTTGGGAATTGTTTCTGACCCATAGCCCCAGTCATCCTTTACTGTAACCCCTGTTAACCCATTCTCTGCAGGGAGCTCTGCAGGATGAGCCAAGTGAGTTAATTCCAACATTGCTTGCAACGCTTTTTTCATCCATCTACAGTGGCAAAAAAAAAAAAAAATCAATAAAAATAATGAATATATTGTTGACTTAACCTTTGGTCCTTCTTCCCAGAGCTGCCCAGCTGCTGCCTGTTTACCTGGGAGGGCTCAGGCTGAGCTGCTGCTAATGATGAGACCTTAAAGTTCAGTCAAGGAGTGGGCAGCAGCTTCCTGCCAAACTCCCTCTTGTCTCAGCTTTTGGAAGCTAATAGTTTAACATCTTCCTTATTTTTCCCAGGGAGCAGCTTGGGATGAATAAAGCATTCTAAGCCAGGCTGAAGTGACTATCTCCATTTCCAGTAGCCAGACTTTGTGAGCCCTTTTTTCCCCCAGGAGCATTCCCTGGGCTTCTTTCTGCACTTTCTCTGGTTTAATGCTGCTCGTTCAAGCAGGATTTGAGAGGGTTTGAAATGTAAGTACAGGAACAAATACCTCCTGCTTGTTTCACAGTTTGGTTACAGAGCTCTGACATCTACATGGAAATTTATTCTGACAACTTAATTAGTTTTGAAATAGGTAGATTTCAGATAAAGGCAGCCCATTGTCATTATAAGTAGCCGAGAGACGTTTTAGTGGGGCAGGAAAGTTTCTAAAGCCTGTCTCACTTGTTAATTTGGGATTACTGTATAATTTTAGCGTCTAAGTACAGCAAGTAATCCACTGATTTGTCAGATACTGAGAGAGCCCTGCTTTTGAACAACTCACAGGGCACAAAAGTCTGCTCTGTGAGTCTTGCATGAAAGGAATAAAAAAGCCAGCAGAAAAAAATCTATTTATTAAATGCCTAGAAGTGTTCCCAAAGATGGTGTTTCAGAAAATTCTCCTGTTTCCACTGGCACCCTGAAGGATTGTTTTGATGACCCTGGCAAGGATATTAATAATTTATGGGTGATACTGTACAGAGAGAGGAAGGATTTGCTGCAGTAAATAATTCCTCTTCATTTCCTTTTATTTGTACATTTTGAGTGGTTTTATTTTTTCAAAATGTACCACATTTTTAGCTTATTATTATTCCACAGAAAGTCTCAATGGAGAGGATGTGGAGCCAGTCCAGGGGAGGCACCAGGATGATCAGAGGGATGGAGCAGCTCTGCTGGGAGGAAAGGATGGGAGATTGGGATTGTTCACCTGGAGAAGCTTTGGAGTGAGCTCATTGTGACCTTCCCATGCTTGAGGGAACACTACAGAAAACATGGAAAGAGATTCTTTACAAGGGCCTGGCAGTGGGGAATGGCTTCAAACTGATGGAGTGGGTTTGGATGGGATTTTGGGAAGAAATCCTTCCCTGTCAGGGTGGGCAGGCCCTGGCACAGGGTGCCCAGAGAAGCTGTGGCTGCCCCTGCATCCCTAGCAGTGTCCAAGGCCAGGCTGGATGGGGTTGGAGTAAATCAGGATACTGGAAGGTGTCCCTGCCCAAAACAGGGGGTAAGCTCTGAGGTCCCTTCCAAACCAATCTGGGATTCTAGGATTATTAAATGCAGTTATTTCCTGTTAAACCCACAATTTTTCATGGATTTCATGCCATTTTTCATACCCTGTGTTTTTACTGGACACTCCCATACACTAATAAGCATTTGGAAAATTTATCATAGGACAATTTTTGGCACAGATTTTTTCCTCAGTCTTTATGTTCAAGAATCCACTGTGCCTTGAGGATCCCTCAAGTTTGTTGCTGCCATCAGCATCCAGAAACGCAGGACCCATTTCCTGACAGGGAGTTGATCTCATACATTCATGGAATGAATAGTCAGTTATATATTTTGGATATCTTGTATTGACCCCCTGGCACAATGAGATTTTCTTTAATAAGGTAGATCATCTTTGTTCCAGCCAGTCAGAAATAAAAAAATCTATGTTTAATGTTCTATTTAGTTTAGAAAAAGAGGCTGGGGGTTCCTAAACCTTTCAGAGCCATCTCAGGCCAGCATTTCGTAGTGCTCTGGGACTTTCTTATGTTCTCCCAAATTTGGTATCTTTAACCCTGAGTCTTACAATGAGTGGATTAAGGCTTATTTCTCATAAAAATCAGATAAATGCCAACTATTTTTTTCCTCTAAATAGGGAAAAAATTGCAGCACATGTAAGACATTGTCATGTTTTTTTGCTTCACCATCTGCAGGATTCTCACAGTTCACAAAAAGCTAATAAAGACCAAAATCAGTAAAATGGTCTGCTCTGATAGCTGATATTTTGTACAGATTACACCATCTCTCTAAGCAACATTTTGGCTCCAACATTAATTTTGTGTATGTTATATGAGCATTATTTCTTCACTAGCGAGAGCCAACATTTGATGCCTGCCCTGCTTTCGGATATTAAAAACCATCCTGCTTATTATTATCTGTTTTCTTATCTAAAACTACAGCTGCTGATTTCCTGCCCTCACCCTTGGCCAGAGAGGAGCTGGATGCTGCAATATCAGAGTCCCTCTCCTGGAAGGTTTGCAGGCCCCAGCCAGGTGGAAAAGAGAGCAAGAATTAGATGGAACAAGGCAAATTCCCCTCGAGACTGATCCAAAAATTGGAGTCTAATCACACTGCAGTGACAGATCTGAATTTGGATAGATCTACAAACAGGAACAGCTCTTTTCCTTTGACGTGCTGATCAATTGCAAGAGCATTCAGCATCCACTTTAATATCACCCTGCTGAAAGGAGCAGGAGGAGAAGTCTCAGGCAAAAACAAACAAACAAGCAAACAAGCAAAAAAAAAACAAAACAAAAAAAAGGGATTTCACCGTTTGCACTCAAGTCACATCTTGAAAAAAAACCAATGATTTCATCTTTGGAGATAAAAGCTTTGACTTGAGAGTTCCAGTGTAGAAGACCATGAAAACATCCCTTAACAAGACAGCACCAATCTGACTGAGATGGGACAAGCTGAGCAAGTGAAAAGACATTATCTACAAATGGGGCCCCAGTTATTTATGTTGCCCTGTTTAATTAATGGACAGAATGAATTGTGTTGACCCCCCAGCTGTGACACCCAAGCCAGCCCAGTAGGATGTCTGGTACAGCATCATGTAAAAACCTCAGTTCCACAAGGTGGATTCAGGGGCCACCATTGAGAATTTGCCACATTTATCCCTGATAACAGCAGAAAAAGGGATCAGAAAACCAGTGAAAGCCACTGGAAAAACTGTGGAGCTTAAGGCCTGTATTGGAGCAGTCATTAAATGGGTTGTAAATGAGTCATGGCACAGTGCAAGAAGATTTAGGGAGATAAAGTGAATTTTCCACACAGTGGACAAGGCCATGCAGCCTTTTCAGTGTCTTTAGCCCATCACTAATGCAGTTGTGTGATTTTTGAACAGGTGCTGTCACTCCAGGATGGAATTTCCAGAACTACCTCACTTTTCACTTGGGGAATGCACTGATAACTTAGAATAGGGACAGAGATGGGAAAACTGAGAATATCTCGGACCTTTCCTTCTCTCCTTCCTTTGCAACCTAAAGATCTGCAACGCACAGAATAACAGAAACATCTGGTGCATGTGAGCCCCTTCCCAGCACCAGGGTTTGTAGGAGAGGCAGCCAGAGACATCTGCTGTGCCAGGCTGCCTGCTCATACCACCTGCCAGCCTCGGGAATTTTTTCCAGAGGTAGCATTTTATCCTCTCATGGATGGTGTGGGCCTCTGCTCCGTGCAAGTGCTGCACATCTGTTGGCAAAGCAGAGCAGAAGGGCTCAATGAAAGCAGGAATTTAAATACTGGTAATTTTGGAAATAGAAGAAAAGAACACAAACAGGTTTTCAAAAGAAAGCCCTCACAGGCCTCCTAAGGGTGCTAAGTGGCCGAGGGAGGGGGTTTTATCATCATGTCCCTCTATATGACACCAAAATTCCTAAAGCAGCGTTGAGACTAATGATTCAAATGTATAAACCTAATTCTCCTTCAGGAAAACCCATCTAATAAAAGAAACAACAACCATTTTGAAAAAATAAATAATCACTGCATGAATTTCCATATATAATCCATGATTAAAAAAGCTTTAATTGTATCTGCAATACAACTTCTCCCTAAAAACCTGTGGTGGGTTGACCCTACCCTGGTGTCATGGTTTGACACTGGCAACAATGCCAGTGCCCCCATGAAAATGCAATCTCTTAACTGAATGCTGTGAAATGCGATCGAGAACAGAGCAAAGCAGGCCCAAGCTTAATAACAGGAAAAAAATTTTATTAAACTACTACCACTATGCTACTATAAAAGAGGAAAAAAAAAAAGAAGAAAGAAACCACACACAATTCAAAATGAAAACTTTCTAAAGCATTCCTCCTGTCACCACCCAACTCCAACAAACCACAGTGAGACACAATCTGGACCCCAATCAGGTTTCCACCCTCCAGATAATCAACACTCAGTCCATCTGCAAGGAGAGAAGAGTCTCTCTTGTGCCACAGACCCCCCAAGAAACACAGCTGCCACATCCTGTGCTTCTATGTCACCACATGGCACCGCCCGGAGAAAAAAGTTTGCTAGTGGTGACCCTCTCTTTTCCATGCACAGTGCTCTCACCACTAATGCATGGATGGACAGACTGCTTTTAGGATTTTTCTTTTCAAGGATGCTCTGCCAAGAGGGGAAAAAACAACAGTTCAGTTTTTCATTTTTGGGACCACAGTCCCCCCCATTTTCCCCTGGGGCCAAGGGACTAAGAACAGAGATCTTCTTTTCTTCTTCCTCTGTGAAGACAGGGGGCACTACTACAAACTTCTTTAACTTTTCTGTTTGCTCTACTTCTGTCTTTTCCCAGCTGAAGCATGGTCTCTTTGGCTCACCAGCATCCTCCTAAAATATAGTCTCTCTTTGGAGGAGAAGATTAGTTTAGTCTGTGGCTACCAAGAAAAAGTCCAGCCAAAAGCTACTCCATAGTCTCCTCCCACCTAGAATTTCTCCTTCCGACATCCCAGGTCCCAGGCTGTCTCTCTTTCTCTCTTTTCAAACCAAGGAGGAGAAAAATTTCACAAAGCTTTCATTTCTCAAGGAAGGGTTAAAAGTCCCAACTCCCAAGGATGGCTCGCTGCCCAGATTCCAGCTCCCACAGGTGGCTGGGCACCTTGCGGCCCCCCCGCTCTTCTCCTTCCCCGCGGTGAACTGCCGATAAAACCACTGCCGTCTCTTTTTCTCTCTTGGGAGAGAGAGAGACTCTGGGGGGAATGGAGACATCCTAAATTTTCCCCACTCTTCTATCTGCAGGGGGCCAGCCCGGTTCCAGCCGCTCCACCCTTGGGCCTACCTCCGAAGGCCACATGGCTTCTCCCCTCCCCCACCCAGCCCGTGGCCGGGCAGGGGAGAGTCCTGCACTGACCGCTGACCGGAACCCGAGAGAGCGAGTTCTCCTGGGAATTCTGCTTTTAACCCCTCTGTGTTCTCAGAGGCGTGTCTACCTTCAATTGGTTAATGTCCAAATTGACCTCTCCCTTCCGGAAAAATTCTTTTTCCGTGTCAAACCACGACACCTGGCACTGTCTCATTCCTCTTCACAAAAAAGGCTAAAAAGGAACAGGGTAAAGACAGATCTACCTGTTTGCACTCACCTGTACACACCAGCCTCAGTCCTTCAGCACATGGCTCTGCTGCTCCTGAGACAAATTAACTGAGCATGTGGCAGCTGCTCACCCCAGTCTAGACCTAATAAAAATTCTTAGATTGGAAAGAAAATCTTGCCTGATGGTGGAAACCACCAATACCATCAGATTTGAGGCTCAGCTAGACATTTATATGTTTTAAATTAATGACTTATGAAAACAAAAGTAAGGGACATTGGCTGCAGCTGTGGCCAGGGAAAGGCACCTGAGCTGGATGCAAAGACACCCTCAAGTAGTTTTCTCATTCCTAAATTATCTGCTTTTTAACTTGTTTGTGACCCCGGTGCCAAAAGATATGAGGGAAAAAAAAAAAAAAGCCAAATTGTGAAACAAATAAAGAAATCTATAAACTCTCCAAGTTTATGGGTGTCCTCTTCTACTGCTTGCAGTGGGTGTTAAATCTATATTTGCTCCACTCACACAAAGCACTTTCCTCTCTAATCCCCTGCTCTTCCCTTTAGCAGTAACAGGATACTTGTTCAGTGTCCCCTTGGGGAATTTGCAGGTTTCACTCTCCTTCCATGCCTTTATCCATGGCTCCCAACGAGCTGTTTGCTGCAGAGATTTTTTTCTTTTTTAATAGATCTAAAATGCCTGCAAATCCCACCCCAGCCTGTCACATCCATAACACTGTCACAAATGTCATGAGGTCTTTGCAGGTTTTATTTACAAGGCTGTGTTGTTAGAGGACAAAAATAAATGCTTCAAACTGAAAGAGGATTGGGTATGGGGAAGGAATTGTTCCCTGTGAGGGTGGGCAGCCCTGGCACAGGGTGCCCAGAGAAGCTGTGGCTGCCCCTGGATCCCTGGAAGTGCCCAAGGCCAGGCTGGATGGGGCTTGGAGCATCCTGGGATAATGGAAAATGTCCTGAGTTTTTGTGCTGCAGCTGCTCCTTAATCCCTGGGGAAGGAGCTGTACCTGGGGCTGGATTAACCCCACAGTTCTGGGACAACCTCCTGTGAAAGGGAATTGTGTCACTGACATTAATTGCCAGCTGCAGAAATTAGAAGCCCTCAGAAGTTAATGATAGTCCAAAGCATAAATCTGATTGATGTCCTTTCCCTTGGACATTAAGGGTGCCAGCCCCTCTCAGGGCTCTCTGTTACCTATGAGGGATTAATTGCTGCACAAAAATGACAGCAGGACAAGGCCCATAAACTTCAGTACATAATCCCAAAAATTAAAGAGAATGAATAAAACCCAGAGCAGCAAATCATTCCTCCACTCACAAACAGGAAAAAAAAGCACAGAATAAACAGGAATACAGGCAGGACATGTTTTATTCCTTCAAGATTTAATTGCACCATTACTTTGGCCCTTTATGGGCCAAGATAATAATCTTTCTAGGTGCTTATGGCAGGTGGAATAAATCAATAATTTATAATATGTGTTTTGTAACCTGCTTCTCTTTCCTTAACTATCAGCTACCTGAATTACTCCACAATGTTAAATACATAAATATTATATTACATCTCCTCAGGGTGCCAGGGATATTCTTAGCTGTTAATCAAGCTGCCTCATTTCTTGATTTTATTTGTCCAGTAATTGTTTGTTTGGCATTAGGATGAGGGGTTTAGAGCAGCAGGTGACACTGGTGGCAGCAGCAGCAACGCCTGCTGAACACTCGGATCCAAACAGCCTCTCATTTCTGCCATGAGAGAAAACACCTCCTGCTATCATTTTAAACTCTTTATATGGAAAAATACAGTTTTGGGGAGAGGTTTTTTTCTTTTCCTTGAACCTCAGACATTTCCATTAGTACAGTTTGGTATCAGGGAGACAAGCAGTGAATTACAGTCCCATATTCACGTTCTCTGTCCCACTCATGGTTTAGAAATTCTGATCCTACCCCCTACCCCAAGCCTGGAATGTCATTCCCTGCCTTTGATGATCCTTTCTGCCCTTCCGGGGCTCCTTTTCCAGCTCTCTTACTTTTTTTTTTTTTTAATTTTGAGGCAGGGGAACAAAACATCAAATAATCCTTGAAGTGCAGTTTCACACAGTGCAGCAATTACATATTTTGGGAAATTTTCCTCCATCTGTTCCTTTCCTAAAAATTCCTAATGTTGTTTGATTTTGTCTGTCATTTGTGAAAAAAAAAAAAAAAAGATGTGACGATTTCATAAGCATACCCATTATAACCTCTCGTGAAGTAATATTTTGGAGCTCAGCACTGATGCCTGGACTGATGTTTTTCTGTTTGTTTGGGGTTTTTTTGTGTGTGCCTCTCCTAATATTAATAATATTAATCCTTAATGGATTTTCTTTACTCCCTTGGAGAAGTGCACACATCTCTCAAGTACAAGACAGCTCTATAAGAGCTGCTTGGACTATAATATTTTAAATTTACCCATGAAGTCCCTATTTTTTTCCTTAACTCAGAAACCTGAGTGTTGGAAGACAGTATGGACTGAGAAAGTTAATGTTTAAATCTCATCCTCACTGGAGCTCCTGCTTTTCTTTCAGCATAACAAACAATTCAGGGAAAGTTTCTAAAGTGCAAATTGAAAAAGTTTTTTGTTTTTTTGTTGTTTTTTTTTTTCAAAAAGTAACTTTTAGCATTAATATGAAGCCTGTTAATTTATATCCAACAAGGAGTAATCACACTTACCTAAGATCACTCTTCAACAATCACTATTTAAAGACTTTGAAAAACATTATGGTAAATAGCACTAAACACTTTTTCTTCCCAAACACTCTATTTTCACTACAGTAAAACAGATGTATATTTCCCCAGATACTTCTCTTTCTATTAAGACATTAAAAACATCTTTTAAAGGGGCAGGAAGTAGTGAGTTGCTGATTTTTCACTTTGCTTCATTTTAATAGAGCTTTGAAAGTGATGCCTGGATCAGGTTTGTGTGAAGAACTGAAAGGCTGTGGAAATAACAAAGGTGTCTGGAGAACCAATTAAACCTTCCATAAGGTTATTATCCTGAAAGGAAGTGTTGTTCTGCACTTGTTTTTTAGGGGGTTTTTTTTTGGCAAATTTACAAATAAAAAGCCCTGAAGACTGATATTTCAATGCCTTAATACCACCTGCTGAGCAACATCAGTTGCAAAGTGAAATGTTGAAAAGAGTGTCCTGGTGCTTTTGGGACTGTTTGATATTTGAAGACGGGATGTATTTACCTTTTTCTAACAGGATAAATGTAACACAGTTGATCACTTCAAATTAGAACTGAATCACTATTTATACAGGACTGCAAGAGCTGCAGGCAAAAAAACTTTGTAAGGCACAAGTTAGGAACCTGAGACATTCTCTTCTCCTCCTCTTCTCTCTTCTCTTCTCTTCTCTTCTCTTCTCTTCTCTTCTCTTCTCTTCTCTTCTCTTCTCTTCTCTTCTCTTCTCTTCTCTTCTCTTCTCTTCTCTTCTCTTCTCTTCTCTTCTCTTCTCTTCTCTTCTCTCCTCTCCTCTCCTCTCCTCTCCTCTCCTCTCCTCTCCTCTCCTCTCCTCTCCTCTCCTCTCCTCTCCTCTCCTCTCCTCTCCTCTCCTCTCCTCTCCTCTCCTCTCCTCTCCTCTCCTCTCCTCTCCTCTCCTCTCCTCTCCTCTCCTCTCCTCTCCTCTCCTCTCCTCTCCTCTCCTCTCCTCTCCTCTCCTCTCCTCTCCTCTCCTCTCCTCTCCTCTCCTCTCCTCTCCTCTCCTCTCCTCTCCTCTCCTCTCCTCTCCTCTCCTCTCCTCTCCTCTCCTCTCCTCTCCTCTCCTCTCCTCTCCTCTCCTCTCCTCTCCTCTCCTCTCCTCTCCTCTCCTCTCCTCTCCTCTCCTCTCCTCTCCTCTCCTCTCCTCTCCTCTCCTCTCCTCTCCTCTCCTCTCCTCTCCTCTCCTCTCCTCTCCTCTCCTCTCCTCTCCTCTCCTCTCCTCTCCTCTCCTCTCCTCTCCTCTCCTCTCCTCTCCTCTCCTCTCCTCTCCTCTCCTCTCCTCTCCTCTCCTCTCCTCTCTCCTCTCTTTTTATTGTTTTCTGTACTTTATTAAAAAGGTTTCTCAGTCCCTGTAATCATGGTGGATATTGTGAAGAAAGTGAGGCTGGAGCTGGCAGAGCATCATCCCTTGTAATTCCTGCTGGGCACTGACTGCTTCCAGAGCTGTGTTTCCCTTTCCTTCCTGTTTGCTTACTTGCCAATCCAGCAGCTCCAATCTCACTCCTGTTTCCTCCAAATCACACACTTTTTGATGTCTGCTCATAGTTTTTCTCCTCTTTTGCCAACATTTTTTTTCTTGTTTATATTGCTACATTCTCCTAGAGAATACACAAAATGCTTTTAATAACATGTACGAGCACTTAGTGAATGCAGGAACTACAGCACTCAGGGGAGGGATCCTCTTTTGTTGGTATCATTTTTAGGTAAGGCTGTTTTCTATAATGCAGCTACAGATACAAAAATGTAATGACCATGGAGACCCAGACTGGAGAGGTCAAAAACATCTGTTTTCTTATTTTCCTCACCCATCTATAAACAGTGCAAGGCTTCTCTCCATTCCCCATCCACAGGAATTTTAATTTTCCTCAGTGAAGAATCCCCAAAGACACCCCAAAATATCTATGTGCAGTTAGGTCAATTCCAGCAATATGTTAGGACTTACTGTAAATGAGAAAGGGGCCCTTGGAGGATCAGAGATATTGAAGTGTTGGCTTTCAGGCTTATTGTAGCCAAATAAAATTCAGTAGTTTTCTCTGACTGACTGCTCTTAATCCAGCAGAATGAAAAAGCATCTTATTAGAAGGTATTAGCCCTCTAGTGAGCACATGATGCACTGGTTGGGGGATTCCAGACGAGTAAAAACTGCTGAACAAACCCTTTCTTTAGTTCTCACCTGGCACAGCAACTCTGGAATGTCAAAACTGGCAGAGACATCCCAACCTCCATTCCCACCCTGGAAACCACCAAAGGAGATTTTGTCATGGGTTCCTGGTGGCTCAGGGATGGAATTGCCATTCCCTTGGCTCTTCCAGCCTCCAAGAGAGGGCAAAACCAGGGGGCCACTGCGCAGGACCCTGCAGAAGTGAGCCCAGAGGCTCAGTGAGGGGCAATGACACCGAAAACCATGGAAAACAGATCATCTTTCTTATCATGGAATCAGCAATGCTGGGAGAGACCTCTTGGGTGGAAGCTGCACAGTCCTGTCCCTAAACTCTCCCATCCTTTGGGTGGAAGCTGCACAGTCCTGTCCCTAAACTCTCCCATCCCTTGGGTGGAAGCTGCACAGTCCCAGCCCTGCCGCCAGCCCATCTTGCCACTTCCCCCCGGTGACTTCTGTCACCTCAGGTTTCACCAGGATGAAAGGATGATAAAATTGTTGTCTTCAAAGAACATGATGATGATTTCAGCCCGAAATCCCCACCAATTTATTTAAGTTTTGATGTGGCTGCTCTTGGAATGTGTTTTTTTACCACAATAAATGGGTGGGCACAAAGCCAAGCGGTGACTGAACCTTGCCAGCATTCGGAGATGGAATGAAGCACTGGGCTGATGTGACTCTGGCTAAACCTCATAGAACACACACAAAAATCCCAAAATAAGGTAGGAAATGACAGTGTCAGTGTGAAAAGCTCAGTGTTGGATGGCTGCAATTATTTTTGACATCAGCTATCTAAATCTGCTCTGACAAACAGCCTTGACCTTCTGACCACACTCACAAGGGGCAGCTCAAACCTGCAGTAACCAGAGACAGCTGAATGTAACAATTCTTTCTAAACTGAACTGCAGCACAACTTTCAAATCTACAAGCAATAGCATGTTGGGTTAAATTTAAAATGTTCTGCTTGACTTGCACGTGGCTGCCCCACAGTTTCAGGCATATGCACAATTAAAATAAAGATGATGCATTTTATTGAGTATATTTGTGAAGCAGGAAAGACTTATCATAGCAAATTCTCCTAATTTGACTTCTTTTACCTCATGATTCTGTCTGTTTGCACATACTCTGAGTAGGCTGTGGTTAACCTCCCTCCACCCACAGCTGAGACAGCTCTTGGTTTGGGTCTGGGCTATTTCTGCAAAGTGCTGCTGATTCTCTGCTAAATCGTTGCATTTTTTGAAAGACCAGACAATGCAGCACTAATGAAAGCAGATGGTTCACGTCAAACATCCAAGATGCCAACATTTCAGAGGAGAAGAATTCAAAGGAAAAATCTTATACCAATTAGCTATGGGATTAGGAAGAAATTAGGAAGGAATTGTTCCCTGTGAGGGTGGGCAGGCCCTGGCACAGGGTGCCCAGAGAAGCTGTGGCTGCCCCTGGATCCCTGGGAGTCTCCCAAGCCAGTCTGGACAGGGCTTGGAGAAACCTGGGATAGTGGAATGTGCCCCTGCCCATGGCAGGGGGTGGCACTGGATAGGCTTTGAGCTCTCTTCCATCCCAAACCATTCAGGATTCTGGGATTCTGTGAATTGCAATATGAAGAAAATAGGTCTTGGATACACATAGCAAAACCTAAAAAATTGTTAATATTTTTGGAAGGCTATCAAGAGACTTTCTTTTTGACCATATGTGATGACAAGAAATCTGTGTCAACCACAGGAGAAAAAAAAAGAGAGAAAATAAAAAGAGAAAGGGATAGAGTAAGAAAAAGAAAGAGGAATAGGAAAGGAAAAGGAGGAAAAGAAAATGAGGAAGGGGAAAGGAGAAAAAGAAAGGGAAAAGAAAAGGGAAAAGGAAAAGGAAAAGGAAAAGGAAAAGGAAAAGGAAAAGGAAAAGGAAAAGGAAAAGGAAAAGGAAAAGGAAAAGGAAAAGGAAAAGGAAAAGGAAAAGGAAAAGGAAAAGGAAAAGGAAAAGGAAAAGGAAAAGGAAAAGGAAAAGGAAAAGGAAAAAAATAGATAAAAAAGGAAAAGCAAAAGCCTGGGAATTCTCTTAGATATAGTAAAAAAACAGAAGGAAACTGCTCGTATGTGATTAAATGAATGACACTGTTCTGCCGTTTGGAGGAAAATTGTTCCTAGATGCTGAATCCAGACACGTCAGGGCAGATGTCCTGCTGCTGCATTGGGTAGCTCTCTGCTCTAGGAAGTGATGGAGGTGCACTCACTCTCAGAATTCCTTCTAGACAGCTCCAGAACACAATTTGCAAAACCCTTACCTGACACTTCATCACATCCTGGCAGAAAGGCAGTTTTCCCTCTCTAACATGATTTAGAAAGGGTGACCAGTAATGAAAGAACACACACAGGCACACGCACATCTCTCAAAGTGAAAAATCTGAGTTAACCTCCTGCTTTAGCAACCATTGATCAGCAGAGAATTCCTGCCTTGGAAGGGCTCTGTAGGCTGGACAAGGTGTCCTCAGGCTGGCACATTCTGTCATGCTTCAGATTACACTTCAGAGGAACATAAAGGTACTTCCTGTGAAAGTGATCTTTGTGTGGTGCCTTCCTCAGCTCAGGGGACGTCCTTGGAAAATTGATTTATTTGTGCAAAGAAACCTCAGTGGCTCACAAGTGTGTGGGGCTGGGATGAGGCATCAGCATGGGATGGGGCTGACCTGGACATTGTCCCCTGAACACAAACACAGCCCCAGTTCTGCCCTCCTGCTCAATTCCAACCTAAAGGCAACTTGTAAGGGCCAGGAACAATTTCAATAGATCAACTTATCCTCAGTGGACTGAACAGACAGAGATCCCTGGCTGGACTTTATCAATACAGTGGGTTCTGGGAAGTTTGTGGCAATAAACCATAAGATTGCTGAAAGATTTTTAAGACTGCTGAAAGCCATATTTCTAAGAACTCAGCAGCTTCCCTGAGCAGTGCAACTCCCCTTGCAGTGGTTCCTGTCATGACCAAAAATGGCTGAATTAACTTAAACCATTTGAGAAGCTGGTTTATATGTTGAAATACAGGCAGTACAAACCTAATGAAGATGTTCTATAACGTGGGCTGTCCAACTTCTCTGTGGCTGCATTCTGGGAGCTGATAGGTGCTGAGGTCACACAGTGCCTCTCACTCACAAAGGTCTCCCACTGTCACTGATTTTCCCAAGACTTGCAGAAATTCAGCATTTTGGGGTCTCTGCCCTGCTGTTTGTTTTGGCTGCACTTTACCTGTGAGTCTGAAGTGGGATCTTCCACCCAGCACCGTGCTGGGATCTCTTTGCTCTTGGGCTGTGGAGTGTGATCACAGTTTAGGGTAAAAACCCCTCTTACTTCTGTTGTAAAGAACATTCCTTCCCAAATGTTCTTCCTGTGGGCACCCCTAGAAGTGTCCAGAGTCTTTCCCCTTTCAAAACCAACCTTCCCTACCAATGCCAGCACCTTAAAAATAAATCAATGCACAACACGTGTAGAAGTGGGAAGTGTTGGTTCTTTCCAGTCAAGCACAAAAGTGGTTGGGTGATTTCAAATTACTTAACAGCACTCTCAGACTCTCATTTCTCCTTTTCAAGATGAGCAAACACAGATTTACAATGCCTTGTCATAACATCTCAGCCTAATGAGAAGAGAGCAGGATCAGCTGCATATAAAGAGAGTTATGACGCAGCTCACCTGAGCGTGGCTCGCAATAGAATTCTGTACCAGTCGTGTCAAGGAAGACAAAAATACTGAACATGAAAATGTGTATCTTGCTTCCTGGAATGGCACTTTCCTTTAAATGTTGTAAACTTTGGAATATACTGAAACTGAATTTAACTCCTGGAAAGCCCCTCTTGCAGCAGAAGCAGCAAAGTGACTCAAACCTATATTTAAAAATCATTGCAACTGTAATTAAACAAAGGAGTATCTGGGCAAGAGGAAACATCTGCCATGTAGAGAAAATGTTGCACCCTTAAGTCCCTTCATTGGAAATTTAGTTTTCTTTCATGGCACGGGAGCAACCGGAGCTATAAAAGCATAATTTAACATGCCAGTAAAAATAAATTGTAATGCATTTATTCCATATCATATTTATTATGAATGGTGCTGCTCAGCAGGGTAGTTAAAAATTAACATCCTATAAGTCACAGAGGGGAAGTTTAGAGACAAGAGGTGAATGTGTCCTTTGCCAGTAGATCTAAATTTTAACAAGAACCAGGCAGGCTGCTGAGATCTGACTTTATTCCACTAGAAACAGAAAAACTTGTGGAAGTGTCAAAGAACTCCAGCTCCTAGGGTTGAAGGCCACACAAACTGAGGTTTTCAATGCATACACTGAGGTTTTTGGCTGATAGTAATGAACAAATCCTATGAACTAATCCAGCCAAAGCAGCTCCTGACACAACCTTTGCTGCCTACCCTGAGGAGGACCGAGGGTGTTTTGCACCATCCCAGAGACCCCAGGGTCAATAGTGCCAGGATTTCTTCTGGAAGCCCTGTGAAGGTGGAAAGAAATGCAAAATCATGGATGGCAACAGCTTGGGCTCTTAATGATGGGGGCAGCGGGAGGATGAAGAGGAAGCACAAATGAGAAACTCATCCTGTTCCCTCACCTCTGTGTCCTGGTGTGCAGCTTCTCTTGTTGCCTCAGGAATCCTCTTCTGTTGGAGGCAATTGGGTATAAATCTTTCAGTCAGAAAAGAGAGGGTTTTCTGGGTTTTTTTTTCTGGGTTTTTCTTGTTGGTTTTATTTTTTTGGTTGTTGTTTTTTTGTTTTGGTTTGGTTTTTTGTTGGTTTAGGTTTTGTTTGGTTTCTTTGATTGGTTTGGTTTGTTCTGTTTAGGGTTTTTGTTTTGCTTTGTTATAGTTTTTGTTTTTGGGTTTTTTTTTTTTGTAGCTGTTGTTTCACCTTCTGGAAATTAGAAAGCACCCCCTGGAATGCTGAATTCCCCAGCTCCAGCACAAGAAAAATGACTGGGCAGGAGCTCCAGGCTCTTCTGGGGAGGCAGAGTTGTTGGCCAAGGGTTGGCTGAAGAGCCTGGAGCTCTCCCTGCAGCCATCCCTCCCTGTGCCAGGGAAATTCCTGATCAATAATGACATTCAGACCAACATGATCCCAACAGGATATTCTGTCCCAGAATTACATTCAGTATCATAATCAGTAGTGTGGTGTTTATAGCCCTAGAGTAAAGGAATAAATAAAATAATTAATTGCATTATAATGATAATTATGATAGTGACAAAATTACAATAATAATAGCAATATTAAAATAATATTTCCAACTCATTTTTGCCACCCAGTTCTGCTATTTTCACTCCAAATGCAAACTTATGCCAGCTGGATGTTCACAGCAGAACATCAAAGGAGGCGGGGTAGAATTTTTATGAAAAAAGATTTTGATTTCCCCTGAGAAGAACAGAGTTATCTTAAATCAACTTCCACCACTGTCTCTTCAGGAGGGTGCTGGAGAAAGTATCAATCATTTAAAAGCTGGATTGCTCAGAGCATTTGGTTTCTCATCATTTCTTCTGACTTCTGGGAGGGAAAAAAAACCCTTAAATTGCCTTCTGTTTTTCTGTAGTTCCAGGCATATCTTTTTGTCTTTTTTTTCCCCATCTCTGCTTTTATTCATGAGTTGTCACAAAACTAGGAAAACAAGTAGAAAACAAAGAAAAACAAAACAAGAGATAGCTCAGAGAGCTTGACAGTGAGCTCTGCCCCAAGGCCACCAGTTCAAACCCATCAGAAGTCAGCAGCAGCTCAAGTATCTGAGATTTAATGGCTGTTTGACGACCTCAGTAAAGTGTGGAGCCTGTTGGTTTCTCACACTGTCACAGCAAGGAAGTCTATGCAGAGAATTTGGAAAGAGCTCTTGCTGGGTAGGTGATGCTTCGGGTCAGTGATGAGGAATGTGTTATGGAGAATAGGTTAGAAAAGTTGGTATTCCTCAGAAAATACACAAAAATCAGTGCTCAGAAGCCTGGAGCAGAGCTAGGTTCACCCCAGAAGAGAAGGAATATGTAGAGAGGGAGGTCAGAAATTGAAATATATTAAAAAAATAAAAAAAAAGCCCCACAAACTAAAACACACAAGTCAGGTTCCTAAATTGCTGTTTAATTACACTAAAGTTGCTGTACTACACTGTGGCTCTAAATGCCACTAAAAATAGGGGATTAGTGGGAAAGAATCAAAGTGCCAATGGAAACTGGAATAAAGGTTTCAAATCCCCGCTTTTACTACCCTTACAACACAAGACAAGACAGAATGGGCTAAGAAAGGAAAATATAAGGAATTAAAAAACCAAGAGAGCCCAGTCTTTTCCTTCTTTCCTGAAGCTGCTGTCTCCATTCCAGTGCAAGGTGTCTCATGGCAGGGGCTGGAATGAGATGAGCTTTAAGATCCCTCCCAACCTAAACCCGTCTGGCATTCTGTGAGGGAAATAAATATATATATTTTTTTTTTTTTACTGAAACAGCCTCTATGCTACAATATAATCTAATTGATAATGAGTTTTATCCTGCTTTAAAGAAATCCCACACAGGAATATCAGCTCCTGCCATGGGCACAGACATTATTTCTATGGGATTAAAGCCTGGTTTCCATCCATGTGCTCAGGAATGGAAATAGGAAGAGTTTTCTTCTGCACAGGCATGTGTGAGGATGGAGCAAATCCTCACCTGGGCTGTGCTTAGCCTGTCCTGGAAGTTTTCTGGTGGAAATTGCTAGAGCTCAGCTGAGCTTCTCAGGTTCCCAAATGAGCTACTCCATCTCCAACCAAATGAGATGCTTGACAGAGGAATTACCCTGCAAGTCCTTGTCTGGGTGATCTGGAGTGCAGATTAGTCTGTCATGAAGGTGCTCCCTGGCCTGGAGATGGATGGCAACACTCAGGGCACAATTAAGCTGCTTTATTGCTTGCTGTTTTACCCATGAGTTGATAACCAGGGCAACATTTGTTGGTGGTGTTGTTACAAAGAGGGGACTTTTATTAGAGCTCTTGATTTAAATAATCTGCCCATTTGTGGTCATTAAGGAGGGGATTATGTCCCCCCATTAAATCATTAGTCTGAAATGCCTTTCCTGTCAGGCTCTGCTATGGTGTAGGGATAAAAGTGGATCTGATTATTAATTAACCACTGATGAACCAAGAGGATGGACAGCTCATGTCTAATGGCTCTTTCTAGGGCAGCACTACTCAAACACAGCAGTTATAAATGAATCCTACATCACCACAATCACGAGCAGTCCCGTGGCTGCGGCGATGTCCCAGTGCCACCATGGCTCCAGGGATCCTTTCTCCTGGCTGTGACAATTTGTGTGTCTCCCTCACACTGTGGCTTTCTTCATGCTTTCCCCACAGAGGGAGGTTTTTAGGATACAGGTCCTTTGCATTCCAAAGGACTCATCTTTTGATTCTTAATGCACTGTGTATGGTCATGGAAATATGTCTCTGGAAAAAAAAAATAATCATTCCTGGTAGAAAAACCAGACCTCAGGCTCATTTCCTTGCTCCTCCCGTCCATTTCATAGTATCCACTTGGTCATTCAGTCTCCAGCTTTGTCAACCAGCCTCAGAGTTGGTTAGCTTTATGTCATGTTCTCCTTTTGGAAGACTGTGCCCTTCACCCACCTGGGAAGGGGTCCTGGGAGAGGCTGACAGTGTTCCCCTTCTGGCAGACTGACACCAGTAGGTTGGGATCAAGAAGGGCATTTGGCAGTGAGATTTCTACTTCCACATTCATAGAATTATGGAATGGTCTGGGATGTAACGATCATTAAAGGCCATCTCATTCCAACACACTGTCCCAGGCTGCTCCAAGCCCTGTCCATCCTGGCCTTGGACACTGCCAGGGATCCAGGGACAGCCACAATTCTCTGGGCACCCTGTGCCAGGGCCTGCCCACCCTCACAGCCAAGAATTTCTTCCCAATATTCCATCTAAACATGCCCTCTGACAGTTTGAAGCCATTTCCCCTTGTCTTGACACCCCAGGCCCTTGTCCACAGAATCCCAGAATCATTAAGATTGGAAAAACCTTCCCAGACCACTGAGTCCAAGCTGTGCCTGATCCCCACCGTGTGCCCAGCCCAGAGCTCTGAGTGCCACCTCCAGCCCTTCCTGGGACACCTCCAGGGATGGGCACTCCAAACCTCCCTGGGCAGCCCCTGCCAAGGCCTGAGCAGCCTTTCCATGGAGAAATTCCTGCTGCTGTCCACCCTGAGCCTGCCCTGGCCCAGCCTGAGGCTGTTCCCTCTCTTCCTGTCCCTGTTCCTGGGAGCAGAGCCCGACCCCCCGGCTGTCCCCTCCTGTCAGGAGCTGTGCAGAGCCACAAGGTCCCCCCGAGCCTCCTTTTCTCCAGGCTAAACAACCCCAAATTCTCTCTCCAGTCCTCCTGTAGGCCCAAGAACCTTTCTCAGGAGCCTTGCTACACAAATGGAAAGCAGCTCCAGAAAAACAAGCCAGCTCTCCCTTCTTCAAGAAAAATTTGCTTTATCTTTTGCCCACCAGCTATGAGCCCTACTTTCAATTTACTCTTTTTCTTAGTCACATTTTGATGTAACAGTTCATCGAGGGTTTAAATTCCTTTTCCCATGCAGCCCTTTCATCATGCTTCTAATTACCTAGCCTAATTGCTCTGAACTGGTACGAGCCCATAATTTTTTAAAATTATTTTCTTTAATTACATTTCTTTACCAAAGAAAATGCCACTGAAATGCATCTTACTGAAACAAAACAAAACAAAACAAAACTGAAATACATATTCCAGCCTTTTGAATAGTTTGACACACCTGATCTTCACTCTGACTTTGTCCAAAGTCATGCAGCACCATGTACTAAAAGGGCAAAAATGTACAAAATATTAAAATAAGAAGGATGGAGAGGAGTGCATGTGGAATACTCTCTAAATCTCAGTGTCAATATTTTTCCCCTTTGAAGTGCAAATGCCATCTTCTGTGGAGGAACAATGTCTTCATTGTGCTAAAGCAAGTCTTTGAATAGGTTTGAGAATCAATGGATGTTAATTGGGTGTGAACAAAACACTTGACATTTCCAAAGCAGGACCTGTGGATGAAAATTAGCAACTGCTTATTTTATATCAGCAGAAGACATGTTGGGTTTGTTTTGTTTTTTAATCTATGGAATGTTTTCATAATTCTGCAACCAAACTTCAGCAGTGACAGATGTTCACATGGGGGTAAGAGAGCTGTGATCGTAATTTAGAGTGACATTAGAGAAACTCCCCTGTAAAATACAGGCCTCTGACAAAAACTAAAAAAAAAAAAAAAAAAAGTTTAAAAACTCAACTTTAAATTGAATTGCATCCAATACAGTGTTGAAAAGAGGTGCTTTGTTCAAAATTTCCGCAGCCTTGTGTTCTGGAAATTTGATAATGCCAAAGTGGTTTCTATTTACACGTTAAAATGGAATCAAAGAGATTTTCTATTTAAGTTTGTGTACAAACTGAAGTGTTGTCTTTTTCCATAGCCCAACAAATCGCCTGAGATTACTCCAATACAAATTCGCAGAAGGGAAAAATAATTTGTTTAATGACAGTGAAACTCTGAGGACTGAAGCATCTTTATGTACATGTACTGGCTCATTTATTGCCTTGCAAGGCTTAGCCTCAACTTTTCCATTAGCCTCCAGCACAACAGATGACATCATTTCTATTTTCCAGGACATTTTGGCTGTCACTGATCTGCAGCACAGGCGCTCTATGAAAGATGAATGTCACCCCTCATCAATGCACTTTGTGATTTAATTAATTTCTCAGCAGTGTATTAATTAGGCAACCAGAGTAGACTGGAACTTTCGCAGATGAGATGAGAAATGGGCAAAAACTGTCCTAACTCTGCAAAACAAGGCCATGCATGAGGATGGCGCCAGTTTCTTCTAAGGAACGCCCACTGTCTACCAGGAGAGGCAGCTCAGCAAATGCCCAGGGCTTGCTAAATTGGACACTGGGCTTTGTCCTATCAATGACCAGATTCCAACCTATGGAATGGGGAATCTCCTGCTAAATGAGGAAAAAATACTGCCATGCTGAGAGGGAAAAATCCAGCCTTCAGCACTGGGGAAAGAACAGAAGCCAAAATGTGAGAAACCTTCCATGGAAGACAAATTCAACCCAATCCGTGCTGCTCTGATGAGCAGAGACACTGTAAACATTCACTGTGCACCATCAGGGCAATTCCTTCTAACACAAGTAAGAGAAGCACTGAAGGCAACAGGCTGAAAGAGGGTTAAAGTTTTTATGTCCATGGCCATACCTTTCCTGCAATGCACAAACAGGGCCTTGAAAAGAGATTCCAGCTCCAAAAGAGACTCAGAACTGCTCGGGGCAGGGAACAATGGTCAAAGTGTCCTGGGTTGATGTGGCCATGGCAAGCCAACAAAAGCTGTAGGATTGTAGTTCTTCAACACGTGGGATGTGTTCTAGTCCAAAATTCCCAACATTATGGGGCTCTCAAAGGGAAATCATTGAATCACAAAACCACAAAATGGTTTGGCTTGGAAGGAATCTTAAAGTGCATCTCACCACATCCCCCTGCCAAGGGCAGGGACACCTCCCACTATCCCAGGTTGCTCCAAGCCCTGTCCAGCCCGACCTTGAACACTTCCAGGGATCCAGGGGCAGCCACAGCTTCTCTGGGCACCCTGTGCCAAAGTCCGCCCACCCTCACAAGGAAGAATTTCCCCCTAATCACCATTTCCTTACTTACATGGCTGGATTAATACAAATCCACAAGGATAAAATGGCATAGCTCAAGTCAGTCACCCCTTCAGAGAAAAAATAAAATAATTAAAGAAAAATGGAAAAAATTATTCCTTTTTATTTGGGATCAACTTCATCTAATTTTTCTTCTAGGGTTCAATATGAGTCCCTCAAAGGTTTTGCTTCCTGAAGACTCTCAACACAAAACAAATGTGGCTTTTGTCTGAAGTTGCATGAGAATTATTATTGCTTCTTGCATCGTAGACTGACTTCAAAGCTAACAGAGAACAATTTTAAGAGTTGTTTTCATAGTTTTAAGTAGGATGTAAATAAACGTGAAGTGTTTGGACAATTGCTTCTTGAGTTCTAAGGGAAAATTAAAAAGATTGTGTCCAAGTGAGAGGGTCCTCTCACCACACTCAGAGCGTGTCCTACTGAAACAATAAACCCAGGAGGGGTTTGCTGAGGAATCCTTGTTGTTCCGTGGTTGCCACAGCCCTGCAGCACAGCCCAGGCTGGAACGAGCGCTGCTGGAGCTGGCAGGACCTGGGAAGCAAAGCCAGCCAGACAGAAAGGCACAGCCACCACAGCAGGGAACAGAAGCAGCAATCATTAGGAAATCATTCTGGTGTGCAACGATTTCCTAATTGCTCCTGCTGGTTTTGTCAGGCTCCCTGGAGTGCTGGAAGTCTCGAGACTGCAGAAAACAAGCTAAAGCCAAAGAAGCTTTGGTAGCAGAGCCACACTGGCAGTGTGTGCTCAGGCTGCTGCACAGGTTCTTGCAGTCTATTGTCAGGAGATACTTTGGTGCCCTGCTTGCCTTCAAAAGAAGCCTGTGAGGATACCATACAAACCATAATTCTGGTGTCCAGGAGCTAGCAGAAAAATCATAGAATCGTGGAATTGTTTTAGCTGAAAAACACCTCAAAGCTCATTTCATTCCACCCTCTGCCATGGGCAGGGACAGCTTCCACCAGCCCAGGGTGTTCCAAGCTTTGTCCAGCCTGGCCTTGGGCACTTCCAGGCATCCAGGGCAGCCACAGCTTCTCTGGGCACCCTGTGCCAGGGTCTGCCCACCCTCACAGGGAACAATTTCCTCCTAATAATCTAAATCTAATTCTCCTCTCTTAATCAGCATTAACCAGAGCAAGCAGAATTAGCAGAACTATGACATGTGACCCAAGGCCTTTTAATGAACTAAAAATACCTCAATACTTCACCTTGCTTGGGTAAGTGATGGACTTTCCTACAAACAGCAGAGAAAGTCTTCCCTGTGCCCCAAAACTTCCAATCTCAGCAAAACCTGGGTCGCCATGAAGGCAAAACCACGTGGAGGAATCAGAATCCTCTCTTCTCTTAGTGTCCTTTGAGAATAGCAACAAATAATGGCTAAAATTAGTCCAAGTAATTTATTTGGATTTTCAAACGCCTTTTGTCAAGTTCCCTGGGGAGCACTCAACTCAGCAGCCTTTCAAGAAGAGGTAAAATAGCAGAAAGGAATGATTTACTTTAATCACCCAAAAAAAACCCCAGAACTCTTGGGAGCTGCAGAATTTCCATACTCAGACAGAAATGTACAGAACTTTTTTTTTTTTTTTTTTTTTTTTTCTTTTTTATGAGGGGAGGAGCAGCAAGGTAGCAAAGTTTGCCAATTATTTAGATAAGTTCAGATGAAAGGAGACATATTAAAGCAATTCAAAGGGATCCAGCAAGTCTGGGTGAGCAGGAGGGGCACCTGGGCAGGTGCTGCTGATGGAATGAAGACTTGGAGCTATTCAGGCACATCCCTGTAAACACCACACAAAAAGGAACCATTATTCAGAGGAAGGGAGATTGGGGGAATTTACTAATTTTTATTTTTTAGCTTGCTCATTGAACTGAGGTGTTGTGCAACACACAATACATAGATGGTGAACACTTTTAAAACCTCATTTCAGCTGTTGCCTGCCTTTAAATATATTACAATATATATATTGTAATATATATATATTATATATAATATAATATAATATAATATAATATAATATAATATAATATAATATAATATAATATAATATAATATAATATAATATAATATAATATAATATAATATAATATATATATTTTATATATTATATTATATATAATATATATATTATATATATTATATATAATATATATATATTATATATTATATATATAATATATATATATAATTATATATATAATATATATAAATATATATATATTATATTATATTATATATAATATATATATTATATATAATATATATATTATAATATATATATAATATATATATTATATTATATATATATTATATTATATTATATTATATTATATTATATTATATTATATTATATTATATTATATTATATTATATTATATTATATTATATTATATTATATTATATTATATTATATTATATTATATTATATTATATTATATTATATTATATTATATTATATTATATTATATTATATTATATTATATTATATTAATATATTATTATACATTATATAAATTTCCATTCAGTGACCAGCTTGTCACATCTTGGATTTTCTTGGCTCCTTCTCAGTCGTGCCTTTGTCACTGCTGGGATCCTCTCCAGGTGAGTGGCACAGCACAAGGATGCAGCACATTCCTGCAGGGAGGGGCAGGGATTTATCTGCAAGGACCCCTCAGGAGAGCAGGCTGAGCTCCCAGCAGCTCCCAGTCGAGGGCTGTGTGAGGGCAGCACCGAAATTATCACACTGTTGTTCACCACTGGATTGATGCTGCTCCTTGTTGAATAAAATGCACAGCTCCAAGTGCTTGGAGCTCAGTTAGGGGAAGCAGGATTGATGGACAGCATCAGAACACACCATACTTACAGAGCTGTTGAGCCCCAGCCTTCTAATATTTCTAAACAAACAAATTCCAGTGCTTAGCAAGGTTCAGGGCTTTGTACTTTTCCATCAAAGTAGCCAGCTTTTGGCAGATGGTAGGAATTTCCTACACTGGATACTCGGGAAAAATTGTGTTTGCAATTCCTCTGCTGCCATCTACCCTCAGAAATGTCTTTGTGCAGCCAGGCTGGTCCTGTCCACAAAGTTTGAAAGTCATTAACCAAACTCTAAACCCTACAAACAAAAGGTCTTAACAACAGGCAGCTGTGCTCATTTGTATTTTCCTAAAGACCTTTTTGAAAAACCTAAAATAACATTGAAATAAAAAATTAAAGGATGACTTGAAGCATCATCCATCACAAGAAAAGTCCCCAAATAAAAAACAATTGCAGGCATTTAACACATAAAATGCTCTCTTTTTAAAAGCAGAGACGACATGTTTGATTCTGAGGATATGGAGAGAAATTTTGGTCTGATGAATGTTGGCAGTAACAAAGAGGAGGTAAAAGGTTTGTTAATTTTCTCTGTGATTTCATTGCCTACTTTAGTTTGTCCCTTGATTGTGTTGTGCTCAGGCTCCATGAGAAGACTGTATAAAAAATCCACTCTCTTTTTTTAATTTATTTTGATCAAAAGAAACATTCAGCTGGATCTTGCAATCTGTTCTTTGCCAAGTGCACAACTCCACCTGGAAATGTGGAATCGTGCTGCAGTCCAGCATGGAGCATCTCCCCTTCTGCACAGGAAGAGGGAAGAGCCACAGTCAGTTTGGTTCAGGGCCTCTGCCAGGATTTGCTGAGTCCCACTCCCCCATTTAGGACTCCAGTTAGTGCTGGATTAATGACTGTGCTCTGAGAGGGCTTTCCCAGCCTTAAGGATTCTGTGCTTCTGGGGTGGAACACTGTGGGTCTCAGATTCAGTCAAAGAGAGAAACGGAGAGTTTCTAGCCAGGCAGAACCCTGGGAAAGAGTTGGAAAAGAATGTAAATAATTCTTTATCTCTCTTGTTGTTCACATTGTTTATAGTTAAGTTCTATCACTGTGCATCAAGCACTCTGCACCAATGGTGTGGGCTGTTTTCACTTCAGGACCAATGGAATTGTTCCTCACGAAGCTCTGTATAAAAGAGTGGTGTATTTTAAATAAACTGGAGTTTTACTCTCAGCAGCCTTCTGAGTCAGTCTTCTCATTCCTGTCCTGCCTCGACAGCAACAGAACACCTTTGTCTTGTCCCTTGCCAAAAAACAGGCGTGCAGGGATGACAAGAAGGTTGGCTTTCTCCTTATTCCTGCTTCCAGATATTTTCCAAGCACCAATACCCTTTTCAATGGAGATGAAACCTTTAGGTAAATATTTGTCCAAGCTGAGATGAAACTAAGCCCTGTGCACCCCTCTGTGCCCTTCTCTGAGAACACAAGGGGGTGAGGCAGGGGTTGCTCTCACCCCATCTATCTGAGAGGCTTTTCCCTTCAACTGGAACAACAGAGCTGGGATCTTAAAATCAGACATGAGTGATCCATGTCTGCTGCTGGCAGGTGGCACTGATTGTGGTGGGTCAGTTTATGGTCATTTATCAGTTTTCAGGGGATCACTGAGTGTCCTGAGCTGGAGGGACCCACAGGATGGTCCAGACCAGCTCCTGGCCCTGCACAGACACCCCTGTGTGAGGCCAAGTTTAACACCCTCCTTACCACGAGATCTTTTGGAATCATGTTCTAAACCAAGATCAATGACACAAATAAAATCAATAAAAATTCCTAACTCCCCAGATAAGGTCAATGTTAGCAGGTAAGTCTGTTTAGGAACACAAAACATTCAGGCCAAATGAAGGGCTGTGGCACTGGCTGACACAAAGCCCAAGGTGACCCAGCTGTCTTTAGCTTCTTAAAAATATCAGATTCAATTCTTCATTTGGGGGAGTTTTTCTCCTTTCTTGCATTCAGTCACGCTGAAATTGAAGAGGAATTAACAATGTATTTAGTGCCACATTCCTAAAGCACCCACACCCCTGCAGAAGGTGGCAAGGAAAGTCAGGACTAAAGCCAAAGAACAGTTTCTATTGTGTATTTTTAACATTCCCCCTTGGTATAATTCAGTAACCATTTTATTTAAACGCAGTGGCCCATGCTGCTGCCATTCCTTAAACATACCCCTCTCACCTGCCACAGGCAGAGCAGATCCAGCTGCTGCTGAGGGTGATTGAGAAGTGAATTGACTTTTTATACAAAAAGTATTTTCTGTTTCTGCAAAAGTTTGATCCCTGGTGCCTCTTGCTCCTCACTGTTTTCTCAGTCTGACTTCAAGAAAATACTCTGTAATTTTAGAAGACAGATCCTACTAATCCATGTCCAATGGAAAATGTACAGGTCCACATATTATATCATTGTTTCATATTTTTAATTGCTATTTCCTTGTTTCTCCATATTCCATGGAATAAAAAACACCAAATAGGGTTCTATTGGATTAACTGAGATATCAAAGAGCAAATTCCCCCTGGCCCTATCTCTCCTCCATGGGCTCCTGGCACTGCAGTGAGTTGCCAATGAAATAAGAAAGCAGATTAGATATAATTCACTTCGAAGCTGCTCTGATAAAACCCAACAAAGCAATCTGACTTATTTCAGATTCTCTATCACTACTTACCCACCTATTGCTGCCAAGAGCTGCATTGCCAAAAGACTGATGGAAGATTTAAAAAAAAAGAAAAACCCACAGCAACAATTTCTGCTGCAGCAAACCCCTGCCAGGGTGTTTGCTCTACCTGGACTGAGATCCCAGCTGCAGAGGGGCTGCTGCTGCTGGTCCAGCTGCAAAACAGGGCCCACACCCTGACTTATGGCACATTTGGAAGGCTGTTCCATGGAAAAGATGTGCAAAACAGCTTGGCCTTTTCCCCATCCTATCCTGTGTTTTCCTTCTTCTCCCTTTTCCCAGAGATCCTCCATAAAAATGCATTTATTCTGGCCTGCTGCTGCTCTGTGTATTCTTGTGTCTTCTGATCCTTGATGGAGAAATGGGTGAAAGGATTCACTGGATTTTTTTTTTTCAACAAGACTTTCAGATTTTCCTCCCATCATTTATTTTTCGCTGAATTGTGTTTTGTCTGCCTTCTGAATACACAAATGTAACTATGCTTGATTTTGGTGGTATGAGCAGGGAAGGACTTGGGGAGAAAGAATTTAACACCTTCAGTTTTTAGGTTTATTAGAAATAATTTTTCTACACCCCACTAATTAATTTCTTTAATCACAGAAGTTCAAAAAGCAATTACATGTAATGATAAACTGCTTTTTCAGATGGGTTGCAGGTGTCACATCTGTGACAAGTTCAGAAATGTAGAACTCTGTCCATTGTTTCCCTTATACATGGATCAGGAGTATCCTTGCTTTCCTTGCTACTTGTTAAAGGACATATTATTTGAAAAAATCTATTACTAGCAAGAATGCAGTGATTAAATATAAAAAGAAACAAACAAAGCCCTTACATTTTGAAATGTCATTAAATCACACTTTTTCATGGGGATCCACAAGCCTTGAGTCCATTGAGAGGAAACATAAGGGGCTCAAGTAATAGTCTAACAACAAGTTTAATCCAAAATACAAGCAGCAGACTGACCTTACTGGCTAATAACAACTTTCGTTAAAAAAAAAATCAAAATAAGGTACCAGATGGGGAAACCAACCAATATTCATCATTGTGTGCAGCCCCAGAAATGGTATATCTATAATATGAAAAGATAACAGACCATATGTGCTCCAAAAATTAACCAAAATAAAAGGCAGCTAATTCGCTTCATTTTCATTTAACTGGGCCCATCCTCTGAGCTTTAATTTGCAGGCACTGAAGGTGAAACTCAAGCTGCTAATCTTAATCATTGTTATGTGCACAGCAAGATTTATGATTATACAAGTTTTTTGAGAAACAAAGATGGTAATTTACAAAAATGTGGTGATACAACTTGTGTGTTATGCAGAGGGAAATATTACAGTGGGAACAAGGATTGGGACATCAGAAGTCCTTGGTTTTGTCATTTGTGACCTATTTGAAATGAGGTTTTGGGAAAAATATAAACAAATTTTCTGAAGTCCTGACAGGTGCTTAATCCTGCAGTGAAGCTGTGCTTGCAAAGGTATAGAGACAGGAGGAAATTAATATGGACCTGGGCATGCAGACAGCCAGAGTGGGAGCAGGAGCAGGGGGAGGAACTGGGATTCTGAAGGATCAGTTTGGAGTGCAGGAGGGAGCCAGCAGTGCCTGCAGCAGCCTGGCCCTGGCCCTGGCCCTGTTCCTGGCCCTGGCCCTGTCCCTGCCATCCTCTGGGCTGGGGCAGCGAGGCTGTGCTGCTCACCTGAGCATGGCCAGAACTGCCCCTCCAGCCCCTGCAGAGCTATAAAATCATGGAGCATCCTGAGCTGGCAGGATCACTGAGTCCCCAGCTCCTGTCCCTGCCCAGACACCCCAGCAATCCCACCCTGTGCATCCCTGGGAGCATTGTCCAAACCCTCCTGGAGCTCTGGCAGCCTTGGGGCTGTGCCCATTCCCTGGGGAGCCTGGGCAGTGCCAGCACCCTCTGGGGAAGAGCCTTTCCCTGATCTCCAGCCTGACCCTGCCCTGGCACAGCTCCAGCCCTTCCCTGGCTCCTGTCCCTGTCCCAGGGAGCAGAAACTGGAGCAGCCCCTCGGGAGGAGCTGCAGCCCCTGCTGGGCTCTGCCCTCAGCCTCCTCTGCTCCTGCTGAACACACCAAGTGCCCTCAGCTGCTCCTCATTTTTCCCCTCCAGACCCTGCACCATTCTCAGGTCCCTCCTGTGGACTGCCTCCAACAGCTTTAGATCTTCCTCATATTGTGGCACCCAAGACAGGTCAGACACCTTGGTTTTGCACTGATGCCTTTTCACATGTTCACATCCTCCTGCTCTGGTCCAGCAATTAAACATCCCATCCACTTATCTGTGGGCAGATTTCCCCCAGGGTGATCTCCTGGGATCAGACACTGAACCCACGGTGAGAGAGAGCAGGTTTGTTAGAAGAGCTGAGCGGGAGGAATCTGTCTCTGCTCCACTTGCCAGTGCTTCCAGACAGGATTTCAGTCATGCCTGCGTGTCAGCAGCCTTCCTGGGGATTCTCTAAAGAGCCTATCAAGCTGACCACCTCAGACAGGCAGGGCCAGGGCCTCTCTGCTCTCCAATTCCAATGAGCTGTGCTTAATGCAGCATCTGCCTTGTCTGTCTTCTGCCTGCCCATGTATTAACACACAGCTTTGTGCCGCTCCCCGGGGCTCTCAAGCATATAATAAATAGAGTTCCAGCTCGCTGCAACCTCCTGCAGCAGCTGAGATTGTGATTTGTTTTGCTGTGACTGCTCATTTGGAAGTTCCTGTCTTTGGCAGGATGGCAAAAGTATCCTCAGTTGAAAACACATGCTTGGGAAGTTGGTGGTGTCCCAACATGCTCCTGCTAAAGCTGGAAGAGGAGCACCCTGGCTGAGGAGCCCTCCAGGGGCAGGGAAAGATCCTGGGGGGAGTCTGGAGCCTGGGGGAAAAGGATGGAGGATGCAGAGGATGCAGGCTGCTTTCCTACTGGTCTGCAGTATTCAGCCACTTGGTAGCAGAAAACAAGGGAAAGCTTCCCTTCCTTTCCCTTCCCTTCCCTTCCCTTCCCTTCCCTTCCCTTCCCTTCCCTTCCCTTCCCTTCCCTTCCCTTCCCTTCCCTTCCCTTCCCTTCCCTTCCCTTCCCTTCCCTTCCCTTCCCTTCCCTTCCCTTCCCTTCCCTTCCCTTCCCTTCCCTTCCCTTCCCGAATTTTCCTTGAAATAAGAACATTTATGCTGATAGTTATCTGTGATCTTGAAATAAACTGCTGTAAACAACAGCCAGGTTGTTTCCAAAGTGACTTCCTCGAGTATCTTGCTGCATTATCCAAAACAAAATGATCTTATGCTGCATCTTCTGCTCAGCAGAGAGACTTATGGCACCTCATGGCTTTATCCAGACATTTGTTTCAGTGACACAAAGTGTGGGTGAGAGATCTCTTACATCCAAAATACCACAGAAAGGCTGGGGTTGGAAGGGAACTTAAAGATCATCTCATTCCAAAGGTGTAGGGGGAGGAGGAGGTGAGACAGGAGCTCTGGCAGACACAGTGTTCTCCCAGCAGCTTTTTCCTCAGGGCAACCAAAGCTACCAAACCAAGCAACACCCCCACTGTGACACAAAAAATAAACCCAGGGTGCCAGCCTGTGTTTCTTGGCTCTAAAATTGGAGCACAGGCATCACAATGTATGGGTGAGATGAAACCTCCAGCGTCTGCCAAGTGCAAAATTAGGTAAGTGTTGTCTCCTGGGTAAGAAGAGGAGTGTCACAGCCTCCTCTCTCACTGTGGGATTTAGCATAAAGGAGCCTCACTAAGTTCTCATGGGGAAAAATCCAGCCTGGAGCTACACCCCTGGCCACTGCAGGTATTTCTTCCCAGCACACTGGTGCCTGCTGGGAGCTGTACAGAAAGCTCAGCACCCACACATGACTTGCCAGCATCCAAATCCTTTACAGGCTCCAGGGCCCACATCCCAGCTAAGAAAGGCTGCCCCATCCAACATCTGTGTCATAGTTTTACATAAAAGACATTTAAAAAAATAATATAAAACTTCTAACCACTAAAAAACTAAACACACCTGTGTAGAAAACACATGTTAAAGACAAAAAAAAAAAAAGAAAAAACCAAACCAAAACTTCCTCTTTTCCTTCTAACCTAAAAACAAATAACAAAACCAACCCAGCCTATACCTCAACTAAACGAAACCAAACAAACTCTATCACAAAACTGGGCCCCCCTCTCTGGGGAGCCTACCAAACCCTATCTAACTAAACTAAACTGAACAACTACTAGGCAGGAAGGCAGGGAGACTGCAAAACCTACACAGCCTGTCTCCACCTATCTGAGGGGGAAAAGAGATGGATGTCTCCTCATCTTGCTCCCAAAGTCATTAGGAACTGGGAAGATCAGTTTGGCACACACTCATTTTGGAAAGTCACCATTGGTGGGGCCATTGCTCTGTGCAACTGTGAGAACCCCGGGATTGATTTGGGGCTCTCGTGTGGTGGTAAAGTCTCTCCTCCAACCCGTGCTTCCAAAGAAAAACTCCACAGCCTCTTGTTGTCCGGTCTCAAGGTAGTTTATTGCTAGCTATCTAAAAGATTGTCCTGCGCTGCGGCTGCTTTGGTCTGCGGCCCAGGCAGAGGCACACACTCTCCTGACACCCTCACTGTCCGGTGTCTTCGTCGTCTCTCCCCGCCCAAAGCTGCTACTATCTTTTATATGATATATTACGTACTATATGTTTATAGATTTTCCCCAATACCTACTATCTACGTTACAATGTGCTTTTCTACTCTAAACCAATCTGTGAATGCCAACATCACCAAGAACATGGAGGTAAGGAAGAAGAAGGAGGAAGAATAAGATAAGGACCACTTTCCTCCATCTTAGAACTCCTGACCCCCCTGTACAAAGTGAAAACCCCCCTGTACAGGTACTAAAACCCCCCTGTACAACACTAAAAAATTTTCCCCTCTAATTTGTGACTACTTTTACTATACCATCTAACATTCTGTGACTGCTTGCTCCACCCTCAAAGTTGGTAATTCATTCCATGGTTCAAACTCAAAATCACAGTTGTTTTCAGCTGCTTGCCAGGGTCTAAAATGCTTCTGACCAAGGCCTGGAACCTCTAAAAATGTCTGAGGGACATTTTGGGTTCCGACATGCAACCAACCCCTGCTGCTGGTGCTGCTTCTCTTCCTCTCCAGAAGTTAAACAAATCTGCTCCCTGGGCACTGCAACAAATACAAAGGGAACACTCTTCCCTCCCACCACATTCTACCCTCTTGTTTCCAGCTGCCTACGACAGTTAAAGTAAAAATCCATAAGAGGAAATTCAGCACAAACAAACCAAAGCTGAAAATCTGGAAAAGTAAATGTGACACCAACAAGTCAGAGGGGTTGGCAGGCAGGAGCAGCCCCACTCTGTCATTCACTCCAAATCCCTGCTCTGACAGGTGGTTGTGGCAGCACATTTCTCTCCCTCTCAGGATTTTTCATAGAGGTGCACAGAGAGAAATGAAAGAGAAAACAATTTCTATTTCTGCTCCTTGTTTTTCTCATGTGGAATGTGTTTGGAGAATTGTTTACCTGGGGTGATTGCTTGATTGGATTCTGGTGAGGATTGTTTGAGCTGATGGCCAATCCAACCCACCTGGGGCTGGAGTCTCCAGAGAGGGTCACGAGTTGGGAGGGTTGGAGATAGAGTCAGAGAAAGTAGTATGCAGTTTTAGTATCTTCCTTTTATATAGTATATTAATGTATTTTAGAATAGTTATAATAAAGAAATAATTCAGCCTTCTGAATTGAATCAGACATCGTTGTTTCTTCCCACTGGGTTCGCCTGCATTTACAATAGGTGATCTCCTTTTCCTCCTGCTCCTCCTCTCCTGGAAAAGCCCCAGAGCAGAGCAGCACCACAAACTCTCTCTCCAACATCCTTGTAATGCAATTAAAGGAATGTTCCTGGAAGGTGAAAAGACACTGCTCTGCTATTGTGTTTATTCAAGCATTCCCTCCTGGCTTTACCTCTGGCTCAGGAGACTGGGACACAGTTCCCAGAGGCATTTCTTTTGGGATTGAGCACCAGAACAACCACTGGCATGGAAGGAGCTGCTGCTTCCCCCAGGAGAGAAAAAACCTCTCTGTGGCTGTGGATTCTTGCCTGCAATCACAGCAAAGCCCACCTGAGATCCATTGGACAAATATCCTCATCCCAACCGTCTTTGCATGGCAAATAAAGCAGGTCTATCAAAGAGCAAAACTTCTGAAGCAGCAGCATGGATTGGAGACCTGCTTTATTTTCTTGCCTCAGGCCTTTTAATGAGGGTTTCTCGTTAGAGGACATGGCTGGGGCTCCTTGTGCTCGCTTTAAAGGAAAGTGAACATCACTGAAGCCACAGCAGTTTGTTATCTCCTCCCCAACCTATTTTATTTATATTTAGGGCCATCACATAAAAGCTTTGCAAGCTAAAATAACAGTGGCTTGGAAGGAGTTGTGAGATTGCTGTGAAAAGGCAGCTTGAAAATAGATCCTGGCTGAAAGGCAAACCTCTCCTGGGAAACTTTCATGTCCCGATGTGAAACAAGCCCAGAGGTTTTGCTTTCAGTGCCTGCTGAGCCCTTACAGGCTTTGTGGGTGTTAAAGATCCTGGTGTCACACAGACCTGCTGACAGTGGCAAAGGGGCCTGGGCCACTCCCTGAAAGCCACCTTTCCACAGGAAATAAAAAAGGTGACCACAGGGGACAGTGCCTCACTAAAAGTAATTCCCAGTTGCAGCTCCACAGAGGACAATGTGTCTTTTAATCAACATGCCTTTAAAACCCTTCCCATCTGCTCCCACCAGTGCCTCAAAATTTCAAGACTTCCCAGCTCAGAATTCCCATTTACTTCCTCAAAAATCTGTCATGTCCAATACTCTTCTCAGTGAGATTCTTCCTTGGAATCTGCTGGAGCTGCTTTTTGGGAGCTGCGTTTTTTCCTTCTCACCCACTCAGCATTTCCTTTGTCCTTTCAGTGCTGTTCTTCCCAGCCTGGTCCATTTTTCCCATGGCTGATGTCCCTTCCACTTAAGCCAACCAACCTTCTCCTCTAAATCAGTTAATTAACTTTATCTCTGCTAAATCTCATCCTCACAGCTTCTTTTCCTGCTGCAATCCCAGCTGTGCCATGCTGGCTGCTGCTGCCCACCATCTCTCCTCGCCACTGGCCACTTCAGAGCCTGGTCACCCACCTGGATCTCCTTTTGAAAGATCCAGGAGCATCCTGAAGGCTGAAAAAGAGCATTTTTCAGAGCTTTCCCTCTTTCAGGGACAAGAGGGAATGACAGAACTTCCCAAATATCCATCAGCAGCAGGCACAGCACAGCAGGGAAAGTTTTAGAGCTGGGATGGCAGGAGGTAAAGCAGCACCACAAACTCTCCCAGCAGCACAGAGGGAACAAGGTCTGTGTTTTGTCCCACACTTGCTCCCATCTCCCATTCCTCAGCTTTTCCCTGTGCTGGACTGAGGGGATCTGAGCCATGTGGGAGCTTCCTGAGGAGCTCACATCAGGGCAAAAGCCACCAAACCCCAAAAGAGCACAGAGGTTTGAAAGAGAAAACCACTTCTCAAGCAATTTATTTCCCAGTCCTTTCAAAGCCACCTTATCTCAGGTGCGTTTGACACTTCCTTGTCCTCTGCAGAAGGTGCAAAGTGTGTCAGGAGACAGAGAAAATAAAAGGGGAAAAATCCAATTTTCTCTAACTTCATTTCTGCAAGTGTCATTTACCAAGTGGAATATTGTTGGGAAAGGCCTCTGTTGGAAATGCAGACATGGGCCATTTACAAGTCATTTCACCCATACATGAAGTGCTGCTTCAGGTCACAGGTGGCTTCAGGGCACTGATTCCTCCCATGACATTTTTCAGTCCTGTTCTAAAGAAATATGAAAGCCAAACTGCTGACATTCAGAGCTTCCTACTCAGATATATTTTTGCCAGGGAAAAAAAAAATCAAAAAAAACCTGTGTGTGGTTTAATCACTAATCAAAGACATAAAAAGTTACTTACCCACCAGTAAGTAACTTTTATCCCCTTAAATATGTGGAAATATATTCATCTTTTTTTTTCCTATGTAAATCAACATGGAAAAGTTAATGTTTCTGTATTGGTCCAAAAGGGATATTTTGCATGTTTTCCCTCTTATTCCCCAAATTCTTAATGTCTTAATATGGAAAAAAATTATTTCTTAACAAAATCAACATTTCCTTCAAGGAAGATCTTGTTTCCATAAGACACAAGTTAATTAATTAATTAAGAGGTTTTCCTCTATGAAAAACCAACTGGTTTGACCCTGAATTCCTTTACAGCCTTTAAAAACCTCTACCTGTTACAGGTGGAGGCAGAGGAGAGGGTTGGGAACGTGCCACTGGTTGGAAGGGAAGAACTGACAGCAGGAATTGCTGCATTTTCCCTTTCCTCCCTCTCCTCAGCTTGCCTTTTTCATGTGTCCACACAAACCAAACTTGGATGAAAGGGCCTCAGAAGTCCTTGGACAAAAAGTGAACTGGGATCAGAGCCCAGAACCTTCTTCATGAGCTTAGGATGTGAAACACTGCTGTGCCAGCACCTTGTGTCCCATCCCTCCCCAATGGCAAAGGCTGTGCCAAGGGGTCGGGACCTGTGCCAAAGGCACCCCTGTGGCCTGGGAGGACTTTCATGGGGCAGGAAGAACCATCACCACAGGCCTCTCCTCTCCTCTCCTCTCCCCTCTCCTCTCCTCCCCTCTCCTCTCCTCTCCTCTCCTCTCCTCTCCTCTCCTCTCCTCTCCTCTCCTCTCCTCTCCTCTCCTCTCCTCTCCTCTCCTCTCCTCTCCTCTCCTCTCCTCTCCTCTCCTCTCCTCTCCTCTCCTCTCCTCTCCTCTCCTCTCCTCTCCTCTCCTCTCCTCTCCTCTCCTCTCCTCTCCTCTCCTCTCCTCTCCTCTCCTCTCCTCTCCTCTCCTCTCCTCTCCTCTCCTCTCCTCTCCTCTCCTCTCCTCTCCTCTCCTCTCCTCTCCTCTCCTCTCCTCTCCTCTCCTCTCCTCTCCTCTCCTCTCCTCTCCTCTCCTCTCCTCTCCTCTCCTCTCCTCTCCTCTCCTCTCCTCTCCTCTCCTCTCCTCTCCTCTCCTCTCCTCTCCTCTCCTCTCCTCTCCTCTCCTCTCCTCTCCTCTCCTCTCCTCTCCTCTCCTCTCCTCTCCTCTCCTCTCCTCTCCTCTCCTCTCCTCTCCTCTCCTCTCCTCTCCTCTCCTCTCCTCTCCTCTCCTCTCCTCTCCTCTCCTCTCCTCTCCTCTCCTCTCCTCTCCTCTCCTCTCCTCTCTCCTCTCTTTTTATTGTTTGCTGTACTTTATTAAAAAAGGAAATCTTTCTGGAGTGATTTGAGGGTATTTATAATAACTCCTCACAAAGTTGGGGGCCACATTTCATTTAGCAGTGAAATATAAAAAGAGGCTTGTTTACCCTTTTTCCATAGGAATCCAATATGCCCTGTTTCCATGGTAACTCCAACACTTCCCAGCTCTAACTGTTGCACAGGCAGGAAGTGTTTAACCCTTGGAAGTGTGTGGATCTGAATCTTTTGGAATCAATACCAAAATAATGACCCTTCATTGCATTGTCAGGCTGCCTCTGACAAAGAATGGTGCAGGGGTTTTGTCCTGTTTTGTGAAAAATATTCCCCCCCCAAGTGGCTTTATTAACTCAGGTGAGGAAGAAAAGCAAGGAGCCACTGGTATGCCTGGATTTATGGCCAGGGTGATGTATCAGTGATAGAAAAAAGCTTTCAGCATTGAAAGCTTGCAGTGCTAAACCCCAAAATCTGAGAATTTAACTTAAAATATGCAGGACCCTTAACAAAGCCCATAAAGACAAGTTTATTTATGCAATAGTTTGATATGACACAAGCCCCAGGATGGAACCTGGCATACCTGACACTCCCAGCGTGCTCACCTCCCTGCCAAGTGTCCATACTGTGAGAATATCTTCATAAAAACCCTTATTTTCTCGCTTCCTCTGCCTCCCATGCTTCCCTCCACACAATCTCTTTCTTTCACAGCTGGACCTGAAGCAGCTCCTGGGACCTTCCCCCTCCTTCTCGTTGGAATTCCCCTGTTCCCAGCTGGGTAATGCCATGCAGATAACATTGGAAAATATACAGAAACATTCTAATCTTTTAGGATGGTGGTGATCTGGATTTAAGTGCTGTGACTAAATAAAAGGCTCAAATATGCAGTGTCAGACCTCATCTGGTTATGAAAAATTAGGTGACAGTCGATTATCAGTCTCAACTTATAGAATCCTAGACTGGGTTGGGTTGGAAGAGACCTTAAAGCCCATCCAGTTCCAGCCCCCTGCCATGGGCAGGGACACCTTCCACAAGCCCAGGGTGCTCCAAGCCCCATCCAGCCTGGCCTTGGACACTTCCAGGGATCCAGGGGCAGCCACAGCTTCTCTGGGCACCCTGTGCCAGGGCCTGCCCATGCTCGCAGGGAAGGATTTCTCCCCAATATCTAAGCTAAACTTACTCTCTGGCAATGGGAAGCCACTCCCTGTGTCCTGTCACTCCAATTCCTGATGAGTTCTCCCTCTCCAGTTCCCTGGAGCCCCTGCAGACCCTGGAAGTTGCTGTGAGGTCTCCACAGAACCTTCTCTTCTCCAGGCTGGCCATTCCCAGCTTCAGAGCCTTCAGCAATTCTGTGACCTCCTCTGGACTTGCTCCAGCTGTGCCACATCTTTCTTACACTGGGGACACCAGCCACAGCACTGCAGGTGAGGTCTCATGCATTCTTAGTCAGAATTTCCTGCTCCAGAAATCAGCCTCACTGCTCTCCTTGCTTTCAAACAGAGGGTTTGGTGAGGTGGAAAATTTGCAATGTCTCCGTATTTGTTGCTGTCTGAACTCCAGAGCAGGGGGCCCTGTCCTTTCAGACTTCATTATATCATGGAAATTGTGCATTGCTATGAGAAGCATCACTGGAAAAATAATGCCTTAGGAAGGGGAAGGCTAAATAAGAAAGAAATAAATAAAACAATTGAATAGGACAAAAGCAATTAAAGAGTTAAAGCAGCCCGTTTTGAAGTATAAGAGCAGAAGTGAATCATGGAGAGCCCTTTTCTCTCTGAGCTAAGCTCAGTGTGTGTGTGGCTAGACTTGCAAATAGTCTGTCCCACAAGAGGCTCTTTTAACAGGATATTAAAAAAATTAAAAATCTATATTATTTTTTGCATCTGCTGGAGACTTCTTTGTTGTGCCCAGGCCTGGGGCTCAGAAGAGCTGTTGATGTTGGTGGCCACATTCCTGTCCCCTGTGCTCTCTGTGCTCAGGCCAGAAGATCAGCTTAGCCCCTTCCCCCATCAGCAGACCCCAGCCTGGGTGTGAAGAACAGGACAGCAAATTTTCCTTGGAGAAAACCCTCCCACTGCAAAGAAAGAGAAGTAATTTTGCTCCAGCCTCTCCCATCTCTTTGCTCACCACCTGCACCTCCTGTGGTAAGAAACACAAGAGGAAATGCTGCAGGAACCAGGAGGGAAATTGTCCTTGGATAATGCCTCGTAGCAGGGGTTGTGGAAGGACTAAAACAGCTCAGGGAGCTTTGCAGAGCTTGCCATGAGGTGTTTTTCTTCCACAGGTCTGCAGAAGCCATAATATTTCTTGAACTGGTTGTTCCTTGCATGAGACTAAGTAATCCCTATTCCTAAATAATATCCCTCAGGTGAATTTCAGTGGCCACACTGCTAAGGAAAATAGCATCTTTCTCAAAGTTTTTAGCACTGGCTTGGGAAAAAAAAAAAATTCTTTCTTCAAAATCATTGTAAATTCATTGTTTAGAGCATGGTGCTGATAGCCCCAAAGTCATGGGTTCAATACATGTATGGGCCATTCACCCAAGAGTTGGACTCAATGATCCTTGATCCCAGAATATTCTGGGATTTTGTTGAAGGAAAAAAAAAAAATAGGAGCCAAAAAAAAGCCCAAAAGTGGACAATTTGCAATAGAATCCTATACATTCTGCATGGACACTGTGTGTTATTAAATACTTCATATCTCAGAACTAAAGGAACACAGAGGGTGAGGAATTACAGGCAACACCCCAAAAGGAAAGGCAAGCCCTGCACATCACAACACCCTGAATCCATACACACCTTGACTATCCCAGCAGAGTACACTCCACTGGCAGAGAAATCTCTCCCTGAGAATAATCACAGATTTCCCTCAGACTGATTTCCAGCACTCAGGCTGAGAAGGGTTTGAAACATCTAAATTGCAGTTTCCTGGCAGGAGAGCTGAGGACATGACCCTGCAGGTTGCCAGTGTGAGGATTCCATCCCAGTGCAGTGATTCCAGACTGGGACTGAAGCAGGCAGGGGTCAGGATGAGGAGCAGTGGCTGTTCCCCCTGGAGAAATGTGAGAAGAATAGGAGAGTATCCCATCCAACCCACAGACCTGAAGCTGTCTTATTGGCATTCACAGGGAAGGCTTGCAGGGAAGAAGGGAGGAAATGAAAGGAAAATGAATGTATAAATATCTGCAAAGGCCACCAATGAATGCAGTTTTAAGGAGTAAAGATGGAGCTGCCTGTGGATTTGCAATGCAGAGGTATTCAGGCAGCATTCCTCACTTTCACTGACAGCCAAAAAGTCACTGCAAGACAAATAAAGTGTCAGAGGGAAAAAGAGGAAGTTACTATCAGGGATCCTTAAGGGAAAAAAAAAAAAAAAAAAAAAAAAAGGCCAACACACATAAGGTCAAAAAGTCACAAAATTACCAAAAGTGACAAGATAAAATTGTTGCACGACTGAAATTATTCTTTAATGCTCTGATCTATAAGGATGATACCCAAAGTATTAAATGAAGCTGGCAAGGCAAATCTATGCTAAAGACAAAGTGGATTAATAGGGAACCTGTTCTCATGTGGTTTTCTGGAGTGGATGCTTAGCTGAAGCAAAGCATATCAAATATTGGATATTCTGATGTGACCAGTGTTCTCTGATGGGGTCCCTGATGGTGGATTCCATTGTAAGGTTTATCTCCATCAAATCTAAAATATAGATGGTCCTGTACAACACACAGAGAATATTTTACCTTCTTCCTCTGAGTCCAGGAGAAAGAAAGAAATATTTGATTTTTAAAAGTTGACTTTAAAACTCAAGCCGTGCCAAGTATTAGCAAGAAGGGTTTGTTTTCTTAAAATATGTGGGCAACTGGAATGAGCATCAGTGCACTACAGCAACCTTTTCATTGAACCCAGACTTATTGAGCTTAACTGCCTGTACACTAATTAAAGCATCTCTCATACTGTTTGTCCTATTCAGCACTACACTGCCAGCTCAGAACGGCTTTCACAAAGCCCAGACAGTGATAAGTGCTAATGGTATTTTATTATTTCTCAGCTGCAATGAAGATATTTCTCTGGCTGCAGGCAAAAGCCTCCAGGGAGGAAAAGAAATGCCTAAGAGTGGGAACATGCCCTCACAGCATCACTGCTCCAGCCGCTGCACTCTTCTCAGTGCTGCTCAGGCCATGGAAAGACATCACACATCCCCCTGGCAGTGCCTTTGTGCATATGTCTCTCCAGAGCAGGGGGCTCTGAGGGATGTGCAAGGAGCAAAGTGAATTATTGCAAGAGCACATGGAGGAATGGGCAGTGAAGCTGATTCAGGGGCTGGCATCGGGGGGAAAAATGACAGGATCCCCTGGACCTAGCAGAGCGTTCATGGGATGCTGTTGGATATAAGGAAAAGTCTTTGGAAAGAGGCAGTGCTGGCTCACGAGTGGATTGGAATGGCAATCCACCTCTCTTGCTGTCACTGGTGCCAGGGAAGCACTCAGCAAGCAGGAAAGCCAAAGGCAGGACTGAGAAAGCCAGGAGGAAACAAAGAGCTGGGAAACTTTCCTGTGTGCTCTGCAGTGCAGCAGCCCCAGCATCTGGAGGTGTCCAGGGCTAGAGGGGATCACTCCCTAACCCTGCTGCCACCTCCAGAGAGCCTCCCTCATGTTACACCTCTGTTGAAATTTGAGGTATTGATGATTTTGAGATTGTAGATAGTCTCTGTCTTTCTGCCCCACTGCCAAAGAAGAAGCCGTAATTCGTCTGTGCTGGTTTCAAGGTTGTTTATTCTGTTTATCTCTAACATGTTCTGCTGCCCTGCTGCAGCTCTGTCCTGCAGGGCAGCATGTGGGGCTCTGCCCCCAGTGGGATGTTACAAACATTAAATACCAGAAACTACCTGTGCTGGATTTACAATAATGTGCCAATATCTGTCACCTACATTGAACAGTGTGTCCCCGGCCTAAACCAACAGAAAAATGCCAACACTACAGTGAAACATGGAGGGCATGAAGGAGGAGAAAAAGGATAAGACACGCTTAATTTTTTTTTATTTTGTTTCCTTTGAACCCTTAATCTAGAATTTTAAAATTTTACTTTTGCACCTGTGCTACATTTAATTATTACTCATATTAAACACTTAGAGCTTGTAATTCATCCTGTATGATTGAAAACTCTTTTCCATGGACAGAGATCACAGACAGTGTCTCTCGGGGCTCTGTACAGGGGATTCCTGACCCCCTGCCAGGGTCCCAGACCTGCCAGGGCAGCCAGAGGGAAGCTTTGGATTCCCACACACCTCCTCTCTCACAGTGAGCAAACTCTGTCTGATGTGCTGAGATTGGCATTATGTAAACACCAGACATTGAATATTAAATAGGAAACTATGAAGTACAGTAACATTTTGTGGAAAAAAAAAATGCTGTCTCTTAGCAACTCAGCTTCTCCAGCCTCAAATAGAGAATTAGAATCTGACAATGTCACATTATTTCCCACAGTAAATTTGAAATTTGGCTTAATTAAAGCTTATGCATTAGCTGGATTACCAAACAAGCAACCAGCAGCTACAGAGAGAAATAGTTTTTGTCCCTCTGTGTGATGGGAATAAAAGTTCTGTGTTCAACAATGCTGTGTATGAGACACAATTTATTCCAGGCAATTGCTCCAAGGATCTGAGTGTTTCCATCACCACTGAAGCCCAGATCAGCTCCCTGGTGACCCTGAGTGTGCCTTGTTCACGGACACGTGTTCAGAGACCAGGCCTTGAAGATGTAGAGATTCAAGAGTGGATGCACTGATAGAAACTTTACTCCCAGGACTCTGCAAACCCAAACTCCCTTCAGGGTCTAACAGCAGGAAATGTCAAGGAGTTCTAGAGATCCTCCTGATTTTCCACTCTTGCAACGTTATAAAAACCTTCTGCTTGGAAGCTCATACATGATACTTCCAGTGCCTGAAGGGAGCCTACAAAAGGCTGGAAAAGGACTTTTCATCAGGGCATGGAACATCAGGATTAGTGAAAATGGTTTAAAGCTGAAAGAGGACAGAGTTAGATGGGATATAGGGAAGAAATTCCTCCCTGTGAGGGTTGGCAGGCCCTGGCACAGGGTGCCCAGAGAAGCTGTGGCTGCCCCTGGATCCCTGGAAGTGTCCCAGGCCAGGTTGGATGGGGCTCGGAGCACCCTGAGCTAGTGGAAGGTGTCCCTGCCCATGGCAGAGGTGGGACTGGATGGGCTTTGAGCTCTCTTCCATCCCAAACCATTCTGGGATTCCATAGTACGACCTAAGCTGCTGCATATTCTGCCAAATCCTATACAGTTATCCAAACAACAGAGTACAAAGCCTTCAAAATGCAATTCAGATTAAAATAAAAATAAAATGTATTAAAAGGAATCCTTCAGAATCAAATTCAGCTGTGTGAGGGCCACTCAGAAGTCCCTGTGTTATAATTTTTATGCAGGCACCCATGTAGGTAGAGCAGCTGAGCCCTGAAGAAGAGTGAGCTCAGAAGACTAGCAAAATGTGGAGAGTTTCACCCCAAAATTGGATTGTCATCAATGTGACACTTCTCTGGGTCCCCAAGAGAATTGTTATCTTGGTGGTACAAACGGAGACAACTTCAAAGCCAAACCTCACAGAGATGTGAGACCAACCCCACAGCTTTGAGACAGATTCAGACACAGGCCGTGGCTCTCCCAAACCCAGCTTAGCTCTTCACCTATCCAGCCATTATCCCACCACACCGTGAAAATAAAACCCTGGTGCTCATTTCCAGATAAACAGACATTATTATTCCCATAAAAGAAAATGAGGCACAGTTCTCTTGCCTATGGCACACAAAATATCATTTTAAATCTTCCCAGCTCATCATAAAAGCTCATCATTGTTTAAAACGGCAGAAGATACAGTATTTGAAACTTTTAAATATTTAATTTGCATATTTCTAAATCAAAGGCTAAGTTTGGGTTGCAAGGTGCAGTGGGGAAAGGGAATATTTTTTGTTCTGGTAAACACAAGTGTAGCCTGTTTCTAATGAGTAGCAATCAAGAGACACTGCAGGGACACAGAACATAAAATAGTGAGAGAATCCAATATGCTGCTATTCCTGGCAGTTCTAAAAATTAATTCAAACCTGCATCCATTACAAGAGTAATGGAAAAGCAGAGCTCCATGTCTGTAAATATTAGGAGTGTGGCTGATAGCCTCATTTCCTCCCCCATCTCAATTAAATATGGCACCTTGCAGCTAAATTACACAATGTGGCCACAGTCTGTAAACAAAACAATCACTGTTACAAATGTTTGTGCCTAATAAATAGATGTACTGCTGTATTAGGGAGAGTTATGCCTCACACAATAGATGTTCCCTTCCAAATAGGTAGATCTCTTATTAAGCGTTTGATTATTCATTTCTCCCTCCCCAAAACGATAGCACAGAAAGAAGCCTTCTGATGGTGCATCTTCTGCAAATCACACCCAAAATCTTAATAAAGTAGCTCCCAATCTGCTCCAGATCTAATTCTCCCAGACAGCTGTGAGTTGTCAGCCTCCCCCAGATGCTTAAAATGCATCGATGTTTCTTCTTTAAACTGGAAAAAAACAATCATTGAGGATGATAATCCAACTCTCAGCCTGTGCCCCACTGCCCCTCGCTGGATTTCACTGCCTGATCTTTTCTCATCCTTGTGCAACACCAGCATCCCTGCTTCATTTAATTCCTTAAGCTTTAATTAAAAAAACAGCAATGAAAGCCAGCAAGAAAAAGCAGCTGAAAATTCCTTTATAGTTCACGGAACAGCCAATATTGCTTGGAGAAGAGACAGCAAACACCACAGCCGAATACAAAGGTGTGCCACTGCAGATTAATCTCTCCTCTGTTGTATTCTGCCGAGGAATACTTCACAGAGCTGGGCTTTTATTTATGCTCTGGCACCAGGAAAAGGGGAAACCGTGCAACTTGTGCAGGAGTTTGCACATCACAGTCACGTCCTTTGCTCTGGCTCCCTGCTCCTGGCTTGGAAGTGTGAGTGAGGATTCTGCCCATCAGCAGGATGTTCCTGAGGGTGCACGGTTCTTGCACCACAAACCCCACACCTCAGTGACTCTTGGTGGCAAAGCTGGAGGAGCTGTTTAGGTTGGGAGCTTCAAGATGTGGCCAAAGCTGGTTTCAATGGCCAGGTGAGCTCGATGCCAGGGGAGCCCAGCTCGTTATCCATGTGTGGGTGCACCAAGGGCAAATTGGTGTTATACCAGGCACAAAAGGCTCTCCCACCACAGGAGAGTCCCCAGGGACCCAGACTGTGTCAAGAGTAAGTTTTTCCTCAATCAGAAACTCTCAGACCAAGGAATTCCCCATGCCCATCCCAAACCAGAGGTCTTTGAGATGCTGACCACCTCACCTTCCTCTGTATGCTCCACCTCTTGATTTTATTTAAAGCTCCAGCAGCTGGAGGAGCAGCTTTGGCCGTGTCCTGAGTGGTTTGCATTGTTTCAGCTGAAGCTGTGATAACTGTGAAGATGAGCAAGGAATGCTTTTTCCCCATTTCAGGAACATTTGGATGGGTGTAGGTTCTGTTTTGTCACCTATCTACAAATTCCTGGCTAACTTTAGGCCAAGGGGAAGGTTTTGCTGGAGTTTCTTTTCTGTGTTTTTGCACGTTTTACATCTAGCTTGCATTTGAGAATACAATCATAAGTGAATCAAGAAAATTTATATTAACCTTTACAATTGTTTTCAAGCAATCCATAAATGTAAATGAAACAAACAAACAAAAACCCAAAACAATAAACAACCAAAAACCAGTCAAGATGGTTGACAAAAACAGACTTTACCACAAAATGTCTGTTTTCACAAACTGATGTGTTTGGATGAAAAGGAGTAACACAAATAAATCTAACCAAGTTGTGTAATTGTTATAAAACTGTATATGGCACTACTCAGTGGGGTCCTTATTTCCAAAAGAAAGCTTGATGCTTTTGGAGCTGTGGTTTCCTCACCCACCAGGGCCAATCCTGTCTAAAATGTTGTCTGATGAAGTGTTTTCACACAATCGCATTTAAGGCCACTGAAGCCAGAAGCAAACGAGGTACAGCCCTCACTGATGTTTTGTGTCACAATGATGGCAGCAAATAGAGCAGAAGTTGCCAGGGGAGGGACACCAGCGTGCCCTGAGGGCTGGGACAGGCTGAGGGAGTTGGGGTGTTCAGCCTGGAGAAGAGATGGGTTTGGTGAGACCTTATGGCAACATTTCAATATGTAAAAAATGCATATAAGGGGAACTTTTTACCAATCCCTGTAGTGACAGGACCAAGGGCAACAGACTGGACATAAGGAAGAGCTTGTTTCAAAGGGGTGGGCAGGCCCTGGCACAGGGTGCCCAGAGCAGCTGTGGCTGCCCCTGGATCCCTGGAAGTGTCCAAGGCCAGGTTGTGTTACCCTGATTTTTAAAAGTGCTAAGTTTTCTTTTATAGTTCTTTTGAAAATTTTAAAGTTCTCATAAAACTTCTTTAGCCTTCTGATAATGTTTACATATTTGAGAGTCAGAGTTCCCACACAATTTCATGTACAAATAGAATAGTTTACATATTTCTCTGTAAGTAGAGAGAAAAGATTGCTTGATCTTTGGACCAGTGTAGTTGGAGAGGTGGTAATTCCATTCTCCAATCCATGGTCACCTTTAGAATTCTATAAATACCAGATGTTTTAATAAAACGGGTCTTTTTCTCTTTTGAACTTACCAAGTTTCTGTGTACTCATTTTGTGTCCAATAGTGACAAAGTTTGATGGGGCTTGGAGCACCCTGGGCTAGTGGAAGGTGTCCCAGCCCATGGACTGGATCTCCAAAGTCCCTTCCAACCCAAACCAGTGTGGGATTGCATGATTCTGACCTCTCAGTCCTCAGAATTGGTGACCATGCCATAAATTGTCCAATTTCCAACTGGCTCTGGCTGCAATGTGCTGCCACTGAAAGGAGCTACACTTCTGCATTCCATTGTTATATGCCCTCCTGAGCTCAGTAGTTTTATGGCTTTCAATCTGACTTTTTAAATATGAGTTTATAGTGTTTCACCTCTCTCTAAAATGAGTAAGCCTATAAGAACTTTGCTGTTTGATTAAGTTATCATGCATGAAGAGCCAGAAAAATTTAAGACAATTGCTCATTTAAATTGCTGTTAATTACATCCTCCTGACATAGTTATTGTACTAAACGCACAATTTGGATAAAACTACTGTAGTATCTAATTGAAGTCAAAAATATTTCTGACTTTTTAATGAACACACCAATAAGTTCTATTATACAAGACTTTCAAATGAACCACAGAGGATTAGAAAATTACATTCAAGGTCTGCATATAATTGAATTACATAACACAGGAGGTGGGAAACTTAGTGTCATGTTACAGGGATAAAAAAGGTAGGAACATGTTAGCATTTGAGATGTGCTGGAGTAAATAAGGTCCTTGTAGAATAGAAGCCATTCTTTTTTGTAACCACCAAGGTTTCAGGAAGTCACTGGAATGTCACAGCATCATTGTCACCAGCCACAGATAGCAAGCCTGGGGACTCAGAAGCCATTATTCTGCTCCTTAACAGAGATCCCATTTCCATTTCACTTTTATGGAAATTTTACATAATTATTTGTGGAAGTCAAGTGGAACTTCACAGAGTCAATGGAGCTGTGCTGGAATGAACCAGAAGAGGGAAGACAAAGAGTTGTCTGGACTTTGGAGCAATCCTAGTGCTTGTGAGGTTTTCCACATGAGAGCTCAACTGGAGAGGAGCAGGAATTGAAGGCATTTTAAGCAGTTAAATCAGACATATTGATCCCACACTTATCCAGCTGTCTGGATGCATTTTACCGAGCCACAGAAGAAGAAGGCTGGATCACACGTGTGTTCCATGGAAAATGTTCAGTGCCAGGGACCCCTTGCTGCAGCAGCAGACTCCAGTCAAAGGAAGGAGGAGATGGTCAGACCAGCCCATTTCCCAGTGATCAATAGCTGTGTAAAACAGTCAGGACAATGAGGAGAGTAGAGATAAATAGATACACTCAAGTGCACATCCACACTTTAATACGCAGCAAATTGTGCACCCAGAAATCTTTGGTCTCTTGAGCAGTTCCTCAAACTCTTGAGGCTTCTTCCTAATTCTTCAGCCTCTCTCTGTGCTCTCTGTGCTGCAAGAACTAATCCCAAAAGCAGCATCCTGGGAGGAAGTGCCATGGTGGAGCCCAAAGTGGCAGCTCAGCCCCTCACTTCCCCTCAGGGGGACTGGGGAGAGAACCACAGGGCACAGGTGAGAAAACTCCTGGGCTGAGCTCAGACAGGTTAATAGGGAAAGCAAAAGCTGTGCACACAAGGAAATCAAACCAAGGAATTCATTCCCTGCTTCTGCTGGGCAGGTGTTCAGCAGCCCCAGGAGAGCAGCCCCCATCCCTCAGAACAGTGATTTGGGAGACAAAACCCTACACACTGAATATAGGGAATATCCCTTGGGTCACTTAGGTTCTCCTGTCCTGCTGCTCCTCTAGCCCCTCGCTGCTGGGATGCTGAGGAGAAGAAAAGGCCTTGGCTCTGTGTGAGCACACCCCTGTGCCACCAACTCTACTTCCACATCCCAATGTCACCAGCTCTGCTTCACATCCCTGTGTCCCCAGCTCTGCTTCCACATCCCAGTGTCACCAGCTTTGCTTCCAGCACAGCTCCCAAGCCCACAGCCTACAGTGGCCTTGGGAAGGAAAATTAACTCTGCCCCAGACAACACCAGCACTATAAGACATAAAAAATTATTGCTTTCCTGATCATCATCCTTTGAATTCCTCCCAGACTGGCATTTTCTATTTCTCTTTTTCTATTCTGTGCGAATAACCCTGTGTGCAAATATCCACTTCCCTCCCTGTGTGTGTCTTGCTACCACCACGGTGGGGAGTAACAAAACAGGCACAGTTAAGAGATGAGAGAAGGGAAAAAAACAGGGAATATCAGTAAACTCAGCACAACATTAAATTATAAAAGTGGATGCAAAATCCTAAGAATTCAATGCTCAGAAGAACTCATCTGAGTTTCATTATCATCTAAGTAGAATCCGATATTTGTTAAAGAGGACAAATGTTCTTAAAAGATGTGCTGCTCACAATCATCTCAGGATATAAAAACATGAATGCAAGTTACCAGTTGGTCCCTCTGCATTCCAAAGAAGAAAAGGGAATGAGAAAAGAATTAAAGACAACTTTTCAACAGATGCAAAGCACTCCGGGGTGCTGTCACTGAGACAAATAAAGCTGTGGGATGTTGGGATGTCCTCTGTAAATCCATGGATGCCTCTGGAATTAGTCCAGGTGTACCACAGCAGGTTTGGACAACACTACACACTGGGTGATGAGGGGTGGGAGAGAGGGGCAATTCCTGCTAAAGGACAGGAAAGAAATGGAGTATCAGTCCTAAACACTGGTCCCAGGAGACTCAAAAAACAGGATTTTGCTACATTTTTTTCCTTTTTTTAAAATTTTTTTTCACATCAGTACAGCTTTTTTCTTTTTTCTTTTTTTTTTTTTTATAATTGCAGCAAAAATATGAAAAGGTTTAAGGGAAATATTGAAAACTTTAACTAAGGAAAATTTGGATTGGAAAAATGAAATTTTAAACTGGAAAATATTTCTAACTTAAAAAAATACCAAAACAAACTCTTTTTATTAAAAGACAGATTTCCAGTGAAAAATTGAGGTGTTTATTCTAAAAGATATTGTATGCTTGCTTTAGATAATACATCTTCACTACATCCCCCAAAATACAGAAGAAGGGGAGGAAAGCCATTGTTATAATTTTAGCTGATGTACCTGGATGGTTGGTAAAGCTGCTACAATTTTTCAGGTTCTAGGACAGTGGTGTACCCCTAGAAAAAAAAACCACAACATTTTCACATTCATCTGTCTCAACAAAAAAATAAGAAATTAAGAAAAATTTTTCCTTCTAGAAGTAGAGAAAATTCCACATAAGCCAGATAAGGTAAAATAAATCGATAGCTGAGTAATCTCAGAGAAACAAAACTGATCTAATTTGTCCTGGAATTAGGCATCTGCCATCATCTTTAATTTGCCAGATCCCATAAAAACATCACATCAAAAAAGTCCCTAAAGCAATTTCACATCCTAATTTGGATAATTTTAAATCACTAGACTAGTGAAGTTTTGCTCCTTATCTCATCCAAAAAGTAGAAGAGTAGATCTTCTCTTTTAAGTTAACTGCCTTTTACTTTTCTAAGTCATTTGGCATTTCCTATATGTGGAGGCAACTATGCAAATTTAAAGCCTGATCGTTACTCAGTGTCAACCAAAAAAGCTTCACCAGGGGAGGAAGAAGGTTAAGAAGCCTCACGGAGTAAGACTGTCACTAAAAGCATCTCAGCATCAAAAACTGCCAAAAAGTACTTGTTTTGATCTAAAACTATTCAGAACATAATAAATATGGCTGAAATGTGGAAATCTGCATATGACCCTCAAAATTCCCTAAACCAAATATCACTTTTTACATTGGAAAGCCGAGGCTGCAGCCAGAAGCAACAGATTTTCCAAAAGTATTTACTTGGTGTGCATTTTCACCTTGCTTAAAAGCAGTTCTTTAAAATCACTTCTTGTAATGCTGGAGAGATCAATAGAATTTTTTAAAAATATGTTTGAAATTCACTGTACAAAACAAAGAAGCATTGAAATGAGATGCTAGATATGAGTTATTTTGAATTAGCATTACCTATCTCAGCATATGAATATTTGTGCTTTGACATATTTTCACACATTATTTGCAACACAGACTTCAAGTCCCAAATATGTTGGTGTTTATTTCTTATTCTTATTTTAGCATGTCCAGTGCAGCCACACTTTCTTCAGAGTGAAACTCTGAGTCCCTTCCCAGTGAATTCAAACAATATATCTTTACCTTATGGAGTGTGAAGTCTGTAAAACAGGAATGTTTCTTATCCCTTTTTATTTGACCCCTGCATCAAAGTACTATCTACAAAAATCTACTCTCACATTTTTGGCTCTCCTTTTGCATCATGTTGTGCTTTGAATGCTGAACAGTGTTTCAATTCACAGAATAATCCGAGTAGGAAGGGACCAACTCTGATCTGGTGGCTGCTCTGGTCTCAGGTGAAATTTCCAGCCGTGTTCCAGGAAGATCTAAGCAGGAATTCTGAGGGTAAGGGTGGGGTGTGCTCAGAGCCCACCCAGGCTCACTGAGGGCACTGACACACACCAGTGTCACATTTCCAGGGACAGCCAAAGAGCTCAACCATCACCAGGATCCTGACCAAGCCAAAAATGCCATTTCAGCCCTGGAGCCTTCCTCCTGCCTGGGAGGGGATTGTGGTTAGGGATGGGAGCTGCTGACCCTACAGACCATGAGAGAACAGGAAGATGACCCATGGCACACCCAGGTGCTCTGACACGGGGCTGTTTGTCACCTTGCAGGGCAGCAGACACAGGGTTTGGGGAAAGGAAGGAGAAGTTGTGGTGGGGAGAGGCACTTTGAGCAGCTCTGATGAGAGGAATCTCTAGAGATGAGCATCAGGGAGGTCCAGGAATCTATTTCAAACATTTGGCACAGACCTCACCACTCACCCCTTCCCTCCCAGAATTTCCCTCAGCACCAGTGGCCTGTCCCAGCCCCTTTCCTGTGCACTGATGTGACGGGGCCAAAATGATTTCTCCCTCCCCCAAACCTTTCCCACTTCTTGCCATGCTGCCAAGTTGAACTTCACCTGTCCTGCCAAGCTGCTGCTGCTAAGGAGGCACTGCCCCCTCAGAGAGCCATCCTGGTGCTTGGAAAACAAGGAATTCAGCACACAGCAGGAGCACAAGTCGAGCAGCAGACAGCAGGAACGTGAGCCAAGGAAACCTTTTTGTCTGGCTCATTCCTCCTGAGTCATCTTGCAGTTGGAAGGGCTGTGTCCGTATTTCCCAGCTCCAAATGCAGCACAAAACCCAGAGGCTGCTGTGAAACTTTGATAAGGAAACTGGAATTTGCCATCAAAGCAAGGCACACCCCCAAACATCAAAATGGACAATACCCTAGCAGTGCTAAGACAGGTTCCAAACATCCAAAAGACAATATAAGCACTCAGACCATCTTCAGGGGAGGCTGTAACGCTGCAGGGTCACCTGCATGTGGTCGTTTCCCATCCCACACTCCCATCACAGCAAAGTATTTGGGATTTGCATCCAGCTGGATGAATCTGGGTCCTGGAAGAGAGCGCTCCTGCTGGTGGAGAGAAAAGTTGGGTTTAAATAAATCATCACCAGGATCTGTTTGTGCTAATCCTCGGGAGAAAAGAGTTTAACTTTAATTTCAGGCAATGGCACTGATGGATATCAGACCCTGCACTGAGCCCATGAATAGATGAATAAAAATATACTTAAAGAGCTCGGGATGTATACCTGTCAAATACTCAGATGACTAATGCAAGAAGAACCAGATAAAGACATTAAACATGCAGTAGACACTGGCATGGGGTGGGAGGACGTCTGATTCTTGTCAAGCAATCACAAAAGAGAATTATTTAAGATCCAAAAATACGGTGTGGGGGACTGTAATTCAATTGCAAAGGCACCGAAGACAGCAGCTTTTGAATACAGCCTTTAGTTAGAGTTTAAGAAATCAAAGCAACTGTATTATTAACGTGCCTTAAACGCCAGGTAAACCAGCAATTTCTTCCTCTGCAGGCACCTGGTGCTCCTCACAAAATAACACCGTGTTTTGACATCCCCCGTGCTTGGCACGGGCTGCCTGTCAGGCAGGGGAGGTGACACCAGAGGGATCCTGGTGTGCCTTTCACAGCTGTGGCTGTGAGCCCCCAACAAGAAAGACAAACCTGAGATAACCCTTCTCTTCCTGCCTGCTGCCACCTTCCTGCAGCACCCACGGGGACTGCGTTCCCCTGGCAGGGATAATCCAGGCTGGGGGACTCAGAAACATCCACCTCTGCTCCAGGAGCATCCTGAGATGAAAATGTAGGAGCTGGGAGGGCCCTCTCTCCTGCAGGAGTCCAAAGGAGGGCAGGATAAACACTTTAATCCCTGTGGATTTGCTTCGTAGAGAAGGAAATCCAGATGTGACATATAGGGCAGGGACCATGTGTCCCAGCTGCTTCCCCGCACCAGGAGACTATTTTGAATATTAGGATGCACAGGTACACATATTTTTCAGCTCCTAAAAACACCCATGGCATGCTAAAATACCCAGGCTTTACAAAAATGCTCTGGCAGTTTGTCCCCTGTGTGTTTGGACCCTCCCACAATCAAAAGATCCTTTAATTCAGACATTCATGTAATTACCTGAACACTGAAACCAGAGCAAAGAGTTTGTCTCACTTCCACAGTCTGTGTGAGTCCTGCCCAGATCTCCAAAATTAAAATTGCAATGCTCTGCTCTCAGGAATAAACTCAGGATGCTGTGAAATGAATCAGCATAGTTATATTTTGCAAAACCCCATCAATGTTTGTTTGTGTATTTGTCTGCTTGTGCATTTAAAATCAGTTTGTGGGAAGTGGGAGGTTTGCCTAGAAACCTCTGAGCTGGGTGAGTTTGGATTCTCTATGAAAAGATTGTTGCACCTGGAGATGTTAATCTCACTTTTAATCCTAAAGGCACATAAAGGTGTTTTCAGATAACTTTATCTTTTCTAAGCATCTGTATTTTGGGGTTTTTTACAAAGTTTGATGGTCATTTCATCAACATCTAGATGTGGATAGTTTTCTTTATAAGAAGCCTGTCACTAATGGCTTCAAATGGCCATGTCAGTTTAATCTGAGACAGCATGTCCAGCAAAAGAACCTACATTACAACCATTAGAGAAGCTTTCCTTCCTGCCTCGCTGCTGGAACGTGCTGTTATAAAATTAACAGAAGTTTTCACAGGGCTATTTCTCCAATCGACTTCAGTTCATGCCTATCAATGCTTCCCAGCAGACTGAAGCAATACAAACCCTGCACACAATTGCTCCCTTTCCTCTGCCACAGAAGCACTTCCCTTAATAAGAAATTTCCGAAGGATTTTCACTCAGAGGCACCAACAATGGTTGCAGTTAATGGCAATACATTCCTTGAGATTTATTCTGCAAGAGGCACCTTTCATTTTAGCAAATGCACCGCGGTGTGAGGAGTTTGTGATGGGTGAACTCAGTCAGCATGTGCTGGCAACCCCCCCGACAGCTGGAGGGCTTGGCAAAATGTATGATTTGAAAGCCTGAAGAGTGTTATTCTTCCCTTTGTTACTCAGTTGGATTCAAGTGCTAAAAAAAAAACCCCACCTGGCTCTAGGAAATCATCTTTTCCTCTGGTGAAGTGTGTGCTTTGCGTTTGAATGGGAGGTTTAAGGGGGAAAGGAGATGATGAGGTAACTGCAATGTTAGCTGGAAATGTCTCCCCAAGAAAGGTTTTCTAATTTCTGCTCTAGTAGTGGGTCAGGAGGGGGGTTAGAGTCACCAGTAATATTTACTGAACAACTGGAAACATAATTTTTAACAGAAGCCCTTTTAGTGTTTACTCAGTTTAGAGAGACTGAATCTGAAAATCTGCATCACTTTTTATTTCATCACATCTATGTTATCTCCAAACCAGCAAAAGTAGGATACTTACTTTTTTCCTTTCCACTCTCATTCTGCAATCACTTTTCTACCTACATTCCTCTCACTGGAAATACTAATTTTCAATTTTGTGTGCACAGGGCAAGCATTCTGTCTTTAATGATGATGGGGCAGCAAAAGCTGCAGAGGGAAATCCCAGACTGCCTGATCCAAGCTCTGGTAGCTGAACTCCTCTTCAGTCACTCGCCACTTCAAAATTTGGAACTGCAGAAGGGTTGATGAAGACAGATCTCTGCATTTTAATGAGCAGTCCTGCAATATTTACTTGGTTAAAAGACAGTGGATACTTCATCTTCCCTGTCATAACAAATATGTTCCTCCTGGCAACTCAGCATCTCGTGTTTAACACTGCACTGACAAATGCACCTCTCCTCCTTCCTGATGAAAGAAGACACAGTTTTAGAGGGAATAGGCCTGCAGGTTAACTGGGATTGGTTTTTCTTTTAATTTTATAAATGCAGTGCTTCTTCTAGAGCTAAAGACCAGTACTGTAGTTTAAGCCTAGAGCTCCAATTCAAAGCCGTGTCAACACTGTCCCTGTGAATCCTCAGCTGTGAGCACTGCTCAGCAGCAGGGGGGAAGTGAAATGCAGAGGTTCAGGCAAAGTCTGGAATCAGGTAATAAGGCCCAGCTTCCCAAACTGCACTTTCCCTGCCAGGTAGGAGAACAAAGTGATACCTCCTCACACGTGGAGCTGATAAAATTGTTCCTCCATCACTTTCCCAGCATCATCTCCCTTGCAGACCCTCAAAAAAGACCTGAGTGAGCTCAATTCCCCCCCCGCCCCGACTTGTCAGAAGGGTAAAGAAAAAAGAAATCTGTCCTTCTTGCCTTACTTTCTCTCCTTCCAGCAAGTTTCCCCTTCCCAGGGCTTGTTTTACATCACCTGGAGTAGCTTGGTCATGTAGAGGTGGCTGCAGGAAAGGGCAGCAGAAACTGATGGCTTCTGAGACACTTTGACAGTGATGGATGAACATCACATATCCTGACATTGCTTCCCACTGTTTCACAGAGGGGAGTTAGGAATGGATTCATTGAGCAATGTTTCCTTCTTTCATGATCCATCTTGAGGTGACAATCCAATTTTCAGGTCAAGAGAAAATTCTTAAGTGATGGAAAAGTCACAGGTGACAAGAAAAATGGCCTGTAGGTGATGGCAGAAGGAGGAATGGCTTCTGTTGGTGTGGGTTTTATGGATGGGACACACAGGATATGATGGAGGAAGGAGTGTGGGAGTCAGGATCAAGCAGTGCAGTAGTTGGCTTGTGCACTGTTCTACTCACAGATCACACAAAAATGCACAGGCATTCCCTTCTCTAGACTTCTGACAGCAGAAATAATATAAAAATATATCTGTGAGTATTCCCTTTTCCCCATTCAAAGTCCAGCCAGAGTCACTATTTGTCATCATTTATTCCAGTAAGTAGAAGCCACACCCAGCCCAATTATCCCACTGTCAGAGCTTGTAAATGGTGTTTTGGTATCATGGGATTCCTGTTCAGGAGTTTTGTTTGGATTCTGAGGCCTCTAATCTTTATCAGATATTACACCCCACTCATCACTGTCAGCAGCTAAAGCAGCATCAGCAGCTGTGGCATTGCTAACAGGGCCATCTTCAGCATGTGAATCACCCTGCACATTATCCTCCAAATTCCTCCTTGCCTCAGGAGAATTAACTCCACATGACCAGGACTGTTGGATGGGGTTTGGAGCAACGTGGAAGGTGTCCCTGCCCATGGCAGGGGGGAGAATGAGATGGGCTTTAAGGTCCCTTCCAATCCAAACCAGCCTGGGAGTCTGGGATTTTGGAATTCTGTGACACTGTGGGTATCAGCTATTCACTGCTTTCCATGGAGTATGAGGGCAGGGAACGGTTCAGTGACCAATAAAATAAACTAACTGGGTGCCTAAAAAACGTTTTCATAGAAACAACACTTGGCTGTGGCCAAGCAAAGCTCTTGCAAGATGTGAAGAGTACAATTCATTTATAGGATCCAGAGTGGTTTGGGATGGAGGGAACCTTACAGCCCATCCAGTGCCACCCCTGCCATGGGCAGGGACACCTTCCAATGTCCCAGGGTGCTCCAAGCCCTGTCCAGCCTGGCCTTGGGCACTGCCAGGGATGCAGGGACAGCCACAGCTGCTCTGGGCACCCTGTGCCAGTGTCTGCCCACCCTCACAGGGAACAATTCCCTCCCAATATCCCATCAGATCCTGCCCTGTGGCAGTGGAAAGCCATTCCCTGTGTCCTGTCAATCCAGAATCTTGTAAATCCTCTCTGTCCATCTATCCTGAAAGCTCCCTTCTTCCTTCTTCCCAAAAGAAAGAGGCCACAGCACTTTCAGAGCCAGTCCACCACAAAAACTGCTTCCAGAGGTGCCTGGAATGGTGCTGGTGGGATGTACCCCTGTGCCTGGCCCAGCAGCACATGGCAGGGGGATGTTGTCCCATGCTGCCTGCCCAGCTCTCCCTCCCAGCCTCACTGCAGGGTGAGTCCTAGCCTAAAAAACCTCCAGCCACCCCACCTGAGGCAAATAACAGGCCATTAAATGGCTCCATACCCCATTGGATGCAAATCCGTGTCAATTCCCATGCCAGCTTTCTTGTCTCCTGGTCATCAGTTAGGCTTTAGTTCTGCCTCCCAAATAAAAGTGCTTTATTAAACAGCAGGAGAAAATTACAGCAGTGTCAAAGCCTGCTGAAGCACAAACAATGTGAGATTAAGGTGACTGATGTCAGAAGGAATTATGTGTATAAGAAATAAGTGCACTTCTGATTATAAAACTAAAGTATTGATAACCATTTTTCAACTTAATAACTTTAGCAAAAGGGATATTAATGATGTGGAAGAAAAAAAGGAGCAGCTTATTAGTGGAAAGTCTGATGTCCTGGTTTGCTCACTTTTTTGTGAATAATTTGATTATAGAAGTTCCTTTTCTCAACCTCTTACATTTCTCAATAAAGACAAAACAGAGAAAAAGAGGGGGATAAAAACATAAGCTGCTTTGCAATTACTGAACTCAGAATTGTCTGGGTTTGGGTTTGATTTTTATAATTCAACAACAGAACAAAAAAGCCACTTTGAGATTGAGTGAAAGCTTTGATCCTATTTTTAAGGAGAAAAATGAAACAAAACTGCCCTAGGTTAAAAAAAACCAAAAGTATAAAAACATAGTTTCAGCTTAAAAAAATATTATGAATCTATAATTCTTGGTTTGAATTTAAGAGGTAAACTGCCTGTGGTAGCTTCCCTTTCTTCAGCACCATCTAAGCCAATGGAGGTGGAAATAGAGCATTCAAAATTTCCCCAACAGTTTAGCCTGTTTAACCTTTTTTTCCCAACAGTTTAACCTCTTTTTTTCAAGCACAGTTTTTCTGTGGTTCCAAGTACACTTTTGCTGGGGGCTGACCCAAGCCAGGAGAGCTGTAATATCCAAAGAGCCCCATTAACTTGCCTTGACATCTCATTTCCCTCTCTTTTTATGACTCTGTCACTCATGACCCTTCCTCTGCAGCTCAAGCATCTGTCAGAACCCAGAATCTGGAATTACATTATAATAGATATTGAATATAGTCACTCCTGCCCTCCTCTTTTCTCACTGCAAGAAACACCAGTGGTCAGCTCACTCAAACCTCCAGGATGACAAGTGGGTTTTAAAGCATCACCTTAAATTGGCAGAGTTTTCTCTTGTTGCAGGACAGCAGCAACTGCAGAAATGACTGAAATACAGAGAAGAGAAACAGCACAGCACAGACCTCTTGGGTTTTATTTCTGTGCTACTTTTCCTCCTGCTAGTGTATCAGGAGGGTTTATTTGGATCCTGTTATCACATGTATTCTGTGTGTATTTATATATTTGGTGGACGTAGGGAGGCTTATTCCACGCAGGATGCAAACAAAAGTGGGAATTTCACTCAGTTGACACCACAGAGGCTCAGCTCATCGGGGAGAGCTGGGCCTGGGAGGTCTGTTACAGTCAGGCCAGCTTAGAAAGGGATCTTGGATCCATGTGGATCCCTGTGATGGATCCCTGGTGCCAGCAGTTAGGATGGTGGCACTGTGGCCACTTGACAAAATGACAGGCTCAAAAAAACCAAAAAAGGCAGCGATTTTCCATGGGTAGAGTCTCACAACCACATGCCAAAATTTCAGGTAATAAATAGGGTCAAAAGATGGATTTGATGATCCAGGATGTGAGCTGGGCTCCCAGTGCTGTGGTTTGGCCAGGGAGGATCCATCCCCTCATCCTCCCTCAGGAGAACAGGTCTCAGGGCACATGATTTACATTTCAGTCACAGCAGGCTGCACATTTTCACATTAGAAATGAGAACTGTGGAAGAGGGTTTTAGTGCCATTATATATTAGACAAGTTCCCTGGATTTTTATCATCCATAACTCATGCCTTGAATGGATTTGCTGCCGATTCCCCTAAGTCATGTACAGAAGGTCCTGGAGTAGAGTGTTTCTAAAATACCATTTTTTAAATTTCACATTTACATGCATTCCATCTGCACACCAAGAGCATTAAATATCATAAATGTGGAGTTAATGTCTCATTTTTAAAAATTATGTAGTTTTGTAATTACATTAAATGAGGGGATACTGACTTTTAGAAACTAAATTCCAAGTCTCTTTCTATTGCCAAAGCAGCCAGGAATATCTTTAAATAAGTTTATGCTATAGGGACCCTTTAATGATCCATCTGCTGAAAGTAGAAAGAAGAGGAAGAAGTGGTTGAATCATAGGGAATGAAGCTTCAATTCACCACACATTAATAAAACCTCAGCTATTGATAATCAGTGAGACATTAATGAAGTTGTGGAAAGTTAAATCCTTTTACACTTAAGAACAGGCTGCCAGGAGTTGGCTCCAACATGGAAAGAGACTTACAGATAGCAACCAAACATTTCTTACACAAGTCAGTCTTTCATGACTCCTGACCTGGAAACCACTATAAAAGTCCTGGAAAGCTGTTTTATTTCTCTGTGAATTATTTCATTTTTCAATGTTTACCATATCATAATCATTTTCACAAGCACACACACTGCATGGATACCTGAATCACAGAATTCCAGAATGGTTTGGGATGATAGAGATATTAAAGATCTTCCAGTGCCACCCCTTCCATGGGCAGGGATACCTTCCACTGTCCCAGGTTGCTCCAAGCCCTGTCCAGCCTGGCTTTGGACACTTCCAGGGATGCAGGGGCAGCCACAGCTTCCCTGGGCACCCTGTGCCAGGGCCTGCCCACCCTCACAGGGAACAATTCTTTCCCAATGTCCCATCTGACCCTACCCTCTGGCAGTGGGAAGCACTTCCCCTTGTCCTGTCACTCCAGGTCCTTGCAAACCATCCTTCTCCAAGCTACTCTTGACTGATTTTGCTCAGTTTCATTTTTTTTTCTCTTGGTATCTGAAGGGTTTGCATTAAACCCTCAGTTTTAAATTGCTCATCCCTCCAAGTCTTTGGGAAAATCTGGGGACAATGCAGGTGTCTATAATTTAGCTAAAATCTGGTTACTGGGGTTAGCACAAGAGTAATTGTTGGGAGTCTGTGGATGACCTTACAGTCATTTCAGGGCTGGCACATAGGCTCCACTTTAATGGTGCAGCATAACTCTTGTGCCGAGTTTATTCTCCAGGTTAAATATAATTCAACTTAGATGGCAACTACAGGGACTCTGTTCCCTCTCACTTGGCAGAATAACCCTTCATTGCAAGGTAAGTGGGCTCTCAGATTTATGGGGAGATTTGCAAAGCAGTAGATTTTCTCCTGATTGCTTTCTGACTGAAATATATCATGAGACCAAAAGGGGTTTGTGCCATTTAGCAGTGCTGCCACGGCAAAACAACTTCTTTGGCTGAAACAAAAGTAGAGATAAGCAGCTTTGACCATGAAGTGGAGTTTGGTCATGCTTTTGGTTGTTTTACAAGATCCTATTTGGATTTAAGACTGAGTCTTTTAGTATTTTGTTGAATCACGGAATATCCTGAGTTGGAAGGACTCACCAGGATCATGGAGTCCAACCCCAAAAATCCCACCCTGTGCATCCCTGAGAGCTTTGTCCAAACTCTTCTGGAGCCCTGGCGGCCTTGGGGCTGGGACCATCCCCTGGAATATTTAGGAGAATCTCAGTTACAACTCCCTGAAGATGGAGGAGTTGGAAGAGGTGGTTAATGTTGTCAAGCAGCCTGACTTCATTAGGAGTGGCAGGTTTCCTAACATACATGTGGATTTCTGCACCTGTGTGCAGGTGTGCATGCTCACAGGGACAGCCAGAAGAAAAGGATGATGCAGCTGAACTGCTTTTCCTGTATTTGCCAGCTGTGAGCATTAAAGGAAATTCACAGCTCTGCCAAAGGATTCTCATATTGCATTCAAGCTGTAGATTGATCCCTAAAATTACCAACAAAAGAAGTAACACCCTAATCTGAATAATACCATATGATGAGTAAATATATGGAGTTAAAACTGAAAAATCTTTGATTTTAAGTTAGAAAAAAGGGCTGGATTTTATGTGCCAGAGTTCAGGAAATTCCACAATTTAATGGCTGCAGTCACTGAACTGATTGTAGAACCAGAGAATCTGGGAATGTGCTGAGCTGGAAGGGATCTTAAAGCCCATCCTGTCCCACCCCTTGCCATGGGCAGGGACACCTTCTACCAGCCCAGTTGCTCTAGCAAAGCACAGGCTCAGGAGAAGGTTGTTGTTGTGGGCACCTCCCTTTTCCCCATGTCCTCATCACCAGCCTCACTTTCCCAACTCCTCCTTTTCCCCTTCTCTTTTTCCTAGTGCTGCTAGGAAAATTGTAACAGCAATAGTACATACAAAGAGAAATATGAAAAATACCCAAACTGGGAGCTGTGGCTGTGAAAATGATGCTTTGCAGATTAAAATAGTCCAGGTACCATCACTTAGCACCACAGACAGATGTAAAAAGACCAATTAGAAGGCTCAGAAAAAGTTTGTTTCACTGCAGAGCAGAAGATGTAGAGATGAACAAAAGCAGAAGGGGACTGAGCTTCAATAGTAAACAAAAGCAGTTTGATTTTTTTTTAAATGGAGGTGTTCTCACTGAAGTTTTACAAACTCAAAAATTTCTGTCATGTCACACAAAATGACGTGAAGGGATTGTTTTGTCAGGGCCTTGCCCTCAACGCGCTCCATAAAGATGCTTTAAAAGAGTAAAAAAGTTGAAAAAGAAAAAATTATGGTTTCAGAGCCAATTTTCTAAGATGTTCAGAGTGTGGAGTCAGAAGCAGCAGCAGGCAGGTGCCACCTGAGGACAGACAGGAATGGGCTCAAAGCCCTGAACACAAAAGGGGTTTTTTCCACCGTTTCAATGGAGCTGTCCCCAGCAGGCTCTGCTGGTTGATGATCTGCCACTGGAACACAGGTTTGTCCCACTTGAGATGCACTATGTACACAGTGTCTCATCTTTCCAAATGGCCCCAAACTCAAAGGCTGGTGCAGACAAAGGACAGAGAGCCTTTTCTCATCCCTTCTCTAGATTTCTGTAATTAAAGACCATCTCAGAACTGCTTTGTTTCCACCTGCCTACCATTTCTGACCCGGCTTCCCAAAAATGAGGGACTCACATTTACCACAGCAGTGCAGAGGTTCAAGTTATTTGTGACTTCAGGTTTTCTGAGGAGCAGACAGCAGGCTCAGCACCTGGTAGAATCAGATCTAGTTTTCCTCAGAGCTACAGAGGGTTTGCATGGAGTTTCCAGCTCTGAATAACAAAATAGGTCAGTTTAATGCTTTTGCTTAGTTAGCAAGACATAATCATCCCACCCCTCTCCTATCTGATCCAGACTGACAGCAAATCAGCAAATTATTATTATTATTCAGGTTACTTTATACTCTTAGTTTGACTCTTTGGTTTTTTTAGGGTAGGTTTGTTTCTAAGTTAGGTTATTTCTTTACAGGAAAGAACCTCTTTTCCACTTTACTTTCCTTCACCTGTGCAAGAGTCCTCTCACAACACTACTGTAGTCTTTTGAAAAAGATTTGTTGATTTGAAGGTCCTAAGGACCATAAGACACAAAACTTCCCTAAACTAATTTCTTTCATCAAATCCCATTGAGTGTCTAGGGAAAAAAACCCACAAAATTCCACTTTTGGTGTAAATACTTCCTCTGACATTGAGTCTGCTGCTATCAGCGGGATATTCTAGTGGGTTTTTACTACAAAATGCAAGACCTTTCCTTTGGCTCTGTTAAAATACATATCATTTGCAGCAGCTCAGTCAACAGAAAAATGAAGGTCACATTTTTATCAACTGTCAACTTTGCCTCTTTACTCTTTGCATTATGTATCTTTTATTTCCCCCTCTACCAACTGAGTTCTCTCGTCCAAATAATTGATAAAGGCAATAAATTGCTGTTGTGGGGTGAATCTTCCCTGAAAGCCTTGCTCAGATTCTTGAGACCTTGGTCACACTTGTCCAGCTCCAGCTCATGAGTTGATTCTGGCATGAGCAGGGAAGCAAAAACACAGATCATTTTTCTGGGGAAAACCTACCCAAAAGCTCTGCACTTGCTCTAATGATTTAGGAATAGACGTTGAGGAGTGGTTTAAAGGGTGATAGTGACCCAAATAAGGCAGGAATTGGCTCATGTGGGGTGGGAACAGAGTGCTTGGCCCAGGTCTTGGGGCCAACCAGCTGAGTTAGAAAGCACTAAATAGGGAAGAACCATCCCACAACCCACCTGTCTGCCTAAACCCACCTGATAAATTATAAATTTAATGTTCCTGAGCAGTGTGGTTCTCTTCTTGGGGCTGTCTCATCCCTAAATTCCCCTGAAACACCATCAGAGAGCATTACACAGCCCACTAGAAGCCCTGCTCAGATATCCCCATCCCAAATTAACCTGCCTTGGTTTGCTGCAGGATATATTTGTTTTTTTTTTTTCTTTCTTTTTTGTTACATGCAGCTTCTTTCTTCCAACTGAGACTGCCTGACTGAAAAGCAAGGCAAAACAATAATCCCATAAATATTTCTTAAGCAATTCCAACTAGAAAGAACCAAGCTAAACCATCTTTTAGGATTTTCAGCTTCACTCAACTATGAATAACAGACACAATGCAAAGAAATTACCCAAGTGTAAAAGACATTTATCTGAGCAAGTAAATTACAATGGCACCGAGAGCAAACCCGCCTGCAACTTCAATTGTCAAAATCCTTCTCTGCTTTTTCAGGGTTCCAGCATTAAAGCAGAAAAGCCAGAGCAAGGGAATAACTCAAGACAGCACGTCTGTCTCCAGAAGCTTTTGTTGCAATGATACACAGGAAGAGAGATTGGGTTATTGATGAAAAAGAAAAAAAAAAAATCAGGAAAAAGTAGAATGCATCTAGAGAAGCCATTTGCATCCTCCACTGCCTGATGACAGGGACGATCCTGTCTCTGTTGGCATTCCTATGTCTGCCAGTGTAAATTAATGATTTCACTGATTTCAGTCAGATAATTCCAATGTTTAGAGGTAAAAATGTGTCAGACAGAGGAGCTTCCACATTTCAGAGGAGACTTTTATGCTCTGAGAGCCACCTACATCTATTAGCTCTTAAAAGGTTGTAATTTTCGAGTGTCCTTTGTCCTTGTCTTCCAGTGTGAGAAGAAAAAATGAGGTGCAATATCAAATGCTGCCTTTGTCAGATAAATGTCCCTGCGCTGGCACTGTGACCTCCCTTCCCTGTATTACTCCACAAGGGACATTTAGGAGCTCTGCAAGCCCAGGGCTGAGTTATCCAAGGTGTTACCTGCAGCAATTACCAAGGCTTTAAGGGCAAGTGCTCCATAATTCTCTGAGCTGGGGAAGGTGTTTCTGTGAGATAAAATGGGCTGGTTCAGAATATCAGAGGTTATCATGCCGCTGGAATTGTTTTTAATGCCTCACATTAGCAGCACCCGAAGGCTGCAGCCCAGCATTTATTGATTTAAAGTAGTGCTGGCAGGGACTGGAGAGACCTCTAACCCTCCTTTTGCCAAAAACCCCCTCTGGGCCCTGACAGCAGCCACCAGACCTTTGTGCTCCTATTTCTCCTCCAGCCTTTGTGGAGTCATCAAATCAAAATTCATTGAGACAAGAGCTACTCATATTTTCTGCTTGTGAAGCATCCTGCACATGGTGCCCTCAGTGTTTAGGGCCTGCATTTCCTGCTGCTGTATAAATAACTTTGAGGTTTTTCTCCATACCAGGGCTGCTGCTTGTTTTGTTGGGTTTTTTTGGTTGTTGTTGTTATTGTTGTTGTATTTTGTTATTTTTTTTTTCCCAGAGAAACAGTGGAGGCAATTGCTGTAGACACAGTTGAGTCACTTTAGTCATCAAAAATCCCAGTCTGAAGTGGAATATTCATTTTAGAGATATTTTAACCTGCTGGCAAAGTCAATTGCAGTGAGTGGATGGCATTTTAAAAGCATTTATTTCCTTTGAATTGAAGTAATTTCTTAAGATAGGAAAGCCACGTGAATATTTGCCATCTGCATGGAGTTAACATCCCAGAGAATACATGGAGCCACAGGTGGATGCATAGAGATATTTATTCTTTTTAGTCAGTGATCCTAATTTTTTTCATTTCCCATTTGACCTGTCTTGACTGGCAGCTAAAAATTTCAATTTAAACAACTGGCTGAGATTCATTTGCTACAAGTTATAAGTGGGAATAGTGTTCTGATTAGCAATGAAGCTCTCACCCTCTGAAGAATAAAGAGGAATCAGCTTTGAAGGAGGGTATGAATATGTATCCAATACCAAAGCTGTCAGAAAAGGACCAGATTATTGATTGAAATTTCCTTTGGTTACTTAACACACTTTTGACAAGTTCTGCAGTTTAGAAAAGGGGAAAAACCTGCTCCAGGTGCTGGTGTGAGGCAGGCAGCAGACATTACACCCGCTTTAGACCTGCTTTACAATCTTGCTATTCTATTTATAAACATTTTCCTCCTCACCCATCACACTGCTGGTTTTAATAGAGAAAATTCACCAGCATATTTTGGTTTGAACACCACAGGATTTGCAAAATAGTGAAAGAACCTGAAAGAGATGACACCAGAGTTGATGAGTTCTCTCTTTGAGTCATTAAGGTCAGAAAAGGCTTTTAAGATCACCAATAATCAATGCAGCATCAGCACCACATCCAACATTAAACTGTGTCCTCAAGTGCCATATCCACATTTTTTGGACACTTCCAGAGATGTTGATGATCATAGGGAATGAAGCTTCAATTCACCACACAATAATAAAACCTCACCTATTGATAATCAGTGAGACACTAATGAAGTTTTGGAAAGTTAAATGAATTTACACTTAAGAACAGGCTGCCAGGAGTTGGCTCCAACATGGAAAGAGACTTACAGATAGCAACCAAACATTTCTTACACAAGTCAGTCTTTCATGACTCCTGACCTGGAAACCACTCTAAAAGTCCCAGAAAGCTGTTTTACTTCTCTGTGAATTATTTCCTTTTTCTATTTATAGAATGTTTGCCATATCATAATCATTTTCACAACCACAGACACTGCATGGATACCCAAATCATGGAATCCCAGAATGTTTTGAGGTGGAAGAGACATTAAAGATCTTCCAGTGCCACCCCTGCCATGGGCAGGGACACCTTCCACTATCCCAGATTTACTCCAAGTCCCATCCAACCTGGCCTTGGACACTGCCAGGGATCCAGGGGCAGCCACAGCTGCTCTGGGCACCCTGTGCCAGGGCCTGCCCACCCTCACAGGGAACAATTCCCTTCCAAAATCCCATTTAACCCTGCCCTGTGGCAGTGGGAAGCCATTCCCTGTGTCCTGTCCCTCCAGCCCTTGTAAATTGTCTCTCTCTATGGTTCCTGTTGGCTCCTTCAGGCACTGGAAGGCCACAATTACATCAGATTGAAGCTTCTCTTCTCCAGGCTGAACAATCCCAACTCTCGCAGCCTTTCCATCCCTCTGATCATGTTAGTGCCTCCTCTGGACTTTCTTCTTTTGGCTCCTTACAGCTCGAGATGTTCTGAGTCTGCTCTGTGATTCTCTGATCACATGAATGAATCTATGGATACAATCTATGGATATCCAAAAGCTGCAGTGGAATTACTTCTAAATGGCGACACTGAATACATTTTCCTTTCCAAATATCATTTCATCCCACTAAAAAATATTAATTAATGTGGACATTAAGAGAATCTAATTGAAGCAGCTGACAAAGGCAATCCTGGAAGATGAAGACTGATATCAGCTAAATGTTATTATAAAACCTGGTTGTTTTCCTGATTCCCAAAGCAAAATGACCACACAGGGATCTGTAGGAATAAAGGCTGGGACAGCCAAACTGAGCTGTCCTGGGCACAGCATTTGCTCTGCTCAAATCCACAAGCCCTCACTCAGCAGTTTTCCTAACACCCTCCTTGTTTCCCAGTTCCTGCAAACACAACTCCTGGGCCAGAGCCATTTATCCCGATATCAGCACCCACGTGCAAACACGGTCCTGCCTGCGCAGAAAAGAGCTCAATATTTGCTCTCCACTGTTTGCCAGTTGTTGCTTTAATTATCTTTGGCTGGAATCATCCCAGCTGGCTGGCCAGGGAGCAGGCAAGGCCCTGAAGAGAAGGTGACATGTTTGGAATGATAAACATTGCAGGAAGGCAGAGATCGGTGTGGTGAACACTGCAGAAAACCCACATCTATAAAGAACACAAGAACACCCTTAAATGTGTGAGAATAATTTGACAAACTAGCACAAAACAGTAAATACCTTTAATAGTTATTCTGGGCCGAATTTAACCAAAAAAAAAAAAAAAAAAAAAAAAAAAGCGAAGAGGTTAAGTACTTTGGTCTTTTTTTTTTTTACAGTTGTGAAATATTCAGACAAAAGGTTACCAAGCACTTTGAACACTACCAGAACCAGCTTTTCACCTAAGAGAATCATAGAAACATTTGATTTACCTGCTTTTCCTCCCTCCCAATTTTTTACTGCTTTGAAGATTTTAAAATTATCTGTATACAGAGAAAACAAGTTGTTCTGTTTTGTTCTTTGGGTGTTTTTGCTCGGTTGGTTGGGTTGCAGGTTTTTTGCACTAATTTAGTTGTTCTTGTTTTCTCAAAAAAGAAGAAAGTTTTTTAAAATATCACCAGTGTTTTTCACAGCACTGCTGGACTGTTGCTCCTGGGACACACAAAGCCAGACTAATGGCTCAAACATAGCATCTAATTTTAGTTCAGCCACAGAATTGCAAGGACCAGAGTTATTAAATCACAGAAAAGGTGTCCTGAAGGAAGTGGCAGGGTGTAAAAGCTTCAGCACTGTCACAGCCAAAACAGCCAGCTCAGGTTACTTGGTCTGATCTAGAAATCCAGCTTTGCTTTCCCTTTCTCCCACCAGCAGCAAAAGGATGGAGCAGAGCTGCCTGAAGTTTGTCCTTTTCCATACCTCCAGTAATTGGCTTAGCTGGAGCTGGAAGTGCAACATTAGGCACTGTCACACAATTGATCCTGTAGGTTTCTCACTGTTATTTAATAAGATTTTTTTTTCTTGGGGGAGATGAAGATTGAAGCCTGTTTGGTGCCAGCACACAGACACTGCCATGTAAACATCATAAATTAGAGTTCTTTCTTTGAGGAGCTGAAAGATGAGGGCTCAGAGGTGTTTGCACAGGTAATTATAGAAAAACAGGGATTTATTCAAACAAGGTCTTACAGGGAAATCCAAAAGTATATATCCAGTCATACCATTTGCCTGATAAATGCATCCATCTTCTTATGTGCCTCTTTTCCTGATGTGGGCTGAACAACTCTTGTGCCTGAGCACATCATCAGTAACCTTGAAAAGTCAATATTTGGAAAAAAATCCTTGCACCAAAACTTCAAGCTGGAAATCTCAGCAGGGACACCTGCTAGCTGATGACTGGGCATGTGTGACATGTTGTTATTTAAATAGGATTAAGCATCCAGAGCAAATGATGGAGGGGGAGAGGGGGGCATGTTTTAAAGTTCCCTTCAGCAGGAAAATTCCTGACTCCTTTCCCAGCCCTTTGATCATCCCAGTGCCTCGGCTGACTGCTGCAGATCAGCTCCTGCAGCCCAAAAACGCTTTAACAAGACAACTCAGGGGGGACAAGGGTACAGAGTGGAGTTTCCTGTCACTTGGCAAAGCAAGTGCAAATTGCCTTGGCAGGACCAGCTGCTGAGATAGCAATTTGTCTCTGTCAGGGGAAGAGCACATGGGTGGAAGTACTGCTAATACAGCGTGCCTTTGAAATAAATCACTTTATGCATACACAGATCATGTTGTGAGGCTTTTCTTTTAGGGTGATGCTTCTCCGGGGGCAGTGAAGTAATAGAAAGTTTGCACCCATGTGGAGTTTGGGGTTGTTTGCCCCATCAATCAGCAGACAGTGCAAAGCAGATGTGCTAATAAAGCCTTCACTTGCACAGTGTAGCACCAGGATGTCTCACCAGGACAGGGAGAAACCCGTCCTGATGGATGGGAAAAAAAACCCAAGCAGATCTGGGGAAGCAGGAGGCTGAGGCTGTACCTCGGCCTGACAATGATGTGCTGCTTGACCTCCTGAGGGTCTGCCAGCCAAGACATTTTCCAGCTGAGCAGCTTTCCCGTGAAAAACAGCAATTCAAGGGAAGAACAGCACTCTGAGCACTTTGTAGTTGTGTGCCGAGTACATCAAGACATCTGACAGCACAAGGCAGAAACGGTTTTATCTGGGAATCTTTTATTCCTGCCATGAAGTAAAGGCTCAGGGCTTTCAGCTTGGGGTGGAGAAGAAGGAATTCCTGTTCCTGCATTCCTGCAGGTCCAGCAGCATCCCTGTCTATTGCCTTGTGGGTTGTAGTACCTCAGGTCTGGGATCTGCTGTCCTTCTGGCATTTTAGAGCAAACTCTGGGCTCTCCTGCCCTCCTGCCTGCACAGGGTGCTGGGTGCAAGGCTGGAGTTTGTGGTGCTGCTCTGGAAGCATCTCTGGTGTCCCTCTGCCTGTGAAGGCAGGAGTCTGAGGCACTAGGGCTCCAGCTCTGCAGGGACACTGGGATGTGACAACAACAAAAAGAGGTCTGGCAGACCTTCCCTACTCCTAGAACTGCACAGTGAGGACACCTCCAGGGAGAAACACCTGAGAACTCTGGGAAAACACAGAAGTATCAACAGATAAATCCTTTTAATTAAAGGTATTAAGGTAAATACTTCAACAGTGATAGTTAATAATGAATTCTTTAATTTTAGAATTTATAATTCTATTGGTCAGATGGCAAAATCTCAGATCAAATAATTGACAGATATTATTCATTATTGGCAGATTAGAGAAAGAATTGATACCACGGGCAGATTGCTGTTGTTACTACAGGAGTTTTTCCCTAAATAAATTTTGATTAGTGCTCTTAACATGTTCACAGCAGGGAGACATTTTCTTATTCCACTTCATTCTGCTGTGCTGATATTCACAGCTTTTGTTTATCAGCAGCTGTATTATTACCAGCCCTAACATGCTCCAGTAGCCCCCATGATCTGAGAGAACAGGAAAAATAAACCTTGGGAATGACAATGCTGGCAGCTGAGTGGAACAAAGCCCACAAGCTGGGCTTTAAAATGGCAATCAATATTAACTTCCATCATGCTTTAGAAACCAGATGGATTTGACAAATTGCATCAAACCCTACCTCCAATCGACTTTTGTAAAGGAATGTTTCTCCTATATTACATTTATGTTTCTAGAGGTTATTGAAATTGTTTAATAACGTTTTCATGCCATCAGAGGATTTGTTATTACAACTGAATATTTTATTTTTGTGCTCAGAGAAAGGAAACTTAATTCAGTGAAAAGCACCCAAAGATATTGAAAAGATATTCCAAAAGGCTGAGTAACCTATAAGTAAACAGGAGACATGAACACATTGTTTGCTGCCATTACAGGAGATCTTCTTACTGTCAGATGAAATTCACTTTGTTACACAGGTAAAATTCTTCTTCATCAAGATGGAAACATGGAAATTTATACGTGATTGATTCTTCACTAAATATGCATTATTAATTGTATCATTATTAATTATTTTTTCATAGTAGCATATACAATACAGGGTCAGCAGAGACCAGGCCAGAGCCCTCCTCCAAAAATCTGAAATAGATTTTTCTCCTTTCTTCACCAGTTTAATGACTATTTTCCAGTAGTGGATGTTGTCCACGGATTTAGAATGAGATAATTTTTAAGGCACCTTCCAACCCAAACCATTCCATGATTCTGTACTCTGTGATCCACAAATATGTGAGCACTCCTATTCCCAGAAAAAGACTGGGAATGTTAAGTGAAACCATCTATAAGCAAACTCTACAGAGCACAAAGAAAATCTGCATATCAAAACTGGGGAGAAAAAAAGTGAAAATATGCATGATTTTTGTATGTACAAAGAGGTGTGTTCAGGAAAAGAAATGTGGAAAGACTAAGGAAGGGTTTCGAAGCCTGGATATCTGCTGTATTCCTCTTGGATATATGGACCTTGGTCTTTAAAACATCCAGCAACTGAGATTATATAATTTTTTGAGAAAATCAGTTCCAACATATATTTCAAGCTATCAGAAATTTTATAATAAGCCTAAATAAGTTTATTAATTGCTTCCATCCAAGCCAAGTCACATTTTTCCCCTGACATGGGGAAGAAACTGCTCAGCAGCCACAGATGTGCTGGGAGTTTGGGCCATTGTGTTTCCCTTCTGTCTCTCTTCCTCTAAAGTTAACCCACACAATTACTTCCATCTTTTCTTCTGGGTCATGGCTTCTAAAGCTCAACTCTTGTCCTCTGCCTCTGGACTCCCTCTGATTCGATCCCATTTTCCTGAAATTTGGTCCTCAGCCACTGCCACTAAATACAGCAAATTTATTTCGCTTCTGAACCATTCCCCTGTTTCAACATCCACAGCTCATGTTTGCCTCTTTCCAAAAGCACAATCCACTGGAATTCCCAGCTCCTTTTCTGAGGAACTGTTGCTAGTGAGTGACTGCTGGCAAAGGCTACACCTTTGCAGTGTCCTTACTGGATGTCCTCAGAGCCTAGCTGGACTGGAAATTTATTCCCATTAAAGCCTGAGCAAAATTTCACGAGGAAAATCAAGTGTGCCAACTGGAAGACGAACACTTCATTGATTGCATGTCTGCAATAATCATTTCAGTTATGCAGAAAATGATCTATGACATACCAGACAACACTGTCTATAAACAGACCAGCCACACGAACTTCATTAATGGACCTGCATAAAAATTGATATGGTTTGATAATATTACTCTAATCCACCTCCTGAGCCTATTACACAGATTGGGTCGAACTTCTCATTGCCATGCATGGCCTGCAGTCCTCCACATCAATGGAAAAAAACCCCACCAGAGTCCCAACAAATTGAAATGGCCCATAAGTCATATTGAACCAATAGAACCAATTTCATGAGGTAGATGTCAAAGAAAAATCAGTGCTGGACTGCTCTGCCCTTCAAACTCAACGAGGCAATCTTGACTTTTTTCAAAGGTAGATGCCAAAACATCAGAACCCAGGGACCAGATAAAAGGTGTAAGAAAAGCTACAGCACAAAAATGGGATTTACAGCCAAGCCCAGGTAGCTAAATGCAAACTGCCTTCAGGAAAAGAGTGGGTGTAGGGTATTCACATGATACTCTGCACATATCCCACACCACACTGCTGAGGTTTTCCTTCTAAGATCAGGTCTGGATCTGACCTTTACAAATGGGCAGGTTAAGGAGCAGGTCCTAGAATCACGGAATCACAGAACTGTTAAGGTGGGAAAAGCCTTCCAAGATCATTGAGCCCAACCAGAGCTTAACCCAGCACTACCATATTCACCACTAAACCATGCTCTAAACCCCCACATCCACATATTTTTGGGGGATGGTGACTCCACCGCTGCCCTGGGCAGCCTGTGCCAGTGCTTTACAATTATTTTTGTGGAGAAAGTTTTCCCGGTCTCCAACCTGAACCTCCCTTGGTACAAACCAAGGTTGTTTTGCCTTATCCTGGGAGCAGAGCCCAGCCCCTCCTGTCAGGAGTTGTGCAGAGCCACAAGGTCCCCCCTGAGCCTCCTTTTCTCCAGGCTGAGCCCCTTCCCAGCTCCCTCAGCCCCTCCTGGTGCTCCAGCCCCTTCCCCAGCCCCGTTCCCTGCCCTGGACACACTCCAGCCCCTTGATGTCCTTTTGGAGCTGTAGGAGCAGGACATGAGGAGCAGGAGAGGCGCTGCAGGTGCCCTGGGCACTGCAACAAGGGGGGTGGATGGGGTAAGAAACCAGGATGAACTTGTACAAATGGTCTGAAATTGGCCAGTTTGGGGACTTTTACATATTTTGTGAGCTTAGTCCTTGAAAGCTGAGCAGATCCTGTCCTTTGGCTCCCGGTGACAGCAGCAGCACCAGCAGCAGTGACCTGCTGCTTCAAGCTCAGCTCTCTCCTGGCTGGGAATGGCTTTGGCATCGCATAGACAGGCTCCAAGTGTCCTTATTTACAGACCTCCACCTGTCCCCCTGCAATTCCTGGCTCCAGCTGCAGCATGTACCTCCAACTATTTTGTCACCTGCCAGCCCGGAGCCATCCTACCCTAAAAATGCCATATTAATGAGCAATGGGGTGTAGCAGGTCAGAACGCGTGTGGAGCCAGGTGAGAACACCTCCTGTTCCTCTCCCTGCCTTCACCAGGGCTCAGGAAAATACAGAGAGGGGAAGAACTGGCAGAGCCCCAAAATATGGAGATTTGACATCTTTTATTCCTTCAGGACAGAGGCAGAAAGCTGCAGAAAGCAATATCAGGCAGGCGTTTTTTTTCAGAGCCTTTTCCATCTCTCTGTATTTTCCTGAGCCTTTCGATCTCTCTTTTGAGTGCAAGGAAAAAGGCTACAAAAACTGAATAAATCATATACTGCTGTAATTATTATCATCCTTGCAGTGAAAAAGGTAGAACAGGCTTTGCTCACCAGGGATGTCTTTTCTATTTACCTTTGCCTCCCTTTTCCACTTAAATCCTCTCTTCATCTGCATCTCTCAGAAAAGAACCTGGATTGCTTTTATCAGTATTATTTTTGTCCAAATTCTTACCTTTTTTTCTTGTTTTTAATTATAATGTGATTTTTTTTTTCTGAATTACAATGAAATAACACTGGTGGCAATCATTACAGGCAAAGATCCCTCTGGATATCTTAGGAATGATTCTTTTACATTCTGCTGTTGTTCTTTGTTTCACTCTTTCACTTTATCAGAGTCTCAAAATGTGATATAAAATCTTTAGCCATCCATGGATGATAAATTCTGAGCTCATCTAATTTCCCCCATTCCTGTACCCAATCCCTCCAGAAACACTACCCACTGTGCTCTTAGAAGAATCCCAATATCTGGTTTCCCAAATGTTCCCTCTCATCCTGCTCCAGATTTCCCCCTGAGCAAATGTGCAGGGCCCCTGCTGCTGCCCCTTCCCATTTCTCTCCGTAGGGACTCCCCCTGCATCCATGATGGGATGTCTGTGCGATATCCCATCCCATCTGAGCCTCCTATCTCTGCTGAGAGCCAAAGTGAAGCTCAGCACCACTGTCAGGGCATAGAGAGGACTGGATTTGACAGCAGGTGCTCTGCCCCACCAATGATACCAATTTTTAACTCACCTCCTCTCTTTGTGCTGCAGACACAAACACTGACTGCCTCAGATAAAAGCTTGCTCTGGACTTTTCCCCTTCTGCCCTGGGATTTCTCACCTTTCTGTTTTGCTCACCCACCACCAGGTGAGACCCCTGATTTATGTGACGTGCTTCAGCAGCTGGGTTTGCTGCTCTTCTCACATTTCTGGACATTTGCTTGAAGCCTAACAAAAGTGGGAAGTAGCGAGGAGTTTCACAGCCTGGAGCACACTGTTGTCCTGGTGTGGCCCTAAAGTTTTTTAGAATGAGTTTCAGAACTTGTTCAGGCACTTGGAGACATTGGCTTGGCCAGCTGAAGCTCAGGTCAAGACAGGATTAGGTTCTCAAGTTGTAAAGTTCCTCAGCCTCAGCCCAAAGCAGTTACCTGGTGAAACACAGAGCAACGAGACCATTTAATTAACCTGAAATCTCCCACTGGCACAAAATTAAAGCTCTTTTGCCAGAATCATTAGTAATTTTCAAGCTCTGTTCAGCAGGAGAGTAACAGATCCTGGATCAAAGGTGCCCTTTCCAGGAAATGACAGCCCCTGCACCGGGCAGGGGAGGGGAGGCACTCTGGAATTCACCCGACCAAGCAGAGCAATTTGGAACCTGTCATGCTCCGAAGGCTGCTACCCTCCCTATCACTGCACAGAACGTGCTGCAGGAGGAAGATGCTGCTCTGCCTTCCTGCTCCCCCAAACCTGACCCACACTTGGGTTGAGATGTGTTTTAGCAGCTAAATCCTGACCCCATACACAGGCAGTGGCAGGGAGCAGAGGAAGCCGATCCCTCACCATCTTCATTCTCTAGTCATGCCCCAAAATTGGAAAAACAATTATGCAGTACATATATATTTTATCCTGGAGTTATGCAGAGCATATATACTTTATCCTGGAGTCACAGGGTACTTGGGCTGGAAGGGACCTTAAAGCTCATCTTATTCCACCCCTTGCCAAGGGCAGGGACAACTTCCACTCTCCCAGGTTGCTCCAAGCTCCATCCAACCTGGCCAGATATTGCACTTGGGCAGTTTTCATTTTTCTTCATTAAGACACATACAATTAAACAATTAACATATCAGATAATTGCATACTTTATGCATTTGAATAGCCCTTTTTCCACCACATTGTTTGGAAAACAAAAGGAAAAATTTCTTCACTGAAAGGCTGGTTAAACACTGGAACAGGGAAGTGCCACCTTCCTGCCCAGGGAAGGGTCCCCATCCCTGGAGGGATTTAACAACGGTGTAGATAAAGTATTTGGGGGCATGGGTGAGTGGTGGCCTGGGCAGTGCTGGGGAACAGTTGGAACTGATGATCTCAGAGGGATTTTCTAAACTAAATGAGTCTGTGATTCCATGTTCCATCAAGCTTCTTCACAGGACTGAGAGCAACACTCAAAGCAGAGCCGAGGTGTCCCAGGGAGTTTCTGCTGGGCATAGCAAAGGTGACATCACAGGATGGGTTATCCCCACTGCTGACCACCTCCCAGCACACAGAACAGCATTAATTCCACTTAAAATGTTATGTTTGGAGACTATCAAAGAGTAAAGCTTGACAAATGCAAGCACGCTTTTTATTTTCACAGGAAAATGTAACGTTCCCTTTTATCTCCCATGAAAATTCAAAGTGCTGGCACCCTCTGCAGGAGGAGAAGTCCTTTCTGGGGGTAAATTTCTAAATTTAGGGAGCAAAAAGACTTCTGTGGACTCGAGCCAGAACAATCAGGAGCCCTCTGTGACAATGCCTTGCAATGTGCACTGGTCCCACATTTTGTTGTACAAATTCCTTCAACAGAGGAAAAGGGAATAATGGACAAAAAGCTTTTCTCTTCTTATTATTGAGTGTCAGCTGCCATGGCAAGGAAAACTCCAGCACAGCTTAAAAGAGAGCACATGTGGATAAAAAAAACAAGTGCACAGATTTATATCTGTGTGTTTCTGCAATGTAGCACAGCTGAGATGAGGGAGAGATAGAAAGAGCAAAAAAATGGCAAATCTGGAAATCATTGTGATGAACTTGCCCAGAGTATCTTGAAGGAATAGATGAGATAAATGAGCCTTTTTGAAACCTGTAGTTTCTTTAAGCATCTTGTCAAGACAAGTAGAGATGAGGCTGGGCTGCCAAAAGAAAATGTTTGCCCTGTATCTTTTATCTTTACAAGGACCAGAGGCTCCCTGTTAAGCAGAGCTAAAGATAATTGAATTAAAAACCTATAGAAATGTCAGATCTGTAATTTGAAAAGGGAAAAAATGGGCTGTTCTAAAGAAGATTCATGCAGATTTTTTTTTTTTTTTTGGTCATATGGAGAATTTTAAGTGGAAAGCAGCCTGTGTTCCTGCTTGTGACAGCTCACTGCTAGGATGGCATTTTCACATTTCTACAGACTGGATGTGGCTGCCACAGCCCCTGACTCCAGGACATTGTCACTGTCAGGTTGGATCAGATCTCCACAAGTGGATATCACTGGGATATCCACCTGTCTGCTCAGCTGCAACACCCAGGTGACACAGAGAGCTGCCTGATAAGGGATTTTATCTTTGAAGTTTAGTCTAAAATAAATTTACAACTGGTTTGAGTTTTCTTCCTGAATTTCTTAATTAAAAACATGAAAATAAGTTTCCAGCTCAGTGCTCAGCCTGGTTTTCTTAAGGGTGACTCAGGCTGGGTGGATCTCAGGGGGTTTGTGGCACAGGGCGCTGCTGCTTGGGCACTGTGGTCCCTCCAGAGCTCCCCTGGCCAGGCAGGGCTTTGCACCCATGAGGACTTTGCTGATGAGGTTTTATTGGTTCACAAGGGTTCCCCTTTGCAGGATAAATAGCTGAACCCCAAATTCCCCCAGGCACAGCCTCCAACTCCTTCTGGCCTCGTGTGGCTTGGCTAAAGATGTTCACACTCCACCCCAGTGCAGCCACCTGGGTGTGACAACACGCTCAGGACATGCTCTGGACCACATTCCCCCTGAAACAGAGCCTTAGCTCAGCTCCATGTCTTTCATAAGCAGGGAAATAAATCCTTTGGCACTTCTGGGGTGCTCTCAAGCCTGTCCATCCCTGTCCTACAGAGCTTTCCTGTTCCAGAGCCGCACTTGGGGTGTTGTGAAAGCAGCAGAGCAGTGACAGCCAACACAATTGCCCCAGGTGGCTCAGCCACCTCCACCTCACAGAGCAGGCACAGCTGCAGTCTGGAGCAGAGGAGGGACCTGGAGAAGTTTTCCCAGGGCTCCATTAGTAGCTGTAATTATCCAATTATCCACTCAGCTCAGTCCCATCATAAGCACTAGTGCAATGTTTCTGCTGTGAGGCAGAAATCTTCCCTTCCAAACCACCACTGGAAACAACTAATGCTGTTTTGTTCTTTTATACTGGCACTTCTTTCAGGAGAAAAAAAATTTTTAAAAGCTTGGGTTTTAATCCAATGAAAGTTTTCTCAAAGAATATATTTTACCTCTAGCACAGCTATCAAAAAATCTATTTAGTTTCAGGTAGAATAAAAGAGGTCTTACTTATTTAGATCAGAAATTACATCCCTGGGCATTTTTATACATTAATTTTGTCTTCAAATTTCTTCCTTCCTACCGCCTGCCCACCATTAGAGTGATTCCACATCACCAATTATAATCTTGCCAGTTCTTGCAACTCTCTGTCCTATAAACTCAACAGCCTAAGGGATGATGCACTTTCCAGAAGAAAACATCTGTCTTCAGTTTCTGCTCCCTCTGCCCTTTCTCTGTTCCCTTTCAATGTCATTGCAAATACAAAATATCCAAGGCCAGGCTGGATGGGCTTGGAGCAAACTGGGATAGTGGAAGGTGTCCCTGCCATGGCAGGGGGTGGCACTGGATGGGCTTTGAGGTCCCTTCCAACCCAAACCATCCTGGGATTATTTTCCAGCAAGACACCAACAAGCCTCCTTTTAACTCAAGTATAATTAAGCACTTCATTTTATCTAACTTTTTAATAGGTGACAGTCTTTGTGCTGAAGAGAGGATCCAGCCAGCCCAAAAATACCATGTTGCTATTTTTTTTAGTGGGAAAAAATGAATATGATGTCTTTGGAGCACTCTATATACAGCCATAGGAGTTATATTTATTCATGCTGCCGCCCCAACATGGGGACATGAAATTAGTACAAGAGATAAAAAAGGATGCTTTTATGCATATGTTATAAAATTTATGTATGCACCTTTGCTCACATTGTTCCAAAGGGAGAATTTTTCACAGTAGGCATCAGTTGCTTAATTAGCACAGAATAATTAAAACTCACTGCAGGGAAAATTCCATAACCCCACAGCAATTATATGGGGAGAGTTCATGTTTACTGCATTGACAATGCAAAAATAACTTCTAGCTAGGTTACCAAAAAATACCAGATACTCAAAAGTGCCTTGGAACAGAAAGACTCCTCAAGCTACTGAGAAAATTAAACCAGAAAAAAAAAAACCAAGTATCTAATAGCCATCAGTAATGTCCAATCAAGCACTGTATTAACTGCTTTCACTTCATTTTTCAGACTCAGTTCTTCTATTGATTTATGTAGATCTCTGAACCTTGAGAAATACATTTGGTATAATTAGACAGCAATAGCAACTCCAGACTTCATTAATAATCATGAAAGAGTTCATTTGCTACCAATAGGAACTCATTTACAGTGCACTGTTTTTTTAGTGCTCATAAACAAACATCTATCAATGTTCAGCACATCTTATGCTTTTTAAAAAATTATTTCATGACCTTGCCTGGTCTAGAAAAAGTCAAGATTCTCCACAGGAAAATGTTTTAACCATCACAATGGTTGACAGAAAGTGTCTGTCACAACCAATAACAAATCTTAATTAGACTGGATTTGGTGAAATATAAAAATGAGGGCCATTCATGGATTTAATTTTGCACTTCCCATTTTGTTTGGGTACCAATATTCTGCTACAAGACCTCTTTTTTATTTTGTTTCATCCTTGGCATTTCCCTTTCCCTTGTGCTGCACCAAACCCTATTTTCCCAGGGTTGTCCTGGGGGTAAGAGGCCAATGGGATCCCGGGGACAGCATTCCCAGCAGGTCAGAGAGTGACCCTGCCCCTGTGCCCAGCCCTGGGGCACCTCTGGGTGCTGTGCCCAGCCCTGGGGCACCTCTGGGTGCTGTGCCCAGCTCTGGCTCCTCAGCACAGCAGGGCCAGGAGCTCCTGGAGCTGAGCAAGGGCCTGGAGCATCTCCGTGCTCAGGAAAGGCTGAGGGAGCTGGGGCTGCTCAGCCTGGAGAGGAGCCCCAGTGAGAGGGGCCTCAGCCCTGGCTGTCCATGGGTGTCCTGGCTGTCCTGGATGACCCTGGGTGTCCCTGGGTGTCCTGTGTGTCCCTGGGTGTCCCTGTGTAGGGAACGGCAGAGTAGAGCTCAGGTTAATTTTGTGGGCTGGACACAAAAAGTCCAAAACCTTACTTCTTATCTTACTTTATCTTTAGAAAAATATTCAGAGCCTCCCAATATGTTTGGACTTGATGTTCTCCGTGGGTCACAGAGTTTTCACAGACATTTTTTCCAGGGAAGAGGTTGCTGCATGTGATTGAAGTGATTTTGGGAAAGCCTTCAGGAAAATGATGGGAAGCTGTTGGATCTCCTGCACTGGCTGTGCCTGCTGAGTCCTCAGGTAAGGGATGGAAGTGGCACAGAACATTCGACTGTCAGGGGTTTTTGACAACAAATTAATGTTTGATGGAGATCAGGAAACCTGTTCCACTTTTGAATTGGTTTTAGGAGCATGGAAAGGAGGGGAAAACCAAAAGAGAAGGAAGAGGAGGAATTTAACAGGAATGCTGTCAGGTGCTGAAGCCACATGGAAGGAGTTTGTGTTTATTCTGCCCAACTGTGCCAGCACAAGGTGGGAAAAGAGGGCACAGGGGAGGTTTATGTAACACAATTACTACAGCATTCAATTAATTTCTTCCCCATGTGGGTCTCAAAAAAGCCCCAACTTCTGAGGTCAAGCTCAACCATGAACTGCTGCTTTCTCCAGCTTTTGAGAAGACATCCTTCTGCATCCCAAAAACTGCCATAAAAGTCTCACTCCATCCTTCTGTCCTAAATATGAACTTAAATCAAACCTTAGTCACATCCTCTTGAATCAGCCCCTTTCCTGTGAATCCTTTAGGTTACCTGCATTTTCATGAATGGGTCCAGAATGAAAATCAGCAAGAAAAATGCTCCAAAAACAGATTAAAAGTCTTATTTATGTCATTTATTAATGGCCATGACATTGAACTCCTTCATACTGAAGTGAATTAACAACTAAACAGGAGAAAATGCAGTGAAGATTCTGCCTGCTGCAAAAATAACACGAAGAACTTGTTTTATTAACTTCTTCAAAGCTTTCAGGGAATTGAAAGGGAAAACAAATCCCCTTTTCAGGTCATTTAAGCCAGTTTATAGTGGACAAAATTACATCAAGCCACCATAAACAGATTTGTACAGGTGTAAGTGAAGTAGAGCCTGAATTACTGTGACATTTTCAAATTCAATTAAATGACTGAAAAATGCCTTTAATGTGAACCTCTGTGCTTGGGCCCATTACACAGTGACTGTATTTGCTGTGGTAGGAGATTGCTGTGATACATAATCCATAGCCAGCAGGATGGATCAGAAGCAGAGCCCCTTTTTCCACAGGTCTGCTTTCATGAGCTGCCATGGAATTACTCCTGTTTACACCACAGTTCTGGACACCAGGCAACACTTTAATTCTGAATATTTGAGAGCTAAGGATACTGAAGATGACTTTCACTGTACCTTTTATTAGGCACTGTAGTTGTGACTTGGGAGACATAGCAGGGACAGTGACAGATTTGCAGACATACTAAAAAACAGCAGCAAGAGCAGAGTTCAGTCAAGGCAAATGCCAAGGTGATATACTGGGAAGATAAAGAGAACTTCTGATAGGGCAGGAAAGTTAAACCAGTGGAATAAATCTCCTACTCTGGGGTAATGTCCCAAAGCAGAAGTTTACCTGATGAGTGACTATGATCTCCATCCCTGAATATAGCATCAGCTTCATGCCCCAGCACACACCTCTCTGGGTGTAATTCAACATCACACTCATCACTTCTAAGTGGGCAGAGCCATGTTCATTCTGTCAGCTTCACTTACTCAGGATGTGCCATTCCTGAACCTATTCACAAATGCTTTTTTCCAGCCAGTCTAGGAGTGTGTAGGGAGCCATGGCTAGTGACTGGCAAAATTTAATTTGATGCTCTTTCTCCTACTGCAGCCACTAAAGACAAGTGATCCAAATAAAGGGATACTTAAGCTATGGCTGCCACTGGATCCCTGGGAGTGTCCAAGGCCAGGCTGGATGGGGCTTGGAGCACCCTGGGCTAGTGGAAGCTGTCCCTGCCCACTGCAGGGTGTGGCACTGGATGGGCTTTCAGGTCCCTTCCAACCCAAACCATTCAGGGATTCCATGATTCTAGAAATTCCTAAGGAATGGACAATTCCAGTCATGCTCCAGTCTTTCACCCATCAGATTAAATCCACTGAGCTCCCACAAGGGTGGTGATTCATATGGATTCTGTAAAACACACTGGGAAACTTTTCAGAAATGAACCTTTAAAGAGCAAATTCTCATTCTGGCAATGGAATGAGCCTAACTGGCCTTTCTGTCCTCAAAAGTCAAATAATTTTTGGCTCTGATAGTACAAGGTAGTTACTATAAACAAGGGTGCTCTTTTCTCATATTTATCAAATAAATCTCTCTGAAAGGACAAATTTCAAGACCTGGACCTCAGCATTCTGCTGGAAGAGAATCACACAGGACCCCAGAGTGGGTCAGGCTGGAAGGGCCACAGTGGCTCCTGTGGTGTCACCTCCCTGCTCCAGCAGGGCCATCCCAGAGCTCAGGGCACAGCAGAGTGTCCAGAGGCTCTGGAACATCCCCAGGAGGAGACCCCAGAGCCTCTCTGGGCTCTGTCAGGGCTGGCCCTGCCCAGGGCAGGAGTTCTGCCTCCTGGGCAGGGAATTGCTGGGCTCAGCCCTGCCCGGGGCTCTGGGGCCATCGCTGGGCCTGGAGCAGAGCCTGGGGCTGCTCTGAGTCCTGCACAGGGACAGACTGGGACACACTGGGACAGACAGACAGACTGTGACAGACAGACTGGGAAAGACTGGGACACACTGGGACACCCAGGGACACTCAGGAACACACAGGGACAGGCTGGGACACCCATGGACAGCCAGGGCTGAGGACCCTCTCACTGGGGCTCCTCTCCAGGCTGAGCAGCCCCAGCTCCCTCAGCCTTTCCTGGGCACAGAGATGCTCCAGGCCCTTCAGGATCGTTGTCACCATCAAGAAGCTCGTGAGCATCCCAAATCACACCAACACATTCCAGGCCTTTCCCATTCCACACGTGCTGGCCTTGGCTCACCACCCACCCCAGCAACACCCTGGAGCCCCATTTGCATGGCCAGAACTGACCTGCTCAAACACAGCTTGATTTGCCTAAAATAGGGCTTAAAAAACAGTTACAGAAGTGGTTCCCAACCTATTATCCATGTTTTCTGGCCATTCTGTTTTTTCCACCAAATTCATACAAAGAAAAAGGTATCAGCTTTGAGAGATTGTATCAGTGATGCCAGGAGGTGTCCTGGGCTTCCCTCTTCCCTAAGGCTCACCATGACTTTAAGCTTGAGGGTGCCCATGAGGGCCCTACCAGACTACAAGAGTGAACAATTTTAATAATTTAATGACTCTCCATGAGAAGTGAGCCATGTCAGGCTGAATCATCCCAAAAGAGGGATCTTGCAGCCCAGCATCAGGTGGTGAGTGAGGGATACAGTCCCCAGATCCCATCCCAGGGGGATCTCCCACCCCAACACAACTTAGAGGACTTTGCCAAGCTCCTGCTCTCAGGTCTTTGTGTGTCTGTCATTCCAATGATGCCAGCAGCTCAATTAACTCCAGCAGATATTATCCATATGCTTAAGCTCTTTATGGGATTGCAATCCAAGCTATTAGCAGCAATATCGTTTACTGACTGAAATAGATTTTTACTTTGTAAATATTGTCAGATGGAAAGGCTCAGCTTGGTTGTGAGCAGGGGAAACCTGGGCAGGAAGCACAGGATAAATACTCCACGGTTTGTCTTTTATATTGCATTATTCAAAGGAAAAAATCTCATTTAAAATACAACAACCCCCTGGCTCTCCCATACTGAAGCCATTGGAAGATTAATTCAGTTTCTATTAAAAAAATAAGGAATGTGTGGTGTAGGTAAACTCTCCTTACCACTCTACCCAGCCAAATTGGACAATGAGAAAAATAATTATCTCTTAAAATGTTTTGTGCTTTTTAAACTGTGAGCAGAACCGTTTTACTTTTAGTTATTTGCAATAATTAGGAGCTCTAAAAAAATTCAAGAAATAAGCAGGGCAAGGGAGGAGTTTAGTGTCTAATTTTTAAAAAAAAAAGTTTATTTCATTCCAAAAGAGCGAACTGTGGTTCATCTAAAAATATATCTAAATTGAAAAATATGGTTAAAGGGATAAATAACTGCAGGGGGAAAAAAATCAAAATATTTTTAACTTCCCCTAAATGTAACATTATCTACTTCTACTTGTTTCACTGGGAACAACAAAAAAAATCACTTTTTTTTTGCACTGAATTTCAATGTTGTAGAGGAATCACAAACTTTGGCTCCAGGGCTAATCCTATATGCCTTACATGCTTGAGAGAAGTAAAGGTCCCAAGCTCCCTATTAGCATAAAATAAATCCATTTTAAAAACAGTCAGGCCAGAAAGAACAGGTGCAATCCACCAGCAAGACTTTTTGTAGAAGAAAAGTTTCCTGCTTTTCCTCTAGAGGATACTTTTCAGGAATTTTCTCCAACACAAAATCTAAAAGCCCTGACAGCAACAGGGAAAATGGCATTAGTTTTGCTATGTGACTGCTCTGCTACTAGGAATACACACATGTATGCCTGATTTGTAGTCTGAATTTATTTGGTTTAGATGGGAGGAATTCAATGTATTCAGGGTTTTGCTGCCTCTCCTAATTTCCCATTTGCCAGGAAACATCAGCAAACACGGCCATGAAACCCAAGTGGGACATTTACCACCAGACCTGACCTCTCAGAACGGCACTTGCACCTCAGCTGAACGCAGGCAGGGAGGGAACATCCTTTAAACACCCCAGTTACCCAGCAAAGGTTGTTGGAAATGTCCCCATAAAACATATGCTCAAGGCTATTAATTGTATGGCAGGAGCTGAAATCTCAGTAACGTGTCCCCATTACACACAAACCCCAGATGTTGTGTCAACAAAACCAGTTTCACCCAGTGCTGGGCGGTGTAACTACCCAAAATGCCTTTCCAGATCCTGTCACTGAGGCAGGAGGGTTCAGCAGCTCATGGGCAGGTTGTTTTGGAGACCAGGAAAGGGATTTTGTAGAGCAAAGAGGATAGAGCAGGACCCTACAAAGCTTGTGAAGACACCTGTGGCACGAGGGTGCACAGTCAGTGCACTCACACTTCACTGAAATCCGAGAAATTTAAGTTTGAAATGAAATGCAATTATTTAAGGACCTGCAATCAGACTCTATAGGGGTAACAACAGATGTCCAGTTTGAACACTTCTAAAATTACTACGCTATGGAGGATGCAGAGTTTTTTGGTCACCTGAACTGGACTTTCCTCCATGTCAGTGATACTCCATCTGGAGACAGATTTGTGAGCCATCAGTTTAAGTTTAATGGTGTAAAATGAAAGGAACTGCTGGGTTTAAAGGGATTTGGACAATAAAATGGAAACTATCAAACTTGAAGGGTTAAAAGTAACACCAGAAAGAACAGCTGGGGATCTCAGAGCTGGGGCACCAGCACAGGAAAGTCATGGCTCTGTTGGAGCAAGTCCAGAAGAGGCACCAAGATGATCAGAGGAATGGAGCAGCTCTGCTGTGATGAAAGGCTTGGAGTTTTGAAATTGTTCAGCCTGAAGAAGTGTAGGGGTGACCTAATTGTGGCCTTCCAGTGACTTAAGGGAACCTACAGAAAATATACAGAGAGACAGTTTACAAGGGATGGGGTGAGAGGACAAGAGAGAATGGTGCCACACTGAAAGAGAGGAGAGATTGAAATTGGATATAAGGAAGTAGTTTCTTGCTGCCAAAGTGGGGAGGCCCTGGCACAGGGCGGCCACAGCAGCTGTGGCTGCCCCTGGATCCCTGGAAATGTATAAGGCCACATTGGATTAACTTGGAGCAGCCAGTCAACTGAAAGAACAAAGACACAAATTTCACTGTGTGAAGAAAGATCCGGTGCATGGACCATGTGTTGGATTCACGGGAGAGTTCCTTTGTCCAGTGATGTTCTGCACCACCATCAATGTGCATCCCTTCTGATGCCAAGCCTTGACCAAGATTGGATTTGTTTTTAAAAATATGGAGTGATATCATTACATGAGTCATCCTTTGAAAACCAGAAGTGCAAGGAAAGGGAAAGAGAGATGATAATTAGTCAAATGTTTGCATTGTTTCATTTAATATCTGGGTTCACATGCTGGATCCCATCAATTAACTTACATAGCACTTGAATTGTCATTTATTTCTTTTAGAAAACCAAACCATGTTTATTCTGCCTCTTTCTTGAACTTTCTGGAAAATGATTCTAAAGTGCAAAAGTGGCACAAAAATAATTGAAGTGACTTTCTGTGACTATGTGCTTTTTAATTGCAGATTTTTCCTTCCCAAATCAGAGCAAAAAAAGAGCAACTGATGACTACAGCTGGATGAATACTGCAATCATTACCCTTGTTATAATGATACATTTCAATAACAACCACAATTCTTGATCCCCATGGATGGCTTTATAATGACCATGGATTATGCTGAGAAATTGCTATTCCTAATTTTATTGTTAATGGAGTGTGAAAGTCTTGCTCTGTGGTGGAGGCTAATTGTCACTTTAGATGTAATTTCCATCACTCAAAGAACATGTATGCTTCATGTATTAATTACAGGATACCATGATGGCTTGCGTTGACAAGAGATGGTGGATTTCAGACTTCCAGCCAAATGGAGCAGTTCCCTCTCTAGAAAAACTTTCATTATCATTTACCAACAGCACATTTTATCATAGGTAGAATATGGCCATGTTCATGGCCTTCAGAACATTTGGTATCTGCAAAATTAAACTAATCAATTGCAGAGCAGTAGTCAAAAGTCAAATCTTAATGAACTGGAAAAATGATACTTCAATTTGCTGTCTCCAATCCACAAATTAGCATAATAAACACAACGTATTTCTAATCTGTGAAAAAAATAGAGGTTTTTTTCCTTATTCTTAGATGGTTTCTGTGTATTAAAGACAGTATTTTCAGTGGCTTCACAAACTAACAGCTAGTTTTGAGTAATTTAATAAAAATAATGCAAATATGTTATGCAAAACCAACAGCATCTTGTTATTTTTGCTGAAATTACAATTTATTCCAATTTTTTTATGTTGTAATAAATTTTGCATTCTTTTTAATCCATATACAGGGCATATTTCCCAGTGGGTGGATACCCATTGGGAGAAAATGAGTATTCCTAAGGAATCCAGGGAGTTGACTGGTGAAGGTCAGAAGTGACTTTTAATCCCTTTTTTCCTCGCCCTTGGTGCATGGAGAGGCATTTGATTGTGATGAGCACAATGATAAAGGTAACAGAAATCAATGTTGTTCTCCATGCTGCAGCCATGTCCGTCACTAGTCAAGATCCAAGTCCATCCGGCCTGGCTCTGCTGGAATTCAGGTCACAGCCTCCAAGGGCTGCCTGCGGCAAATGATGGGAATTGATTTCTTTCCCCCTCATTTTACTTATCAGAAAATGCAACAGATCCATTAAACATTGTTTGCTAAGATAGAACTTCAGATTCTCTCTCTCTGCTCCACCCCACCTGGAGCACTGTGTCCAGTTCTGGTGACCCAGACTCAAGGACATGGAACTGTTGGAGCAAGTCCAGGGGAGGTCATGGAGTTGCTGAGGGGGCTGCAGCGCCTCCCTTATGGAACTGGGATGGGGGAGCCGGGAATGTTCAGCCTGGAGAAGAGAAGGTTGTGTGGAGACCTCACAGCAACTTCCAGGGACTGCAGGGGATCCAGAAAAGCCAGGGAGGGGCAATTCATCAGGAGTGACAGGACTCAGAATAGCTTCCCACTGCCACAGGCAGGGTTAGATGGGATATTGGGAAGGAATTCTTCCCTGTCAGGGTGGGCAGGCCCTGGCACAGGGTGCCCAGAGCAGCTGTGGCTGCCCCTGGATCTCTGGAGGTGTCCAGGGCCAGGTTGGACAGGGCTTGGAGCAGCCTGGGCTGGCGGAAGGTGTCCCTACCTGGGATGGCTCTGGATTAAGCTGTGAGGTCCCTTTCAACCCAAACCATCCCCTGGTTCCATGATTCCATAACAAAGGCCAGGGACAGAATGATAATCAGAGTCCTGCTGCTTTGCCTAAAATTGTGCAAGGACAGAAAGCAAAATTTGGCCCAGAGAAATAGTGCTACCTCAAATCAAGGGTAAAAAAGATAAGTATAATAAAATGGTAACAAAAAATAACTCAGTCACCAGAAAGTAAAAACATAAGGGAAGGGGGATGCTGAAGGATCCTAAGCCAGTTTTCTGGGACAGACTCATAAAGGATCATCCTCCTCTCTGCAAACATGTGGAAGTGTGAATATTCCATCAGATCTCCACAACAAACCTAATCTGTATTGCACCAGTGCCCTACCTCATTTTAGCAGTGCAAAATAGCCAAAGCTTTAGAGAATAGCTCAGCCATCTGCGCCTGCAGGTGTTTACAATACAGAATAAATTAAGAAGTGACAAGGCATTGAGAAGGTTACAGTTGAATAATTACCAAGGAAAACTCAAAATCTTATGCACCATTTCAGCTCCTGAAGATGGAGTAGCTTCCTCTGTCCTTTTAAAATCATTTTCCACTCTTGTTTAGTTTGCCCTTCTGTCTGAAGGACACCTCCCTTCTTCAAATAGAAAACTTGCAGAAGTTATGTCAATACTTGTGGTAACAAGATGTTTTATTCCTTTTTTATTTAATTGATGTGAGAAATTGTGGAGCACAAAGTCGTGTTCCATCCATGTTCTGTGACAGCATCTTCTGCCTCTGGTTTTCTTTCTGAAAATCTCTAGAAAAATTCAGTTTAGACATTGTGAAAAGGAATACGTGGAAATATGTGGGATCTGGGATATTCCCAAGGTTTTCTTCGTGATTATGAGCCTGTCCCATGGAAGGCATTCTGTACTCAGAGGGAGGTGAGGCCTTGGCACAGGTTGGCCTGAGAAGCTGTGGCTGCCCCTGGATCCCTGGAAGTGTTGGAAAGGAAAAGGGAAAGAAGGAGGAGAAGGAAAAGGAAGAGTGAGTGGGAAAAGGGAGGAGGAAAAGGGAAGAAGGAAAATATAGAGTGAGAGGAGAAGGGAAAGGAATAGGAGAAAAGGGAAAGGTAAGAGGAAGAAGGAAGAAAGAAGAGAAAGGAAAAAAGGAAGGAAAGGAGAAAAGGAGAAGGAAAGTTCAAGCCTTTTAACAAGGAGATAGCTATCAGAAATTTTGCATAACTTATGCGGTATTGAGGCGTGTGTCTGGCCACAGCAGTGGATTTCAGGATACCTAGAAGCAAGCCATACACAAGACTAAATAAATGAGTAATTAAACATTCTGGGCTCTTCCTCACGTGGCCTGCAGCTTTCTCTGATATTTGCAGAAGTCTTGGAACACTCGTAGCCACAAAGAGCTCCTGTTCAAATCCATCTTTCAGGAGCTTCAGCACAAATACCAGCTTCCCAAAGTAATTCCCTGTATGTAATAGCCTGGAGAGAGGCAGAACCCTGGGAAGAGAACTGCAGGGGAGCTGGCAGCCGTTGCTATTGATGCCTGGTTTGAGGACTCAAAATCCATTTCCAGAGGGTAGAAGAGGAGCTTCATCTCCCACCAGGTGTAGTTTGGCTCAGGGCAGTGAGCTTATCCCTTCATGGCGTCCACCATCCTGAAAAATGAGACTTCTTAGAGCTAAAACCCCAGATTTTTTTCTGAGATGTAGATACAAGCCTTGGGGGTTTTAATTTTACAAATCTGCAGCGTTACAATGAAGAGAAGCCCAGTATCTGTTACCTGCAGGAAAGGAGGGGTCTGGAGGGTCACACATGCTTTGCAGGGGTGCACAATCAGCCTGTGGGCTTGAGGCATGGACTTGGAGCTGCAGGGTTTTTCCAGCTCTTTATTCCTTTATCCCAGACTCATTTAGCCCATGTTTTGATCAGACATAAAAAAGAGGGAGATTTCTCCAGCACTTATAAAACAAAGCACTTGGTAGGATCCTGGCTAGACACCAGTGGTGGCTGAAGCAGAAGATTTAACTGGGTCAGTAACAGCAGCACAAACTGGGTTACCTCCCACTTCAGCTGCCAAACCAGGAAAGAAAAATACTCAGAATTAAATATATAACAGTACAAAAAATAACAGCAGACCTGGACATGTGTTATCTCTGTAAAGCAGATGTTTTTACTATGTCACATACTGGCTGGTGTGCAGAGGAATTAATAAAGTGATTTACAGCTGTAATTACACTTATTTTATTATATGGGATGAACTACACTGAGGTGCACATCCAGCAAACCCCACCAAATATTCCAAATAAAGGAATTCAATCTTAACCTTGAGCAAGACTTATGGGTGGGGGTTGATACACAGAAGGTTACTTTTTATTGATCTAGCATGTTCCTCCCCAAAAGGGGAGCAGCCAGATGCAGCAGAGGATGCTGAATCCAGTAGCCCACATATGGCTTTTTGTCCATGGGCTCATCCAGACTGGGAGTGTGTTCCCACCTGGCACCCAAAATTATAACAGTTTTTTCCTCTCAATTGGCAACATTGAATTATTTGGTTTGTTTTTTTCCAGCTTTTGGAGTGCAGCCATGACAGAGTGGAATAAAAAACACCCCATGTGTCCACCAGCAGATTTCAGCAGCTGTTTTGGGGTTTGGTGTTGTACAGGGTTTAGTCAGTCTTAGACAATTGGGATTTTTCAGCCTGGAGAGGAGAAGCTTCAGGGTGATCTAATTTTTGCTTTTCCAGAAGGAGGCAACAGGAAAGATGGAGCAGCAGGGAAACGGGGAATGGCTTCCCACTGCCAGAGGGCAGGATCAGATGGATATTGGGAAGGAATTGATCCCTGTGAGGGTGGGCAGGCCCTGGCACAGGGTGCCCAGAGCAGCTGTGGCTGCCCCTGGATCCCTGGCAGTGTCCAAGGCCAGGTTGGACAGGGCTTGGGGCAACCTGGGACAGTGGAAGGTGTCCCTGCTATGGCAGGCGTAGCACTGGATGGGCTTTCAGGTCCCTTCCCACCCAAACCATTCCAGGATTCTATGATAAATCAGGTATCAAGTAAAAGGTCTAGAAAGGTAAAAAATATTTCTAATTCATGTGTTTTCTTCTAAGGTTTTGAAATGAAATTTTATTTTATGGTCAAACCCAAGCAGAGTAGGTCATCTGCTCAGTTTCTTGCAGTTCTGCAGCAGGCACTGAACTTAAGGGAGATTGATTTTTTTTCCTACCTAACACAGTAACCTGGACCTTATCCCAGGAGGAATCTCTAAAGAGGGCAGGAAAAGCCATCTCCTTCTTCTCTCAGACCTTCAGTGGTCAACAGGCATGGAAAAGCCACAGACAATGAGAGAAAAACCAGCTGAAGACATGCAGAGAAAAGTTTTCCTTCACTTGCTCAACTTATCAGGCCAAGAGACCTCCATACCACTCCAATTTTTGACTCAGCCTATTTGAGCAGTCAGATCAGTTCTTGAGCATTTGTAAGATTATCCAATTAAAATGTTAGCAGGCAAATTGGACAGCATGGAATCACTCTACAGAAAATTGCACAAGGCAGGGCTTTTTCCCCAGTGTAATAAAACTTCTCCAAAGGCAGGCTGTCCTTTCATTCCTTTCTGATTGTTTTATAAAGCTTTTGGTGTCTGCCTTTGAAAACTGAAAAACAAATTTTCTACTCAATTTCTTTTCCTCCTTCTTGCAGCATAGAGTTTGCACCAAAACAGAGTAGGGGGAAGGAGGGAGGTGGTGTGAGAAGTGAAAAACCTCACTTTTAAACTGCTGTTAGAGTTGCCCAAAAAGCCAGGGCACTAAGACAGCATAGGATGTTGTGGCAAGGTAAGAAACACGTGATGGGTGAGGTGAAATAAGAGTAAATAAATGCTGACAAAGTTTTCTTGCAGTAAAGTGTGGGAACAACCATGACCACAGAGCCAACAAGTCACAGAATCTTGGAATAGATCCCTTGCCATGGGCAGAGAAAACTTCCACAGTCCCAGGGGCTCCAAGCCCTGTCCAACCTGGCCTTGGGCATTTCCAGCCATCAAGGGGCAGCCACAGCTTCTCTGCACAACAAACATTTGCTGCAAGTATTGTTCATGTAATTTTTACAATTACCCTCTTGTTTTACAGCTATGGAAAAAATATTAATGGGGGCAGTGAAGATTTGCCACGGCATTTCAGGGTTTTTAATGTCAGCCGGACGGTATTTTAGCAGTGTGAGACAAAGCTCACCCAGACACGGGGTGTAAATGGAAGTGATCATTTATTTTTGCTGCACAAAGGCCTGTGAAAAACAAACTCCAGATTTTCATGTTTGCTGGGAGTGGGGAATATCTCTGCATGAGCAAGTTCTCATCTTCTCCCTCGCATGCCGGAATTTCACTGCCGGCTTCATCATCCTGCTGGCTTGTCTGACTCATCTCAGATCAACGGGAGCTTGAAATTATCTCCAGGTCCATTATGAAATCCATAACAGGGCTGGGAAGATGTGCTGAGGAGCAGGGTAGGGGGGCAAAGCTTTTGTTCCACCCTGCCTTGGCACAGCCACTCTAAATTGTGCCGTCACACCAAGCAAATAAACAAGAAGCAGCATTTTTGTGCTTCCTGCCTCTTGGGAATTTTTGTATTTCACATGTTTTACTGCAGCAGAAAACACAGAGCTTAATCAGGCTTTTTGTCTGAAATGTAATTGGAGTTTGGCTGTTTTCACCCATTTTAACCACTTCAAACATGAAATTGCAGACTTGTGCATTCACGTGGACTCTGAGCTCGCAGGGCGGGTGTGTTGGCTTTATTCGTGTCACAGACCCACTTTGGACTCAGAAATACTTTCATTCAGTGAGGTGCTGTCCAGAAGGAATAGAGAGATTGGAATTTGGCAAAGATCTGTGGGTTTTCTGCTGGCTCCCAGGGTTAACAGGGCACAAGAATTAAATGCCAAGGAGCCTCATGTCTGTCCTCTGATCTGCCATCACCCAGGAATGGTCACACGAGGCTCATCCTCTCTGCTCCCTGAATAGTAAAGAGAAATAAAAAAACATTATTTACCACTGCAACTATTCTAAATGCGAGAGAAAATGGTACACTGTGCACATAATTACTGTCTGCTGGCTCTAAGGCACAGTTTTTTTCCAGAGAGGAGAGGAATAAAAGTGTGTATTCCTGCAAGAGATCAAAACCAGGGAGGACAGAACTATGGCAGAAAAAGAAATGCACACAAATAATTGGACTTAGCAGAAATGTGATATCTCAGACAAACAGATAGAGGAATCACTTTGAGAAAAATAAATGAAATGGAGATACAAGGGAAACAAACATAAGTAAAAATAGATAGCATCAGTGTGACAGACTTAGACTTACTTAAGCTTATATGTATTGACTCTAATGGAGGGCTCTGACTGAACTCTGCATTTAAAACTGCAGGACTGGGACCTGTGTGTCCCAAACTGTACCCTTGTAGGTCCACCCTCAGTCAGAATATCCCCATAGGCACCAGAGGATTTGGTTACCAGGTTTAGAGCCTCTCTGCAGTCTGGACAGCTTTGGGTTGCTTTGAGTCTCTTGAGCATAGAGATTTCCTCTTGTGCCATCACAGCAGCAGGAAAGGACATATTGAAAATTAAGTCAGAGCTCCAAAACTTTTCAAACTTGTGTGGAAGACAATATATAGGGTAAGAATAGAGAGAGCTTAGCAAGGAGTGCATAGCAACAATGGGAAGTTTGCTTTCTGAAAAAAACACAACATTGTTAATATGGGTCTATTTATAAAACTTGGGAAGACAAAGATTAAAAACAAGTTCTTAAAATATATTTGTAAAGAAAGTTCAGACTTCTGCTTCCTCCTGATTCTAGGAAAGATAAAAGTTTGTGAGTGTTAGCAACCTCTATAAAGTTGGTCTTGGAGATTTTTTCTCTTTGGGTAGAAAGAGAAAGATGAGAGGCATTGAAGTGATCTGTGAAAGGGGAAGAGCTCATTCATTCTTCACACAAAACACTGGGAATGAACCCACTCAGGTGGATTCCTGCCCTTCTGCAGAGCTGTGCTCCCTGCTGTCCCTGCTTTTGGAAAACATTCATTACACCCTTTCTTTCCCAGTCTTTGAGTTTTTCTCCTCAGTGAGTCGAGGTTGCTCAGATGTCAGGGGTGCAGTCTGGGAAATAGCTCTGGAATACAAACGAGTCAAACCTGCCCCTGGCTTTGCTTTTTCTGGGTGTCCAGAGAAAGAAGAACCTGCATTCATCCTGAGTCGCCCTCAGCAGCAAGGTGACCCACCAGCACTGATGTACATGACCACAAATGCAGCCCCAAAAACAAGGTGATCCTCTGGGTCTACCTCAGTTTTGCCTCAGGGTGTAAATGGAGTTTCCAAAGCATCAGGGTGAGCTTGGTGCCAAAAGCAGAGTTCCTCAGTGCCCTCCTACTTCTATAACCAGTCAGACAGAAAAGCACTGCCATGGAGACACTCTCCTCCAAACCAGCCAAATACCCCAGCATTTTTGCTGTGAATATCCCCCCAGACCCCAAATTAACCAGCAGCCTCCCCAGGAAGGCTCCTACCCCCAGAACCTTCTACCTCATAAGTTTTTGAAGCTCTTCAAATGCTCCCTGCTGTCTCTCCTTATCTCTTTGCCTCTGGTCCAGCTTTCATCCTCCCACTTTTCCTGCAGTGTCCGTGGCAATCTCTGGCCCAGCAGATCCTGGGTTTGACATCCCTCAGACTCCCAACAGATCCAGCAAACCAGCTGTGCTGGGGTTCAGCTCTTTGGCACAGACACCTTGCAGCTTCCATCAAACAAATGAGGGATTCTGCTTTTCCACAGAAATATCCCCCAGCACAGCAGTTCTCTCCATAACAACCTCATCATGTTCAGAGGCAGGTGCTCTAAATTAGCTGTGCTCTAGGAACACGAGCAGCACTGAGGTGGGGGAATGGAAAGGGGATGAGAAGAACTGAAATATGTTGCCAAAGATCACATTTTCAAACAACTTAATTTAGCTTCATTTTAAAGGGCTTCTTGCCCCAAGACTTCATATAAGTCTTTTTTTTTTCTTTCTTTTTTTCTTTTTTTTTGGTAGCATAGCAAGAAAATGGAAGCATCAACAAATAGGCACGTAGGCTTGTCATTTCAGCTCTTCTCTCATTTCCTTTATTTTCAGTAAGAAAAAGAAAGCAAGAAAACCTGGAAACAAGGCAAGTCTTCTCAGCCCTGAGAACTGCTGAGGCTGTTTAAACAATACAAGCATATAGCTTGCTTAGTTCTTTGGCTTTCTTCGTCAAAGATTAATTTTTGATTAAAGTTTTTCAAAAACAAGTTTAATTGAAATAAATCCTCCAAGCAATTTGTTGAAACTGTTTCCTGATCAAAACAAAATCTGAATAAATGACACCTGATTTTAAAATAATTATATCCAGTGATAATTAGTGTGTTTGCAGGAATGTTTAGCAATTTTTGTGCAGTAAAAGACCAGGAACAAAGTCAACATGCTTTGAGCTAATGTGAACACAGACACTTTTCAAACAGACACTACATAGATGTGAAACTGGGGAAAATAGGATGTCTTTGAAATGAAAGACAGGTGAAAGAGAGAAGTCTGGCTGAGAGGAAGTAGAGAATATGCATCACACATGTTAAAAAAGGAATAAAAAATCCATACTAGGATGAATGCCCTGGTTTGAAGAGGCATTTATCTTGCACTTCCCTGGCATGGGATGTTATTTACTCCTAAGACTGTCTAGTTTATAAGAAAGAGGAAGAAGCAACCTCAACTTCATTGAAACTCATAAATAAAACACCTCTCTACTTTCACCGAGCGCTGCTGCGCTAAAGCATCACAGAAACTTCACCTTAAAAATGCTCTTAAATATTACAACAGACAGCTTTGTTTTCTTGCAGTATTTCCCGTGTTTTATCCACATCCTTTAACTGCTGGGGAGAGCTGGAAGCTGCCAGGTGAGATCACAACGTGCAGTTAAATTTAAAGGTAGCCAAAGCAGTCCATGAGAGGGAGCTCAGGGTGACTATTGCATAGCAGCCCCCGAGGAGAAGTGTCACTGACTGTCAGAGACATTCCAGCTGTTTGGGGCCCTGCACATCTTTGTGTGGCATGGATTTGCCATTTCTTACTTCCTCCTTCCTTCAAGGATCGGTCTGAAATGCATCCAGTTCTGGCTGTGCTCACAGTTTCACCTGACTGGATTTTTAAGGGAGGGGAAAAAAAAAAAAAAAAAAAAAAGGAGAATTTTAATTTAAAAACTGCAAACACTTTCTCTCGTGAAAAAATACTTCAGAAAGCTTCAGTGAGGACTGAAAATCAATAGTGTTTTCTTTTTGCTAGGAATAATGGTTATTTCTGAGCGAAGTCCTGGTGCTGGAGAGGGCAGCTGTGGGAGACGTGCCCATCTATCCCGTGGATTCACGAGGGCTTTGTCTTTGGCTCCCATTTACACAGCATTAAATTCTGCTGTGTTGACTTTGAGCTTGACACGCCACTAAATCTTCGGTCCCCAAGCAGAGTCCTCTCCAAATCATGGTGTTTCACTGGCTGCCTCAGACCACAAGTGTCACCTTCATTTGAAATTATCTTATCCCAAGTGTGCTTAAAACTTCTCAGTTTTTGATGAGGTTGGGCCCCGTTCCAAGGCCACGGCCAAGCCAAAGCCCCTGCAAGGGAGGTGGTTTTTCCTGGCTGCTTTCAGGAGGGCCCTTTTCAGGTCTGCTCAGTCCCAAAGTAGGTCTGTTATTATGGAAAAGCAATTTAACGGGATATGAGTTATGACTGAGCGGATCCATGCAGGTGTTCATGGGGTTTAATTAATGTGTTCATATCACACCTCTAATTAATTTGTGACAACAGCCTCAAGTGTCACCAAGGCAGACAAAGACAACTTTGCTGTCCAAGGCTCACAGGAAGTACAAAGGATTTTGTGACTTCTGCATGATGAGTCTGGGGGAACCTGTAGCACCCAGCCCAGGATGGTGTCTGGGAGCAGGAGTCACTGCACGGATGTCTGCAGAGTTAAAATAAATACAGACATGATCAAAAGTTAAATTAGAACCACTCTTATCAAAAAAGTGACTTTTAAATTTTCCCTGAAAGCAGGAATGGATGCTGTGGTATCAGTGAACCACCTCTGTTGGATCATAGAATCAGGGGATTCCAGAATGGGTTGGGTTGGAAGGGAACTTAAAAATCATCTTTCCAAGGGACACCTTCCACTATCCCAGATTACTCCAAGCCCTGTCCAACCTGGCCTTGGGCACTTCCAGAGATCCAGGGGCAGCCACAGCTGCTCTGGGCACCCTGTGCCAGGGCCTGCCCACCCTCACAGGGAACAATTCCTTCTTAAAATCCCATCTAACCCTGCCCCGTGGCAGTGGGAAGCCATTCCCCTTCTCCTGTGACTCCATCCCTTGTAAGAAGTCCCTCTCCATCTCCCTTGTAGATCTCTACACCTTCATCTGTTTGATGCAATGGGAGAGCGAGCTCATTCTTTTTTCATCAACAGGCTCATTTTGCAGATTCTGCCTCAAACGCCGTTTTAATCTCTTCAGCTCAGTCTAGCAGTAAACTCAGTAAACTTCCAGAGCTGTGTGTCAGCATTTGTCTCCACACACAAGTATGTGATTTGCTGATAAGGCAGATCGGAAGCTGGTTAATTGCATCGGATTTCTCCCTGAAAAGCCTTTTTAACTACCCTCAAATATCATTGAGGCTGAGGCTAAGTACATGTTTGAATATTTTCTTCAGTTCTCTGCTGACAAAACTGCTGATGTGGTTGTTCTTACATCTTATGATTGATCAAAAAAAAAAAAAAAAAAAGAAAAAAAAAGAGAAAAGGCAAAATTTTAATCCTAACACAAACACACAGATGAGAGACACTCAGAAGGAGGCAATTTCGTACAGAACTGATTTTCATAAAGATTTTTAAGCATTTCCTCCTTCATCAGTGTTTGTTCCTAAGCATCAGACAATAAAGTAAATTGAAGTTTCTCCTACTGATGTAATTTGAATTTATTTTAGTGGCTTTTCCCCATCTTTTACCTTGTGATTTATTCCCAGCAGTAAATATTTGGTGAATAGAGTTTCCTCCCTTTCTCTGACATTTGATTTGCCTGTAACACCACAACTTGAAACAGCAAATCTCATCTGCTCCAAAATCCACAGGACTGGGATCAGCAACAGCATCAATTGCTTCAGCTTTGTCACAGTTCTGAATGTCTAAGTCATTGTCCCCAAAAGTTTTCAGCCTGTCTTGCACTGCCATGACATCTCCTCCCATCTGCTGGGATTCAGTACTCCCCATTTTATTTGCTGTGCCAACAGGAGTTGAATTTCCGCTCTAAATGAGTTCCATACTTGATATCGAACTCATAAAAAGTCATGGAGATGGTTTAGGTCAGGAATAGAGAAATCCCAATGGAAATGAGAGCCCAAAGGGAGAGGGATGGGGTGAAGGACATGGGAACCTCAGCATGGCTGGAGAGGAAGGACCCAGGGATGCAGAGTGGAGAAGAGCCAGCTGAGAGCAAAATGAATCTGTAATTCATTTCTGGCCTTGGATTAATGCTGAGGGATCAGCTGTGACCCAGAATTAGAGCTGGAGGTGCAAACTGAGATGCATCCAGGTGCAGGGGGAAATGGCACAGCAGAAGGGGGCGAATCATCCGGGCAGACACAGGCCAGGAGGAGGTGGGAGCAGGGCAGGACTGGAAAGCAAACTCCTGGAGAATACTAAGCTGTGATAAAAGGAGTGGGAGATTGGAAGGGAGTGCTCAAGGGGGAAGAAAATGAGACATGCAGAGTTTAGGAGACAAAATAAAAAGAGAGAAGAGTCATGGAAAACTTATTTTGTCATTCCCATTCTTCCACTACTCCCATCCCACCAAAAAAACTGGGTGAACATACATTTATGTGCTGAATTTAGCTTAATATTCAGCTTGTAATATCACCAAGCAGGTTTAAGCCAGCTCAAACTTTACTCTCTTTAATGTTTTATAACAATTTTTTTCTTTTCCTTTAATTTTTTCCCTTCATTTACAACTTTCTCTTTTTCTTTGACCCAAAGACAAAAAATTGTCACCCGTCAGTACCGAGTAATCCACCCTGAAGCTGGAGCAGCAAATTGTGATTATTCACATAAATCATATGGTTTTTGTTCTGCTCCTGGGCTTTGAATCCCAGTGGGAAAGATAAGGCTATTTCTCTCATGGCTTTGGGCAGGAACTGATCACTTCCTACTCCTAAATATAAGTCATACCCTTCATTCATGTTGGTTGTGGGCACGGTGGGATTTTAAGCTGTGCAAATATATCAGAATTCATGCCACGGAAGATAAGAAAAAATCGAAATATAGGAAATAAATATTTCAAATGGCAATGCTTAGCAATTCAAGAGAAAAATACTCATATTCAGAGGGTTCAAAATATTTTTTTAAAGTTTTTAAACCTTAAGGAAAAGAATGAAAGCAACGAATAAGACAAGAAGTCAAGTATTGGTTCATCCTGAAAAGCAACATAGGCCAAAAATTCCCTACTGTGGGGGTAATGAAAAATCAGCCTAATTACATGGCAATTAGATACCATGTGTGCAGTGCTGAGTATTCATGGATTCTGTACATTGTGAACCCCTTTCAGCAGAATCTCCCAGCACCCAGGACAAGTTGCCCAAGAATTAGTAAAAAAAAAGTGAAAAGTGAGTTATTAGAGGGGGAGTCAGAAGATTTCCCTCTCCCTGTGTCACAGGAGATTTGTCACAGTCACCCACTGATAACCAGAGATGCACTTGCCCTGTCACGGGGACAGCTGGAAAATAAATGTGCCCCTATATTTTTATTGCATGCTGTCATTGAGCAGGAGCAGGGGATCTTGGGGGACAGGCAAATAGATCATTTTAATTAACACCTAATTGTGCTTGACACCTGAAATTCTGCTCAGCTTCTCCCCTGCCAGACCCAATAAGTGAAGGATGTCTGTGCAGCACTCTACCAACAGGCAGGAGCTGGGAATTACTCCTAGCTGCAGGATGGAACTTCCTTGCCTCATTTTCCTGTGGAGAAAGCACAGCATTTTGGTTTTAAATCCTAAAATCAGGAAGATGACCTGATTTTCAGCTACCAAAACCCAGGAAAGATTTGCATGGAAGTGAGGGTTTTCTTTGTGGCTAGGAAAATTCAAAAGTTTCATAGAGAACAAATCAATCAGTGATTCAAAAAACACACATTTCTCCTCCCAAACCTTCCATAAACTTCAGCTGGACCACTATCCTCCTCTGTGATGAGGAATTCTGCACAAATACCAAACCTTTTAAAAATATGTAAATGTAACCTTGAGATGTTTGGGAAAAACCCACACTGGGAGGTGGAAAACTTGAGAAGAGTTTATTTCTATGCTCTCAGAAAGGTGTAACATGAGCATTGTCCCACCTTCTATTGTTCTACTTGTATCATTAGCTTTTATTAGCAGTGGATTGAGCACACCCTGCTTTATGACACTGCAACATAAATCAAGGCAGAGCCTCCCCAGTGACTCGTATAAGCCAGCAAGCTCCATATAAAAGAAAGCCTTGACAGATGGGAAGGCAACAGAAACTGCAGAAGGCTGTTAAACTTCTTTTTTCCCATTTTATACCAAAGCATACAGCTGGAGATGAGAGCATTTTTATAGGTTAAATGCCAGTGAAAGAAAACAGGGCACACTGTGAGTTCTCCATGATTTGTCCCCCCCCCTCCCCCCTGCTCCTGACACAAAGATCACCCCACTCTAATGGCATCTCCATCCCCCAAACTCCACTTTCCCATGTATCCTGCTGTCCCTGCTGGAAAGCATCCTGCTATCCATGCTGCCCATCCCCTGCTGGGAAGAGGCTTAAAGCAGTGTCCTCATCTGGAAAAGGTGATGTCCCTGTGCCTTCCCCACCTGAGAGGGGCTACAGCACCCAATCCCCCAGAGGGCTCTGGCCCCCAGAGCACCCCGTCCTTCCTTTCCTCCCCAAGACATTTTAGCAAAGCTCAGAGCTGAGCAAACCTCTGCAGATCACCTTCATCCCGAGCCTGATGTGCCTCCTTTGCCCAAAATCAGAGCAAGGGGCGCCCAAAAGGTGCTGTCCCTCAGCAGAGCTCCAGCACAAGAAGCTCACCCTGGCTTTTCCTCCTCTAAGGGAAGATATTTTAGGAAATGTTGCCTTAGCTGTGGTGGACCAAAGGTGCAAACTCCTTAAAAATGGCTTTGCCACCTACAGCTGTGGTGGCAGCCTGAGTTTAACTTAATTACATTAATTAGTTTGACAGTCTGAGATGAAATGGTGGTTAGCAACTTTGGAGCAGAGGGGGATGTTAGCAAGGAAAGCAGTGATAAAATCAAATTCCCTTATGGATAGAGCCTTGCAAGCAATTATCTGAGGTGTTGGCTGGCTGTGGGTAGTGCTGCAGAGCTAAATGTCTCTGCTGGGCCCATTTTTCATGAGGTAAAAGAGTTATTTTGATGCCCAAACTCTCTTGATGTTGCTTTACAGGGCTCAGCTTGTTGCAGAGATTCTTTCCAAAAGTGTGATAGGATACAATAACTAACACCTTGGAGAAGTAATCAAAAACTAAAAAAATGAAAGCTATTAATACAGTTATCAGCTTGATGCAAAATAGGAGACATTTAAATTTGCATTATTTTAGCATGGCTGGGAAAGCCACTCAAGCTGGAAAATCAGCCAAGATTTTTTCAGCTGTTTTGCTTTTCTCCCATCCCTAATTCTGCCCCTGAAATGCTCCACATGCACAGGGAATCAGGAGCCTTGAGGGCCCCGTGTTGTTCTGGTTGTGGTGAGCAGTGATTTCATGGGTATTATACTCACAGTGATGTGCATGACTTTGGTTGCACAGGTTGATTTAAATAAATTATTTTTTTTGCAGAAAATCTGTTTCCCTACATGCCAGTCATTTAGACCACATACTTCCCAGAGATTTTACCACCTCACTCACTGTGATGTTCTAAAATACACTGACAGTAATAAAAATAGTGTTTTCTTTTAAATAATAATAAAAAAGAAAATCCAGTTAATTTGATCCAAATACTGAGACATACAAGACTTTCCTCATCAGAAACACCTGGATAATTGTATTTCATCAGCTCCACCTGATGTTATAGAGCAAAAAGAAGGACCTAGAGTTGGCATCAAACATTTTGATGAGAACAGATGTAGCAGATTTTCGGCAAGAACCAGGCCCGGGTTGGCTGTGCCGAGGAGCAGGGAGGTGTTATCTCCCTGAGGTTTTAGCAGCTACACAAGATTTTTGTGCCCCAGCTGAAAATTAACTAGAATCTTACCATGGAATTTAATGGAAACTCAGCAGAAACTCTCCACCAAATGGAGCCTTTTCCCATTCCATGGTGAGGCCTCAAGTGGGGTGGGATTTTTCTGGTCACGAAAATATTGGGGGCTCAGGGCTGTTGGGCTTGTTTAGGGAAAGAGAGAGAAACTAATAAAGAACCAGTTGCCAAGATGACAAGGAAATAATAGAGTTTCCAAAGAAATGGAATTTAGAACATCTGCTGCTCCTTCTACAAATCCTCTGAAACAAAAATTTAATCTGGGGACCATCTGAGGTTAGAACATTATTAAATGGAGCATGGCAAAACCACATCACAAGCTCTACAAGAACTTTGGGAGGAAAATCTACCCTGAACTGGGACAAAAGGCAGAAGTTCAGATATTTCAGACCTAAAGTTCCCCCAAGTTGTATTGGATCCCCTGAAACATTTAATTTCAACCAAATTTAAAATTTTGTTGATATTATGTTTTAGTTTTCCTTTTGTTTTCCACTAAGAACTGGGTTTACGTCTTGAAAGAATTTGTTGAAAAAATTGAGGAAACCTTAGCACAGAACAGGAAATTCATCAAAAGAAGCCTCTTTTTAAAGTTTCAGTTTTTAACATAAAAAAAAACCAAAACACCAAAACAAAACAAAACAAAAAAAAAAAAACCCAGTGATCAGCTTTAAACATAAGCAACACTCACATGGTCTCCATCAGGCTTCCAGAACCAAAGCCTTCAGCTTCCACACATTTTATTTTCATGGCCAAACAGAGGGCAAAACCAGTACAGTTAATTTCCTGGATGCCTCATATCTGTTAAAACACAGATTATTAAATCTCCAATCCCTGTTTCATACAGAAAATAATTTTAATGTAAATGAGGAGCCCAATTTGTGTGCATTGTTCCACCATTTTTACCAAGGCTCTGTTTTGTTCCCATAAATCAATAGGAAGTGATTTGGGAGTGGCAAACTGCTCCAAAACATCTCCCAGTTTGAGGAAGTTCTTCTGGAGCTGGAAATCAAGGAGACAGCCCTTGAAATGGACAGTCCTTGTCCAGGACACAGTTAATCATCAATAACAGAGATTTCTACAATACCTCAAAGTCTTCCCAAAAAGCACTGGCCAGGCTCCAGCTGGACTCCCAAGTTATTCCTGACTTTCCACTGGATCTGATGGCTTTGCTACCCAACCACTCCCTAGGGTAGGAATTCCTGTTTTCACAACTCAGCAGGAGTTTCCCATGCACAGAAAGGTGTTTCCTCCTGCTCAGCCTGACCCTGTGGAACACTCATTCACCAGGACCACCAGCAGCAGCAGCATTTCCACCTTGTGTTTCTATTTTTTGTGATATGAACGCATGGAAGCCTGATATGATATATTTAACTCCAAATTCCCCCAGTGGGAAGAACAAGCTGGAACAAGGAAGGAACAAGGTGGAAGAATGAAACCTGAAAGTGTCCAAGGCCAGCTTGGACAAGGTTTGGAGCCACCTGGGCTAGTGGAAGGTGTCCCCATGACTGGGGTGGAACTGGATGTGCTTTAAGGTCCCTCCCAACTCCACCCAGTCTGTACTTCCACTGGCTCCATCACCACACTCTGGAAAGTCCACACCTTCCAAATAACTGCATCTACCAAAAACCTGAAAATCCAAAAGCAACATTGACAGAACAACATTTACAACTTCCTGGGACACAGCTTAAGTGCCCAGCTGAGAAAACAAGAAGGGACATGTGAAAACTCCAATAAAAGAAAAGTCAGTGAAATGTCTCTTTCTTCCCAGTAAGTGGATTAAGAGTTCTGGTAAGAAAGCTGAGGTCAAGCTTGATGAATTTCAAAGGAAAAACATCACATTCTAGAAGCTTCTATGAGAGCTGAAGCCAAGTTTTTAATTCTATAAGCCTTTTTCTACTTCTTGCAAAATTAAAACAGAGACAAAGAAAAAAATATCTGTGAAAGTATGAAAAGAATGAATGTGATGAGATAATTAAGTGATTAAACCCCAAGCTGTTCTTGGAATTGATCAGAAATGCCTTGGAAAACATCATTCCACAAATCCAGCTTCCTTCACACCCTGTTGCACTCTGAGATTGTAATTTTCATTTTTCTCCTATTATCTGCATTTTCATGGATAAATTTTGTTTGGCCTTCAGTTCTGGAAGCATTTGGTAAAATGCACGAGGTTTTCCATAATGGTTTGTTAAGGAGGGGGGAAAATCCACAACAACCAACCAAACACATAAAAATCCCAAACAAACAAAAAGGCAAAGGGAAAGAGGAGAGAAGGAAGGGGAAAGGGAAAGGGAAAGGGAAAGGGAAAGGGAAAGGGAAAGGGAAAGGGAAAGGGAAAGGGAAAGGGAAAGGGAAAGGGAAAGGGAAAGGGAAAGGGAAAGGGAAAGGGTTAATTTTTCATCACTATACTATTTTTCCAACTTTCTATAAATAAACTGTATAAAATATCAAAGGAAACACAGAGCAACTTATCTACTCTGATTTTACTCAATGTGAATGTATTTTGAAATTAAATTTGACAATTCCAAATTCTATCTTGAATGAAATTTGGGGGTTTCTCAAAGCTGTAGAGATTACAAAAAGAAATCCTCACAATATTATTCCAGTGTTGGGACACTGCATTATGCAACCAGGGTAATTATGTGCTGGGCTTCCATGATCCACAATTTCACAGTTTGGGATCCAAGAGACAACCTGTAATACAGTTCCCTGAAAATCTAATTTCCACTGTGCTGAATGAATGTCTTCAATGTGTTGGTCCAAGATTACTATTAAATGAAAATTATATTGTTCAGCTTGAGCTTTAGTGATTTCAAATTGCTGTTCCAAACAGAGAGAGCGTTCTTAGATAAATGGGGGGTTTAATTAAACATGTATGTATTAAGTTATTTACTTAATTATAGTATCACCATTGCCTCATATTGTTTTCCTGTGTATTAAATTCAGTTTCTCACATTACTGCATTATTAGATCAAGCTGGTAATTGTCAGTTTTTCCTTTCTTCAGGCTTATCTAAGCTTGCAGTGCTAAGTCTCACTTCACTTATCTCATTCAACAAGGCAGTGATGAAAGCCTTGCAAAGGAACCTTGGGTTAATCAGGGCCTCCCTCCTACCTCTCAAGCTTGCAGAAACCTGGAGAGCTCCTGGCACATCCCCAAGGTCTGAAGGTATGGCTGATGCTGGAGCAGAATCCAAAATCTCCTGTCCTAGTTGTCCTGGCTGCTGCCCTGGGCTGGGGATGATGATAGAACAGAGAGGGGCTGAGTAGGGCACCCCCCAGAGCCTGGGCACAGCCTCCAGCTCACTGCAGGCTTTACAATTTCATTTACTGCTAAGCTTCTTTTATCTTTTTCTCTTTTTTCCCCTCTTTGGGAAACTTTCAGAACTCAATTTTTTCATTCACAGATGCAGGAATGACCTCTCCCCCTTTTTTGTCAAATCACAGATCTCCCACAGACAGAAAATCACACCTTTGATCTACTCCACTTCATACAGAACCAAAGCCACTGCAAAAAAAAATCAGTTTCATCTGTTTTAAGTATAAAATATTTAAAGGAGAGGGGAAGCTATGGTTTTATTTAGCTCAAAGGTGGTCTGCTGAGATTTGTTGATTTAGCTTCAGTAATAAATAAGGCAAAGATTTCAGCAATCATTGAAGCCATTTCAACATTCACATCCAGTGAAACCCTTTCCCTGTCTCCAGTGGGACTCCTTAGGAGCCCTAACAAGCCAGAACTGGCATTTTTCTGTGCAGGAAGAGTAAATGCAGCTTGTCAGAGGTGCTGACCTCGCCCTGCACAGCTCAGCATCCATTGCAGGGCGTGTGGGAGGCTCAGTGTGTGTAACCCTGATGGATCCAGGAATTGGGATCTCCTGAGCAAGGGAAAGCTCTGGGACAGCTCACACCAGATCTTCAGGCATGAGGCAGAGCTTGAGATTTTCAGGCACCTTCATCAGGTCAATCACAATGGCTGAGATTTTGTAAAGAAGAATGACCCTAATTTTAAATTAAGGAAGAACTTACCTGACTTGGTGAGCAGTTATTCTGTCAGCTTGTGAGAGAACAGAGGGTGTAGCACCAGGAGAGATTTATCTCTGGTGTGACTGTTAAATATAAAAACCATGCAAGATCCCAGGGTAGGATGAGCTCTGAATTCTCCAGGTAAGAGAATTCTCCCCTCTCCTGGATAAGCAGAGTGCCCAGAGCTTGCAGGAAGGGCTGTCTCAGCTTTAACCCAAAGCAGCAGATAAGGAACTCGACAGGAATTATCCCGGCAGGAGATGGCTGGAAGGACTAAAATGCACCTGACAGAGTGTGCAGAGCTGCTGTGAGCTCTCCTTGCAGCATCAGAGGCATTCCTGCTCCCAAAGTGCTGCTGGTACTGATTTCCAAAGCATTAAATTCTCCATGTAAAGGGGACAAGGAACAACTGCACTTAATTAGAAGAATAAACTCTGCTTCGCCATTGAACAACAGAATAAAAAAACCAGTCATTTTTCTCACTAATTTACAAATCACCAAATTAGAGAGAAAAGGAGACTTCTTGTCCTACCTGTTTTAATAATTTTACTCTCCTAGATATGTGAATTTACCAGAACATTTTCCTTCTTTTTCTTTTTTACAGAAAAAAAAAATTGAAGGGAATGAGAGAATCTAGAAATATGTTAATATCTTTCCTTCATCAAACTACCATGAATATACATGACCATACTATATTACTATTTCCAGCTTCTTTGATTTATATTATGGATACCATGTTCATAGAAATCTAATCTCCACAAGAAGCAGAAAAAAAAAAAGAGAAACTGAAGAAAAACAAAAAAACAGCAGCAGGGAAATCAAATATCACCTAAATTAAACTAATCTCCAAAGTAGGCCAGACAAATACTGTAAAGCAGCCAGGATTACTGAGGCGCTTTATTACAAAGGGGTTTTTTTAATATCAAGATTGGTGAAAACACAATTTATAAAGAAACACAGACAAAGCATTATTAAGGGTGAGGTCTTCAAATCAGGGTGAATGGAATTAAGCTGTCCTAGGAAAACTGATCCAACATTCAATTATTGATATTTATCACACTTGATTTCATGTCAGTGACTGCTAATCACATCCCCAAAACATTAATTCAATCAGAGCAAGCTGTTTCCAGCATGACAGACATGGAACTCGAAAAATTGCTGCTGGTAAAAAGGTTTTGCTACTGAATGGTTTTTGACTGCCCTTGAGCGGGGATTTGTTTTTTCTGGTTCGTGCCATGAGACTCGGCTGGTCCCAGGCTGACAGAGCTACAGACTTTGGCAGAGCCACCAGAAGTGCTGTAGGTAGAAAAGTCCAAGTGGTCCAAATGTTGTAGGTACAGATTTTTAGGGTGGATCAGTCCTTAATGCAGTCCTCAGTGCATCAGCAGCAGCATCATTAGTGCTGTTTAATGAACCTTAGCCCTAATGATTAGCACAGACCTAATGACCCCAGGCGTGCAGACACGAAGCATGGCAGTGTTGTATCCTTTTTAATGACTTTGCTTCTTGCTTTCCCAGCTCTTCTCTCTTTTAAAATGGACATGAAATTCTCATCTGCCATAGGCCACTTCCAACCCAAAAATGCCAGCTTTGCATTCCTGATTCTTCCACAGCTGATAGAGGACAACAGGAGTGGTCAGTGCAGTGAGATTTGGCCGTGTCACTTCTCCACTGAGCCAGGCACACCCTGGTGCCATGAGGACCCCTCTGCTCTGTGATCCCTGGAGTTTGTTGTCATACCACAATGGCTTCAAGAGTGAAAACAAACCCAGTCATCAGCAGGTTCCTGGAAATGGCATAACCTGCTCAGACTCCGAAGTTAAACTGTGGATCCATGGAGGTGTCCAAGGCCAGGTTGGACAGCACTTGGAACAACCTGGGCTAGTGGAGGTGTCCCTGCCCATGGCAGGGGTGGCACTGGATGATTCCATGACTCCTCAGGGTTTCTGTGAGCCCTGTACCAAGCAGAGACTTTGCCCTGACAATGGCACTTCACTGAGAGCAGTGCCTTATTGTTGCCCTGATTTTTGAAAGTGTTAACTTTACTTTTATAGTTCTTTTGAAAGTTTTAAAGTTCTCATAAAACTTCTTTAGCCTTCTGATAATGTTTACATATTTGAGAGTCAGAGTTCCCACACAATTTCATGTACCAATAGAATAGTTTACATATTTCTCTGTGAGTAGAGACCAGTGTAGTTGGAGAGGTGGCAATTCCATCCTCCAATCCGCAGTCACCTTCAGAATTCTATAAATACCAGATGTTTGAATAAAACAGGTATTTTTCTCTTTTGAACTTAACCAAGCTTCTGTGTACTCATTTTGTGTCCAATAGCAACAGCTTATCAAGATTTGTTTACCCCATTGTTGATACACTTGTATAACATTATATTGCATTGCAGAAAACAAAATTATTGCCTGCAATTATTCACTGAATCTTCACCAACTATCCACAGCGTCAGTTTGATTCAATCAATCAATTCAATTACTCTCATAATCTCTTTGAGGGGGTTTCTCCCTGTCCCCATTATTCTCCCAAGCCTCTGAATGATGACATGTAGTTTTTTCTAATGCAATAGATGCCTTATTTATTCCACTGCCTCTGTATATATGACATGCACGCTGCTCAGAGAATCGCATTGTTGTCACTGCAAATAATGATCTAAATGCATTCCAGGACTTCATCTATATTTCCCTGAGTGTTTTATAATGTGCAGGAGGCAGAGAAAAAGATCTTCAAGTTATTTTTGAAGAAATATATATCACTGTGTGGTGGGGATGTCTTCAGGCAGCACTTGTTCCCAGAATTCTTTCATTTACATTTCTGCTGTGTTTATGTGCTCTGTCTTAATGCTTCTTCACCTACCTTGGATATTAGCAAGTGGAGAAAGAGATATTTTTATGAGCCTTATCCTGTGAAACAAATAAAAGTTAAAAATTGATACACAATATTTTTTATATTTCAGTGCACAAAGAACAAAGTCTGATTTCCAGCATCCTCAGAAATGAAACCTTTAGAAATATAGATTCAGTCCTGATGGCCACACAAAGAGCAATTTCAGTTTGTTATGATTATGAGGGAATTTCAGTTCCTCCAAATAAATATACTTTGGTTAGAAACAGGGCAATTTTTTATTCCCCTTTTTTTTTTTTGGATAATACTGTTATTCTGGAAATCTCTCTTTTTATGTGTTTGCAAAAGATAACATGAAAGCAGATGGAACACATGCCATAATCATTGATTATTAACACTAAATATTCTGTAAAGAAAAATCTACTGGCTTTACAAATATTTCAACTTTCAATACTTCTAACTACAGTTTTCACTTGGAAAAGAGCCATGAGCCACTGTTGAGAGGAAATTTTCCCCACCTGCACCAGTCTGGACATGTGATGTTGTTTCTCCTCCCAAACCTTCCATAATCCTCAGCTGGACCCTAAAACACTCTCTGGGTCCAATCTGAAATAAGTGAGCAATAGACACTATTGGCTCCTTCACAGCATATTTTGCTGGCAGCTCTGTAAAATTAAGTATAAATTAATACCAACATTTGCAGATTCAAAGCATAAAACCTAATTAAATAGATAATTTCAGACCTACCCATACTGATTTGGTTGTTTAAACTTGTTTACTTCGTATAGCAGATTTTCCAGAAAGATGAGGCAAGTACGTATAATTAAAAAAAAAAGAAAAAAGGAAAAATTGAGAACATTCCTACCCCTCTTCCCTTCCCTGTGCCCAGGGAAGCTGTGGCTGCCCCTGGATCCCTGGAAGTGTTGGCTGGGGCAACCTGGGTTAGTGGAAGGTGTCCCTGTCCATGGAAGGGGGTGGCACTGGATGGGCTTTAATGATCCTTCCAATCCAAACCAGTCTGGAATTCTATGAAATTTCTATCACAGCATTGCTCCCAAGACCTTTCTTCCCCAAATTCTATCCTGTTTGCTCCCTACTGGGCAATGTCAGGATTTTTTCCTCTTCCCTTTGTTTGCTGCCCACTGAGGAAGAGTCCCTTCTCCTCTCCCATTGGCACTGGCTCAGGATGAATGGTTCAGATTTTATCAGCTCCAGTGCTGAAGGAACTTGGTGAATGAAAATGTGCTTGTGTTCTCCTTTTTTAGGCATTATATCAGGGAGGAAAGGAGCTGCTTGTCTACTGACAGAAACTAAGTGCTCCCATCTGTTGTAGCCTGCTCCCTTATCTGCTGCCTTCTATTGTTTCCAGAAAAACCCTCTTGTAATGGGCAAGGAACTCGATAAAAAGCACAGAGCCAGGGCTGGTCTAATTCAAAAGGACATTTTTCTGTCCCTGGATGTTAAAGCCATGACCCTGTTTGTGAACAATGAGACATGAATGAGGTGTGTGGATGTTCAGTGTGTCACCACAGCCAGGAAATATCTGTAATTTTGTCAGATAGCCTGAGGGATAAGAGCCAGGGACATGCTCCCGGGATGTCTAGTCCTAAAGAGAACAAAAGCTGCTGCACCTTCCATTTCCTTCCATTTCCATACATGAAATCCCTGATGTCAAGGCTGAAACAACTCTTTCTTCTACCTCCATCTCCCCCTGAATGCAGCTTGTTCACATTTGAACTCTTCTGCCCAGGTGTGCTCAGGTGGAAACCAAACCCACTTGGAGAGGTCACGGGCTGCAGCTTGGGCAAGGCTCAGTGCCCTGTTCACTGCAGGCTGGTCATGTCTAGGAAAGAAAACATAGCCAGACTTGAAGGAAAAGAAGCTCCAGATCAGAGTTATTTTGGGGAAATGCTGGCTGTCCCTGGATCCCTGGAAGTGTCCAAGGCCAGGCTGGACAGGGCTTGGAGCACCCTGGGCTGGTGGAAGGTGTCCCTGCCCATGGCAGGGGGTGGCACTGGATGAGACTGAACCCTTCAACCCAAACTGTTCTGTCATTCTGTGATTCTATAAAAGGAGAGAAAACTGAAATCACTCCAGAAGCTGAACAGGTACTTGGGGTTTATAACTATGTTATCATATATTATATTTAACACCTAGTATTGGATTATACAGTATTATATTATGTTATGTATAATAATTATGCACATTATCATTTAAAATATCTTATATTAAACTCATTATTTAGCATTAATCCTTTCTAGTAGCATCTAGAGTCAACCTCAGTGCTGCCAAGGATGGGATATCACAAATTCAGGGGTTTCAGGCCAGTCCATGGAGCTCAAGCCTTCAGTCCTAGCTGCACCAGCCTTTGCTGAGTGACTTCAATCACAGTGTGCAGACAGATACTTCTTACACAAGGGTCTCCCACAGATCCCTGACACCTCTGTGGGCAGGGGACCAAACCTCTCCAAGCCTCAATCTCCTGGAAAGTGCCATAATATTCCTTTCCCCTTCTGTTTTATGAATTTGCTGCAATTTGTGAGTAGAGCCAACTTCCTGCAGCTGGTTGTGACTGGGGTGGGTGAGTGGTGCTGCCAACACCTCAAATGACAAGTGAAAGTTCAGACATCTGGTTGCTCACAGACACATTTCCTTCCCGAAATGATCACACACAGATGATGGAAATAAAACAAAAGAAAGCAAAACTGACAGTTGCTATTGTACTTCCAAATGAAAGCATTACTTCAGGGAAGGGACTCTGCTCTGAGACAGCAGTTTTCAAAAATGGCTGTTGGAAAAGAACTTTTCATTTGAAATAATAATCACATCTCTACCTGTGACTGAACTGACAATGAAACAAACGGCCTTGAGACAGTCATAAACCTAAGACAGATTAATTTGTCTGGAGATGATACTGTTTTCCTACACTGCCCTTGCAGCACTGAATTATGCATCATTTCATTTATCAGATTGCCTCCCTCTCCCTGCATCCCTGCAGCACAACCACGCTGCCTAAACCACACTGATTTCCAGCAGGATGGAAAACACACAATGGATTTTCTTATCACTCCCCTCGCTGTCCCAAACCTTACAAAGCCCTGCTTTCCCTCTCATCTCTCACCACTTTTGCTGTTTTCCTGTTGCAGCTCTGCTCTGTATTTGTCTGCTCTGTATTTTTGTCATTCTAAGCAGCAATCCCTGCATGAAAAAATTTCCTAATTGCAAAGAGCAAGTCAACCATAATTATTATGCTTTCGCTATGATCATTTTCCAGAGGTGTCTCAACTCTTATGAAAATGAGAAACCTGGCCTGCCTGGTTATATATTTTCACAGTTGCCTCGAGTGACAGGGATTCTGCTGAGCTGTGCAGAAAGAAAGATGACACCTCACTGCCAATGTGCCTTCAAATTATCAGGAGCCTGCAGACTCAGGGATGCACAAGGGACAGGACACAAGGATGCGCCATTTCCTGCTGGCAGTTGTCTTTCTCCACCTCCAAAACCCCCTCTCTCAACCCAAAAGAGGGTACTACCATAGCAGAGAGGGACCAAGAGATGCGTTTTTTGGTACCACACACTGCTGGGTCCTTCTTTTGCTTCCCTGTGCTGTCCTTGAAGTCAAGGGGAGGGCTTAAAGAGCTCTTGAAACAAACAAAAAAAAAAAGCCATTTCTTCTCTCAAAGGGTCATCAGGGTAGTAGTGGAGTCTCCATCCCTGGAAGTGCCCATAAGTTGTGTTGAGATGTCAGTTAGTGCTGTGGGGTACTGAGGGCATGGGGAATTTGGCCAGAGGTTGACTTGAACATCTTGAGGTCTTTCCCCACTTGAATGATTCCCTGAATCACTGGGATGAGCTGCCAAGGCTCCAGTATGTGGCACCGACTGGGATTGTTGGCCAAACAACTTTACCCCAAGTTCAAAGGCTTTTCTGGTGGAGATGCTGCAGCAGTCCAAGTCTTCAATTAAAAGAACATTACAAAATCATAATTAAGCAGACTAACCTTATTTAAAGCCCCCCTTCAACCATCTGAGAGAAGAGTTGTCAATGCAAGGACGTTGGCCTTTCCCTTCTCTCTGGATGTCTTGCAAGGAATCAGTGGCTGGGAAAAACAGGAGCAACTTCTTCCTGAAAAAAAGGATTTAGTGATTCCCCTGGACAAAAATTAACCTGATGTTTTTGGCACACAAAACATAGATATTATATCCCTTAGGAATAAAAGCCTTCAATTAAGAAAGGCTTTTATTTTATTATTATTTTATCTGTTTTCATGATAAACAAAAATAATTATAAAAGTGTCTTCTCCCTCTTTAACATTTCCAAATATGTAGGCTTGAAAATAAAGCCAAGAAAATGGAACCTATTCAGAATGAAAATGTTCACTGGGAGTTCATCTGTGGGATGATAAGACATAAAAGTGAGCATCTGTATATTTGGATGAATCTTATTTACATGCAGGGAAGACACTGGGAATGTCATAAAATCCTGCAAAAAACAGAGCCCTAAATGGCCTTAGAGTCATGTGAAATTTAGAAGAAAACTGGCCAAAATGTAGTACCTGGAATGCAAATTCATTGTAAAAATATGTTCTTCCAGTCACATCAAATATGCAAAAATATGGTTGCAAATTGAAAGTAAAGCAAAACACAGATGCACCGTAAATTTCATTCTGGTACCGTTACGAGGAGCAAAAGCCTGAGAAGATTTTTGCATTTTTATTTTCTCCATTCAATTTATTCACCTCTTTTTACTAGGAATGAGAGACCCATTAAAATATTAAAAGACATTTAGTAGGTGATCTAAAATGATTAAAAACAGGATTTAAAAAAGCATTTCCAGGGCTTGTCAGCATCAGGGTTTTTTTTATCAAATTTAATACAAAATGGCTAATGAGGGCAACTCAGCCCCGGTAACGTTGCTCAAAATCCAAACTTGATTTTCAAAATCTTCCCCTCCATATTTAATAGGGTGATGATTACAAGAAAAGTGATGCTCCAGTATGTTAATTCTTTCTCTGTTTTTCTGCTGATGTTACTCTTCATTTGAAGAAAACTGTCACCCTCTCTTCCCCAGCAGATCAAAGCAAGGCATCCAGTTTGTACCAGATGCCATCATACAGAATTACATTTAAGAAATCTCCAAAGTAATTAAAAACCTCTGTATAAACCCTCTCAAAAAGGAAGACACACTATACCAATTCTCCCCTCTTTAAACAGCTTCTGGAGAGGTGACAAAATGTGACTTAAAGCTTTTGCTACACATGCCACCTCCTTCCTTTGAAGTCCTAATTAATTATCTTTCCTGAGAATCACAATCAACAGGAGGCTGCTTTTGCATGCTGAGATATCTGGGTTCCTCATCCCACTAAGGCCAAGAAAAACCATGGAATTCTGGTGAGCAGTTGGATCTTGGACAAAGAATTCCAGGAGTAGAAAGAGACTGGCTCAGGTCCATGATGCTGGATTTATTTTGGGGATATATTTTCATGTACCATTGCAGTCAAAACAACAGAACTTGCTGCCCCCAGCCTGGAAAGAAATCAGGGACAGGATGGGGAACCTTTGTTAGTGCTGGGAATGTGTGAATGCCAAAGACCAGAGGAGACAGGGTATAAATGCATCAGCCCTTGTTATGATCCCCAAATCCAGCCCAAAACAGCGTCAAGAAGAAACCTGGGTGCTGGAGAGAAAAGCTTCTGTTCCAGAATGGACTCTAAGTGAATTTGCCTTGTAATACTGTGGGGTTTTCCTATAACTTTATTTAAGTTTTGAACAAACCCATTTTTACCTGGTGCTAAAGCACAGAGGTCATGGAGAGCAAGGGATGGTCCAGTCCCAGCCAGGCCACACCAGCACACAGGCTGGTCCACACCTCAGGATCCAGCATCCTTTCCTTCTCCACACCTCAGGGTGCAGTTACCATCCTTCTCTTTCTTCTCCACACCTCAGGGTGCAGTTATCATCCTCCTCTTTCTTCTCCACACCTCAGGGTGCAGTTATCATCCTTCTCTTTCTTCTCCACACCTCAGGGTGCAGTTACCATCCTCCTCTTTCTTCTCCACACCTCAGGGTGCAGTTACCATCCTTCTCTTTCTTCTCCACACCTCAGGGTGCAGTTATCATCCTTCTCTTCCTTCCCCACCCCTCACAACCCATCATTCCCCATGCTTACCTTCCCTCTTGGTATTGTTCCAAACCTCCAGGAGCCCAGGAGGAGGTGCAGGTGCCCTGAGGCCCTGCCATGAACACTCCTGTGTCTGTTGTGTCCCAGTTCCATGGGACATCAGCTGTCACCAGTGTGTCACCACAAGCTCAGTCAAGCCCCAGGAGCTGCCTGCCAAGGTGAGGTTCTCTCCTGTTTTTGTTAAACAATTCACGAAGGTATGAATTCACTCCAGAGCACAAAAGACATGAATTGAAATGCATCCAAGCTGCTGCTGGTGCCAGGAATATGACTCTGAGCAGCTTCCATTGTTTATAGACTTGAAAAAGACGAAAACATCCGGTCTGGCATGGAAAGGGGCTGCCAAATCCATCCTGGAGAGCAAGGAATGGAGTTGATATTCATTAACCCTTCTTGGTTGGCTTTTTTAATAAAATGAGAGAGCTCTCAGTCCAGCCTTTGAGCAAGATTTATTTATTTCTAAATGACAAAGAAATGGAAAACACAAGGCACTTGGCAAAGTATTTGTTTGAGTACCTTGGCAGCTTGTCATTGATAATGGAATTGTTGTCTGATCTTCAGTCATTTGCAATTTAATTTACCCACAAAACCTACCACTTCTCCTTGCACATATTTCTCCACAGTGTGCCTATTTACCTTCCCAAACCAGGAAGAAATACATTAAATGATTTAAAGGGTAGCTCTTAATGCAATTTAAAGCCTTGCAAATTGATTTTCCTTAATGAACTTTATATCCTGACATCCTGTCGTTTTTCCTCTAGTACATTCAATTAGGCTATAATCAGTTATTAAGGGTTAGATAATGGGAACGTGACATCATCCACATGAGGCAGAAATTTTTGTGAGAGATTAATTAAAATCTAATTTTCATGCAAGGCTAGACCATCTGGGCCAAAAGGGTGCCTATGATAATTGCAAGGGGGAAGACAAAAAAAATGAGAAAAAAAAATCCTGGAAAGCCCAGAATGGGGAAAGGAAGAACATTTGGCTTGGGTCGATGCTGAGATGAGAGGGGAGAAGATATTCCTCTTGGGGGTATAAGACAGAGAACCTTTGTGCTGTCTTCATCTAAACCACAGCAGAACAAACATCATGAATCGAAGCGTTTCAGCAAAGCAGCTGAATACATTTCTTTGTGGATGAAAAGCCAGAGCCATTCATGTTCACTTTCAGGTAGAAGCACTCTTTAATAGCAGTAGTAGCAGTGCTTAAAGCAGAGAAGCTTTTGTGGCTTTGTTAATACTAACTTGTGATAGAGGGGAGCTCTGGGCTCCAAATACATCTCTAATCTCAGCGGAGAACACAGCTCAGCAGTTCCATTTGCCCCATATCAAAGAAGGAAAAATGTTGTTATTCTGCCAAGAAAATGGATCTATTTATCTGATGCAACGATCTCTGCAACACGGGGTTTGTTTTTCCTCGCCTCTATTTTTTTTTGGAAACAGGCATATTGTAACCATTCTTAAAACAAACTGGAATAGAAGGGTTATATCAACCACGAAGAACTCTCTAGTAACAATATCCATATTGCTGCAGTAATTCTGGAGGGCCTCATATTTCAGAACTAAAAAAACCCTGCAGCTCCAGAAAAGCAGCCAGCATAAGAGTTCTTCACACTCATTACTGCTTTTCAAAGCAGCACCTCCAAAGCAATCCAGCCTCTGAGCAATTTGGGGACACTGCCTCTAGGAAAGGTGAAAAGAAGTTTCAAAGCCTATAGATCCTCTCTGTTAATGCAGCTAATCCTGGACTGACAGACCTCGTGTGCCTCCCTGGCCTCATCTGCTCAATCTGGTGGAGTATGTCTCCATTGATGTCCAGGAAAACAAGAGCCAAATCTGAGGGTCAAAATGTTCCACAAAGATCTCTTGGTGGGGTCTGGGGATTGAGTTGGTCCTTTTTCTGGTCTTTCAACTCTTTGTTGGTCTTTCAAGTCTTTGTTGGTTCTTTTCTTGGAGGATTAAAAGTAAAACTCAAGCTTTTGTCCAGATTTTCTCTTATCAGATGGCTTTGAATCTGCTGGAAAACTCCTGTTCTCAAAACAATTTAGAGAAGCTACAGTTTTCATTTGATTTTAAAAATGTGCTCTTGACATTATATTTTCCCCTGCTTTGACTTTCTAGGCTTTCTCTTTTGCCCAAGTGTCCCAGTAACCACTTATAACCATAGTCTTAATTAAGAAAGAATATGGCTTGGATCATTATTCTAAGTCTGTTTGGAGGAATTGTTACCCAGTTGTAAGTGAGGTTTTCAATGACTGTATTTCTTCCCCAGAGATAAAGCAATTAACGTTGTTTCCCATAAAATCCACCTCCCCCCACTGCCTCGGTGGAGGTGAGCAGAAGTGAGAACAAATCAATACCAGAATCTATCACCAGGAAAAGGGAACAAATATATCTTTATAATTACAATATGTAACACATTCCACAGCTGCATGCCTCTTGTGGATACTTCTGATCTGAATGTAAATACATGTTTTATGCTGAGGATAATTTCAAAGGGGAGCTGGGAGCACACACAGAACAATCCAGTGCTTCTAAATCTATGAACCAACCTATTCATATTTTCTCTGCATTCCCATGATATACTGAGGAGCAGCCTGTGCTGTAATGTACACTGCAATGGAAATATAAAATAAAAACCACTTAACTGGCCAAGAACCCGTACTTCCTCCTTAAATCCATGCTCTTTATAGACCTATCTCAGTTACTGCTTAGGACAGACAAAGAATAGATCACATAGAGGTAACATCAAGATTTAATCTGAGGCTGTCCAAAAGGCCAGAGACCAAAGACCCAGATTTCTTTACTGATTTCACGTTTATACTGGACTGAACTCATGATTCAGCAATGGAGTTCTTGGATATTTCTAGGACAAGCCTGAGAAACTTGTTCAATATTCACTTAGGTGTCTAAATATTGCTCATGTCCATTCCCCCAAAACTGAATTCTCTCAATCCATGGCAATGGCAAATAAGCAAAATCTGTCTTTGCTATCTCTGAGTTTCCTTGCCTGGGAGTTCCACTTATTTGCAAGTTTGCTTATACGCTTCCCAACCTCTCCTAAGCCACACCACCTGCAAAACTCCCCTTCCAGAGCAGCTCACACTTGCTAGAGGAACAAACAGACATTAAAAACCCCCAGACCAACCCCCAGACCAACTCCCAGACCTTTCTATTTCATCTACAGAAAGAAAATAACCCTGGGGTAAATATGCAAGGCATTGAACACTTTGGGAGAAATTGCTGCTCTCCGTAATTATTTTTTAATTTACCCTTTGCTGGATGAGAACTGAGGCCCTTGTCTCCTCGTCAGCACAAACTTTGCATTTCTTGATCTGCATCTGGGGCTTGCCGAAAAATGAGCATCTTGATTACAGCTCTGCCCTTCCCCTGCTCAGCTCCAGCTGCTGCCTCTCCTTGTGCATTTCCAAAAAGTGAAAGGCAGAACCATTTACTTCCTTATTTCTCTGATTTATTTTGCTCATGTGGGTTATCTCACTTCCTTTTGCAGCTCCCTGAATATCTCTGAAAGGAGGGAGAAGAGCCCGGCTGTGCCCCCGGGCAGGTGCAGGATCAGGGGAGGGAGCGACAGCTGGGGCAGTGCCACCACCACAGTGACAACCACGAGCCCCAAAGTACAACTTTTATAGCTCTCCACTCCCACCTCCTGCTGAGAGCAATGAAGTTTGTAGAATCTGTGAGAGGAGGAAAACGGGGATGGGCAAGTAATGGCAAACAGCTTTTTGTGTGGCCTCAGTGATCCTAATCCTTCACAAATACATCCTATGTTGGGTGAGACAAACTCCAAGGACTTGTGGCTCCCAGAGGTATTCCTGATTGCTTTTCTCAGCTCTCCCAAGAGCTTGGCTGCCTTCCACAAACCTATATTTTCCTTTTCAGTCAACAAACACAATCTCCACTCACAAGAAGATGGATCTTGTGTTCCTACTTCCTTTTGCTTCTGTCCACAGCAGAGCCCAGGCAGGGAGCAGTGACCTGCAGAAAACCATTCCCCATGCAAGGCTGACCCACCTTCTGGCTGAAATAGGTGGACAAAGAAAAAAAGTGGCCCAAACCAAACAAAAATCCAGAACAAAATTTTATTCCTTCCCTCTTTGTCTTCCCCTTTCATCTCACCTTATTCTAACAACCTTGAAGATTTGTGAGAGCCTCTGGAACACAAATAAACACAAAAATAGCAGGTTAGTCCTTGAGGGAGAAGTTCACATCATTATATTGGGTTTTCTGTGGAACATTTATTTCTAGGCTGCAGTGAGAGCAACCTCCTGCTCACAGATCGTTCACCTACAGCCAGGAAGATGTGCACTTCCAACAGCATCAACCAAGAGCCATTTTGTGTGGCCAAACTCCCCAATTTGTGATTCACCCTGCAGCAGTTCAGCTGAAGCTGGTGCTCCCATGGCACATTTTCCTCTCTCCACCTCCAGAGCACACCAGAAATGCACAAATCCCCATAAAAAACACGATTCCCAAATCCCAAAATCCTACCTGCTCTCCCACATACCAGATCTGCACTTGTACAGAGCCCTTTTTTTTGATCTTTCTGTGTCACTTTTCCCCTCACAACAAGAAGTTGCTCTCTCCAGCGTTGGTGTCTGGTGGATGTTTCCTCCCAGAGGTTTTCCCCAGCGCACTTCCAAGGCTGGGCATGATGGCTGGTTTTTAATTAGCCCAACAAGTCACTTGAGCCTCTTAGAGCCTAGCCCAGATTTACTTTAGGATTTTCAGTGTTGATGAAAGCACAATTGGGAAGGAGCAAAGCTTCTGCTGACTTTGTAATTAATCACAGGTTAAAGTGCTGTATGAATTATACAGGCCCCAGGAGAGCCATCACTTTTGGAATTTCCAACAAAGCACACAACTTAAGACATTCTTTGCTTTGTGTGTTTGGCTAATAGAAGCATTAGTCACTGAGCTTTTTTATTATTTTTTTCTAAGTTTTGAAATAATCTCGCTAATCTGGGGAATGTGATTTTCTGACACGAGCTCTACCTTTAGAGCTTGGAGAAAATTTGGTGCTGTGTGAGTGTAGACAACCTGGCAACAGCTACAACAGAAAATTCAGACATTATGTTTTTTTCAAACCAAGCACTCAGAGTGTTTTTGACAGGGAGTGGGTGGGAGAGTCACTCCGCACTGAATTTGCAGTGAAGGATGTGGGGGAGGGAAGCAGTTTAGCCAACTCTAACTCCTGCAAATTTATCAATAATATCCCCACAGCTTTTAACATCCTTCCTGCTTTGACTCCAGAGCCATCCCACTGTTCACAGCACAGGAAGAGACACCTGCTTCATGCACTTTACCTCCACAAGCAATCCCTCCAAAGCTGTTAAATATCCCTGTATGTGCCAGCTTACAGATCCTAAGGAGGTTGTTTTGCTTCTTATGAAGTACTTTGAGATTAAAAAAAAAGTACTTAATTAAAAAAAAAAAATAAAAAAAAAACTTGGAAAGGTAGTTTCACTTAAATAGAAATTTATTTCATTATAATTAATAGAAACAAAAGAGGAATCATAGAATAGCCTGAGTTGGAAGGGACCTTAAATCTTTTAATTCTACCCCCTGCCACTGGACATCTTCCACTATCCCAGGTTGCTCCAAGCCCCATCCAACCTGGCCTTGGACACTGCCAGGGATCCAGGGGCAGCCACAGCTGCTCTGGGCACCCTGTGCCAGGACCTCTCCACACTCACCAGTAATTCCTGCTTTTATTAACAGTACAGAAGAATTGTTGTCATTCTTTCTTTTCTCTTTCTTATCACTAGCAGCTACTGCTTTAATTAGACTTTCTTCTTAAATTGTTTTAAAGCACAGAGAAGGTAAAAACACTGGCAATAATATTTCAGTGGGATTTCAAACAGTAAAGCATGAAAAGAAGAAATATGGAATTACTTTGCCTTTTGATTGCCTTTAACAAAATGCTGCTTTTTCTGTGGATTGGTTCATATTCAGGTTACAAAAGGAATTCAAAAGATAATCGTAAATCAGTAATACCAGGTCTGATCCCATGGCTTTAAGGCTACTTAATGAAGTTAAAGAAAAGAGAATGTAAAAGAGATGTGAGTACATCTGAAATCTCTAAGTAGCTCCAGACATGCATAATGGAGGAACTTGGGCCCCAGTGAATTCCAATAAATCTATTTTCTTTTAAAGAAAAAAATTACGAAATATTTAAAGGACATCAATCACACTTTTCTTAACAGAGTGTTAGAGAGTGACAATTAAAGATGCCCTGTTCTGCTGTAGCTCACTTTAAATCATGTCTTAGAGCCTGAGCCAGTATATGAATTTGTTACTAAAACTATTTCTTCATTGCATGATTAAAATCTAGGGTTAGAAATAAGTTTCATTTTACACTAATGAAATTATTAAATATTCTTTTTCAAAGCTTAGATTTATATTTACTTTAAATGCTGTTAGAATAAGTTAAAATTCTCAGTTAAAAAGCCACTAAATGAAGTTTTTAATTTACAGAAAGAGAGTGATGGAAATTTCCAGGCTTGACCATTTCAATCACTTCACAAAAAACAAGAAAGAAAAAGAATGAAAGATTGAATAAGAACAGATTTTTCAGCAGACAGCTTGGACTTAAAAAAAATCATGTTTTTCATCCACATTTCACGACATCAGCATCAGTTGATGCTGTAAGCGGGGGTGTGGGTGTGCATCTCCTCATCAAAATTTAACAGTGACATTTTTTTCAGCTTCTGACAAAAAAATAAACATTGTCCAAGTCATTCCCTTTGGAGTAGTGTGGTTATCCCAGTTCTCAGCTTATCTGCTTTTTGTACAAACACACCTCTCCCATTTATCCGCTGATAAATACTGAATTCCTACCTGGTGAGGAGCATCTGGAGACATCTTTCCTGCAAGACTTGCAGAGAAAAGGGATTAATTCCAGTTAATTTCTGTGCGTGGCACCGAGCCATGCGCCCAGTTGAAAAGCTTTGTGTCTATTTGTCTTCTTTATTTTCCAAAACCTTAAAACCCAAATCCAATTTGTTGCTTTGTGCATTTCTGAAAGGGTGGGAGTTGTGCAAAACCCCCTGGAGATTCCAGGGGGGACAGAGCACACCTCAAGCCTGGTTTTTGTGGTCCAGGCAGAGAAAAGGGAGTGTGGAAGTGTCCAAAGCCAGGATGGACAGGGCTTGGAGCAGCCTGGGCTAGTGGAAGGTGTCCCTGCCATGGCTGAGGTAGCACTGGATGGGCTTTGAGGTCCCTTAAGGTCCCTTCCATCCCAAACCATTCTGGGTTCTGGGATTCCATGGATGTTGTAGTCAATCCACCAGTTCAATCTGATGCCTAGATGCCATTTGGATGAATGACAGCTCTTTTATGATGAATATTCCTTTGCCACATGGAGTTGAATGATTAATGCAAGTCCTGAAGGTCATCTTGCAAAGGCAGTCACTGCATTTGCTCTCTTTATCATGGGCAATTCCATGGACAATTCTCATTGATGATTTTTTCTCCCAGAAATGAGATACTTCTGGTGGTATCCCCTCACAAGCAGCAAGCCCACAACAAGGATGTCCCAGATTCCAAATTTCAGCTGCACACCACAGTTATTTCCCTTTCCCAAATACTCTTGGACAGAATAAATCCCGTGGGTGCTGCTCACCCATCTCCCAAGGGCCACATGTGAACCTTGCTTCCTAAAAACTGAGAGGAGAGAGGGTTGGAGGCTGAGGGATCTTCCAGAAAGGGAGCTTGGAAAACAGAGGCTGTCACTCACCTTTTCTTATCCCATATCTTCAGGTGCTTAATATGCCCAGGAAAACGAGCTGCCTCCTGCTCTGCATTTCCAGCACAGCCTGGACTTGGTGCTTACCAGAGAAACACAGATAAATGAAATTCTTAAGGCATCTGTTAGATCTTTAACGTGTCCAGCAAGATTTTTAAAGAGCCAAATATCCCAGCAAGTTAAATCATCATTTGTCTTCTGGAGTAACTTGCTGTAGTTTTCCACAAGCAAGTTTGTAAAATTTTCTCTAATCGTGGTTTTTTTTTGGAAGCTGCTCTTTTCCACCTGCTTCCATTTTAATGTGTCCTCAATATCAGTTATTTTTACTTCAGCTCTAAGAGGCAAATAACGAGGATAAACAATAACTCCTCCTTCCACAAACAAAAATATGATATTGCTAGTAGAAGAAAACACAGAAAATTGCCAGGGAAATAAAATCTCAGCAAGTGTTTTCATTTGTCAAATTTGCTCAGCAAGAAGGTCCTCAGTAAAGAAAATATAAGCCATAAAGCCAGCATCAATTATCACAGAGTGGAGGCACTGGGCTGCTCCTAATTTTTGCATATTGGAAAATGATGATTACACACACTCAATCACCAGGGAACAGGAAAATCCATACAAACATCACCAATCCCCAGCATTGTAGAAATATGCGGAATTCTGCAAACTTGTAAACCTGCTGAAACAATAAACTGAATTAATCTAAAGCACTGGCTCAGTGCAGCTGATGTTTCTGGAAAATATAAGAGGACTTGTTAGCTGTGTATTTGTTCCTAGTAAAGATATGGGGAAAATTGGGATTTTCATTGAGCTCTTCATCTCCCATTATGGAAAACCACTACCAGTCTGTGCCAATAGAGAATACAGGAAATAAAGGAAAGGAGGAAGGAAGCTGATGGCAAGGATCTAACCTAAAAGGGACAACAGAAAATTATGAGACTAGAGATGGAAATCACAAGAATTAGGGATTTGTTTATTATAAATTCATGGAAATTGCTAAAAAAAATAAAAGACCAAGACCAAACCAAGCAAAAAAAGGAAACCAGCAAACCCCAAAACATAATGTAAAAACAAACAAAACAAACAAAGGAAAACAAACCCTAAACAGAAAGCAAGGGGGAAATAGTGAATGTGAAGATGGAGGTCCAAAAAAAATCTTAGGAAAGCTCAGAAGTTCAGTAGATGTTGGGCACTTCTTGCTTAAAATTAAGCAAAAAGTCAGAGGCCTTAGCTATGCCATGGTCGTCCTTTCAAACCACACCTTTATTCCCACCCTTTATTCTTTAAATTTGTGATCTTGATCTTATATTTCTTAAAATACACACATGTTCCTTCTGGGTGCTATCAAGTGCTGGAAGCCATTCTGCTCACAGAATCTCAGGATCTCTGAGGCTGGAAAAGCCCTCCAAGCCCTACGAGCCCAAGCTGTGCCTGATCCCCACCGTGTGCCCAGCCCAGAGCTCTGAGTGCCACCTCCAGCCCTTCCTGGGACACCTCCAGGGATGGGCACTCCAAACCTCCCTGGGCAGCCCCTGCCAAGGCCTGAGCAGCCTTTCCATGGAGAAATTCCTGCTGCTGTCCACCCTGAGCCTGCCCTGGCCCAGCCTGAGGCCGTTCCCTCTCCTCCTGTCCCTGTTCCTGGGAGCAGAGCCCGACCCCCCGGCTGTCCCCTCCTGTCAGGAGCTGTGCAGAGCCACAGGGTCCCCCCTGAGCCTCCTTTTCTCCAGGCTGAGCCCCTTCCCAGCTCCCTCAGCCCCTCCTGGTGCTCCAGCCCCTTCCCCAGCCCCGTTCCCTGCCCTGGACACGCTCCAGCCCCTCCAGGTCTCTCTGGCCATGAGGGCCCAGAACTGGAGCAGCACTCGAGGTCCCTCAGCAGGGCCAGCACAGGGCACAGCCACTGCCCTGGGCCTGTGACACACCACTGGATTCCTCTTGGCCATCTGAACCCGCTCTGGCACTCACTCTGAATTCGAGAGTTTATTATTATCTAAGATACAATAGGAATATCTCCAGTAGATGTTCAGGACAATGAAAAGCAATTTGCAATTGTTCCCAGCAGCTCTTCAGTGCTGCTGGAGGCACAGGCTACTACTGAAATCCTAAAATTCAGAAGATGCATCCTGTGTAGAAATATTCCAAAGATTGTTCCCAGAGAGGTTTTCTAACGTGCTACCAATGTGCAGCGTGCTCACCACTGTGGCAATCCACTTCCCACTGTCCTCCAGATCCAATTAATTTGCAGCTAATGGAACTCCATGTTCAAAGGAATTCTGAGTATTACTCAAAATTCCCAGATGAGGCTGTTAGCCAACTGTCTTGGAAGGGCTGATAAGCAGCAGGAACACAGGGGCTACTCGTGGTGCATAGTTTTGCTTCTCACACATGCTGCTGGTGTTTGGCACACAAATTGTATCTTCAGTTCCTTAAAAGGATTTGGTGCTGGGTTTCATTCCTTTGTTGCATAAAGTCATCTCATGGAAGTGCAGTGGCTCAACCCTGAAATGACCCTAAACATATTTTTTGTCCCAGATCTAACCCCTTCTCTGAGTTTGCTGCAGATCTTCTTATTCCTTCTCTGAGTTTGCTCCAGATCTTACTCCTCTGCTTGCTCCCCTGCACAGAGCAGTGAATTTGTAGTCCATTGCAGGGCAGACTTCCTCAAGACATATTTTGAGGGAAAGCTTGGTGTGAATGAGGTGTTTCCCCCTCTGGCTGCACAGTTTGAACCTGGCCCTTCATTTAGACTCTTGTTTTGTGGTTGGGACCCCAAGGTAAGGATGGAATCATCCCTTTTTTCTGGCTGCATCTCTTCTTGGGCTCCATGAGGGATGTGCCACTGAGCAATTGAGGGACACCTCCCAGTCTTCCCCAAACAATTGAATTGGTGAGGCTGGTTTGTGCCTAGTTTAAGGTAATGAGCAGCAATGGAACCTGCATTCTCTGCAGTGGTCAGGCAGGACCACAGGGCAGGTCTGGGGAGTCTGATTAGATCCCCTGGAGACAGCCCTGCAGCAGCTCAGTCACCACCTGGGAAATGAGGGTCTGTCCTCAGAAGAGATTGGATTCCCCACCAAAGCATTTACCTGTGGATATTCTCAGTTCAGTCAGAGAGAAAAAGAGTAAGATTTCTGCCAGGCTAAGCCTGGGAAAAAGTCAGAGAGGAATGTAAACAATCTATTATCTTGTTTTCTGTTCATATTATTTATAGAGATGTTCTACCACTCTGACCTAAGTCCAGTGTGCCAATCAGGTGAAATGGTTTCACTTTAAGACCAATGGAATCAATGTTCACAATATTCTCTATAAAAGAGAGAAGTGCTTTTGAATAAACACTCATTTGCCTTCTGAAATCGTGTGAGTCATTTCGCCCGTCCCTGGCCCAACAGCATCATTTACCTACCCAAAAAATTCCAGCACAACAGTTGTGGGGGTTTTGCCTGCAGAGTATCCACAGCACAGACTGTGGTCGTGGGCTCCCCTTCCCACCCACCACATCAGCTCCTCCCTTGCAGTAGCTGATGGGAGCAAATGGTGTCTTCAGACATGGCAGCAGCAACAGAGCTGCACTGCAGACATAAATAAATCTCTGCCACAGCATCAGAGCAGGTAAGGCAGAAAGATATCCACAGAAACTGCTTTTCCCTGCACAGAGCTGTCTCCCTCATGCTGGTGCTCAGATCTTCCTGAGCCACACTGACCACAAATGTAGCAGCTCTGACAGGTCCTGTATGAACCATTTCCCCTTTTTTCCTGGTGAAAGGGTTGAGGTGTTTCATCTTCCAGCATGAGATTCACCCAAAGGAAAACTTTTCCAAGTAAGGAAGCACTGCAGTTCTGTAGCTGCATATTTTAAGCCTGGTTCCTAAGTATTCAAGTCATTATAAATCCCCTGACTTCAGCAGAGCTGTGCAGAGTTATGCCAGCTATGAATCTGGCTGTTCCTCCCCCCCCCCCCCCACACACACACCCTTAAGTACATCCAAAGCATTAAAATCCTTACAGAAATAAGTCATGCAGGTGATGTTTGCCCACACATAAATCAATTAAGACGTGAAAGGTTGTGTGCAGGCATGGGGATGGGAGGGAAGCATGAGGGAAGAGGAAGGGGTATTTCCCTTTTTAATTTTCTGGGTAGTTTTGGGGTTTTTTTTCCTCCTGTCTTTGGTGAACTTCATTCTGTGTGTCCAGAACTACTCATTCTATAACACTCACATTGCCAAAGGGTCATCAGGATTTATAGCACACATCCTTAAAGTTGGATTAATTGTGTATAGTTTCATGGGATGGGACTTTTGCAACCTGATCCTGCATCCTTACATGATGAATTACCTATTTTAGGCTCTGCTGGAACCACAGTTTGAACCACCACTCTCTAATCTTCCCCCCAAAAAAAACCTGGCAGGTTTATTTTTCTTTTAATTTTTTTTCCTGAAATAGGCTGCCAATGAAAGGTATCAGCCTTCTAAAACCCCACTCTCCACATTTAGATTTTGAAAAAAAAAATTTAAACTATTTATTCTTATAACTCACTGATGTCCTCCCAAATCTGCTCTGAAATGTTTATTGTCGAGTGATGGCTTCAGTACTAATAATTCTTAAATATCCCCAAGACTTCATCAGAATGAGCTCTTTACCAATAAAATATCAGTGCAATGATTTCACAGCCAAAAGCTGAAAATCAAAGGGTTATTTTAGGATTATTATTTTCTACACCAAAACAATTATAAAGATTATCTAATCAGAGTTTGAAACGCATAAAAAAGTAGGGAAAAAAAAAAAAAAGTAAGGAAAAAGTAGATGCCAGTTAGGCCCAGAGAAAGCTGAATAACAAGGGTCCAGAGATTCATAAGAAAGCAATTTTCCTGCCAGGTATGGACTGTTCCTGACCAAGACCCAGAATGAAGAAAACAAGATCCCAAAGCCTAATTTATAAATAAACTGCACTCAGCTGCTCACCCACTACACTCAAATAAAATGACTCTAACTGAGAATAAATATTTGCTCCACATCACATGAATCTGCCTTACAGCTCTTTCACTGACAGTGTAAGAATAAGTGAGATTTTCCATTATTATTTGCGTCCAATTTTACTTATCCATCACAAATTTGCTACTGAGCCCATAAATCCCTCACCTGATAATAATGCTTTCCAGTAGATACTTTTCTGAGCTCATATTTGATGAGATATCATACACAAACACCGCAAGTAGACAAAAATAAATCCACAACAGGTGTAATAATTGTCTGGGGAAAAAATAGCACTTTGCTCAAGAAAGACATTTAGGTAGAGCTACAGATTTCCTTGTTGAGTTTCCAATAGTAAAATTGCTTCTGTAGGTTAGTGGCTGAAAATTCACAAAGCTTTAATTAAAATTTCAGGTTGGAATTTTTTCCATTGCTTCCTCTCCCCTGCACCTTAAAAAATGAGCATAATGACATGAGGGAAAAGAGGAAAGGTGAAGGAAGAATTCTAAAAGTATTTTTGGTTTAGAGGCACTTGTATCATGAATGGAGACCTTTCCTCTGCTACACTTTTAATCTGGTTCTGAAAAACTAGAGACTAAAGGAGGGCTGGATAAAGGGAAAAAAAAATTTGAGGGTCCAGTTCTATCTCACAGAGAACTTAACCAACTAAAAAGACAGAGGCATAAAATCACAGTCCTCATCTCCATGCCCTTGATATTGATTCAGCTCACATGAATCTGCAGTGAGCTCCTTCATTCCTCAGGATTCTTGTGAATGTGTGAATAGCTCAGGCCTGTTTGGATAAAATGGCCCTGCTAACCCTGATAGCTGCAGAGAAAAGCTCCAAAATGTGACCCAAGTGAATCCTAAAGTGTTCAGAGTCTAATGATGAATAAAAGAGCCCGGCATGTTTATTGGATTTCATCATTCTACAATACTTGGGCTCAGCAACAGCATACCCATAAAAACAGCACTTACACAGATTATAGAAAAAGAAGGGAGATTATTTTGTGAAAAGGTGAGGCCTTTTTTAGTCTCAGGTGCCACCTCAGCCCTCCCTGACCGTGCCCCTCGCACGTGCTCTGGCCGGGTACCTGACCCAGTTCTGTCAGTGTGAGTCAAACACAAGGAGAGATTCCAGGGTGGTGCCCCAAATCCCAAACCTCTCTGCCCCACAGCACATTCCTGCCAGCATGAGTGACCTTGCTGATGGTTGGAACATTCCCAAGACTCTTGCACTGGTTTGTGGTTCATGTAGCAGCCCAATAATTGCCTGTGCAGTTCATCAAACACAGTTTTTGCTTCCCTTCAAGCTCTGTGCAAAGACAAAGTTCTCATTCTGCAGAGTGCAACTTGCCACTAAGAATGTCCCATTTCACATTTAAAAGGCCTAAATGTCCTTTTCCCACTGTTCATAAACTCATATTGAACAGCAATCCTGAGCAAGGGCTGTGTTTTACTGCAGCCTGGACATGGGCAATGAGGCCTGGAGTGTGGTGAGCACCTCAGAGTGATTCCATAAAGCAGCATGGGATTCAAGCTCAGCAGAGAGCCCCTCTGCCCCTCAGAAACAGCATTCCTGCTTTGGTTTTACCTCTGCTCCTCCCAGATATCTCTGGAACCCTGAAATTCCCACACCAACACGTTGGGAGAGACTGTTCCAGAAGACTTTCTGCTCAGGTTTGCAGCCGGGGAAGGTTTGAGCAGCTCAAACACACCCAGAGGTGCACGTGAAGCTGCTGATGCTCCTCCAAACTACTCCCACAAATCATAACAAGGCTGCTTTAAATTCTGGGAGCGTCTCCACCCAGAATGATGCCTGCTGATCTCAGAGGAGCTCTGAGAGCCATCATCATTGCAATTGTCTGCAGGGGTCTGTCTGAGGAGCTCGGCAGCCTCTGCAGCACAGTTCCTTGGCCAACAGCACCATCTGCCTCCAAGAACTGCGCACAGGAGCACACTGGGCTTCCTCCCTGTTCCCTGGCACTCTGCTCCTTTCTGCAAACCTGTTCGTGCCTGTGCCACCATAAGGTCTCTGCTGGGTGCGAACCAGGGTTTGGAAACCTGCAGCCAATGTTTTCAATCTCCAGAGCTCATGAAGCACCCTGAAATGTCCAGCACAGTGTAGCAGTCCCTGCTGTCGCTGGGAAACCAGCAGCACAAATCAGAGGCTACAAAAGCCAGGGCTGCATTCCTGTAGGAGCCTGGCTGGAAACAAGGATTACTCAGCACAGTAAACATGAGTCCTGGTTATCCTTTTCTGTGCCACAGTTGAAAGGGACCTTTTAAAGTTTGTGACCTAGCTCCCCTGCATCTTCAGCTTCAACAGGTTGCTCACATCACTGTGAAATGTAGCTCTTGTGAAGTATTAAATCAGCTTTAGAGCACTGAACTGAGAAATCCTTCATTTCTCTTCCCATTAATATGGAGTGAAATCTTGGTTACTCAAACTGGAGTGATTTGGGAGTGGTTTCACGGTTTGCCCTAACCAGAAGTACAGAAAGATATTTGTGCCAGAAGACACAAATATGTCACTTGTTAATTGTTTGGATTAATTTTCTGGATTTGGTGGATTAATTTGTTAATTATTTTGCTGGACCTTGTGCAGAATACAACTGTTCACAGCAACAAGCAAGGGGAAATCCCTTGGGGGAAACTCCCAGTTTGGTCTTTAGGATGGAGATGCTCAAAAAAACCAGTTGCAAAATGGTGCAGTGCCACAACCACAGTAATATAAAATGCAGCAGCATCTCTGGGTGGAGTAATGACCTCCAGAGACCTGGGATTTCAGCAGGAATGTCAGAGTGTGCTGCAGCCTGAGGTGACTATTCCCACCTCCTGAGAAGAAATGCAGATGATCCCTGCTTTAAATCCAGCCATGTCAGACCTCCTTCCATGGGTTGGCATGGGAACCAGTACAGACAATAATTTCTTGACATCCTTTAACATTGCCCATGGAAATGGGAAGAGGGGAAAGCCTGAACAAAAGCATTTAGCAAAGGCCTGAACTCCTGCCCAAAATCCAGTGTAGTGTCTGTAAATAAATAAACTAACACATTAAGTTGAACTCTTATAAATCTCATTAGCAGTCATTTATTCCTACAGCTCCACCACCTGCACTGCAGTCACGGCTTAGTGATACATGAAATAGGACAGAAAATACAGACCTATCCATTGCCCTCTGATTAGATTTTAGGCAATTTTACACTTTCCAGCCTGCAAAAATAGCAAATGGAAAATGTACATAACCAAAATCTCTTTCTGTTGCTCCTCATGTTCACAAGTGTGACAAGATGCTGAGTCCTGTCAAAGCTCTGAAGTGCCACAGCCCTTCTGGAAGTCTACCATCGGAACTAGAAAGAGGCCCTTTAACCCCAAAATGAGACTAAAGATTGTCACAGTCAACCTTTCTTAAAATACAGATAGAAAGCATCTAAAAGGGCTGGTAGGAAACTGTCCCCACTTCTTTTTGTCCCTCATTGTTGGGTGAGCCCTTCCCTTCAGGGTCACCATCATCCCACCAAGCCTCCTGCATTCCCCTCCTCACTCAGAAAAATCTTTTGTTCCTTCTTTTCTCAAGTCCAGCTTTGCATCTGTTCCTAAGTCTCTTCTGAAAAGCACAGGGAATTAAAAGCCTTAATATTCTTATATTTCAAGAATATTCTTAAAAAATAGAAAAAGGTGCTTAGGGTCATTTTTGCAGAACAGATTTTATAATGTAAGTTAACATGAAGTAGGGGATTATAACAGGGTGAATCATAATCTTTGAATACCTTTGGAATATTGGCCCTGGCTGTGTGTAACCAGGAGCACCCAGCACCTCTTAGGACTGGACTGGGGCAGTGCACACACATCAACTCTCACCCAGGTATCTTTAGAAAGTTGAGAATTTTTTTCTTAGTGACAGGAAGAATTTAAAATGCACTCCTGTGTTGCCTCAAAGAGTGGGGTCCAGCCCCTTTTCTTCATCATGATTATTGCATATCATAAGGAAATGTTGGGAAACCTGATTAAATATTTTATAGCTCAGTCCATTTAGCAGTCTGAGTGTCTGAACTACTGAAAATAAGCAAGGAGGACTTGCCTATACAAGGGATCTGAGCGGAGCCCAACTTGGATTCTTTCACCTTCAGCTCCCACTTGGAATATTCTTTTCGAACCAGCACAACCTTATTTAAATCCATATTCTCCCTCCTCCACTGCTATGGCCTTGGACTGCAGGGAATTCCCTGATTCCAGCCCCAAATGAGAGGTTCAAATGATGGCCTTGATCCCCTGCTGTAGGAGCAGAGGAGACTTGAGGGAGAGGAAACCTTCTGCACCCCCCTGCTGCCTCCTGACATCAGGGATCAGTTTAAGACAGAGGCTCCTTCCCCCAGTGCTTCTTTTCCTGGCACTGAAGAACAAAACATATTTATTTTCCAGGTATTCCTGCTCTCCTGAGTCACAACCCACTCAGAATCATGGAATCGTGCTTGGAAAAGCCCTCTAAGACCATCCAGTCCAACCCATTAACCCAACACTGCCGTATTACCACTAAACCACATCCCCCAGTGCTACCTCCATGTGTTTATTGAACACTTCCAAGGACAAAGTGGGGGCTTCACCCTGTTCCCACTGAGATCCCTGAGGAGCTCCCACCTGGGAACACCATTTTCCCACATATGAGAGAGCCCTTGCATTGAAAAGCAGTAAAATAAACCAATCCCCAAAGCTGAAGGTAAATGCACTCCTAATTTCAGGTCCTCCTGAACGGTGGGCAGAGAAGCCATCCATCTGTTATGCAGCTGCCAAAACGTATTGGAGAAAACTTAACAGCAAAGCATTTATTGTAATGAGGCATATACAGCATTCCCAATCAAAAATAAGGGGAAGAGGGAAGCTAACAAGCATGCACAGCCTGGGCAAGAGGCTGTGCTGTTTGGGGACTCGCTGGTTTGAGCTGGCAGGCACTGAGGGATGCTCCGGAGGGACTGGGAGCAGCAGTTATTGATTCAGCACCGCCACACGCAGGCGGGATGCGGCAGGCTGGGAGATGCCAGCTTTGCCTCCGGATCCATGAAATACAGCTCCCTCTTTCCCTGCAAAAAGGGTTTATTAAAGCTGTCAGACTGCTCTGAAATAATGACAGGTGTTACACAAATCAGCAGCCTTAGCTCCTTACTTAGCAAAGCGCCAGAGCCTGGGCTAACAGCATAAAGTGAGTACAGAAAGAATAAAAAAAGCATAACACAACAAGATGTCCAGCAATGTGGAAAAAAAAATCTAATTTTCTGTTGTTTTTAAGTCACTGAGAGATTTAAGCAGCAATTTTAATATAATAGAAATAAATACTATGGATATTTTCCTTTACAACCTGCTGAGCTCAACAGACAAGAGAAATTTTCATTTACCTCATCCTTGCAAGGTATTTTCCCCTAATGTCTGTAACTGGCTAGGAAATTATGACAACTATAGGTAGAATCTAACAGAGCCTGAGAAGAAAAACAAAATCTTTTCACAGAAAGAAGACAAATTGCAGAGTTTTTTTGGCAGAGGTTTGCAGTCTGAAACATTCTGTGCCATGCTGCTCTTCCCTTTGCAGGTTGCTTTGCTGTCCAGTCAGGGCAGTGTTGGCACTGATAGATATTGAGTTATAAAAATAAATCATGTGGGGTCCTGCCAGGACTGAATGAATGAATGCCTGTGGCCTGCACCCCTCTGCACTGAGAGCAGAGAATCCTGGAATGGTTTGGGTGGGAAGGGACCATTAAGATCATCCCATCCCACCCCTGCCATGGGCAGGGACACCTTCTGCTATCCCAGGCTGCTCCAAGCCCCATCCAACCTGGCCTGGGACACTTCCAGGGATGCAGAGGCAGCCACAGCTGCTCTGGGCACCCTGTGCCAGGGCCTGCCCACCCTCACAGGGAAGGACTTCATCCCAGTATCCCATCCAACCCTGCCCTCCTGCAGCTTAAGGGTGCACCCCTTGGCCCAGCACTCCATTCCATGTCCCAGCTCCCTCCCCAACTCTCTTGCAGTCTTGCCAAGTGTGAAGATCCTGGAACCCTGGGATTCCCCTGCACCACCCACCAGAAATGAGCTGCTCCCCAGCACCCAGGGAACATATTCCCACTGTACCCATGGGATTTTCAGGCCATTATTCAAACACTTTGAAGTCTCAAAGTATTTCTGAGTGCCTTGCAGTGGCACAAATTGCTCTGGTTTGTGAAAGGTGTAAAAGCAAATCCAGAGGCTCCCACCCAGAGATTTCCAGCACAGAGAACAAACAGTCCTGGCTGCAGAAACCCCCCCAGTCCCTCACCAAGCTCATATGTCCTGGTGCTCCAAGGATAACAGAGGGATTCAGGAGCAGGAAGAGGTGAGCAGAACACACACAGGAAGAGGGGCACAGCCCAGGTGAGGACTCTCCATCAGCAGGAGCTCCACACTTCATTCCAGAGTGCTCTCCTGTGCCCATCACTCGGGTTGGACTCCATCCTTGGAAGTTCCTTCAGGAGGTGGTGCAGCACCACCCCAAATGGAGGACAAAACTCTTAGAATTGTCAAGATAAGAATTTAGGATCATCAAGTCCAGCACTACCCCCATGTTCAGTACTAAACCTTGTCCCCATGTGTCACACCCACCTGTGTTTAGAGCACCTTCAGGGATGGTGGCTCCACCGCTGCCCTGGGCAGCCTGTGCCAGGGTTTGACAACCCTTGCTGTGAAGAGTATGTTCCAATTTATATTGGATATATATAAATATCCAATCTAAACCTCCCCTGGGGCAGCCTGAGGTTGCTTTCTCTTGTCCTATCTCATCTCATCCCTTCCACCTTAGACAAGGTACCAGAAAGGAGTTGCATACAAAATGAAGTTTTATCCATCTTCTTAAATCATCTGCTTTTCTGCTGAGGGAATACCAATTCCAGAAGTAGGAGAAGCACCTCACCATCTTTGCTGTGCCCCTAAGGAAAAATCAGCAAAAATCAGAGCACTCTTTTCATGTGAACACATTTACAAGCTCCAAGAGGAGATTCCTACCTTGCACAAAGCTCTTTTCCCACACAGGATTTATCCTGCACAAACTTCTTCCATCAGAAAGTGGGATTTAGCTGCAAGGAGTCAGTTAAAAGGGTTTCATGTCCTATTTCCCAGTTATAGGACTTTTAGCAGTAGTAATAGTAGTTGTAGGAAATAAGTCAGGTTTCCAATTCAGAATAACCAGTATTAACTTTTAAAGGATTTGATTGAAAAGCAGCTGCTGGTGTGTTTTTATGCCTGATTTCCTAAAATCCAGAGTGTAAGTTTCCATTATAAGAGGGAATCAGTGAGAAAAATAAAAAAAAAATATTTCTTTATTTTCATTCGAAACTCTACCCAAATCTTACTGAAGTGCCAAATTTACCTCCAAAAGTCACATGCATGTAGAGGGAAGGAAGGCCCTGAGTTTACCTCACAAAATGCCATATTCTGCCTTAAACTCCCTACCACTGTGAGACCATCAAGGAAAATATTCTTTCCACCTAAAATTTCCATGAGTAACCATGGGATGGGGCTCACAGAAGTTATTTGTTGAGATAGGGGTGGGGTAAAACTCTGAGGTGCAGCACCAGTCCCCCTAACCTGGTACGATAAGCTGGAAATGCTGAGCTCTTTTCTCTCCAGGGTTGTGTAACACTGCTAAGGCAAGGCTATTTGCAAACATGCAGACATCTTAAAAAATATCAAAAAGGCATTCAATATTAGTTAAATGTTGGACTCAATGATCTTGGAGGCCTTTTCCAACCTAAAAGATTCTATGACTCTGTGATGTTACATGACTCCACACACTATGAGGGACTGAAATTGCCATCAGTGAGAAGATGCAGCCCAGTTTTCTCACCATTTACATCCGAGAGGCTCCTGATGCCTCAAAACTGCTGTGCCTGTGCACGAGGAGCTGCCACAGCCAGGAGCAGCCACTTCTGAAAGGCTCCATGGGCTTCCTTGGGAAAGGACACGTGCAAGTTCAATCTCCATCCCTCAGGGATCAGTTCTGGTGCCAGTGCTGCTCCATGAGTTTATTAAATGACCCGGCTGCAGGGGCAGAGTGCTCTCCCATCAGCCTCACCTGTGATCCATCACTGGGCAGAGCTGTGGATGTGCTGGCAGCTCTGGCCACCCTTCAGCGAGACTTCAACTGGATGGAAAAATGGGCCAGGGTGAATAGCCTGAAATTCAATAAAGGTAATAAAGGAAAGTGCAAACTCCTGCCCCAAGGGTGGGATAAGCTCAGCACAGGCTGGGGCTGAAAGCAGCTTGGCAGAGAAGGAGCTGGGGGTCAGGGTGTTCGCCAGGATGGACATGAGCCAGCACCGTGGCTGAGCAGCAAAGCAGGACTTGGGCTGCACTGGGAATGCTGCCAGCACTTACAGGAGGGGAAATTCTCCCTCTTAGCACTGGAGAGGCCACATCTGCAGCACATGTCCAGATCTGGGCCCCAACAGAGCAGAGCGAGTCCAGTGAAGAGCACAAATATTGCAGGGACTGGAGCATCTGGCCATGGCTTCTGCCACTGCTGACATTCAGCTATCAGACAAGACCACACAGTTCTCAAAAATGTGCAGCCAGAGACAATGGACATGAGCAGAAACAAAGGAAATGTTTATTAGATGAGGCCACATGTCACAAAGAAAGCCATCATACTGATAAGCTTCACAAAATATGCCCTAAGGGTCTGTGCCCATGGTCACAGAGCATCTCTAAAACCCTTGCTCTCATTTTTTTATACTTGGCTGCTGCATGTCTTTTAAACATCTGACTCTATGGAGCTAATTTTATAAAATCCACAAGAATGGCATTAAGGCGAAGCTGTTCCTTTTAGAAAAATTCTTCTTAACTTCTGAATACTCTTCCTATATGACCAGAGTAAGAATCTGTTCAATGCTTATCCAGGAATTTTTGCCTTAACATTTTAATCAAAGGAGCAGCCTGCTTCTGTCTGAGCTGAGTTTTGTGAGGAGATGGAAATGAGGCCGAATTTCAGAGAATGATGATATGAGGTACCCAGCAGTAAAATTAGATCAAGCACCACACTATGTCAGGAGAAGCAGTTCAATAAGTGGCAGGCAAAAACAATGACATTTTTAAGAACAGAGAAGGATGTATTTGCCACAATTTTTTACTTTCTCCTCATGTGAGTTATCAATATTTTGGATACATTTGCACTGTAAAAGAAAAAATCAGACTGAAGAACTGACACAGATTTTTTTTTTTCTTTGGCATTTTAAGAATTGTCAATCTCACTTGTGGAGAGCACCAATTGTGCTTTAATACCCAGCAGTGTGAAAAGGGGAGAATATGTGAAACGTGAGGCTTATCCTTATAAGAAAATTACCCTGAAGATGAAAAGTTTTTTCTTCACTTAAAATTGTTCTGCAATTGAGTTTAAAAATTGGGTTCTCAATTTAAGCTTCCTTTGTTGTTTTTTTTTAAACAAATAAACATCAGAAACATGGAAACATCAGAAACACAGATTGAATTAGCTATAGATACTCCATTCTCTGACAGAAGCAGGAGCTTTTAAGATGAAAATCAAAAAATCAATGTGAACATAGAGTTAAACTGGTTAAAAGTAGATGTGGTTACACGCATGGCAACATTGAGTTAAGTTAGTTCTGATTTAGCACTCTGGCTTTGCACAGGCTGACTTGAAACCAGTCAAAATACATCGTTATTAATATTTCAGCTCAATTCTGGCTTGTCAGGTGGCAGAAGACACCAGGACCTGCTCAAAAGACAAAGACTCCCACCGAGCCCACAAGGGCGAGTCCCCGAGAGCCGCCCCACTCTCATTATCAGTGCTCTCCGTGTTCCTCTCCCTTCCAAGCTGACAATACCAATCAGCTGTAATGCTTGGCAGGAATTATTCAGCCTGTTTGGTAAAACTGCCTTCGAGCCACGTATAGGTTGTGACAAAGTTTTCTAATTAAACAGTTTCATTAAGCAGCAGAGCGTACCTTTGTAAATCCCACAGCTGCCAGCCTGATCCTCCTCCCACTGAACTCCAGAGGAGCAGGATCCCTGTATTTACATTTCTCCCTGTCCAGGAGATTTTAGGAATCAATAAGCAAAAGTTATTCTAAGTCTCAAAAAACATGCATTCTCTTTGGGATTCTCTGGGCAAATTGCTTATTGATTTTTCTCAGCACATACTGCTGATTTTCATAGGCCTTGGATTGTTTGGGGGTTTTTCTGGCATTGTGTCATGTAATCATAAAAATTCTCCTCTGATAGTATGGATATCACCCAAATGTATAATGTGTCTGTGTCAATATGAACACAGGCTGTCTCAGAACACCAAAGTTATAAGGTTGGTGGTACTGGAGAGTACACAGCACTCCTTAAATGAAGTCCATCCCACCACACCTTCTCTGTCTGAACCAGAAGCACTGGATATCTCAGAGAAGTGTCCACATATGACATCCTGACCTCAGTGGAGGCTGAAAACATTCCAAAAACCCCACACATTTTGAGTAAGTTGACTCAAATGTCATGTTCATTCCTGCAGATATGAAAGGCCAAAATTGCTGTGGCGTGAGGCAGGAAAGCCCCAGGGGCAGCTGGATTCACACTCTGGGCAATCCCCACTCCTCCCTGAGTAAACATATCATGGTAGGGTATCCCCAGTGTGGTAATAATTAGTATTGACTCCCTGATTCTAGAAGGCTGATTAATTGCTTTATTTTACTATGCTATACTATACTATATTAAGAAACTCATTACCCTTACAGACAGTCTGATACCGACAGACCAGATTGGTCCTTGAAATCCAAACACCATCACCAGTGCCAATTAAGAAATCATCCTTTGTAAACAAATCTCCATAACACATTCTACATGTGCACAACAGCAGGTGCAGCAAGTGAAGATTAATTTATTCTCATTATTTTCTCTGATTTTCCCACAGCCTTCCCCAGGACAGTGCCTGGGAAAGTTGTGCCTGCTCTCTGTGGAGAGGGCTGCAGCAGCACAAACCCTCTGGAAGCAGTAACCATCTCCTCAGTTTCAGTCCTTCCTGCCTGTCCCTCTGCAGAGCTGCTGGTGAGCATTGCCACCCAAAGTGACACCTTGTCACCCTGCATCCCAAAGATGTGTCCCCATGTGCCCCATCCAGGCCTTTGACAAGCCCAAGGAGAGCCCGTGGAACAACTGTCATCAGGGGCTGGTCCATGAAATCATTCTGCGAGAAAGAACCACAGTCCAGCAGCCTTGGACACTCTCCTTAACCTTCCAGGAGAGGCTTTCCCCTTCCCTGTGTTTTTAAAATAACTGGGATCAGCTCACAGGTCGATGGCAATGTCCCCACCAGGCAGGGGGGTCAGGGTGACTCAGGGAGAATTTTGAGGCTGCAACTGAATGCACACAATAAGTTGAGAGAAAGCACATCTGCCACTGCTCATCATGAGTAAGAACAGTTTCTCAGAGCTACAGCTTCCCATTGCATTCTTCCAAATTATGCAAAACACTTATTTTAAATTTCCATCATTCTTTCATGAGGCAAATCTACTAAGTTTTTGCCAGCAAGAAAAGTTTGTGTTTAAAGAGGGTTTTTTTTTTCACCTTGCTCATCTAAGAGGACAGAAAAAGGGACACTTTTTTTCCCCTTAACAACATCTTTGGAGTGGCCCTCCAGCAACTGTCTGTCCACCTCTGCAGATTGCCTCATCCAGAGAGAGTTGTCACATAAGGAGAGTTAATGCATCAGACAGACACAAGCTGCAGTGACCCACACACTCTCACATATAAATAATATAGAATATGAGCTGTTTGTGTGAGCACAGAGATTTCTGCAGGGCACTTTAATATTTTGTTCACATCTAAAAGTAAATATAGTTCTTTAAACAGCTGCTTCGTGGTCCCCAGCTGTCCGTAAATATGAAAAGCAAGTGACATTTTTTTCAAAACAGCCAGTAAATTATATATCTAGAACAAAAATCTAGTAACTCTGCTCAGATTGGTACTGCAGTGAAAACTTCAGCCAGAGCACAGAACCCCACTGCACATCCATGGGAAACATTTCCACTTCCCTACCAACCACCTGTCTGGATCCTGAGGTGGCAAGAGGTTAGGGACACTTCCCCATTGACTAGGAAGAAGTCAGGGACACTTTTGCATAGCCACTTTTCCCATGCTGTCTTATCTCCAAATGCAGAGTGTCACCAAGCAACCAGCATTCCCAGCCAGCCCCTTCACACAATCCCCTGGACCCTCCTTGCCCCTCAAATCCCCTTTGACCTCTCCCAGACCTTCTCCACTGTGTTGGGGTGGCATGGTCAGGTTTTGGGAGTCAGGTGGCTGCAGAGGTGGCTTCTGAGAGCAGCTGCCATAAGTGTACAGCCGTGTCCCAGTGTCCAGCAGAGCCAATTCCAGCCAGCCCCAGGTCGGAGCCGCCGCTGGCCAAGGCCGAACCCAGCAGGAATGACAGTAACATCTCTGGGATAACAGGTGTGAGAAGGAAAATAAAATGTCATTGGGCAGATGGAGCCACTGCCAGAGAAGGCTGGGGTGAGAACATGAGAGAGAAGCAGCTCTGCAGACACCAGGGTCAGTACAAAAAGGGAGGGCAGGAGCTGCTCTGGGTGCTGTAGCTCAGAATCCCCTGAGACCCTGTGGGGAAGCCCAGGGTGGAGCAGCTGTGCCCTGCAGCCCATGGAGGCACAGGGGTGCAGAGATGCTCCTGCAGCCCCCAGAGGAACCCACACCAGAGCAGGGGATGTCCAAAAGAAGCTGTGATCTCATGAGAAGTCCATGTAGGAGCAGGATGCTGGCAGGGAGCTGCAGACCCCTGTAGAGAGGAGCCCTGCATGCTGGAGCAGGTTTTCTGGTGTTTGTGACCCTGTGGGGGACCCAGACTGGAGCAGGATGTGCCTGAAGGACCGACCCTGTGGAGAAGTGGCCCATGTGGCAGCAGTTTGTGGAGAACTGTTGTCCTTGGGATGGACATACATTGGAGAAGCTCTTGGAGGACTGTCTCCACAGGGAACAGAGAGGGAGCAGGGCAGGACTCAAAAAATCCCAGAATGGTTTGGGTTGGAAGGGACCTTAAAACTCATCTTGTCCCATGGGCAGGGATACCTTCCATTAGCCCAGGCTGCTCAGAGTTTTACACATCTGAACACTGCCTGGCATTTTCCAGTTAAAGCAATTGTTACATAAAAAGAGATATAAACTTTTCCTGTCCTGACTTTGATGGTATTAAAACAAACTCATTTTGAGTGGGCTGATTTGTCAAGCTTTCTAGATCGTTCCCAGGCTTCCTCATTATTTCCCACTTCATCAGCCCTCTGTTATCTCCACACTTTATCTGCACTGAGGGTGCCTTGCTTCTAGATAAAAATATTCAATAGCTTCTGCCTACTCCTGATCCAGGCAAACCTCAGCTCTGGGGAGAGAAAAATCTGAAAAAAATCTGATGGTTGTTCTGCAGTAACGACATCTTGAGCTGTGCCAGTCAGGTTTCAATCCAATTAATGTGAACTTCCCTGACATGGTATCACTTGCTCTTTTACAGAATGTCAAGCAGACTGGGTTAAATGCCTTACAAAAGTCTACTGGACTAAGTATATCAAGCTCCCCACTTCCTTTGCCACCGACATTTGTAATCTCCTCATGATTGAACAAGTCCAGAGTCTATTTCCATAAACCATGTTCTCTCATGATCGTTCTATTCCTGTCCCCTCATTCTATATTAATTGAATAACATATTAGATCCACAACTGATGTCATGCTACCCAAGCTGGAAGTGCTCAGATGACATGGACTGTGATGCAGAGTGTCATTCTTCCTGAATATTTCATTGTGTTGCCATTTCTCAGTCACTATTAGAGATTTTATCACCTTCATCTTCCAGTGGGCCTCTAAAGGTTTCATCTTCCAAAGCTGCATAAGAAAATCCTGCTGCCAGCTGTGGTTCTTTCTGTTTTTAGATTCCACATTATATTGCCAGCTTTTTTGTCCCTTTTGTGGTTTGTTTGTTTTTTTTTTTTTTACTTTTTATTTCCTTCACTTCTCCATTGAACACCTTTCCTCCCTTATTGCTTCATTGTGGCATTTCGATGGGAAGGCTGCAAACTCCATCCACATTTATTTGTCCAAATTTTCTTGACAACATATTTTTAGCTTTTAACTTCTTCCACTTGAAGAACTTTTCCATTAAGTACATAGGGACTGCCTCCTGTCTGCACCATCAAACCACTCTGGGATCCTCAGCCCCCAACAACTCCCGTTCCACAGAGTGATTTGTCTCTGCTTTTCATCAAAAAAGGTCCCAAACTGAGGTGCACTGGGGAGGATACAACAACTTTTGTGTCAGGAAATGATTTCTGACAGTTTGAGAAGACTGCAGGGGATTAACCAAAGACCTCCTTTGTGCCACAGGATAATTCTGCATCATTCCTCAGTGCACCACCCCTCAGGATAAGGAAGCTGAGCTGGGTTGTCCACGGGACTGGACCTGAAAGCACTGTAGGCTTGTGAGAGGCAGAAGGATTGAGCCTCTCCTCTTCCCAGGGTTGTCCCACTGGCACAAACTCTTGTCGATGCATTTTTGGACAATGAGGCACAACTGAATATTGAAAAGTTTGGCCCATGCCTCATTTTTCTAAGCTCAGCTTTTCAGCCCTACCTGGGCCAATCAAAAAGAAAGGGCAGAGCCTAAATCAAGAACTCAGCGTCCTGAAGATCACCCTGAAGGCCACTGTTCCTTGTCCCAGCACAGATGGGATCTGTGTACCCTCATATTCCTACCAAAATCTGTAATTCCTTGAGATGACAACTCATTAATCTGATATGAACTCCCAAACTCTTACTGCAGTCAGCACATGAGGAGAGTCTAAAGAGAGTTCCATCCTCCTCCTACAGAAAACCTCTCAAGAAATCTCTGAAACTGGGTAGGTCCAAAGAACAGGGGTGTCTGAAATAATAGGAAAAGTGCAAGGAGAGTTGAATTTTTAAAAAACAGGTAATTGAATGTCTGATTTCCCTGCTCTCTGCTACATTCAGCAGCGCTGTCAGCACCATGTGTTAAATACTAAAAAAGGATGAATTTGGTGGAGCTGTGAGCTGGCATTGGTGTCACCACCTCCACTGACAATGTCATGTTGGAATGGGGCTTGTGTTCTTCTGTAAACTCCAGCAGAGATCATCAGGGACAACTCACAGAACGTTTGCAAAGCCTCCCTCCCTTCCTGATGTCAATATTTTCCATGGAAAAACCTCCTGAGCACCTTGTTTGTTTTAATAGAATACCTATTGTCTCAGCAGCTGGGTCAGAGGAGTCCACACTTTTCTCCTCAGCTTCCCTTCTTCTGCTCAAGGTTCTGTAGGAGCATCTGTGGCAGAGGGTAAACCCATCTTCCACTAAGTTTGCAGAATTAGGATGATATCTTGGAAATGGTTGTAAGCTTTTCCCCTTTTCTTCTTTATCTGTCACCGCAGAGACAGCCTGGGAGAACAGATTTCATTTCTGAAGCTGGCCAGCAGTAAGTTTTGTCCTGAACTATATTTATTTTTGTGTTTCCAAAAGTTTCCAGTCGGAGTATCAAGTTTAGTTCTTATCAGATAATTACACAGCACTTGCCTCCTGAGGCAATTTTAAATCAATCTCAGGAAAGGCAGTAACTATACACTGTAGATAATTATAGTCCATTAAAGTACCTTAAGATTAGATTCAGAGATCACTAATCACACAAGGTCATAAATGTTCTGCACCTTTCCGTGCTGGTGTCTGAATTTTGATATGCAGCCCTTTTGCAGGAAAAAAAAATGTTTTCTAGCATTTTTTATTGAGCAAAATATCAGATGCAAATAGCAAACTAATTAAAAACATGCTAAATTATTGCCCTAAAAGTTATCTCAGTTCTCACCAGTCAGTCACAGAGCGAGAATCGAGCATAAAGCAAGACTGTCATTTTAAATATAGTCTTGACAAAACATGTCATATTTTATATTTAAAATAATGTCTACCCAAATGCCTTCCTTACTGGGGGAAAATGGCTCCTTTAATTGCTGTGAGAGATGTGTGAAGTGTGCTGTCAAAGATTTGATTAAATGAAGAAGCGCCTTGAGTGGAAATTCTCCAACTCAGTGTTTTCCCTCTGGCAAAACACCATTTTTGCTGAAAACACATCAAATCCATTAAGGCAATCAAAGCCAGTCTCTCTGAGGTCAGGTTCTCCCCAGCTGCAGCACTCCCAGTTCTGTGGTCACATCTGTGCTGTGGCTGCTCAGGGCTGTGTGCCTGGTTATCACCAGTGTCACCCAGGGGCTGCTGCTCTCCTGTGGCCTTGTCACCGTGCCAGGGGCCACATCCAAGCACTGCCATGCCAACAAACCCTGAGGCAGGAGGTCCCAGCCCTGCCTTGTGCACAGAACAACCACAGCTGGGTTAAGAGGTGACCCTAGAACAGATTTACCCAACCCCAGCAAAGATGCACGTTTGGTCTGTAAACTTTTAACTCTAATGGAAACCAGTCTGGGAAAAATGGAATGACATAAAACTCCAAACAACTTCAACTAAGGTCACCACCAGGTCTTTTGTGTCATGACAAGATGGCCTATCTAAGACATGTCACCCTTATCTTTGTTTTCTGGGTACACTGCGTGAGATTTTCTCATCCCTGCGCGGCTCCTTTTACAGCTGGTCCAGCTCCTGCTGCCTTCCAGTCTGCTCAGAATGCACTCCAAGAACTGTCCACCACCCTCAGGCACTTCAGCTTAACTAAACTTCAGTTTGGCTCTCAGGTTTGTTCCTAGAGCCTTTCCTGGGTGCATTTTATCAGCAGCACACGGAGCAATGGCTGCAGTGTCCCAGGGGGGGTGTCCACAGGCCATCCCTGCCCTTGACACAGGGGATGGAGTGACAGCACAAGGGGAATGGTTTCCCTCTGCCCAAGGGCAGGGATAGATGGGATATTGGGAAGGAATTGTTCCCTGTGAGGGTGGGCAGGCCCTGGCACAGGGTGCCCAGAGAAGCTGTGGCTACCCCTGCATCCCTGGCAGTGTCCAAGGCCAGGTTGGACAGGGCTTGGAGCAACCTGGGCTGGTGGAAGGTGTCTTTGCCCATGGCAGGGAGATTGGAAATTGATCTTTAGGGTCCCTTCCCACACAAACCATTCTGTGGTTCTGTGAAAAGACAATGGGAGGTAAAGATTTACCCAACAGGCAAAAGCAAACCTTGACCTGATGAAGTTGTAACTCAGCCTTGCTGATTCCACAGTTGGTGGAATGAAATTAATTTGTGGTTGGTGGCTTCTCGGACCTCACAAGAGTGAAATCCCTGCTCAGGGCAGATACGGGACAGTGGATTACCTCGAGACCAAGTCAAATGTTTCAGGGATCTCCAGCTGATATTTTAAAGGCCACTGCTTTCTACAAATACTTTAAACTTTTTATTCCCAGACAAAATTAAAGCAAATATTAACAAAGAAGAATTTGCCTTGGGATAAACAATCTGTTTTTATAATGGCCCCACGTATTGACATGACAAAAAGACCCAGTATGTCCTTCTATAAGACATTAAATAATTTAGTGTCACTAGGACCAACTCACCCTGTACTGGGGGCTTTTCAGACCTATGGAACTGTCATTTCTCAGGTTTTCTGTAAGTTATTTCTCCTAGCTCTGGTTGCACAAAGTAGTTTGACACCAACTACTATTCTTTGAGAAGAAATTGCTCACAAAGCCCCACCTCTCTAGATGAGCTGTATTCAGGTTTAACCTTTCTTCTAATATTCAATGTCACAACAACAATGGGGAATTTACAAGGGTTCTTCCAGGGTTCCAGGAAACTGCCCACAGCCAGACCAGAAACAATAATTATAAACATTTTTAAAAACCCCAAAAATATATTTACCTGCCTCACCCAGCATACCACATTCATTAGGACAAAATCAGAACCTCTGAAGTATTTTAAAATCCTTTCTTGTGAATCACAGAATCTAGCTTCCTGAAGATGCAAGAAAACTCTGGGTGGCCCCCACAGAAGGAAACGTTCCCCAGAGTTATCAAGACAGGCTTCCTGCTCCACCCTGTGCATCCAGACCTGATCCCTCAGAATTCCCCCATGGCCACCACGAGGGGATTCATCTCACCCAGCACCAGGCAGCTCATCTGAGCTGGTTGCTCACACTGCTGCTATTAGAGTTTTCTCACACTAGAGAGAAACTGGCACTCTCAGAGAGTAATCACCTAATTTCCTTAGACATCCCCTGCAGAATGAGATTAATTTGTGGTACAGTAGCTCCCTAACCTCAGTCAGAATCTGTGAAGTGTTTGTGCAGAAATACCCAAAAACTGCTGACTTCTTTCACATGCAGAGAGCTGGCTCATTAATTTTTGGCTTGCATATAATTAAAGACACTAAGGAAGCCTGAAATGACACGGATTCCATATTCCTACAGCCAGCACAGAGAACATGACAGCATTTTCACCCAAACTGCCCGCTTTTGGGGCTGCTGTAAATGGGTTGTAAACATTGAGTACATGCAATAACTCCTTGTAAAGGTCAGAAGGCAGAAATCCTCTGTACAAGACAAAGATTTGTATGCAAGAACACGAATCAGGATTTCAGAACAATGAAGATAATCTGGGGTTTTATGTTTTCTTCTAATTCAATAGCTCACATACACTTACCATTGCAAACATGAGCTGCTCCCCTCATCAGGGAAGCTGCTCAACAGTACACTCAGGTTTGCAGAGAAGTCATTGTAGGCCTGGGAGCTGAGTTACCACAATGTCAACAGAGGAACACAGAGAAATCAATTTATTAGATTTTTTTTTAGCAACTGAATTATCTCAGAAATTGCTAACTGATTTAGCTTTCAAAGCTGGGCTTTAGGAAGCTCATCTGGAATATATTATTAATCAGGAGTATTATAAATGTTACATGGTAATGACGGAACCCCTCGGTGAGATCAGGGTTGCCTTGTGTTTGCTTCATACAACTCAGCAAGGAAAAAAATCTCAATCCCTAAAACATGAACAGTCTTTGAGAGACAAGGCAGAAAAAAAAAAGGTGAAGGAAACACAGACACAATTAAGAAATAAGTCTATGAGTAAACAGCAGGTCCGTGATGAAATCAGCAGCAGAATCGACAACTCTCACATCCCAAATCAGTACCTTGTACACAAAATCATTATATTCTAATTAAAAATCTTTATCTGTAACAGTTGAACACAGCATAAACCTGAGCTCCATTTCTAGGAGAATGGTATCTCAAAACAACAATCTGGAGGGTATTTTAAGCACAAGGAGGAAAGTCTCCTGGGTACAACATATATCATCATGTGCTGAGCATTAAAGGAATCACCTGTATGTTCTGAACAAGGCTCCAGTGAATCGAGCAGGAGCCCTCATGCTGGAATTTGCTTCCTGGAAACTCAGGAAAATCTGGCTTTTCCACAGCTCTCATTATGTTACGCTCCAGAGTTATGTTTCAGTCACATTTAGATTTTCTCTGCAATGCTTTAACTGTGAGTTTTCAAACAAGTCAAGACCCAGGGTTTTGGTTTTCCAAGCTTTTACAGAGACAGGGCAAATGAGAGGTGTTTTAAGAGACTTTATTCCATTATCAGTCTCGTTGAAGGGTGAGACATAAGAGATGCAAAACTCAATGCCATTCTATCTGAAGCCAACCCATTTCCTGGTTACAATACCTTATAAATGTTTTTCAGTCTATTAGCTTTTGCCACACAATGCTGCTAATACTTCTAACACAAATCACCTTTTATTTTACCCCACGTGGTCTTGCTACAATGCATCTTTCACAGTTATAGTTCTCCAAAATATCTGGTCTTTTTTCAAGGCCATTTTTTGAAACTTGTTTCCAGTTCAATCTCTCTCTCTCAGTGATGCCATCTCTATTCCATGGCCTTTCAAAGCCAGCACAGCCTATGTCAGAGTTTCCATACAGATGTACAAGACTGCGTGAGCTTTCATTCAGGTTTTAAAAATTCTTTACAAATCCATTTCTCACATCAGGGGCCTTGAAGAAAAGCCCATCCCTTCCCAAACTGTCCTACTGGAGTAACACCTGGAGGAGAGTTTAGAGCTCCACAACAAACATTCATTTCCATGACAATGCAAATCAATTAGGGAACAATCCACTTGGCATTGCTAATCCCCCATTTGTGATCCTATTGATGTTGAGTGAACAATGCCATCAGAGAAAGCTCAGGAAACCACCAAAAAGTCCTCCCGGAACGCGTTATGGTCTAAAAAATATAATTCATACACTGCATATTGAAATACAGGCAGAAATTTAGAGTCAGATCCTACAGGAGTGAAGTGTGCGCTAAGATTTGGGATCACACAAAATCCAATGAGTTTTGGTGACTTTCACTTAGATCTAGCTATGAAACTGAGGAGAGAAATTAAAGTCCATCTTCCCCTGTGCCTTTACTCATGACTGGAGAAGCACTTTTGTGAGTGACTCAAGGAGGAAAAAAAAAGAAAGGAAAAACCCAAACCACAGAAAATACCTATACACTGCATTCATTTACCCAGAAGTGAGAATGTTCCATTTCTTGTTCTGCCCAAGTGAAATCAAGGCTATTCTTCTAATGGGTCAGGGTAGATGATCTCCAACACAAACCAGGATAATCCTTCAATACAAACCTGAAAATCCTTCAGGATACTCAGCACAAGGAGAGGGAAAGCAAATTGGAGGCTGACTCTGCAAAGCAGTGCCTGACACATTCCTGTGAGTCCTGCCTGGCCCCAGCCCTTGTCACAAAGTCTATTTAGAAATTTCCGCTAATTACCATATAATTTAAATACTTTTACAGGAAAGAAGGATCCATTCCTCCCCGGGCTCATATTGCACACAGCAGGGAAGAGCCTTGCAAACTCCTCCTATACTAAAATCAAATTCATGTTTGCTGAGGCTGCACTAAAGGGGTATCACCATTCTTCCTTCTTTTCTTCCCTTCTCAAAGGCTAGCAGGGAGCTGACACCGTGGAGAGATAACAGTATTTAGCACGGACACCCTCCCTTTCAAAGACACTGATTTCTTGCAGAGTGTTAGACAATCTCCATTTCCATAATATTTCATTTCAATACTCCTTGTGTAATGGAATCTTGGTTAGTTTAATATCACAGCGCTGGTAAATGAAACTCTCATTTCAGTCAGTAAGAACAATGTTTGCTTTTGGCCTAGAGCAGGGAAGAGTGATTGAAGCACTTGGGAATTCATTTCAAAGGCTGTGGAATGCATTTATATGGCCACATCCTCTCTTCCCTCAGACACCCACCAACAGCAGGTCTGTAGGGTGCAGGTTTTGAAAGCATGTGTTAGCAATTGTCAGAAGCTAAATGGCAGCCTGAAGGGATGATTAATTAGGAGAACAGCCAGCAAAATGGCACAAATGGCAAACATGAATAACACTTGTCTCAACATGCATTTAGAATTTCCTTTCATATCCTCACAGGCAGAGCCCAACAACGATGCAGTCAGGGCCAGCTTTCCAAGTTTTTAATCACTTTGATTGGATCATTCAGACAGCTCTTGATCCACTTTAATTCCATCAGACAGCAATATTGTCCCCTGCACAATCCAGTGGCAGAGGAGTTAAGAACTGCTAAGGTCAGAATGGGAATAGGAGGGGAGAGAAGCTGGGGAGGTGTGTGATGTGATCACCTACAGCCACACTGCATCCCATAGAAAGGACACGAAAAGGGCATTTTTTAGTCACCAGGATAATCTTTTCCATGTTGGACCATTCACAGAAGGCAGAGCTATACACATGATCCATAGGAACACCCCAACCTGACCAAACCTCAAAGGCTGAATCCCTCCCATCAATCCTGGATTACCAGGAAAATCATTCTTTGCAAGGATCTCTTACTCCCACTTAGCAAAGATCATGACAAAGGTCAGATTTGCTCATGTCCATCCACCAAACTTCCTTAGGCACGACCTCCTGGAGCTGTGAGGGAGCCTTTCCTTCTCCCCAGAGTCACTTCAGACAGACACTTCCTTCTGAGGCCAAGGGATGGGAAATTGCTGGCATAATATTTCTCTTAAACAGTTCAATACATCAAAGTAAGCCAATTTTTGTAGTCTTGTACTTCTGACAAGCCCTATATATTAATAAAAGGAAGCACCTGCCTGCTGCTTGAACACGTCTTTGGAGTGCTCTGATTTTATCACTCATAGTTATGTCTTGGCTGAGGATGAGTTTTGAGGGGAAAAAAAACCCAAAATACAAAAAGCTGGAACAAGGCATGAGTTTTACCAGCACTTAAATGGAACAGTTTTACCTTATAATCTCATTTATTGAGTTCCAAGAGCTTATGATCTCATCCAAGAGTTGTGATCAAACTCATTTAAAATTATTAAGTAATCAAATAAATTCTAGTATTAACTTAGATTATAATAACTAAATACAGCTTCTTTACTCCTGAAGTGAGAGTTAGCCAAAAGGAGCCACCAGTATCTTTGCTGTCTAGGAATTATTGGCTGGGCAACATTGAGTATCAAAAAAACCCAGCAGAGAATACTCTTAACACCCAGTTGCAGTAGAAAACACCAATGTGAGTATTATAAACAAAAAGTGGAGTGATACGGGGTAGATGTCTTACCTCATTCTCAAAGAAATTTACACTGATCCTCAAATAATCTCAGTTTTTATTCACTCCAAAGGTGTGTTTGAAAGTTTCCAGTCATTCCTTTCCTGTGCAGGGTTTGTGTCAGTAGTGCTCAGCTACACTGGAAAATTTCTATTTTTAAAACTACTTTAAGATTTTTTTTTCCCAAGAAAATTCAAAATGCAAAAGCTTTGATCATTATGCTATTGAGTCTTGCTTTTTGGTACCTATTTAGTTGATTTTTTAAGACACAATAAAACTTTGGCCAGTTTAGCACTGCAGTAAATAAGACGCTACTTGCTGTGAATAAATATCCAAACGTTGTTACTATTTCCATGGTGGAAATAAATGCTTCCTTTGCTGCTAAAAGTATCTTTAACAAGATTCATGAGACCAGGAACCTGCTGCTCCCACAGCACAGCTACTCCAGGTTGTAAAGCCATGGGGTATCCTGCTCCTGGGTGGGCTCTTGGAGACAACTTTCCTGTCTCCAGGCCACGGATGCCACCACCTTCGTGGCATTTACATGGCAAAAAAAAAAGTGACAACTTGGCAAACCAGTCTGGCTGCAAAGTTACAGCATTATGATAAAAGCCAGCCGTGATGAATGGGCTCCTGAGGGAATCAGGCTGGGCTTAAACATAAAATATTACGCAATAAAAGCTTGCAAGGCAAACCATTACTTAAAGAGAGGGAGAAAATCTAATCCTGATGAGCTTGAGATGCATTAAATACACTGCAGTTTTGAGAGCTTCCCAGAGATGCCTTCTGGCACATAAACCATGGAATCCTGGGGTGCTTTGGGTGGAAGGGACTTCAAGGACCTCATCCCACCCCTGCCATGGGCAGGGATACCTTCCACCAGCCCAGGGTGCTCCAAGCCCCATCCAGCCTAGCCTGGGACACTGCCAGGGATCCAGGGACAGCCACAGCTTCTCTGGGCACCCTGTGCCAGGGCCTGCCCACCCTCACAGGGAACGATTCCTTCCCAATAGCCCATGCAGTCCTGCCCTCCTGCAGCTTAAAGCCATTCCTCCTTGTCCTGTCCCTCCATCCCTTGTCCCTCCAGCTCTCCTGGAGCCCCTTCAGGCACTGGAAGAGGCTGTAAGATCTCCCCAGAGACTTCTTCAGGATGAACAACCCCAGAAAGTTGAGGCATGTGGGATGAATACAACTAAAAAGAGAAACAAACCAAAAAATATCAACCAAACACCTGGAAAAGGAAGCAAATAATTCCTTCAAAGTGTGTATTCACTACTGAGAACACACAAAAAGGATTTCACATGGTGTGGACTCATTTGAGGGGGAGACAGTTGGGATTGGAGTTTTTTTAAGGGAACATAATAAAGTACGTATAAAACCCTGTCCTGCCTTTCACAGGACCTGAAGGGACCTTGGAAATAAAGAGAAATGTGAAGCAATCACATACAGCAATGACCTTAGACAGTGCTCTTTATTTGTTTGGGGTTTTCTCTTATTTTTTGTAGTAAGCCTAACAGTGTCTAAATGAAACATTGTTTGAAACCTTATGGTATTAATTCCTAATGAAAAAACCACGCACTGGCAGCCTTCTGCCATCTAGCAAAGACTCAGAATTTTAACAGGGACCCTAACTGGGTGTCACTACCTGGAAGAAGGCACTGGGTGATGTTTGTTCTCTCTGAAATCCTGACTCCTGCAAAGCCCATGGAGGGAGCAGAGCAGAGGAGCTGAGCCCCTCTCCCAGCTGAGATGTGCAGCTCACACTGCTGCTCAGGCCACCCAAAACCAGAAGTAACAGGAAGAAGATCCTAGAATAAAACCCTGGTATGGAGGAGTTTGGGTGGTTTGATTTTTCTGGGATTTTCATGTCTGCAGTGGAACAAACCTGTGCTTAGCACAGTATTATATTTAGCTCAAAAACAATGCAGTGCACAGCCTTTGGGTCCTTCATAGCAGAAAAGTCTATAATTTAATTCCAAAGACTGCAATTGCCAGGGCTGCGGTGAGCTGAAACCATTCCAGCAACCAGAGCTAATCCTGTAAAAAACATGGAATATAAAAATAGCAGCCCTTCAAATGAAGGGAAAGTCAGTGCAGAGAGAACAGGCTACTGCTTTACAGGCATTTTATTGCAACACCTGTCACAGGGCACTGGCTTCATTTCTGCATCAATACCAGCACAAATTGATCAAATCTAGAGGTCTGATAAAGCAAAACATATTCTGTATGAAACACACCAAAGACAGGAGGGGTTGGATAGAGGTCAGAAAATCCACAGTTCACCCAACTAACCAAAAGCATATTTCAATTGAGCGTAAACATGTTTTGTGAATTTTATTTTATTTTATCTTATTTTATTTTATTTACAAAACACATCTGAAACCCCTTTGTGAACACTGGTCTTTAGCTGAAAACACCACCACCATCATTTGGTGCCTCTTTACCATCTTACCTTGCTATGTGATTTTCCTGAAAGTGCAAAGGCAGGGAAAAGAAAGAACAAATAACAGTCATTCAAATATAAAAGAAAAATAGTCTATCCTAAAATCCAGCATTTTTCCTTGCACTGGAATCTGTCCTACTTTTAAACACAGAGTTATAGTCACAATTTTTAAATTTTGTTGCTTATATTTTGCATGTATATGGATTCCATCATTCCTGCATCCTTGGAGTCCATGAGAGTTTGCCAGACTCTCTGCTTTCCTTAAAGAGAAATGGTTCCACATGTAACAGCTGAATTTATAACACTGATTTGATATGAACGACATGAAAACAATGACCAGGCTGCCACAGAGGAGAAGATGAAGAAAAGGAGCCTTAAAAACTAAAGGAACCAAATCACAGATGTTGCAGACACATGGGGCAGGCCTGGCTCACAGTTTTTAATGCCTCATGGGCACAAGGCTAAATGCTTCCACGCAAAAGGAAAAATAAGAGACTCCCTCTGGATGAAAAGTCAATTATTTTTTTTTAAGCATTAAGGAACAATGAATCATTTCCTAAAGAAGCATTTCTTCTTGGAAAAATCTGGGAAAGATTCAGAATATTCTTCATGAATGCAATATTTAACAAATTCCTTCATGAAGTCCTTTATAGACTCTCCTAAAAAAACAAGTAGTTTCCATGTTACAGGTCACTCAATTCATCAATAAAGGCATTAATTTTGCAGTATAAACTGTATTTAGCTGCCTTACCTCCCCTGAACTGTATTGTCCATAAAAAAAAAAAAAAACCCTCCTTGGTACAAGGTTTCTGTGACCCCCTTAGTGCTGTGCTGTGCTCTACAGGAGAAGAATTTGGACCAAGAGTTTCATGGGTGTCTCATGCTTTTATAATCAGGTGGTGGAGTTTCCATCCTTGGAAATAAAGAATAAAGAATAAAAATATATAATTAATTTGAGAAAGCTACAGTACCTTCAAAATTAGCTATGCTCTAAGTGAGAGAAGATGAAGATGACCACAGGAACTCTTCTGAGTTAAGGAATTGGAGTTAATAGAAATAGAAATAATAAAATTATTCTGTTTAACAGAATAATAAATAAAACAACTTAATTTACTAACTAAAGAGTAAGTTCAAATATAAAACATAAATAATTGAATAAAGTGAAATTCTATTATTCTGAGAAGCAGCTTCAAAATTATGTGCTCTTTGAAGTACAAAATTGAGCTTTACTACATGAAACAACTCCATTTTTCATGTAGGCCACAAATCATCTTCCTAAGTACCTAAGACAGGTGATAACAAATTAGATTCCCACTCACAGGAAACCTTGCTCTCTCTTCTTCTGTACAGCAGCAGGTGCTCGTTTTAAAATGCTTTGCTTTAAGCACATATTTAAAGTAAATTTATGGGTAGGTTGGGAAAGAATATATCATTGAAAAAGAGCATTGGAGAAGAACAGGGAGGTGGTGGAGTCCCCATTCCTGGAGGTGTCCAAGGAAAAACTGGATGTGGCACTTGGTGCTGTGGTAGGGTTAACGAGGTGGGGATCAGTCACAGGTTGGACTCGATGGTCTGGGAGGGCTTTTCCAGCCTCAGAGATTTTGGGATTCTGTGTCTTAGGGCAGAGTTTGGGCTTTGGCAAAGTGCAATCCCAGGGGCAGCTCTGGGAACCCCAGCTGGGTGGTGATGCCTCGTGGTGTGGACACAGCCCTAAGAAGCTGTGTCACCATCCCAAGGGCAAACCCTGCGGGACACAGGGAACACAACTGCCTGCTCAAATCACGTCTGCTCCACTGAGCCCACAGCCTCTCCCTGCTGGGTGGCTCCCAGCCCACGGCCTCACCCAGCAAAGGTCACTGTGGTACAAACTTCTGCTCACAATGGTGATGCCTCAGGCTTTAGCTTCTGTATTTTTCAGATTCTGTGCTGCTTTGGTGTGTAGTTCTGAGCTTCATATTAATATTCATTATTCTACCTACTATCTTCACAGAGCAGGGAGACAAAACAATTCCTTCTCTAGCTGGAGACCAAGGACAAATGATCCAAATCTCAGGCCCAAGAGCACAAACAACGTGGGCTGGAGAGAGAAAAACAAGAAGGATGGGACTTCATGGGCTTGGACAATTAACTCCAATATGCAAATGGAGCAGAACTTATAAAAGTGAGAGACTCCATGAGCGGTCATGCATTTTGTGACCATTTTGGTTCATCTGGGGTGTAGCCCTGGCTGGGCTCTTGTGCTGCCCAAAGTGCATCCATTGAGGCCTTTAATAAATCCCTACTTTATTCTTTAGCTCTGTCTAGTCTCTGCTCTAGGCCAGACTTCTCAAGACATCAATGGGATTAACAGAATTCCACAAAACTGTGGGTTTATTCCCATTCCTGAGCACACAGCTGCCTGAAATACTGTCCAGGAAAAAATGCTCTGGGATATTTTTCAATCCTCTCAAGCAATGATTCCCTGACAGCCAAGAAAATAACCTAAACCCTTCAAGTTACTGTCTCCCCCCTGGTTTTCTGAATATTTTATAAGAATTCCATAGCAAAATAGGAAATATCTGTGCATAAAGAATTATGGTATTGATTTAGTTCCCATAGTTATAAAATATAAACCAGGTACCAAAGAACAACCGTTCACAACCTTTCAGTTGTTCTATTTTTGTATTCTATTTCATGTTCACAGCCTGATACAACATTATTGGCAGCAATCTTTGCTGTATCCTGGGAGTTCATTATGGGAGTAGATACTAGCTATAAAAACTTTTCTCCTGGATTCATAAGTCACTAACAAAATGGCAGTGATGAGTTGAATGATGATTTGTACATGTTTTGAATGTCCAAAAAGTATTATTTATCAGTTTTCTATAAGGAGCAACTAGTACATAGGTAAAGTACATCACAGGCTTAGACTGAGGAGGTCTGATAGAGTTTTGCTGCTTTTCAAAAGGAAAAGTTTTCAAAATAATAAAAGAGCATAGAAATACAATAAAAAGAGCATAGAAATGGAATAAAAACAAAACAAAACAAAACATAGAGCTGACAGATGTTCTACATACTAAAACCTACCTGGCTACTTTCCTTCCTGGGGAGGTCAGTACAATTACTGTGTGCAATGAATTTGCTTCATGTAGCAACCCTCTTATTTTGGGTAAACATGTTGTAACTCATGAATTCAGCTCCTTTAGCTGCTGAAACAGGGATTGGCAGCCTCAGCCTTTCTGTCTCACAGCTATCCACTCATCCATCCATCCATCCATCCATCCATCCATCCATCCATCCATCCATCCATCCATCCATCCATCCCCGTTCCTGTTGAGAAGACAACAAGGACACGTGAGCAAATCCACAGCAGGATGAACACCTCAGGAGATGCCACCACATCGTGCCCCACCAGCTGCCAGGAGTGGAAAACCCCAGAGTTTCCCACCAAACTCACCTGGTTTTCCTTCCCAGGATTTACTCCTCCTCTTTTTTTTTTTTTTTTTTGGGTTTTTTTTTTTGGTTGGTTGCTTGCTTGCTTTTTGGGGTTTTTTGGGGTTTTTTTAGGGTTTATGGGGGGTTTTGGTTTTGGTTTTGGTTGTTTTTTTGGTTGGTTGGTTGGTTGTTTTTTTTTGGTTTTGTGGGGTTTTTTTGGGGTTTTTTTTTTTTTTGGTTTTTCTGTTTTAAACATCATCTTCTCTGTAACTCTCCTCAGCATCCAGGGAAGCACAAGGCTGCAGTCCTGGGACTCCACGGATGTAGAACTGGAGTCTGCATGGGCAGAAAGCAGTGATACCAAATCCTTCCTTCCACCTTCCAGTCCTAGCAATACCTTTTGGCCCACCTGAATCCTCATTGAAATCTTCTATTTCTTTCAAGCCCAAATTTCCCCCTGCCCCTTCCTGCCTCATCCCTCAGCATCACTTTCCAAGGGATTTTCTTGTTGGTCCAGCAAAGCTGAATTTTGCCTGGGTGCTGAGTGTTCCTAGGCAAGGTTTTTCAGGACTACTTGACCCACAAAAAGCAAGTTTAATTGGAAAGCTCTTTGTGCAGCTCCCTAAATGTTTGTGGAAGGCTCCTAAATCCCAAGTCCTGCCTCCTAATCATGCCCATACAGCTTTGCAGTATTTATCTATTCACAATAGGCATATTTATCTATCTACAATGGGAAAAATGCAAAAGGAAAAGTCCTATGTGGTTACACCTGTCAGTAGGAAAAGGCTGTGTTGTGCTTTAAAAACTGCCAAGTGTAGTTGCCAGGATGTTCATTACCATGAATCCTTTTAGGGAGCAACACCCACCTCACTGTGAAATTTTTCACTAAAACTGCTGAAAATGCACCAAAGTACAGAAAGAAGAAAAAGGGGAATTCTGAGGGCAGCACAGGAATGCCCCCCAGGAGGGTCAGTGACTCACTGCCCTCTCCCCTTTTCACAGCCTTGTCTGAGTGCATCAATAAAGTTAAAATGTCCCAAACACTGACCGTGTTTAACCCAGGATGAGCTGAGGTTGTTACATTACTGCAGGCTGATACTGGAACAAAAGCAAGATTTAGTACAGAAAAAGAGCAAAACTGGGCCGTTCAAAGCCTGAATGTATCGCATTTTCTTTGGCCACAGCAATGCTTAACTCCAGTTTTATGCTACTATGAGCAAAAAGAGCATAAACTGGTACCTTTTTAGCAAATAAGAATAACAACCAATATTGAGCTCTCAATTTGTAGTCACTTGTGCTGTATGGCGTACGCCAAGGCCAGGGAACAAGATGAATGTTCAATCATATTTCAGCACAACTGGAGACAGCTGATGGAAATTGAGGCTCTGATCCAGCAGACAAGAGAGAAAGTGGCAGATTCTGATTTTCTTTGTGGAAGTTAACATCTCACTTTGGCTCCTGTGTCCCTCTTAAACAAGGAGAGATGGAAAAGCACGTCAAGTCTATTAAGCTTTTGTGCAGAGAAACATTGCAATCCAAAATGTCTGTGCCCTCAATTGCTAAAAATGTCAGAAATCTGTCAGGTTTTATGGCTGCTGAAAAACAAAACAATAATAATAGAGATTCTGCAAGATCTGATTTCCATCTGACATGCTGATAAGGCAGGCTGAGCAGAAATGAGACCAGCCTAGAAATGACAAGGGAACAGCACGTTCTGCCACTCACTGAGCTTTGCAACAACCCACAGCCTTTCTCAGAGTTATTAAGCTGATAATTTAAGTAATAGAACCAAAACACATTCCAAACTATCCTTTTGAAACAGACCTGTCCAGCTTGTTTTACTGATGCAGGTGTTCTTCAGAGGCCTAAAATTATGTAGCTGTGATTCCTTTCTGTTTTTTAAGTGTCATGTGTTGCATTATTGCTGTTCTAATGTTTTTCATGTTAATGTTTTAAATTTTATTTCATATTGGAAATACAATTTGAAATTTGAAATACAATGCCTACGAGACAAGCTTCTGTTTGAGTTTCATTCTATTTTTGGCAGAAAGACACACATCATGAGAATAAATAAAAATAAGTCTTATAGATTAGAACCCTGAGCTTAATACCTCTGAGGGATGTGTGATGGAGTTTTCCACACACTGCCAGAGCTCCAGGGGTGTTTGGACAATGCTCCCAGGCACAGGGTGGGATTGTTGGGGTGTCTGGGCAGGGCCAGAGGCTGGACTGGATGATCTTGGTCCCTTCCAGCTCAGGATATTCCATGATTCCATGAAAACATAAAAGGAAGGCAGGTTTTTTTCAAAAGCGCTCTACAAGGAGAGATGAAAAACAAAAGCAATTCAAGTAGGATGCAAATGGCTTTAAAGTCTAGACTCTGAGCACAGCACAAAGATAATTTTTCCCTGGGTAGGAAGTCCTTGTCTGGCAGATCCAGGATGTTTTGTAGGATCCTTTCCAGCAGCCCTGGGCAGAGGGACAGCCTCGGGCTGCAGGTGGAGCAGCAGAGGCAGAAGGGACAGAGGTGCTCGAGCTACAGGCACAGGATCCAGATCTGTGCTCTGGCTGTCCCCAAGGAAACATCCTGGAACAATTCTGTTCCTGGACAGATCCTTAACAGCAGGAATGCGTCTCACACACCTGCAGTTACACCTCCATACCCACCCTAAAATCTAGGTACAAGGAGATAAGTGCCACAGGCCAGGTAACACCAACTTCTTCTGACCTGCGGGGTCTGGAACAGACCCAGATCTCAGACAGGTTAAACTGACAAAGAGTGGGTTTGGATGGGATATTAGGCAGAATTTCCTTCCTGTCAGGGTGGGCAGGCCCTGGCACAGGGTGCCCAGAGAAGCTGTGGCTGCCCCTGGATCCCTGGCAGTGTCCAAGGCCAAGGCTTGGAGAAACCTGGGCTAGTGGAAGGTGTCCCTGAAGGCATTTACTTGGGAGGAATAGAAACAGGCAATGGTTTCATTCTCTGCCCTCACAACAGAGGAGATTGTATAAAATTAATAATTTCATTTAAAAGCAAAACTAAACCAGCCACCAGAGCCTTCCCTTGCCCAACAGGATAAACTATGAGTCACGGAAGAGGGATCTTGCATCGTGTTTCCTTAAGCATATTCTGCTAATTGCTTAAATAAGAAGGACTGAAACCCTTTCAAAGAGGTTTTCTCCTTTCCTGATTTTCATTTTAAAGAGTAAATTAAAAGTCAATATTCACATCTAGCAGCACAACAAACATTTTGCTGTGTGCACAGCTTGGAAAGGTTCTCAGTGGGCTGCAGCACTCAGGATTTGCCTTTCAGATGAGGATTTTGTGGTTGTTGAATATATCCTTTAATAGAGTTAGAAAGACTGCTTCAATTATTTGTCAGTCATGATTAGGCCTGACACAACCATGCAATCAACAAGCTAACAAGTTCAGCATCTTCAGTGCTGTATTATAACCACAACTGCTTAAGCAATTTAAGTAATACCTTGCCTGAATACCTTCATTAAAGGTGAAACAGTCCAATTTTCATTTTTGTCTATTATAGACTCCGTTTAACCATGTTCATTTACAAACCCAGCCGTGCTACTTCTAATATCAGCAGAAATAAGTTCATGTTCAGTAAAAGCCACCACCCTCCACAGGGAAGTAACTGAGGGTGGAAAAAGTGTTTTTATGCTAATCTGAAGCCTTGGCTGAGGTTATAACAGTCCATTAAATCAATTTGGTGCCTCTTTGTCAAGAAAGATCTGAACCCAGAAGCCTCCTCTGAAGGGCAGCCAGAGCATCAGGTTGTGTGTGAATTCTGTCGCTCGAGCTGAGTGCTTTGGTCACTGTACAATGACAAAAAATGAATTACTGAAGGGACCCAACCTCTTAGCTATAACTACATAACACTTTCATCTAGAAATTAAATGAGAAAATAATAAGATAGCATTGGGAGCACAGAGAAATCAGACTAAATTAGTCTTCCTAAGGAGTTATTAAGCAAAGAGGTAAGGTCAGGTGAGCTTTTGCTGAACAGAACAATAGCAGGGAGCTCTAAAAACCACACAACAGCAGAGCTCAAGGCTGGTGGCAACACAAAGGAAGCATTATGTGCTAATAAATTGTCAGAGCAAGCAATTATATCATGTCACAGAGAGAAGTGCTTACAACAAGCCCTGAGATTTCAGGCCTCTTGAATTCTGTGACAAGACCTGAGCAAAACTGCACAAGCAGTGAGTGGGTGTTGTGTACCATCAATGATCCAGCAAAACCACCAACACTGGGCTGCCATGACTCCAGAAACTCCAAATGCACATCCTGACGTGCTGTGCTGAGACCATCAGGCTGAATTTGGAGCCTGTGTGCCCAAGGGCAGATTAGGGGGTTCTTCAAAACAAAATCCTCAGTCGTTATAAAATCATAAAAGCTTAGAATGGTTTGGTTGGAAGGAACCTTAAAGCCCTGGAGTTCCAGCCCCTGTGATACACAGAAGTTGGTCCCATCTAAGTTAAAGGGAGGTGATTTTCCTTGTTAAATTATTGTCCTGATCAGCCTAAGCACAGCTTTAAGTCATGTGAATTCCCACCACACAATGGTGCTCCCTCTCCCAAGGTATCGGTCACTACCAGGAACAACTGAGTGCTGCAAAAGTTACAGCTTGAGATTCCTTGGGGTCATCTCTGTCACAGCTTTCACAAGCATTGCTAAGGAGGTTTATATACCTGCTATTAAAGTGCTCTTTTAGTCTGCAAAGCAAATCTCAGAATGACACCCAGGGGTTCCACATTTAATGTTTCACAGAATGAGTTTGCTCAGTGTATGGGTAAAACTATATTTTCATACTGCTGGACACAGAGAAGAGTAAAAAGTGATGAGCACTGCAGTGCTCTGTCTGCTGGCACTGTCAGAAACAGCCTGATGCAGTCCCCAAACTCTGCCTTTCTGCAAACTGTTCTACTTTTTTTGTCCCTATCACCTTTCTTCTTGCCCTGCAGATGTACAGACACAAATACAATATTTAGTCCTGCACTTTTCTGACAGCATATTGCTACAAAAATAGAATAAATCTCACCTACCCACCAAAACAAAAGGCCTTAAAAGTTAAAAAGACTTCTCAGGTAGTTTTGATGTGTTTCATTCTTGTTTGCTGCCTTTGGGAGGAAAGTACATCCAGCTGGAAAGCTCTGCCCCTGCTCCTTCCACAAAGCCAGGAACCCTAAGGCAGCAAAGTGCACCCAGTTCTGGCACAATTTTCCCCACATACTCTTGGCTAGTCCATGTTTGTCCTCATTTCTTCCAGATCCTCAAATGGATGTGACACATGGCTGGGGCCTTGGGGCTCCAATTGCATCGCAGAGGGTCCGTGCAGCTCACAGCAGCCACCAGCCCCTTCCAGACAGGGGCAAAGCTGCTGCCCTTGGAAAGCCACGGCTGAACACAGTCCTGGGGGTGATGGGACACGGGAAAACACTCGGCTCCTTCCTCTCCACTCCTGGGTCCTCCTGCAGTTTTAACAGAGCAACAGCAAGATATCAAAATAACTTCTTAAATCCCCAAAGAGGTCCTGAGTGCAACTGGAAGCAAAGGAAGAAATCACTGTTTCAGGCTGGGGTTGAGTGGCCTCCCAGACCATCAACCCAAAGCTCTGTGGGACACGAAGGACTGAGGAGATCCAGACCCCAGGGACCTGCAGGCTCCTCTCCTGGCCATCCCCACAGCCCTGCATGAAGGACAGCCCAACCTGCTGAGAGGAAGGAGCATGTCCCACACCAGTGTGCAAGGACCAAGTAATCCCTGGAGCCCTTTGTGTGAAAGTTCAGGCCTCAAAGGTGAGGAGAACCCACCTTTCTTCCAAAGGCTGCCCTTATCCAGGGGAAATGGTGGACGACACAGCCTACAACAGGTTCCCTGGCCATAGACACAGAGTGGATAAACCGAGAATCCCTCCCCATCCACACATCTTGGAGCACTTTGGAAAATACATTTTTAGTGGCTGATCGGCGGGGAGAATGAAAGTTGCCAGCAGCAAGAACTTTACATGCCCTAAAAACAAGAAATGCATTAGCATCTTTATTACAAATGTAATTGGGTTTTTTTTAATTTGTGATTGGGGAAAGGGTCACCAGTTAAAATACACCACTGTAAAATTTGCAATTTAAATTTCATTTCACGCTGGAATGTAGAAACAGTTTACATAAATAGTATCCATTAATCATTAAAAAGAAAGGTTAGATGTAAATTAGGCTGCTATTATTTTTTTTCCTGTGATTATTTATGGGTTGGTGATGAAATTTGTTTTCACAAGGAAGAAGAATTAAGGCTTTTTTTTGAAAGCAAAATCACATTCTTACAGAAAGTATAAACTTCAAGAAAGGAAAACAGAGTATTTATTGCTTTGACCCCCAAGGGCAAGTGCAGAAACAAAGAGTTTATTCTTGTTTACCTTTGAGGCAGAAGCCTTTCCCTTCATTCAGTGTAGCACCTTCTGTATTACTTCTGCCCAGACTACCTGTTTCCAGCAATCTATTTTTTATATCCCATTTTCAATTCTGTGGGAGTAAAAAAAAAAATTCAAAAGCAAGTATCCGGAGGGTAGAGAGGCTCTTTCATCAGCTTTTGAGTGACTCAATGGCTCTGTGATTGGCAGAGAGAAAAACAATCAGCATTACCCCAGCCTTTCAGGACAGCCTTGTTTAAAGGTATCCAGGTCCAGAAATAGGGACAATCTCTATTTTTTCAATGCAAATCCCTAAAAACAAATCTTCATGCTCTTTAGAAGACTGTTTTCAGTCAATGAAGACATGGGATGTTCTGCATCCTGGGATTCTAGGAAGAGATTTTGATTTTTTGTTAGTTCTGAAGAAGAGAAACTACTGTTGTTACACAATTTATTCTACTGTTTTAGGAAACCCTAGGGCAGTTTAAACTATTTCATCTCAACACTCTTGTTGCATAACTGATGGATCAATAAAAAGTATTTTTCCCTGGCTGAAAGAGGAATCTTATCTGCTCCTGCTATGGAAAAAAAATGAGATTTTGTTACAATTATGTTTATATTCTCTAATAGTAATCTAACTTCCCTTTTTATAAACTATGGAGATCTCCAGCAGATGTTGTCAGCTGCATTTCCAGGCTTTGGGGGAAAATCTCTCTTCAAGTTTGTGCTACATAATTTTGCTTTAGTTACACTAAAATTAAACTTAAAAGATAGAAACCTGTACATAAAGATATGTTAAAAATCATGATCTGCTATTGAGTCATGGTCCCATTCCAGCTCCTCACAGATGAACTCGACATTTCCCTGAATTAATCCCCACCACAAAAAGAACTTTTCCAAACTCTCCAAAGAATTTTGAAATAGAATTTTAACAAAGAAAAACTGATTGTGGAAGTGACTCTAACACTCCTTTGCTCACTCATTAATACCTACACTGTGCTTTGGAGTCAAGTCTTCAGTGCCACTTCTCTTTATGTACTATTTGATTTCTTGTGGGGCCTTGGCCTGCAGCTGCAGCATCATTTTTTTTATGATGTACTGAAGAAAGCCTGCTAACATTTGAGAAACAGCAGACAAATAACACTTGCTGAAATTAAATAATTCAGAGTCCAAAAATCAGAAAAGGGGCTTTTTTTTCTTTGCCATCTGATGTCTTCAAGGTTGATATTTTATCAGTTCACAAGTGCTCATGGTAATTTTCTCAAGACGCACTTCAGTCTCCTATTTGTAAAGGATTACAATAGCACTTTTTTCCAAGCCTGGTGCACCAAACTATTCCCATTCTCATCTCTGTTATTACATTAATTGTCCCTGCTTTAATAGAAATTATTCCAACCACAGAGCTTTATGAAAGCACCCGCTGAGGTCCCTACAGACACTCCAGAGTACCCAGCGCTCTTCAGAGTGAAGCAATTTCAACACCAGCCTTTGCTTGGGGCTGCATTCAAAACCCTCAGTCAAGGCCTCGCCAGAGGAACTTTTTGTTTCCTTTTTGTTATTTCACCTGAGGATGAAAGCCAGCAGGAAGACAGAGAGGCTTGACAGCTTCTGTAAGCTCATTGCAAATGCAGGTAGAAGGAGTGCTTCAGTTTTAATACATTATCGACTACACCACCAGGCTGAACTTCTTTCCACTTGTTTTTCTCCCCTTCTCCCTTCATTTGAAGTGGAAAATGAGGTCACACCTTATCCCCCGCTGAATGTAAAAGCACTAATAACTTCCCCCATTCACACTGGGAAAGAGTGAATAATCTAATTCCAAATCTCAAGAACAACTGTCAGACTGAACAAGTTTCTGCTGCTCTCCCTGAAGGACAAGCACCAGCCTTGAACTCTGTGTGTGGCCTTCATTATGGAGCCCTGGCACAGGCCCAGATGCTGTCTGCTCCAGACACCTCTTTAAAAAATTGATGAGGGCCTGGAGAGCACCGCAGGAGCTCTGAAATCCTGTCCATTAGCATATTCATTAGGCATAATCAATAGTTAATATGTCACTTGGACGAAACATAGGGGTTAAGTTATGCTTGTGCTAGGACTGATCCAAAAAGATTCATGAACATGGGGCCCATGGTTTGTGGTGCAGGGTGGAGCTCCAGGTGAAATGGATGAAAAATCAAAACCCCACAATTCCTATAAAGATTTGTGGGAACAGTATGTTTATTACAGCACTGGACACGTGTGAGGGATCGTTCCCCTTCAAAGGAATGCGTGCCCCTGAGGACTCCCGATCCTTTTTTCTTAGTCCTTACTAATTTACATATGTATAGAATTTCACAATAGGTTTATGTATATTCATTCTGCTGATTTCGAGTTACACTTACAGCTAGTTACGCTTGTACTCAGTTTTTGTCATACAGAAAGAGCTCCTGGGTCACTCTGTTTCAAGGTTCGAGGAGTCCTTCTTATCTCTTATCTCTTCAGCTTGGAAATTCGCATTCTTTCCTCAACTGGGGCAGTTTTACTAGTGTTGCAAAGTTCCCAGACTAAGAAGCATATTTTACTTATGCTAGCAAGCTCAAAGTGGCACATTTCACCTAAATCCACATGGATTTCTACCCTGTTAGATTTTCACTCTGTCTCACAGGTGTGAGCAGGACTGGGCTTCCCTTCCTTTATGGGGTGAGTAGCCCACGGGGTGACAGGGGGACACAGCACCCGCAAAGGGTGAGCCCTGCTGATGGTCACACCCCTTGCACCTCCAGGCATTTAGAAAAAGAGGATCGCAATAAAGGAAAAAAAAAAATATTCTGAAAACGTACGAAACAACCCCTTTTGGCCATTGGAGCACATTCCAATCATCCCAGTGTTTGGAGGATTTCACTGCTAACTTCTCTGACAGCAACACCGTGAATCACCATCCAACCCATGGCAGTGGAACTGTTCCTTTCAGAGTGCAAACCTGAACCTGTTTTATAATTAAATAATAATAATACAAATCTATGATAAGTTTATTTTTAAATTACCAATATAACTGGCAAGTGGACAGAGTTATAAACACTTAATGGAACAAAAAACTTCCCAAACCAGCCTTTCCCTTTCCAAGGACATCATCCCCCCTGTTCCCATCAGGACAGGGTGTAGGTCCTTCCTTTCCTCCCTCCCTGCATAGCCATGAGCTGTCTAGAACCTAGAGGAGAAAAGTTAAAAATAAATGTGCCTTTAATGCCATTTCCATTCTCCATTAAGTTGTCACACTAGGAGGGGAGGGGTAGAGAACAGCAGATTGCACAGCATTTTGTAGAAGTGGTTGGACACCTCATTCTCCAGTACAACAGGGGAGGGAAGAGATGAGATAAAAATGTCATTGCAAAAATGAGAATTTCCTGCTCTGTATCTGTTGCTTCCTTTGTGTTTGTCTCCATTTCAATCAGATTTAAGTGATGTTCCCTTGAATTTCATAATGATATTATTATCACTTCAGACACATTATAGGACTGTGATGCTCAACACAACAGTGTAAACTATTTTTCAACAAATTCTGCTTTAAAATGCGACGTGAAATGTTAATGTATGAGATGAAGAACCCTACAGAAAGATTATGTAACACACTCAGGTTTTTCTTCTAAAAATCCATTTCCATTGAATTATTAGCTTTCCAAAATGAAATATTTCTGAAAGATGATTTAATTTCCCCAAGAGCTATTGGCCTTTGCTTGAAATGAGCTATTGGGTTCTGTCCCTGATGATTAATTTGGGATGTGATGAATAGCATCAGAAGCAGAAGTTGTGCTTTACATATATAAATGACATTTAAATTTAAGCATTTTCACCCATTTCACAAAAATGTTATTATATCTAGAAACTAAGAAGAACACAAGTGCGTTATTTAACAACATGATTTATGACAAAAATAAACATATTAGGAGTCCAGTCCTGAGACTGCTAAACAAGGCTAGGCTGTACAATTCCTCTACACTTAAACATTTGCATAGATAAACATTTTAGGCTTGGGTGTTATTTGTCTTTTGCTTTTAGATTTTCATACTCTTCATTTCTTATTATCAAAATACTTTTAAAAGGTTACACTATAACTCCAGTTATGACTCCAACCCAAACTGGCTGCAGCAATGTGGGAAATCATCACACGTGGCCAGAACCCCAGGCTGCATCCCAAATTGCTACCTCAACAAAAATCTTCAAATGAGGAAAATTATCGTTACACCCAACATTCTTTCATTTTCATTTAGCTGTAACTGACAGGTTTTTTTTTTTTTTTTACCACAGCACATTCACTGCCAGGCCACAAACAATTTTCTACTTAGATATGAAACACAAGAAACTCTTCTTAACAAAACTCAGACAAAAAGTAAAACAATTCACAGACACAGTTTTCCTCTCCATGGCTTCTCCAGCATAAATTCTCCCACCTCACTGTAATATTCTACCCAGTACACAGGAATTAAAGAAGAAATTCATCATGAAATCACAGAATCAATAGGGTTGGAGAAGAAGGCCTTTAAGATTATCATGTCCAATCATCAAGCCAGCAGCACCACCAGACTATGTCCTCGAGTTCATGTCTCTGTTGGTGATGGAATTGTGGCTTTTAGGTTTGAGTGGGCTCATTTTTATAACCCAAATAGGGCTTCCCATGCCCTGAATTCCATTCAGCAATTTCCTCCATGTAACCACAGCTCCTCCTTCAACTCACAAAGTGTTTATAGACTAGTCACACATCCAGTTCTGATCTAAAGATGTGGCATAAACTTCACCACATCCCAGCACAAGTTGCTCCCAAGATAATCTGCCCTCATTGATAAAACCTTGGAACTTATTTAGCCTGAAATCACCCAGTTTTACACTTGAATTTAAAAAGTAGTAGTCTAAAGACAGATAATAAATGGAACTTTTGGATGTACAAAAAATAGATACCAGGCACTGACAGATAAAAAGAGAGCCACAAGCGTGTGGGTGAAGACCATCTCTATCTCTTTCCCAGGTCAGTGCAGGAGCCCAGGAAAAAGCTCAGGTGCAAACACAAACACCTTGGAAGGGGTAGCACACTGCAGAGCCACAGGTTTGTTGCACCAACACACCTGTAACTCAGGGCTTCAGAGATTGGGTCAAAGGAGGAGAGTCTGGAGTTACCATCTTCAGATCTGTAAAGAAAAAGGTTATTACTTTTTTATAACAGAATAAATGTTATTTCCAAAAGCCATACCTGTGTATTTTAAAACTTCAGTTTTATAGCAAAAGGCTACAGGAAGACAAGGTAGGGCAGGGTCAGATGGGATATTGGGAAGCAATTGTTCCCTGTGAGGGTGGGCAGGCCCTGGCACAGGGTGCCCAGAGCAGCTGTGGCTGCCCCTGGATCTCTGGAAGTGTCCTAGGCCAGGCTGGATGGGGCTTGGAGCAACCTGGGACAGTGGAAGCTGTCCCTGCCCATGGCAGGGTTGGCACTGGATGGGCTTTAAGGTCCCTTCTTAAACATGCCTTTCTGGGATTCTGTTATTTCGTGAAATTTACTGAATTTTTGAGCAGGTTTTATTTATGTGAATGAACACACACACAGCTCCAAGGTTTCAACATTTTTCTAAATCTGCCAGGGGAGCTGTGGCAAGTGTACTGCATATCCCAGTGTGCAAGTTAAGGAAATTCAGGACTTAATGGAGAGCTCATTGGGCAGCAACACAGGGGAACTGTTGCATGCAAGGAGCAGCAGCATCCAGAAGTATTTATGAGGCTGGTAAAAAATTTAGAAGTAACTTGCTGTGTCCTTGGGCTAGCCCAGCTGGGCTCCTGGAGCCTTTTTACCAGAGACGGGAGCCCTGACATTTCCAGACGAGACAAAGATGGAGAGGTCACTGCTTGTGACACCTGGGAGCCACTTGTTCTCTGCCTGTTTGGGCTGAGGAAAGATGCAGGAAGGGATTTTAGAGAGGTTTGTGGAGATAAGAAGGGCAGCTGGAGCTGACCCTGTGTAGGGAGTTTCATCCTGGCACCCGACCTTCCCTGCCTGCTCCTGGCAAAGGGCCCTTCCCTGCAGTGCTCTAACTGGTCCTGCTGCCCAAAGCCCTTCCAGCACTCAAGGGAAGGCCTCAGAGTAAAATGATTTATTAATCTTGCTAGAAGTTTTTGCCCTGGGACACTGATATACTGAAGCATCAGAAAGGATACAAAATTTTGTTTAGGCTTTCAGTAAGAGAGCTTTGCTAAGGGGAGGAAAAATAAAAGGAGAACAAACAGGAACCCTTCCCCTCTGCCCAGAAAATGGCCTTGTTTCCTGCTCCCAGGAGAACTGAAAATGATGATTAATAACTGATGAATGTGCTGTCTCTTCTATAGGTTGTGGGTTTATGCAGAGATGCTGGATTTTATAATGGCTTTCATCCCAAATTAATTTGCAGTCTTCTGACAGTGGAACGTGGTAGAAGGAAGAGTGATTCAGGGCAGATTATGGCCAAAAGTGAATGGAAATCCTGTGTGCAGCTACAGCTGCAGGGATGTGAGGAGGAAAAAATAAGGATATCTGAGATAAAATTTACACCAGGGTACTTGAGCTAATACCATAAAACCTCATTAGAGGTTTGAAATCCAAATTGTATTCCAGAGGCTTAGAGCTCATATCCCAACAATACAGACTTGGAAAGCATTCAGGCTTTAACGAGGGGAAACACTGAATTTGTGTGCCCTGAGATTTCCACACAGTTTCCCTACAGAGGAGACACTTCCCTCATGTTTCTCTACAGGTTGGAACCTGGAATAGCTGGTGTCCCTGCAGTGCCCCAAGCCCCTGTCCCTGTGGATGTCTGTGGAACCCCAGGATGTACTTAGACCTCTGGAAAAACAAAAATATTTATTTTGATGCCAAGACTCTTAACTGAAATTAAAGCCTCCTCAGCTGAGAAACCAGAGGGACAATTTCTGAGGATTCTTCCTTTAGCTTTGCATCATGGGCCTATGCAAAGACCAAAATAGAGCAGGAACTGTGGCTGTTCCAGAGCCAAGCAGGGAGGGGAGAGCTGGCAGGACCAGGACAGTGAAGGCTGTGGTGCAGCACAGCTTTGAATATGCATGAGGCCTTTCCATAGACAGTGGATCAGATCTTTTCCTTTCCTTTGAGACTATATCTTTGATTTATCCTGATGGAAAGACAATGGGCCCTTCCAAATCCATTGACTTTTACATCAGCCATAATTTGAGATTGCCTCTCTGGGGATCACTTACCTTGGGGAGCAGGGAATTTCAGAAAGAGACAGTTTAATGTGCAGTGGGATTGCCACAGCTGCACTCTTTCTGTTGCAAGAGGAATTTTAGAGCTGATTTCCATGTAGAGTGAAGATAAAAGCTTTTCAGTGTTGGTTAACCTTTTTTGGGGGGGTAATTCTCTTAATAAGTTGTTTTGGTTCGCATCATTTCACACCGTGATGTTTTTGTTTTGCTTCCATGTCCTCTCTGTTGTTTGTCCTTGATTTTGGTTTACATTAATTTCAGTTCTATTTGTTAGATATGTTTTTTAAACAAAGAGAAAGTTGTGGCAACTCATTTAGAAAGATGGAATGATTAATGAATCTGAGGGTAAGTTTGTCTGAAGGCTCCTTTGCACTGAGCCTACTCCTATTGATTTAAATTGCCTTTCAGGGAAGTCCATGGCTAATCAGCTTAGAGCCCATACATTTGGCATTTATATACCTACCCCTGGTATTAGGCTCTATTTCTAGGTACCTGTAGATTATTTCTAATTATTTTATAATTACAGCCTTGGATGCAGAAATTGAGCCTCCTTGCCTCTGTTAACAGTGGAAGGAGAGCTCTCCCTTGCAGTCACTTACACATGCAGAGCCATTCTGAGTCAATTGGTTTTATTATTACTGTGCTCTTCACACTCATATGCCTCAAATTGGACTGGAGCCATTAGAATTTATCTGCTGTATCGAGGCAATCAAATGACAAGGAGTGGTAGTCATTGAGGATGGATTACTTTGGATCTCAGTATCATTATTTGCCTTTAGAAATATAGGGAGACATTCAAGCCAAGGTGGGATACTTCAGGTTTTAATTAATAGTTCCAGAATGCTGCTATTAACTTTTCTGTGAACTTCTTTCATTAACTAAAGATTACAGGTATAGGTTGAACACATAAAGGGAAGGATGCAAACGGGGGATATGATGAAGTCTGTCAAAGAAAAGGATTTTCTAACTTTTCCAGCAAAAGGAAAAATGCAGTGCTCTCAATCAGATTTCTATATTTTAATGCTGGGACTTTGACACGATCCAAAGCAGGTAATTTCTTGCAATCAGTAAAGCATGATCACTTAGAGGTAGAAAACAGCAAGGTTGTTAAATGACAGTAAGAGAGTAGACCATATAAATTGATTTTTAGTTCTGAGTGTATAATTTCAATCAAGTAATTCGTTTGGACTCTATATTTTTGAACTTGTGAAACTTTTCTGGTGTGAATAATAGAAATATGTCCTTCAAAAAGGGAATGGATTTTAAAAGGGAATATTTGATCTTACAGGATAGTTGGCTTGACAAATATGATTCAGAACCTTCCCTCCATATAGTCATAAAGTTGGATTATGGCAGAGTATGCTTTCCTGATGGACTGCTTCCTGCTTCAGAGGAGTTGTTCCTGAGATCCTGACAGAGGAACCAACAGGTGACAGCGCTGACACTTGATCTAACCCAAGTGTCTGATCATAATTTTAAATAAATTATTTATTTAATTGATAGAAATATATTTGGGGTCCCATCCTCAATACTGCAAAACAAAGTTGTATAAAGCCTCCATTACGTCTGTAGGCTCTTTTAGACAGGTGTGGGACCAGGAGTGGATACAGCTGCTCCCAAAGTGTTCTCTGAGAAGGAGTTTAGGGAGCTGGGAGGTTCCTTCTGCACCTTGCGATGGGAGGGTCTCTCTGAAAAACCTTGTCTGGAGCTCCCATCCTACTGTACTACTAAGACAGTAGTAACACTAAGCCAACAGCATTCTGCAGAATTATTTGTATTCCTACTACAGGATGATTCTGTAACCCAAGCTTGCAACCTTGCTTTCAGCTGGGAAATCTGCCTATGAACAATCCTGCACTCTCCTCTTTTGGGATGGAGTTTCCAGCCCTGGGCTCAGCCCTCCAGGAGGCACCTGAGTGGGAAGGGGGATGCTGGGTTGGAAATGTCCTCAGGCTCTTGCACTGCTCTCGGTTCCCCGCATGTGCAAAGGCAATGAGCTGGGTATTACACTCTTGGCTGCATGCCTGGCTTCTGAAAAACCACTCAGGGACACGCCACATGCCTTTGCTGCTGGAAAAAACTCCATTGCCTTCCTAGGGATGAGGCATCATTTCAGGCCTTTTCTGCCTCTGTGGCAGCTGCACCTTCTGTGCACAATTGGCTTCCTGGCCATACAGGCTCTTCCACACTGCTCTGCTCTGATTTGCTCCGTTTCAGTTTTATTTTATCCTGTTACTTTCTTCTGATTCAAGTTGAGAGTTCAACTGATAACCAGTTTTCCTGTACTGCTGGTTATATTATGTCAGTAAGTGGGAACAGCACAGCCTCTCTGCTTTCACTCAATGGGAAGTGACATCCTGCTGATTAAAATTTATTGCTAATATGTTTTGATGAATGTTTCAGAGTCTGTTATTGGCTTAGCTTTTTCATTGCTGGATGCTTTTTATTTCTGTTTTATCAATTCTATTTCCTTCAATTGTTTTAGACATAATGTATGATGCTAATAACATGTCAGCTTCAAAAATCAGGAGCATAAAATTCTATTTCTGCTGAAAACTGCAGTGAGAAAGGAGAGTGATTTATAATATTCTTTAAAATTTGCAATTACATTTGTTGATTGAGATGTCAGTCACATGCATAAAAGTAGGGAAAGATGTTTGAATTTCCTGTTTCAAATTGTTTATTATGAAGTCATAATTTATAGATGGAAAGCGGGTTTATTATGTAAGCAAACCACCTGTGATCAGAAGGACTATTCACTTCCCAGCACCTCTTCAATCCTCCTTTAAGCTTCCAGCACTCCTTGAGAAGACTTTCATGGAAGTTTTATGGCTGTGCAGTCCATTAATCTCTGCTCATTTTTTTCTCTTTATCCAGTAATGCCACAGTCCAGCTCCCCATGTGGAATCACTCATTTTCCTTTCCTTGCAGAGATCCGGATCATGTACTTCACATGATCACATCAAGTCTTTTTTGTGATAACACTTTGTAATGAAACCCACCTTGTGCTGGAATAAAGGACTCAGGCATGTTCAGCTGTTGGCTGAGATAAAAAAGAATATATATGTAGGGTGGTGTAAACTAATTCTTAGCTGTTTTCACCCTGGTTGCAAACATTTTGGTCCTTGAGGCCCCTTTTAACAAGGCATTTTAGTGTATGATTACCCACCATATTTCATCTCATCTATCTTTCATGTGCTCCCATTTTCTCCTCACTGACAGCAATTCCTCCAAAATGCTCCTGGAAGTTGGCTCCAGAAGGCTTCTCAGGGAATAGAATTCCTTCTGGAGCAATTCCTTTGCTGAGCAGGAGAATGGCCACTCTGTGGATGTGCTATTCCATACATATTTATGCTCAACCATGTTTTTCCAGCTCCAGCTCTGCCAGCTGATTGATTCTTTCCTATTTTCTCCTTTATTCAAAGGATAAATGCTTTGGATAATTTCTATCACATCTCTATTCTTTAAGAATTTTCCTCAACCTCAGATGTGTCTAAATTAGGCTTTTTTTGTTTGTTTGTTTCCCTCTCCCCATGTTTCTGCTTTGCTTGGCTTTCTACTGTCAACTGCCTCCCAATATAGATTAATTTGACAGTTATTTTAATATGATTATTTCTCAGTCTTCCAGGTCCTTTAGGAAAATATTAAAGAATAGGAATGATAACCACAATTCCCTTGTTTCTGCAGAAGATGCCAACTTGGCATCCTCCTCCTCCTCCTCTTTTGTTTACATTCAATTAGTCAGGTTTTGCATCTGTCCAATCCAATTTGAATTAACATTTCAATTTCTCTTGCATGGAAAAAGAAAGCAAATGCTTCATTAAATTACATTCTTTATTAAAATAGCCATTGACATCTGTAAAGAAACTTTCTAGAATGATATTTTACAATAAAAGTCGGTTTGCACAAACAAGCACAGTCTTGAAATATCTATTTTTTTTATTAGGTTGCAATTTAAATTGTCAGATTTTTAATGTCTTCTGAATGAGGGGATGATAAACTGATCTGAGAGCACCCACAAAAGCCATTTACTTACAGTTGGGCACAGGAGAAGGAAACAAACAATTAATGAAGAGCCCATAAGTTGAGATGAGGATTCAGAGAAAACACTTTAAGGGCAAAACAGGTTCAAATTTAAATGTTTAAGGTAAATTTATTATTAACACTGTCAGAGGAGGATGATGAGAAGCAAAACAAGACTTTAAAGCACCTTTATCCCCCCAGTCCCCCCCTCCTTTCCACCAACAGTGCAGGAAGACAGGGTGTGGGGGTTTTGGTGAGTTTATCACTCGAGATCTTTTTCTGTTTGCTCAGGAGAGGAGTCTTTCCTCTGCTATGTTGTGGGGTACCTCCCACAGGAGACAGTTCTCCAGGAACTTCTCCAGTATGCCTCCAATCTCACAAGCAGCAGTCCTGCCAAAACTGCTGCAACACAAGTCACTCACCCATGGGATGCAGTCCTCTAAGGATAGGCTGCTCTAGTTTGGAAGCAAGGACGCTCTGTCTCTGGGAGGAGAGTCCTTCTCTCTCCATTCGTGTCTCCCACTGGAACACAGCTTTCTCTGGCATCCACCTGCTCCAGTGTGAGTGGATGGGCTGTGAGTGGATCTCAGCATCCCCCGTGGATCCCCACGGGCTGCAGGGGTACAACTGCTTTACCATAGTCCTCCCCATGGCCTGCAGAGGGATCTCAGCTCTGACACTTGGAGCACCTTCTCTCCTCTTTCTTTTCCACCTACCTTAGTGTCACCATGTTGTTTTCCCTCACACATCCTCACTTCCTCCTCTTCTCTGAGTAGAACAAAAACTGCTGCTTGTAGGTTCCGTTGCCAACAAGTTCCACTGATTCAAAGATTCTTGTGAGATCCCGCAGTGCCGAGAAGTCGATCTCCTCCAGGTTCCATGTTGGGGAAGTTGCTCCTCACGCTTCCCCTGCCGGCCGAGCAGCCCGGCCGTGTGGGCAGCGGCCGCCGTGGCACTGGTGCTGTTTGAGGCCTCTGTTGATGCGGGGCGCCGGCAGGAGCAGCTGCCACCCCTGCCTGCCCTTCTGCCGCAGCACGGCTGGCGGGGCGGCCAGGCGGGCAGGGCTCGTGTGGGTCATGCTGAAATGGCCCCCCACAGCACCTCACCACCACCACCCCTGGAAAAAACTGCCTGTGTGATGTTTTGATTTTCTTCTTAAATACATCATCACAGGGAGGTTACCAACCTCTGTTTGCATCAGCAGCATGTCCATCTCCAGAGCCATCAGGGACTGGCTCTCTGTTGGACATAATGGAAGCTTCTAGCAGCTTCTCGTAGAAGCTACTTCTGCGGCACTCCCCTGCTACCAAAAACCAGGCGATGCCAAATCAACACACCTTCTTTGGGAAGGATCTAGTCAGTCACTGAAGCATATGTCTGATAGAGAAGGATGTGCTTAACTCATGTCCATAGTCAAAGAAGTTCTTAAATTTCCCTTAACTTTGGGATGAGCTGCCACTGTGGGAAACTGCTCCAGGGCTGCACTTCATATCTGTGCTTAAACTTTGTGGTTCAGTGTTTCTCAGCCTTCTTGGCTCTGAGTAATCACTCAGAAAACAATAACAACAACAAAATTTTCTTTTTCCTCACCAGGTATTTTAGTGGAACTCAACTTTTCCTCCTGGCTCATTTGCCAAGAAAAGACCTGGTAAAGCAATGTCAGTAGCTCTGCTGGAGCAAAGCAATAGCTCTGCTCCTGCAATCGCAGAGTAGACTCCTAATTATGGCATGAAGACATTTTATAACAAAGACATAAAAAAATACCATTTTTATTAGCTGTTCACATGCCAGCTATAATTAATTCTACACAGGGAAGTTTGCTTTCAGTTCATTTGAACACATCTACTCTTAACCTGGATGACCGAGTAATTTCTTATAAACCCAGTCATGGATTAATGTTAAAAAGATGTAGGTGACCTTTTTTCTTTTTTTCTTTATTATTTTTTTAAAACCCTGCAGCCACCACCTTGTGAATACATTAACTGGAAAGTCATTTCATCAGTGCTGCAAGAACTAAGTACTTACAAGTTGATCCCAGCTGTTTAAGATGCTGAGAAATGCTGGGGAAATGTCAAATATTGATTAATACAATAATATGTTTTATCTTGGATTCAATCTATGATTTAAATTGTAATTGTGTATCACAGGGGCACAGCTACTTCCCCATGGGCTGCAGGGGAATCTCAGCTCCAGGGCCTACCCCCGGGCATCTGCAGGGCTGTTCCCCTCACATATCTTGAAATTTAAACAATAATTTCATGCTACACCTGTGAATGACATTTGTCAAATGTTTGTTTGAATATTTTCACTTGTGCTGCTGGAATACTGTTTAAAGGCAGGATTAAAAATTGGAGTACAGCTGAAATTCAAGATTTTTATATGAGCTCAACTTTAGTTATTGAATTTGGAACTCATAGTAAAACTATGTGTGTCTTTCTACATTCCAGGCCTCAGAGAGGAAAATCCAAGCTCCAAGTGCAAGTGCAATGCAGTGTTCCTAGATGGAGTACATGTTAGAGCCACTTCTTGAGCCAGAAATGTGCAGTTTTCCTCCTGCAATGTGATTTTTTTTGTCAGTAATTTGGCATTAGCTTCTTCCATACTCACTTGTGAAACACCCTCAGGAATGACAAATAGTTTTCACTTTCCACTCTTTAAAACGGGGATGGTAATTCTTCACTCAGGTGTGGATGTGGCCTCATGGAAAGGCTAGAGACCATATTTTGTACAGTTTGTTTCCTTTGGGTTTGCTCCATCCTGTGTTTTCTGACACTGAGATGCTGACGGGAGAAGGAAGAGGAGCAGAGTCCTCTTCCAGATCATTCACCTCAAATTTACCCTCCAAGCCTTGAAACTTCAAGTTTTCATGGTCTGTGTGAGCTTCAGATGGACTTCAGCTTGAGAGAAAGGAGTAGGAGCAGCAGCAGCAGTCGTGGTTCTATATGGGTTTGTGGTTTTGTTTATTTGGATTTTTTTTGATAATTTGCTTTTGCACTTTAGTATTTTCCTTTTTAAATACCCTGCTATTTATTATGCAAAGAGATTGTTGTGTATTGTGGCATGAGTAGGACATTTACAAAATAACAGCTGAATTAAAGTGCTGGTTTGTAGACCAGACTGCAATCAGAATCTGATTTTGTGCGTGTCATCTTTTTAAAAAAAAAAAAAAAAAAAAAAAAAGAAAGAAAGAAAAACAACCTAGGCGTGTCTTAACCTTCAGAAATTGTAAGAGCAGCACGGGCTTGGATCAAAACAGAGATTTGAGCTCTGTTCTTAAATAACAGGCAAGTTCAGCCCTTGTTTACATGCATGAGACTTTTACTGACAATGATGAGCTTTAGAGCTTTAGGTGCTACTGGTACAGAATACATAATGAATTGTGGAAAATAACGCAGAGGCACCAGCTTTTAAAAACACAGGCTTGAGATTCTTGCTGGGCTTGAGGAGGGGATTTAAAAACTCCCATGGAAAAGGGCTCTGAAGGGGTGAATTGCTCAGGTGTCTGCTTAGGATATGGCAACCTGGCAGAAAGCTGTTTCATGTCACATGTGAGACATCTGTTTGATATAATTTATCACATTTCACTTGTTTTAACATTAATGGTTGAAATTCAAAATTGTTGCAAGCTTTCATCACCTTTTGCTATCTTTGTAGCTAGGTAAGTAAATAACCCCTGAGTCTGTCCCACAGAAGTTTGCAAATGGATATTTTAACAGGTAAACACCAATTTTAACCTTGGATTTGTAGAGAAGGCAGTTCCCTCTATTAGCAAAAGAATGGAGCCACCCCTTACCTCTGCATTTAATGGTGTTTGCACCCAAGTGTGTGACAAGAACTGTTCCAGACTTTGTGCTGTAAATTGCCCACTTTGGTGGTGAGTTGCAAATATCTCCGATGATTTTAGCTGGGACATTAAGCTCATTAGCTCCTACAGCAGTTATGGGCTGACATCCTCTCTGTGGATGTCACTCAGTGGAATTAGAAAAGCAGTTAGGAAAAAGGATTTTTATAATCCTTTGATTTACTCCTTTTAAGGAGATTCTGCTTTTAAATGGTCGATTTGAAAGCTATTTGGTCCCAAAATTTGATGAGCTGAATTATGGAGTAACTTTATCCTCTCTCAGTCCTGGTCCACTCTGGTTTATAGAACCTTTCTCCTCCCGTTTTAACCCCAAAGAATTACACCTTCAGTTTCTAAATCTGGAAATAACTCCAGGCAGTGTACAATTCCCCCGGTCCTGGCTGTCTCTCCAGAGATGGACTGGATGCTTGGGAGCACATCACCACTACAAAACGTGCTACGTCCACATCCTCACGGACTGGTATGAACCAGGGCAGAAATTAGGGTTCAGTGTAAGGCAGCACATTGATCCACCCTCGTAGGATTTACCCCTCTGAGGAACAGGATATTTGGGGAGTGTCCTAGATTGCAAGGCAAGACGTATTCAATTACCACCTGTTAAAGGTGTGGCAGTTATCTTCTGTTAATTGGGCAGTTTTCCTTATCTCTTCCACAAACCAATCCTCCACCCTGTGAAGCCCTCTGCTGTTAATAGGCTATTGGATGTCACTGCCTGACTGATAAAAGTTGCAGCGTCCCACTGTGAGATGCCCCGCCCAGAGGGAGGAGCCAAGCATTCCTACCTGGATATAATTTGAGTTTCTGGGACACCAGCCACAGCTTTTTCTGCACTAGATTTCCCAGAGGAACAGCTGCCTCTTCTACTGTATCTTAGAGGAAAACTGCACCCTTTTCTTTGGGATCACTGTTCCAACAGAACCACACCTGACACTCCAGGAGGACTGGAGTGTCATAATTCCCAATTGGACTGCAGCCAACACCCTGACCAACAGGGTGTCAGGTTGTATTCTGACTCTCTCAGTCTTGTTTTGGTTCACTGCATTGTTTATTTTATCTTTTTATTTTCTTCATTAATAAAGAACTGTTATTCCTGCTCCCATATTTTTGCCTGAGAGCCCCACTTAATTTCAAATTTATAACAATTCGGGGGGGGGGGGGGGCTACTTCTTTTTTTTTTTTCTTCTGTTTCAGGGGAGGCTTCTGCCTTCCTTAGTGTTGGAGTCCAGCACATCCCTCTGGCTGCTCTGGCTGTCTCAAGACCCTGGCAGGGGGTTCAGAGACCCCAGCATGAAGTCAAAAACAGCTGTGGCTTCAATTTTAGCCTGTGGAAAAAGTTGTCAATTTTGTATGAGGAATTACAAGTCACAAGGGTTTGAGTAGTGTGATGTTTGAACTAACACAGGGTAGAAAAGTAGAATTTTGGGATTTTTAGAATGGGGTTCAAGGGGGTACAAGATGGAGGAATTTGGGCGTGTCCTAGCCTTCTTCTCCTTCCTCTTGTTGTCTATGTCTTGATGTGATGGTGGCACTTTTCTATTGGTTCAAGGTAGATATTCACTGTCTAACATACATGATAGGAATTGGTGAAGAAATTGTAAATATATACATGTAGTTTTGAGTATATAAGGTGGGAGTCACCCAAGGCTCAAGGGCAGACTGCCATGGCTTCCTTGCTAGCCAGAGCTTGGCAGGTCAGAGAATGAATGTTATAGATAACTTGAAAGTGCAATTGGAAGCATTCCAGGCTCTTCCTTTGGCTGCATCAGGCTAGGGGAGCAAAGACTCACAATCTCTTGGGGTCACCCTGATCTCTGAACCCAGAGAGAAATCAACACCTTAGCAGGCACCTGTCTTTCCAAACCAAGGCAGGGAGCTTTGGGCACTGTGTTGCGCAGATATTTTGGATCACTCCCTTCCTCCACCACAGTTCACTGCTTGTAAGCTCCAGACCTTCATCCTTAATGTCCTGACTGACAGGGGCAATAATACAATGCTGGAGAGGTTTCCTAATCCTCTGCTGGCAAGAAATTTTGTTTGTTTGCTCATCTTTAATTAATATTTAATTGGGTGTGCAGACAAGGGGTTGTATCATCAATTGTGGTGAACTGGCTTAGCTCTGTCAAAGCTAATGGTGCTGTATAGATTTATGCAGCATAAGAGGCTGACTTGGAGGTAAAGGAAAGGGCAGAAACCTTCTTCCTGGGAAGGAAATTAGAAAAGAAGGAGTCACACTGGGATCTGTCGTATGGTAATCACGGTGCGCTGTCTGCAAGGGAAAGGTGACTCCTGCAAAAACGGCTGGGAGTTTTTTTCCTTTCTTTACTCCTCTTTTTTTTTTTTTTTTTTTAATAATCTTACAATCATCATGGAAAGTTTATTGCCAATTAACTTTATGGGAAGGGATGATAGTGGTGGTAAGCAATTAAAGAATATAGTCTGTATTTATGCAGAGGTGAGCAGAAGTAATAGAACTTAACTTGCTTTTTAAGCTGGGCCATAGCCTTGTCCCTGGATATAAGACTGAGATAAACTGCTGGGATAAGAACCCGCATTTTGTTAAAAATCAGAACATATTTTCTTTTATTTATTAGTGTTAGTCATAAAAGTCCTATTGGATATAGCACACAAATGAGCTCCTTATCCATAAAATCATTGAAACATAACATTACATTTACTACCTGTGGTATATAATTAGGCTCCCATTCACTTGTATAACCTTTTCTCCCAGCCACTGGTGATTTTGAGGCAAGCTTTCTTTCTATTAAAAAGTGAAAGCATAAAATGTCTCTCATTCTCTCTTCAGACAGTGTTATTTCAGACAAAGTAGGCAAATCTGCAAAAACAACCCCTAATTCTGTTTATGAACTGCATCACAATTATTGAACTTCTCCTCAGTTATTTTCTCTTTGCATGGTGAAGTTATTTATGTAGTCTTTCACTATCAATCCCTAATAGTGATTTTAATTATAAATAAAATAATTACTCCATTAACCCATCTGCAGTTAATGTACAACACTAAAGATGATCAAGATCTGGCAGATAAAAGTTATTCTTCACCACTTCCATGTACAAAATGAAGTCCAGTTTCAAAGTAAGGTTGCAGACTTGCTTTCAAGTTCAGTTATTGAATATAAATCTTAATAATTTATTTCAATCCAATATTTAATTTTTTTATTACAAAGTTTGAATTTCTCTAAGATTGGTGTTAAGATTTAATCTTCATCCAAGACTTGATACATTGTCCTATGATTTGTTTTCTTTCTCAGATGGTAACTGCCATCACCTTAAATCCCACTGAGCTCCATGAGGATACCACATGAAGATGTTGTAACTGTCCTGAAACAGGCTGGGGAAAAGCTGATCATTTAACCAATCCAATGAATTTTTTCCGCTGAATAAAGTGGTCAAGCAGTTCTTACGTAGTGAAACTTCCATTTCAGAAGCCTGAAGATTGAAGGAGAATCTGTCTGCAGCCCATCCTCAGAGGGAAGAAGGTGGAATTCTTCATTGGCTTTTCATAGAAGAAAAAGAACTGAGATTTGATGTCTTCAGGGTGGGTGAATTCATTGCGTGAGCAAAATTTTATGTAGGTGCTTTTAGCATTTATTAACCGGCAAAACCAGCTCTAAAGACAGTTTTAGGAGATGAGGCACAAGCTGGAGGCTGAAGGCACAAATCTGATGAGGAGCTGCTGAAAGAGCTGGGAAGGGGCTGAGCCTGGAGAAAAGGAGGCTCAGGGGGACCTTGTGGCTCTGCACAGCTCCTGACAGGAGGGGACAGCCGGGGGGTCGGGCTCTGCTCCCAGGAACAGGGACAGGAGGAGAGGGAACGGCCTCAGGCTGGGCCAGGGGAGGCTCAGGTTGAATATTGAGGAAAATTTCTTCATGGAAGGAGTTGTCCATCCCTGGTACAGCTGCCCAGGGCAGTGGTGGAAGCCCCATCCAGGGATTTAAAAACCATGTGGATGTGGCACGTGGGGACATGGGTTAGTAGTGGCCTTGGCAGTGCTACTTGGACTTGGTGTTCTTAAAGACCTTTTCCAATTTAAACAATTCTATGTAAATTGAAAAAATAAAACCAAACTAAAGTGCCCTTCAATTCATAAACAAGGTCTCTTTTTCTTTACTGATAATGAAGAATTTGGTCTCTTCTAAATCATGTTTTATTGCTGAAACTTGTTACCTTCTCTGGTAGAAGGATAAAACTCTGCCCTAATCCACAAAAAAAATATGGTTTTAGTCTTTCAGTTTCATCTGGGTCATGTACATCTTAATAAAACTGTGCCTGGGGTGAATTTTGGTGCTCCTGTGCAATGGGATTTAATGCCCTGCACACAACTCCCTCCTTCTTGCACCTTTTCTGCCACATCTTCAGAAATCTATGTGACTTTGGAATGGTTCCAGTCATTGGTGAATTATTCCTCTTTCAGGTTTGAGAATTTCAGATGGAATGGAGGAAAGGACATAGGCTGAAACAATTATAACATGGTCATTAATTGGACCAAATTAATTACTGTGCTCAACACAACAACCAGGAACTCTCATCTGCTGTAGTGCTGAATAGGAAAATCTTAATAATCACCTTCCGTCTTACACATGCAGGAATTTGAGAGTATTTGTAAAATTTTCATGCCAAAAGGGATTTCAGATTAAATTACAATCCCAGTGTGCTTGTAACAGCATTTATGCATTTTATTCTCTGTAAATACCTTTTAAACTGCTTTATGAGCCTTCCTCACAGCAGGTGTCTGGTTCAGAAAGCCTGAACAAATGAGGATTTGGAATTGCATTTCCAGACATGACAGGGGAGAATATTCCACAAGTGCTTCCATGAACAAAAATGCAAATTTAGAAAATCTTACCAGGTTCCTGCCCTCAAATCTCTCCATATCTTTACTTGGGTAAATGCCACTAAAAATGTGGCCTTTAGCTTTTGGTCTTCTGAAGTGACTCTTTTCTGCAAACAAAATTTTTTTTAGAGGGTCTTCCTGCACTCAAAACTACTTAATAATTTGAAATATTTTATTTGAGATGTATATTCCAAACAGTGTATTTGCATCTGTCATTAGCTGTGAAGGACAGCTCCTTAATGCAATCAAGAATAAATTACAACCCTAAATATGAAATTAAATTTAATTTTTCACACAGCAGAAATGCAGAGGAGACTGTCTGAGTAGGCTGTAACTAACATGCAAATATTCAATATATTGCTGACCTGCAACAGGATTTTTATTTTCAGTTTTCCCCTGAATCTTCCACTCACATTCCACAGTCTTCCACATCCAATTCTTTTTTTTTTTTTTTTTTTTGAGTTTGAGTTTATTTTTAAGGGTTTGTGGGATTTTTTTAGATTTTTTTAGTGGGGATTGAGTTTATTAGAAAGGATTGTGGTACCTGTTGATATTGCTGGATCATATGCATGTGTTTAACATGGATTTTCTCCATGCTTGGAGCCAGATGTGCATATACTGCTCACCATCCCCTACACTGTCCATCACCACATCCATCTGAAACCTTGTTGGAACAGCTACTCAGGAATAACCCAAATCTGTGATTTTCAGATTCTTTTTTTGGTTATGCAGCAAAGCGTGAGCTGGCCATCCAACCTCCCTTACTATAAAATCATGAAGAAAACAGTTCAGAAGATTTTAGTAACAATTAACTTGAGTTTATAGTCAGAACATTTCAATCCAAGCGTTGCAGAAACCTCTTAAATGGTTCACTTGTGATATTGAGCTGTTCTGTGTCGTGTAGGTAAAAAATTCAATATACACAGGGATGCAGGAGTCCTGAGAACTGCTCATTGAAGACTTCAGCAAGATTGGTAATGCTTCCTTAATTACTAAAACTGTAAATATTTTGGAGCAAACCCATTCTGTGTGATTTATGGTACCGATTTTGTGGGTTTGCTGCTCTTGGCCTTTCAGTGGGATGGGCTCTGTTGAGTGGAATCACTGGAGGTTTGGATGAGGTGCTTCATTCAGACTAAATGTGAATCAGGGAGATTTGTGGAGAACTTTTGATTATAGTAAATGGACCAGATTTTTTGGTGTTACCAGGTAATATGGGGAAGGCAATAAAGGATGGACACAGACAAAATACAAAGGTGGTGCCATGGTATTTTACTTCCACCGTGAAATCTGTGTGGAGTCCTTAGGAGCTGCAAGGCTTTTCCAATGCACCAATCCTCTCTAAAATGAAAAAAAAAAAAAAAAAAAAGGAAAATCTGGTTTGAATGGGCTGTGACTTTTATATGTTTGTTTTAGGTGGTAAAACAGAAATGTCCCAGGGTTGTGTGGCACTTTGTGTCTGCACTGCAGCAGTGTTTTTCAGTGACTGCTGCCTTGTTTACAGCTCCTTCCTATAGTAAATCTCCACTATTGTTTTGTCTTTATTGGCTGTGCCAGAAGGCTACCGAGCTAAAGCACATCACAGCTCTCCTCCAATACTTATGAACCCTTTTCCATTGCTCATCCATCATTTTAACTGGCAGTTATCTTGATGTAAAATATCTGGAAGTCTCCAATCACCTAGAATGCTCAGGATCTGGAAACAGTAGGGATTTTGGAAGCAACGGTTCATTAATAGAAATGATATAAAATTAGCATGGAAAAAAGAAAAAAGATTAACTGTCTTGCTTAATTTATTTCAGAAAACTTTTTCAGCCCAAAATCATGTCAGCTTTCCAAATTCTTAACTCTGGCTGCCTGATTTTATGAAGCCTGCATCCTTTCTGCCAATCATTTGTAACAGGGAGAGATCCTGAAAGGATACATATTTAAACATCCCTTGTTTTAAAGTTGTGCCCCAATGAGGAGGTTCTGTAGGGCTGTAGGTTTCTCCCTTTGTCTGTCTGTTTATTTAGAGCATAAACCACATTTCCAAGCACCATGCTCACAGGGTAAGGCACAGGCTGACCTTTCTCTCTGAGTTAACAGCTGGTTTAATCAACTCATCTATCAATGGTTGGACTTAGATGATTTTTGAGCTCCCTTCTGTTGGAATTCTGGATGCTGAGAATTTAAAATTTTCCATGCTTAAAGGCACAGCCCCACAAGAGAACACTGCATTTGACCTGGGGTCGTGGAACAGGCTTTTAAAATTGATTAATAGCACTGGGATTACAGGTGTGTAGTTGGTTAGAACTGTTTAATATCACAGGGGGAAAAGCTTAGAATTTGGGATTTTAGAATATAGAAATAAATATGAAGCAAGATGAAGGTTTTAGGGTGGAGACAGGTTGTTCTTGTTTACCTTCTTCCTTCTTCTTCATAGGTTTGGGTGATGTTTTGAGATTGGACAGAAAAGTCCATATTGCAGATTTCAAAGGATCAGTTATTGGGTTAAAAGGGAAAATAATCTAGGTGTCCTTTCTTAATTGGATAGTTCAGCCTTAAAAGACCTTGAAACTGCACATCTGGGGCCATTTTGTGCCTTGCTAATGAAAAAGTTGCTGAACTCACAACAGTGAGACTGTAACATAGATAATAAATAATAAACACCTGAGTCTGAACATGAAATACCATCTCAAGTGCCTTCAATCCCGACCTCCAGAAAGCAATACCTCCCACCCCAGGCTGTTCTGTGACTCTGTGATAAATGGTTTTCTTCTGGGTAAAGAGGAACAGGACAGTCCTGGCTGTGTCCATTCAAGTGTCCAGATCTCCCAGCAGGCTGTGTTTGGACAAGCACAAGCTTAGAACAAGCACTGCCATGCTCAGCAGCCAAGCCAAAGATTTGGAAAAGTGTTTTGTCCTCAGAAGATTCAGCTGTTGCACAGGATTCAGAACAACTGAAGGGCCTGTGAAGGTGTCCCTGCCCATGGTGGGGTGTCAGAATAAGATGGTTTATAAGGTCCTTTCCAACCCAGATCATTCTGTGATTCTATATTTGCATACCCTAAGCTTCCAGAAAAGAAACTGAATTCCTCATTCAGTACTCACTGGGAACACTGCACTGAAGGATTATCAAAAACCCTCAGGGATTTGTCTGTCTTGGTGTGATTGAGCCCAGCTGGATGCCCAGTGCCTCACCAAAGCCCTTCCATCACTTCCTTCTTCAGCTGGACAGGGGGAAGAAAATGTAATCGAAGGCTTGTGGGCTGGGGTAGGCACAGGGAGAGATCACTCAGCAATTCCTGTCATGGGCAAGACAGATCTGACTCGGTGAATTTATATCAAATCTGAGTAGGTGTAAACTTAACACCCCTTCCTCCCACCCCTCCTTTATCCCTGGGCTCAAATTTACTTCCAAATTCTCTCCCTTGTTTCCCCACAATGGAGTTTGTTTTCCCAAGTTTCCCTGTATTCTTTCAGGAATTCTTCACTATTTTTATAGCTAGACTGTGCTAGCTGTCAATACTGTTTGAAGAATTGGCTGATTGTTCCTAATTAACCAGCTCTGTTCCATTTGGGAACTTGATGATGATGCCTTTGGTTGTCTTTAGTTTTTCCTGGTAGAGGGGAGTCGTGGAAGTCAAATATCCCAGGGTATTGCCCATCATTAATGGACAATAGGATGGAAAATGGGAACCTCAGGTTTGCCAGTGCTTTATACTTCACAAGCTTTAGATAATGCACTGCAGCAATTTATTTGATTTTAATGACAGAGAGGAGGAAACATGTCATTTTTCAGTCATTTCACACATGCCATTAGCAACATAATTTGAAAAGATAATGATTTACAAACCACCTGCTGTCTGGCAGATGCTTAAATATTGGCACGTGCTTGGAATGTGGTATGGAAGATATCTGAGGGGTTTAATTGCCCACTAATGCAATAGCTTCTGTTCTGTGCAGGTTAATGAGGGAGAGTTGCTTTGGAGGTACATCTGCCAGGGATCCTGTTTATTAGACAACCAGCAAGGATGATCTTCACAGGTTTAGTCACTTTTTTGCAACTGTTTCTATATTAGTTGCTTTCAAATGGCAAGAAATGGGGAAGAACATCAGGTTTGTAATAAAACGAGACCTTTGGAAAGCATTTTGAGAAGGAAGCTCATGTCATGACCTAGTATGTCAAAAACAGTGACTGATATGTTATCTAAAATGTACTGAGGATGTCTGATCTGCTCAAGAGTGTGTAGATAAAGTCATGTCCATCAGGAGACACTTTTATGAAAGGCATCCCCAATCCTGTGCTAAACTCAAGGTTCCTCCTGGGTGACACTTCCAGCAGCTCAGGCTCACATCTTGCAGTGACTGTTGTTTATTTATGGATGCACACATTCCTTTAGTGCACTTAACAGCAAAGAGCTGAAGCAAATTGGCACCATTTTCCACTAAAATTTGAACCTTGATCTAAAGAAGACACTTGGATGGGAAACAAAGCCTTTCATGTGAGTACCCCCAGGGGAATTTGCATCTTGGTCCAAATTCAGTCCTGAAACTGCATTTGCTTACTCCTACTCCCTTTTAGTGAAAAGTAAGAAAATCCTCACCCCGAAACCCAGAAAATCTCAACACATCAATGACAAAATTGCAGTCACTGTGACAGCACTGGAATTCTGAGGTTCTTGGATAAGTGCCTGATGCAGAAGCAGCACCCAAAACACTGATTCCACACATGGACCCAGGCCAGGTGCAGATTTGGAACCCATAATGTCAGGTTTTTATGCATATTGGTGGTGACTGTTGTAATGCTGTAACAGTCTTGCAGACAACAGGGTAACAGAGTCACCACCAGTGCGTTTGTGAGGTTTGTGATGGAAATATCAGAGTGAGAATTTGATTTAGCCACTCTCAGGCACTAATCCAAGCCAGATGGAAAAAGCTGGATGTTAGTTAAATGAGAGAATTATAACCTACTAGAGCAGATAAAGGAGCAGAGCTGGTGCTTTAACCAACCAGGGGATCTTTGCACGGACAAATCTGGCCAGGCTAGAGATGCCCAACTGACTTGAGTCACAGCTTTGGCACAGAATTATCTTTTCCTGTCTCCCAATGCCCTCTACCAGATGAATCAGATAACTATTTTTTCAATTTCAATTTTTTATTCCAACTTGCAGTGATACACTGGAAGGAATGACCACCCCTCTAGGTTGTTCAAGGTCGCTGAAAATTCAGCATCATTTGAAAAACTGGATTTTAAACATTCTTGTATTTATCCAGTTTACATAAGGATTAGAAGCTCTGCTAAATCCATCTAGGTATAAATTTCAGACAATGGCATCTATAAAAATGGAAGCACTAACAGTCTCCAAATGTTCCCCTTGATGCACATGTCTTTGAGTGAATTGTGGAGCTGCTTCAGCTACAGCCTCATTCCTTCTCCTGTGATTCTCAACTATCTTAGCCATAATTTTGAGTGAATAATGATTGAAATGTTATTTAAATCACTCCGTCAGAATTCAAAACTAACTCACTAATGGGGAGAAAACTGAAAAATCTGTTCATTGTTTCTTTCTTCTTCTTTTGAGAAGTGCTAAAATCTTGGCTATTTCTGTTCTCTGCTACAAGGACAACATAAAGGGATGTCTCAGAAGGAGTGATCATGTAAACATTTGCCCCTGACAGATAAAGCAGTGAGGAATAAACTGGCTCTGACAGCATTAACAAAGTTCCAATGCTGGGTTTGAAGGCATTAGCTGTGTAAAGGTTTGATAATGCTGTGGTTTTCAAATGATGGTCTCAGCAAAGTGCTTAACATATTTGTCTACTGTTTCCCATCTGTAAATTACTACATAATTTACACTTTTAATGGGTGTTAGATTACCTGTCTGCCATTAGACTCTCAAGCTGCAGTGAATGAAAAACAGAAAACACCACTTTCCCAGGACATAAATGATTAGTTATCCTCACTGGCAGCCATGTATCAACCTCCGTGTCACAGCACCGTGGCTTTGGAAAACCCCAATAAAATGGATGGTTATACCCAGCCATTAATTATATTTAAGAATTTCTGTCTATTACCCACAGAAAGACAGCTGGGGAAAGGTTGTTTTATCATTGTGGCTGGTTAGAATGATGTTTAATCAAAACAGTGATGTTGAACATTGATAACCTGGAGAGATAATCTCTGCCATAATAAAGGTGACCTTTAGAAAAAGGTTACTTCATTGAGGCCTCTTTTTTTTCCCTCTTGTCTGGCAATAAATTGGAGCATTTATTATGCCATTAGCAGCATTTAAAATCCTAAAATAAATACCGCAGTAGGTTGAGCACATACAGATAAAACACTAGAAAATATTTCAAAGTTTTGAAGACATGTAGGAGTAAACAGGACTTGGTGACCTAACTTGTTATTATTTTTTTCATAAAATCACCTAAAAAAATCCTAAAAAATGAATGGCTGCACAGTTAATAAACTCTGTAAAAGATAAGCTATAGCCTTTGAATAGGTTTTCATGTCTGAAAGAGTATTATAGAGTTCGGATAGAGAATTTTCTTTTATAGCTTCAAAGTAACGTGGAAATTAAAAGGAATATCATTCCTTGTGTGCAGATTTATTAGCAGGCTTTCTTTCTCTATTGGCATGCAATGAGGTCTCCTCCATCTGTGTGTCACACTGATCAATCCTCTAAATTATGTGCATTGATGCATTTCTGGTGCATCCTCACTCAGCTCCAAACCTTCAAAGCGCCTGAGGAAATTGAATCCAGCCTTGCTCTAAGCTGTTCCTAAACCTTTCCACTTGGTGGGCTAAAACTTGGGCCAGACTTCCTCTCTCAGTCTATGACTTTAACCCTACCCCCCAAAATCTCTATTCCAGTCCCAGATTCAGGGAAAGAATTTGGTTCTCCCTGGGGACATGTGGGCAGGGGGTGCCCTTGGGCCACCAGCACAGGAGAGAGGTGTGAGCTGCTTTAAAGGAGAGCTTTGGTAGCTAAAACTGGCCTCAGTTTTTGATGGAAAATGTTTGCTTTTCTACTGATGGCACCAGAATTTCTATCACTGAATTCACTGGTTCATTTCCTTAAACAAGGCTGGTAAAGATGAGCTATTTCCTTAAGTACACCCTGCCAGCTGAATTTTTTTGTCTTTTGTCCATTTTCCCAATATAGAATATGATCATTTCACTGATTTCAAGCCGTTGCCTGGGCCTCTATTATCTAAAGACCTTTTAGCACAAATGAGATTTTCAGTTTCTAATCTAATCTTGAATGATGATTTACCCCCACATCAAACAGGCCTGTACTTTGTGTCTAATTTACACCATTGTTTGAGGGTCTGATATAGTGCTTATTACATCTATTGCCAGTGTGATATGAACAGACCTGCTGTAAATAAGAATTAAACCCTGTAACTCAGCCTACTAAAATAATCTTATTTAATGAAGTTTCATTTCTGTCAGACATCCTATTTCCCATTGTGTGTAATTAAACTCAAGAATAACTGCCCAGCAACTAAAATGTGTTAAGAACAAAGACAAGCTGCAGTCTTGAATTTATTAACAATCCACTGTTTATTTGCAATGGTAATCTGCTATTTATATGTTAACAATAAAATTAAATTTATTTGTTCATCAAGTTATATTTTGTTATAGTGACTCCAGCTACAGCTTTTAGGACCTCATGACATAAATCCAAGTATTCCTAAGTAGTTATATCCAAGATATGAAATGTAAAATTAATAAGAATGTGGGAAAATAATTAATACTAAGAAATTGATTGGCAGTCTCAGTGAAAATGTTGTCTTATTTGCATTACAAAGTTGGTATACCTTGCTAGTACTCCATTTTTCCCTTAAATTATATTTTTCTGTAATAATTCTAGATAATCTTTCAATCCAAGGTTTTATGATTGTCATTATTTCACAGAGGGAGAAAAGAAATACAACAGGGTTGTGAAAATTTAACACTCCATAAAAGTGCCTGTCTGCCACACTGCCAGCCAGGAGGGATGGCCCCCCAAACTTCCTTTTATTCCCCTAGAGCCATCCCAAGGATGGGGGAGGCACCAAGTCCTCCCAAAAAGTGAGGGAGAGAGCCTGTTTTGAGCTGAAATTCTCACTTCTAGGGTGTGAACCAAAACATCTTTAACTTAGGGCACAGCCTGAGCTTGGCATTGGAGAGAAGGGCTCGGTTCAGGCAACACTTCTGGTATGAATTCCAGAATTTCCAGATGAATCAGAAGCATTTCATCTGGGCTTGTAAAGTCTTTTTCTTTGAAACAAGTACCAGATTTGAGCTAGTGTAACTCGGATTTCCTGGTAGTCTCTCACTCTTTCTCATCCACTTTAGGGATCACGTAGCTGGGACAATCAGTAATTATCCTGCTTTACCTCCAAGTGAGTGAACCCTGGTGCACAAGGACTGACATCCATCCCCTTCAGGGCATTTATTGATCTCACTGGAGCAAACTTTTGAGCATCACTGTTGAATTAGCAGCAGCCCAGAAGTGCTGAGGTGCGTTAACTCTCAGAAATTACATTGCTCAGGGAGAGTAAATCCTCCCCTTTCTGCTGCTACAGACTATTGTTCTGAAAAACAGATCAGGTTGTTGCTTGTTCATATAAATTTTTGTCTAAAAACTAAACCATTCCTGCTCCAGTCATTGCACAGATATCTGCTCTGGTGCCTCTTTGTTGCTGTTACCCTCTCACTCCTCCTCTGGCTTGTTCAAGGTATGTATGTCAAGTTTGACAGAGTCATACCCCTGTGAAATTTTGTGCTATGACCAATTGATTTAGTTTGTTAAAGTAATTCCTCATGTAAACATTCCATTCTTGCTGTCCTTTATTCCTCGTGCTGTACTGACTATTAACACGGAGTTAGAATCGATTGCGGCTGTGGAAGGTTTGTGGATCTCACACTCAGCTTGTGCTCTGCTGCACACACAGAGCTGCTGAGAAGAATTGATGATTCTTTACATGTCTCTTCATGAAACACAGGGAAAATGTGGGAAATTGCTGAGTTTCAAGAGCTGTATGCTGCCAGAAGAGATTTCACCAGACAGAGTTACTCTTTGGCCAAATAATGGTGCATTTTGCTCTCAGCAGCCACCTGTAATTGTGTGTGCTTGTCATTCCCACTCCAGCTTCTGTCCTTTAGAAAACCATTTCACTTTCCACACCAGTGTGTGGATTACTCCCCTTCCCTACTACTGGTGCTCCCTATTGGTGCTGCTCAGCCCTGCCACTCCCTCTGCTGCCAGGGTTTCTCCTCCTTCCCGCACTACTGCCATTCCTCCCGATTCCCTCTGCCTGACAAAGCTGGCAATTATTCCTGGGCATGTCCCACTTGTGGAATATTTGCCATGGAAATGAAATCTCTACAGCATTTTTACTGAGGTACCAGCTCTCCCTACACCAGGTGCTGGCAGAGCATCCCTGAACATCTGACTCCCTTTGAAATCCAACAGCTGCTTTTCCATTTAACCTCACACTTGTCCTTACTCAGGGAGAAAAAGCAAACTCCAAAACAGCCTGTATTTTGGGTTGTTTGTGATGCATTTTCCAAAGGTTATGAGTGAATTCAAGAATCTATTGAACCAAGTCAAAAATAACTGAGCCTGACTGAAGGAAAAAGGCCAGCAGAAATTTCAGGGACATTTAAGAGCTTCCATACATCAGGCTCCTTTCCAAATGTTCTTAGACACCTTGTCCTTTCCATGCAGGACTGGAGAGCAGTCTCACTGTCTGAAGGAATGCTGTGAAGACTGGGGGAAGACTGACCTGGGCTGATGTCAGGCAGAGCAGATGCCCTTGCTGGAGGCCCAGGGAACATGGATTTGACCTGCCTGGGAAGGAAATGTAAAGATGAAGTGTCTGGGCTCAGAGTATTCAGGGTCTGACCATCCCAGGAGTGCAGGGAGGCAGCTAAAGCAACATCAAATGCTCAAGGGATCCTGTCCCACACATCAAGGCAAACATGCTGCCCATCACTGAATAAGCACCTTTACAAATAAGGGTAAAAATCCTGAGCAGAAAGCAGCACCAACCTCCTGGACCTGGGACTTGGGAGAAGGGCTGGAGTGACAGGACACAGGGAATGGCTTCCTGTGGTATTCACATTCTCTGAACAGAGACAGACATGATTCTTTCTCCCAGGATTTTTCCTGGGAAGTTGTGAGGTGCAGTGAGAAAGTTCAGAGAAAGGATAAAACTATTCTTATCTCTATTTGCTGCTCCTGTTGTTTGGCACATGTGGAAAGTGTTATGGAGATAGTTTACTGAAGAGTAAATGTATTAATTGGACACCAGTGATGGTTGGTTGGATTGATTGGCCAATTGGAAAAAGCTGTGTTGTGACTGTCTGGAGACAGTTACGGGTTTTTCCTTGAATAGCCTTTTAGTACGCTATAGTTCTGGTATAGTATAATATTAATGTAATATAATTTAGGTTAATAAAAGCAATTTATTCAGCCTTCTGCAACATGGAGCCAGAGTGCGTTATTCCCTGTGCGTTATTCCCTGCTTTTATAGCTTCCCACACCCAGCGGCAAGGTTAGATGGGATATTGGGGAGGAATTTTTGTCTATGACAGTGGGGAGGCCCTGGCACAGGGTGCCCAGAGAAGCTGTGAGTGCCCCTGGATCCCTGGCAGTGTCCAAGGCCAGGTTGGACAGGGCTTGGAGCACCCTGGGACAGTGGGAAGTGTCCCTGCCCATGGCAGGGGGTGGGATGGGATGAACTTCAAGCTCCCTTCCACCCAAACAATTCTGTGGTTCTATGACTGCTTAAAAACGTGAGAGTTGCCACCTGAAAGTGAGAGGTTTTTTATATTAAAATATTGTATGTTCCTTGTAACAAGGAACATACAATATTTTAGTTCCCTTGCCTACAAAAATCAGGTACTTGGTATGCACTTATCAGCTCCAAAGTGCTGATGAAACTTCTGTGTGATTTAAAAAGAAATAAGAATGTAATTTTGCATTCTGAATTGTGCTGCTGGTGACAGCAGTCAAATGGCAGATTTTCAAGGGCAGGAGCAGGGATAATCATCTTGGTCAAATTACAGTTTTAATTTAAGAAAAACTTCTTTCCTTACCAAGAATATTACCATGCATATTTTCATTTTATTAGTTTATGTACACAACCACTAAATTATTTGCATGTTATAGGATTTTATTTTGTACTTAGCAAATGAATGACATCCAAGCAATTTTAGATTTAATTTGATCAATATTTAATGAACTATAATTATCATTACAACTCTGAGTTTTGCACTGCTGTATATTGCTGCATAATGTTTAATCAAGGGGAGAGAGAGACTAAAATATAACTGGAAAACAGCTATAAAGTCTATGTTAAAGAAATGTAGTGGGATTATTAACTAAATTACAGCAGTCTCATTTAATAATTTTCCTAGTTACAGTTTTAAGATTGAATGTCAAGAGCACTTCCCTAATTTATATATTTAGATGCCTGCAATATATATTTTTAAAAGATACAAACACAAAAACCAAAATTACTCTGTAATATCAGAGTTTGAAATCTCTGCATGATTGGAAAAAAATCCCAGGTGCAGTAGCTGGGAAAATGGGAATTCCAGATAAAAAAGGTATCATCTTATATGGACAGAAGAGTCAAAAGATTTGGTTTATACATTGGTAAGGGCCAGGTATGTAAATATTGCAGGAATCAGCAAAAACATTTAATGCATCTGAAAATAGTGAAATAGGTCAGGAAAATAAATGAAAAAAAATGTAATTTTAAAAAAGTTTAAAATTTAACCTCTTTTTCCACAAGATAAATATTTATTTTCCTCAGAAATGCAGGTCAGTGTTTAAATTTAGTCATATCAATGTGATTCCTCAATTTTGGTAGTTAAGTAAAGCTTGTGGACTCTGATCCTCTGATACTGCCAGTGAGACAGAAATACATGTGTGGGCAAAACTCATTAGGAAGCTTGGGAAAAGTCTAAAACGTTCTGTTTTATAAAATCTCAGAATTGTTTGGATTGGAAAGAACCTTAAAGCCCATCCAGTGCCACCCCTGCCATGGGCAGGGACACTTTCCACCAGCCCAGATCTGCTCCAAGCCCCACCCAGTCTGGCCTTGGACACTGCCAGGGATCCAGGGGCAGCCACAGATTCTCTGGGCACCCTGTGCCAGGGCCTGCCCACTCTCATAGACAAAAATTCCTTCCCAATATCCCACCTAAACCCTCTTAAATTGGAGTATCCACCATTATTTCCTCTTGTAATTTCCCAGTTTCAACTGGAGCTATGTGAATGTTTCAGCCAGTTTTGAAATTATATTCTAACAGCTGATCACTGGAGTTTTACCTTTGGCTCCTGAGAGGTGTGAGTGCTCCTGTGGTTTACTCTGCATTATCAAGGGACAAACAATGGCATTCTTGACTGTGGTGGAAGGAAACCCTTTTTCCCAATGAGCCCAGTATTTTCACACCAGAGTTCTTAATCCTAAATTTGGTGTTGCACATGTCAGATGTGCAAGAACCTGTGCATTTTTCAGTGGGCCATCAACTCTGGTTTTAGAAGGGAATTCTCTGGTGAGTGTGCAATTATCACACTTAATAGGTACGAAAATAAAGATACTCTTGGAGTTTTCTTAACATTTTCCACAAGTCTTTATAACTTGTAATTACTTATAAATAAATTTCAGCCTGCAGCAATGCCATCTACAAGTCTACAACCGTGCATGATGTGAAAACACACTTTTTTAAAACCATGACACAAGCACTGCTTTCCTTTGCAGTCACTGATTTGTCAGTGTGAGAAGCTGTGGCACAGCTCTGTCACTGCACTCCCATGGAACACTGCCAATTCTGTCAGAGGAATTACAAGTCACAATGGTTTGAGTAGTGTGACATTTGAACTAACACAGGGTGGAAAAGTAGAAATTTGGGATTTTTAGAATGTAGTTCAGGGGGTCCAAAATGGAGGAATTTGGGCGTGTCCCGGCCTTCTTCTCCTTCGTCTTGCTGTGATGATGACACTTTTCTATTGGTTCAAGGTAGAGATTCACAGTCTAACATGGATTTCGGGAATTGGTAAAGAAATTGTAAACATATACACATAGTTTTGAGTATATAAGGTGGGAACTGCCCGAAGCTCAAGGGCAGACTGCCGTGGCTTCCTTTCTGGACAGAGCTCAGCAGGTCAGAGAAAGAAAGTTATAGATAAGAAGAAATAAACAACCTTGAAAACGCAAACAGATGCATTCCAGGCTCCTTCTTTGGCTGTGTCAGGCTAGGGGAGCAAAGACTCTTTACAATCCCGGGGTCATCCTGACCTAGGAACCCCGAGAATTCGACAAGCAGGGAGGAAGAGAGCTCCTCATATCCTTTGTGTTATTTTCCCAGCTGAGCCATATCTATTAAACTGCTGTCAGGGACTTCATTTACTCACAATGAGAGTTCTCTCTTCCTTTTGTCAGAGAACTCTCCAATCTTGCTTCCACTGGATTACAAATCTCTCATCAGCATCCCTGGCACCTGGAATTCTTCTCTGCTTTTATGGAAACTGAAAGCAATCATTACGGAGCAGAACAGGATGGTGTTTGGAAGGAATTGCAGTGGACACATTTGTTTTGATGGATGAAAAGGATGTCTCACTTGAGGAGGGAAACAGTAATTTATGCATAGCTTTAATGTAAAAACCAAGAGCTTTGGAGATAAATTTCACAGGAAACAAATCTGGTTGGAAATAAGAGCTAATTCTAATATTATCACAGGACCAAGCTGCAGAAACCTACCTGGATAGACAGCAGCAGGGCAGGCTGAGAAGACTGAATTCCTCAGGAAATGCTTTGTGAAATGTTGGAATTGGATATGAGACAGCAGCTGAAAGAAAAAACAGAAAAAAAAAAACAGGTTTTAGCTTTGAAATAACTTTGGGATTTGTGGCTGCAATAAAGAGTAAAGACTTTTCAATTATTTTTTGTTTTATTTGCAGTCTAGGTAAGCCCATCTGAAGCAGTTGAGCCTGGTCAAGCTGTAGATTTTCACTTGGATCCAATTCCAAACTCCAGACCCAAGGCAGGTCCCAAACTGAGGTTGAGTTTCACCCATTACAAAGTTAAAGAGAATGTGCAAAAAAACCCCACATATCATAATAAGTTGTGTGAAAACCACATTATTCCATGGCCTTTGATCAAAATTTGGTGAGGCTCAGAGGTGAGATCTCTACAGAGACAGCTGAGAGATCTATAGAGTTCCATTAGGATTTCTCTATGAAATGAAATCAGAGGAAATAAAGAACAATAAATATGCCTGACACATCTATGTACTGTATGTGAAAATTACCCTGCTCCTGGGGTGGTTGGTTTTGGTTCAATAATTCAGGTTTATTCTTTAGCAGCATGTCCTCAGAAGAAAATCTGTAGTTTAATTTGTGTCTATGCCTGAGTAATTTGCAGACAATTTTTGTTGTTACATGGAAAGATTCATTTTTAGGATTTTTTTCCCTTTATTTTCCCCTTATTATTCTCACTCTACTCTCAGGCCTACAAGCTAAAAAGCCACAAACAAACAACACAATTAGGGAAAGAACAGAAATACTCTTTAACATCTGTTCTTGCCCAAACAGGAGAATTTATCTAAGACAAAGGTAAAATAAATTATAGTATGTTTCTATTTCCACTTGAGAAAGTGTTTCTGCACTCCCAGTTTCTGCACCTGTTTGGAACTCTCCATATTAGCAAAGAAATTCCTTGCTCTGCATCTCCTTGGAAGTGATTTTTCTCTCTCTTACTCTTAGAAACACCTCCCCTTACACTCATTTATTTCTAACTCTTATGTTAAAGGCTTTCATGAAATAACATTTTTCAACTTCATATCATTAATAATTTAAAATACTGGTTGTTACTGAGCTACAACATAACTTGTACATTGATTTTCCTTTCAATACTACTCCAAAATTAATCCCTGGACTTAGAGACACAAATGTTATTATCAAAGTTCTCAAGCAGAATAATAAGGAGATACCAATAACCATCTTGTCTACAAAGTGGGAAGAATTTTGTTCTGTAGGAATTTCACATATGCATAAAACTAATTTGGATTGAACGTTGACTGCTTCACAAGTAAAATTTGCTCACTGGGATTGTGGAAAACGAGGCTGTTCATGGAAACTCATAAGCATGCACACAGAGCAAAACACACAAAAAAATCAGCTATGGCACTGCTGTAGGAGTCCCCAGTTCAGTGAAAAATTGTCCAGCCCACATTGTCCAGACTGGAAAAAATATATAGACACTTACTCTGTGCTTTCACATCTTGAAACCCCAGAAGGATTCTGAAATTCTTCAAGATTTTTGCCCTCCCCGTCTAAAACAGGTTAGTTTCAGTAAATGGATCATATTAGAACCGGTGCCTTAGAAATTAAAGGGTTTATGGTGCTTTATGAGCTGTCCCTCACTCACAATTGTTCTTCATTATCCCTCAACTCCAGCTGTACTGTGCTTCCCATAAAACCGACTGCGTGCCCACACTGAGAAATGCTCTGGAAATGGCACTCGGGGCTCCCTGAAACGTCTCCCATAAATGATCTGGAGTCCCTGCTGAAGAGCTTGGGAAGGTTGTTCTGCCCTCAGCTCCTCACAGGTCACCTTAATGGCAAATGCAGCACAAGAATGAAGTTTTTGCTCCCAGCACTGCTGTGGGCAAGCTGGCTCCAAGCACAGCAGGTTTGCCACTGCTGCTCCAGGAGGGATGTGGAACACAGCACTGAGGAAGGAATAAACAGTGGCCAGGAAAGGACAGTGTAACATATGTGGGGAAATAATGCCAGGGCTAAAAATAAGTGTGAATAAGGGTTCTCTGTGATTCTGGAGTTCTGAGGTAAGAAACATTCTGCCTGTGCTTGGAGCAATGATATACAAGGTGTCAAACACACCTGAGCATTGGGGTGAGTGTGGGGCCTTGGTTGATCCTCACTCTGTGGCTGTGACACACTACTGAAAATTCTGAGGGGATCAAACTCCCTCCCCACCAAAAAAAAAAAAACCCAGACCGTCTTTTATTGATTTAAAAAGTTCAGGAATTTGTTTCACATTCCAGCCTTCCATAAAAAATTCTTTCAAAGGCCAGAACAAAAACAGGTGGGTGGCTGAAAATTGGAAATCATAGAACAGAGTGATTTGGGTTGGAAGAGACCTTAAAGCCCATCCACTGCCACCCCCTGCCATGGGCAGGGACACATTCTACTGTCCCAGCTTGCTCCAAGCCCTGTCCAATCTGGCCTGGAACACTTCTACGGATCCAGGGGCAGCCACAGCTTCTCTGGGCACCCTGTGCCAGGGCCTGGTTCCCATCACAGGGAACAATTATTTCCCAATATCTAACCTAAATTACCCCTGTTTCAATTTGAACCCATTGCTCCTTGTCCTGTCACTAGAGTTTCTGCAGATATTTTGTGGTCAACAAAAAGCTCAGTTCAGATTTCCTACACCTGCAAAAAGCCTTATTGAGCTACCAAGATTCTCTGTTCAGGAACCCCAAGAACCATTTTATATTCTTTACCCAACTGATGATAAAACAGTAGGGGGTAGGTTGTTATTTGGTAGTTATTTGGATGTTCACTGGAATCATTGAATTATTTAGGGGGGAGAAGACCTTTAAGATCACTAAATCTTCATTCTAGAACCACCCCCCCAGGTTCACCATTAAACCAATTCCCCAAGTGCCAAGAACATTGAATCTGTCCCCATCCCTGCAGAATGAGTTCAGTTTTACTTTGGAGGCTGTATAAGGAATCAAATCAAGTCATGATCATCCCAGGTTTCCCCTTTGTCACCACCTTTCCACTTGGGGTATTTCCACACCTAAGGACCACAAAAGAAATTAACGTCCCAGTGGCTCCACTGTACAAAAGAGCAAGAATTTGACTTTGCATCATCCTTTTGTTTAAAAAGAAATCCAGCCCAGGAAGCAGTGCAGCACAAAGGACACGCTGTCTCACTTCCCCTAGAATTTACATGGAATATTAACCAATGAAGAATTTTGATAATTTATGTTCTTGTCAAAGGTTGTAACAAGAACAAGAAATGAGGGAAACTAATTCTTCATATGGGAAACAGTAAAATTATAATTCACTGTAATCGCTGCCTTGGATTTTAATTTTCTGGTTCCCTTGGGCTCCACAGTAGGAGAAACTGAAGGACCTCACAGAAGAATTAAAAAGGGATTTATATCAGTGAAAAAATTGACTCATAAATAGTTATAGATTATATTGCAAGTTCTCATCAGACCGGTTGAAACCAAAGCAGAGAGCCTAATTTAGCTTGTCAGGGGTTTTTAATAATGATCCTTTCAATTAAAAATCCAGTAAATACATAATGGAAAACGTATATTGTTTTCAGTAAACAAAACTGTGGAGAGAGCTGATGGAAAAACAACATGCCAGATAAAATCTCTCCTTCCCTCTCATCTGCTTACTCTCCCATTTTACTCAGAATTGAGCTTAAAAGCCCAAATAAAAAGCATCAGCACCCCACCATTATCCCAGAGAATCAGGGAAATGTCGTTCCCAGCCTGCAGACATCAGGGACATGGGAATGTGTCCAGCAGCCACAGCACACAAAGCTCAAATACTCGCCTTTTGTTCCCAAAAGTGTGGGGTTTAGTGCTGGGAAGCTCTTGCAAGGAGACACCTCCTGTCAGGGCGTGTGAGCTCTCACCTGCTCTGCAATCCACAGGCGTGGAAGAAGGGAAGGGAGTGAAAAGAAATCAGTGAGACAACACCCAGAGCGAGACAAAAGTGTGGAAATCCTGTATCAGGAAGCTTCAGCTTTGTCATTCTCTTCCCCACAGAAAAAAAAAAAAGAAAAAAAAAATAAACCCCACAGCTATTACCCAAAAGCTGTTAGGGCTGTTCAAACTCCTTTCCCAAGCACAGCCTGCATTTCCCAGTGGAATGAAGCACCACTCCCCTCAAGGAGTGCTCCTGTCACTTGTTCCCTCTTGGAGAGCATCTTGGCAGCGTCCCAGGGAAATTCAAAGTAGACACATCTCACTGTGGGGCATTTTCACAATGCTCTGCCATGAAATGCTGCTCTGCCCACACCTTAGGGAACTTGGTTTCATCAGAAAGCAAAAAAAAAAAAAAAAAATACAATAAGGAAGTGATAACTGAGAAAGGACATACTGCTATTTTATTCTTATAAGGAATCAGATTCCTCGGCATTTTTAGCAAGGAATGAACTTTATTTTAGCAAGAAACAACTTGATTTTAGTGGAAGTTCATTCCATTTATCTGTTCTTTAGCAAAAAATGATCAGAGGGATGGAACACCTCCCCTGAGAGGAAAGGCTGAGACAACTGGGATTGTTCAGCCTGGAGAAGAGAAGGGTCTGATAAGACTTTATGAGAACTTTGAGTGCCTGAAGAGCTTGAGAGGGACTTGGAACAAGGGCTGGAGGGACAGGACAAGGGGGAATGGCTTTAAGCTGCAGGATGGCAGGGTTAGATGGGATATTGGGAAGGAATTGTTCCCTGTGAGGGTGGGCAGGCCCTGGCACAGGGTGCCCAGAGAAGCTGTGGCTGCCCCTGGATCCCTGGAAGTGTCCAAGGCTAGGTTGGACAGGGCTTGGAACAACCAAGTGGAAGGTGTCCCTGCCCACGGCAGACGTGGATCAAGAGATTTAAGGTCCCTTCCAACCCAAACAATTTTGGGATTCTGAAGATAACTTGGCTCTTTCCCTCCACTTAGTTTTGAGCACTCATGGAAACAAAAAAAACCCAGCTCTTGGGAACAGCAAGGGCTTCACAGCACAGGATGGACAAGACCTCTGCCATGTCAGAGCTGGACATTCCCAAAGCTATTAGGAATAGAGCAGCAGGAGAAGCTGGCAGGAAAAATGCATCCTTAAGGATACAGGAAGCTTCCCTCCTCCCTGTCCTTTTCATGACAGTCCATCAGAGTTTGTCCCTGGCTGGGGACAGACACCTCCTGCACCCAGGGTGCTGCCTGGAGAAAACAATCTTTATCTCTGCTCTTTGTTTTCCCCGTGTGGAATGTGGTGTGGAGATTGTTTACCTGCAGTGATGGCTGGGTTGGATTCTGGTGAAGGTTTTTTGGGGTCAGTGACCAGTGGGATCCAGCTGTGTTGGACTCTCAGCAGAGAGTCACGAGTTTGAGTTAGGTAAGGAAGAAGTAAGTATGTAGAATAGTATAGTATCTCTTTAAATAGTATATTCATGTAATATAGTATAGTTTTAATAAGGCTATCCTTCAGCCCTCTGATCTGGAGCCAGACATCATCATTTCTTCCCTGAGTCAGGGTCACCTTTTTTACTGTACAAACCCAGTCAGGAGCACTGGACAAAATATAGAAAACTCTTATTTCTTGCAAAAAGAGAATGAGGATTTTTGGTGGGAGGGCAGATTTCTGGATAAAAACGTGCTTTTCTCTCTCATGCTTGAGTGGCATGTGAAAATAGAAAAAAAAGAGAATCACTTAGTTCTGTCTTTACTAAATTTTCTTTTGGTTTTGCCTGAGGTTCCTGATGGTGTCTCTGCTTTTCCCGTGTCTTTCTAATACACCAGCAGAGTTTGCAATTTGTATTTTTGTATGTGGTGGGTAAACCCACGCTTTGTGAGGTTCACACGGCCTCACACAGGCAAACCCATATTTCTGTACCTTGTTACACAGCACCTTAAACGTATAAAAAAGCAAGTTTTGCACAAATTTTTTCCCAGGCATAACCAGGCTAACCCAGAGGGGGTTTGGGCACAGTAGTTTCCTGCAGTCTTCTCTGTTTCCAAGAAAACACAGAGCTCATCTCCCTCTTCCTACCAAAATCTGCAGCAAATCTTAATTTTCAGCCCGAGAACCCAGCTGAAAAATGTGTTTTCTGCAACACTGTTGTGCTTAAATGATACCAAAAATCAATTGTAATTAAAATAGAAAAAAAAAAGAAAGGCACCAATACAAAGCTAAAAAAGCAAATCTACACGTTTTTCCAGAATACTGAGGTGTGTTTACCTCAGTCTAAGCACTGTCCCCAGATGGTCAGTTCTTCACTCAAAAAGTTGTCTACCTCCAGTGCGCAGTCAGTGGTGTTACCTGAGGAGCTGTAGGCAATAATATTTAGTATTTAATTTTTTATTCCAGACAGGAAGGTTTGCCTTCAGCTGTGGAATTCTACACCCTTCATTCTCAAGGCTAAATATCAACACCAAAAAAAGAATGAAACTGATACACAAGACTAATAAAAATTAGCTTGATTAGGCCATTATTCTACAGCATACAGATAGATTGGAATTATTTTCTGTAATACTTAAAAAACTAGATCTTTTTCATGTTTCAATTTGCACTGATATAAAACCACTTTTTTTTTTTTTTTTTTTTAAGAAAGAAAACCTACCTTATAAGTATTTTCCTGTTTCAAACAAATCCTTTTATCTAAGGGTGAGCCCAGGTTGTTACTTGAGATTGTTTGCATAAAATCTCATTAGCCTATTGATTCTCCTTCTAACACCTTAGGTAGTACTTCATTACCATGCAAATAGAGACAGGCTTTTTACATGTACCTTAATGCAGCACTGATTATTCTCCTTTCATAGCACCGGCAACAAAGCCTCGTAATGAAAGCCATCAATAATTGTTCAACAGGTGAAAGAGATTAGAATCAAAGAGACACTTTCTTATCAGCAAGAGCTTCCTTTTCCCCTCCAAAACACAAATTTGGCTGATTACCATTCTCAGGGATCTGCAAGGCTCCCAGTTTCATCTTTTCCTCACACAGACAGGCACAGTGCACTGCAGGGTGAGATGTTTTGGAATTCAGAGTGCAATCCGGGACCCAAAGGAAGCAGTGGTGCTTCCAGTGCTGCCTTCTTCCCCCAAATCCCAGCCCTGTCCTTCCAGACAGTTCCAGCGACAGCTCTGAAGCATCACCTCAGCTTTTCATTTAAACACTTCTGATGTGGACAGTCCCTGCTTTAATGTGGCACACGGCTTGTGAGAAAGAACAACAGAATCGGAGAGTCGTGGAATGGTTTGTGTTTAGAAAGGACCTTGAAAATCACCCAGTGCCACCCCTGCCATGGGCAGGGACACCTTCCACTAGCCCAGGTTTCTCCAAGCCCTGTCCAGCCTGGCTTTGGACTCTTGCAGGGATCCAGGGGCAGCCACAGCTGCTCTGGTCTGAATGATCTTTGAGGTCCCACCCAGCCCAAAGCAATCTGTGATTCTGGAAAGTCATATTGACAGTGGCTACAAATCCATCTTAATATTAACCTTAAGCACCCTCCAGGATGTCAGCAGAGCATCTCTGGGACTGCTTTTGGGACAGAATTGCAAGTGCAGAAACTCCAGCAGGGAATGTTTGTTGGCAAACAGCCTCTGTTGGGATAGAATCACAGAACCCCAGAACATCCTGAGCTGGAAGGGACCCATAGGATCATCCAGTCCAACCCTGTCCCTGCCCAGACACCCCAGCAATCCCACCCTGTGCATCCCTGGGAGCATTTTCCAAACCCTCCTGGAGCTCTGGCAGCCTTGGGGTCGTGCCCATTCCCTGGGGAGCCTGGGCAGTGCTGGGATTTTAAGTGAAGGAAACACTTCTTACTTGTTTCTCCCAAAGTTAAGCACAATGGGGTCTCCCATGTAGGCAGACAGCACTTGGCTGTTAAATTTTCCTGCAGAAAAGAACCTGTAAGAAAGAAAACATCAAGTAACCAGCCAAATAAAGGAAAGGGAATTTAACTTTTATGTGCCTATAGTTTATAATGAATTGGGCCCAATTTCTGTAGCAATTGTGAGCTGAAAGCCAGAGCTTTGCTATAATTCAGTTTGATTACTATCGTTGACTTCTTTTCAATAGTTTTCCTAAGAACCAATAGAAAAAACCCAAGAATCTATTATCAAAAAGTCCAGCAAGGAGGGGAGGAGGAGGAGGAGAGAATACATGAAATAACAAAAATGTATATGTTTTGAGCAGAACCTCCTATTAGATGGAAAGGATTTACTCCACAGGCGAATTTTACTCCATTGCCAAGAAATAACAAGCAAAGGAGCAAAAAAATAAATATGTCAGAAATTCTACCGTCTTGTCAAAAGCAAAGCACATTAATTGTGTAAATATAAATGTAATAGAATTGATATTATTCAGCTCAACCAAAGCCAGCTAATGAATCCCACTGCCTAAGTGAGCCTGCTTCACTTATCAGTATTCCAGTCACAACTGCCACAATTTCCATTTGTGTTGTCAGAACACAAAAGTGGCTTAAAAGAAAAGGCAAAAACCCTAGAAATGCATGTATAATATTTACTAATCACTACTAATTCAGAAAGATTTAGGAATTTGTATGCCTTCAGCTGCCAAATATCATCTGAAATGTTTTAATACTCTCCAAGACCCTTACTGCCCTTTTAGTTGCAAAGTTTAGAAAGGATTACATTTTCTTGCTTGGCTTCTTTGCACAGAAAATGTGCTCTATGCAAGGAATCAGCATTATGTGATTAACACAGACAAGAAACCATCAATACAAATAAAAAGTTTAAAATGGGCTGGAGGGACAGGACAATGAGGAATGGCTTCCCACTGCCAGAGGGCAGAGTTAGATGGGATACTGGGAAGGAATTGTTCCCTGTGAGGGTGGGCAGGTCCTGGCACAGGGTGCCCACAGAAGCTGTGGCTGCCTCTGGATCCCTGGAAGTGTCCAAGGCCAGGCTGGACAGGGTTTGGAGCAACCTGGGATAGTGGAAGGTGTCCCTGCCCATGGCAGGGGTGACACTGGATGGGCTTTAAGATCCTCTTCCATCCCAAACCATCCTCTGGTTCTGTGATTCAGTGGATGGTGCTGGTAGCACCCAAACCAATGTAGGATAGGAAAGAAATACCATATTCCTGCCACTATTTGGGAAACAATTCCAATACAATGATACTTATCATCCAAAACATATCAGTCAGAAAACTTCACGTCTTTAATGGAAAAGACAACGTTTTGATCATTAACAGGTCCTGACACAGGATCATCCAAATTTGCTGTGCTGCTAATTCAGAGAGCTGCTGCTAATTGGTCCCAGACAACCTTCTCCATGTTATCTTCTTTGATGAACTTCAGAAAACAGAAAATTTAGGTAAGTTGATGAAAAACACAAACCCAAGGCTTACCCCAAAAATCTGTGGGTCTTTGGGTTTGGTTTGTTTTGTTTTTTATTGTTTTTCTAAGCACTGCAACCCATAGATCTAAGCATGTGTTGATCAGCCAACTGCAAAGCAACATTATCTGAATACCACTAGCAAAGGGAAGAGAGGAAGAGAGAACCAGTTCTGAGAGGGTCTTTACAGGACAGGGTCAGTGTTAAAAAACAGAAATTCTACCTGGTACATGCTGGGTACCAAAGAAATACATGAAAATATGCAGCTGGGCCTATGGCTGAGTGAGTTTTTTTCTATCAGAATTCACTTTGAAAGTTATTTGATTACATTGAACTGTGACAAATTGTGAGACATTTTGCATTCCTTCTTAAAAATCTGTAGTCTGAGTAAATCACCCTCAAAGCTTCATCTCTGTTAAACTGAAATATAAGACTGGGTATTAAAGAGCAAAATTTACCTGTTGACAGCAGTGATGGACTGTCTTTGCTCTAAAGACATTACTTAATTAAAAACAAATGGGGTTAATGTGAGTTAAAGCTACAAGCTCAAGTGCAATCAACAGTCAAGTCAATCTGAGAGTGAGGTGACCTTCAAAGTAGAATGTTTGCACTCCTTAAACACATTGCCGACTTTGAGGGAAGAAATTTAAAGTTTAAAAAGAAAAAAGAGAAGAGGTTGTTAACAGGCTGTGAGGAGAGGATCTAAAGAAAAACAACGTTGCATCTTGCTCTTCCGTGGCCAGTGAGACAAGGACCTATATTTTTAATGAATATTTTTCGTTCACTTTCATTTATCTCCTCCATATTGTTCTCCCTAAGTGTCTACAGTTAAATCAAAAGAGACACTCACTAGGGAAAAATAACCCAGTCGAGCCTAACAACAACAAAAGTGCTGTTATCCACAGGAATACCACAGCTTCTAAGGAAGAGAGAAAATCAGGGAACCATTAATTAGAAAATTAGTTCCAACCAAGCTGGCAAGGTTTATTTTCATGTGGAAAATGGGAATGTTGCTGTTTATGTCTCTCAGAGGCCTTTAGAGATGCCAACTGTGAAGAAATTTAGAAATGCTCAAAAAAAAAAGGATTTTTTTCTACACTTCAAGGCACAATGGCAGAAAAATCAACTTAATTACATCCCATCTCCTCCACCAGCACATGAACTACTGGATGTGTTGAGGAGTGAGAGAGCAGCCAGCCAGGGCCACCCCAACCCACTTTTTATCCATAAAGATTCTGGAAAGCTTGGGAGAAGTTTTTAATGAAATTTCAGAGAATAAGAGTCTTTAGAGGAAGCCATTCTGCCAACAGAGCCCCAGCCCTCCCCACTGGGGAATTTCCACTTGGACAGGGGAATTTCCACATGCCCATGAGGAAGTTCCCAGGGAATTAATAAGATTATAATTTTAAAGCACAGTTACCTGCACAAAACTTATTTCATCTTCACAACTCGCTTGATTGCTTTTCCCATTATTATTCGAAAGTCATTCCAGAACCTCATTTCCTCTATCTGTGAGCAAACTTCTGGAGTCCAGCCGGAATTTATGAGCAGACCATTTGAAACCACTCATTCCTATGCTAACATTTCCCTAGAACTTTCTTCATTGATTACTTTTCTCTCTAAAGTGCCTCTCCAGACAAAGGCTATCGCCTGTCAACTTTAATTTCACAACGTATCATCATATAAAATAGGTCTCTATTTCTTTAGTCAATCTAATCATTTCAGAAAAATATGGGACATTTTGCAAGATAAATGTTGGAGAGCCAGGATTTAACATGAGTGATAGGAGCTGGAGTAAGGGAGTGCCTGGAGGCAGGAGGCCTTTCTGTGCTCCATCCCTCCTGCTCCCTTCTCAGAAGTGACACTTCCAAAAGGTGCTTTAATGGGTCTGAAACAGGCAATAAAACTTTACAAACACATATCACCTACACACAAAATAAACCAGGAGCTGTCCTCTGTTATAAGCAATTTCCAAGGATTAAAGCGCTCAATCCTTTCCTTTCTTTCCAAAACAAGGGTATAGTCCCCTCTTTTTCTCACTTAAAATACAATTTAAGACTTGCTACCAAGGAATAGAAAAGGTTACACAGATTAATTGTGTCACAATGCATGTTCTCAGGAAAGTTCCCAAAATCCCAGACTGAGGATTAAAAGATCTAGCTTGGGTTGGAGGTGCACAGTTCCCAAAGCCAGGAGAACTAGCAGAAGGAATGCTCTGTCTGCACACTGCAGGAAGACAATGAGTCCTCAATTTACTTCAGGAAATAATATGCAAAAAAAAAGAGTCTCCTATTATACAAGGATTCTGAGAACGGGCTCCAGAATTGTTGATTTTGGGCAAGTCACTGATTTTTTTTTTATGTCTTCTCTCTGTGTCTTTTCTAAGTGTGATTTCCATGGTCCACATTTAGAAAAAAAATAAACCATTTTTTCAAAGTTTGCAAGATCCTGCCTGTGCTGACCCTACAGATGGAATGAGTAAGTGGGAATATAAGAAGGGCAATGCCACCCAATCTGACCACAAACAGCTCAGTTAAAGCTAAACCATGCAAAATACACATTTAGTGGGTGGTTTGGGGCTGCTATGAAAGAGGGGAAGACAAAAGATTGGGCTCATGTGGTGTTTTATGAAAGGTCACAGGAGAATTGTGACAAACCAGAACAAAATCCATTTCTTCCCCATCACCAACACGAGGCCATGCTCTCCTCCAGACCAAGGTTATTTGTCTATCCATGTCCTAATTTGCTGATAGGCATCACACACTTCCATTCCTTTTCATTCAAAATTAGATAAAAGTTAGGAAATTGGGCAGCACACCGTGCCCCTGCAGAGAGACATTCATATATTCAATGTCATCCAAAGTCTCCCTGATGTGAGGAGCCCAGACTAATTTACTGCCTCTTCTAGTCTCAACAAAATATAAACAACATCATTTACTGTGACCTGTGGTGTGCTGCTTTCCCTTCTATTTTTCAGATATGTTTAATAAGTTTCAGAGAAGCACAAATGCAGAAGTCAGAGACCAAGCGACAGGAATGATTTACTGAAACCTGGAGATCCACATCCCTCTTGTTTTTAACACCAGTGGCAGCTTTCATGCCTTTAAAAAGGAGGCTGAGGAGCTGGGCACTGTGCATTAGCCAGGTTTAAAACTCTCTCCAGGAACTTTCATTTCCTCTGTAATAGCAATGTGAGAAGAAAACTCGAGTCAGGATCTCCGTCCAGGACGGGACGATTTAACACCACCCATCCAAAAGGATAAATGAGGCCCCCAAAACAGCTCTGTCTGGAGTCAGAGGTTAAAGAAGGAATTTAACAGATGCCATGGGAGCCACAATCCTGGCAGGGCAGCTGCTCTGTGCTTGGAAATCGGGGACAAGTCAGGGAGCCAAGAAAGCCCAAGCCTTTAAAGCCAAGGTGTCCATCTCCACCCCAAAGCCTTCATCCTTCAGGCGTTGGGAGAGCATCCACTTCAAAGAGCCCTTCTCATGGCTCAGAGAGGTTTGGAGAGAGTTTCTGTGCCTCGTTAAACTCAGGTCTGGCAAGGCTGGAGAGGATGTCCCACCCTCACACAGGGAGGGAGATCAGCCTTTGAATCCCCGGCAGGGATGTTGCACAGGGCATTCACGTTCCCAGCCTCCCTGGAACACCCCAGAGCAGAGGAAATGTCCTGTGATTTACTGCCAGCAGTGCTTTTGCCCAGAGCATTGATAAAAAAGTTGGCTTGGACAAAGGAGCAATAAATGAAACATAAAAGAAATAAAATTTTGCGGGGTTATTATAATTGCTGCTCTTATTTCAAAAGAAAGCCAGAAGGGGGATTTCCCAAGAAACTCTGGTTTTCTTAAAAACCTCCTAAGAGCAGATTGAAACTACAGCCAGCCATTCCCACGGTGGGACTAAAAAGAAAGCAAAGGCTACAAGGAAATTGCAGCAGTTAGAGACACTTAGGGTTTATCCCGGGACAGGAGGGAAATGCCTGAATTCCTGTGGCTGCTCTCTCTGTTATTATTACTGGGACAAAAAAATGCATTCGAGCACGTGCCTTGTCTACCCCATGGCATCACTTTATCCTTTAGCAACTATAAATCCAGTAACTTGCTCTGATCCTGGAAGAATACGAATCTGGATCTTCAAATCTGCCAATCTCTGTGTATTTTGCTGGCTTAATTCATCAATACTACCAATGAATATAATTTATTGAATAATAGCAGTGAATAAAAAAAAAAAATCAAATGCACAAATGCTCCTTCTCTCCTGCTACTCAGTAACAGAGTGAATAAAATCCAGTAAAGGGGTAGAGTGGACAACTAAACACTCAAATATTTCTCTCATGCACCAAGATGTTCTGAAGCCTTGCTTAACACAAACCTCTTCCAAAACAGAGAAAATACAATAAAATATGAAATAAGAGAGCAACACAGAGTTTAAAGCACACTCCTGCATTGGTAACAGGGTTTTGTGGGGTAGCCACAGCAAAATAATGCTCTGGGGGTTGTAAAAAACCATGAAATCCCATACAGGCCTGGATAAAATTTATCACTTTTTTACAAAAGTGGGATGCCAAGGGGCTCTGGATTCACCCACTGAGGATTTCCCCACTGGAAAGCCCAAACACACAGATACATGTCTGCTCAAATGCATCTTTTATTTCCAATTTAAAATTCTCAAACAATATTTTGATCTGATGGTTGCAGCCATGCAGATATTAATTTAATGTCTGTAAATTTAAATTCAACTTGGCAGCCTGTGCATGGAGCAAAGCATTACCTGTCCCACATATGAGGCGAAGAGTTGACAAGCTGCTTCCTTTCTGCCAGACAAAATGTTTATCAGGATGCTCCCCAGATCAATGCTGGGGAGCTGCAGCAAATGTAGGGGCCTCTGACACTTATGAGTTATGAATTTAGCACTCAGTGTTTAACTAGAGCCCAGCTATAATTAATATTAGCTTGCCTGGAATGCAGGAATAAGCAAACTAAAGTGCCTGTGGGTACATAATTTTTGGAACACACTGTGATGACACAGCCAGGCACTGTGGAAGTGTGGAATGAATGTGACTCCCAAAAGGGTGGAGATAGATGTGTGCAGCTGCTCACAGGAGTCACCCAGCAAAACTATTGATTAAAATACTATACTCAGGAAAGTTGAGTTCTGTTTTGAAGCTGAGCTCTCTAGAGTTTTCCCTGTCTCTCCTTCCAGTCCTGCAACACAGGGAATGAAGAAACTCCAATTTCCCTCTTCCTCAGACATTTGATTTAAACCATCCTTTACAAGCTGCTCAGGTCACCCTTTGTATCCCAAAACATGCACATGAACAGGGTAGATGACATTTTTCCAAGGAATGTGATGGAGCCACAGAGCTCCTGCTCCCATCTCCCAACACACTGCTCCTGTGCACCCACAGTGCTCTCCCAACTGGATATTGAAAAGCCTCGGAGCAGAACAGCAGCCCAGGTAAATTTTGGATGGAGTTTGATAATTAGAGTTATCAGACAGTAGGAGCCTTCCTCGAGCATGTTTGAAACTCCCTCAAAGGAAAAACAATGTGATATTGTGAATACATTATTTCTTTGCAAAGATAAAATCTGGAGTCATGCTGTGGTCATCATAAAATTTCTCTCTCTTTTGTTTTTTGATGTTTTTCTGCACTTTCTGTAGATCCTGCTCTTCTGTTTCTTCCAGATGTATCTGCTTCAGACAAAGTAATCTGAAAATCTCTAGCTGTGTGACACCAGCTTACTACAGCAAACTAGATCTAAAAACATTCACAGCCCACAAGTCCATCCATTAAATGGATGGCTATTTGCATAATGCAATATATAAATTCTAAAACCTGCAGAAAATAGTTGAGATATTTTAAGGTTATAATGTCTTGCACCAAAACTCTGAAATTTAATCAGCTTTGAGAATAAATTTGTTCTGGCTCCAGTGTCCCTGTGCCCAATTCTCCCTGCATTGCCTGGTGGGAAACATCCTTCTAGTGCAAGCCAGGGAAAACTCAAATTAACTCCTGTGTAGAAAGTTGTGCTTAGAATGATCTTTTTTTTGAAGAGGTGAAAGTTTGGGGAGCAGATTATGGTCAACAATGAACCTGCTTGACAAGGTCAGGTGGTTTGTGAAGAGAAAATTGCTGCCTGTGTAAAAGTAATTAGGTTGCACTGAAGAGAAGCTGCCAAAGTCCCAGCAGCCTCCATGGGGTAAAGCAGAGTAATTAAAGCAGTTTTAATGCCTATTTCCAGCAGCAAAGTCTGGCTCTAACACTGGCTGTCAAAAAAAAAAAAAAAAAAAAAGCACACAGAGGTGATGAAATTGCATCATTTCATAAAAAGCTACTACTAAATAGTGAAGTGCTAGTGCTGAAATACCCAATTATCTATCCACTGGAACGTTAACCTCTATGCCCACAGGTGTCCAAGCAGGAAGCAGAAGTGGGGAATTTGGTGCAGTCACACATTCCCTGAACCTTTACCAACACCTAAAGCCTTGCCAGCAGAGCAGCCCATGACTTAATTTCCTTTGCAGCTCCAGCTCATGTTCTGCTCTGCAAAACCTCCCAAAAGGGTCAGCCAAAGCTTTCTGCAGCAAAAAAGAGCATTGACAGAAAGTCTTTGGAGCAGGAGAAGCTTTAAGAGTTTGAGCAGAAGTTGGATAATCCAAAACTCAAGTTTTCCAGGCTGCTCAGGTGAGGGTGCCTGACCTCAGCTCAGCTCTCCAATACCCAGACTATAACAGTCTTGGATTTAAGCACCACTTCTCCTCCCGCATTTCCTGGGAACAAATTTGCCATTAAGGCCAAAATTCCATCCACCAAAGACAGGACCCAAAGATAACCTCAGCTGGTAAAGAGATAAGACTAAATTATTTCCTACCATTACTGATGTTTCTGTAGTTCCCATAAATCCTTGAGATTTGAGGGGTGGGTGTTGTTTTGCCTTTTGTTTTGTTTTTAATTAAGCAAAGCAGACAATTTGTACTAACTCTATAATCTTCCCCTCACCCACAGAAGAGCTTTGAACAACAACTTCTTCCAGTTCTTTCCATTTTACCTGCGAGCTCAAAGCCGACTTTCTTCTGCTGCTGACAAAGTGAACCTGAGCAGTGGGAAGCCAGTAAATCTCAAGCAGCAGTGATGCTTTATGTACCTTAAGTACTGCAAGATTAAAAATGTGGTTTTATCACAGTGTGATACCGACGTTAATAACTCGTCTGGAGCAGGAATTCAAAGCTTTCACTATTCTATAATTGAAAGTAGCCCAGTTGCACACGGATTCAGGTAGCAACAGAGGAGCTCAGATCATCTTAGTCAGTGTTTCACTCCAACAGGAGCCTGAGAAGGGCAGTGGAGCATCACTCAGTCAGGCATTACCAACACTGGGGTTTGCATTAGCAAATGAAGCTACATGCAAGTCACAATCCCACGCCAGCCGACTACAAAGCAGGTCAGGCATGCAGAAAAATTCATTCGTGGCACTTGCTGAAAGCAGAGGGAACATTTACATTTCAGATTTTCAACCCATCAGCAATAGCCTTACCTGCTGCTACATTCTCAGTTGTCCCAGGAACGAGCAATTCCTTTTCTTTCAGCCTTTTCATTATCGCTTCTCCTTTTCAGCAGGGTTTTGTGAGACAATTATTTCATAAATCTTAATTACTGTTTCATTTTGTTTTGACTGGGCTCCACATAACAACTGCAGGCTGTCACAGAAAGCAGCTGTCCCTCCAGCACGGCCACGGCCACCGCAGAGCTGGCACTCGCACTGCCAACGGAGCCAGAGCAGCAGCAGCAGCACACTGCAGGGACTTCAGGGCAGGACAGAGGGACACCCAGGTGGCCACAGCCTGGCAAGGGTCAGGAGGAGCTGCCCTGGCTGTGGCATGTCCGCAGTAGCAGGGACAGGGTGGGTGGCACAGGTCACAGAGGGAGCGCGGGGAGGGAGGCTGGACTCACTGCAGGGAGTGCTGGGCATGTCACGGCTCTGACAAGGGTGGGGGGACGGTGGGATGAGGCAAAGGCACAAGAGAGGCCAGTAAGGAGCACTCTGGTGGAGCAAGGAAAGGAAAGAAACCTTCCTCAAATAGTTTGAAGAAGCCTTTGTCCTACCTGGATGCTCCTGAACATCCCTCTTTGCAGAGAGCTCTCCTCATAGGGTGGGCAGGACAAGCCTTCTCAGCTTGCTAAGCAAAAGGAACATTGAAATTCTTGTAACTCCTTTAAAATCACCACTCACAGTTCACTTCAGCACAAGAAGCCAAACAACCACCAGCAAGAGCCATTTGAAACATTCATCTGGATGGCAGTGCTATTTCACATCTCCTCTTCAGCCACTGCTGGCATCAAACTTAGCACAAAACCCAGAATCTGAAATGGTTCCAAATAAAAGCAGCACTTCCATAGCTGCCCTGGAGCACCATTAAACTGAGGCAACCTTCAGTGGTGGAGCTGCAAGCTAATTTTTAAATTTTCCTTAATTGATTGCAGCTAGCCATGTTGTTCCTAAACCCTATCTCACCTCCACACTTGGTTCATCCACAGACTTTTCAGGGAGCTGTTGCACATTTGGTGCTCCCTTATTCTCTAGTCCTTGGACTAAATCAGTAGAAGTTCATCTCCTTTCACTGTTAAAGATTAACTTCAGCATAAAACAGCCTGAGATGGGAACACTGCTGTTGGAATCTGAAATGCAAGGAACACTCAGATCTTTGTGCCTGTAAGCCAAAACCTAGAATTAAACACAGGATTTGGTCTGAGACCTTAGGAAAGGCAAACTTAGGTGCAAGAAACAAGAATGTGGATTTATAGTTTAAAGCACAGACACATTAAGAAGAAGAATTAGAGTTTTGGAGTTTAGGATATAGAAAAAATAAAAGTTACAGAGGTAAACAAGGAGTTTAGAATGGAGTACTGTAGGTTTGTGTGTCATAACATGATTGGCTAAGAAAGCTTACACTTTAGCATGAGTCCATAAAACAAAATATTTAAGGACTGAGTCAAAAACATA